>NC_142503.1:167050000-168300000 GCF_057876585.1 Rhinolophus sinicus
TACTTTACATGGACCATCTCATTTATCATTCACAGCAACCTGACAAGGCGGGTACTACTAACGGCAGCCTCCACTTTATAGGGATGGGAGCAGACAGATTATTAACTAACTGAGCCTCGGTCACAGTCACAGGGCTAGGAAGAGGCACAGCAATGAAAGCAGTCCATCTGCAAAGCCTGTCACCTTCACCACTCTCCTCTGTCCTGTGCATCACCTCCCCTACTGGTCCACACAGAAGTCTGGATGAGCAAAAGGCACTGCACAAATCTGGGCGATTTTATTCTTTGGTGACTTCACTGGATTAAAATGGAAAACTTTGGTTCTATTCAATGCCAAAAAAAAAAAAAAAAAGTCAAACTACCATACACATGTAGATCTGAGAGAACTCACATAATTTAACAGAGGAAAATTAGTTCCTTGGACTCTAGCAACCAACAAGTATTCTGATTTCCTCCCTACTTCAGGGCACTGTTCATTCAGATAACATATATTATTTATAACACAAAGGGATGATTTTTGTTTTTTTACCATCTCTGTTTTTCTCTTTCCAGGTTATCACTCAGGATTCTTATTTGTTTCTGATACACATCCTTTGTTGATCTAAAAACAAGAAAAAGCACATTGGATTTGTGGGTGTTGATCTAAAATCAAGAAAAAACACATTGGATTTGTGGGAGCTGTTAGAATACATAAAAGACTTTATGTGTCATTCTTATGCACAATAAGGCTACCGCCTAATTAGGAGATAAAACATTTTGTGAAATAACTAAAGAGTTTAGTGGCAGACTAAGAAAAGGACAGCTATAATTCTGTGCAAGCGCAAGCTGATTTTGCAAGTATTGAGGTGTGTCCCCAAGGATAGACAAGAACAGATTCTGGGGAGGCTGTTGGAGAAAGGTTCTATTGTTTAATAGAAGGAGGAACTTGGATTGCCAGAATGGAGGTGCGATCTCATCAAGAAAGGATGTCATCATTTGCAAAGACAGCAAAAAGGAACAGCAAGTCAGGTCTCTTGTGACCAAAGCAGACTCGCTACATACAGAAAACCTGAAGGGAAATAACACTATGACAACAAATTCGTGAGGAACCCTGGGTTTTAGATTGAGTTATGATTTGATACATTGTATAATTCAGAAAGCCAATAGAGATTCTAGAACTAAGGGTAAATAGTAATTAGGAATGGAAGATTTTCTGGTGAATCCAAAGTGGATGAAAATGTGACGACTCTAACATAGATATTAGAAGACTTTATTATTTGTAATTTCCTTTGTCCCTATTAAGTGCTACAAGCACAGAGATGAATTGAAGGCCACATAAGTAAAACGTGACCATCTTTTTGAAAGACAGAACTATTCATAAATGAAACTTAGAATATGAAATGCTGTTAAATAGACTAGAAACACAACTGCACTCATGTCTTTTCTCTATTTGAAATCATAGTATGGACTCTCAATTTCCTACCTAAATAAACCTAATATCAGCCCCTTGAAATGTAGTGTTCTTCCCAGTTTGTCCCAACTTTATTGATTTTATTTATTTACACATTTAATTTAATCCACAAAGGAGCTGAACTAGTTTAAAATAAAGCAACAGTAATATAAAAAGTCCTAAATGGATACCAATGTTGGGCTCTGAGCTTCCTGGTGATGACACAGCAATTGATTATAAATTTGCATTGTTCGTGAGGAAAATAAAATCCCAATCAACCCACTTCTGTTTTCCTATTCTTCATAGGGAAGAGCTGATAGTTTCCTTTCTGAAGCTGACATGATGAAAAATAGATGTTTAAAAATATTACTTATCAATATATAAATAAGCAGTCAAAATGCTATACTTCCTACAGTGTTCTCAATGTCTGTTGGTATGTGTCAAATTTTCATCGCCACCCATCTAAGTTTTCTATATGTTGGTCTCTTCACTGTCCTGTATTCAAATTATTTATCTCCCTGTGAGTGGTGATATTTTGCCCCTATTTGATAAGCAAACAGAAAAATCTGACTTGCTTTTAAAGGTGTAGTTAAAGTTCTAAATCCTGACATAACAAAGAACTCTCTGACTTCACCTTCTTTCATCCTTGGATTGTTTGTGATAATTTACACTCTATTCGTCAGTTGTACCATGTTCACTAGTTATGGCATGTGTGTGAGTCTTGCTCATCTGCCCAACTAAAGTATAAGTTGTTGCTTTATGCCCAACATTCGTGTTAAAGTGGTAGAATATTTATGCAGGGCATTTTGATAATAGTTACAAAAATGAAAAATATGCAACCCTCTTTGATTCGGTAATTCACCTTTTAGGACTTGATTATAAAGAATTAGTCACATAGGTGGACAGAAATATGTTAAATATATGTTACATGATGTTAACTTTGGAAATTGTTTGTAACATAGGAAACGGAAAAAACCCAAATGTCCCTCAATAGAGTACTGGTTAAATAAAATACAGTATCACCTATGAAAGAATATTATACAGTTAGAGAAAAGAGTGAGGAAAGAGGTCCCATATACATATATTTTCTTTATTTTGAAATAGTTTTAAAGTCAACAGATAAGTGTAAAAATTAGTACAAAAAATTCTCATATACGCTTCATCAACTTCTCTAATTGCTACCATTTTACCATGTTTGTTTTATCATCTTCCCAGGCATAATTTTTTCCAGCTTTATTGAGATATGACTTACATATAACATTGTGCCAGTTACCCAGATATAATTTTAAGTGGAAAAGCCAGTTCCAGAAGAGTACGATCCAAGTTTTGGATCTCTCTCTCTCTCTCTCTCTCTCTCTCTCTCTCACACACACACACACACACACACACACACACACGTGTATATATATTAGAAAGCATGTATAATATAGCAAACTGTTAACAGTGATTATTACTGTGCAAAGATGGAGAAATTAGGGTAACTTCTATTCTCTAAGTTACACCCTTCTATATTTGAATTTTAAAATCAGGTATAGGCATTACTTTTTTTAATCAGAAAAACTAAAATAAAAATTAAAGTGATTTAGAATGGCAGAAATGAACATGATGGGGTGGGGGTGGGGGTGTTGTAATAATGTTCAGGCATATCCTTGTCACTAGATCCCTAACTGGTCCATTGCCTGTACCTAACAACTTATACGGAACTCAGAACCTGTTTACCCTTTCAATGAAAGATTCAATGATAATGACTTTTCTGGACTGTAAAACAAAGAGAGGCAAATATGAACCTCCTTTTCTATAGTATATTAGAACCTGACATAAATTTATTGTTACTATTAAAAAGAAATAAATGCAGAGAAGATTAAAAATTTCAAAGGCAAACATACCGACGGAGTTCATCAAGTGTGACAAATCCTTCTTCCATATGTTTGATGTCTACTTTTCTTTGTGATAAGAAGTTTTCTTTCTGAGCAATTAATGTCAGTTGTTTCTGATTTCTACCATGAAGAGAAAAACAGAGTTATCATATGTTAAAGGTTGAAATAATCATTCGTAACTCCTCAGCATGAGAAAATATGCCATCACAAATAAAAATTAAAAAAATAGTTTGGAAAGTTCAGTTCATGAACTATTTATCCAATGAATTAGTAAAAACAGAAACAAAGTCTTTTTGCTTGTGGTGGCTAAATCGAAATTTATGAAAATTCCCAAGCCAGGAAAAGAACATTAACTATTAATACAATGTTAACCGTAAAACAACAAGAACAGCTCTATAGCACTTCATCCCTCTGGGTGGGTATGTCTCTCCTAATACATTTATGAATTTTGTTGTGTTCTTTTGTGAAAGGTAAAGGAGTCAGTCAGACCAATTTTGAATACTGGCTCTACCTCTTCCCAGGAGTGTGACCTTGAAAAGAAACTTTACCTGTGAAGGAGCCTGTTTCCCCATTCACAATATGAGAATTACAATATCTATCCACCAGGTGTAAGGATTAAATGAAATGTAAAGTGCTCAAGCCAGTGGGTGGCATCTATGAGGCATTTTATAAACAGTGGTTATTTTTTGTCTCTAACTTGCAGAAAGATTAATGGGACCAGTTTACAGTTTTGTTTACTTTTCCAGACATTAATAGGAATGTGTCTGTAACAGAAAGTACTTTATCTAAGTGTCTGGTCTTCTTCAAAACTGCTATGGACTGTGTCCTCCACAATTTTGTATGCTGAAGCCCTAACCACCAGGTGTTTGAAGATGGTATCTTTGGGAGGGGATTAGGTTTAGATGAGGCACGAGGGGCCATCATGAAGAGATTATTGTCCTCATAGGAAGGGACACCAGAGTGCTTGCTCTCTCTCTCCCTACCAAGTGAGAACACAGTGAGAAGGTGGCCATCTGCAAACCAGGAAGAGAGCTCTTGCCAGAACCTGATCATGATGGCACGCTATTCTTGGAGATCCAGCCTCCAGGAGGGTGAGAAATAAATTCCTATTGTTTAAACCACCCAGTTTATGGTATTTTGTTATGGCAGCCCAAGCTGAAGAAGACAAAAACCCATAAAGGTAGTAAATATTTTAGTGTCACAATTATTTGTCATCAGTACATTCAATGTTTCAAAATGATAAGTAACTTAGTATTGATCTGAGAAAAGTTTGTGAAGAATATTAACAGAATTGTTCTCAATAGACTATTCAATTGGATGAGGTAAAATGATTGCAATAACTCTCTGCAGCTTAAGGGCACGACCATAAACTCAGCTTCACATAGAGGTCCCGGGCACTGCAGTTACACTTCCAGGTGATTAACTTGAAGTGTAGCAATGGATTATTACTTACATAATGTATACTTGCAAGACACTATTCTGTAATATTTGTTAAGAAAACACTGGTGAATGCCCACAACTTGCTAAGCAATGTACAAGATCTTGGGGATATGGCTCTTAGAGAAACTGTCCAGATCTGTTCATTGTTCAGTAGGACAAAGGGATTTGCACCCAGTTGAGGAGAGTGCGGTGACTGATGAAAAGGAATGACATCAGAGGATGTTTCAGAAGGATCATTCTGGTGGAAGGGAGGTAGATGAAATAGAGCTGGTAAAGCATAAAGTGCAAAGAACTTTTAAGGGGCAAGCAAAACCCAAGTGGCTGAAAGGGGTCAAAAGAAGGAAGTTGGAGAGGAGGATAGGACATATTTGAGAAATATTTGGGAGATGCAATTGATAAGCAGTAGAGCTTGAATGAGTCCAGTGAGTAGTGAAAGATAGGGGTTCCTGGAATAATTTCCCAGTCTTTCGGTTACAGCATTGTGTCAATGACCAAACCCTTCTCTGCTATAGGGAATACAGGTGCAGTCAGTTTCTGATGACAGTAGATCTCATAGTTTCTCTAGATCATATTACAGGGTTACAGTGTGATTACCCTCTCAAAAATCTGATTTAGAAGTAAAAATAATGCACTTGGTGTTTATGGATTTGATCTGATCCATATGAGGAAAGCATTACTCATTATTACAGAGGCAGATTAGGAGTGTGTTTATTATCGGATAAAGAATATTTTGTCATTGCCAATAGATTTTAAAACTAGGATAAGCTTAAGTGGAGAGTCACTGCTTTGACAGCAAGGAAAGCATCCCATAATTAAGGCAGGTTGATTCCTGTACGGATGGTGAAGAGGAACATACTCATCATGCATTTTCATTTTCTGCAGATAAATTTTATTTTCCTCTTGTAAGACAATCTTATATTGTCTGATAAAAGTCTGCAATTTCTCCTGTAGATCTTTGTTCTCTAAATGACCTTTGCGTAGTTTTTCAACCATCTAGAAAAAAGAAAAGGAATTGAAATAGGGGACTAGTTTCACAGTTCCTTTGAGTATTCAGGGTCAGGTGGGCAGCTATCTAGAGGACCGAGCATATTGTTTAGGGCACAATGACTATGGCATAAATGATGAGTAATTTAATTCTATATCAAATATGCAATTATACACTTTGGGGTCTCTTCTATAAATCAGGACGAAAGTGTAGAAAGATAGTAAACACTGATGTAAAACCACAGAGTAATAATTCATGCCAGGTCCGGGGTCTTGGACTATTCAGACGGTCATGAGGGCTGGAAACTGTGGAGCTATCACCCGAAGGCTGCCTAACAGTGCCCATAATAGAAAATAAAGCGAAAAATTCTGTGCCCAGAGGATAAAAGACAATTTTAAACACCAACCAACCAAGCAACCAGCCAACTCTGTCCAGATCCTGTGGTTCAGTATCCTCTCAACTAAAAGAATCAGTGTAGGTCGAGCCCAGAGGGAAGCCATTCCTAATGCTGAGAGCTCACAACCAAACGTGGAATGAATTTAACGGGTACAAATCATACTTCTGGGAGAGAACCGCCTGTGATGTCCCTGCCTCAGGGCCTGGGTGCAGGCTTCAGGGGGAGGACAGAGCTGTGCTTTGTAGCAGAGGGACAAGAATTTGAATATGGCGGGGGGTGGGGGGAGGGCTGTGTATTCTAGAGCAAAAGGGTGAATGAGGGACTGCAAGAGACACAGTGGAGGTGGACAAGGTGGCTTCACACTCTGCAGTGGGACTCCTCCCCATGACCACTCAAGTTTCCAACACAGTTTGCAACAGATCATGAAATGCTTACTGTAATTAAATTTCTTTTGGAAACTGGTGAAAGAAAGGACTTTTATACCCTGGTTGATTTGGGAAAAAACAGAGAAAGAGAATGTAGGCAGAGGGCAACTGACACTACAAGTCCTGGACTGCTGTAATTAAATATGTATATACGGGGGGAGGGGAGATACCAAGGACATGTCACCTTCAATGCAAGGGGGAAGACGAATTTCAGTTACATCTGGTGTGCATGTGTGTGCATGTGTGTATGTGTGTGTAAATGGGGTCATATTACATATACTGTTTTATATTTGTTACTCAATAATATATTACGAAATATATTACTTGTTTAATCAAGGCCCTTCTACTAAACTTTAATTACATTTCCCCCTAATTGTTCAACCATCATAATAAATGCTTCAATGAATATCTTGTGGATAAATCTTAGTTTACATTGATTATTTACTTAAAATGTCATATTTCTTTTAACCTACGTTTTTAAATATCTAGAGAATTCTTCTGGGAGCTAAATCTGACTCAAATACAGAGGGTACCAAAAAAATGTATATTTTTAAAAAAGGAAAAAACTGTATTAAAACTATGCTGATGGTAACCACTTTGAGCACCTCTTGTAATAACAAGGTCAAAAGTGACTTGTATTCATCTTTTGTTATTGGTATATACTGAGTATTACAATTTTAATACAGTTTTTTCCTTACTTAAAAATGTATATACATTTTTTGGCACCCTCTGTATTTCACTAACATTATCAAGTACAATATGGTTTGCTACACAAGTACCACACAACAGCAAGAAGGTCCTAATCTTTCTAACTAATTCACATGAAAAATGTCCGTTAGTCATGGATATTCCTAATATAAAATATCTATACCCATATGAAAACTTACCAAAAAAATGATTCATCTTCACAAGGACAACCTTTGCTCTTTTATATATTTAAAGAACTTTGGGAGGGAATAAATCTTTAAATCAATTACTGTGAATGATCATGATTATTATTAGTTAATGAAAAATCTATTTTTGGAAAATTTCACATTTCTCACATATATTTAAAATACTAACAAAAAAATCTAATTATAATCTAAAAGTCATCATTTCTGTCTTCCTACCTCCTTTATCTTCTGCAATAATTCATCTTTTTTAGTATCAGATATACCATCCAGCTTTTCCTTGTTCTTCTTAAAAAACTGTCTATGAACAAAGGAAGCCAAACAGATTCATATTAAAACATGTTTTCCAGCAAAGCCACATATCCCTACATAACATATTTATATACTCATTGAAACAGACAAAAGATTTCACTCTTTTGAATTGATGAATTAATGCTTCATTATTTTATTCAATCATTTAAGTAGCAATTATTGAACACCTGTACTTTGCAGGTGTTATCGGTACTATATAGTACAGGCCAAGTCCCTACTCTCATAAAAACCACACTTTAGTGGAGTAGTCAGAATATAAGCAAGTTATCAAAAAAATAAATAAGTAGTATATTTCAGATTGTGTTAAGTGCTGCAAAGAACACAAAGCAGGGTAAAGGACAGAGAAATCCTGAGAGCGAGGATGCTACTTTAGACAGGTGGTTAAGGGAGACGTCTTGGAATGACTTGTGAAAGACTGAACGATGGGAAGGACCCAGATATGTGAAGATCTGAAGGAAGAGCTTTTCATGTAGAAGGAACAGCAGGTGAAAATATCCTGAGGCAGTAAAAGGCATGGCATATTTTACAGAGAGGAACATGAGAAGGCTGGTGAGGTGGACAAAGACTAGATTATATAAGGTCTTGAGGACAAAGTAGAAGCTTGGATTTTATTCTGATGGGAACCGGGGAAGGATTTTTAAAGCAGAGGAGGGACATGAACTGATTCACATCTTGTAAAGATAACTCTTGCTACATAGTGGAGAAAGACAACAGTACAGGAAGACAAACCATGTAGAAGTCTACGGCAGTGATCCAGAAGAGATAATAATGGCAGTGGTCAGAAAGACGCTGGATTCAAGATATATTTTGAGGAAGACAATGGGACATGCCTTTGGATTTGGCTGGAGTTTGAGCTGGTTTAGGGTTAGGTAGTGATGAAAACAGGAATGGTGGATGACTTCTATGTTCTTGGCTCTATTAACTAGGTAAATGGTGATAAGGAAGATTGAAGGAAGAGTTGTTTCAAGGAGGCAGGAAATTAAGAATTCTTTTTAGGAGACATTATATTTGAAATATCTCATAGACATTCTCCAAATGGAGAGGTCAAATAAGCTGTAGAATATGTGCATTTAGAGGTCAGGGCTGGAAATATAAATTTGGGAGTCACTGGGATACAGAAGGAGTGTAAAGCCATGAAACTGGATGAAATCGTATATGGAGAGTCTGAATAGAGAATAGTGAAGAACTGAGAACTCCAACATTTTCGAGTTAGAAAGAAGAATTGGAACAAGTAAAGAGTCCTGAGAAGGAGCAGTGTAGTGAGTGTAATAAGAGAACGTGATGTTTGGGAAGCCAAGTGAAGAAAGTATTTCAAGAAGGTGGAAGTGATTATCTACGTCAAATTCTGTTAAGAATTCAAGAACTTTAAGGAACAGACTCGATCACTAAAGTTTGGCAGGATGGACATCACTTGGTAACCTTGACAATTTTGAAACCTTTTCATCCCTTTAAAAAAAGCGTCTATAATTTTCATAGCCTCTTGCACTGTAAAGGCATCATATACCCTGGGTCACCAATTGGTGTCATTTATATACAACATTTAGCTTCCAATCCCCCACCTCCCGTGTGTTGAAAGCTGAATGGCAAAGAGAGATCATAGCAATTTAGAAAGGTAGGCACTGATTCACCTGTATTCTGTAAGCATATGATGCTGGGTATCAATAATAATAAAGAGCAAGGACGAAACTATCAATACCTCCTGTGGAGCATTTGAGGTCTACATACAGAATTTTAACTCACGGGTGAGTGGTTTTTGTTTTTCCTCAATATTTTGACCTCAAAATAGGTAATAAGCTTGTATGTTAAAGATTTCGTTGGGTGAAAATGAAGGCTTATAGATTAGTAGGAAGATGAGTTGTGCAAATTATTTTAATTTCTTGTATAATTTACTCATAAAGAATCTTAAAAAACAACACTGTTTGATTCTTCAAATCCACCAAGCAAGAACTAGGCTTCCTCTCCCCACCTCCATCGAGAGAGAAAATGAACTAAGTAAGAAAATAAAAAGAACACAGAGAACTTTTTTTTGATTTGACAAGTACATAAAGAGGAAAAAGTAAAGTTTTATCAATAAAAAGGAGGACAATCTATTGCCTCAATCACTAAATTAATCAAAAGCACTTCTCAGTGAGATTCCACATGAATAAAAACCTTTGAAAAGCTGGGATTTGGGGGGAAAAAAAGATGAACCACTAAAAATGGGAAATATATGAATCCCCATCTTCTTCTTTAACATATATTTAAAACAAGTTAGCTAACAAGAAGACTGTTTATAAATAAAACGTCATCGGTGTAGCAAGGTTTTAAATCTTAACTCCTACAACTAATTTAAGAGCTAATCTATATCTTCCACTATGATATTTTGCCTAGTTTTTCTTTAAAACATGTATGCACTAAAACTATTGAATTGCTTGTAAAGGAAAAGATTTTTTACTCTGAGTTCTAACTGTAGTAAGGCCTGAGTTTTCCTATTTTACATCTGGTACTAAGTGCACAGATTATTGCCTATGTTATGGACTGATGACGATGGGACTGTGTGATTGCTATTTCAGAAAACATAATTTTAATCACAATACATTCAAACCTATTTATGTAGAAAGGAGCCATACATATTAAAACAAGATGCCACATGTGAAGTTACTGGTCTTTTGCAGAATCTGATCAGTTCACAATTTGTCTTTTAAACTGTTAGGGAACCGTGCGTGGGTGTAGGCCCAGAAGCCACACACGTATTACAAGACCCCACCTTCCTATCCAGAGCTGAGCCCAGCAGCTTCTGATGGGAAATCTGAGAATTCTCCTGGGAGAATGTCTGTTGGTAAATCTCTACAGATACATGGACATGTAACAGGTCAACTTAGAGGGTTTGGAATGGCCATGCTTAGCCATGGGCTCACCAAGAAGAGACTGAAACACTTATGCAAAAAGTAACAGAGACTGGGCCTCATTATGGACCGGAAGATTTCCTTGTTACTGGTTCCAGCCCCACAGGTAAAAGATTTTGCCCTAAAGCTTCCCTATATTTTCTCTATAAGTTTTGCAAGTACCCCTGACTAAGAACGGCATTAACAGCATGCGTAGGGGAGTTTGGGGTCTTGTGGCAGGGGCATATTCGTCTGCAGGAGGTCGGGAACTGAAGTGAGGATAATACATTCCAAAGAGTCCTTTCTTTTTCTAAGCTGACTGCATCATCCCCAATATTTTCTCTTGATCATTTGAAAAACTGGTTAATTTCAAAATGAAGCAATGCTTCTATAAGGCTGACAGTCACATACATTTTAGTAAACTAAAAGATTAAATTTTCATCTAGTAAAAATCCTTTTTAATGAAAGGAACACAACATCTAGACATGCTTCAGTAAAAATAAAGTTATCACACTTACATTTTATCCTCCAGGATACTACAGGCCATCTTCAATTCTTCGACCTGCTGTTCCCAATGTTTTATTGATTCTTGTAGTTGTGCTACCTCTAAATTGTGATCACTAAGAACCTATTGAAAATTTAAAAAAACGATGGCATGCAATCATCACCAAAGGATTCATGACAGCACCTCAACTCACTAAATATTCATGTATCACCCACTCAGCTTTCACACTGGGAGTGACCTTGAGTTAAAATAAAAGCAATCATTACAATTGTTTCTTCAAAATACAAACTTGAACAGATATAATTCTGAAATCATCAGACACAAAACAAAATTTGGGAGGAAGAGCAACCAAATATAACAGAGAGCATGTGAACACTATAAAAACAACTTTCAAGACATGAATTCATTTTGACTATCATTTAAAAAACTAAGCAAATCTATATTTTCATAATTATCTTCAAAATATTATTCTGTGATACTAGAATGAGTATTATAAGAAGTCAAAACAAATTGGGCCTTTTATTTTAATTGATAGCTATGTCCATGCTGAAAAAGTTTTCTTTCTTAATATTTAATCAGAAGTTTGGAAATGAAATAATTGGATATTGTGGGAAAATGTTAGCATGATTTTTGAAAAAGGAGATACGGATGAAGAAAATTCACAGTGAAACATATTTTTACAATGAAGTTTTGGAATAAAGAAAAGGGCAGGCAAACTTATCAGAGTATTGGGGCTGCATTTTGGCTTGTGAGGGAGAATGGATCAAATGGATCAGAGAGTTGCCATGGACGATTATTTAATGTCATCTAACACTGCACATCAATGTGGGGGTCAAAGAAACACCTGTGGGGAGCATAGAGGTGCTCTCCACTGCGCCAGCTGAGACAGGTGAGTGAAACCATTTTTCTCTAAAGCACCCATGTGACTGAACTTCTGGGCCATAACTAGTTCCAGAGTAATAGGTGTTTGAAATCCTAGAAGTGCCACCAAAAATTAGCAGAATGTCTAAAGGCCTCTGACCAAGCATCAGGATTAGTGGTTAAATGCCGACGGCCATCAGGCCTGACATCAGTTACTTCTAGCCCTCGGTCCTGCCTGCCCTGGAGAAGCACATACCATTATTCTTTTATGCCAACATGACATTGGCTTAACCTGGCTGCAGAGTTTTCTAAACCAAAGGTACCATATGAAGATTAACCTGAAATTCCTTATTGTCTCAATCCATAGTCAAAATGTTGCTTTCTAATCTCAGGCGAGAACAACAATAAACTTTATCAAACACCAAGTACTCAGCTAAAAGACTTACAGGCATGACCTCATTTGATGACCACATGACCACAAAAGCCCTTTGAAATAGGCAATAATATTACCCCACTTTATAGGTGAGAAAATTTCAGGCTGGTACAGCCAAAATTTGAACCCAGGTCTCTGTGACACTCCAGTTTGTGCTTCAAACACTATTCTCCACTGGTAAGGTGGGTGGGAGTGGGCAGGCTAGACTGGGGGAAGGGGAAAAGCACACCTTCAAGCCTTGTCTGATTTGGCCTTGGAGATCTTTGGAGTACAAGTTATGGAACACGTACTTCATTTTCCCAAGCTAGGCTGGGTAGGGCACTTAACTTATGATTTATGAGGCCCAAACCGGAGATATGAACTTGGACATGCAGATAAAATCTGTTTTATACAACTCCTATAGTTTCCTTTGGGCTTAGCCTGACTCATGCTTCCTTACTGTGTTGATATTTAAAAAACAGATAATTATCTTTTTAAATGCACATATTTGGCTATTTGGCGGAAATTTTTGATTTTACTAATGTTTTGTAATTGAATAGCATAACTGATACATTGTAACTAAAATGAAAGTTACATTTTAGTTACAATATAATGTAACTAACGTAACTAGTTACAGAACCATCCTATTAAAAGAACCACCCTATGAAAGTATAATGGTAGTGGTTACCAGAGGGTAAGTGGGGAGAGAGGGTGGTAGAGGAGGGAAAAGGGGATCACATGTATGGTGATGGAAGGAGAACTGACTCTGGGTGGTGAACACACAACGCAATATATAGATTATGTGTTCTAGAAATGTGGACTTGAAACCTATATAATTTTACTAACCAATGTCACCTCATTAAAGTTAATTAAAAATTATTTTGAAGACATCAGAAAAAGTACAAAGGAATTAACTGAGCATTCTGATAAGAAGTGTGATGTTTCAGTATTACTGTTGTCCCATATAGTTTTACATATATTTCTCATTACATATAAAAGAAATACTATACAGATAAAAGAAATAAAGACTCATTATTTCAACTAATTGTGATAGAAGATTAATGGGCCTTTCTGTTTTAATTAACACAGAAGTGGTATTAACATTAACCTCTTCAATTATAGTCACCTCCATAAGCTTCGGTTTTCTTATCTTTAAAATAAGGATAATTCTCACAAAATATTTATCACAGTACTGGCTTTCACTCACTGTCATTAATTTTTTAAAGAAACAATTGCAAAGTTCTGAAGTATTTTCAAATTCAATTAGATTGTCCCTCTTCTATATTAATGTTCTTGTGCCCAATTTAAATGGAAAGCCCAAATTCTCTTTTATTACCACACATTCAGAATAAAAGAATATGCCCATGGTTATTCATTCTGTCATGAACAATAAGGTAATATCATAGAAATGCTATACATAATCTGTATGTATTTGGTTGGTTCTGCGTGCATTTTTAAAAAATCATTTTACAGTATTTTGACCCATCAAATGCAATTTGTACCTAAGGCATGCCAAACTTCCTTCTTCCCACCATATTCCTAAAGAAGAAAACATAATTGCACTATAACACCAAGTGGTATAAGTTGGAAAATGTTAACATGCCAAAAATATTCTTCCAGAATGGCATGAGGATAATTAAAATCAACTCCTTTTTTTAAAACACCTGCTACCAGTTATATTTAAGGTAGTGTATATTGAGGAGCCTGGGTCAGGCTTGAAAAACATAGTTTATTCTTTCTTACCACTGCGATGGTAGTAACTGTTTCTTCAATTTTTGCAGCTTTGCGATTTAATTTATCCAATTCTTTCTTCTTTTGGTGAGTGTCCTGTCTCTTAAAATCACAGAGTTTTTTATATTCACTAATCTGTAGTGACAGACATAATAAACCAACAAAAAAGCGTATGAGGACAACATAGTTTAGAAAATCTTTTCTTTTTTTATTTTGTCAACCTAATTCATATTCAATCTAAGTATACCATATTCAATCTAAGTATATCGACAAATAAAAAATAAATCAGGTTCTGCCTGTTTTATAGCATCATAGAAAAAAACAGTGAACCACAGGACCAAATTATAATTACAAAATGTTGAAAATAAATTTATAAGGACAATAAAACAATGATCATTAATGGCAAATTATAAAAGCAATAGTCATTGTAGCAATTTATGAGTAGAACTCCATACCAATAGTTATTAGATTTATAGTGTGTTACACATATCAGGAGAGTCAAAAAAGAAAGAATGGAGAATTTTCTGGAAACCTAATTTCACATGATTTAATGGGAAATAAAACAGACTAAAGAGAGTAAACAAAATCACTAACAATATGGCAGCTTACAATCCTGGACTTCTTTTTACCAAGACCAAAGATATTCTGATCACTTGTCAGACCCCAGTGAAGTACGTCATCCACTTATCAAATTAAACATATCAATGGGTTTGTCTGGCAAAATGAATTATTAAGAAAAGGTAACTAACAGAGCAGTAAGGCTGGAGAACGCATCTTCAACTCTTCATTAAAGAGTTATGAAAACATATGTTTGGGTGGCTTTCCACCAAAGCCACCTGCCAAAGTCACCCAAAGTGGCTACTCCGAATGAATGGGATCATTATCAATTATCTCTGCACCAGGTCACAGATGAAGGAAACTTTGTGATTCATAAATTTTGTTGAAAATTGGAATGTTGTATTCAGAATTCTTTGGCCTAAGCCTTTTCCCAAGGTCTTGCAACTATAGAAATATTAGCAAAAAGCACTTGGTTTTCTGTTAGGGGAGATCTTATGGGTTTGAAGACGCTCTGATACCTTTAATAGTTCTTCCTTTCTCATAGGAAGTAAAGGGAATTCACAGGCTGTTACCGCGGCCTGGCATGTGCCTTTAGAGAACACGGGTGCTTGATTTCACATCCACTTCAGTTAGTCTAGCCCACCTGCACATGGCATTCCCTTGGGATCCATTATTGTTCCAGGAGTGGGTGTTGTGTTAACCTGGCCGGATCAGAGCCAGTAAGAAGACACTTATGGTCCTTGGTTAGGAAAGGTTTTCTTCTTTTTACTTGAATAAGGAAGCATATAGTCCAGTTGTCACTGACAGCCACCTTGTGACCAGGAGGGAAACCAGCCTTAAGATGAAGGATGGAGGAGGGACAAGTCGCTGAATTAACTGGTCCTGGACGCTGCCCTACATCAGGAATTCCTACTGTGTGAGATAATAAACGCCCTTACTGTTTTAAGCAGTTTGAGTCAGCGCTTCTGCTATCTGCATCTGAAAGTATCCTAACTGGTGTCCTTTTCCAGGGAGATAGGCCAGGAGTGGACAAACGACTACCCGTGGGCCAAATCCAGCCACCACCCATTTGTGTACAGCTGTTCTCATTCACTCAGATATTGTTTATGGCTACTTCTATGCTAAAATGGTAGCTGTGTCGGAGACCGTATGGCCCACAAAGCCCAGAATATTTACTATCTGGCCCCTTTCAGAAAAAGTTTGTGGACCCTGAGATAGACTGTTCACCTAAGGGAGAACCTGTCATGTTTGCAAATTCCCTGTGTTAAGCCCCACTGAGCTTCCTTTCTTTAGAAAATGTTATAAATTTTAACACTGTATTAAAGAACAGGAAAGGGAAAAACACTTCCCGTCGAACTTGGAAAGAAGTTAGAATTCACTCATTCACTCAATGAAGTAATACAGAGCACCTACCACGCGCGAGGCGCCCCAGGCCCGTCCAGGTGCTGGGCTGCAGCGGGAAGGAGACAGCCGGAATCCCCTCCCTGCGGAGCCTTCCCGCTGGAGGGTAGCGCGCAGGTCCCATGTCCTCAGTAACCAGGGGAAGTAAAGGCAAGGCCAGGGCTCCCCACTCCCCGACCCTCCTCGGCTCTGCCCACACAGACACACCCCACTTTCGGCCCCTGTAACTTGAGTGAGCCGCTCCAGTTTGGGGTCTGCACTGATCAGAGAAAATGGAATCGTCGTTCAGAAAAGGACTGGGAACAGCGCAGACTTGTCACGAGCGCATGAACACAGTGAATCAATCGCCTTTTAGTTCTTGTTCTGAAATTTCCATTTCCTTGTGATAACACTAAAACCCAGTGAGGTCTTGCCCAGTGATGGGAGTCCCTCGCTGTTTTTGAAACCTGGGTTTCAGTTGATTCCAGCACCGCAGCCCAGGCTGACAGCCGGCTTCAAGCCCTGCAAAGGTCTGGGGAGCTGGGCGTTTACAAATTCGGCTTAGCGGCTACAGACAGGCCCAAGGGACTCCTTGCCAGCTTCTTCACAAGGTGCCTGATCCAAGATGACTAGGGCTGAGCTATCTATATTCAAGAAAAACAACCCATGGTTTTAGTTGTAAAACTACTCCTAAAGATGTAGGTGCTTTGAAGGATAAAGAAGCTTAGGCCTGATTGGAATTTTTGAATAGCTCAAGTCTTATCGTGGAATCAGTCAGCATAAAAACCAAATGTTGGTCACTGCCAGATTGTATTCCTCTAAAGGTTTAATGAAGATTCAAGAAAAGTAATCCAATCAATGCTCTTCCCTTTCTATTTTTTTTAAAATAAGGCAGAATTGTGAGCTCGTGTCCAATTTCCTGCATTTATAACCTGCGGCTATGGCAACTCCCATCATGGAGAGGGCAGCATCAGAAGCTCAACAGCAATTCTCATCACGAGCTAGGTCCCCACTACAGAGGGAGAAAGAAGGCTGATGCTGGGAACCCCTAGGGTGGAAATAGTGCTGCCTCTCCTGGAGCAACCAAAAGCAGAACAAGGAAGAACCAACGGCAAACCATTCTGTTGGGGAATTTTAATTAATGGTCTAGCAGACAGCAAGAGGCAGTCGTTCTGCAACCCAGCCCCCTCGCAAAATTGCTGGTCTTACAATACTCTTTTCTCTTAGGGCCCTTGGCTCTACCCAGATGCTCTGCAGGCCGTTCCTCTCCAATTCTCTCAGCAGGAGCAGCGAGCTGGGGCAGGGCTGAATTCCCTGGTCCTATCCATAGAAACAGTGCCTCAGAACTGTCGAAGGCAACTCAGGTGACGTGGAGACAAATTCCTTGTCCCCATACAAGCAAGGGGCCACCCCACTGTTACAAATCCTGTCACTCATATTCTTTCTCATGAACTGAGATGCTGCTATATAATCAAAAGTCTTCTCTACTGGGCTCCAGGGTCCTTGAGTCTCTACTCTAACCCCATCCCCAGTGTTCACAGAAGAAACTATGGGAGCCCTGGGTAGCCTTGAGGACAAATAAATGATTTCCCATTTCCTACCCAAGCTTCTGTACAACTCTGTATTACAAAAAATAAATCATGCCACTTACTTCTTCACTCAACATTTTTTTTCTTTTCAAATATTCTGTCCTTTCTTTTTCTATTTGCTCCTGTAAATCTTGAATACATTTTTTTTGCAATTTTATTTCTTCTGTCTTCAAGTTTATTTCGGTGTATGTCTCATTGATGTAAACAGTGGCAGTGGCTTTTTTTTCCATTGTGAGGTTGAGTGACAGGACAAGCTTTTCATGCTGCTTCGCCAGCTCCTCTTGCTTTTTACTAAGAGGGGAAAAAAAAATCATTCACGGCCTGAAAAGTATCGCTTTTAGGAAAGGAATTTAAAGTTTGGTGAGATGAACCACCATAAAGAGGGAAATTATAAGGGATACTGATTTTAGAGTTGTATTTGTGATTGCCTAAACTTGGTTGAGATGAGGACAGAGCCAACTTTGTAACTTTACCACCGCAAAAATGCCACATGGTCCTGCTTCATCCCACCCATCCCCACCTATCAGGTAGTAACTATGGGATATTTTGGTTTAAAATACACAATGATTCAAAGACAGTTTTGAACAGGTAAATGAAATCCGGCCAGACAAATGGTTTGGCATGTAGCATTGCCACCTCTCTCTTACCACCCTGAGGTATGTAGGTAAGCCAAATAAAGACAAACATCCCACCACCCCTCCAGCCACCTTTTCATGCCATCTCCCAGCAGGGAGGGCCCAGGAGAAAGCTAGCCTTCCTTTGATGGACAGGAGTTAGGGGAGGAAAGGCCTGAGTCCATCTTCACTGTTCAGAGGATGCTCAAAACCTAATATGAACTTTCTTATCTTCTCCGAGCAGCCGCCAAATCTGAGTTCCGGAGGAGACACTAGCGCACATCAATTGGTCACATCTACTGCAGGAAACCTTAAGACTGCGAGAAACATCTCCCTGGGGGCTAACAAAAAAGATTCGGAGGAGGGACAATTTGTTTTCCTTTTTTAAAAGCTCCTGCAATGTAAAGACCTTTTTCTTTTTCTAGTCCCCGGGGCTAAAGACTTTAGTTCAGGGGGCTTGTGTCAAAGGTTCAGGAAAATGGAAACAGGCTGTTGGTAAGTTCCATTATACAGCTTTCTTTGGAAAAGAGGTGCAAGAAGTGATTGTAGCTTGAGGATGCTAGCTTATCAAGCAACACACCTTAGGTTTGTAGTTTGCCTTTCCATCCAGATTGCTCTAGATCAGGGATTCTCAAAGTGTGGTCAAGACCTACCAGCAGCATGAGCATCACCTGGGAACTTGTTAGAAATGCAAGTTCTAAGACCTACACAGTCAGAAATTCAGGGGGTGGGTATCCCCGGTACTGTGTATTTTCACAAGCACTCCGGGTAATTCTGATGCACAATGAAGTTGGAGAATCACTGGTCATAGGGGTGTGATGATGCTGGCCAAGTGACATAAGTATTCCAGCCTCGGTATACCTTCCTGGTTATTTGTTTAGAAATTGGCTGTCTAGTTTATGTAGCAGTCTCTGGAGACTGTGGCTCGCATGCATCATGTACAAATCTGCACTGTGAATCCCCAATGGGAGTGAAAGTATGCAATATTTCTCAAATGTATTGATGATGAACTTTCTTTTTCATGGAGCATCTCCCAGAACAGGTATTCTGAGAGCGTCCCTGGGCCTTGAGGTCTCCACCTCACTCTTTAGGCTTTGGTGTCTTGTGCACCAAGCAATCCTCTGATTGTTTTAGCTTCCCAAGAAGATTTTTCTCTATGATGAGGGCTCTTTGAACATTTCTTACTCTGACAAACTGACATTCTGATATTTATACATTAATTAGCCTTGCAAATTTGCTCACAGTACTGAGTTGTTCTTCAGAGGTTTCTTTTTTTTTTTTTTTTTTTTTTTTGCTTTTGCTTTCAGAATATATCTCTTCCTCCAAGAGCTGAGTAAGTCAGGACTTGTAATCCCCATTTAACAGATGGATAAAATGAGGCCCTGGGGATGAAGTGCTGGCAACATAGCTAGGAATAAAGGAAAGAAACTAACAGATGTCGGATCCTGAGCTACAGGCAGTTACATATATTGCCTCATTTAATTACAGATATGACTGAATATCTTTAAGGAACTAAACTAGCTATAATATATCTGGTTTGATGCTACATTTACCCCTAGCAAGATTTCTTGCTTTGGTGGGTGAGGTTGTAAATTTAATTTTCCTAAAGTGGAAGTTAAAACCACTCTGTGCCTCTACCTATGGAAGTGGTATGTAAGTCAGTGTGTGATTTACACACACTAGTTGCTGCTGGGAAGCTGGATTGCCTCAGAAATTTTACAGGTCTCCTGGCTGCAGTGGTTGAAGATTTTCTGCTCTCCTCCTTACCTCCCTGTAGCTATCACACACCCCTCAACAGCCCAGGCCATCTTCTACAAGGGATCTTCACCTGTAAACTTGCCCTGAACCAGTTAAGGCCAGAGGGCAAACTCTCTCGGACAATTTTCCCACTCCAGCCGACCTGCGACTCCCTCATGCACTGAATGAAAAAGAAGTACCTACCCCAGAGCTTTATTCATTTCTTTCAGATCAAGTATTCGCTTCTTCAGAAACTCTATTTCATTATTCATCCTTGTAATATTCATTCGTAATTGATTTATCTCTAAAATATTTAATCTGCGCGCATCTCCGACATATTCTTAAAAGTGGAAACATTACTAAATTATTTGAGAAACAGCACAATTTTAATTTACTGACTTTTCAAATCATAAACAAATTGTATTTCTTTAAAACATTCTTTTAATGTTTATGTTCCTGTATCAGACACCTCTTAGTCACCCCTCTGGACTCTGTCGATCTTATCTATTATTTCCCTTATTTCAGCTGCTGCTATGGGAACCAGCTTTCTACGTGCTCTGAGAAACTTCCGACTGAAGCAGTCTGACAGTACCTGATTCCTGCCTTTTCTGTCCACCTCTCGCCTCCTGCCTAAGACTTCCCTGTCGCCTCTACCATGGGACTTCTTTAGAGACCCACAGCCATGCATGCGTTACCCAAAGTGCGGGACGTGGGGCAAACACTGGGGCAGCGACAGACAGGAGCCAGCGCGCAGGGAGTCGTGACAAGAGGTAACTCTGTGTCTTGGGGGCATGTTCTCATACTTCATTAGTTGTGCTCTGGCGGCAGTCAACAGCATACTGCACCCCGTATTAGCTCATATTAGTCTCCTTATCCTCCCCTCCTCCTCCTTGGATTGTACTCCCTCATAAAATAACAGTGCCAAAGCCATTGCCTCTGGTTCTGCTTTCTGGGAAACCCAGTGTGGTAAAGAACTAATTATTTATCAATAAATAACAAATCAGTGTAATCACATAAGACTTCAGGAGAGTAGCTCAGTTTACGATAGGCAGATGGTAAAAATGCAAGAATTTTTGAACACCACTGTTTAGAAAAGTACTGGATGACCCATTTCTACACATCAACTTTCCTTGAAATGAACTGGTAGCTTCCCTGAGAGAGCTGGGTTATTTTTTTCTAGGCTACCAGTTAAATTGCTCACTGTAGCAGGGCTTCTCCAACTTTATGTCTCAAATATGGATACAAACCCCCTGGGGATGGTGCTGAAATATAGATTCTAATATAGTAGATTTAGGATGAGCCTCGAGAGCCTGTATTTTGCAACAAGCTCTTGGACACTGTTGCTGCTACTGATACAAGAACCGTATTCTGAGTAGCAAAGCTTCACTCATAAGGCCAATTTAATAAATTGACTCGGTTAAGTATTCAGCATATATCAAGGAGCTTATGAGCTCATCTGGTAATGTTTTTCCTTCTAAAATATTCTTCCTGATTATAAAAGTAAACCAACCTACAACATAAAAAGCAACCAAAGAAAATAAAACAAAAACACTCCTAATTCTGCCTTTCACACAGATCTCTTATTTTTTTCTCTGCGCGTATGGTTTGCTGTATTTTCCCTGCCAAACTACACTAACACCACACACATTGTTTTATAAGCGACTGTATCACTCAGGGTCTAATTAGGTCATAGAAATCATATAGTAATTGGTAGGGAAATTTTAGCATAAAGAATCATCAACTATAACAGAGGATTAGAGCAACAAGGGAATGAATAGTAAGAAAGTAAAGAGAACGCTGAAGAATGTGGAAATAGCAGGTGGAAGAAGCAGCCACTGCCCTCGGGCCGGGAGTGCCCTTGAGGCAGCAGCACCTCCAGGCCTGAGATCTAGACCTCATGGGAGAAGGCTGAGGCTCACTGGACGGCAAAGAAGGTCATGAAGTGCTGGGCTGGCAAACTTGTTAGAACTCTGGCTTCTGGGGGGTGGGGAAACCTGGCCAAGAGAAGTGCCATACTTTAGCACTCACTGTCACACCACCCAAGGGTGCTGGAGAAGCTGTTCATGGGGAAGACGCCACGCTGGTAGCAATCTACCATGAAGTTGCCCAAGGGGTCCTGGAGGAAGCTGTTGGGTCCTTCGGATTGCCACATGCTGCAAGGCCCTGGCATAGAGAAGCTGCATGCACTGCAGGAGTCTGCCAAGCTGAGTACCCTGGAACCAGGAGGAGACCCCTTCTTCTTCCAATATCCCTCCAGTGCCCTCTACTGACAGAGCTTACCATTGTGTCTGCTGGTAAAGGGGAAATTTACAGGGTCCAGCTCCCTGATGACAGAGAAGACAATGAAGGTAGGTTTGGAGCTGTCAGGCAACAAGTGGATAATGGAAATGTCTACTTAAAAAGTGTTTTTAACAATCTTATTTATAGGCCACTATGTTATGGTGGGCTCGCTGGGAAAGCAATTCTAATATCTGTGTGTAGAAAATGTATTGTGTACTGAACATCTCCGAGAAAATAAGGGAAACAGGGTTGGGCAGAAGGAAAGGTCAGATGGTAATGAGCGTTAGAGCTGTGATGACACTTTGCAGTTGTTCTACAGCAAGTCAAGAGAGGCAGGCCCTGTACCTTCACAGTGACCCCTCAACAGCACCTGGACAGGGAACATAACCTGGAGTGAGGCCTTTCTCTTTTGTCAAGGGCAATTCCTGGGGGAGAACTGAGCTGTGAGCCTCAGCGGACACTCCTGCCAGCTGGGGAAATGAAGCTGACCCCTTACCTAACACCAAATACAAAATTTAACTCAAAATGGATCAGACCTAAATGTAGGAGCTAAAACTATAAAACTCCTAGAAGAAACTATGGGGGGGGGAGCATCGTGACATTGGATTTGGTGATGATTTCTTGACTATGACAGCAAAAGCACAGGCAACAACTGAAAAAAGTAAACTGGACTACATCAAAATTTAAAACTTTTGTGCATCTAAAGTCACTATCAACAGAGTAAAAAGGCAATCCATGGAATGGGACAAAATATTTGCAAATTATATATCTGATAAGGGGCTAACATCCATAACCTATAAAGAATTCCTACAACCCAGTAACAAGAAAACAAACAACCAGATTAAAAGATGGGCAAAGGACCTGAACAGACATTTCTCCAAAAAAGATATACCAATGTCCAACAAGCACATGAAAAGATGCTCAACATTACTAATCATTAGGGAATGCAAATCAAAACCACAATCAGATACCACTGCATACTCTATTATTTGAAAAACAAAAATAGAAAATAACAAGTGTTGACAATAGTGCAGAGAAATTGGAACTCTTGTGCATTGTAGGTGGTAATGTAAAAAGGTACAACTGCTGTGGAAAACAGTATGGCAGACTCTCAAAAAAATTAAATATAAAATTACCACATTCCCATACAATCCAGCAATTCCCGTCTGCATATATACCCAAAAGAACTGGAAGCAGCAATTCAAATAAATATTTGTACACCCATATTTATAATAGCATTATTCACAATAGCTGAAAGGAAACAACCCAAGGGTCCATCAGGGAATGAATGGATAAATAAAACATGGTATATACATACAATGGAATATCGGTCAGTCTTAAAAAGGAGGAAATTCTGGCACATGCTACAATGTGGGTGAAACCTAAAGACACTATGTGAAGTGAAATAAGCCAGTCACAAAGGACATATCATGTATGATTCCATTTATATAAGGAGCCTATCATAGCCAAACCCATAGAGACAGGAAGTAGAATGGTAGTTTAGGCCAGTCAAGCTGCCTAATTTAATTGCATAAATATCAATTTTGAATGGGCTGATCTACACATCTTTATTTAGAAACTAACTTATATAAATTTAAATTAGTACATATATATGTCCTATTTCCACTTAAAATGCCAGGAAAAATTATTATGGATCTCACTGTGTGTCATGTACTCTTTCTAGCTATATTTTGACATGTAATAACTAAATTAATCTTATTTAATCATACTTTAAACTCATCTTCTTACAAGTACTTGGTTCTAATTTCTTATAAGACAAAAATTTCTACAGTTATTAATCTCAACATACCTTCTAATTCTATGCTAATGTCACTGGGAAGAGTTTCTAATAGAAAATACAGTCTGCTGAATTTCATGCTTTCAATTTCTAGAAGATCGATTGTGGCTTTTCTCATTTCTTCCTAAAAATTTAAATTACATATTTTAAAAAGTTAAGACACTATAATAATAATATTTACCTCCTAAACAATGCCCTATAAATGCCTTCAAAGATCAAAATTTGATTTTCATTGAACACTCTCTGCTATTTTTATTTGGAATAGAAAGTGGGAAAAGTAACTACAATCAGTTTTTAAGGTGTCATTGTTAGTTTATCTTTTATTTTCTGCTGATTTTCTTCTACTCAGAAATCATTTTTCCCTATGTATGTGTTTCTTGTTTGCAGTTTCAATCAGTTTAAAAGGAACAACTGAAAAGGGTAATATTGAGAAAACAAGTGACTTAAGTAAAAAATAGAAAATGTTAATAAAAATATGCATAGGTATAAAGAGAACAAAGGTTATTTTACACATACCTACAAATCCAAACAAAGAGTGAGGTGGAGCTTTATAATTATAATAATAATTGCTAATTTATCATTGTTTGGTGGGCCTATTTGAAAAAAGAAAAACATTCAAAAATCTGTTAGTGGAAAAAAATAGATAAATCATCTTTTAAATAAATGGTCATAATGGCTATAGTTGCTTTACGACATGATAAATTACCATTATATTTTATGAATACTGAAAAGCAGATTACATAGTAGTATGATCACTCTTTTATAAAAATTAAAATTCACTATCATTTATATTCTGAAAGTAGGAAGGGCATGTATCAAAGAATTATTGTGATTATTTAAGGGTGATGGATCATCGTGGCTTTTACTTGCTTCCTTTTGCTTGTTTATCTTTTCTAAGTTTTCCAGAGTAAACATGTAGGGCTTTTATAATAGTGAAAATTTGCTGCTTTAAAAAAATGGATGGATTTATCTCTAAGAGATTTCACAGCTCAGATATTAAATGAAGACATGCTAGATACTTTAGTAAGCCACAATAAATAGTTTGACCCCTTCAATTTCTGGAGAAAAATATAACTAAAAACAGAGGAAAGTTTTCACAAGACCACAGCACACTACAATATGCACAAACTATTTCCATATATGTATTCAATTAAGTGTGATCATAAAGTATAATTCTGTAGTATACATACGTAAAAATATAATTTTAAAGTAATGAGATTAACTTTTATCAGCAGTCTGTAGGCAAAACTCATTTACCTTACAGCCATATTTCCATATTTTTAGATATTTGATATGTAGTAGATTCTTATTCAATATCTTCAAATGAAGAGACTTCACTATTCTGACCCTACTAGGCAAGCATTGCAAATATCATCCAGGACCGAACAGAAAAAGGTCTGTGACATTTCAAAAGGAAATTCTTTAAATATTTCTTTCTGGGGCCAAGTAGTTATTTAGTATAACCAAAAGAATTTCTGTTTGTTTTCACTGAACAGCATGGTCTACTTCAGTGAAATAGGTGCCCCCAAATCCTTCACTAGTTAGTAATGCTTATAGACAACTGGGTTAATTGGCACCACGTATGCAATTTATTTCAGAGGTTGTTTGTTTTAAGCAATGCTTACATATTGACGTCCCAAGCATTTGCCCATTTGGTCCACCTTTTAACTGAGCTGTGTTATCACCAGTATTGTTTCTCCTTAGCTGGCTTGCCCTCATCTATTGCACAGGTCTTAATTCAGTGTTCTGCATGGATTTTCGGGCCACAATCCACAGCTGAGCAACCCTGGTGCAAATGCTTAGTAAACTGAAGGAACATTTCATTTTTACTCAGGGTAAATATTTTCCCTATTCCTCTATTGAAATACCTTGAGCAGAGCTGGTGCTAAATTAAACTTTGATGAAGAAATAAGAGGAAGATTGAAAAAATAGCCCTTATAGATAATACAATACCAATTTCTTGACAGCTATAGCAATGTCCTTAAGAAAGGTCCTAGCTTCTTCGTTGCATTTAAAATAGTCACTTTGCAGTGATCGTTCTAAAAAAAAAAAAAAAAAAAATTATAAAATTAAGATCTTTTACTTATCTGTCCAAATCCTATTGAACCCTTTAAGATCTAGCTCAAATGTTTACTCAGCTGGAAATTACATCTTCTATCTCTGATTTTCTATAGCACTTTATATGAATCCCTTTTGTACTTGTTATTTTCCATTTTATAGTATTCTAATTTAGGTATATATTTTATGCTCCTTGAGGACAAACTCCTCTTGAGTCTATCTTTGCATCTCTATGGTAGAAAAGGGGATGTGTATAGGATAGGACAAAAAAAATAAAACAAATATTTGTGGAAGGGATAAATATAACAAGCCTATAACATAGGTTTGTTTAAGAATATTTTCATATATATTTGTATACATATATCCTAAATATAGTATTTTACTCTAAACCACACATTTAATTAACTATATAAAATCTATTATGTCATTTTTACTTCTGTGCTAAAATTGTAATCATGTGATGAGATTAAATATTTGTAGAACTGATAGGTGTGAGGGAGACAGAATTTCTAACCCTTTTTGTTCACTGACATACTCAGACATCTCCTTTTCTGTCACACACTGTAAATGGAAAGCACATCAGAAGAGCTGGAGAACTGTTGGCAAAGGTAATGAAGACAGACACATACAGAATGCGAAGGAGGAAGGAAAAAGAAAGGATAAAAGGAAGAACAGCAAGAACAGAGGAAGCTCTGCTTACTTTGGTTCTGTCACCTCTGCATTATGCAGACTCTAAGTAGATTCCGGGCCTTCAGCCTCATGCGTGGGAATAGTCTGATGTGCCTAATGTTTTACAGGTATTACCTAAGTTGATTTTTATAACCTTATCATTCCTATTTCACAGGTGAGAAATTTAAGACTCTCAAGTCATGTCACATGTTCAAGGTCACAGAGCCCATCACTGACAGAGTCTGGATTCAAATGTAAGTGGTGTGACTCCAAGGTCCTCAATGGTCATATTCACCTTTCAGAAGAGTAAATACCGTGTTTCCCCGAAAATGAGACCTAGTCAGACCATCAGCAATAATTAACATAAGAGCCAGTCATATTATATTATGTTATGTTACGTTATATTATATAAGACCCCGTCTTACATTAAAATAAGACCCGGTATATTATATTATATTTGAATTATATTACATTACATTGTATTATATAAGACCCAGTCTTAATTAAAATAAGACCGGGTCTTATATTAATTTTCGCTCCAAAGACGCATTAGAGCTGATGGTCTGGCTAGGTCTTATTTTCAGGAAACACGGTAACAATGTCTGCCCTCAGTTCCAGGGAACTTGGATTCCCTTAATGAACTAAGCTCTCAAACCAAATGAAAATTAGTTACCGAGATTGCAAGCGTGTGTTAGGGAGGCACAGGCATTGCCTCTTTCCTTTCTCCCATGGAATGAATGAGCACAAGCTTGTTCCATTTGTAAACGGGCTGGAGTGCTACAGATTTTATCATTCACATTCAAGACAAGAAGATTGTCTTGATTCTTCAAGAAGATTGTAATGAAGATTGTTCCTATGAAAAACTTTCTGAGGGTCCAGAAATTATTAGCAGGAAAAGCATTTGTACCTAAGTATTAGGGTTGAATGGACATGCTAATCTAGATGACCTTGGACACACGTGAATCATTAGGTCTCTTCAGTGGTAAACATTTTTAATGAAAATATTCATCCAAACTTGTAAGTATTATAAAGTTAAGTAAGTTCATCTAAGAAGGAAAAAAGAAACTATCCCAAACTAAGAGTAACATTATGATAAACAGCAAAACGATTATTTTGAAACAATATGATTAGAGTAAAGCAAGGAGATGCTTTGTTGTTTGGCCTAAATGGTTTATGAGCTGAACACTGAAATGCCCTTTCTCGGACTATGTCTTGCCTTTAAGCTCATGTGATTTGATTACAAGTTCAGCTTTCTAACTGAGGAAGTATTTTAACCTGGCCCCATCTAAGGTTATTAACCGTTTGCATCTCCTAAACATCTTTCTCTAACTAATTTTCCTGACCTAATACAACAAGAGATTCTTAACACACTCCCTTCCTTGTTTGCCTGTTAAATTCTCCAGTTTGCCATGGCATAATGTTGGCGGAAATTAACTTGCAAAGAAAAGGCAAGAAGGGACAAACTGAAATTGAATGTATAATCAAAATGCAGGTGGGCAATCCTCTCACAGGTAAATGGCAGTGGCCTGGGAGTCCAGGTTTTGTCAGGGATTTGTCATTAGCTACATACCAGTGTGAGCTGGGCCGAGTCGCTCCAGTGGCACCACAGCATGAGAGCTGGGCCCTGGATTCTACGCCGTAGCCTCTCTCTCCCCCTAGAAGCCACAGAAAGCTCTGCACTAGCCAGGAATGCCACTGAGGGTTCCCGCTGAGCGCCACCTAGTCGCCAACTCTGAGGCGACATCCCCCGCCTCCGCTCCAGTACCCACCCCCGCGCTTGCAGGCCTCTCACCCACAACAAAGAGCTGCTCCAGCGCGGCGGCCGCGACCGAAGAGCCCAGAGTGGAGGGGAAGGTGCATAACTCCAGCGAGGGGCCGGTAGAGACCGCGGCCGACTGCAGCGTCTTCTCGCTGAACCCCAGTTCTGGAGACCAGGAGCTCAGGGCCATCTTGCTGCTCCGGCGCAGCGCCTGCTAGGCCAGAGGAAAGGACCGCCGTTGCCACCGGCAACGAGCATTTCAAGGCGGGGCGCCAGCTCGTGGCGCTCACGTGGAGTGGGTACTTCCTCGGTCTCTAACTTTATCCACAATAATTAAGCGATGCTGGAAGTTCGAGTCCCTCTTTAGCTGTCCTTTCCGCCTTCCATTTTCATTTCTTTAGTTTTGGCCTGTACTTTTCTCGTGAACCATTGGAATCATAATAATGATCACCTTTGAACATTTCTCTGTGTCAGGTATTACAGAGGAGCTTAATGGCTTTGTGAGGCAGGTTCTTTTTATTACCTCCACTTTTACGGGCATTTGCTAGTGGTTTTAGGTTGGCCTAGGCAGTTACACACCTGTAAGGCGTTTTGTGGTTTCACAAAGTGTACATTTTTGTAACGGCTTCCATGACTTATTTAATCTTTATCATAACTCTTCAGCGCAATTATTATGATTATCCCATTTTTCAGAAAATTGTACCGAGATGACAGATTCAATGACCTTGGGGATAACTTGTGTCCCAGCCCTTAGAATTGGACAATGTCAGAGCAGTCCTTCCACCTCCAGGACTGGGGCACCGTCAGCTCTGCTGGAGCTGCCTGTCTGTGGCTATGCAACCAGGGCAGGCATTTGGGGTTGAGGTGAGGAGTGCTCTGGCTGGATGGGATGTCACCAGAGCCGTGAAGGTGTGGCTGTAGAGCATGGGGTGCATGGAGAGGAAAAGCAGGAGCCCAGCCAGAAATTTGGGTTGTGATTTCACTGTAAGGGGCCTTGAATTTCGAGCTCAGGAGTTTGGATTTTATTGCTGCAGGCAATATTGCTGCGAATATAATGATGGAGAACAGATTACGCTGCTCCCTGCTGGCAGCTGCTTGGTAATTCCGTTTACTTCTGCCTCAGGTAATGCTTTATGGTACAGTAGAATATCCTCATCAATGGCAAGCATTACGTGTTTTTTTTCAAGGAAGTATCTGCAGAATAATCAGAAATTAAATTGGACCTGAGATAACTAATGCTATATGTAGCAAGAGGGTCTCTGATGATGATGACGTCATTGATGTTTCGGATGGCATCCTCATTTAGGAAGGTAGCCGTGGTGAGTGTGTTTTTTTCCCCTCTTTAAGTGTATTTGTTTATAAATTATATGCAAGTACTAAAAATGTATATATTATAAAACATACATGGAAAACTAAAAGTTTAAAAGGATGAGATTAAGATATTGATAGTAGAGATGCTCATGTTTTCCCCGTGGAGATTGTTAATGCTCACTGAGCATTTTTATAGACATTTCAAACACTCATGATCTTAAAGTAGCAGCATTCTTACTTTCCTTATTTTTTCTTATTTTAATTAATTTAATTCTTATTTTTACAAAGTTTTAGTTATGATTCACCTGAAGATGATTTATTAAAGATCACTGGAGTAGGTAAGCTCTCCACTTGACTAAAAAATCTTTATTTACTCTCTTTTTTTTTGGGGGGGGGGGCGGGAGGATACTGACCATTCTCTTATATATGGATGCAGTTGTGAATTTCCAGAGCTCATTTGCAAAATAAAAATACAAGTAAGTCATTGCCACTTTCAATCCCATTCCTTCCCACCCCTCTCAAAGACCTTCCTCAATTAACTCCTCCCTCACTTGTGTCTTCCACAGATCCCTCAGAACTCATGCCCAGTTTTCTCCTAAATCCATGTCTGCCCTAAATGCTTCTACCACTCTACCTTTCTGCTTCCCCTTATTACCAAATTTCTTAAAACTGTGGTCTATATCTTGGCCATAATGCATCGTTCACACTGAATTCTAAATTGCCTCCTCCTCATCTTTGAATGGCCTTTTTCTCAAGCCCCATTCCTACCCATTCCCGTTTTCCTGCAGAATTTGACACCATTACCCAGTTCCCCCAACCCTTCATTAGAAATTCACCTCCCAATTGTTTCCTGGGATTCCTTCTTCCCTTCCCTCACTGGCTCGCCTGTCGTTTTCCTCCCGTTTGCCAAAAGGGAACATGCTGCCTGGACTCTGTCCTTGGCCTTCCTTCATGCTCTCTAACTTCCCTCAAATAGAGTTGAACCCACACAAATAACTTTCCGGTTGTATCTCCTGCCAAAACTGTCTTCTAAATATTAATCTTGTAAGCTAAACATTCTCATCTGCTATGCTGCTAGCATGTCAAGTTCAACCTGTTCAAAAGTCTGCATTGCAGGTGGTTTCTCTACCTATTGACATCACACTTGTATTGTTAGCCCATCGCAACAACTGTCTCATCCATACGTTCCTTCTTGAGCTCAATAACCTCAAAGCCTCCAAAGTACTTTGTTCAAACTTCCCATAGATGGTAATTCTCTTAGGCCGAGTGGTCTTACAGTTTTCTGTGTGATAGTCTTATACTGAATAGCTTTGTAATCTTTATGCCTCCATTTTCTCACTGTAAAATAGGGCCCTCATTGTAGGGAAGTCATGAGAATTAAACAAATTAATAGACAGTGTTTAAAAACAATGCCGGAGCAAAAAGAGGCACCTTGTAAATTTAGATGTTACTATCTTTATACTACTATGAACTCTATAAAAAAGGGGGACTGCATTTTACTCATCTTTGAATCTCCTATAGCATCCAACAGAGCAATTTGCACATCAATAGATGCTTAAGATATTGTTGAAATGGATAATAGGATTCATATATTTAGAATTTTTAAAAATATAGAGCTTAAACTTGCTGTTCAGGCTTTAATAGGAAAAGAAAAATACTGGAGGGAAAAAGCAACTTTCTCAGGGACTCACATCACTTTTATATCTTGGCTGGTGGGGCAAGAACTGACATTCACAATGGTCTTACTGATCATCATTATTACAACACTTTGGACATTTTGAATCTCCAGATTAACTTGTATATAATTAAAGTTTGGTTCTGAGTGAATTTTACTATACCAGAATTATTGCTTATTATTTTTTAAAATGGTAACTCTTATTTAACTGTGATTTCAAAGTTAATGAGAATTCTGAATTCTCAGCTTTGCCAGATGAATGAGCCTCCAGAGTCGAAGAAATGTCACCATGACTCCAACTGTTTCTTTTCCTATTGCTATGTGCAGTGTGTTCTGGCTCAGGATTAGTGTGTATATAAAATTAAGGAATGATTTAGAGCTCTTTAAGATTTGTGCACTGTCTTTTCTGCCCCTGTTCATGGCAGAGTTGTTAGGAAATGCCTGAATGTAAACGCTTCCATCTTTAACTGCAAAGGTCAAAGCAGCAAAATTGTGTTTGGAGAAATACTCAGTCCCCTACAGTTAAAGCCTTGGACTCCCTAGGTTCTTCCAATAAATGCCCATTTATGTTAATATACTTTAGTGGGTTTGCTTACTAGCAACCGAATCATCTTGCTGAGGCAGTATTGCTCCTGAGCTAGAGATTGCAGGGAGAAGGAGAAGGGCAGGGAAACGGGGAAAGCAGTTGGGCTCCATGGCGAGTCCAGGCCTCAGACAAATAGGGTTCCAAGTCCTGGTATTGTCACTTACTAATTGCGTACACTTATGCCAGTGATTTAAACATCTTTAGTTTCAGTCTTCTCATTTGGACAAGAAAAATTAAAATATTTCTCATGTAGGTTTTTGAATTTCTGAGGATTAGAAATACGATGTGTAAAGAGCCCAGCATAGTATCTGGCTCAGCGATGCCATATTATTGCTAAGAGGCTTCACTTTAATAGCCGTAAGGTAATTGGCTTAATATAATTTATTAACTAATTCATAAGTAGCTAAGTTATATAATAATTAGTCAGTTGACTAAATACATTTAATAGCCAATTTAGGAATGAAAGAACAAAATTAAAAACAAGGTAAATTTTTTGTGAAAAGGAAATAAAGTAAATGCATTTTATGTAGTTAGAAACTCTAGTTAGAAGGCCAGGAGAAAATGCTCTTGGTTTAGCACTATTTTTCCCAATGGAAGTTAAAGATTCTACCGTAACCCCAGCACCCAAATGGGTTCATGCAGAATAGAGTCCCTAAAGAAAACTCCTTTATTCTGCTGGGAATATATCATCTGGGTATTCTCTCTTACTTAGGGAAAGCAAAGAAAAGTCATGAGTTATATTCTATCGCGGAAAAAGGAATGCAGGGTCAATTTGCCACTAAGAAATTATAGTGTGGTAGACTCCCTCCTAATGTTAGAGCACTTTAAACACACTTATTGAACAGAGCTAGTACTATAGAATTTCTGGGTATTTTGATGACCAACGTGAAAAAAATTACAATATTGCCTATTTTGATTTATAGTTATCACTAGATGCATCATATTCATTGGGCAATTTGTCCTTATACAAGAATTTACATGCTGAGGTTCTATTTTGTACTGAACCATTAATAAGTGAGTATCAGAAAGAAAATACAGATAAACTAGAAGTATATGACATATATTCCTTGGTTGGAGGGAGGGAAACCTCACGAAACTCAGTGGAAACATCTAATTTTTAATTTTCAAAGTAACCTTTTGAATACAGAGCCTGAACTCATTTTCTGTCATAGTTAAAAGAACACTCTTTATTACCTGGGCTTTCTTCCTGACCGTCTCGGAGGGCTGCCTGCCTCCTTCCTCTGAAAGCCTCTATCAAAAGGTCTTCTCCACGCAATGTTACTTTCGCTGGTTCCAGTGATATTGGATAGGGAATTGAGAAAGCTTGGCCTAAGCCCCTTTCTCCCTGTCAGCCTGGCCTGTCCCAGACTCAGCCCTGCTCTGTTTCTTCGTGTTGGAAGCTCTGCCCAGTGCCATGGTAAGGTGAGCATCACCATTCAAATATCTTCTCCCAATTCATAGGTTGCCTTTCATTTTGTTGTTTCTTTTGCTGTGCAGAAGCTTTTTAGGTTGATGTAGTTTCACTTGTTTATGTTTATATTGTTGCCTTGAGCTTTTGGTGTCATATCTGAAAAATCATTGCTAAGGCCAATGTAAGGAGCTTTTCCCTGTGTTTTCTCCTAGGAGTTTTACAGTTTCAGGTCTTATGTGTAAGTCTTTAATCCATTTTGAGTTGATTTTTGTATAGAGTATAAGGGTCCAATCTCATTCTTTTGCATGTGGATATTTAATTTTCCCAGCAACCATTATGTATTCTTGGTGCCCTGGTCAAGACTATACATGCTTGGGTTTATTTCTGGGCTTTGTATTCTGTTTCATTGGTCTATGTGTCCATATATGCCAGTACCATACTTATTACTATAGCTTTGGAATATAATTTTAAATCAGGCAGTGTGATGCCTCCAACTCTGTTCATCTTTCTCAGGATTGCTTTGTCTATGCAGGGTCTTTTGTAGTTCCATACAAATTTGAGAATCGCTTTTTCTATTTCTGTGAAAAATGCCATTGGAATTTTGATAGGGATTGCATTGAATATGTGTATCAACTTTGGGTAGTATGGACATTTTAATAATATTAATTCCTCCAACTCATGAACATAGAATATCTTTCCATTTATGTGTGTCTGCTTAAATTTCTTTCATAAATGTCTTAGTTTTTAGTGTACAGATCTTTTACCTCTTTGGTTAAATTTATTCCTAGGTATGTTATTCTTTTTGATGCTATCATAAATGGGATTGTTTTCTTGATTTCCTTTTTTGATAGGTCAATGTTGGTGTAAAGAAATGCAACTGACTTTTGTAGTTGATTTTGTATCCTGCAACTTTAATTATTAGTTCTAATGGTGTGTGTGTGTGTGTGTGTGTGTGTGTGTGTGTGTGTGTGTGTAGTCTTTAGGGTTTTCTACATATAGGATTGCGTCATCTGCAAACAGAGATAATTTTACTTCTTCCTTTCTGATTTGGATGCTCTTTGTTTCTTTTCTTGTCTGATTGCTCTTGGTAGTACTTGCAGTATTATGTGAATAGAAGAAGCAAGAATGGTCATCCTTGCCTCGTACCAGATCTGAGAGGAAACACTTTTAGTTTTTTCCCATTGATTATGATGTTAGCTGTGGGCTTTTCATAAATGGCCTTCATTATGTTGAGGAAATTTCCATTTATACCTATTTTATTGAGAGCTTTTATCATGAATGGATGTCGATCTTTGTCAAATGCTTTTACTGCATCGGAGAAGATAATGTGGTTTTTATCTTTCAACTGTTAATGTGGTGTGCAATATCAATTGATTTGTGTATGGTAAACCAAACTTGTATCCCAGAGATAAATCCCCATTGGTCATAGTGTAGAATGTTTTTAAGGATGTTGTTGAATTCAGTTTGCTAGTATTGTTTTGCTAGATTTTTGCATCTATGTTCATCAGATTTATTGGCCCATAGTTTTCTTTACTTGTGGTGTATTTATCTGGCTTTGGTCTCAGGGTAGTGCTGGCTTTCTAAAATGAGTTTGGAAATATTCTCTCTACTTCTGTTTTTTGGAAGAGCTTAACAAGAATTGTTCTTCTTTGAATGTTTGATAGAATTCAGCTGTGAAGCCATCTGGTTCCGGGCTTTTCTTTTTGGGAAGTTTTTGATTACTACTTCAATCTCATTTGTTATTGGTCTGTTCAGGTTCTCTATTTCTTCTTGATTCAGTCTTGGTAGGTTATATATTACTAGGAACTTACGCATTTCTTCTAGATTATTCAATTTGCATATGATTGTTCATAATAGTGTCTTGTGATCCTTTTTATTTCTGAACTACCTGTATGTTTCATCTTTCATTTCTGATTTTATTTGAGTTTTGTCTCTATTTTTCTTAGTCTAGGTAAGGGTTTGTCAATTTTGTTTTTCTTTTTAAAAAAAAACAACTCTTCGTTTTGTTGGTTTTTTTCTATTCTCTATTTGATATATTTTTGCTCTGATCTTTATTATTCTCTACCTTCTGCTAGCTTTGGGTTCAGTTTGTTCTTCTTTTCTAGTTCCCTGAGGTGTAAAGTTAGGTTGTTTATTTAAGGTCTTTCTTCTTTTTTAAAGTAGGCATTTATCTCTGTGAACTTCCCTTAATACTTCTTTTGATGCATGCCATAAGTTTTGGTAATTTGTGTTTTTATTTTCATTTTTCAAGAGATATATTTTAAATGCCCTTTTGATTTCTTCTTTGACCCAGTGGTTGTTCAAGAGTGTATTATTTAGTTTCTACATATTTGTGAATTTTTATCATTTCTTGCTTTCACTCATTTCTAGTTTCATTCCAAAAAAGATACATGGTATAATTTCTATCTTCTTAAGTTTGCTGAGACTTGTTTTGTGAACTATCACGTGATCTATCATGGAGAATGTTCTGTGTGCACTTGAGAGGAATGTGTATTTTTCTACTGTTGGGTGAAAAGTTCTGTATATGGCTGTTAGGTTCCTTTAGTCTATAGTGTTGTTCAAATTCATTGTTTCTTTATCAATATTTCTGTTTGGATGGTCTATCCATTATCGATGTGAGGTGTTGAAGTCTCCTACTGTATTGTATCGCTATCAAATTCTCCTTTCAGATTTGTCAACATTTGTTTTATGTACTCAGGTTCTTTGATGTTGGGCGCATATATACTTACAATTGTTGTATCTTCCTGTTGAACTGACACTTTTATCATTACATAATGACCTTCTTTGTCTCTAACGACAGTTTTTTACTTAAAGTCTATTTTACCAACAAGTTTCCTACTTTATATTCTTACGTTGCTGTTCAGTATCCTTTCATTTCTACTTGCCAAACTCCCTTTAGCATAGTAGGGTGCAACCGGAGAGAGCTAATTCCAGCAGAATTCTTTTAAAAGGTAATGGTGACCCAGGATACGAAAGAATTCATTTCAATTTACTCATCAAAGAAAATGTGGCCGGCCAAACTAATTCTGTAATACTGAATGTATTGAACTAAAGAAAAATTAAAAAGAAAAAAATCATACTGAGGAGCTTGAGGATGGTGCCAATCTAAAGCACTAGAGAAGCAGGTTGGAGTCTGAAAAGCAGCCCTTTTGCCTGGCTCAACAGAGTTCATTTATTCCCTCTTAACCCACCAGCACATTGGCTCTTGTACATCCCCCACCTGCTTCTCTACACTCAGAAGAGTGCTCAAGAGTGCTACGCAAGGACAATGTGGCAATTGTTGGAACCCTATGGTAGTGAAGCAGGGCCCAGCGCTTGGCCAGACTCAAGTGCAATTTGAGTAAGAGAGGAGCTGTTCCAATACTTCTCAGCAGTCATGCCTCACAGTGGTAAACAAGTGAAGAAACAGGTCAGGACTATGACAGGAGGAGAAGTCTTCATAGTGTTGTAAAGGCCAGTGGGAGGCCCAGGACGATGTTATGGATTGAATTGTATCTCCGCCCCCCCAAAAAAAAAGATGTTGAAGTCCCACCCCTTAGTACCTCAAAATGTGACCTTATTTGGAAATAGGGTCTTTCACAGAGGCAATCAAGTTAAAGTGAGGTTATTAGGGTGGGCTGTAATCTAACACGACTGGTATCCTTATAAAAAGGGGAAATTTGGACACAAATGGAAGATGATGTGCAGACACAGGGGGAAGATGGCCTGGAGTGATGCATCTACAAGCCAAGGAACACCACAGATTGCTGGCAACCACTAGGAACTAGAAGAGGTGATGAAGGGTTCGCTCCTATCAGAGCGCACGGCCTTACTGACACCTTGATTTTGGACTTCTAGCCTCCAGACTGTGAGATAATTAATTTCTGTTGTTTTAAGTCATCCAGGTTTTGGCACTTTGTTAGGGTAATCCTAGGAAACTAATATAGGTGGGAAAAGACCAGGGGGTGTACTAAGTCTCTTGCTTTCTTTATTCCTGAAATGATCCATAAAATATACCAGCTTCTTCTTTTTTCCTTTGTGTTTCTTTTTTAGTTTCAGGTGTACAAAACAATGTAAATTAGACATTTACACCCCTCACAAAGTGATAACCCCCCCCCAATCTACTACCCTTCTGACATCGTACATAGCTGTTACAGTACCATTGACTCTATGCCCTATTCTGTACTCCACATCAGTGAGTATATATATATATATATATATATATATATATATATATATATATTTATAACTATAGTTGACATTCAATATTATTCAGTGTCAGCTTCAGCTTCAGGTGTACACTGCAGTGGTCAGGCATCTACAGTCTCTGAAGTGGTCTCCCTAATAAGTCCAGTGCCCATCTGGCTCCCCATATAATCTTTACAACGTTATTGATTTTATTCTTCAAACCGTATTTCATATCCCCATGATCATATTGTGACTACTAATTTGTGCTGTCTAATCCTCTCACCTTCTCTGCCATTCCCCTCCTGTCTAGCAACCATCAGTTTTTTTTCCCCATATCTCTGAGTCTATTTCTGTTTTGTTTGTGCGTTTAATCAGTTCTTTAGATTCCACATATAAGTGAGATCATATGGTTTTGTCTTTGTCCGTCTGACTTATTTCACTTAGCACAATATTCCCTAGGTCCATCAATGTCATTGCAAATGGTAAGATTTCATTCTTCTTTACAATAGAGTAGCAGGATGGCCACAGCTTCTTCATAGCTACCTAACCTCTGCTGGCTTGGTTCATCCATAGGCTGTAAGAATCGTCTACTGTTCACAGCTTTCAGAATAACCTCACTCACTCTGGGTCCCTGGGGGCTCTGTTCTTGGTCCTCTTCTTACCTCTTCACTGTGTCCTCACATTATATCTATTATCTTGAATATCACCTTGATTGATGCTTCCTGTGCCCCATGTTCCACTTGGTAAAATTCTATGTCCATACCTATCATTTTGTAAGGCTGGAGTTTCCTCAGGAAACTTTCGTCACCACTGTCAGCAAATGGAATACCTCATTAGATTCTCCGAATGAACAGCTGCTTATAAAAAGAATTCTGTGTTGATAGGAGGAAGGAAAATGCTGAAAATGCAGACACAGAAGAATGTTAATTGTACACAATAAAGCCATTTAGAAGAAACTTTATCACAGAGTTTGGACATGGAAAAACATGCACGAAAAAGAAATTGTCTTCTGTATCTAGTAACTATACAAAATACTAGGTACCAAACTAAGCTTCTTATCTTCCTTCCCCCAAACCAGCTCCTCTGGGCTGTTTATCCTCAAAAATGGCACTGCCTTCTCCTGATCAGCTCGTTTCAGACGAGCTGGGGCTAGGGTGAGGCAAGGGAGCTGCCTGGGGTGCAATATTTAAGGAGGCGCTAACTCTTAGGGTCCGCCTTGGCTTTGAATCCCCACATTTAGTCCATCGCCAACTCCAGTCCCATTTCTCTCTTAGCTGCATCTCTGCACACAGTGGGTTCTTGGCATGTTGGGCTGATATAAAGGATCAGGGAAAGGTGAATATCTATTTCTACTCTCACTGTAGTTACTTTAGTAGAGGCCTAGTCATTTGTCACCTGTTTGCTGTTAGTTATTATAATTATCTTCTGTATTCCTCAATCTCCAATATCCAGCACCCTTAGTGTGTTCATGAGATTTTTAGACCTAAGGAATAAAGACCAAACTCCTTGGAGTTCAAGTTTATTCCTAGTATTCTCTGGCCCCAACCTTTCACCCTTCCCTGACGTGGCCATTCCCATCCCAAGCACCTTACAACCCAGTTCAGCTTATTACTCACTGCATATGCCATGCATTTCCATATCTTAGCACCTTAGTTCATATTTTTTCTTCATACTGCAATGAACCTTCTCTATTTGGAAAAAGCCAGAGCAGGAGCCAGCCCCAAACTTCACCTCTCTGTTGCTCTAGCCTTACATTGCAGCTGTTATTTCTTGCTGCCTTTTATTTAGTTAGCATTTCTACACAGCCATGTCCTAGCGCCTCCATCTTGGCTGTTGGCAAGGTGCCCTCTGGTCTCCACAAGCGCTTACTGAACCCGTGTACGAAACTGGTCAAAGGCAGCTTTTGCAAGGAACTATTCCTTTTTTCTCCTACTGCTTTTATTCCTCCCCCTGCTACTACTTTTATCTACTTCTACCTCATCATCTTTGACTGCTGACTGTAACAGTGAAATAAAACACACAACTGCACTTTCACAAAAAACACTGAGCAATTCTTAGAAGACTTATCTTGGTAATGGCGGGAATTGTCTCTCTTATTCACAGCCTTATGCTCAGTGCTTGGCACACAGTAGGTACTCAATAAATAATTATCAAAAGAGCGAGTCCATAACAATTATCATTGTTCCATGCCAGCACTGTGTTGCATGTTCTTATAATAAGTTTATGGAAGGATTTATATCGCTTTCAAGTTTTTTAAAAAACGATTTAAAATGCCTGCATTGACCACAGAGTTTAATACCTGTGGAGAGTGTATTCCAGTTTTACTACTATTCAGTGATTTCTACTAACAACCCAGAGCAGCCATATACCAGGATGGGGCGGGACCACGTGGCCCTGGAGACAGGGTAAAGTGAGCACTTGGCCTCAGCCTTCCCAGCATGTCCTCGGGAGGCATTGTCTCTTAGAACTTTTGCATTTTCTAAAGTCATAACTCTGTAGCCCATTAAGATTTTCTGGTAAGACCAGGAGAAGAGAGGCGGAAGTTTTTATATTTAGTAACATTTATTTATGCATTCAGTATCAAGTACATAAGTGCAAATATCCAGAGTCCATAATGAAGTCTGTTAGGAACTACAGAGAAAGTAATACAAATTGTAATAAAGTTAACATGCTGGTACTTTTTCGTTACCATACATGTAAATCAGCCCGTCAGTCCCACACAACAAAAGTACTGCGTGTTTGTTTTTGGATGTATTCATTTATTTAATTATTTTAAGTTATACAAAACTGATTACCAGAAGTACGGTCGACTGTGTTTATTTTTATGCTGTGTGTGTGTTGGAAAAACACTAAAACATTGGTCTACAATTCTATATATTGTTATTAAAGATTAATCCGACCAGCAACCCAAAGACATAAGAGCGATTTCCACTATTGCATCGGTGCACTCAGCAGGAAAGGCCTAGCCACAGGGAACATTAAAAGCTACAGAAGCATTGCAGAGAGAAGAACACCAAAGAAGGAAAGATAAATTGGGCTGTCACCATCATGCACTTGTTTTTAGTAACACGAAATTAAAAACCACATCTAATACACTTTTCTCTATACTTCAGTGTTTGACACAAGTGACTCAAATATCCTAGGAGTACAGGAACAGCCTTAAAAACAGCTGTTTTAAAGTTTGTCTCTAAGATTATGGTACTGGGGGAAAAAACAATCGATTTGCCATAACATGGAAAACAGAGCTGTTACCACTCCAGACACTCCTGTTTATGTCCAGTCCCAGTGGGATCTCCACTTACTCAGCGTGCCTTTTAGCTCCTGGGATTTTAGCCTGAATCCTGAAAAGACAATATTAAAAGGTAGTAAATCTCAAGTGTTATTAATTATTTTATGACTTCATTATGTGTTGTTGCTTTAATTCACTAAGTGACCAAATAGCTTAATATATCCAAAGATATCATTTTTAGGTATGAGTGTCCATAAACACATTTCTCGGCAGCAGTAAAAAGAACATGTAAATTAGACAATGAATGACCCCAAGAAAGCCTCATTCCTTACATTATAACTTTTTAGGTAAACAAAGATGTCAACTTATTTCGGTATTATAGTAGGTGACCATTTATCACCCAGTCTGGGACACTTCTGAAAGAGAAAGAAGGTGCTGTTACTAACTATTCCAGGACTGTGAGCATAGACAGGGATGGTTCCTGGAACTTGTGGTGAACCTCGGCATAGTCAAACTACCCAGAGCTGGAATTAAGAAACCTGAGTCCTATTCCCCACTGTGCTACTTGTTAGCTGTGTGACGTAAGACCAGCTAATGAATTTTCCTGGTCCTAGAGCATCTATCTTTAAAATGTGGGTCTGGGTTAGATATCTCCAAGGCCCCTAAAATTCTGGGATTCTCACAGTATGGCTGTATTATTCTAGGGTAGGTTTATACTGGAAACATTTTGCTTTGTTAGATTAAAGCTTTATGAGCTCATCATGCAGATTTTGACTGAGACCTTCCTCTGAGCCAGGCACCCTTCCAGATGCAGGAATTCAGTGCACAAAAGCGAGACGGTGCCTGCTCTCAGGGAGCTTTCTGTTCTCATAGGGGTTGAGGAGCCAGAAATAAACAAATAGACAAACAAGAGAAGTTCAGATGGTGAAAAGTGCTATAAAAGAAAACAAAATGAGGGGGCGTGATAGACAGTGAGGGGGCAGCAGTTGTAAGGAGGGTGGTGCTTATTTTAAATCCATTGATCTGAGAAACAGATGCTCAAAGGACAGGAAGTGGCCACCAGGCAAAGTTCTGGGCGTGCAGTGTTTCAGGAAGAGGGGGTGGGGAATGCAGAGGTCCTAAAGTGAGCAAGGAGAGCAGAGGCCCATGTGCTTGAGGAGTAGGGAGGGGAGGTCTAAAAGGCAGGCGGTGGCCAGATGGTGTTGGAATTTGTGGTGGTGGTAAGGCATTTGGATTCTATTCTGTGTCAGAGTCATAATAATTTAGAGCATTCAAATTTGACCTCAGTCTCTCTTTCTAGGTGCTTTCTAGTTATCTTCCCACTCACTTAGCTTTAGACACACTGACTGACTCATTGCTTCCTGAACATGACCTCCATTTTCATGCTTCTGCCTCTGTTTATATTATTTCTTCTTCTTGCGGTGTCTTTTCTGTATCATCCACCTGAGGAATGTTTGCCCATCCCTCAGGGCTACTATCGACTGAATGTGTGTGTCTCCCCCTCCCCCAAAGTTCACGTGTTGAAACCTAACCCCCAATGCACTGGTACCAGGAGCTAAGGCCTTTGGGAGGTGCTTAGGGCATGAGGGTGGAGCCCTCATGAATGGGATTAGTGCCCTCTACAAAGAGACCCCACAGAACTTCGGTCTACTTCCACCATCTGAGGACAGAGTGAGAAGATGGCCATCTATGAACCAGGAAGTGGGCCCTTAGCAGAAGCCAACCATGCTGACACCCTGATCTTGGACTTCCACCCCCCCAGACTGTGAGGAAGAAATATCTGTTGTTTTTCGGCCACCCAGTCTCTGGCACTTTGTGATAACTGCCCGAATTAAGACAAAGGCCCTCATTTTGGTGGCTTTCCATCATCCCCCCCCCCCCCCCGCTCAGGTAAGAACAGCTGCTTCCTTATGTCTTTGACCTTAAGATTTTATACAACTATATTGTAATCTTTGTCTGATAGTTATTTCTTCACAGTTTTGTCTGCATCAGTGGGCTGAGAGCTCAGCTACTAGGGCAGGATCATCTCACTCGTCTTTGTACTCTCTGTGCCTGTTACATGTAGCACCCGGAACATAATAGGTATGTCTCTCTTTGGAACGAACCAACCAATCAGCCAAACAAGAAATTCACAGATGTGATTTGTTCAAGATCCTCAAACTAAGTATCGGACAACTTAGGACTAGAACTTCTGTCTTCCAGTTCCCAAGCTCCTAGTCTGATGTTCTTGGCTATAGCGCTGCCAAAAAGTCACCTGTGGAGTTCATTAAAATACAGATTCCAGGTCCCCAATCCTAGAAATTCTAATTCTATAGGTGTGTTGTAAGAATTTTGGAATTAGGATTTTTAGCAGATTCCCTAGGTTTTGGCTCCACCAAGTTTCCTACTATACCATGCTGCCATTTCTCAACACAAAATAATGAACAGTTATCCTGCAATTGTTGATTTTCATTAGGTATTGGATGCATTGGGTCCATGATGATAATTTCGAAATGTGCTGTAGGTGTCATACAGATACAAACGGACAATGAATTTAAGAGGAAGAATATGAACAGTACACAGTAAAAACCGAAATCTTTACATACTTCAGGAAACAACTGTAATTAATGATACGCAAACCTAATTGCAGATGAAGTTTAAAGTACATAGTTGTTGTTTCTTATTTGTTTATTTTATTTTATACATCTCTGGTTGTCTAAGATACTTCCCATTAGTTCGGACCATCACCTAGGTCCAAGCACATGATTCTAAGATTGTTAGAGGGAGTTGGAGTTCATGCGGACAAAGTCTGGTCCTTTTGTGACATCTATTTGCAGTTGAAGCCGAGGGTTGCTTTTGATCAAAACAAAATCTTGAATAACAATAACATAAAAAGTATCATTTGAGATGGAGACATATCTAAAAACACTAAGGAAAGCTAAGTTTGATGACCATGTTAGCTGTGGATACTTATAACTGAAATCGTTATCTCCTAATGTATAAAGTAGCCATAAAGTAGAGTCTATTTAAGACTCACGTTTAAAAAGCAATGGTGTTAATTAAATAAGCAAAAAAACATACATACTTGTTGAGTCAAAATGGTCTAATTTAAAATGTAACAAAAGTTTTAAATATTTAAAAATTGTTTTAAGTTTTAAAAGTAATTTCAATGGTTTGAAAATTAGTGCTATTCATTTTTTTAAAAGGTTGAAAATGTTTGTTAAACATAATTGTTTTTATTTCAATTAAACTGTTATAAATTAATGTTACTTTTCTGAATCAGGTTTCCTACTTTCTCCAGTCCATCTTGTTCTTGAACATGAGTCAGACCCCAGATAGAACTTAATATCATTTATTCATTATAATTCATTTATGATACCTGAAATAAACCAGTGAAACTTTTGTTTAACTCAGAGCTTTAAAATTTATACTTATTTTCTGAAATAATATCATTGTGGAGGGCATGAATATGACTCAAATAAGTGAATGATCATAAATCAACCTATCATTTTATTATCCTTTTATTACCTCTACCTAATCCACTCAAATGCCTGCTTAAAACAGTCTCGCCTGTTTATAAATTGCACTGTGTAACTTACTTTGCCACAACAGCATTTATGTGAGTCCTCACAAGTCCCAGATATTGGTCAATCTGTGCCTACAACAAGGAAGAAATCATGAGCACATCCAAAGGTCACGAGGTCAAAATGTAACGTGACTGTCTGACATCACATAGAACTTACCTGGTGCTTAACATACACTACAGGTAGAGTAAACATTGAAACCACAGCTGGGATGAAAAACAAATACAGTATTAAAATTCTGAGAGTTATCAGTAGAATAAGCTCATAGATACATGTTTATATAGTTATGTGATATTATAGCATTAGTTATAGTAGCCAGCATTCTAGATAAAAGATGACAGAGCAGTTCCAAAGGGAAATAAAGGGCTGCTGAGCCCTTTACAGATATTAAGTAATTATTCCTGGAATGAGGGTAGACCATGTCCTTGCAAAATGAAAATGGATTTCTGTCCATAACTGCCATTGTAAACAGATATATATTAGAAGCCAAATAAAACCAGTTGTGGTTGAAGAAAAAAACAAAACTTCAGACTAAAAAATTCATTATGAATGTATAATTCATTATTATACTCTTTATTGAACTATGGTCAGAGAAATGCTGTGCACTCAGGGATATCTGGGCAGTTGTTCCTAGGAATCTTTCAATACAGGCTACCAGCTACCAGCCTAGGAAGCTTCATGCTCGTGGAGTGTGTAAAGGAAGACGTAACTCACTCATCTGTCCTTACCCATGAGCAGCAGGGTCAGACCGTTGAAGAGAGCGCCAACGTAAGTCAGGAGCCACATCAGGACTGCAAACTGAAAAACGACGTGATTATCACAGCTTCTAAAATCCTGACAGATGGTCTCATTTCCTTGACATTTTTAGATTAGAATTTGAGGCAAAATATATCGTGATTTCAATAGGAAATGTGGAAGCATTTAAAGCTTGGCACAGAACTACTGAAAGACGATCCAGTCTTTGCTTTTCTCAGAACCCTTTGGACCTCTTTAAGATTTGAGGGACTCAGTGAAATAATCTAGGGCAGCATCAGCAAACTATGGCCCTTGGCCTGTTTTTGTGTGGGCCCACGAGTCAATGGATTTGACATTTCTAAATGGTGAAATAAAATCAAAACAAGAATAATATTTTGTGGTATGTGAAAAAGATATGGTATTCAATTTTTAGTGATCACGAATCAAGTTTTATTGGCACACAACCACAGCCATGCATTTATGTATTGTCTTTCACTGCTTTCCGCTACAAAGTGGAGTAGCTGCAACAGAGGCTGTGTGGCTCCCAAAGCCTGAAATATTTACTGTATGGTTATTTACAGATAAAGTGTGCTGGCGCCTGCTCTAGCTACCACAATTACATTACAAATAGAAATGTCACCTTCAGATAAGTAATTAAATCTCTGTGTTCTCTCTCTCTTTAGTCAATACTTGGCCAGGGGTTATTCTAGGAAAGCACCTTGCGGTCAAGGCCACAGCACTCACTTTTCCTTCTGCCCTTCCTTGAACAGTTGCCAGGCAGCCCCTGGTACAAGACCCCTGCCTGGTGTGTACCAAGTGCTCTGGGGGCACAGGAAACTCACAACAACCTCGCCAGGGCCCTGACAAATCATGACTGATTGACTTCGATTTTACATGTAAGCCACAGGGTGGGCAAAGCAGCTTGTTCCAAGAAACCCATTGAGTTCAATGACAGCACCCAGAAAAACAGCCGGTGCTGGGGTCCTCTGCCCTGCACTGGCTCATTTCATAGCCCACACTGTGTCAGGACACTTGGACGTTTTCCTGTTAGCAGAATCCAGACTTTCTTCCAATGAAAAAGCACATAGGTGCTTCACATTTCCCAAACAAATTTTTATTTTAAAATTAATTTTAGGAAATTGGCCGAGGAATTTAAAATGGTAAGGAGAAGCAAGCTGGTGTGTTGTAAAAAGTACAGGACTGGAAACTGTGTGACCTGGGTTTGCTCCCAGTTCTGCGAGGGATTCACTGGGCAACCTCGGGCAACTGTCTTAACCTCTCCATCATCTGTAAAATGAGGGGACTACCCTGGATGAGCTCCATGGTACCACAGAGCTAGAAGTTTTCTGACTCTAGAATAGAATTAGCACTTGCTTTTTATTCTCCATTATGTGGTGGTTTGTTGTATTGTACTTTTAGGTAAACACAAAACTCAAGACTGTCAAGTGAAGAGCGTAAGCCATCGTACTTTTAAGGAATCCACCAGGTCCTGGACGAGGAAGAGCCTCCTCAGCTCTTTAAGTGTATTGTTCACGTAGAACTGCAGGCAGTCCGTGTACTTCTGAATCTGCTCCTGGGAGAGGGTGATCTCAAGCTCCAAGTAGGCCCTGTCAACAAAGCACCCCAAAGACAACGCCATCAGAGGGCTCCACCAAGCAGCTAAATCTTCCTTCTTTCACTCTGAGCATGGCAGCCAGTCATCCTGGGGGTTACGCCAGCCTGTGGGTGGCAGGGCACCATGCCACACCCGCAGGGCACTGGGGAACACGAGAATCATGGCACCTAGTGGGGTGCTGACTGCTTCTGTCTCCCAAAGGCACCATTACAATGGGAGCTGATAATTCAGAGCAACTGGCTGGGAACAGAGAAAAGTCAGGCCAAAATCAGCTCATTGGCTGAATTCTCCGTACATGCCTGGCCCACCAGGTAAGTGTGAAAGTCCTCATTTCTTCTTGGCTGAGTGGGGATGAATTATCTTTTTCGATAGTTGAAATATCTGAAAATCCCAGCTGCCAATTACTATTTGTCATCCAAAACTCTTAAGATTTCATACTTTACTTCTGGAAAGTTCTTTTAGATTTGTATCTAGAGAGCCCTGAAAACTCGAGTGAGCTGAGCCATATGAAAATGCTCACTGGTTCTATGAAGAGAGGTATTTTTGGTAATTGCATTTTTCATTTGTTCAAATGGTTAAATGTAATTCCTGAGTAGATAACAAGACTCCTTAAGTATATAAAAATCAATCCATCTCCTGTTTGGCCCTGCTCCCAGGGAGGTCCATCCTCCCTCTCGCTTCCCTCCCTCTGTTCTAGGACAGCACCATGTTGTCTGTCTGCCTAGAGTTCTTACAGTGCTTACCGAACTCTGCGAGTCGGGATAAAAAGAGGAAAGCAGCATTTGGCTTGAGTTTTAAAGAGTGTATGTTTAAATGTTATGTCTTTTCTCCCCTTTAGAAAAAAATTGAAAAATACGGATTTGTGTAGATAGGATGTTTGATTCAAAACGTGCCCTGAGTCAGTTATTCTTTTACTGATAAAAACAACTCAGGAGGAAAGTTCTACATTTTTCAAATGATCTCTTAAAGGAACACAACATCGTTGAGCTAATTTGCCTGGATGGCTGAGGGAGAGGCTGGGGCAGGGGGGGACTCCAAATGTGTGGTCTGTGCTCACAGGCTAGGGTCACTGAAGTAGGCGTGATATTCGCCCTGGTTAGATGACGCTCCACGTCTCCCATCTTCCCACCTTTGGGATGGGAACTTGTGTAGCCAAGCTATAGCCCCAAAGACACCTTAATGCTGCATTAGAAGAAGGCCAACTACTTCCAAAGGCCAACAGTGGTCAGGCTGTAACTGGGTTTGACACTGAAGCCAAACACCAGAGGCTGGGAAGGGATGTCTGATCCACAGCCTTTTCGCTTTTGTGGACAGGCCGCCATACACAGGCATCTTTGCCCTTGTTGGAGCCTGGTGTCCTGAGGTCTCGATTCAGCTGATTGGTGAGGGTGAGCCAGGGAGCACTGAGGCTTCCCCGGGGAATCAGTGGGGCTGGCTGAGAAACCATTCTGCAGCAGCATCTATGTGTCTCATGCAGGAAGCAGAACTGTTCCTCGGTTACAGCAGGTGCGACACCTGCACTCTGGGGCCAGCACCAGGGTAGGGGTGACTCTGACAGGGCTAAAAGTACCTGGGCTCACAATCTAGAATCAGGACATAAACTGGGTGGTAGAGGGTGCAATGCAGCTGGCAGTGCTGATACCCCCCTCTGCCACATCTCAGATATCCTTTAAGCACAACGCCTTTGAAAAAAAATCTCCTCTTCAATGGTCAGTCCGGTCAGATTTCCCCAGCACAAAAATGCAGAGGGAACATTATAAGACAGTTCTTGAACCTTGCGCCCGTCAGGAGTTTGGCCCTTTGGTATTAACTTACAGAGAGAGCACAGAAATAAAAATCCAAACACTCTTGTCCTGGCTCTGTGCTATTTACTGGTCATGTGACCTTGGGCGAGTCACTTCTTAGGACCTCAGTTTTTCCACCTGTAAATAGGGATTATAATGCTCTGCCTTCTTCACAAAGTTGGGAGGATTAAGTGTTAAAACACTCTTGAATTACAAAACATTATTTCTATATCATGGACTACGATTACTATCAGTAATAAACATAAAATATTAATATTGAATACATTAAATTTATATTACATAAATTATTTAAATTTATATGAATATTAAGTATTTAATTAGTGGTAATTAAAATATAAAAACTCAAAGCAATATGTGCTAGAATAGAGATAAGAGAGTTTGTTCTAGAAATTCACCAGAAACATTAGCTATTGAAAGGCAGGTGTTAAAGGAGACTGGAAGAAGCCTATTAGGTCTTTAAGCAACATGACCCAAAGTGCCCGGGAGTGAAACAGAGGCAGAGGGAAAAGGCCCTGTGAGAGGCTGGGCAAGGGCTGGTCTGGCTGGGGCACTCACTTGAAAGGGTGGCCCTCGTCGGTTTTCTGCACAGCTTGTAAGACAGACTTGTAGATGCGGAAACTGATGGTGGCCGAGAGTGCGGCAAGGGCCAGGTAGGCCACGACGCTCACGACGCTGAACTGGGTCAGCGAGAAGAGCAGCAGCAGGAAGCTCCCAAACACTATGCCCGTCTGCTTGATGTCCCGCCAGTACAGCAGGTCAATAGCTGTGGGGAGGAGACACAAAGCACACACCACTTAACAATGGCAGGGCCGCTGGGGGGCAGCTGGCCCATTCACAAAGCGGTGGCTGCTGCAGGCTCCGTGGGGCCTTCGGATTCCTAAACACAAGTGAGTGGACATAGGGTTATACCCAGGGCACTTACTCTCATTCCATTTGGCTTTGGGAGAATCTTTTCCTTCACTGACGATATTTCATAAATTCACAGATAAGAAAAGGCCGTTGAATCTCCAGCGACCATCTCCCTAGGGGCATATCTCCTTGGGCTTTGCCATCTGTACAGTGGCCCGAATTATGTGACTTTGAAACAAAACTGCAAATACAGAGGATTCTGTGAAGAACCTGTTGTCTCCTTTTGGATGGCACTGATTGTGTGCATCTTGATGCCCTGCTGATAATTTTGTCTCCATGGTAGCCGGCAGATGTGACATCAGTCATACAAACGTCCCTTCTCAGCAGCGACAAGAGAGGTTGTGGAGAAGCGGTGCCTTCTGAAGCATGGCAGCAGGCCCGGGAGACCCCAGCCAACACCGAAGGCATCTGAATAAAGAGACGGTCTGCCTCCCAAACTGAAGGGTTAGTGGCTGTCTCAAGAAACCCTAGAGCAGGCATTTGGATTAAACCATTTTGTACGTGATTTGTTCACTTAAATCTTGTGACTTAAAAATCTGGAATACAAGCTTTAAAATCTACATTGCATCTGTCATTGTTATTTCCCTCTTTCAGCTTAGAAAAAATTAAATTCCAAAGAATAAAGCCCTAGAGCTCCAAATATGATACAAAATGGAAATATTCTGAATAGTCCAGTTACCAGATTATGAAAAAAAAGCGTAGAAGCCTTGCTTAAGAATGTACATAAATGTATTCTCCTATTAGGCAAGTAATAAATGTTTTAAAATTGAGATAAAATTGACACATTGTTTAAGTTTCAGGTGTATGTGTTGATTTAATATATTTGTATATTGTAATGTGATTACTACCACAGTGTTAGCTAACACCTCTATCACGTCACATAGTTATGGTTTCTTTTTTGTGGTGAGAACACTTCAGATCTGGTCTCTTAGCAACTTTGAAGTATGTAATACACTATTCTCAACCATAATCGTGATGCTATGTGTTAGCTCTCCAGAATTTATTTATTCTCTAACTGCAAGTCTATGCTCTTTGACCGACCTCTCCCCATTTCCCTCACCCCCTAACCTTGGTAATCACCATTCTACTCTGTTTCTAAGAGTTTGGATTTTTTAGATTCCACATGTAAGTGAGATCACACAGCATCTGTCTTTCTCTGTCTGACTTATCTTACTCAGCATGATGCCTTACAGGTCCATCCATGTTGCTGCAACAAATGGTTATTATAGAATGTTACATCAACCAATTTACAAAAAGAGAAAATAAGACACAAAATTTCCATCTCACAATCAAATGACAGTGGCAGCTGCTTACACTGCCAGCTTCATCTGCCGGGTACCTGGAGGCAGCTGGTGTACAGATTAGATACCATTCATTGGCTCAAAGGAAAATGAAGGTGACCAGTTGAAGAGAGCAGAGGGCTGCTTCCATCATATTCAGGTGTGTTACTAGCGGAAAGAACAGTATGGAAAGGTCTCATAGCCTAGTGATAGCCCTGATGCTGTAGAGGGGACATGAGGAATGTTGCAGAGCAAAGTATTAACCCTCGACAGCAGACTTACGTCAGGCTGGCTAGAGAGTAAATCGGGGGTTTTAAGGCAGGGAGGCTGTTTTGTAAGAGGCTGAAGATACCCCAGCAATCTGAAGCTGGAGAAAATTTACATCTGCGCTTACCTGTCATTCATCCCACCCACCACCACTACCTGGTCTACCAATGACATGAACTCAGCAAGGTTACTATAGTCAGCCATTTCCTTGGGCAAAAATTTGTCCCTTTTTTTCCTACAACACTTCTGCAGTGTAAATAGAGGAGAGGATTACAAGCATGTTTTGGGGTGAAACAAAGATTTTTTCTCTTTGGAGTGGGGTCAGTTCTACAAGCAGTTTTCCAGGGGCAAAGAAAAAGCACTGCTGCTCCAAAGCTTCTCTTCGTCCCCACCCTATCCGAGTAGAAGTGGACCCAAGCAGGTCAAACCTGTGTTGTTCAGGGGTCCACAGTACATTCCAGGACAGCATGGTTTGTGCAAAAGCGGGTACTGCTAGGGAAAGGAGGCTGACCTACCTCTGAAATGTGAAGGGTCATGAGAGATCCTGCAAGATGTTTTCAGGCAAAGAGGAGATAGAATTTGCTATTTTCAAGTGAATCCCCACTTATCAAATTGCTTAATGCCCATTAAAAATGGCCTCCAGAATAGCCTCCCGAATCTCTGGACACCTGTTCAAACAGCTCTAGAATGGCAGGCACCAGGTCCAGGCTTTACAACTGGGCAGAGAACGTTAACAATTAACTAAGTAGCATTAGTTTTCAATCAACTTGCTAACATTGCTGGAGGTTACTAATCGGGAGGTTAAGAAAAGATTTATCACAGCACACACCAATGAGATGTGGAGTCTGGGTACCCAACTTTGTGACATGACTGTCGATTGACATAGATTCTGAAATGTTCAAAACACTTTCAGATATTAGTTTGTTTAAACTTCACAATAAACTCTGTTAGGTATACAGCAGTCCCTCCTTATCCATGCTTTCACTTCCCATGGTCTACTGTGGTCCAAAAATATTAAATGAAAAATTATAGAAATAAACAAATCATAAAATGTAAAACCCATGCTGTTCTGAGTAGCATGATGACATCTGGCACTCTCCTGCTCCATCCACGTGGGATGTGAATCACCCTTTTTTCCAGTTTACCGACTCCATACACTCTCCCTGCCGTTAGTCACTGAGCAGACAGTGCTTGTGTTCAAGTGACTCTTATTTCACTTAATAATGGCCCCACAGCTATTCACATAACTTTTATTACGGTATACAGAGGATGCCAAAAAATGTATACACATTTTCAGAAAGGAAAAAACTGTATTAAAATTGTAGTTGTAATACTCAATATATACCGATAAAAGATGAATACAGGTCACGTGTGACTTCTGCAATGACAAGAGGTGCTCAAAGTGGTTACCATCAGCGTAAATTTAATACATTTTTTTCCTGTCTTAAAAGGTGTATACATTTTTTGGCACCCTCTATATTGTGATAACTGTTCTGTTTTATTATGTTATTGTTGTTAATCTCTTACTGTGCTGAATTTATAAATTAAATTTTATCGTAGGTATACGTGTATAGGAAAAAAACATAGTATATATATAGGGTTCAGTACTACCTGAGGTTTCAGGCATCCTTGGGACACATCCCCCACCAATAAGGGGGGGCTGCTGCATAACAGACAAGGCGGTTAAAAATGGAGAAACTTGTCCACTTACTGTTTAATAGGAGAAGGAAGATCAAACGCTAACTCTGATGCTTTTTCCAAAACAAAACAGTTGCCTCTCTCACATTATATGGTTATATGTTGAATGTCCCTAAAAGTATGCAAAATTAATTTGGGCCACCTGATTATATTTAAATCTGCCTCCAAAGCTAGATATTAAAAGTGAATTTTTTTCTTTAAAAGAAAATGAGTCATTATCAACCGTAAATAGTTATTGGTCACCTATTTATCTAGTAAGGGCAGGAATGAATAGATCATAAAACTTTGTTCCTCCTTTTAAGAATCTAGCTGGGAAGATTGGAATTTATTTTAACACTTCTGCATTAATGCCAGTGTATCTTGTGTTGTTGGTGATGGCAAAAGTTGAGCTCAAGGAAGGCATAGTAAGTACTTGGATTGACGAGAGAGGACGTGGGACGATTTGTGAATATGGCAAACAATTTATTAAGGAGATGGAATGGATAAAGGGAAATATTATGAAGGATTAGTTGACAAGTGGTGACTAATTAGCTGTGGGGGAAAGGAAGAAGAGCTAATTACGGGTGAAAGCAACACTTCAAAGCTGGGTGACTGAGTGATTAGTGTCACAAAAATAGGAAAACCGAGGATGAACTGGTTTGAGAAAAAGCTGACACTTACTTTAAACCTCCAGGTTCTGATGTGATGAGAGAGACTAACAATTACACATACTACGTACTGGTTTTTTTTTGTTTTTTTTTAAGCTTGGAAATTAAATGTTTTTCCCCTAGGGGTTGTTACCATAGTCCTGAGTTCAACGGCAAGTAATACCATATCCCAATGATGTTCAGATGGACATGTACGGTACAGGCAATTGGAAATGCAGGACTGATGTTTAGTAAAGAGGGCTGAAGGTTTACATTTGGGTGTATTTGGGTGGAAATGATGGTTGAAGTCATGAGAGTGGAATAAACTTCCGAGAGAGGAGAGACTAAAGGATACAACTGTGGATGAAACCAGAGGTTAAGATTCAACGGAATAAGTGGAGCTACAAAAAGAGTCCTGTCTGATGTTAGAATGGTACCACATAGTGTTAAGTTATGGGAGTCAAGAAGGAAACTTTCCAGAAGAAAAAGGTGGGCTACAGTGCAGAATGCTGTCGACATAACGGGTAATAGTGACAGAGAAAGGACCACTGGATTTGGAGGGCAACGTCACTCATAACTTGGCAGAGACTGTTTGGGGGAGTGAGGAGAGAAGCCATATTGTAAAGGGTTGAGTAGGTGGGGGGGACATTCAAAGTAATAAGGGAGATGGCAAATAGAATGGCAGTTTGAGGAGTGGCAAGACGTTAACCTTTAAGTTGCGCAAAACCTGGGAATGTTAGTGGAAGGAGAGGGGTGAGGATTCTGGAAAGAGGAGATATAGGATTGAGCAAAATCTCCAAGGTGGGGAAAGGATGGGAGTCGTCATAGCTCTTTCTTGTCAAAGAAAGGAGAATGAAAGGATGGCCGAAGAGGGAGAGACATTCTGAGAAAGTGCGGCTGTGGCTACACATACGTGTTGAGGTGGAAAGGGAACAACATAAAGTGGCTGGATGTAGATTTACTCAACTCTTCCCTGGAAAATGAGTCCTGAGGTCTTCCTGAGACCGAGGAGGATGGGGTGGGGCTTGAAGAGATTAGGAAAAGTCGAGACCTGCATTGTTCAACACAGTCCTGACAAGTCACAGGTGGCACCTGAGCACCTGAAATGTGGCTCGTTCCACTTGAGACGTGCTGCAAGTGTAGACTACGTATGGGGTTTCAGACTTACCGTGTTTCCCCCAAAATAAGACCTCACCAGAAAAGAAGCCCTAGCATGATTTTCAGGATGCTTGTAATATAAAATAAGCCCCAATGCATCTTTTGGAGCACAAAATTAATATAAGACCCAGTCTTATTTTGGGGAAATACGGTAGGGCTTATTTTATATTAAGAGCATCCTGAAAAATCATGCTAGGGATCAAATAACTTATCAAAATTAATTTTACTTGTGTCTTTATTTTTAATGTGGCTACTAGAAAATTTTAAATTACTTATGTGTCTCATTATATTTCTATTGGACAGCACTGATCTAGAAAAACACAGGAACCATTTGAAAAGGATTGGTTAAGAGGACTGCCCGAAAGTAAAGAGGACTTGGTTAAAATACAGGCTCTCTAGGGGATCCAATCAACGGGGTTTGTGGCTGAGTATTATGAGCAATAGACAGTGGGGCTGACCCAGGGCTGCGGACCCAGGCAAGGGGCATGGTTCAAGGAATTGAAGATCTAGGGACAGAACTGAAATGAACACTCTGGGCTCAGGCTGGCAATGACAGGCAATCAAGACCATTGGGAACTGATGGACTGGGAAAACGGCAATGGCTGTGTGTGGTCAGAGTGCCGGCAAAACGACCGACGTGCTGATTATTCAGTGGGAAAGGTAGGAAGTGCTGAAGTGTGATCACAGAAGAGAATGTCTGTGCTCCCAAATTGCTGTGTAAATGCCACTTTTTCACATTTTCATTTTGCTTAGAGTGATGTAAGCTTGTGTAGGAAGCTTTATGGTCCTGATCCAGAAAATGGATATTTGAATAGTTTCCTTAGAACCCAAGTAAAAAATATATATATAAGTAACTCTGTAACTGAACAATTACCCCAAGTAGTCTTTGGATACAACAACGTATAGATAGCTTGTCTCTTCTTTCAATATCCTCCTAAGATGGAAAGGTCAGAAGAGACCTTACACACCTGAGTACATATTCACTAAGCATGCTCACTAGGGCAGGTAAATTACTGCATTGTTTTACCAATTGTAAAAACTGTAAGTTACTTTGCTAAAAACCAAGGAGCAATGCATTGGCTTTGAAATGATAGATCAGCGTGTCCTCTATCAATGTATTAAAGGACTGGGCTTTGCGATCTCATCTTAGTCCCCAAACCACAGGTGGGGACACACACTATAGACTGCCTGGGGCTGACTCAGTACTGATTCAGTCAAGGCTGAACTGGTAGATTTAGCAGATTTGAAATGCTGAAATCAGTGCTACTCTCATTTCCAAAATCCAAGCAAGAACAGAAAAGAAAAATAGAACTGACCCAATGTTTCAATTAATAGCTAAAGGGAAATAAAATGCTATGTCAAATTTCTAGAAAGCCCTTTGCTGCAGTCCAAAATCTTTTGGTTTGGGTAACTATTTTAAATGTATTCAACTGATCAAATAGTGGCTGCAATAGTGGCTGCAGTATTCAGAAAGTTTATTAAAAATATATGAATTGAAGAGACAGTGGTGCAGCTATTCATATTTTATTTATAAGGCAAAATGTGCTATAAGTTGATAATATAAAACAGAAATAAATTGTGCACAAATATCTGCATTATTGCACCATATTTTTAAATGTATTTATTTATATTCCATCTTGGCTCAGAAAAGATCTCAGGTAGCATTGCATCACTTGCTATGTGAGAAGTTAATGCTACTTTTTAAAAGGCCAAGCGAGAAAATCCTATTCATAGATAATATCCGCATTTCAACAAAAGAATTGTTGAAAAATGACATGACTTTTATTTTTTAGCAAGCTTCCAATAGTTGACTACAATAATTGACTACCTTCTAAAATGAATTAAAAGGCTAGAAAAACCTGTTTTTTACAACCCGGTCTCCAAAGACCGTGCCAGTTACAATGCCAGTTACTCTGATTTTCATGAGGAAACAAAATACCATCACAAAAAGTTAACAAGAAGAAACAGTAGTAACTTTCTCTAACTTTCATGCATTTTGCCATCAAACTGGAGAAACATAATGGTACTAGATGTACACAAATACTTTAAACATACCTTTGTATGTTTAAAGTCACCTTCAAAGATGACATCTTCTGGTCAACTAATCCATAAGTTTCCTTTGCCTTGAAAAGTCTCTTATATAAATTAAAACTTTAAATGGTAATCCAGGAGCCCTGAGCCCAGAGGAGAAACTGCTGGAAAGTACTTTTGCTGATAAGACAGTGGCATGATTTCATTTTCCAGTTCCTTCCTTCACATTTCCTAAAGGCAGCCAATACAACTGTCAAGAGAAAAATGCCAACGCTATTTCTAGACGTTTACATAATGCTGTAGATGTTTTGAAAGAGGAGCTACATTAAGCCTGAGCTCTGTGTAGATAGTAAAGGAGCACAGCATTTAATCCACATAGGTGATCTTCTACTCTGTATGAGCTTTGGTGGAACAACGGGAAATGAGGATCTGATTGCCAAAGACACAGCCAGCAACAATCTCTCCTACTCTTCTTCCATGGGAGACAAAAGCACATACATTCTTCTGGTGACTACCCTTCAGATCGGACTAAAGGCAAAAACTGCTTTTCTGTTTCTGTGAATTTTGTGAAACAGCTGAATGTAATTTCTGTTTGCTAGTTTTCTAAGCACTGGGACCATATTCTCTCCGTGCTGCAAAGTTAATACAGTGATGCTTTGCCCATTGTCACCGCGATGGGGTGGGCCTGGCTAGGAAATGAAACAGCAGGGCCGAGTATTTAAGACAGTATGGCCAGCTCCTCCTGCTAAACCTCCAGCAAACGGGCTCATTTGGAGGGGTCTCCCCTGGTCAACTGGCAACAAAGGAAGAGATGGCCATATGGAGAGAAAGACAGGCTTTGGGCAGGTGGTAGTTGAGGGAGGCACCCAGAAAGATTTGCAAGGTATTGAATAATGAATGCTCTCATGTGCTTTCTCTTTCTTTAAACTTTTTGGCCAGGTCAAAATATAAAACTGTTCATTTCATCGGTGGTCGTCAGTCATAATTAGCCACAAAATCTCAAGTATGGGCCACATTTTATAAATCCATCGTGTTTTGGAATAGAAAAGAACCATGGAAGTAGAATAGCTGTTGGTTCTTTATAAAAAATGAACATATTTTAAATTGACCAAGACTGTAATGGGCAAAAGAGTTTCTTGAACTGAAAAGATGTGAGTCAATGAATGATATGCCATTGTGCCTCTGTTCCACTCTACATTATGTCCTTCGTGATCATTACCGCTAGATTTGATCTGCAGTTTGGGGAAATGATTCTAAAGGCAAGACATGCAACATGACTACATCTGAAGCAAGCCCATCGTGATATGGGTGGGACTGCAATAAATTCTAAATATTAAAACCTGTGACATCTGCACTTTTCATTTGTTCAAAATTAACACCAATTTGGGCAAAGAACTTGTAAGTAATGCTTGAACCATTTTCCCCTTTGGAAATAAAGGAAATAAACAAGAATTTAAGGATTTGATTGTGTAAAATGACAACTTTGCTCAAATTTAACTTAAAAATATAGTTCAAACATATTTGGAGGAAATAGAACTCTATACTTCTAAGCTCTAAAACCCCTAACAATTTTATTATCTTATTTGAAATACATGCTATAAATTTGGAATTCCATTATGATTATCAAGGTTTTTAACGTAGTTATTGTTGTTAATTGTCACCTAGGCAGAAGATGGTTTTAAAGAATTATTAATGTTAAATTCTTAGCTTTCAAATTGTGAGCTTAATTATAAGGCAATCACGTTTCTTTGAATAGTTGTATGTACTTTCATAAGGACTGGAAAGGTAACAATATGTAATTATTAATACCTGATCAAGGATGCACACAACTTAGGACCTCAGGTTGAGAAGGATGGGAAATGTGGTGGTGGCATATACTTAATGGTTTTCAAAAAGAAAGGTAATATTCTGAAAGCTGTCCACCCATCTTAGCTTTTGTGTGCTGGATTCAGTGGCTCTTAGCATTTAATTATATTATAAGTTAATTTAAAATATACTAATTACTTCACAGATTCTGTTCCCAAATGTATCAACTAGTCTAAAGATCAAAAAGAATTGAGTAAAGGATATCATTTTGAACATAAGAAGAAAGTGGGAGTGAGGTAGGCATAGAGAGGATTTTAAACGTGATGCAGATGGAAGGGCCTGCTGATTATGACAGATTATCTACAATCCCGATTAAGATATAGTAATCATAAGGCTTTAGTCATAGAGTATCAGGAATATTATTGTTTTTTAACTAAAGACATATTCATAAGAAAAATCACAGATTAGAAGATGTGGATTTAGATCAGAATTTTTGTCAATCTGTCTCACCTATAGTGGATCTTCCTTTGGGGAAAAAAAAAGACTGCAGAGAGCCCATCTGTACAGTCTAAAGCCAAAACATGTAATTAAAAAATGATTCCAACCTATTGATGTTTATCACAGTCTTTTCCTTAATTTTAGGAATAGCTCATATAGTAAAGAAACATGCATTTGAAGTTCAGTAATTCTTTCAATGCCAAGTCAGTTTCAGTAAATTATTACAAATACTTTTTGAGATATGTACAATCTTGTTTTATAAAGGCTATTTTATTGCCTATCTTACTGTCTAGCTTCATTTTATATAGTATAGAGATACCGGACAATATTCAGCAAATATTAACATTGATTAACTATAGGTGGGAGGACTTTGGGTGATATGTGGCCTTCATTTGAACCTTTGTACAAATGGAAATTTTCATAATGTGCATGTATCATTTTTAGAAGAACAATAAAGCCATTATTCTCTCCCAAACCTTTGAAATATTCCCTTACAAAGACTCTCATGAAAATCATAATACAGTGTGATAAAGTATTCTTCTATTTTTCAATTGAGTAATAACTACCTACATTTGGTATATTATCTGTTTAATGAGAGTTTTCTTTCATTTAAAAAAAAAAATCCCCTGCTAAGCCAGTTTTCCCGTTGGATCTCATTAGAGTCTGCAGAGAGGGAATCTGCAATTGTAATTATTTATGTTGTAATATTTGTACAGTATGCTAGTAATATTGAGTCCAAATAAAATGCTATTTTTGATAGAAGGTGATATTGTTCTGCCTTTATGTTTATAAAATTGACTTTACCAAAGTAAGATATGTAACAAAAGCTTAGGCTAGTAACTGGCACATTGATAATACTGATGGAGAATTTAGGATGAATCAATGATGGTGGTGATGATGACAACAATGGCATAAGTTGGTCAAGATCACTGCCTTGCTGATAATTTTTGCTGTTTGTAAAGCGGCAACCTATACGAAAATATCTCAGAAGAGTTCATTTTCTGTAACTCAGCATTAGTAAGAGTTAGTGACTGTTGAGATGGGAAGAGTTCTAAATTTGAAGCTAAGAGTCACCTTTCCACTTTTCAATTTACCACTTATCTAAAAACCCTGGGCAAGTCACCCAACCTCTTTGAGCCTTTTGATGTAAATTAAAAGCTTACAGGAGAAGACGTTTGGAAAATGAAAACTATGTAAATGTGAGGGGTTATTGATTCCACACAGTACCTATTGCCTAGGTAAGTCATATTTTTAGAAAAACCATTAAGGAAGAGTCATCTACCATTGAGGCAAATGGTAGAGCAGTGAGAAGTGACTGAGCTCTTGGGGTCAGGCAGCCTAGGCTCGAATCAAGCCTCTGGCATTGCTAGCTGTGTCCCTTGGTGGAAGCCTCAGTTCATCACCTATAAAATGGGGTAATAATAAAACTTACACATCATACGATTTCTGAGGATTATATACAATGATGCAAGTAAAATACTAAGTAAATTGCCCAATAAATACTAGTATTGTTGTGGTCTGTAAGACTACTGTATATATAGGTGTTTTATTAGGTGATTGTTTTATTGTCATTTCATTTTCTCTGAGTAGAATGGGCTTTGGTTTATTAACCAATATTGGGTAGTAGTATCATTTTTTTTTAAATTGGAACCAGAATCTGTGTGATGTAGTATAATGTGGATTTTAATCTCTCTCTTTAAACCTGCTTATTTATAGCTCAAATCATATATACTAATAAAATAAACATAGGGTTCTTTTGCATGTGTACTAGTTCTTATGATGTATTTGTTTCAGTAGAGTCTTCATTTAATATGCAACAGGCTACAATTTTTCCATGGAATGTTTAATAATATGGAGGAAACCTGACGATCACTTTGTTTATTCCTTTCTCCTTGTAATACTTCTGGAGGACATTATCAACAATGTTACATGGACTTCTGTTAATAGCCTTCGCAGCTGCTCCTACATCACACTCACTTCATCATTTGCATACTGGACCTCTGTAAGTCTATGGATGGGCTCACTAATAATTATTACACACCAATGGTTTCAACCCTGATTATGTATTAAACTCACTTTGAGGAGCTTTTTAAAAATACTAATGCTTGGCCCAATTGATTCAGAACTTCTAGGGGTAGTCACCCCTAGAAAACCCAGTCACCCTTTGGGTTTTTTTTTTTAAAGCTCCCTAGGCAATACTAATGTGCAACCATGGTTAAGGAAACTGTTTTTGATAATAGGGGAACTAAAATGACACAGATACATTGAAAATGCTAAACAAAAACCTTATTGTAGGTTTGATTTAGATGAAAAGTTCTCCTAGTGGGTAGACAAAGTAGTAGTAATTTACTTCTTACCATTTCTCTTTTATGCCTATAAACCCACCCACCTAGTTATTAGTCAATTTTCAAGATAATGGCTTTGTTCTATTTGACAAAAGGAAATCAGTGGTGCTGAAGATGACCAAAGGTCACTGCGTGTAAAAGACCCTCAATGATCCTGCACTAATCTTCACAAGTAGCTGTATATTGGAAATGAAAATGATTGTCTTCAATGGACAAATTATGGCATTTTGTGTCATTTTGTGATTATAAATGTCCATGCATTTTTAACACCCTAGTGAGAAGGTCAACTGAGCCAAAACACATAGGATTGTGATGAAATAATGTCTTATGTTTTATACAAATAAAACAGAAAATCTGCCATCTTTTGGTATCTATTTTTGGTAAGAATAGAAGAAACCCACAATCATAGACTGAAGCCAAACTATGTTATGTCTTTATGTCAACTAAACTTGATATTATGTCAGCCATAGTTGGTTGTTGAGTGTGTATATCAAACTGGATGAATCTAAACACATAACAAGAATGAAATGTTATCAAGAATTTTCACACTGCCTTCTGTATAAAACATATGCTATCCCATGTCATTGTCATCATTCTCAAAAATTATACTTCTGAATTGCCACACATATCTTGTGTCCTGGCTTTTAAATTTACTAGATTCATTTACTTAACTTTGGACAGTTGTATTTCCAATAGACCCACATAATTTGATCTATTGTATTTAATGTCATTGTCACCCAAGCAAAATAAGAGGTAGGGCAAATGTATTCTTAATTCTAAGGTTCATGTTTACCTTTTCTTTGCTTAAAAAATTCACCAAAGAAAAAATCCCACAGGACATTAAAGATGAAAAGGCATCCTATTCTTTCTGTGATATAAAATCACAAGGGGAAGATGCCAGGTTAAGAAAACAAAAACAAATAAACAAAAAAAAAAACTGCTCCAGAATATTCCTGGTCCCCTGAGTGCTGCTGCAACCCTGCAGGTTAAGTCGAATGCACCTTCTTTAGAATCATACTTGTTAAATGTTAAGACAATTCATCTTACAAACACTTAAGTTTACTACACATAATTCATTCTTGCAAATGATCTCTTTCTCCTCATAATCTCGAAATGAGCAAGGTGAAGGAGAGAATCTAAATGTAACAAAGGAGAGATGTATGTATGAAGTATGAGGCTGAATAAAAATGGCTGAAAAGCAATCCAAGCGAGGCTGGAGGGTGGCCACACCCAGTGCAAATATGGACTGTTTCAAAATAAATCTGTTATAACAGAGGGCAACCAGCAGTGCTTTTTATTTCCCTCCGCTTGTTCCATAGACACCCATTATTAATAAAAGTTACAGGTTACCCGAACGACAGAAAAAAAAACAAAAACAAAAACAAAAAACCTGAAATATTTCCAAGTGAACCGTTCTAATATGTGGCTACGCCATCACATCTTCAGGATTCCGATAGCTAGTCTACATCTCCAGTCTCCTTTGTGTGACCACAAATAACAACCTTGAAATGGGTGTGTCCCTCTTAAAAGGATGCACTAGAGCCTTCTCAGTTAATGGTTCTACCAGGAGATTTCAACCTTTGGGCAGAAATGAAATACAATGGGATGCATGGAACAATAAGAAAGCATTTTAACTCTGAGGATGAGAAGGGATTAAACAGGCACTTTATGATCAATGGATCTCAAAAGAGCTCCTGGAGGAGGCAAATGATGCATTATTTAAAATACTAGCATTACAAGAAAACAAAGGAATGGGGGTGGGAGGCAAAAAAATAATAATAGGAAAAAGAAAAAACATCAAACACCATCCATTTTGAGTTTTGACATAACAAGTTTACTCCCCCCAAGAGAAAGCTCTTGGAGATAAAGCATGCATAGGTCCCACAGGTGAAATGATGCACAATGGCCGAGTCCGGGTCCCAGGGTTCCCGTGCGCCGCAGGCATGCATTACTGAAATAAAGAGAATACCCTGACTTTTCCAGTTGCTCCACACACAGTCCATCTTGGTGGAATCGGCAGTGGCCTGCATCGTGCGGGCTCTGGAGGCTCGCCGTTGCTGTCCTCGGGGGCGCGGACCCGGTACTCAGGCGTCGGCGCCCCGGCTGCAGCGGTTGGGCTCGCGGTGGCCTCACGGCTGCAGACAGACTGAGGCTGCAGCAGCCGGCGCGCGGCGAGGGGCGGGCGCGTCGCGAGCGCCGCAGTCTCCGTGGCAGCGAATCAGCGCGGCGCGGCCCCGGAGCTGCCTGCGTGCACGGGGATGCGGGAACCGCTAGACGCCAGAGCGTATGCTCTGTCGCCCAGGGGGTGCTGCCCTGGGGACGGTTAAACCCGTCTGACCAAGAGGGCGCAATCGCGGACGGGGTTTGAGAGTTTGAGGAGAAGTGGAGGGGGAAAGGGCCCAGGGGAGGGACCAGAATACAGGACTCGGGCTGTTCCTGGGAGTTCTTGACTGGCAGGGTGCACATTCTAGAAATTTCTTAGAAACCCAACAAACCTGTTGGATAAGACCTAGTTGATGGCAATACAAATGTCAGGCTTTCAGCATAATGTCCCCTAATTGTTGCCATCGCTCACTTGCCTCGCTCTTCTCCCGTGCTTTACATTCTGGCCACTCTTTATTTTAATTGCCTGGCATCTTAAAACAATTGCCAGAGTCTCTTTCTCTCTTTTGGAATATTCCACGTTATACAAAACCTTTGTTGGCAATCCACAATCACTGCAAAGACATCCTATTGCTCATTCCCTGAGGGCTTGTGCATTTCTCCTGCTGCCCCTCTTCTCCAGCTGTTTGTGGGTTGAATGAATAAATCCGTATCAGAATGCAGTGCCTATTGGCACCAGATTCAAAGCCCTTGGACTCGGGCACGGAGTTATTGGTCACTGCAGTGACGCTTCAGTTGTGGGGCATCCAAACAGAACTCAAGAAAGCAAAGGTCAGTCTCTCTGAACCACATCATCCTTGGTGTTGGAGGGCGATGGACGTGGGCGGTGTGTATATGGAGATAAGTTGGTTTTCCAAGCCCAGTGGGTCAAGGGCTGCAGAAGTCCCCAGTTACAATACAAATACCAACGGGAGGAGCAGAGCAATGGGTGGTGACCTACTACTCAAATCTTAGCATGAAATACTTTATCAGATTGTACACCAAGGCCTGGAGAGAACCGACAGGGGATAGGTATGTTTCTGATGAGGAAAAGGTAGAAACAACACAAGGAAAGGACTGGAATTTGGGCATTGTCTGGGAAAGAAAGTCCTGGTGGCGGGGACCCTTGAGGAGACAAGATATAGCATGAGGACAGAGGAGGCCCTGGGGTCCACAGGTACATGTATTAGGAAGAATTCCTCTTTCATTTGTTTTAGCATGACCTTATCTGTTAAACAGGATTTCTCTCCGTCGTGGAACAGATCCACCAGGATTCCTTCACAGTTCCCAGAGACGTTCCTTCCCAGACCCAAATCTGCATTTGGGTGCCCTGTGCCAGCAAGGGCCCAAGGACAGTAATCTCAAGATTTTGCTTGTAGACCAGATTTAGCTTTCATTTTATGAAGCACACACACTTTAAGCATATACATCTTTCGGATCATGCATGTTCCTTTTAGAAAACAAACTTCCAGAGAAACCAGCTAAACCTCCCTTTAACACATCTGAAATTATTCTTAAGGAAGCTTAATAAATGACTTCAAGAGGATGATTTGGTCTTTCTGGGCAGCTGAAGTCTTCTACAAGGGGAGGTGTCAGGGCTCCCCCCGGGGCTGATAGGAAGGAAAAATAGCGACTACATAATTACACGGCACTTTTCAAAGTGACCTGCTCTAGAGACATTAATGACTTTTTAATATTTATATTCCCTACCCCCTGCCTCCCAATTTCTTTCCTCATCATGTTTGGGAATTCAGTCAGTCAATACCGAAAAGACTGGCACCTGATGATGAATTCTCACTGCATGCTGTGGGGCTGGACGAACTGCGACCAGGTGAAGACAAGACTCAGAAAGAGAGGCGATGGGGTTTCCAGGAGGGCTGTTGCGGCCCCAGCCCCGTTTCAGGTGCAAGCCACTGGAGCCTGGGCCACTAGGAGGCAGTACCAGTTCAATGATAGCCCCAGTCATCAGCCCTCAGTCCAGAGGGTTCCCCCAGGTGTCTTTAGTGGTGAGTAGTCATTGCCCACCATGTTACCACAGCTTGTGTGTGTTGCTAATGTGACTGACAGTGAGTACTTAGCAGCAAGTGAGAGCAGCACGTCCCTAACGAGGAAGAGGAGGCAGAGGCAAGCACCTCCAGAGCAGGGTAGCTGTGTCAGACTTCTGGAGCCATGTGTTTTCACTGGCCACAAAGGTGACCTTGGAATGTCAGCTTAGCTGAAAGACCCCATTCTTTTCAGTCGTGCTAAGTCTAGAGAGAGAAGCTTGACGGCACCTCAAAAATCAATACAGCAGTTTGATAGTCAAAGATTGAGGAGGTAAACACATCTGATGCCACAGACAGGAGACATGCTAGTAAAGAATGGAGGGGGGAGGCTTTAGATTAATACATAGATGGTAAGAGAAACAGAAATTAACTTATTAATGGAAAATCAGACAGAAGAGTATGAAGAACTTGACTGGGAATTGTGGGGTGTGGGTATTAGATCAACCTGTGTTGCAAAAGTTAGTTATGTGGCCTTCAGCAAGTCATTTATCATCTTTGGACCTCCCTCTTATAATATACAAATAAGTTACAGCTTTATATGTTTGTTTCTATGAAACAATAAGAATTTATTTCCCACAGACATTGTAAGTGGGTGCTTTCTTTGCATAAGTGCCCACACAGGGCTAATTGAAATCTCTTGTCAGCATCAAAATGATAAAATGGGGAGAAAAGATATGTAAATTGTCCTTAAGCAGTGAAAGAAAACAGAAATCAAAATAAAGCTTGCTAAATGCTGGCAGGAACTGCCACTGTCTTTAAACCAGGAAAGAACAGACGGGCTTTGTATGCAGCCAGTTTAGAACTTGGTTTAGGTGCCTGCCAGGAGAGGAAGTGATTCCTTTAATTTTCAAATGAAATCATGCATTAGGCAGTCTGTTCTAAGGAAGAGCGAAACAGTCAAGTTTTGCAGTCTCATCCCAGGTGGAGATGAATGTTGAAGGCTTCCATGCCCAGAGCGGCTGCATCGTGCCTCGCTCCTGTAGCACCAGTATGTTACTGATAAGAATTAGTGTCACCTGCATTGATACACATATTCAGTACGTATCTACTGAGTACCTTGCATATGCATTGTTCTAGGCGGAAAGTTCCTATGTTTAAGAAGTTTATACGCTAGTGTATATATGGGGAGCATATAATAATAAAAGAGGTAAATACATATTTCTCTTGTGGACAATTGTACTGGGGGAAATAAAGCAGGTAAAAGGGAATAGAGAATGGGGTGGGGTAGGAATTTGCTGTTTTATAAGGAGGGTCAGCAAAGGCCTAACTCATAAGGTAAAATTACAGCAGACGCCTAATGGAAGAGGAGAAAGCTGCTAAGATACTATACGAGAGGAAAACATGCACAGATGCACTGAGAACGGACGGAATGTAATAGCTGGTAATCTATATCAATCATTCTCATAAAACACCTTGCTATTTTTTCTCTCTCTGAGAATGATAGCAATTAGAAGAAAAGGCATAAAACCAAAAAAAAAAAAAAAAAAAAAAAAAAAAAACCAAAGGAAAAAGCTTCATTTTAATCAAAGAACACAAAGAACTTTATGCCTTATGCCATATGGAATAAGGAAATTTAAAGGAACAACCAACTTGGTACATAACCCACTGTACCAAAATAACACCCAAACTGTCTTCAGTTCAAAGAACAAATTAGTACTTGTTATCTGCCCGGTGATTTCTCATATGGTATACATTTAATTGTTACAAAATCCCTATGAATTTGATGGTGTTTACCTTCATTTTCTTGACTGATTCACTCATTCATGAATTCATTCAAACTATAAATATTTACAGACTCATACTAAATGCCTGTCTCTGTAAACACGATGGGAACTGCCCACTGGGGACTTGAGTCTAGTGGAAGGAGATTTACACATAATAGATAAATGCAATCAAGTGATAAATGTATGAGCTGGAAAGAGTGGGTACACAAAACAGAGAGTGGTTGGGGGAAGAGGAGGTTCAGGAACAGCTTCCGAGTAGATAATTATTAAACTGAGTTAGGAACAAGATATAGGATCACCAGTTTTAGTGATGAGGCTTTCCAAGCAGACAAGATATGAAACTTAATTACAGACACGTGCAAGGAGCAGATTGTGACAGGCCCAAGTAGTAACACTGTCAACAAATGAGGGAGACACTGCAGGGTTTCAAGGAGAGGAGTAACATGAGAAGTTGAATAATTTATCCATATTTAGCTGAGAATTTTCCAGAATTGGTAAAAGACATAAATTCTAATCCTGAGAAAGACAAGAAAAAATCAGTACCCTGACCCCCATCATAGTGAAACTGGAAGGTATCAAAAACAAGGAGAAAATCTTAAAAGCAAGCATCAATAAAAGATTACCTCAGAGAAACTGTTAGACCAACAGCAGTCTTTGCATTAACAGAAGCCAGAAGATAACAGAACAATGTCCTCAAAGCAGTGAGGGAAAATAACCATCGCCTAGAATTCTATACCCAGCAAGACTAATAAAGGCATTTTCAAATATGTAAAAAAATGAGAATTCACTATTTGTAGACTCTTCTTTTACTTGCTTTTGTTATTCTTTTATTAGCTCCTTAAAATGGAAGCTTAGATTATAATCAGCCTTTCTTCTTTTCATTTAAAAGAATAAAATTCTCTCTAAGCACTGTTTTAGCTATATCTGACAAGTTTTGATACATTATGTTTCATGTTATTGTTCAGTTCAAAATGTTTTCCAGTGGTCGTTGTGATTTTTTTTTGCCTTGGTCCACTGATTATATAGAACTGCAGATTTTTGAGGATTGTTCTAACTATCCTTGTTGTTTCTTTTCAGTTTAATTCATCTGTGGTCCGAGAGCAAACTCTACAATTTTAATCCACTGAAATTTGTTGAGACTTGCCTTAGAGCTAGGAATATGATTTATTAACATATAAGTCAAATGGACTTGAATGTATATTCTGAAGTTTTAAGGGGAAGGGTTTCATAAATGTCAATTAGGTCATATTAGTTAATATTATTCAAATAATTTATCTCCCTACGAATTTTAGTCCTAGCTAGGTATTTTGTGTGTGTGAGTATGTGCAGACATTGATAGCTAGCTCCTAAAATTCATATAGGAATGCAAGGGACCCATAATAGATAAGACAATCTTGAAAAACGAACTAAGTTGTAGGCCTGTCACTTTCTGATTTCAAAACTTACTACAAAACTACAGGATAAGACGTGGTACTGGCATAAGGCTAGCGATATAGATCAATGGAATTGAATTTAAAGTCTAGAAATAAACCCTACGAATATAGTCAATCAATTATCGACAAGAGTGCCAACATCATTCAATGGGGAAAAAATTAGTGTTTTCAACAATGGTGCAGGAACAATATGCAAAATCACCAAGTTGGATCCCTACTTATACAATATACAAAAATGAACTCAAAATAGATCAAAGACTAAATGTAAGAGACAAAACTAGAAATCTCTTAGAAGAAAACATAGGCATAAATTTTCATGACCTTGTATTAGACACCAAAGCATGAGGAACAAAAGAATAGATCAATTGTACCTCATCAATTTTGATGAAGATTTTTCTACTACAAAAATAACTTTTGTGCATCAAAGAAACTGTCAAGAAAGCTAAAGAACAACCCATAGAATGGGAGAGAATATAAGTCATACATCTGACAAGGGATATGTACCCAGAGTATATAAAGGACTCTTTAAAATAAACAACGAAAAGACAACTGAATTTAAAAGTGGACAATAGATTTAAATAGACATTTCCTAAAGAAGACATACAAATGACCAATCACATGAAAAGATGCTAACCAGCATTAAATAAATGCAAATCACACTATAATGAGATGCTACTTCAAACCCACTACAATGTATATAATAAAAAATATGGAAAATAAGTCTTGGTGAGGATGTGGAAAAATTGGAATCATCTATATTGCTGGTTGGAATGTAAAGTGGTTCAGCCACTTTGAAAACATTTTGGCAGTTCCTCAAAAAGTTAAATGTACAGCTACAATATGACCCAGCAATTCTCCGCCTACGAATATACCCAAGGGAATTTAAAAATAAATAGGAAAGAAGGGAGGAAGGAGACAGAGACACAGAGAGAGAAGGGAGGGAGGGAGGGAGGGAGGGAGGGAGGGAGGGAGGGAGGGAGGGAGGGAGGGAGGGAGGAAGGAAGGAAGGAAGGAAGGAAGGAAGGAAGGAAGGAAAGAAAAGGAAGAGAAGAAGGAAGTAAAGGGTTTGTTTTGGGGAGATAAAAATGTTTTGAAATTAGATAGATAGTGCTGATGGTTGCACAACTTTGTGCAAATACTAATAACTATCGAACTGCACACTTTGAAAGGGCGTACATAGTATGTGAATTATATGTTGATTAAAAAAAGAACTATGGGAGAAAAACTCATAGTGAGATTCCTCCTCCAGATGGCTGCAATGCTGCATCTCGGCGTGAGGCCTGGTGAACAGAGTGCGAGCTGGAATCATGCCTCACTTGCCATCTTGGCCAGGCACTCTTACAAAGGGCACACCCTGGCAACTTTACATGGCAGCCTGTATTGCTTCTTAGCCATTCTCCAGGCCAGCCGTGCTCTGTCTCAGCCTCCTCTGACAGCACAACGTCTTGGCTCAGGCCAAAACTGCACTCTGGAGCTCCTTGGCAACCTGAGTTTACTGCTGTCTCTTTCTGGTCTTTCCTTCCCATCACATCTCAGAATTTCCCCTGCTGGACCTCCCAAGCACCTAACTGGGATTGTTTTCTGCAGCCTGCACACTTCCACTAAACCAAGGCATGATTGTATTTGTGTTTTTTCCTTCTAGGGATTTGGTTCTTCAGCCTTGCTTTTCACACATCCCTGCCACCTGACCATGGGTGGCTCTAATTTTCTGTTCCTCTTTGCTATCTGTAAGTCAGTGGCTGACTCACCAGAGTTAGCATTCTCCCCACTTGTATTTTTCTCAAGCATACACAAAACCATTTCATGCTTATAGCAAAAAAGCATGGAGTTGGAAAGAGGGAAGTCTGTGTTTATCAGAAAGTAATATAGCCACTCCTATTTTTTCATGAATGCTTATATACCTCTTTTCCCTCCTTTTACTTTAAACTTATCTATGTCACTGAATTTGAAGTGAGTTCCTTGTAAGTAGTGTGTAGTTGAGTTGTCGCTTTTATGCACTCTGCCAGTCTTTGCCTTTTGATTGGTGTACTTGGACCATTCATATTTAAGGTAGTTATTGATATGTTAGCACTTCAGTCTTCATATTATTATTTGTCTCCCATTTGTTTCCTCTGGTTCTCTTTACTCTTTGTTTCTCACTTCTTGCTTTCCTATGGGTACATACTTGAGGATTATTTAGGCTTCCATATTGCTTAACTTACAGCATTGTGTGAGTATATCTTTTTATATAATTTTCTTAATGGTTGCTCTCGGTATTACAATATACATATGTGATTTATAACAGTCTACCGGTGCCAACATTTTACCACTTTTAAATGAAGTGTGGAAACCTCACTTCCATTTATGCTCTTCCCTTTTAAATATTGTCATTAGCATTTGTTTTAAGTTTTTGTTCCAGTCATCAACTATGATTTATAAAAGTCACGAATCGTCTATTTTGTAGCCATATTTTTGCTCTTTCTACTGTTCTTTCTTCCTTTCTAACGCTCTAGATTTCTTTCATCAATTCCTTTTCCTTTGAAGAACTTCCTCCAGCCAGTCTTTAAGGGGTGGTCTGCTAGTGAGTGACAAATTCTTTCAGTTTTCCTTCATTTGAGAATGTCTTTATTTCTCCTTTATTCCTGAAGGATCTTTTCACTGGCGGCTCTTTCCTTTTAGCACTTTACAACATTGTGCCACTTCCTTATGGCCTCCAGGGTTTTAGATGAGAAACCTGCAGTCATTTGAACTGCTATTCTTGTAGAGACAATATGTCATTTCTCTCTGGCTGCTTTCGAGACTTGGTCTTTAGTTTACAAAAGTTTAATTATGGTGTGACTTGGAATAGATTTTTATTTTTCATTTGTCCTGTTTAGGGTTTGCTCAGCTTCTTGAATCTGTAGCCTTGTCTTTTATCAAGTATAGTTAGTTTTCAGCCATTACTTCTTCAAATATTCTTTCAGCCTCATTCCTTCTGGGACTCTAATGATACAAATCATGGCTCTTTTGCTGTTTCTCAACAGATCCCTGAGGCGCTGTTCATTTTTTTTTTCTTCTTCAGTATATTTTCTTTCTGTAGTTCAGACCAGGTGAAGTCTATTGTTCTGTCCCCGAGTTCACTGATTGTATCCTCTGTCATCTCCACTCTAGTATTGAGCTTTCCAGCAATTAAAAAAAAAAAAATTGTTACTTTATTTTTAGCTCTATCATTTCCATTTGTTCTCTTTTGTAACTTCTTTTTCTGTTTCATTTTAAAACAGAAAGATTTTCTATTCTTTCATTTGTTTCAAGAGAATTGGCAATTGCTGTTGAAGCATTTTTATGATGGCAACTTTAAATCTTTTCCAGATAATTCCAACATCAGATTCATCTTAGTGTTGGCAACAGTGGTTGTCTTCTCTCATTCAAATTCTTGGTTCTTAGTAGGATGGGTGATATTTTATTGCACCCTAGATCTTTTACCTATGATGTTAGGAGACTTTGCTTCCTATTTAAATCTTTTATTTTAGTTGGGAGACACTTTGTTTAGGTTTAGCACATGGATGTCGGTCAAACTTTGTTAACTGTAGTTCCAAAGCCAGTTTAATTTCCAGAAACTTCACCGGGCCTTTTGGTTTGCTTTATCTGTGGCCAAGGGGGCTTCCCGTATCCCCTGCCGGTGCTGCCTAAGGAAGCAGAGGGGATTTCACCAGACTGGGCCGCTGAGTGCCTCTCAGTAGGGGAGTGGTACAGAGATGTCCCCCTGATGCCTCCTAACTTCGCTGGTGTCTCCTGGCAGAGAGGAATGTCTCAAGCCTGTGGGAGCAATGAGGCTTCCAGACCTGGGCCATTTGGTGTAGCTGAGTCTCTTCTCTCTTCCTACTTCTGCCTGTCTGCCTCACTTATCTCTTGGCAGAAAAGAAGAGTCTCAGACCTGGTATGGAAAGAGAGCATTGCCCTTGGATGTTCATTATCAGCAGGGTTCCTGATGACCCTACTTAGTCAGTTCCACCAGGCTAGCCTGGTGTTATCAGAGAACATCTCATTGGATCTGGGGAAGAACGAACCTATGTGGGTTCCTGCTACGACTAGGTTGAGACTCAAAAAACACCATGGTGGGGTGGCCTGTTCAGTGGGGGTGTAAGATGTCCTGCCTCTCTATTGTTCCTCCAGTCCTGGAAGCCCAAACTAGTTCACCTTCTTACCACCTTTCAGAATTCTCCTTGGCTTGCCTCTTGGACTATTTCCAGACTTTATAGTTGAGCTTAGTGGAAACGAATAGGGAGAAACAGATCTATGCCATCTTGTCCAAAGCAGAGGTCCCACTAATTGCTTTTTAAATGAAATAAAACTGCTAATCACTGAAATTAGAGTCTTCTACAACTTCTTTCTATTCACTACCAGCATCACCAGCAGTGTTCCAATTTATTCTCTTTGTGCGAACGAACTCAGTACAGGTTGGTGTTGGGGTTTAGTTTTTTCATGCTGAGTTTGACTTGGTTCTGGGATGTCAACTGGTAATCTTGCATAGAGGAGGAGACAGAGGGCTGGGGTAAAAGAGCTAACAACATAATATTTTTGTTCTATTTTGGTTTTGTAAAGTGATGTTCTCATATTTCTAGGAAAATAAATGATTGCCAAATTTGCTCTAAGGAAACTGACACAATCATTTCAAACCCTCTTCTCCCATGTCTTCCTCCTACTATGGAGACATATAGCTATATGATCGATCGATCGATCGATCGATCGATCTATCTATCTATCTAGTCTCAGATATAAACATATAGCTTTTCCAGAATACCTTCAACATAGGAGTGGCAATGGATCTAGGTTTTAGCTTATGAGATATAAAGGAAAGTCTGCTGGATGACTTCTGGGAAAGGGTTTTTCCTGATTACAAAAACCAAGAACTCTTTTGTCACCCTGGCTGTCCCCAGCTTCCTATGAGGACATGATGTTGGAGCGGTTGCAGCCATCTTGTGATCATGTGGAGAAGACCATGATCACTATAAAGAGCCTGGTGCCCTAACATGAGGGATCTGTTGAGCCACCTACGTCTCTGGGATTTCTACCTCTAAACTTCTTATTAATTGAACAAAGTCCTTATGGTTCATACTGATGATAGTTGGGTTTTCTGTCACTTGCAGCCCAAAGCATTCCTACTGATGAGATTCCGTAGCACAGTTAGCACAAGTTTCCCCAGTCCCGTCTTCATTATATTGACCTCTTGTTCCAGTGAAGTCAGGAACAACACAGGCTGCATCCATTTTCTGCTCATTCCTCCCTCCATGAATGAGTGAGATTCTTTTCAACCATTTTCTTTGAAGGTCATTATTGACAACTTTGACAGAAAACTATAGCATATAGAATAACCCAACGAATGGGTTTCTATTGCCAACTTTTGCCTTGTACATCAATATAAAAGAAACATTCTCAATAAATCATCACAGAAGGGAAATACTGATGATTTTGCAATAGTGCCCCATTAATATAAAGTCACCTCTCCCCCCAAAAAAGTCCCCTGTGCTGAACGTGCATTAAAGAACAAGAACCAGAAACTCGATTTAAAATAATGATCTCATTAAACATTTACAGCACAGCAGGATATTTTTGCAAACAGTTGCAATTTTATAAACCACCCCTAATGTATAGAGAAGAAAAAATTTAAAAATACTAATCTGAAAGTCCAGAAAGCTGCTGAAGCAGCACTGAATTTTTTTCTCAGCAAGAGGAAACCTGAATCTACAAAATCAGAGTCTCATTATTTAAGGTTCAGAATTTCAGAGGAGGGCTTCTGTGTTAGGAAAAGAGTAAGCAGACAAAGGACGAGAATAACCCATTATTGTGGGGAATATGTGCGAGAACAAACCCACTGAAAAGTTCTACAGCACACAACCTCAGTTGCTCAATGGAATAGAAACACTAAGATTGAATCAATATTCTTCTTAGAAGAACATCTCTCCACGCTTGGCTAACCTGACAATTATTTATTTAACTAATCTCTCTCTCTCTCTCTCTCTCTCTCTCTCTCTCTCTCTCTCGTTTTTAATGTGTAGGATGGTACCTGTGTTACAGAAAGTCTAGCAGTTTCAGGGACTAGAAAGGTATTCTTTCTGTTACGACAATGGGGATAGCAAATCTCAGGCTAAAAACTCACGTGAGGTGAGTTTTAAAAGATGCTTATAATGACTCTGTTTTGTCCAGTGACCCTGTGGGAATGCTTTTGAAATTGGTTAAGTGGAGTCTTGTCATAGGTCTGCTGAGGTCAATGATACAGTTAAGGCCAGTTCTTGATTCAGTTTCATGGTTCTTAGTATAGACTTATTCTTGTGCTATAAAATAAAGTGCTCCAGATTTTCCTTTAATTTACTTTAATATTCTATATGTTGGGTTTTTTTTGTTTGTTTGTTTGTTTTTGTTGTTCTTTTTTTTTTGTCTTGAAAGTTAGAGACACTGATTTAAAGGTAATTCAGCAAAACTGACATCTGATGTGAAACTTGAAGTAAAAAGAACCCTGACATGTTTTGACCAGTCTCCTTTAACTACATGTTTCAGTATCTCCATAGGAATACAGTGGTCTTTTAGCCCATTTATTTGCTTGAAGATGAAAAATCTGTGTTGGTATAAGGTGAATAAGTGCACATATACTAAGTTGTTATGCACAAAGGTAAATGACATCCAATATTATAAATAATGTCTAGTATATTTTTGCACGTGTTGTTTTGAGCCAGGTCAGAAGGTGTTCACTGTAATCAAGGAGCTGGCTGCCTTGGAATGCTCCTACAGCATCAATATGGTTCTTCACCAAGTCTTTAGGTGATTCCTAAGAAACCATAGGTGAGTGGGCAAGTTCTGTTTGCACAGTGTTCTCTGAGGACTTTCTAACCTACACCATCAGCCAGAATGAACAGCAGCGTTTACACCCCTATCACAAGGAGCAAAGCATACTCCCCACCATCACTTTCCCAGCGGTGGACTCTACAGAAGTGCACCCTGGCTTAGTCTGCGTGTGGGTACGTACGAAAGTGAACATGGGGGAGGAAAGGAGGTTGTTATTTAAGTTTCTAAGAGATGTATGTCCCGCAAAGACACGAATCAAAGTTGTGAAAAGGAGAAAATGTCAAGTGTTCAGGTTTTCCCTCTCTGAACATCCTTTCTATATACCGGGGGTGCCAAAAAATGCATACGAGTGGACACTTTGGTCAACGTTGCTCAAGCAGTAGCTCGCCATAATCAGAAGTGTCTGGATGCAGATGGTAACCACTTTGAGGACCTCCTATAATTGCAGACGTCAAATGTGACTTGTATTCATCTTTTGCTATCGGTATATATCAAGTTACAATTTTAATAGTATTTTTCTTTCTTAAAATGTGTATATATTTGTTGGCACCCTCTGTAGTTCTGCCAGATTTGTGGAGGGGGATTCTTACTTCCTATTTTTAACCTCCATTAAAGACAAACTATATGGAAATTTGTGAAAAAGTCCTCCTTATTCTTTCTTTCGCAGCTGTCAGACAATATGGAATGAAGACTGTATGTAACTCATACATAAATCAAAGAGCAGAGAAAAACATTCCACGTTTGTTAAAGAGGACAAGTGTCTCAAGGTCTGGGCAGTTCTTAACTAAATGCTATTCTTGCTAAATGGTAAGATGTAGCACAGTATTTTGTAGATGCAGCTATAAACAGGAGGAGCTTGAAAGGAACACAACTGGATAAGTGTAGCCAACTGGATAAGTGAAATCAACATGTAATTAAGCAAATAGTGTATATAAGCAATGGCTAAGCCTCGTTTGGAGGAGACAGCTTTGGATAAGAATCCCTTGTCTCCTACTTGCTGCAAGTAAATGAAATTACCTAATGACAACCATGTCTCACTCTTGGATAGACCACCCCAAATGGCAAACCCCTTGGGTTCGGTAACACACTGAAAAGAATAAGAGCAACACCAATAATAGCATACATTTATTAACATACCAAGTGACAGACCCCGGGCTAAGTATTTAACATGGATTTTCATTGAACCCTCACAACAAACTTAGAAGGAAGGGCTGCAAATACTCCCAATTTACAGGGCTGGTGGGGTGGGGGGAGGGCAGGGATCTCAGGCTTAGATTAGGTAACTTGACTCCACCCCCAGAGCCTCTTAGTGGTGGAGTGAGGTTCTGGCTTCAGAGCTCCAGATCCAGATTCTTTACTGTCCACTGACATTTCCTAACAACCAGGCACTGTCTGTACCAGAGAAGCCAGGGGCTAAGCAAACAAAGGGTCTAAAGCGTCTGAACCTTAAAAGGCCAATTCTGAGGTAGGGAACAGCTCCAAGCCCCCCAGTGTGTCTGTCCTATGGAACTGGATTTGGGCTCAGCATTCAATAAAGGAAGAGGATATTGTACGCTTAATGCTTTGTTTTGCCCACAAAATGAAAACAAGAAAGCTCAGATATTATATTTCTGACATCCAGTTCCTGCCTTTCTCTTTCTTGAAAGGCACACCGTACAACCTGATGCTGCAGTGATTAGGAAGTGACAGGTCAGAAGTACAAATGTTGGGAGTCTCTAAAGTCTCTGGGCTTCGCTGTCTGGGCTTTGGGATACGAATCTAGTCCGGTTACTGTACAGCAAGGGCCGTGGAAAGAGTTCTGGCTCTGCCACTTACTGGCCTCACTACTTCAGACACTGGGACTTCCCAAGCTCAGATTCATCAGCAGCAAAAGGAAGATAAAGCTCAGCACGCATACGTAAATAGGCCAGCACTCGCGGTGTTCAGTAACTGGCAGCTGGGGTCAATTCCAAAGAGGATGCGATTAGACAGTGCACCTCAATATAAAAAGCCATTCCTTGGAAGCAAGTATAAAGTGCGATTAAGGTGCCTCAGTTTGAAGAAAATCAGTGCAGGACTTTAAAGGATGTTACTTTAAAACAGTGTTAGAGGCCAAGAAGAATTATTACCTTTCTCCTACGGTACTTTGAGTTTCATATAATCCACATTAAGGTCACACCATATGGCAAATTATTTTCCAAATTAGTATCAAGAAAGGGGTAACTTTTCTCAAATATAATTATTTTTTATTAGATAATGATAGTCATTTAACACAATATTATTTGTTCAGTAACTGATTGAATACAAAGCCTATCTTTTTTGCCTTGACTTTCTCGTGCAACCAGGAAGCTCAAAACCAAATTTAATACAAAATCGGGGAAATTATACTAACGTTTCTCATAGTGCATTTACTTCACCCACTTTTCCTCATGGCTTTGATTTCTTTTTTCTTTTTTACTTTCATTTTTTAAATTGAAATTTTTGAGACACTTGTAGATTCACTTGCAGGTGTAAGACATAATACAAAGAGATTCCTTGTACACTTCGTGCAGTTTCCTCTAATGGTAATATTTGGCAAAACTATAGTACGATAGTATAATATACCCAGGGCGGGGACATTGATTCAATCCCCCCGTCTTCCTCCGATTTCCCTGTATGTATATGTATGTGTTAAGTTCTATATAATTTTATCACCTCTATAGCTTTGTGTCCACCACCACAGTAAAGATACTAAAGAGTTCCAATACCACAAAAATCTCTCATGTTGTCCTTTTATCACAACACCCACCTCCTTAAAATCCTCTCCACGTCTAATTCTATGTTAACAGCCTTATTTTCTACATTTCTGGGAAGTCCACAGGGAATAAGTAGAAATGAGGGAATATTTAAAAAGCAAGGTTATGCTCACCAAAGCCTTGTTGACTAGGTTGGCTAGCCCAGCCAGAGAGTAAACCAATGCCTCTGGAAGGTGGCGCCTTCCTAGCAGTGGGACACCATACTTGCTCCAGGCACGTTTCCACATTTTAATTTAACAGGCAGTTCTTGAGTGACCACTGTTCCAGGCATGTGCGAGGTGCCAAAGAAACACAGATGAATAAAATGCAGGAGTTCCTCAACAACTGGGAGGCAGAAATGTTAAGGAGTAATTGCAAAGCAAGTGATAACACAACGTATTTCAAATATTTGGTTTCTAGTCCAGATTAAGGAACACAGAGTTGGAGAGATGAAGAGCTACTTTAATGACAGCTAAAAAAGGCCTATCCCTAAACATACTGTGAACAGGGGAATTACTACCAGAAGTCCTGTTTAACAAATGTCATTCAAAGAAAATGCAAACATAAAGGGTGTGTGTGTGCGTGTGTGTGTATAGTCAAAATAGTGAAAAATCTTCATCTTGCATACTGAAAGAAGTTCTTTTCATACTGAAAGAAGTCCATAGGTTCATATTGTAAAAAAGAAGCAACTGAACATGAATAATTATAAATGAAAAGATGGAACATGAATAATTATAAATGGAAAGACGCAAACAACAGAGAATATACTTGGGCAAAAAGGAGAAAAGCAGCAAAAGAGGTAAGCAAGAAGTACTTTAAAAACTGCAAATGGCAAAGAGTAAAAGACAAATGATCTGTAAAAAATTAGAGTGGGGAGCCCAATAAGGCAAAAATATATTCACCAAGTACATTCTTCACCTAAAATTAGGGAGACATTGATAAATTTCTTCCTTCACTCAGAAATACTTACTGAAACCTATCATGGGCCAAGTTTTCTTCTAGGTGCTAGACAAAAAAAGGTGAGCAAGTCACAGATGAGGCGTGGAGCCTGCTGGAGTATTCAGACAAGCACACACACACACACACACACACAATCATCATTTGGGGCAGGGGCACCATTAGGGGGAAGGGCAGTGAGTTACTGTGCAGCTAACCAACGTATGGTGAAGAGGGTCGAGGAAGCTTCCTGGAGGAAGTGGTGTCTACGCAGAGTCTTGAAGGATGATGAACAAATGAAGTCACACAAAGAGTATGTGCACAGAGGGTGGGGAAGAGAGAAAAGGGAAAATGGGACCCCACATGCAAAGTCTTGAGGCCAGGGAGTTTGAAGGCAAAAGTCAGAGTGCTCAGCAGGAAACCAGAATACTACTTTAGGAGTCAAGAGACTAATTAAAAAATTTAATTGTGTGAGAACTTCAAGAGTTGGAGAGGGGAGAAGAACACTAAAATTTATTGAGCATTTACTATGTTCCAGACACTGCACTAGATGCCTTGTCACATGTCAGCTCATTTAAGTCTCACAACAACCCTATGAGTGAGGGATGAGAAGCGTGAGATTTGGAGGTCAAGGAACTCGTCCAAAGTCACACCATGTACAAGTGGTAGAGGGTCCAATTCCAACACCCAGGGTATTCAGTGAACTGGGTTATTCCATTATCAATTGTCTATTGCAATTTTATAATTAATATAAAAATCACAAGGAAATAAATTCTGGATATTCGTTTGAAATAAAACCAACCATCAAGGAATGATCTAGTGGCAAAATAGTCAGCCCCCAATCAGACCTTTAGTCCTACTTAAGTTTCAGTCTCCCAAGATGCCTCCCTAATAGCCCCACCTTCTCCATTTACTGCTGGTTTAGGTGCCACCATCTATGCACTCATAATTCCCTTTGTCTTCTTGTCTGCTCTTCAACTAGACTGTAAGCTTCATGAAGGCAGGTTCATCACTGTATCATTAGCACAGTGCCTGACATATGGCAATTAGTCTATAAATATCCATTAAATGAATTTTCTAAATCAAGGTTAATAGGAAAAAAATTAACATTGAAATGTGTACTTATAACCAATTTCCTTCAAATGGAAAGTGGAAACAGTAATTTAAGCTAGTTTTTGCACAGAGACTGTATAGATTAATAAGTCACTGTCTTCTGTGTATAACAGGTCCTCAGAAGGTTCTGTGTATATAGCAGATGCTACTGTTTTTCTGTGGTATATAAATGACCTTGAGAATAGCATCATCATCATCTGTAACTGCAGTGGCAGCACTTAGGAAACAGGTTGAATTAATTACAGAAGATTTATGGCCTGCGAGGTCGGTCATAGTTTGATGCAAAAAAACATAAATGAGATTCTGTGAGAGGTCCAAGAGAAAAGCTAAAACTTAAGCGGGTACCCAGCCAACTGATGACTAGAAACGACTTTCGAGGGCAAAGGACACACGCCAAAACATGTGCTGGAAAATGCCAGAAAGGAGGCAAGACAGTATGACACACGGAAGCAAAAGAAAGCGAAAAGTAGGGATGGGTAGCTCTATTTATTTAACTATCGCCTTTAAAATCTCTGGTGTAGTCATTAAAAATGAAAATTTCTGGATCTATCCCTGGAAACAAATCAGAATCATTGAGGATGAGGCCTCAGAATTTGCATCTTAACAGGTTTCTCGGGTCATTTTTAAGCACTGAGAAAAATAATGAACAACAAGTTCTTAAATCTATGAAACATGATAAACAACCACAGCACAGAAAAGTGATGAGGCTCAGATATGCTTATTCTCTAAGAGGTAAGGTGAGCAGCCCAAAGAGCTTTTTGGAAAGGCATCATGAGTTCAGATGCTGGGAACAGATTCATCATATTCCTCGTACCCTGCTTAGGAAGGCAGGTCTCATCACAAACCTATGCCTGCGTCACACTACACAGCTTTCCATCCACGCCTCCCTGACTCAGGGGCTGGCTGCCACCTCAGGCTGATCTTCAGGTCTTGCTTTTTCTTCCTGACATGCCTTCTGACCCCCTTCTTCCAGAATCCCAGTCTTTGAGTCCTTTTATAAAGAGCACACCCATAGGTGCCAATGTTTAAGTTATGTTGATTTGATGTATTCATGGTTATTGCATCTCTGTATTTAAAAAAGCAACATCAATTTGATTTTTCTCAGCTTCTATTAGTAACAGGCAAAGGCTCTCTCCATTTGATTTTTAATGTAGGTTACTCAGGACATCTTTTTCCAGGGATGATGACACCTCATTGCTCTGGTCAATGAGGAAACAGTGGTTATAATTTGGGAATAAAAGCAATAAGACACAAGAAACAAATCCACCTTTATTTTTAGGAGGCATGAGGAGAGATTTATGATTTGAAATATAGCTCAAAGTCCCGCAATAAGTGGCTAGAGTATTATGTAAAAGGAATTGAAACAAAAGATTGATATTATTACTGGGGACTTTTAATCACTAAAATAAAACTATCAAAAAAGCTGACCTGTGAAGGGAAATGATGCAGGTGGTTGAAATTACTCTGCCAAAGGAAGATAAGGGCCTGGCTTCACAGGCACATGGAACAAATGAAGCCAGGGTTGGCTTTCATTTGAGTCATTTGAAAGCACTTGGCCAGGCTCAAGTATCCCTCCAGCTTCGGGAGGTGTCCAGAACTCGGGAACCATGCGCTCCCTTAAGAGAAAGTGGGGAAGTGACTAACTACCCTACTCCTGTATGGCAGTCACATGGATTTGAGCTTGTAAGGAAATTTCCTAACAAACCATATGGCCCATTTCTGTATTTTAATGTTAGAACAACCCGCTAAAATAGTATTTCTGACAAGAATAACATTCTTTTCCTAACCAAGTATCTGGCATCTAAATGCTATTCCAAGCATTTTAGAAAGATAAATTAGTCAAAGCTATTTAAAACAACGACTACCACTGCTGTGGCCAGAGATAGACAGCTCCACTGGGATTGCCAAGAAGGGAACAAGGGCGTCATATAAGCCCTGGAAAACAAGCCAGGGAAGAGGGGGGTCAGAAGGCATGTCAGGAAGAAAGAGCAAGACCTGTCCCGCTTTGGGCTCTGAGACGATCTGGAAGGCTGCCAAAGTTTAGGTGGCTGTGGGGGGGGGAGGAGAAAAGGGGTCTTTCCTCCAAAGTTTTAGGTAAGGATCAACGCTAAAGTGGCCCATCTCAATTATTTCAGCTTCTCTATCCAGGCCTCCTAAGAGCAAGAAAGAAGCCTCTCACACGTTGCAAGACTTTTCATTACTGTAAAAGGCTAGGGCCTGGTCTTTGTTTAATGTATGTTCTAGTTTCCACTATCTGGGAGAAGAAAACTGATTAAAACACTTAGGTAATTATAGACGACTCGCACCAACTCAGGAGCCAATTACTCAGATTGCACATTGCCATGTCCGTTTTTGTACCTCGTGCCTCTACCTCGTGTGAATACTGAAGGCTTGTTGCTCCTTTACACACACACAGGTCCAGCCTGAGTCACAGCACATGTTAGGACCGCAAGGGCAGAGGCACAGGACCCTTTCTCACTAGGGCCACCCCTAACGCCTGCCCATCATTTCCATTATTCTCAGGACCACAGGTATGTATGAGGCTCTCACAGACTGACTGCTTCTCGGGGCGTGTCCAGGTGTAACCCACAGACCACCTGCTTCAGAGGCATCAGAAGAGCTGGTTAAAATGCAGCTTCCTGGGTCTCTCCCCCCAGGCCTACTGAGTCAGAATGGGAGGCTGGGAATCTGCGTTTTTAACACGGTCCTGGGGTAATTCTTGTACACCTAGAAGGTTAAGAACCATAATCATAGGTGCAAAGTCTTAGTAACTAATCTATTTGGTTCTTGAGTTCAATAGTTAATTCAAAAAGCAAGGAATGACATCTGGATCTTGTTCCCTGGGATTTGAAAAGTGAGAGATTGGACTGTGAGGGATAATGATATTTGGGAAGGACTGGGAACAGGTAGGAACCCGGCAAAAAAAGGCCAACGTAACGCCTAAGTTGATAGTATTGAGTATCGCGTTTTAGTGTAATTGTTAGGGTGGCTTGGGTATGAAACGGGGAAGTATTCTGGATTTCCCTCTTAAGCATCAGGAATTGGGTAGTTGCTCAAAAATTAAACAACAGTACAGAGCTCTCTGTTCAACTGCATTATCTGTTAAACAGAGCCATGATGATAACCCATATGCCCCTTTGCCTTAGGTTTCATCTTTGCCACTGTATCAGCATTTGTAAAATAAGGCTACGGATTGGGGCTCGAAATTTTATCAATGCAAACTCCACCCTTGTCAGCTGAGGCCATCATGTTTTGGTTTATTTTTCTATGCCTTAATTTCTCTTATAATGGAATGGACAGGCTTATGGCACCAGCCATGTGTACCTTTTAGGGTTGTGAAAGAGGGCTGAGCAGTGAAAAAAGCGGGCACAAAAATAGGTATTAATACTAGTAATCACGTTAATAATTTCACATTATCATTTTAAAAATTAACACTGCACTGTCCAATGAGAAGAAGCTGAACTGCTTGGCTAACATCCAGGTTTATTTATGCATTTAAATTATTCACACTTGGCCTAGCACGTATTGCCACAGATACTTCAAAGTTCATAATTCTTTGGAATGTCATATAATTTTCTGGAGCTTCCGCACAGACCTGCTTATTCTTTTAAAAGATGGCTGTGAGCCTTGCAAACTGCTCTCATTTCATTTTAGGTCTAATAGGATGGAGGTTGTTTTTCTTATTTTGTTTTAAAAATAGAACCTTTAAAAAACATCTAGGTTAGCCCCATCAACAGAATCTAAATAAGCCTTGCTATGTTGTACAATCTCTACAATGTAGCAACAATAAAATGTTTACTGCAACTGCTGCCCTCATCCCCAAAAGCACATACAATGCATCTGACAAAGTGTGTCTATTTCCATGGTACCTATCACCATGGTAGCAGAGCAGAACTCTTTCTGGAACAATCAAGTTAGTAATATAGCCCTTGGTTACTGCCTTCAAAAAGCTTTGCTCTTGAATAAATAAATGGAATACTTTCTGTTTGTTTTTAAGAAGCCATAAAAGTCTCCAAATTAAACAATTATTGCTAAATACTGAGTAATTTTACTAAAAAAATAACAAACCCTCTTAATCTTGATACCAGTTAAAGAAACAGTTTGTTTGTATCTTTTAGGAAAGCATTTCCAATCTTCATGACCATGCAAAACATACAGGATGTATTGTGCTTTGAACTACATTCAAAGATTCTCTTGCCTATACGTTAAATAAGGAAAAGAGATAGGAGTGATTTTTCTAATAAGGGCACCTTTACTCTAATTTGAACGGATCCATGTATTCATTGAATTGATAAAGTAGGATAGTGCCAATTTCCAATGATCCCAAATATAGACTTTACAATATGCTTTATAGCATTGCCACAGAAAGCTGATGGAAGTGTAAATTGATACCATCTTTCGAAAAAGAAATTTAGCAATGAGAGCTTTAAAATGTTCACACCTTTTATGTTAGTCCATCCAGGCTGCTATAATAAGATACAGACTGGGTAGCTTATAAAAAAAACCCAGCAATTTCTTACAGTTCTGAGGCTAAAAGTCCAAGATCTAGGTGCAATAGTCAAATTCTGGAGAGAACCCTCTTTCTGGATCCATAGCTGGCACCCACTCGCTGTGTCCTCACATGGTAGAAGGGGTTAGAGAGCCCTGTGGGGTCTCTTCTACCACCAACTGTATCTTCAGTCTGTAACTTGCTCCTGAGTTCCAGATTCAGGTCACAAACTGCTTACCAAATATATCTTCCTGAAAGTCTCATAGGCATCTATGAACTCATCCTTCCTGCATCACCTTCTCCTCGCACTGTGTTCTGGTAACTAGCACTCTCGTTCACACAGTCAATCAAATCACAGAATATAAGGACCACCTCAGGTTCTTTGTTCTCTCCCACTGCCCCCTTCGCACCCACCCTCACAGCTTGATTTCTATTTCTCAAATCTCTCTCAAAGTCATCATCTCATCTGCTATTGCTTTCATTTAGAATTTAGACCCTCATCACCACTCACTGGATTTTTTTGTTATGATCTTCTAAACATCCTCTTGGTTGCCAATCTGTCCTTCACATGGAGAAATCCTTCTGAAGTGTAACTACCTGATCTGGCTCCTTCCCATCTGCCCCACTGACATCCCACTTTCCATGAAAACAGAACTGATCTGGGTGCCCTGAATCCACATGCTCTGTCCTCCTGTTGGAACTTGGCACGTACTCTCCTCTTCAACTGCAATCCTCTCATCTACTCCATCTCTCTGCAAGCCACACACTTTCCTCGACTTCGCTCAAGGTTCAATTCCTCTTGTTTCCCTTCTTATGTAGCATCACTATTTCTTGCACATATCCTCATGATATTTTATTATACGCTCAAAATTTACTAAGCATTCAATACTATGCCATGCACTGTGCGAGCTGCTGGGTACATGGACTATCTCTGCCCCAGAGACAGAGACAGAGGGACCCCATCATCTTTGTCCTTGCTTATTTATGTCTCTTTGAATACCTTGCTTATCTACACTGCCCTGAACTGCTAGAGGGCAGGGATTGGATAATAACCATCTCTGTATCCCCAGAACACGGCAAAAGTAGGTACTTTCTAAATGTGTATCAACCCAACTGAAACTGTTGTGTTTTGGCTATACCATCAGAGTGATGAAACTTTACAACTGTAAAAGTAACTCAGCATTTCCAATGAGTAATGTCTGATGATTAGTAAGAGTGAAACACAGCCCTACGTTCCACAGGGCAAGACTGACTGTGCTCAGTGAGCACGTGGTTCAGCAGTCCTTAAAGATGCTTTGGATATAAGCGGGTAATTTCTTCCTTTTTTTTTTTTTTTTAAGATTTTATTGGGGAAGGGGAACAGGATTTTATTGGGGAACAGTGTGCACTTCCGGGACTTTTCCAAGTCAAATTGTTGTCCTTTCAATCTTAGTTGTGGAGGGTGCAGCTCAGCTCCAGGTCCAGTTGTCATTGCTAGTTGCAGGGGGCGCAGCCCACCATCCCTTGCTGGTGTCGAACCAGCAACCTTGTGGTTGAGAGGACGCGCTCCAACCAACTGAGCCGTCTGGCCATCCGAGAGCTGAGCGGCAGCTCATTGACTTCATTCTAGTTGCAGAGGGCACAGCTCGCTGGCCCATGTGGGAATCGAACCGGCAGCCCTGTTGCCCAGAGCTCGTGTTCTAACCAACTGAGCCACCCATTCACCCATAAGTGGGTAATTTCTGAATTGCCTCATAATCCTATGATAGAAGTGACTGATAGAAGGAAATATATTTAGTACCATTATAGCCACTTGCCAAAAGCTATGATTTCTACTCCATGCTGCATTAATTTGCCTGATAGAAATCTTACTTGTAGGGTTATTCAGTATTTAAGGACACAGGCAAGAGAAAGGAGTAGTGATTTGATGTATAGCTAAGGGAGTGGCATTTTGGTTCTTGATTAATATTTAAAAAGTTAAATGACATAAAATATTTGATGACATTCACGCTGTGGTTGATATATGAATCTGCAAACTCCATTTTCTTTTCCACAAGGCATTCTTTTGGTTTTATACTGAGGCTTATTCCAAACTCAACCTCGTGTTCTGTTTCTATTGGACATCACTAATTGGCATCCACCATTTACTTTTTTTGCTGCATAAATACATTAATTTATCAGTTTTAAAATGTACAAAGGTGGTATGAGTTTTCATCAATTAACACTATGACTCTTTTTTTTTCAATCTAAGTATTTTCAAATCATCCAAGGATAGGGGAAGTGGTTGAAATGGAAAACATATTTTGAAGATTTGAAATTATATGGATTCAATATAAAAATCTTTACCTGTCAATTTATTAAGCATTTAAGACTCGGATTTCTTTCTGTTTTAGAACTTTCTTTTAGAAAATTGAAAGAAGCTTGGTTGGAGTATGTCTCTGGCCAGTCCCAAAACACTTTCCAATATACTTTCCGAAGGTCCATTCACTGTAGGATTAAATGTCACAAATGATGAGTTTTACCACAACTTCTGAAAACTCTTTGTTCCTCAAGCCAGGTAAACCAAGTTACAAATCTGTTTATTCATTTCTATTTCCTGAAAGATTAGATACTCTAGCTCAATGGCAGGTGACTTGAAGGGCTCCTTTCTCTTCCTTTAGAATTACTCTCTTATTTCCTTAATCTCTTTGGTTTCATGTAGTTGACCTTATTAATCAGAAAAGTGTTTTTGGCTTTTGTCTGCCATGAAGGAAAACTGATGACCCATCTAATTTGCTCTTCTTGGTTTTCGATTCTTGTCAAAGCCAATTCCCTTCACGATGAATAGTACCCTAGTGTTTTGATAGTCTTGGTATCATTCTTATTATCAAGCACTGCACTTTGAGCAGTTTCTTAAAAGTAATAATTTTAGTGATTCACTTTCACAGGCTAAGAAAGCTTCTGCATTTCAAGGTTTATAATGAGTCAAGCAAAATATGTAGACTGTACATTTAGTTTGCAATGGTGTAATCGTTCAACTGAGAAAGACTGAGTTTCAATTAGAATAAGGCATTTTTAAATTTAAAATCTTCCTCACTTCACCCCATTCTTATTTTTTTTTTCTTATGGTGGTTACTATGATTTATCCCAATCATCTATTTTGGAACCATTTCTTGATAAATACATATCTGTTCCTGGTTTTGCTATAAATCAATTGTAATTATTGAGAAAGTCAATTAATGTCTTTTTGTTGTTTTTCCTCACTTGTAAAGTGAAGAAGGTTAATAAGGATTTTCTAAATTGCTTCCCAGCATTACTTTTTAAGGATTCCAAAATTTTCTTTAGTATCATAGGATTCTGCCACTATGTGAAAATCAGGGTGCCGTGAATAAAATTTCCAATACTTTTTTAACACTGAGAGGCAGGACCGATTATATTACTAGAACCCCACTGGCTCCCCCAGAGTCTAATAATCCACTTTAGTGAAAGAACTAAAATAGGATAATGTACAAGCAAGTAACCTGGTAGCTACTTTAGATTTAGTGGTCACAAAAGGCCTCTCTGAGGAGGTGTCACGTAGGCTAAGAACAGAATAACAAGATAGAAACAGCCATAGAAAGATCAGGAAAGCAGAGAACGCTGGGCAAAGAGAATAGCTAGTGTAAAAAGCGAGGCAGAAAGAAACCTGGCAGGCTAGAGAAGAACGAAGGTCAGTGTGGATGGAAAAATGTGTATGAGAAGGAAAGTAGCAGAAAGCAAGGTCAGAAAGTGAGGCAAGAATTAGATCTTGCGAGGTGTTTTCAGTCACAGTACGGAGCTCAGATTTTATTCTGAGAGCATTGTGAAGACAATGGTTTTCCCCTGGTCGCTGCCATCCTCTGAATCACTTCTGTAGCTGTCATGTGGACAGCAGCCTGTAGGAGGCAACAGTGGGCGCACAGGACCACTAAGAAATAATGAGCAACCATGAATAGTCCCGTTTTTGTACTATTCAACTTTTGCAGAAATTTACTAAAATACTAATGGACATTTCTATGTGTAATTGAATATGGCTCCTGGGTTTGACTGATTACAAAGTATGCTTTAACTCTAGGAGTCCAATTCAATATGGATGTTGCTGCCCAAAGTTGTTTTTCTCCCTGTGTCTTACTTTTGTCAATAACGTGGTCAGACAAGGCTACTACAGAAAAATGCTTTCAATAAAAGAATCCCTGGGAATCCAAACGAAGGCTTCTTCACAGGTAAGTAAGTTCAGACAAAAGCGAAGTCGGCCTGCTCCATGGCAGCACATCCAAAGATGACTTCTGCGGGACTCCCAACATGCTCAGAACCAGACTGACTTCTTCAGTTCCCTTCACCTTTGCCCACACCTTGATTTGTTTTACGAAGATGCATCTCAAAGCAAGTGGTCCATTGGAGTTCTGATACCTTCTTTAAATCCCACCTTTCCCCATAGGGTCTTCATCTGTGTTTGCCCTCGTCAGTTGGGTGTTTTGTTTTGGCTCTTATTCCTCAGCTGGCCAGTCATATTTTGTTTTTTAAAACAGGATTTTTTTTTTAACTTCATAAAATGTTGATCATAGTCAACTCTCCATAAAGGTAATGCTAGTGTGACAATTAAATGCAGTAGATTCCTTATCAGGAAACAAGGAGAGCCACAGTTCAGGGCAGGTGGGAGGAAGGGGCAAATCGCCCCCAATGGATGTAAATGATTGACAAACAGTACAAGAATGGAAGGAAGAACTAGCATATGTGAGTGTGTGTGTACCTACATACACATAGCATTCTTCTCGAGTTGGAATCTCATCACAGTATACTTCATATGACAAAGGATAACTAAAAAATCTTTTTAAAGAAACATTATTGAAAACGTCTGAAAATAATTCTGAAAATTTGCATGGTGCAAAGACATTAAAGTACATCAATTACAAAACTGAGGAAATACCATATGGTGTCTTAGAACCTCAAAACTTCATGTTGAAAAGAAAATTTCTATTATCTTCTCATAACCTTCTGTAATCAAAGTTGATTGCCAAACTCCCAGCATTATAGATCAATTTATAGTTAGAATATGCAAATTACTGGTTACACAACACAAAGTAACTTGGTAAGATTGTGAATTTACACCAACTGCTTGCTCTGTCTCCCAAACCCAACCCCAGAGATGGCATCAAAAGGAAAAGGAGGCTGACAGATCTCAGAAATGCATATATAAACTAGGAAACCCTTCAGGCGAGAGGGGTGGTTGGGTTCCAGTGTGGACAGCAGACAGCAGTCCAGAGCGGTATAGGACGGGCACCCACAGAAGAGACACTGGCATGGAGGTCCCTAATTTTCTTTTGAGGCAGTCAGGGTGACATCAGAGCATGCCGTCCTCCTCCAGGATAGAGATGGAGTGGTTCCAAGAAAGGCAAGGTCATTTGGTGGCGCTATGGTTGAGTGATGGGGGGAGGGGGGAAGGTTGGTAGTGAGGTGGCGGGACAGGAGGGAAAGTCAAGCCCAGATAAGAACAGCAGAGGCTTTCCACTTGGAAGGAACATTCTCTTTGCCACTCCCTAGGTTTACCATGAGGGGCCCAACCAGAATAAAAAAAATATAAAAAGCATAACTGATCAAACTATGGGATGAAATAGATTGATCAAAAATCAAAATTGGAAAGTTTAAGAAACCCTGACTAGAAACTCATAGATCCAGCATACAAAAATTAGTAAAGGTATATAATATTTAAATACCATAATTAATAAGCTCAAATAAACAGAGAACTTTACATGCAACAGAGAATATAGATATTGTTTTCTTTAGGCACAAAAACATTCACAAAGATCAAGGGCTTGCTAGGGTACAATCAAAACCTTAATAAATCCCAGGGACTCAACATTATAGACACCCAAAACTAACCAAAATGTAATAAAATTAAAAACCATAGGGGAAATTATAAAAACTTAGATCTGAATGACAGTGATATCACTGTCAAATTTTTGTTTTAAATACATTAGTGAGAAAATAAGAAAGTAAAAGCAAATGAGCTGTATTTTCAATTCAAGTGTTAGAAGAGCAACAGAAAATTCAAAGAAACAAGAAGGAAGAAAAATAAATCAATGAAATAGAGAAGAAAACAACAAAAATGGGGAAGATAAAAACCAAAAGCTGCTTCTTTAAAAAAGATTAATAAAACAGACAGGACTGATCAAAAAAAGGAGAAAGAAGCAGCAAATAAAATGCAACATGACAAAGAGAAAACAGCTACAACACAACAGAGATTATAAAATAATATTATGGCCAACTAACTATACATCAGTAATTTGAAAACTAGAATAAAATGGATACATTTTAGGAAAATATAGTACAAACAAATACAAAAAAGAATCAAAATCTTACACAAAAAATAATCTTCAAAGAGATTCAAATGATAAAAAAAGACTTTCTCCAGAAAAAAACAAATGAAAATGAAAACACACAAAAACCCCATCGAGTTTAGATGGTTGTACATTTCAGTTCTACCACACTTCCAAAGCTTAGGATGATACCTTCCATATACAGCGGAAAGGGGAAAACTACCCACATCATTTTATGTTGCAAGTATAATATTGATTCCAAAATGGGATGAGGGCAGTACCAGAAAAAAGTGATCATAGCTCTCTTCATTTATGAGAGGCAGTAATACACAGTGTGGAAGAATACAGATTCCAGAGCCAGGCTCTGTGGGTTCAAACTGCAGCTGCACCATTAACTAACTGTATGATCTTGAGAATGTTACTGAACTTCTTTGTGCCTCAGTTTCCTTATCAGTAAAATGAAAGTGACAAACATTAATATATGTATATGTCATAGGTTACTGTGAAGCTTAAATGAGTTAATTATGTAAAGTCCTTGACCAGTGTCTGGTACAGAGTAAATATTCTGTGTTAGTAATTATTACTATTGACATGAACATCAAAATTGTAAATAAATATCAGCTGATAGATATTAAAATGCTATATAAAATAGTAGTTAATCAAAAGGGTGGCAAGTGAAACAGGACCCAGAGTTGTCACTATATACACCTCCTTCAAGCAAGTAAATCCTCCCAGTATCCCTGGTCAACTTTCCAGTTTGATATCCACCAATACACTACTCCCCATCCTGTAGGGAACCACCAGAAAGGAAATGCTGGTATGTTTTTCATATTTTTGTTTACTCTTTATTTCCATAAGGTGCCTGTATAGGGCTTGCAAATTATAGGTATTTAATAATGCATACTGAATGAGTGAAAGAATAAACAAATGTGTGCATGATGGAATTCCCTATTGATTAAACGACTGGCAAAGAAGAGGTTGAAAGAGCATACCTGTGACTTAACAGCCACTGTTTCTCATCTCAGACACATGTCTAGAAACGCTGCTTCTGCGTTTGCCTTTGAATAGGAGTTGACCAGAGGGAAAGCGATTGCCAAGGAAGATTCTTCTCTGGCACTTGCCTTGCCTTAAGAACCTTCGCCAGTGGCAGGACGCCAAGAGCATTCAGCTCTAGGCTGATATGTGCAGAACCAATAAGGAAGCCAGGCTGGGGACTCAAGACGCAAAGGTAGAAGTGGCAGCTAGTAATTGTCACTTTTCTTCCACTGGACTCTGAGTTTCTTCAGGTCAAGGAAGACGCAAGGCTAGGCAGTGAGCACATAAACCATGACAAACAAAACACAGTCCATCTCCTCCTAGAGCTTACACTCTATCGGAGACACAATCATTAACCAATGAATACAGGTGTAAATCTGTAATTAAAAACCATGATGAAAGCTACAAAGAGTAACAGGTTATCAGACATTTCATGTAGTTTTGAAAATGTTACTTTTTAGGGCCCTCATTTTATTCTTGGCTTCCCTGGAGATTTACAGACAGCGTTAGCAGGGGACTTCATTGAAGTTAGAGCAACTATTGAGCGAAGTTTCCAACACTTCGGCTAAGTTTTAAACTTCTCCACTTCTCTGCTGTCAACAGCAATTTAATACCTGCATGTACCTTCCTGGCAGCAGACGAGGACATGTGCCTTTATGCCGAGGCAGCGGGTAGAGTGACTTTGCTTTGAAATGCTGCAGGATCATTGCTAAATGGCATGGACACTTCTGACTAAACAAACAACTTGCCCCACAGCACAATTACCTTGTTGTCTCTCAGTGGCTTTCTGCCCAAGTCACTCATCACTCCAAGGGCCAAGACACCACTTCAAAGGTCAGTAGCCTAACTTAATAAACAGACGAGTACTTTTATATTCTCAGGACTTGTTATGAAAGAAAAGAGGCTGTTTTATTTTGTTTCTGTTTTTAAAGGAGTAAATCTTGCTGAATTGATTGTCCTTGTAGAGATGGTAAATGGAAAATGCCATTCACTACAGCTGCATGAGCTGATTCTAGGGTCAGGGCTGGCGGGCCTGGTGACAAATCCATTTGTTGTCAGCAACAAATGTCTGAATTTGAAGTCCACTGTTGAGTCTCAGGGGTCCTAAATACTGGCTGAAGAATCTGGAAGCTACTATAACCTAGCTGTTAGAGGACCTAATCTGGCCAAGAGTTGTTCTTCCAAGATGGATGAGTCTGTCACAAAGCAGAGATTCAGGTCAATAAGGACAAGCCATCAAGAAACAATTTTTCAGGATTTCCTATACCTGGCCCCTAGATCCTAACTCTAAGGAACTATATAATAGTAAGAGCTTCCTAAGCACCCTCAAGAGGCAAAGAACAGGAAAACACGGATCTAGAAAATTTTTAAATAAAACTGCTCATTCTGAAAGAATGTAATTGCTACAACGTTGTGAAGTAATCACTGGATACTCTCAATTTAGGTTAGGTTGGCTAATATTATGTATAATGGTAGTGTCTCAATGTCTGGTCTACTTGCTCCTTAAGGGAGGAAATCTCAGGAAAATAATATTTTGTTTCTCTATGAACAAATGCTAATTAATGAATGGCAATCACTTTCCTTCTCCCTTCTTCTCACTAACACCTCCTTCTCTTTCAAGACTTAGCTCAAATATTACCTCACCTTGGCACACATCATTAACCTCCCCAGGTAATCAATGGCCTGTCCTCTGTGTTCCTGGGTCACACGTTTGTTACTGGACTCATTACTGTGGACTACGGTTATTTGTTTGGATGTCTTCCTCTCTATATCGAGCAATGATTTGCTTGAGACTACCATCCTATCTTTTTTGTCATTGAATTCCCAATTCTAAATACAGGCAGTTACCAAGCACATGTGAATAAATATTTATGGAATTGAATTTAAATGTGAAGAAGAGATCAAACTGGTGGGTGCCAGAGGTGAGATGGTGAGGGAATGGGTGAAAAAGGTGAAGGGGAATATAGTCAATATTGTTGCAATAAGGTTGCACGGTGACAGATAATTACTAGACTTAGTGTGGTGATCATATTGTGGGTACATAAATGTCAAATCACTACATGTACACCTGAAACTAATATAATTTTGTACACCAACTATACTTAACTGAAAAAAGAAAAAAGAAAAAAAATAAAGAAAAAAAATCTGGAGAGAAGTTTCTAAAAGCCCATTACAGGATTTGGGCTCTTGAACCTTTCATCAGTGATACATAAGAAGCAAGTCATCATACCTGTAGATAATGAGAAAGTTGGCAGGGACAGCAAATGCATTGAGTGATAAAAAGCTTCCATACTGTGCCAGGTTAGAAAAATGGGGTAAACCTAACAAGATCAAGTTTAATAAAGATAAAAATGCAAGGTGTAGTACTTCCACCCAAAATGCCAACCACAGTAACGTGAGATAGAGGAAACACAGCTTATCGCTCACAGATTTAAATACTTACGGGGATTAGATAATGTCGACTCAATGCAAGTCAACAGTGCGATGTGGCTGACAAACAGGTGATGTGTCCGTAGGTTGAATAGGTAGAAACTGTGCGTCCACAGTGTAGGACGCCATGGTGTCTCCATAGAATGCATTATCCTGCTCACATACTGCTCAGAGAGATGTCCTGCTTGGGCATACCACTCAGAAAAGGGGTTTGGAGGAACTAGAAGGCATACAAAAGGGGATAAATGGTACATGGATTTGAAACCAATCTGTGTTGGTTGATAGCAGTGAAAATGTAGTGTCTGGAAAAGTGGAGATTCAAGGTTAGCATGACAGTTATCCTGTTATTTTTATGACTCTACACAATACAACAGGATTAGTGGGGAAGTAGCATCAACATAGGAGATAAATTTCAGAACTGACCAAGGATGAAAAGTTGGCTTGAAAGGTAGTGAGTTCCCTGTCACTGAGAATGTTTGTAGGATCTTTTGTACTGGTTCCTTCCAACCCAGAAATTTTCTGATTCTGAGCTCTTTGATCAGAGTCAGATTAAATAAATAAATAAATACATAAATAAATACATAAACAAACAAATAAATAGATAAAGGAGGTTCACTGGTTTCCAAAAAAAAGATAACATCATCTCAGTACTTGATCATTTCAAATATTATGTCCCACTAGAAACAATGAGTAGTCATGATGGCCTGCCATTTGATTAACATATTACAACAGCTTTTGTAAAGCATTAAGAATCAAGCTAGAAAAATAAATACTGTGACTGAGGAAGGCCTCTTTTTTGTAAGCACCAGATTTAAAGTTTGTTTCTCAGAAAATCTTTGTTTCCCAGGTAACACTTCTGAAGCATTTTGGAACTTTTAGTTGTCATTGGAAGTCTGCATTTTATCTATATACAACTGGAGTTTCTGAGTCATACTTTGATGCATTTTGGTACGGTTAATATTCTTCTGGAATAGATTCAAATATGTAGCAAAAGGAAACCCAATCTGTTCTAACTGGAAACCTGCTGTCATCTACAGCAACAAAACAGAGGCTGTACGAGACACACTTTTGGTGGCTCAAAGCGCTGCATTCCCCATCTCATTATGGCTAATATAAATGTGCCCTCCACAGTCAGGAGCCAAACCAGAACACCATTACGAAGAAATGCAGGTGATGTCCTTTTCTTAAGGGAAAAAGAAAACGAAACTTGTTCCAGTATCACCCAATACTGAGTAACCAACATATTTTTCTGCATTTAAATTTTTATGAAAAAAGACACAAATGGTATAAAAAAGTAACAAAGGCACACCTATCAAGCCGATAGGAAGCACTCAGTGTGGGACGCAGGGGAGGAGCAACTCTTAGATTACATATCTCTTGGTCAGAGATTTAACTTCCAAGCAGTGGAAATGAAAATGAACAAAAAGGTAGAAGTTCTGAGTTCTGGGCCCAGTTCTTGACAATGGCTCTTCCATATGACATTATCATGTCACTTTCTTCCCTCACAGGAAAAGGGAATTAAAATTTCAAGGAAGTGAAACAATTTCAGAGATATCAAATAGAGAGAAAATGATGGCCCAGGATTTAGACCTACGTCTCACTAACTCCAAAACTCAGCCTATCCAATATTATTTGTACTTCTTAACATCAAATAAAATGACTCTGATTCTTCTTGCATCTTACCACAGAGCAGGAAGAAAAAGAAGAAAATCAGAGTTTTCTGAAAACAAATTATGTTCTAAAACAGAGATTGGTAAACTTTTTCTGTCAAGGGCCAGATAGTAAATATTTTAGGCTTTGTGGGCCTTATGGTCTTAGTTGCAACTACTCACCTCTGCGCTTATAGCACAAAAGTCAAAGACAATATGTGAGTGAATGAGTGTGGCTGTGGTCCAATAAAATAGTATTTTAAAAAACAGGTGGTGGGTAGTATGATAGCACCAAAAAGAATAAAGTAATTAAGGATAAATTTAATGAAAGTAGTGTAAGACTTGTACAATGATAAGTATAAAATGTTGTTGAAGGACATTAAATAAAACCTAAATAAGTGGAAAGATATTCCGCATTCATGAATCGGAAGACTTAATATTGTTAAGAGAGCAGTACTCCCCAAACTACACATTCCACACAATCTCTATCAAAGGGAACCTAGGAAGGTCCAAGCTATCCTTATCAAATTCTGTTCTTTTAGAAATTGACAAGTTGATTCTAAAATTCACATGAAAATGCAAGGGACCCAGAATAGCCAAAACAATATTTTAAAAAAGGAGCCAGGTTAGAGGACTTTCACTTTCAGATTTCAATTACTACGGAGCTACATTAATCAAGAACAGTATGGTACTAGCGTAAGGCTAGACGTACAGATCAATGGAATAGAACTGAGAGTCTAGAAATAGACCCTTACATTTATAAGCAATTGCTTTTTTTTGACCAGGATTACAAGACACTTCAATGGGAAATGAGCGGGCTTTTTAACAAACAATTCCAGGGCAACTGGATATCCACATACAAAAAAATGACACTGGACTCCTATCTTATACTATACATACAAAAATTAACTCAAAATGGATCAAAGACCTACATGTAAGAGCAGAAACTATAAAACTCTTAGAAAAAAACAGGATTGAATCTTTATGACCTTGGATTAAGCAATGGTTTCTTAAGCATCTCTCAATGGCCCCACCCCCTAATTCCATTACCGTTAGGGATTAAGATTTCAACATATGAATTTCAGGAGGGGAGACACAAATATTCAGACCATAAAATGGTCCCAGCATAAAAATTCCTGAATTCTAATCCCTTTAGAAACTCCCCCGCCCCCCAATAATCAAATCTCTGCCAGGTTCAAAGATCTACTGAGAAGATTCTGCAACACTGCTCAGAAATCCTATCCAATATTTAACAACGTTCCCACTCAGCAAACTACTCCTTATGTTATGTGAGGATGGAATGGAAGAGCAGTGGGGTACAAGATGGTCTGCCATCAGGAGAAGGAGAAACAGGAATAGTCGGAGTTTTGAAAACCTGCTGGGCCCCAAAGCGTCAGCTCTCAGAGCCCCAAAGGCCCAGAGTCACTAGAACCTACACACTAGTCCCGACGATAGAATGAAGCGGTGGCCAGGTTTTCCTTTTTGAATTCAGCATTGACTTGTGCAGTCAGCACAGAAGGAAAGGAAATGGAGAAATAAAGTGCCAGCGGCTGAGAGAGACGGAGAGGAGATGTGGAAATGGCAGTGAGCGTCTGGGGAGACAGAACCAGTGTTGGTCCTGGAGTGTGATTTGCTGCAGCTGATCTTCCCCAACAGCGTAATCAGGAGGAAAATCCACCTCTCACGGAGGCTGCGCCACAGACCACAGAAAGATCATTTGAATGCCAACTGAGCATATTGGGTTGGGGGAAGGGAGAAGTGGGTAATCAGAGCTAGATTGTCACTATAAACACTCAGCAAAAAGCAGCATTTACAGCCTTTAGTTAGCCCAACAAATACCTTCCTGGCTTTGAAAAGTGGTACTCAACTGGATGAAATTTTATATATAGTTAGGGTACTATGATGGACTTAAATCTCTCCTTCACGCCCAGGAAAACCTTATTAAAAGCACACCAGAGTACAGGATAAATAAGACATTCAACAGCCTTTCCCTATTCCCAAACTCAATTTCACTTTTGCTTCCACGCAGGCTCCCACAGGCTCCAGGGCAGAGGGCAGGGGAACACTGCATACTTAGGAGTGCGTACAGCATCCACGCCGGCCAATGGGCAGCTTACCCTGTGATCAGCCGCTACTGAGGCGAGCATTTGAGGCGAGCATTTACATTTAACTGTACAAAGGGCTAATGAGTCCCTAAAGTTATCCACTAACTCCAGATACATTGTATGAACAGGAAAACGGGGATAAAATACATTCTTACCATTTGCTTCTCTCCCACTGGTGTACTATTCACTACAGAGTCTGATAATGGCTCTCAAGCTATTAAAGCAATGATTCTATTTACGGCGGCTCATTTCCTAGTAAGCCAAACACACACGGTCATCATTTCAGGATAATTCAACCTTTCTCCTTAAGGGAAAAAAGGGATTGTAATCGTTATTCTGTTAATACTTCTGCCTGCTCCAGATTTTTTTAAGGTATGGGAAAACAGGAAGGCCAGAATGCTCACGTCAATCAATAACATAGACAGGGCTAGGACAAGTACGGCTTTCATTGCTCCTGTAACACGTTGTGTCACTAATTTGTTTATATGTGCGTCCCTACAAATGCCTTGTGGGCAAGGACTATGCCTTACTCATTTTATCTTCCTCGGCCATAGCCCAGTCACTCACACGCAGTAGGTGCCTGAGGCTTGATTCGTGAATAAATGAATGAATGAATGCGCATGTGCACGTGAGTGTGTGGACATGTATGAGCCAATACACACACGGATCCTCATGGTTGGTCATGGTTCTAATTACCTGATTCAGAATCCCCTTTGTTTCTAATGACAGGAACTTCCATGGGGCTCAATGTTCAGCTGATACTGATCTCTAAAGAGGGTGGGTAAAGAGAAAGGCACTGGACATCTTAACACTTCTCCCTCCTCTGAAATCCAATACGACTGCCCTTACGATGGACAGCATTTGTGGTGAGAGTTAATCATCACAGGACCTGGTGTTATTATCTATATGTTCCATATGCATTTATTCCATCCCCAGGAAGGGTTGAGGGTTGGTGAAGTATTCAGTTGAAAGCACTTCCTGGAGAGCAGGTTTTGACTTAAAATCATCTGGTGTTCTCCATGGGACCCAGCAAGGAACTAAACACATACCAATCAGGTGCTGAATTAAAGAATTGCCAACCTGAGTCAAGTCCAAGGTCCACCCAGTTCCACAGCAATAGTAGAAACTGGCAGCTTTCAAAGAACAGATTTGTTTTTCATCTGTATAATCTTTCTGGTTAATGTTGAAAAATAACTAATTAGCTGATAATAAAATGAGTCTGTCTTTAACAACAGCCTTGAGGTACAGGGTTGGAAAGCACACGTGTCGTCTTTGTTAGCCACCCTAGCACATTAGACATGTACATATCCGTATTTTAGTTGTATCATCTACGAGTGTCTTTGCCCATCCTATCTAAAATAGCTCCCCTTGGCCTGATTTATTTTTCTAATTCACAGCACTTGCCACTAAGTGATACTGAAATACGTGTGTTCACTTGTATGCTGTTGGTCTTCCCACTAGTTGAATCTCATCGGCATCTGTTCCCCCTCGCCACTTGCCCCTCACTGTGCCTAGGAAGGAGCCTGGCGCAGAATAGGGTCTCAATAACTATTTATTGATTGATGTTACTGAATTTACAAATGTTCACTCACTAAGAGTCAAGCTGTCATTTAAGATAAAGCAGAGAGGTCCAGGAATGTGTTAACTGCTTGATAATTATCACGCACGTATATGCACATTCGACTAAGCTGACACAGAAGTCTCCAGGAAATGAACACCTAGAGCCAAGGAAACATATTCCTCTGACAAAAGCCCCATCCAGTGATCAGTAGAAAGAAACAGGGTCAATCAGTATAAAAGATTTGGAAGGAGATTTGCTGAGTTCTACTAAGACTGAAAGAAATGGGCTGGGGGCGCGGGAGGGAATTGCTGCAAATAAGCCAGATGGGATAGAATGCCATGAAACTTACAGCAGATGGCACTAAAATATTAAACTAGCATTTCCTTATACTCCAAGCAGAGCTCTATGTTAATGCTGATTAGGGAAGTCAGTCTAGTTAAAAATATGCAGATAAAAAATGAATCCTGTATTGTTAAATCTTTCTGCTAAAAACACCTCCAAGCATTAGCATCTAATGTGCTTTCACACCAGTGATATGTTAATATTATTCAGGCAAGGTTATGTCTAACAAAACCACCCAGAATAGGAGGCAAAAAAAGCCCACAGTATCATGCATGGATCTATTCAAAAACAAGCTCAGCATGGTAAAGCTGTGAAAATCTGCTTCTCTGATCTCCATAGCAACAGTAGCAACCCTCAGACAGACGCTTTTAAAACCAGATTTGTTTTTCTCTTTTTCAACTACCTTTGCATGGTAGTTTTAGATAATGTTGAAATACAACTGACACTGAATAAGGTGTAAACACACTGCTTGTTCCAATTGCTTCAGCATTAAACAGGGTGGCTTGTCATTTTCTCACTTACCCCACCGTGGTTATGCCACTGTCACAGTGGGGCTGCCCCAGAAAAATACTGTCAACTGAAAGACAGGCTTCATAATATTTAGAGGCTGGCATGAGCTACCCAGTTGGAGGAGAAGATACTCTCAAGATTTATAAACCATGCAAAGTAATCAGCATGTTATCTATCTGCTTTGCAAACATTATTTAAGGCTTCCACCTGAATCTGAGGTGTAGACACTAGTCTCAGTCACCCCAGGAAGTCAGGGAAAGAATTAAAACTAGGACCATGTAAATAGGTGTGCACTGAAGAATTCCTTCAACGATTCTGTATGTTTGAAAATTTCCATAATAAAATATTGGGAAAAAAGGAAATACAACTGCTCACCATATAATATACAAGCCAAGAGAATTTTCCACTGTTTCATGTTCTTATTAGTCATTAAAATGGAAAAAGTAGAAGTTGAGAGATATTTGCTCACTAGCTAATTAAAAGTGGCCAAGTGAAAAAACAAATTGGAGGATTCTTTGAGGAATTTCAGTATGAAGTGGGCATTAGAGGATGTTCAAGCATTTGTTTTACCAGCTGTAACAATTACCCTGTGGTTTTATAAGAAAATGCTCCGATTTTTAGAGCTCTACACCAAGGCATTTAGGGAGTAAAGTATCTCAATGGCTGCAACTTAATTTAAAAATGCTCCCCCCAAAAGCAGATAAAATGAAGGTGAAATAAAAATGGTAATGATTGCTAAATTTTGTTGATATATATTTGGAAGTTCATTGTACCATTCTCTTCAATCTGTGTATGCAACTTTCCATAATAATCTATTGTAAATATCTTGGGAAAAAAAACTAGAACCACAAGTACTGATTTTTAAATCATAGATAAGAGTTAAGTATTTGAAGGGCCAACCCAAACCTTGTCTTCTTTAAAGGATGATTAAAACACATACCATTTATGGATGGCAATTCTTTCTCAGTGCTTGTGAAATACCTTACATGGGTTTTTAGAGTGAGTTGATACACAATTATTTTTGAAAGCATGATAATGGTAGACGAAGAAGATGAAGCAAAATGCATAAAATAAGCAAGATGTTAAAAGAAACATCTCTGGAAGGAGATGGAATTTCTGCGTAAATCCTGCCAGCAGCTTGGTGCCAGTCTGCCTGCCTTATAGGGGACCAAGCAGACAAGAGATTGCCATAAATTGGAAGTACACCAAAGTTTACTTCCCACTTAGGATAACTGAAAGCATCTAACAAAAAAGGAAGAGTTTTTTGAGAGAAATAACAGTTTTCTGAAGCATTTCATGTAAGAAACAAACAAACCCTCAAGGATGTCTGTCCACTCTAAAGGGTTCATTCCATGTTTATCATTGTTGAGAGTACAGCTCAACCATGCCCCCAAATAGTACTTCAAATATTCCTAAAGAATCTGATTGTTCAAAAGGTAGCTTTCCATAAAAATAAACCATAGGGATGAACTTTCTTTGTGTGTCGAGCTCCACTTTGAGACATGGGAAAGAGGAGTCATTCCAAGCTTGCCATGCATTCAGTCCCTTTTAAAGGAAAGTGGCCCTAATGATTCTTTCTGCTAAAGCTGCTACTGCCCTGGTCATTCTTCTGTGTTGAGAGAAGTCCATCCTGCTAGCCTGATAGGACCAGAGCTGGGGGCTTGAGCTTACTGTGGAAGAGGAGGAATAATGTCCCTGAGGTGGGCTGTTACAGGTGAGCACCGGGCGGTGAGGAAGCAGTTCGCTCAGGTTCTCCCCATCGAGGAACAGGAATGCTGAGAGCACGGAAGGAGGGAGGGCTGCTGACGGAGCTCAGGTGCATGGCCGGGCTGCCCTGGCCGTGCTCTGCAGGCCTGCCATACAGCCAGCCTTGGAAGGCCAGGGGCGTGACCCATCCAGACAGCCCATCCCTGCTGCCTCACATTCTCTCGTGCCTTTGGCAACCACCATTACTGACTATAACTTGGGTGTATAGCCTTATCTAATACAAAAACCACGATCCAGTCATAAAATGTGATAACTGCTGCCACTTAGGATGTGTTAGGTCTTCTACTAATTTAAGCTCCTTAAAAAACAATATTCAATGTATTCAATTTAAATCGTGTGACAATTCTAGGGAGTAAGACATATTAGCCACATTTTACAGATGAGGCTTGGGAAGTTTCAGGCCAGCAAGTGGTGAACTAGGATTGCTACCCAAATCTGTCTTATTTCAGAGCTCACACCTCAATCACTGTGTAATACTGCCTGTCTTTATACCAACTTTAATAACAAGCCTTGTTTTTAATTGGATTCAAAATCACAAGAAGCATTCATTGCAGAAAGTTTTCCCATTTTATAGGGGTTGTAAAGTTTCAATAGACTGGTTTTGTACAAATTCCATAGGCTCCACAAAGAAAGGCTGAACACAGGCTTACAGTGATGTCACCTTCTGCTTTGCCAACTCAAATATAATAATGGATACGTCAGCTGAACCTCCGAAAGCATCCTTCTCTGCTGACTGCACTTGCCCTTTCCTGGGCTGGTCACTCCGGGAGTGCACGGCCAAAAGGCAGATGCTCTTCATGAGGAGCAGCAGGGGATCCACACACAATGTTTTCTTCTTAATTGGCCTATTATTCTTTAACGTTCCACTGGACTCAGTAACTTTTAAATGAGTTCTTGGAAAAGAGCACACCAGCTATATAACACACTGACATACAATAAAATCCCGTACTAGACAATAGCCTCATCTATGCATCTGGAATAACCAGTATTTAGTCATCAAATGTTTATTAAGTTCCTTCTACTCACCAGGCACCATTGTAGGCACTGGAGCTACAGCAGTGAAAGAAAGTGTGTGACCTTAAAGGGCCTAAAGTCTACATGGTAAAGACATGGAATAAACAAGTAAACAAATGCACATATGCTACATTGGGCGATGGCAAGTGCTATGAAGATCTAAAACAAGAGCATTGTGCAAGAAATCTGTGATACAGACTTGATGCTCATCGAATTTCCAGTGTGCCCCCTGCAGCAGGGGAGAATCCTGGTACTAATTCTAGCCAAAGGACCATAAGCAAAAGTGACATGTGTCATTTCCAGGAGGATTTGAAGGGCTAGTGTTTCCCCTGCCCCGCCCAGCTCTCTCTTCCCCTGGCATGGCCACCTGGGAAGCCATATGTTGATATTCAGTGGCACAGGAGGGAGGGAGCTTGGATCCCTTTGTAATTGGGTAAAGGAGAGCCCCCACCAACTAGCATCAGGTTTTGTGTGAGCTAGAAATAAACATTCGTGGAACTAAGCCACTGAGATTTGGGAGTTTGTTGCTGCAGTACGGCCTGGCTAACAGAGAAAGAACAAATGGGACTGAAGATAACGGGAGCTTCGACACCACAGATGGGGTAGACTCAGTGCCTGTAAACTCTGGATGGACATTTTAAATCACCTGGGGATACTGAAAAATACTGATCGACAGACGTTACATCCAATGATTATACTCTGGGATATTTAGGTTGGGGCCTAGGCATACATATTTTGAAAAACAAGAACTCAACAGAAGATGATGAATTGGGTCATCTGGCTGTAGGAAACCTCCCCAGAGGCAACCTGTCCACAATCTGCTGGGGAAAGAGCTTATTAGTGAGATCAAGTTAATGTCCTATAAATCATCGGAAAGCAGCCAACCTGCAACATATGAAAAGAACCTGTAAACTTATTAATTGAAATTTTATAAAAGAATATGTTGCATAAAGAATTCTTGCATTAAATGAGTAACTGCACTAGATTCCTCCAAAGCCCCATTTCACTGTATAATTATTATTAACATAAATATTTAACTAGTAATAAAATCAGAGAGTAATTACTTAACTTATATTATTTCAATTAATCCTCACGAGAATTCTGTGATGCAGATACTAGTCTTTCCTTTGAACAGATGAAAAAACTGAGACGCTGACAGGTTAACGTGTCCCAAATCTCAAAGCTAGTAACACATGGTGGAGCTAAGAGCCAAACCCAGCTGGCCCATGATTCCTTGCCCCAGTGAAGAGTGGGATATGCAATCAAAATAATAGAGAGTCTAGAAAAGGGAGATTGAGACAAGGGGACGTTGAAGGGGAAAGAGCCTCAGGCATGGGCTCAGGGAGTAGCTCCTCTAAGTCTCATTGAGAATCCCAATCCTTAGAGAACAGAATAGTTCACAAGCTGCCAAAGTGTGATGGAAATTTCCAAAGAAACAATCCACTCTACTTGCTCCAATTCTATGTTCACCAGGCAACAATGAGTGGATCTCTGCACTAGGATGGAGTTCCCCTGGTACATCTCCAGTGTAAACTTCTAAAACAGCATTCTGGTTTATACCAGAACACACACTGCTGAGAAGGGAATCTTGGACTACTACTGTCGAAGGCTGTAGACCAGTCTTACCTATGGTGCCTCATTCCTTCAGCCCTTCCGAGCCTCTGGAGATCTGCTGCATAGGAGGAATCACATACTAACAACTAGTTCACCGACACATGAAAAATAATCAGTTTATCAAATTAAACCTTATAGTTCACTCTAAGAAATGGAGAGCATGAGGACCCCATGGATACAGGATATAGGGAAGGCGTGTTTTGAAAGGCAAGCAGGACTAGGTCAGGGGCACTGGGATCCAAAGTGAGGGCCTTGTGTAGCTGAGGGGCAGCACTGAGGCTGGGGATACGTGAGTGGTGGGAGGTAGGGGAACCTGAGATACTGTGCCTACTGCCCAATTTTGCTCCGGTTTTCCCAGAGGTCTAGCTTGCAGAAATTTCTTGTGCTTCCATTCTCTGATGGTCACCATTAGGGATACTTCTTACTTTGCGCAACTCTAGAGGGCACCAGCTGCTCACCTTGTGGTTATCAAAGATCTGTTCAGTTTTATGACAGTATTTCGGGAAATAGCAATAAAAGATGTTTAGGACAAAACTGTCTTTCTCCAGTTTACTCAGAATTACCCTCCTGGCAGTTCTGGCAGTAGGGCTGATCAGCGTTAGCAAAGGAGAGCACAAAGGTGAAAGGTATAGAGGAGAAGCAAGACAAAAAATTACGCAACAATGGAGCATATGTTCCAACATACATTCCAACTTCTTTCTCAACCTCACATTACATCGTGGGTTATCATATTAGTCAGGATGAGCCTGGTTACCATGACAAACAACCCCCAAATTTCAGTGGCTTAACCTGGGAGATATTTATTTTGGACTAACTTAACAGATCGATGTGAGTGTTCATTAGCCGGCAGCTTTCCTCCAGGTATTCATTCTGGGACCTAGGTTCCTTCTCTTTTGCTATCTTCTATGTCTAGAGCCTTGAAGGAGGAAAATGCACAACTGCATCTTCACGACCTTGCTCCAAACGTGACCCACGTCACTTCCACTCACATTCCATAAGAATTAGGCTCATAGCTTCACCTAGATGCAAGGAAGGCTAGGAAATGCAGTCCCTGACTGAGCAGCCACTTCCCAGCAATGGCTCTGTACTATGGAGGAGGAAGTACTGATTTAGTGGAGAGTTACCCTGGTACCAAATGGGCATCATGTAAATTATAAGAGCAAATATTATATATAGTGGGAGAGGTAAAACTTATAGTTCAACTGAATGATCTTATGTCTCATCCTAGAGGCAGTCAATCCAGATTTGACAGATAAACAGTAATGCTGAAATCCAAAAGGTGTCTCCTTAACAAAGGACTTTGCCCTCAGCGGCTAGGGTTTGGCTCAGAGATTTCTCCATCAACAAGGCCTCTTGTGTTTTTAGCCACAATAATGAGAAAGATGTGGTCTCCACGGGAACCAGAATGTAAACCACGAGAGGCTTTTGAAATCAAAGTCAAAGCCAAGAGTTTTGGCTTTGGAATTACAGCACGTCTTAGTGGAATACATAAAGTCTACCCAAAGATTCTGTTTTAATAGTTTTCAAGATTCTGTTTTTAGAGCAATAAAAAAGGGCCTAAAATGTGGACCCCCCAGCAAATGGAAGAGAGAAAAATAAAAGGGACAAACTGACAATGAGGCCATTTTTCTTGTATCAAAATTATCTAGAATCAAGTTATTTATGACTTCATTTCCAACATTTGAGAAAACTATGATTCGATATAAAACTGACTGAACCAGCAGTTGGCTAACCTAAAATTTTAAAAAACTACATTCTTTCCAGGTGATTGGACTGAATTTCTAGCTGACTGAACAAATTAACACTTGAACTAGTTGTATATATTATGCACAATTATAAAACTATTTATATATTTAGGATGTTAAATAATGTATATTTAAGGTATTAAATCTTAAATAAATCAACTACCTGGAAATTCATTGAGTTAGAGAAGGACACTGGATGAGAGTCAGAAGATCTTATCTCAAATACTGGTTCTTCTGCCTCCTATCACCTAGAACAACTGACTACCTCAATCCTTGACTTCAATTTAAAATGAAGGTGTTGATCCAAAAACTCCAATTAGTACAAAACTATGGTTCATAAATTCTACATAGCATTACATCTTATGCTTTGGTATAGGCTTAAAGTGAAGAGTCTAGTTTAAAATTAATTCTAAGTAATCCTAAGTGAAAACTAAGTTACTTATTTAGGGATTTTTTGAAGCTCTGTCCTTGTGTTTATTCTCAGGAAAACATGATTCAAACGACTGATCATCACATAAGTGATCAGGTCATGTGGACATTGTATAATCCTTCAAAGACAAATTCCCTTACATCATAACCTAGGAGATCTGTAAATTTTAAATTGTGGTGGTTTGAGATGATGTTAAAAAGAAGAGAGGTTGGATATTTTCATCACAACCACTGGATGGCAACAGACATTAACAGTGAGTGGAGATAATAAAAAAAGTCCTGCTTTACTTGATTTCCTTTCCGGAGTTAGATGCGAAATCAAACAAATCTCCTAGAAACATTAGGAGGAGGTAAACAGTAATGAGTTTGGAAGTAAAATAATTAGTTTTGGAATACATATTCTGTTTTCACAAGTGCTTTGTGCATGGATAAATCCCCCCAGATTTCAGTGCTCAGCCAAGAGTTGTAAGAAAATAAGGTAGTTGCCAGAAGAGACGAGTTAAGCCAGAATGCTATATTTACCAGAAGACACAGCTTTGTACTGAATAATTTATTAGTGGTAGTGAAAATTTTGATCCCGTGTAATAAGATCAAGCTTGCTACTCCCCAGTCATGACTGAAAGCATACAGCTCAATCCCACCCTCAGGCCTTCTTCCTCAACTATGAATTTTCCAAGCTATGAACAAAGGCCACATGGAGGACCCTTCTGACCCACGAGGCTCCAAACTACTGGAAACATGAGAGGTTAGTTATCTGGGTTCCCACCATGTCCCTTTGGGGTCTTATTCTGGATCTTTGTGAGGTAGGAAGATCTTAGTAGCATCCTCCAGAGTGAACTGGTGAGGCCAAGGTATGCTCACATTATCACCTCTCTTCTTCTCCCAGGAAGAGGCAGAAGTCTCAGAATTAACAGTATAAATTTCATTCTAAATCCCACACATGAACCATTTTAACTAACATCTAAGCCCAAACAGAACCCAACTTTCAAAATTCTGGCACAGGCCCTGAAAAAAGTTGGGATACTAGACAAGGAACCTATCAAAGATTTTTCTGAGGGTTTTGAAAGATCAGCCTTAACACAGTTCTTAGAATAATAATTCTCAAATTCCAGTGTGCTTAGTTAGGATTGACTGAGGAACTACTTAATGAACCAGATTCCTGAGCCCTTCCCTAAGAAACCCTGGGATGAGACTTGGAATCTGTATTTTAACAAGTGGTTTCTGATGTAACTGGTGTACCAAGCACACTTTGAGAAACACTGTTTAGAAAAACCAAACAGTTCCACTGAGCCCCTAATCCACCCTTCATACCAACTGCCCCTGATTTCCACAAAGAGAGAGAAAAGTCCTGGATCAATATGTCACCTGCCAGGAGAGAGATCCAAGATGGCAGAGTAGAACACTGTGCCTGTGTCCTCCCATGAAAAATTAAAAATTACAACTCAATTATAGAACAATCAACCTGGAGAACCATCTGAAGTTTAGCCAAATAGAAGTCCTATAAGTAAAAGTATAAAGTAGAAACCACGTCAAGACTGGTGTGTGTGTGTGGGGGTGGGGGGGTGGGGGATACATAACTGCCCGAAACCTCCTTGTGGCGGTTGAGAATCAGGAGAGATATCTTGGCCGCGAAGGTTCCCCCCAAAGGAATAAGGGACCCCAACACCAGGCCAGGCTCCTCAGCCCAGAGTACTAGTGCCAGGAAGATGAGCCCCCATAATATCTGGCTGTGAAAAACAGTGGCTATTCTGACCATTCAGGTGGGACAGAAGGCTGAGGGAAAACAGACATTCTCTTAAACGACCCATGCACAGACTCACTCTCTCACAGGAACTCACCCTGGGCTCCAGTGGAGGAATGGTGACTCGGGAGCTGTTGGAGGCATACGGAGAAAGAGGTGGGGGACAGACTGAGGTGTTTGGCCTCAAGGTGAGTACTGGAGGACAGCTGCATTTTCCATGTGTGGGGTCATGCTTCCGTGCAACCGGTAGGCAGGCGCCATCTTTCTTGTGTTGAGCCATTCCCCCAAAGGGCCAAATCTGAATCTGATTGGTCTGGTGAGCTCCACTGAGAACTCGCCCCAACCAACTCCTCTAACACTGGAGGTACTTTTTCACAAGCAGCTAGCCCTGCACACATTGCTCTGTTTCTTGGAAAACTATAGGAGTCCAACATGCCCCAGGCAGGTGGTGACTGGCCTCAGTGTGCTCTGAGACTTTTGCTGAGTTGATCCAGGCTCAGCACTGACACAGACCAGAATTTACGTTAACCTGGTGACCATAACTAGTCCCTAGTGACTCCCTGAGACCTAGCGCATATAAATTGCACACAGCAGAATCTTTATCAGTGGCTGAACCTTAAGGGAGCCAGCAGGTGGCAGCAGGCCTTGAGGTGTCCTGGCTTTTTGCAGCGCTACCCCAGGCCCAGTACTGCTGTCAGATATCCTTAGTTCACAGCATGGCCTCTCCTACATGCCTCCAGGTTTAGCACAGGCAGCAAACAACTGCGGATCACTTTGTAGGTCCTACCAGGCAACCCCCGGTCAGTCACAGGCAGTGGTGACCTGGGCCTGCACCAGAGCCTCTCCCAAGATGTCCCAAAACCAACATACTTGGAGGTTGGCTTCAGATCACAGCACAGCACTGCCCAATTAGCCCCCATAAGTGGCACACACAAACAGCAGTCTCAACAAGCACCAGAGCCCACTGGGGGGAATCCCACTCAGTGGGATAAGCCCCCCCCCACCCCACAGGAGGCCATAAGCTGTGGACGTGGCCAAACCTCACAGCCAATCAGTCTGAGAGTCACTCTCACCCACTGACATGTCAATAGCAACCAAGGCTCACTATAACAGGAGGGCACACATAACCCACACAAGGGACACTCATGGAGCACTGAGAGCAGGTAACCAGGGAGACTGTGCCACTAGGCCCAGAGGGCACCTACTACCTAAGGCCCCCGGGCCAAGACTGGGGGGCATAGTAGATCTACCAAATACATAGAAACAAACAGAAAGGCAGCCAAAATGAGGAAACAAAGAAACACATTCCAAATGAAAGAAAAGAAGAAAACTCCAGAAAAAGAACTAAACAAAATGGAGGCAAGCAAGCCACCAGAGACAGAGTTCAAAACAATGATTATAAGGATGCACAAGGAACTTAGTGAGAACTTCAACAAAGATATAGCAAGCATATAAAAACACACAGAAACCATAAAAAGAACGAGTCAGAGGTGAAAAGTACTATAACTGAAATGCAGAATGCACTATAAGGAGTCACCAGCAGATTAGATGAAGCAAAGGATCAAATCAGCAATTTGGAAGATGGTAGCAGAAAATACCCAATTGGAACAGCAAAAAGAAAAAGGAATCCAAAAATAAGGATAGTTGAAGAGACCTTTAGGACATCAAGTGTAACAACATTTGTATCATAGGGATACCAGAAGGAGAAGAGAGAAAGCAAGGGATTGAGAACCTATTTGAAGAAATAATGACTGAAAACTTTCCTAACCTGGTGAAGAAAATAGATATACAAGTCCAGGAGGCACAGAGAATCCCAAACAAGATGAACCCAAACAGGCTCACACCAAGACATATTATAATTAAAATGACAACGGTTAAAGACAAAGAGAGAATCTTAAAAGCAGCAAGAGAAAAGCTGTTAGTTACCACAAAGGGAGCTCCCATAAGACTCAACAGAAACATTGCAGGCCAGAACGGATTGGCACAAAATATTCAACATGGTGAAAAGCAAGGACCTACAACCAAGATTACTCTACCCAGCAAAGCTATCATTTAGAGTCGAAGAACAGATAAAGAGCTTCCCAGACAAGAAAAAGTTAAAGGAGTTCATCACCACCAAACCAGGATTACGAGCAATGTTAGAGAGACTTTATTAAGATGGAAAAAAAAAAAAAAGATCAAAATCATGAATAATAAAATGGCAATAGCTACATATCCATCAACAATTATTTTCAATGTAAATGGATTAAGTGCTCCACTCCAAAGACATAGGAGGGTGAATGGATAAGAAAACAAGACCTCACATATGCAGCGTACAAGAGACTCACTTCAGATTGAAAGACACATACAGATGGAAAATAAAGGAATGAAAAAAGATATTTCATGAACATGAAAAAAAAAAAAAAACAGCTGGGGTAGCAATACTTATGCCAGACGAAATAGACTTTAAAACAAAGGCTATAACAAGAGACAAAGATGGACACAATAATCCCACTTCAGGGTATTTATCTGAAGAAACCCAAATGCTACTTCAAGGGCACGTGTGCATCCATATGTTCATTGCAGCATGTTTACAATGGCCAAGATGTGGAGGCAGTCGATGTGCTTGTGTGTCTGTCGATGGAAGAATGGATCAAGAGGATGTGGTATTTATATACTGTGGAATATTGCTCAGCCATGGAAGGGAAGGGGTTCTTGCCAGCTGCTGCAGCATGGATGGACCTGGAGGGTGTTGTGCTGAGTAGAGTATCAGAGAAAGACAGAAGCAATGAGATTTTGCTTATATGTGGAATCTAAAAAACAAAATAAACAAAACAGAAACAAACTCATAGATACAGAGAACATTGGTTGTTGCCAGATGGGAAGGGTGTTGGTGGTGAATGAAAAAGGGGAAGGAATTAAAAAGTACAAATTGGTTGTTACACAGCAATCATGGGGATGTAGGGTATAACATAAAGATACAGTTAAAATATTGTAATAATGGCGTCATATTGGTACTAGATTTGTTGGGGTGATAGATGGGAGGGAGTTAGGGGGCAGAGTGAAAAAGGTGAAGGGATTATGAAGTACAAACTGATACTTACAAAATAGTTATAGGAATGTGAAGCAAAGCATAAGGAATATAGTCAATACCTTTAAGCTTTCCCTTCCACGAGGTGCTGAGCCCTGCAAGATCAGGCTGCTGCAGCTCAACAGAGAGAAGGTGCAGAGGCCTGCCTCCCAGGGCCCCAGAAGGGATGGAAACGGCCAAGTGCTCCCTCATTCTCTCTCATTAACGACCACCATATGCCTAGGGCAAGCTCACCAAGGCTTACTACAGGTCTGGGCTGCTTAGCTCATCTGCTTACAACCAAAATTCTCTTCAGCGTGCTTATTAAAAGTGCAGGTTTATGCCTGGGTCCATTTTGATTCTGTCGTCCTGTGGTATGTGGTAGGGGTACAGTGGAATCTGCATTTTTAACCAGCACTTCTAGAGATTCTGAGGAACCTGAGGTCCAGGCCACACTTTGGAAAACACTGGCTTACACCAATATTTCTCCAACTGGGCTCACTGGATGCACTCTTGAGAGTTCCACAAAGAGAATTTTTACATATTGTACCTTTATTTTGATAATAAGTTTTCAAATATGAAGAGCATTCTGGATCATCTGGATAATTTTATAACCAGACACTACTGCAAGACTGCCACAGAAGTGTTTGTAATAGGTGTACTTTTAACTATATCTCAGGCTGATGAGCCTTCACTGAGTACCAGATCTGATTTAAATATTCACACCAAAGTGAAGCCTGAATGATATTTTTTTCAGGATAGAAAGGAAAGGGAATAGAGGAAGAAAATGAGAAGATCTGACAAATAACATCAACGTATTGAGCCTGGGGGTGGGATACAGGATGTCAAATCAACATTGGGGAAATGGGCTTGGAGCTCAGAAGAGAAGACTTCTCCAAAACCAGTGAGCTGCATGGTGCAAACCTACGAGGGTGAGAACAAGGGAACAAGGCATGAAAAACGACTGGAACAAAACGCAGGGGCAAGACAGTAACTGGAAGGAAGGTAGCAACAGAGACTGGAAAAGAGTTCAGAGAGTAAGGGAAGAACTAGAAAGGAGAAGCATCAGGGAAAGAAAGGAGGAAAATGTTCTGAGAAGGAGAGAACCATGTCCAGGTGAGTGAATATTGTCTCCCATTTTACTGTTAAATGAAATAAGTTACAAAACAGTCTGTTCAATATGCTATCACTTGAGCAATAAAAAATGTTTCTGTCCAAAAATACGTAAAGAAAATGTCTGAAAGGAACAAGAACAACGACAAAAAAACAAAACAAAAGCCTGGGGTTATCTCTGAGAATTAGGAACAGGAGGGTGGAGTAGGGGAGCGTTAACTTTTTATTTTGCACTATTTTGTACAGTTTGAGTTATTATTATGAACATACATTACCTTCTCACTAATGTTTTAAGCACTGGTCAGCAGTATGACATTAAATTACCAGAAAGGACAATAAAGGTCAGACTCAAATGAGGCCATTTGGGGGCAAGAAGGTGACCTTCATTAGAATGGTTTGAAGCAGGAATGTGAAAGCTGGCTGCCATAGTCTAAAACACTGCTTCTCTAGCTTTAACACCCATATAGGAATCATTGGGGATCTCGTTAAGATACAGACCTTGATCCAGTAGATCTGGGTGGAGTCTGAGATTTCTAACAGGCTCTTACATGATAACCTACATGGCTGTGCCAACCACCGTACTTCTGAGTTGAAAGGTAATCAGAATGGAGGAAATGGAAGTGACTGTGAAGAGACCAGTATCTCCCAAAAAGTGTTCCCCGAAAGACGAACCCTGAGGCACGCTCTAATAAAAAAGATTCCGGAATCAAACAGGTTTGGTAAATACCACACACCACCCTGATGTTAATACATTGGGTAGTAGTGTTTTGTTGAGAATTTTTTGTTGGCTTTTCACTCAGATGTTCCTAACAGTTAGGTTAACCTTTCAACAATGAAAACTTATCTCTGCTGTCAGACTCTGATGTTCATAATAGGCCATTTGGAAGGTGTGGGGGAGCAGAATTACAGGGTAGCAGGAACTCAGGGGTGCACAGAGGAGGGAAACTGGAATATGACGGATGGCATTTTGTCTCCAGTACAACAGCAGCAGAGGTATCTGAGCGGCGAGAAAGCTCCCAGAATAGACCTGTTAGGGCATGTGCACCAGTAAAGCCTGAGCATGCTTGTGAATACCTGAACTTGAATGCATTTATACTGCCAGCGGCTTCATTGGGCAAGAGAAGGAAACCTCCGAAGCTGACCTGACCTCACTGCCGAAAGGAGTTGGCTTCAAGTAAGCAAAATCCTACCGTCCACTGACAAGTGGTTAAGAACCGCCTGGAGGAGGCCTGGTAGCTGGATCCTCTCGCCTGCTGAGATGGAGCAGGTGAGACCAGGAGGAACCTCAGAACTCAAATAACGTGCTGGCGGCCCTGAGTCATCCACCCAGGACCCCCAGTGCTTGGCTGCCCCAGAATGGCCTTTTAGACGCTCTTCATAGGCACTGCAGCTGAGCAGGAAGTTTCAGGGGAAGACTGGATTTCAAAGGATCCCTTAGTGCAGAGAGAGCAGAGGTTATTCACCTTGGCTTGCCTTAATCGTTTGAAAAGACTGCCACTCTCTCCTCTCTAATGTCTAAACTTGGCAGCATAGGGTCTGAGCCATAGGGGGCAACTTGCACCGAGATTAGAATGACACCAGAATTGGCCATGAAAGAAGCTCTGAAGCCTTCACGTTCACGGCTGCAGGTTTCCATTGCCTTTGCTCTTCATCGGGTGTCTGGTCAGTCAGTCAGTCCCAGCAGTCAGTACTTGGCTCTCAGATTTACTAGGGAGGGAAATGGGCCCACACAATTCCATTTGCTCCTTATTTAGCCTTTAGATTTATTTACTTTTGAGAACAACTATATTTGAACAGCACTGTGCACGTGGTGATTATGTCAGGGACACGAGGTAGGGGGTAGAGAGGAAACGTGCCTGTTACAGGACAGTGATATGAACTCCAGCTTGACTGCCTCAGGACGGCAGGGGACCACAGGCTGTTCCCGCTAATGCTATTTCTGAGGCTCCCTACAAGACTTCTTTCCCATCACAGAGTGGTGGCAAAAGCATCCAAACTAGTTTTAATAGTCACCTAACAAATATACATTCCCTTTGTTAAATTTGTCATCAAATATCCTCCCTATTGCACACACTAAATACATGTTAAACTCACAGGGAAGAGGTATCTGGGAAATCAGGAGTCAATTCTACTGGGCCCCGCCATGATGCCGTGTGTCTTAGCCACCAGCAACCACACGGCAGGGTTATCTTTTTATTTCATTCCTCTAGATTCCCCCATTCCAATGTGTTAATTTTAAAGAATTTAGAAGCTCGCTTCCAATCTACAATGAGATAGATTTTTCCCTCTATTTTTATATGAAGCACTTTAATTGCTACTCACATCACTGAAGTTAGCGCATACACAGGAAGGAGGGTGTATCCTCAAAATCATTTATCCCCAAAAAGCAAAATACTTCTAAAGGAATAAAAAGCAGACGAGATGAGTGGGAGGGGACTTTGAAAAAAGGTGTGCTTTACGGTTTGTTTTAAAGTTCTACCTGGGTGTTCTCCATCTAGGAGCTGGGGAGAAAGGTTTTCTACCTTCACTCAAAGTAGCCCATTTAACCAAGCTGCACAGGTTCTAATTTATTCACCTGACTCTGATTCCTCTCCTGAATTCCACAAGACAATCAGATGTGGTGGATGATTCTGGAAGAAGAATGCCCTCTACACATACAATGTCTGGAAGATAAAATAATGACTTCCATTTTTCTTGGATTTGAAGACTTCCAGATTTTTCATAAGAAAAATATAATGGCCAAATTAAAATAACTCTATGTTATAAGCAACATTAAAAATTAATTAGTCACCTTCGGTCTTGCCTAGGGACAAGAGCTTTGGTCCCTGTCTTTCCTTTCTAGCTGGGACACAAAAATCTTATTAAGATCCAAATCCCTTGTTCCTTGGGTAAGAGAAGCGATGGTGGCAGAGATGCACTTGGCCCATCTAAGAAACAAGTTTGGCTGGCCAAATAGCTAATGGTAGGTCCCAGCATCTAGATGGACAGTAGCCACTCCCCACCACTGAGCGGGGCGGGAGACTGGAAATGGGCCTGGAGTATAACAAAAAAACCCATCTCTTCCCTAGAGTGCAAACCCAGCCCTGGAATGAAAGGAAGGGCACATTTGCCCCATTCCGGAGATCTTAGAGGGTACATAACCCTGCTCATTATTGGAGATGCTTGGGTTCAGCCAGCCCAGCGCTGCTGCTCGAAATGCATGGTTCTGCCACCGAAGTCCCAGCTGCGAATCTGAATTCTCTCCTCTCCTCCCATGCCTCTGGATTTGTTCTCTGATATCAGCTAGGACATGACTACAAGGCTGGGCCTGAACTACCCCTGTGGTGAACGCCTCAGAGCACCCTGGGAAAGAACACTAGGCAGACAAGCTGCTTCAAGCAGGAAAGCTGGCACTTTACCTTTTTGCTTATTGAGAAACAGCAGAGAGGGCGTGATGCCAGGACCTTGCGGCGCCGGATCCTGTGTGGATCTAGAGGTTTCGCTGGAACTCGTTGCTTCCGCAGGTTTCCGGGGCGCCGTGGGCTCCTCGGGTGCTGGGGCTCCGTCTCCAGAGGGCAGCTCGGGACCAGTTTGGGGGACAGCGGAGGGGAAATTGAGGAAGGGATCTGGCTCGGCCAAGCCCCGCCGGCTGGGTGCGCGCTCTTCGGCCCGGGCACCCGGCTCCTCCCGGATGGCGTCCAGGGCGCCCGGCTTTATTGGAGGCGAGTTCTGCTCCCGTTTGGGGCTCTCCTCTGAAGCCGAGGACGCGTCGCATGACTCAATGATAAGCTCACTGTCCAGCTCTGCCTCACGCTCCTCTCTCAGGATGCTGTACTGGATGGATGGCGAGGCTGGTGAAGGCGGTGGGCCACCCACATGACCGAAAGTCACGTAGCCAGAGGTCAGTGCATCCTCAGCGGCCAGTGGGTCCTCGGACACTAGCTCGATCTCCGAGTCCCCCGACTCCGCGCTGCTGGCCTCATGGTCCAGGGGGCTGGGTATTGTGGGCAGCCCAGACCTGGCTTTGGCCTCAGGCCTGTCAGCCACCTGGCCCGCTGGCCGTGGGCTCTCCACTGTTTCATATGATAACCCCTTTGCTTCTTTAATGGCAGTGATCAGCTCATCCTCGGAGATGCTGCATTTCCCCTGGGATTCTGCAGCAGATGGTTCTGTCATCCCACAAAGAGAAGAGCCAGAGAGGCACACACACACAGACAGACAGACAGGTGGACAGAGAGAATAAATAAAACAAAGTTTCATTAAGGGAGATGTTTTTCTGTTGCTTGAGAAACACATATCTCATTAGCACAAAAATAGTCTGTTTCCAGGCCTATGCTGGAAAGACAGGCCACCTGAATGAAAAGGCTAATTACTATTATGGCCCAATTAATCAGTGTTTTACATGCCTATCTATCTTAATCTCGCTATTTAAAAAATGACCCAGCCATTTCTTAGCAACAGCAGCACCCCGGTTGTTTTTTCTGTTTCAATGTGGCAAAGATTCTAGAACTCAGTATTTTAATTCCTAATTTATTCCCCCAGGAAAGTTTTGCAATTTCACAGAACAATCTGATGGATATAACTCTCTAATTTGACCCACCAATATCAACAAGTCACCCTTATTTCTTGTCCATTGCTGTTTCTGTTCCCTCCTTTAATAAGACAAAGAAAGCTAATCTGGATCCTTGTACACAACTTGATTTCTGAGCTTTACATTTCCCATAAGAAACAGTAATTTTACTCTTCTTTTGGCGAAAAGTGTAACTAGGGGGAGCCATGTAAGAGAGAGTATTTGCCCATCCCACCAAGCCAGAAGCACAGACAACCACAGTGCACAATTCCACAGCATTTCTAATGGTGGGGCCCACTGCTATGCTTTTCTCTCTCTTCATCTCCTCTTGAGAAGAACAAAACCCAAGAGTCACCCTGAGCCCCCCAGGTGAATGCCTGCCTTCTGCCTGATGTTTATCCAGATGGTCCGAAAACCTCACTGGTCATCTTTGCTATTATTTCTGTCCCTTAGATGACACGACCTGGGATCACCTTGACAACAGTTTTCAGGAGCTTGGTTTTTCCTTGCCACACAGTAGGGCCTTACTTCCGAATATCCTAGACAGTGGTCTCTAGTCCTTTTGTGAGCAAGAACTATTTGGGAAGGGTGGCTAAGGGGTATGGGATTTCTTTGGGGGTAGGTAATGAAAGTGTTCTAAAATTTATTGTGGTGATAGAGACACAATTCTGGGAATACACTAAAAGCTATTAAAATTACACTTTAAATGGGTGGATTGTATGATACGTGGATTATATCTCAATAAAGCTGTTTTAAGAAGAAAGAGAGAGGGAAGGAGGCTTTTCCCCTGAATTAGCACTTACGGAATAACTGGCCGACTGTGTTAGACTGGAATATGAGTGAGAAGTAACTTTAATTATGTTGAACACTGACATTTGGGGATTTACCTGAATCTGAATGAATGCACCCTTTTAATCTACATTCTGCTCTGCTTGCCTAACTAAATTCACTGATGACTCCCAGATCACTTCTGAGTTCTGACCCATTAATAGGACACTGCAATTGTAGAGGGGAGGAGTTATGACAACCTAATGAGTTATGGTGGCCATAAGGATAGAAAAAGGAGGACAATTCAAGAGACACTGAAAAGAGAAAAAGCACAGACTTGGGGTCTGATTCATATGGTGAGTGAGAAAAAAACGGGGTGTTGGAAGTCACTCAGAAATGGTGAGCCTGGGTGAGTAAAATGAATAGGAATTCCATACCCAGAAGCATGGAAGTCAGAACAGTGAGCTGTTTTGAAGGGACAGGGGAAGAAAATTCTTATTCTGGATATCTTCCCTTTTTGTGGCTCACATTCTTCCAGTTTCTCATGCCAGAAGCCTCTGTCTATCTAAACTGCTAGGACTGACCAAACTCCTGCTTGTTCAACATTCCTAGGAGGCTGCATCACAGGTAGCCAGGCAGACAGGACCTTGGGCTCAGAGGGCTACAGGTGGCCCTGCAGGGCCGCCCACTCTGTGTGCAAGCTGGTCTGGTGACGTCCTTCAGGAGACTGGCTGGTACCCACTCATCCTGCACAACTGGGAGCCCCTGGGTGGTTTGTATTGTTTGTGTGATGATTTGGTTAATGTCTGTCTCTTTACCCTCCCCAGTCTTCCTGACCTCAGACTGAAAGCACCATGAGGGCAAAGGGAGACAAGGCATTTTTGTTCCCTTTCATATCCCTAGCACCTAGGGCAGTGCCTGGTACACAGAAAGTACTTGATAAATAGAGCTCACGTGAGGACTGGTTCAAATCTTTAGAACAATGTTCTTCAGGTGTAAGACTCAAAACCACCCTCAGAAATTCTAACTTAGTAGAAATAAGCCTGGATGGGGCCCAGGTAAGAATAAAATTGCTATCTCTCCTGTTCATTTTATTCTCATATTTTATTCAGTAGGTCTCAGATGTTATGATATGGGGCAAGTGGAGAGAGGAGCTGACCATGGGAGAGAGCTATGTAATTGGACAGGGGACTTTCTCTTTCTTGAGTAAACCTTGCTTAGAATGTTTACTTGGAGCAACCGTCAGGCAGACAACTCAAAATCATAACACTCCAAGATCATGCGAGCCAGATCGGTCTTTCTCTTCGCTTGAAGTGGCTCCAGAACCCCGGTGGGTCATGGCACGAAAAAAATGGAAATTTCCTAATAATTAATGAACTCTACACCAAGTCTTTATCATCAGCTTTGTAAACTGATTTTTCCATGAGGCATGTGCCATGGAGGTGGACTTCTATATGCCAGTACATTTCACTCTTCCTAAACACTAGCTGAAGTTCTTCTGGACCGAGCACCAGGCAAGCCTGGAGCTCTAGAAGACACAGGTGATAGTGTCACTTACATCTTCAGAGGGCCAATATCTTTATCTCATGGAATAATAGAAGGGTTGTACGATGCATTGCCAAAAAGAGTACAAGGAGCCTTTGAGACTCAGATGTGTCCCTATCTCATGTTGTAGGCTGGGACAAGTCACATCTAATTCACTTGGGGCCTCAGCTTCCTTATTTGTCATCTCTACCAAATCTCAATTTACATCTTATGCTAAGTTCACTGCGCCCTCACACGTCATGGCCTTCTCGGACTGGAAGGCCACCCTTCCCCTTCCTCTGTTTATTTCTTCCTGCTCCTTTAAAAGTCACTTCAGGTCTCAGCTCACCTGGGAAAGGAGGTGTTGGACTTTGATGCTGCTCAGCACCTTTGTTTCCCTCTCAGAACACAAATCACACCATTGTGACTATTTCCCTGGTCATCTATCCCAGTGGGAAGGAGGGACTGTTATAAATATACATATATATTTAAATCCAGCATCACCATTGCCTAGTACAGTACCTGACCAAAAGAATGTGTGTATAAAGTGTTTTTTGAGTGATGAATTTGAAAATTCGGGATTAGGTGCACTGGATCTTTGAGACCCTTGGAGCTTTATTGTTGAATGAGTCCGAGGTGCACACAGGACAGAGATGCACACAGGGTGGAAATGCACATGGGACGGAGACGCACACGGGACAGAGATGCACACAGGGTGGAAATGCACACGGGACGGAGACGCACACGGGACAGAGATGCACACGGGGTAGAAATGCACAGGGTGGGGATGGGGAAGCTCCTGCTACCACACTGGACTTTCACCCAGGTAGAGGCAACCCTTTGTGTTTGAGAGGATTATTGAATGTGATTCAACACTCTGACTCAGTAGAATGTTCAAGGTGAATAAAATCACAGCCTAGTGAATTCCAGACTTTAAAAAATGCTAACCAAATAAATCCTATAGTTTAAAAAATAAAACTGTATGCAGATCTTCAATAAACTAAAAAGATAAAAAATAACAGAGCTGAAATTGAAGGGGGAGGGGAGAAATAGCCTTTGTTTATGTTACCTCTCACTGCCCATGACCCCCCAAAAGACCCTGAAGCCCACCCCCTTTCATTGTACAGACTTGGAACTGGCACCAGGAATGTATATGCCGTTCCCCAGGTAACACAGCCGGTCTCAGGAGAACAGCCAAGGTGCTCACCCCTTGAATCCCCCGGGAGGTCTGGAAGGAAAGTTGCCCTAGAAGCAGGTGATATGTCCTTGTTTCCAGTGTGTCATCCTTACCTCTCCCCTCAATAGAAGAAAGAAACTGTTTACAAAGCAAATCTGACAGGAGTTTAAAGAATATCCCAAGTTTCAAACTTTGTACAATGGGCACAAGACTGTAAAGGTTGTATGTTAATTAAATCAGTTAAACTGAGACTTAAGGGAACTCTATATAGTAAAGTATTTTAAATGCAAATCTTCATTCCTTTTATATTCAGATTTCCATGTACTAGGTTTTCCCAAGGCAAGGACACCAATTTCCTTACCTGTTCCGGAAGACGGAGGAGTGACTGATCCTGGGCTGTCATCTTCAGGCTCTGAGACAGTGACAGTGGGGACGGTGTCTGGACTTGGTTTCAGGCAGGTATCTTGCTTCTCGGGGGTCTTCTCTTGGGGAGCAGTTTCAACAGAAGGCTCCACATCAGTCAGCGTGATTTTGACTGGGGCGGTAATCAGAGGTGCCCGATGCTGCTCTTCAGAGAGATCATCTATATAAGATGCAGACGATTCTTCAAATATATGGTCCTTGAGGAATTTTCCCTCCACAGGAGCTGGCTTCTCTGGTTCACAGATCTTTTCGGATTTTGTTGAGATCTCAGTGTCCTCGTTCTTAAAGTCCAAGTCTTTCTCTTCCAACTTGGGGTGATGCTGCTCCTGATGTTTCACCTCCTCTGGCCTGGTTATGTCAATGTACTTGTAGGCTTCTGCTTTCATCTGGTCCAGGGGGTCTGCTAAGACCGTGTTCACTTCGATGGACTCTGCAGGAGTCATCTCTATCCCAGAATCAGAACTAAATAAGCCATGAGGCTCCATCCCAGGCACGTCTGGTAAGGAGGGTCCAGGGGTGCTCAGCTCCTCAGCGCTCTCTGACGTGGTGATGTGGCCATTTTCCTTCTGAAGAATTCCAGTAAAATATGTAGACTCCTCCTGAGGTGGGTAACAGATGTTGGAAATCAGAGACGTGTAACACGTTCCTTCCCCATCTTTCGATGCTGTTGAAAAGGGATGATCCATGGCACTGGAGACATCTGCTGCAGCTAAGAATCAAAACAGCAGCAGACAGTGAGTGGGCTCCGGGCTTCAGTTCTCCCCGCTGCCTAACCCCCCCCCCCCCACCCTGCCCTGGGGACACACAGACCCCTTCTCCTCCAGACCTCAGAGCTCCCTCGCACCATTGGCATGTTCATTTTCCTGATCTCTCTGAGAGCCCACAGCACCGGTATTTCCCTGGCCGCACACTACAGAGGCTCCCATTAGCTGCCACGCCCAGAGAAGTTGGGGACAGATCCCAGAGGAGGACAAAGGTGATTTTTAACATCTACTAGCTCAGTGCACAGTGACTTGGTCTTACTTAGTATTATTCAACAGATGCCCTCTTTGTATGATTCATGAGTCTTTAAGCGGAAGTGGAAATGTAGGCTAATTCAGGTTTGTAAGTGCAACAACAGGAAAGCAGACTGGGAGAAGGGCTGCTCGTGGAGACCCAGGGAGCTGGGAGAGGCTTCAGGAGACCCTCTAGCCCAGCCCTTTCCTCCAGGAACTCCTGCTCCACCTATGCGGACACCATCCCTTGTCTTTTGAAAGGTCCTTAGAGAAGAGGACTCCAAGTTTTCTGATGGCCTCATCCCAAACTGGTAACACCTTAACGGTGCTCTTCCCTATTCCTTCAGTTTTCTCATTTTGTTTCACTCCTCATTCACTCATCTACGGCCCATTCTTTTCCTTCTAGTGACATTCAGAATGACCAACTGGGAATTTCTTAGTTCCACCAGTGGTGCCACGGGCAAAACAAGTTTCCAAATTTGAGTCTGTCAAGTGTTTTCACCTGGCCTTCATTCGATTCATAAACCAGCCAAAAGTTCATTAATAGCAAGCAGAAGAGGAAAATCCTTTGTTTTTCTTGACTGTACAATACTGTCAGAGAGGAAGAAAAATCATGTTTATTGAGGAGTAACTATATACTAAGCAGCTGGATTTTACGTAATTCTTACAACTATATTATAAATCAAGCCCCACACTCTCAACACATACACACACACACACACACACACACACACAGCCCGTAAGACGCACCTGAAGAATATTCCAGATGAGAGCACCAACTCATAAAAGTAGTAGCAATAATATAATAGTAATAGCTAATATTTGAGCACTTGCTATGTATCAGACATAGTTCCAAGCTTTTCATTAATATTGACTCATTTAATCATCAGAGCAATCCTAGGCATTCTGACCTAATATTAGCTTCATTTTACAGATGAGGAAACAGAGGAACAGAGGGGCTAAGTAATTCACCTAAGATCTCACAGGCAGAAGGTAAAGGGACAGAGTAAGAATTCAAACCCAAGCAATCTAAAAGTCAGGAAACCTTCCCTCATGCCTTTTACAGCATCTTAAGTCAGTTTGTGAAGTGTTTGTTTTTTTCAAGTAATTTTGAAGCAGTATCATCACAGATTTAATTTTTGCCTTTTCCTAAATTTCTTCTTGGCTGCCTGAGCCACTGTTTGTCCAAGAAGAATGAAAAAAGCGCAGAGCCTCTTCACCTAGCTCAACACCTAGGACAAGACCTGGCACATAGTAGGTACTCAATAAATATTTGTGAAATAAAGGAAAGAGTGAAATTTAGAATTAAGCACAAGTAACAGGATTGTGTAAGAAGACAGTCTGGCAGAGTCCCCCAAATTGCTGTTACTCACTTCACTCAGTAAGTGGCCTCATTTTGAGAGCAACAGAGCAGTTCAAATCTTTATTTCCATAAAGCTCCTACTTGTACAACCTTTGCATATGGCAGCCCCTCTTTTCAAGTTAGAACAAAGAAAGCTCAATAACAAAAGGAATAATAGTAGTAATGATAGGCCTTATTGCCTACCATATATAGACCACACACACACACACACACACACACACACACAAGCCACTAAATTTAAATCTGTGTGCGCACACACAACTTTATCCTAAAGAATTTTGTAAGCTTCTTTCGTTCTACGGGTTTAACCTACATGAAGATGTCACTAGAGGCAGGGAAATCAATCCTGAAATATTTCATTACAGACATTTGGATCCTGGGATTCTGTACCACAATTATCTGGAACCACTTCACATGTTAGTTGGTAATGGTTTGCCAGAAAGCAAAGAGGGGGTTGTCCATGGATGTACATTGTCAGAGGTGTGGGGAGTGAGGACAGGGATGCTCTCTTGGAGAATACACGGTAGGTAGTTTCCAGGGCTGTGTCATTACCCTTCAGGTCTCACTCGAAGCTTCTATTTCAGAGGCCTCCTCAGGGCTCCTGGTCCTCACCACCTGGGATGTTGTACAGCCCTCCAGCCCACTGTCTCCTGACAGCAGTTATCACACTAAACACAACTCAGCAACTGGTCCCAGGGTTCTACCCGGCCTCACTGGATGATCCTTTGACCCTGCAGCCTGGCATTTGAGACGATGGGAATACCATCTCCTAGCGCTGTCCCCACTGCTCTTCACAATCTCACACTAACTCCATTAGCTTTCTGAGTCCAGCTTTCCACTCTTCAATTCAAACTCTGACTCTAGTTAACATAAACTGCCCATCACTTCAACAAGTTAGCCTTCTCATCTCCACACCCAAATCTCTGCCCTTTAACCTCACACCACTAAAGCAAAGCATCTTTTAATGCCCCCTCTTCCATGATGAATTTGCTGGCCACACCTGTCAGAACCTGCCCCCTTTCTATTGTTCTCCCTTCCTTTTTCCTATTAGCACTTAATTATACTGCTCACGTGGCATGTATGACATACAACTTCTCTACGTCCACGTTATCGCCTAGTAAATTGTCAGCTCCTGGCATTTGAGGCTCATGGCTTGCCCACCATATTGTACACAGTAGACACCCAATACAAAATGAATAAATGAGTTAATGGACCAATCAATCAATGGACTTATTCTATGCAGCTACTGAGAACAAATGAGGACTAATTGATTCAAGCTACAAAGAGGATGTTTTTAATCTATCAAGTGAAAGAACAGTTTAGAATATGAGTTATCCAACAATGGCATGGAACTGCCTCTCAGAAACAAGAATATCTGGGTCCCAGTGGGCGATCAGAGAGAGAGAACCTCAGCGTCTGTCTAGGCGGGAACCAGCATTTGGTGGAAAGCTGGATGACATAACCACAGAAGTCCCTTCCAACGTTCTGGGATTTTTACACTGATTGGCTGCCCCCATAGTCAGACACAATTTCCTTCACTTCTTCCTTCCCTGTAAAACAGAATCAACGGAATTTTCCCTGAGGTGATGCTGTAGCCTATAGGGGCTTTCCCGAAGTGTGGTAATAATTGAGGGAATAGAATCCAGAGTACATCTGCATTGTTAGAGAGATTAGAAATAGAATCAACAATTGGGAGGAATTCCCAACCCTAAAATTCTTATCCTACCGCCTCTGTCTTGTTCAGAGAGCTCAGTCTGAAATGCAAAGGACGTCCTTGCCACACTCTTCAAATACTACCAACTAGAGGAAGAGGAACAAAGTCACTTGTGTAAATCACACATTTCGATGGGACTTGTCAGAACCCTTGTAAAAGCAACAAATATTCTAAATACTTTGAATGTGGCCATGTCCCATTTTCTTAAATTCAGCTAAGTACCCTGAAAGATTATCAAGGTTCTAACTTATTGAACTTGAAAATGTACATACATTACAGAGTGCCTGTCAGTTAGAACTCTTGAAAACAGAAAGTCCTTTTAGACAGTAAATCATGCGAGAGCAGAGACCTGTGGGATTGCTGGAACTGGGAAGCAGAACTGAGCCTCAGGCTCAGGAAAGCCCATTAATTCTTGTCAGTGCTTCCTGCAGAGCTGGCAGATGTGGGAACTGAGAAAGAGAGCATGAGCCAGTTACCGCAGGTAGGAACCAATATTGTTACATTGTTAAATACAAATCCACTAAATAAAAGCACTCCCCTTGTCTTGACTAAAAATTACTACTTCATCTAACCAAAGATTCCTTGGAACACCTGACTTCTTTCTCTCTGGATGTGTCCTTGCCTTTCGAGAGGTCTGATTTGCGTGGAGGCAGATATATAATGGGTGGAGTCAAGACGCCCTCTTTGGAGATGGCTGGACAGGTGGGCACAGCCAATTCAGTTACCTGGATGCATTTAAAACGGATGGATTTTTCAAATGTTTGTTTTACAAGTAACATTTCAGGAAAGTACTTATAATAAAAACTGAAAGACCCACAGGTCACTATTTCTAGCCAAAAGCTAAGTGGAAGAAAGATGAAAAGAAGCTCAAACCATTGCCATTAAATCACATGTGCTGATACAGTCAGCCTTTTGTAGCCACCGACGTCCTGGATCAGAAAACTAATCATGAGCTAGACACATTCAGTAACCTCAGAAAGGTGGGTGTTCTGTTTTTGAAATTCTCTGGCAATACTAAGGAAGAAGACGACAAAGATGACTTGCCGAAGATGGTTTGACTTCCCCCACGGCATGTTTCCATCCTAAAATGCTGGTTCTGAGCTCTGACTCATCCTCACATTGCACACAGCTGACTGGTGGCCTGCAGCTTAGGTGTGCATTCAGGCTCTCCCACTGTCAGTTGTGAGACTCCGGGCAACTTCGCCTCTCTATCCCAATAGTTCCCATCTTACTGGGCTGTTGTGAGGATTAAATGAGATGATGCACTTAGCTCTGCGCATAGCACACAGTACACACTCAATAAATGAAAACGGTAGGTTTTATTTTTACCTCTGTTTTGCAGGGAGGACATTAGCCATTTGCAACATATCATCTGTTCATTGATTTGGTACTTTATCTCTAAGGACATGCGATCAGGGTCGTTTGGGCCAGAAGGAATTAAATATAGCCAATCCACACTCATGTTGCCCTCTGGGGTCTGCCTCAGATGCTCAAGTCTCCAGAGTGCAAGGCCATGCTGTCTGCGGAGCTCCATGAACGGGTGGTGTTTGTTCAGTACTTTCTAGTGATGTACCTGACACAGATCCTGTCACAATCATGGTGATGACAGACTCGAGTGTGAAAAGTTGAATTTACCAAGACAATAGAAAGAAGAGAAACGAAAGTGTGCAGTACCCACTGATGAGCTTTGCCCCTTGTGGATGGAGCTTATTCTGACTCCTCAAGGTAGAGATAAAGGGTCTGTGGTTTAAGGTGACACTTCTATAACTCAATAAAGGCCTTCTTACCTCTCTGACATGGAAAGATAGAGAATGCTAGAAAGAAAGACTGATTAACCAAAGGTTTTCTGAGCACAGAGGTAGATATGCTCCATTAGCAAAACATATACAAAGAAAAATATCAATTACTATTACCAATTATTATTTGAATAGAGCCAATATTAACAGGCATAGGGGAAATTAATCCCATTAATTTAAGAAATATTTTAAATGGGTGGGGGCATAACAGCAACAAAAAAACCCAGAATGACAGTGGGAGTGGGGAGAGATTTGCACATTAAAATTCAAGATTAGGCTAGAAACAGTGACCCAGAGTGAATTTGCATTCACTTTTCCCAGAATCATTTGCCCTTAGCCTGCCCATGTGATGGATGGCTGTAGCCTACACAGAGGTTAGGCCGTGAGACTTTTTCCCTGAAACTCCCACTTATCTTTTCTGAGTGCTAAGAAATCAGCAGGCCCACAGCACTGAAGCTGTGACACATTTGACAATAGAGCCATCTAGGATGGATGGGTGTGCCGGAGAAGCTCCAGGAGCCTCTATGTCACCTAGAAAACATTCTCCTTCTGAAATTAAGTGGCCTGTGATTTAACATGAAAAATGGGTGCTGAGAAACCCAGGAACACTCATTCTTTAAAATTTTATCTATGTGATTAGTTAGTTACTAGACTAAAAAAGAAAAAAAAAAAATGAGCCTGCATTCTATAGCAAAGACTCTAAGCCAAAGCTGATAACATGTTCAGGGGTTGAAGAATATGAGTAACTACTCTTTCTTTCCCCAACTCACTGCCTTATTTAAAGCTTGCCTGCCTGAATAACAGATTTAGCTGTTGGGGTTGCAAAATTAGTGTTTAGTAAAAAATGATTCAGCAAGTTTTGGGCTTTTCTTTCTCCTCTGAAGAGCCAGGGCTTGCACAAAATTGTTAGAGATAAAAGCCTGGCCTGGCTGACAAACCACTGTCTGAGTTTCTTTGATGGTTCTGAGCAGTGCCTTGGAAAGCATAAAGCTGTGTGGCGCTGAGATAGAATGGGCGCAGAAGTTCTAATGAGCTTGGAAGTGTGAGATATTTTTTGACTGCAGTCCAAAGGTGGAAATGTGATTCTATGGCCTTCTCTGGGGGACAATCTTTTGGGGAGGGAGGGTAGATGTAAATATTTATTTGAAATTTAAGAAAAGGTTCTTAAAATCCTACAGTCTCATTGCTTTAAAAAAATAACAGCTTTATTGATTTATAATTCACAAACCATAAAATTCACTCAAAGTGCACAATTCAGCAGTTTTTGTATATTCAGAGTGATGCTACCATCTCCACTATCTAAGCCACCCACCTGATTTAGATGCATTCGACTCTTAATGTTTTCAATACAGAGAAAGCCCTACGTTACTTCTGCCACGCAAAGAATTACCTTTGGAACAAAAGCAAGAGTTACCCCAATCTATTGATCATTTGTTGATAGAATTTTGCTCTGTGATTTTCAAAAAGGAAAATAATTGTTCTTGGTCACATTTCTTCAGTGCTATGCATACATGGATAGGAGAAAAAATGTGTACTATCAATGTCTGTTGGCACTTTAATTATTCTTTTGCTCCCTCACCCTACACAGAATCATCTAGCTAATCCCCATAATTCCTTTTACATGACCCTTTCCCTTCACAGCTAGACCCTTATCACCTTCTACTCGAATGACATAGTTTCCTAAGTGTTCTCCAGCTTCCAGCCTTGCCTCTTCTGAGTGCCATCCTGCACACGGCTGACATATTCAACTCCCTAAAACACCACTTTCACCATGTACTTCTCTATTCCAGGGCCTTTGCTGGCCATCTTTGCTCATCCATTGGCTTAGAATTCAGGACCCTCATCAGTCAGGTTCCATCTGCCTTTATGGTTTTATTTCTAAGCCTGCTCAGGAAACACACCGTTCAAGCCCCCAAACGTGGCATTTTCTATTTATATGCCTTTGCTCAAGCTCTTCCGCTCAACTGAAAGACTCTTTCACTTCTCCCCAAATCCAAATAAAGTCTCTGGTGACGTGCACCTTGTCTAGAGAATCTCTCCCTTCACCCCACTCCTCAATGCTTTCTCCCTCATCTCTACTCCAAGGGCTGTGACCATTCATTTGGGGTCCATGGGTTTTTCTGCTTTTATCACCAGTTATCTTTTTTTCTGGACACTTGTTGAGAACCATGACTCATATTTCTGCATATCCCTGAGTCGCTAGCACTGTGCTTTGCACATCGTTTATTGACTGGCTGATTACCTCCATATTCCATCTGATTGAGTTACATTCAAGAGCTTTTGGACTAAGCTTTACCATCAATCATGTGTTAAAACAATCAAAAGATTAACTGAACACTTACCATGTGCAAAGCACAGAAATAAAGGACATTTCCATACAAATGCAGGTTTAGTAACCTTAGTAACCTCAAAAACATTCACTGTGAAGCCATTGTTTGGAACTGGAAGTTCAGGTCCCGCTGGCTGCTTGTAGCAGTGATGCTGGGGGTTCATAATCGGAGCAGGGAAGTCCCATATGGAGCCCTCACGTGTCATGTATCCTGATTCATCTTTCTGGTCAGGCAGGGCATCACCAGGGGAAAAAATAAAGACCAACTGAAAGAGTTCTTTGAAGTCATCTGACTCAATCCCCATCCTATCCCAGCTTCTCACCCACGAGATTTAGCATTGACCATCTCCCAACCTTAGTTTGAATATGTTCCCTGATGGAAATATTGCTATACAAACCTAATTATTAAACAGTGTTATAGTTAATGCCTGGGCTGTGGAGTCAAAAGTGTGGCATTGAATACTGACTCCACCATTTACTAGCTGTGACTATGGGCAGACTTCCTAATACCTTTGTGCTTCAGTTTCATCGGTTAATAATAATTGTCACCTCACAGGGTTATTGTGAAGACTATTGTGAGACAGTGGAATCAAAGCACTAAGAATCACCTGTTAAGGGATTGTTATTATTTGAAAAATTGAACTTAAATATACCTCACTGTTGTTCCCAGCCTTTAGTCTCATGTTTGTCTTCAAAGTCTATTAGTGGAAACAGACACCTCCAACAGAAAACAACACAGCACATAAAGAGCTAATCTCCTTAACATAGAAAGAGTTCCAAGAAATCAAGAAAAAAAAGACCATCAATCCATTGTTGTAGATAATGGACAAAGGACAAGAATAAACACTTGCATAGAAAAAGCAATATAAATGACCCCAGAACATAAAAATTTAAATGAAAACGATTTTGGCAATACACTCATTTGATGAGGCTGGGGAAAAACAAGCACTTGCTTACCGAGAGGAGTGTATTAGGAGTGGGATATGGTATAACTCCTATGGAGGGCAATTTGGCAGAGCCTCTCCAAATTATAAATGCATTTACTCGTTGAACCAGCAATCATACTTACAGAAATTATTCTATAAGCGTACTTGTTCATGTACAAAAGGAATATGAACAAATTCACTGCCGTACAGTTTGAAATAACAAAAATTAAAATCAACTCAAATGTCCATTATCAGGGTTTGGTTAAAAACAACTATGTACTTCTACACATAGAATATTGTGTAGTTGTACAAAAGAAGGAAGGCCATTTCTATGTAGTACTGATACGGAAAGATTTCTAGATAAATATCGTTTAGTGAAAAAGTAAGATGAAGACTATGTGTTACAGATGTAGATACAGATTTACAGAATGCTGGCTGTCACGTAATAAAAAGGGAGCAATAAGAATACTTATTTGCGTTTGTATCTGCATAAAGAAACAGCGGGAGAAAACGTGTAAGAACTATTAACCAAGAGGGTGGGACAGGATATACAGTAACAGAAGTGGAAGGCAGACTTTTATTGTGTACTTCTTTTAAAAAATAATTTTCCTTTCAACCCCATGAATGTATTGCTATTTAAATTTTTAATTTCACTTAAAAACAAAGAAAAAGAAAACAATGTGAAATGACAGCAATAGTGTTGCACACACCATGATGGGACCCCCAACCCAGCTTCCTTCTTCCACATGACAATCGTTCAGATTTGAAGACAAACATGTCCCCTCTTTGGTTTCATGGCTCAGGGCAGAACCTTCCTCATTCTCGCTTTCACATGTTTTGTGTTCCTCACACTTGAGCTCTTACGATACATGGACTGCACCTTGTATCTCATTGTTTCCCACACTTGCTGGCATATAGGGTTTGTTTGGTAAATATTTATGAAATCAATCAGTGAATATGTGTCCACACTCATCCTACTGGTTCGTTTGTCACTGTCCAAAATCTGACCTGGACCTGATTATATGCTGATGAGCAAAGTAGGGGACAGTGGGACTATTTCTCCTCCCAGTTTTGACTCCCTTGACTTAAATTTCCTATTTTTATTCAAAAACTTTATACTTGCTGTCCCATAGCTGATGCTGCATTTGTAGCCAACTAAAACATGTAAAGACATAAATAGTTTTTTTTCCTAAAAAACTGCATAATTCCAAAATGCTCTGTTAGCCACAGCGCTGGGTACACTTCATAAATTTGAAAGACATGAAAGTCAGATACAAAGAATTTTCATGATAATTGCCTAAGACCTGCATCTATCAGAACAGACTGAAGAAGACCCTAGAAAGGGGATTTACCTCAGCCTGGATCAATCCACATGATCAAGCTCAAGCTGGAGTCAGGATTTCTCACTAGAATGTGTTTTGTAAAGGAAAATCTACGGCCACACAGCGCAGGGCCATCCTTGTAAGGCTGCTGCTAGTCCATACTGTGTCTTGACCCCAGCCCCCCAAAAATAGTCCATTCTCTGGTGGGCACGGGCTTCTGCAGGAGGTGTGCATCCTCTGCTGAAAGTTTTGGATTGTGTGCCAGTGTTGGGAATTGAACCTAAATCACTGGGATCTAAAACAACATCATAGACAGTGATACGCTTTGGAAGGAATGCAGGGAAGGACACATGAGGATGACGACTGAGGGATAAATCTGTCAGAAAGATAACATGGCATGTGATATGGCGTGATGTGGTATGAAGTATTTTTTGCCATGCGGTGGTGTGGCATGACGTGGTGTGTGGTATATCGTCGCATTACTGTGCTGTGGTGAGTTGTGGCATGACATGATAGGGCAAGCAGTATAGTTCAGCAGGACATGGCAGGTGTGTTGTGTGCCCTATGGTGCAGCATTCACCCATAGAAAAACCACAGGCATCAGAGAACTTGGAGTTCCATCTCCATCAAGTTACTGACCTTGAATAAGTCATTAAACTCTTGGGAAACCCCAGTATCCTCACTGGCAAAAAGAAGATAACACAACAACTAAGTTATATACTTACTATGTGCTAAACGAGATAATTGAATGGATGATTTCATTTTAAGCTTAAATAATCTATGAGTCATTTTCTTTTTAATGAGGCATTTTTTAACCACACCTATGCTATTGATAAAGGAACTAAAGCTTAGCGAGGTTAAGGAACTTGCTCTGAGGAACACAGGCAGAAATGACAAAACCTGAACTTGGATTTAGGGCAATGTAACTCCAAAGCAGATGCTATTAGCACTATCTCAGAATTGCTGTGAGGATTAAAGGAGACCCACTGGTTTGTGGCTGGCTTCTCAAGCAAAGCTAGATGGATCTGAATTTGGAATCATGTCACAGCTTAATGACTCAATAAAGTAGAAAGAAACCTTTTCTGTACAAAGTACACTCAATGGCTGATCTATGTTCATCTCTTATATAAAGTGTTATATGCTCTAGGTAAGAAAGTGTGTGCTCTAGGACTTACATTTTACTAAGAGTACATCAAAGTGGATCTCAAAAACTCAAAAGACTGCATTTTTGAGGTACATGGGCAGAAGAGAATGCTTTTATGTTGAAATGCAATTGTCATTAGCTACCATTTTGCCTTTATATAGCATGCTTTGTTCCTCAAGTTTTCAAAATCTAATTTCTGTGTTCTGCTAATCATAGAATATTTGAAATTTAATGTTGGGTTTTGAGCATTTCTAATCCCAATCACAATCTCATGTTGGAACGCAGGTTGAAAGAATAGAAACAGATGAATTTGGGACAAATTAACATAAAACAAATTCAGGACACATCATTTGGGACTCAGAGGCAAATCCTTTGACTTTCACACACTCACATACACACACACACTCACACTCACATACACTCAAGATCAAAATACTGTATATGCAGAAAATTAATTTTGCTAGGTATACAGAAAATGGACCCCAGAGGTAGCCATTCTAATCAAGGAAAGTAACAAGAAAGATTAATGTCCTTTATCAATAACAGCATTCATTTTGCTCCTCTGAGCTATCTGATCTATGGGCCAAGGTAAAGAGTGTGTTTAAAGCAGGACAATAACTCAGCCGTTGATGTGCCAGAGTTTGGAAATATTGATCCAAGTGGTTCTGAGTGCTCAGTCAGGAAACTACATCAAGATTTCTTTTCTCCCCACTTTCTTTCCTTTAATGCACAGGAAGCAAAAGTACAATACATAATAAGCAATTAATTTAAAACATGCAAAATTTCTGACATCGATGCAACATTTCAATCAACTGCACATTCTAAGGGGATAATGAAAATACTGCACTTTTCTAGTGTAATCTACCTACACAATGATCAATAAATACATTTGTTTTTAGGAATTTGGAGAAGGGTTGCTATTGTAAGGAAAGTGAGACTTGCGCTGTATGCCTTGCCTGTGTGTATATACAGAGGGTGCCAAAAAAAAATTGACACACATTGTAAGAAAGGAAAAAATTGTATTAAAATTGTAATACTCAATATATACCAATAACAAAAGATGAATTCAAGTCATGCGTATACATTGTTTTGGCACCTCCAGTATGTACATACTGTATATATGTACACTCTATTTACTATACGAAGGCCATACTTCCATTTTGGTATACAGAGATCTATCTTATATATTTAAAAGTCAGTATTCCATAAAATCAATGTTCTAAAATTCATTTCAGCATTCCCCTTCCGTTGGACCTTTATGTTGTCACCAGTTCGTTTGTTATTATAAATAACGCTGCAATGACTTTTTTGATGAGACCGGTGAGGCTCAGGAATGTAAATATTTTTACATGTCTTTTTACTTTACTACACAGCTATTTGGAAAAGACCTAGTAAAATGCTCTTGTTTGTGTCTAACCTGCATGTCAAACTGGAAGAATTAGTGGAAAGTGTAGCAAAGAAAGGGCAGGATTCAACAATACAGAATCTAAGAAAAAGAGCAGTTCCTACGGAAGCTATGAAAAAATAGTGAACGTCCCCCAGTGCTAGCATTCAAATCTAGCCTGGAGCGCTAAGCTCCAGACAGACTAGTTCTCAGAGAGACTGGAGATGGGTTGAAAAGAAAATCCTTTCACTACAGAAGTGCCCGGTTAGGGAGTTTCACAGGATTTAAGGGACTTGAGCCCTATCTTGAAGGATGTGGAGGATTTTGTAGGCTAAAGAACAGGTAATGAATTTCCAAAGACAGAAAGGTTAATGCTTTGATGTTCAGCCAAATAAATTCAGGTGTTTATTTGAATTTCTATATATGCAATCTAAACTTTAGACACCTCTCACAGACAAACTTTTTGAGTAGTCTGAAATGGATGTGTCATGTGTGAGGGCAAAAACAGACTCCCTAAACAAGCTAGTATGTGAACAGTGAAAAGGGTCTGGGTAAAACCCTAAATAAATATGAGCTTGCAGAGGACGCTGCATTTCTTTGTTCTGTAAGATTTCACAAAATGAGAGCAGATGCCAAAGCCAAATGTATCCTGGAAAAAAGAACTAGTAACCAATTACTATGTCAATAATTCAATAGAAGCATTAAATTTTCATGCTTTTTTTAAAAAAAATTTCTAAAAATAGTATGCAGATATTAGCTCTTGCATCTGGTATTGGGAATCCTCTAACATGACTCCTAAGAATGATCGTTTGTTCTAGTTAAGGACTAAATTAACAGATTGAGCCACAAACAAAAGTCAATTCCATTTAAGAGTTGTTGTTTTTTTCAATTGGTTAACAATTAGCTGGAATTTAAATCTGCCCCTCAACACAAAGTGGTTTTCAAAATAAATGCTTCTTGAAAACAGCAGTTGGAAAGAAATCAGAGAATCAAGTTTTCCCTTTTCTAAGTGTGTAGAAACAGGCTGGAGTCAATACACCTTCTGTTCTTTTTCAAATTAGTTTTGCTTCCAACTCATGTATGTTATTCAACGTATTATTTTTTATTTACCTTGAAGTTGTTAAGGCAGAGTTTCTTATATTTTGAGAAGAAACCAAGGGTTAAAACAGAACTATCCAGTTGCCTGTTCGCCACTGGTCAGTTTGTCAGTTGACCGGAGGGAGGCCTGATTTTTGAAAATGAACCCTTTTAATGGAATTTTTTAATACTTCAGATTTCTTCTCTGAATGGCAATATTAATAATATTATTTCTTAACATATCTTTATATACTACACATGAATGTTTTTCTTCTTGACCAAAAGAAATATAGAAACTTAAAATGTGTTGAATACTTGCTATGTGCCTGCCACTCACCACGCTGGGTCTCAGTGAATGGCTTCAAGTCTCAATCATACTAATCAATAAATATGTGGAAACTCTAAAGTAGGGTTTGGGTAATACCAAAATGAAGACAAGCCAAACCGATTCATGATATAACAAACATGGTATTTTTCAGGGTTTATTTAATTTCATTCATTCCAGTATATACTGAGTGCCTACTATGTGCTAAGCCTTTATCCCAATTTCTGGGGATATAACAGTGAATGAAACAGATATATAGTCTCTGGTCCCATGGAAGGCAGAAACAGACAACGACACCAACATGGCAGAGACTGTTAATTGTCCCCCACCGTCTATCCTGTCCTTCTTCCCTTTAGCAATAGACACCTCCTCACCTCAAGGAATTTCAGCTTATGGCTACCCAGCTAAAGACTACATACCCTTCCCAACCTCCCCCTAGATGTGGACACATTAACCGGGATGTGAATGGAAGCAAGGTGTGTTGCTTCTGGATCACATCCTTACAGAAGCTGGTTGTCCTCCACTCTTTTTTGACCCTTCCCATGAGCTAGTCCACGAACATGGTCTTTTTGAGCCAGCTTTAACAATGCAGATGCCGGCAACACTGGAGGGGTTGATGAGCGGCAAGAGAGAAGGAATCCAGAGCCCTGGATGACCTCCTGGAACAGACCCTTACCTGACTGCTCACCTGCCTCTGGACTGTTAAATAATAGAAATAAACTAGCTTGTTTGAACCACTCTGCTTTTGTATCTCTTTGTTAGAGCACCTTTGGTTATACTCTAATACAGCAAAATAAAATAACTGAAAAAAAACACAAGTGAATAAGAGAAAAAAATGGAAGGTTGTCAGTGGGGAGGGTTGGGTTACTTTAGATAAGATGTTCAGACCTCTCTAAAGAGGTGACATTTAAGCTGAGACCTAAAAGATGAGCAGAGACAACATGCAATTTTTTTGTTTCCTTATGATGCCTTCCTTGGGTTCTTTCTCCCTTCCTACGCTTTAACTGCTTTGTTCCTCTTACTCCTCTTGCCCATGGGCCAGGGTACAAATACTATACACCTGCATAAAAGCCCCAGATAGGCCCATCACTGGAGTACTGATCTCTGTGAATGTGCCTGAGTTGTCACCTTCTCACTTTGCAAGTGAAAAGACACTTGCATCAGTTAAGCAGATAGTGACAAACCTTATTGAATGGCTGTCTACCTTGTCTTATAGTCACACTAACCTGGGAGATACTTGACGACAAGAAAGCTTCTATTACCTCTGCATCCCTAACACAGTACTTAACACTTAGTAAGAGTCCAAGGAACTCTTCGGAGTGACTAAATTTACAAAGTAGGACTCACCCAATGTTTGAAGAATTCCCTTTTCTTTGTTAACACAAAGATAGGACCTCATAGCAGCTATACCTGATAAGCTAGCTCTTCCAAAGGCATGGCATGGGCCAACGATTAAAATCAGGAGTTAGACCATCTGGCCTGCCCTTACTTAGGCTGGACAACTAAAGATAACTGAGGTACAGCCCTACCTCAGAATGTAGATGTGTCATGGCTCTTGATCTGATCTGCTTTTGTCATTTTTGCCCCCAGACCACAGAGCCCTGGATTGTGTTTAGAGGGCTAACCATCTTCTACACTCTTACTCCCTCACCCCAGTTTCCATTCTATCAATGACTCAGGGATGGGGGGAGAGGAGCCTTAGCCATGAAATGACTATAACAGAGCCTTGAGCTTTGTCACTCCCATGTTAATATGGTTCTTTTCCTTTCATTTCATTCCATGTGTCTCAGTGTTAAAAAAAAAAAAATTATACTAGCTAATAAAAAGGATGGCAATTGCTGGATTTATTTCACTTTCCTATGTGCTAAACTGTGCTAATAGTTGTACATGCATTAACTCATTAAAGCTCTATAACAACCCTATGAGGCAGGCACTATTATTATCCCCACTTTGCAGATGAAGAAACTGAGAATTAGAGAAAGTAAATGACTTGAACAAGGCATCACATTTCTAGGAGGACCAATGATCCCATTTTGCCCAAGATGAAGGGGTATTCCAGGATGTTAGGACATTCAGTGTTAAAACTGGGATCGTCTTGGACAAACCAAGACCAGTTGGTCACCCTATGAGTAGCTGAAGAAGAATTTGAACCTGGGTAGTTGGTTTCTAAAGCAGTTGTTGTTAAACATGATGTTATACTGTTTGATTTTTTTTTTAAAGTATTCATTACTGTTATGGACTGAATATCTGTCCCCACCCCCCGAATTCATATACTGAAATCCTTTGTCTCCAGTGTGATGGCATTAGGAGGTAGAGCTTTGGGGAGGTAATTAGGATTAGATGAGGTCATGACGGCAGAGCCCTCGTGAATGGAATTAGTTCCCTTGTGAGCGTCAGGAGAGAGCTTGCAGCTCCCTGCTCTCCACCATGTGAGGACACAGCAAGGAGTCTGCAACCCAGAGAGCCCTCACCAGATCCTGACCATGCAGGCACCCTGATTTCAGACTGCCAGCATCCCAAACTGTGAGAAATAAGTTTCTGTTGTTTATAAGCCACTCTTTTTATGGTATTTTGTTACAGCAGCCGGAAATGATAAGACAATTACCAAAAAGAATGGATGTTCTCTCCAGCAAATGTTAAATAAAGACAATGACAGCCAGAAAGTCTTCTCTATGAAGTCATGTCATTCCGCACTGCAATCTCCCCCATCGGAGTGTTTTTCAAAAACACTATCAACATACACAGTTTGAAAAGGATGCTTTTTTATTTGAGGCCTGAATAAAGTCAGTATCAATACATAGTGAGCATTTCTGAGGCTGTATCTTAGGTACATGAATATGAAAAGATTCACTACTAAACCTCATGACAAAGGAAATACATTTTTCATGGCCACTTCCCCCAGCAATGAGTTATTTTGCCTCTAGAATTCCAGAATAACTGATGAGAGCTCTGCTGGGAACCCTGTTCCTCACAGAATTGGTCCCCCCATGAAAGAAGCTGAGAAAGCAGAATGCTGAAATGTAGTCTTACAAGGTTGGCCATTCCGATTTGCTCCGCATTAGGATTAAATTGAAACACAAGTAAGACAAAAAGGGTTATTTCTCTTTGCTATGATCACACAATGGTCGCACAATCTCTGACAACATCAAAGGCCTAGGACCTCTTGGGTGGTTGAGGGGAAAAATATCCACTTTGATTCACCATGTGGTCACTGGGACCCCATCTGCCACACTGGGTCCAAAAGCACTTCTCATGCTACCCAGGTAAAACATCGTCTGCTGCCCACTAGGAGTTTATAATACACTGGCTACAGCAGAGACAAAAGGTGAGGAAACAGAAGATACAGGAAGGAGAAAGTGCTGTGGGAATGCAGAGGAGGGAGCAGTCCTTTCTGAATAGTGGGACATGGAGGAGCATCCCAAAGGAGATGGTGTTTGGGTGGGTGGACAGGATGGCAACAGGAGGGTCCCACCCTCTCCAGACAGAGACACAGAATGAGCAAAGCCATGAGAAAGTCCGAGTCTCAAGAAAAGACAGTCTGTATAATTGACTGTACATATGGGGAACACAATAGAACAAATACACCGAAAGCCAAAAACAACATAGAACTTGGGATTTCAGCAATTAATGCATGATTTCCTTTTGTTTAGATGGTTGAGCTTTGGAAATGTATCGGGTTTGCATTAAGGCCAGTTCAGTATTCTCAGAACTCTACTCATTTCTGTGGTTCTTTCCCAGAATTTATCATTGCATACCTTAATGTTACAGTCAAGCTTTATGCATGTATGTGTATATGTATCTTTATTTTCATAAACCAGAAATTCATGGGAATTACAGCGATTAGATCAGTTACAGTTATTCAAAAACAAAAATAAAGACTTAGATTTTTCAAACCAGGTTTATTTCCCAAAAGGCTCGACAGCCTTGAATATTTTATTGAAGAATTGTGTAATGACATGCGCTTTCTTTCTTACATCAAAGTCACTACCATCACTGGGATCTGTATTTTGAATTATTTCTCTAATAACTCTGCTGGATTTGCGAGGACCTGTTTACATTCTCATTCCCCAACTGATATCTTGGTTTCACATTTGCAAAATGTCTGAGTAGAAGCAGGGAGCCACCTGTAGCCGTGAAATCCATCAGAACCCCAGGCTTCTCCAGGGTTCCTTAGCAGGCTTCTCACCAAACAGATTGACCAAAAATAAGGAAGACTTGACGGGAAACCCATCAGTCTGAACTGCGTGCAAGAAGCACAGGCATTGCTTTTTAAGGCTAAATTGGCTCCTTAACTTTTACAAAATTAAAACACAAGGGCATCTGTGAGCACCATGGAGGTATGTGAATCATAAGCAGTCATCAAATGTCATGCCTAAATTAAGTCTTATCATCAATAGTATTTACTAAACACCCACATACTGCATACACATGCCAGTGTACGAGGCCCATTATCCACAGAATGCTGTATCTTCAGCCATGAAAATAGTTCATAATAAAATGCCACACTGCTCCTGGAGGTCATAAAGATTATTCTTTCACTTGAATATTGTCACCACAAATTTCAAGTCAACAATGGAATGGTGTAACTTCTCCCATATGGTGAAATCTTCACTGAAGTGCTTCATGTTCAATTATCCTTATCATAAATGAAAGGCTTATATGCAATTCCAATTATGCCTCTTGGGGTTATGACAAGACATTCTCAGAAGAATCACTCATGTATAAATTCATGTCATCTGGCACTGTGCTTTTTAAAATTATGGGACAATAAGAAATACAGTGAGAAAGAATGTCTACATTTAAATTGTCAAAGTACCATTTTGTCTGAGACTCGATATACTATTCATTATTTATTGCTATTGCCTTTTGTAATTACTTCTGATAATACACAGTCTAAAAAAAATTCATAAAAGCTGAACAAATAGAATGTTTGAAAACAAAAGCACCCAAATTACTTTTTATATCTGGAGGCTGAGGACACATACGAGTGCCAGAAAAATAGAATTTTTAGTCAGTCAACTGATATTTTGTCTACAGAACATTAAAAAATGCTTTTATATCATGTAATTGACTTTTCAAAAACAAAACTGTACGAATCAACATGTTGTTTCTACATGTTGAACAAGATCTTTCAGATCTTTGTTCTTTTAGAACAACATCATGAGATGGTTTTAAATCTGAATGAGTTGTTATTCCTCAGATTTTTTTGACTCCTTAGTCATTTTCATATACAAATGTGTTCATTACATTCCAATCCATTGTTCAACTTATCATTTAACTACCTTCAATGTGCTCAGCACTCTGTTAGGTAATCTGAGTGCTGCCAAAGAAGCAAAATAAGGTCAAAATAACACCTTTCCAAATTAATTTCCAAGACAGCCTAACCTTCCTATCCTTCTCTAAGATTTAAGGGGGAAAAAACGTACACTAAGAAGAAATCTTTGCTGCTGGCCGATTCCTTAGCTAACACAGTGCTGAATCATAAAACTATGACTGCGTCTTTTCGGTTACTCCCTTTCTGCTTTCGGGAGCTCCGAGGCTGTGATAAACACTCATTCCCCAAGATGAACAAGACTGAGACATAACTCTTGTCCATCGTTATTTAACATGTCAAGTTTTCAAAGAATTTGGGCAACCTTAGTCAATAAAGGACTATTTTTGCCATTTTAGAGATGGGGGAAATTAGGGCTCAGAAAAAAATGAAAAGATGTATTACTTATGACACCCTGTGGCTCCGTCTCTGGGATCCCCGTGAATGAACTCCAGGTAAATGGCCCAGCTTGATAAGGAGCTCTTTAGTGCATCAGTCATTGTACTCCCTTGGAGAAGGTTTCAGTTATGCCCAACATATGCTGCATTCTGTCTCTAATGAATCATGTTACTATAAAATTTCAGAGCAATGAGTTTCAGATGGTTTGCTATAAATTAATATAGTAATAAATTTGTTAATTAACGATATAATTTCTTACCTTAAGGTAGTTCATAAATTAGATCTTAATTGCATTTTCCTTTCCTTAAGTATTTTATTATAAGTGTTTCTCATGTCAGAGCCCCAAAGATAGTAAAGTGTAAATCTGAGACATATGGGTATTCTGTCTCATTAGCTATAAACTATTATCATGCCTAGTTAGTTATATTAGAAAAACATTCTCATCATTTATTTCTTGTTATAGTAAAACAATATTGTATCAAATCTAATTAAGAAAAAACTAAAGATAGTACTATGTCATGTAATTTACTCTTGTGATCCCAAGAATAAATGAGGAAATATTATACATCTATTATATAGCTATTAATGCCAAATGTTAATTTCTGATAAATAAACCAGCAGAAAAAAAGAGACATCATTTTAAGCCAGCAACAATATTAATTTATAGATGATATTCTCATTTTGGATTAAGCCTTTAATATCTAAGGAAAGTTAATTTTTCTGTAATTATCAGAAGTAGTTTTTCCATCAACTGAAGAGTCTCCTGAAGTGAGCAACTCATACCTCTGTGTCTAAGATTTAACAGGAACAAGTACATGAAGTTAAAAGTACAAGATATCAAAAAATACGGTGACTGTTTAAATTTTTAAAAAGTTTATCATAGTAAAAGACAAATTGCTATTAATCCCCCTCAAAATACTCCCCCTCTCTTTGAACACGCTTATCCCATCGTTCTTGCCACTTTCTGAAAGCAGTTCTGGAAGCCCTCTTTCATGAGTGTCTTTAGTTGCACTGTTGTGGCTGCCTCGATGTCCTGAATTGATTCAAAATGTTTACCTTTCATGATCATTTTGACTTTGGGGAAGAGCCAGAAGTCTCATGGTGCCAGATCTGATAAATAAGGTGTGTGAGAACACACCATAATGTTCTTACTTGACAGACATTGCCATATACCAGAAGTGATGTATGACACCAAGCGTTTCCATTGTGATCACAAAATACGATGAATGCTGCTGCCGAGTGCCATCCACTGGAAAGGCAGGGATCTTCGATACAGGAATTGGCTTGTCGAACCTTAGTAAGAGTGTGTGACAAGTTTCAACTTGTTGGTGCAGTCAGTCAGGTGTGAGCTACGGTTGAGAGAAGGTATCTTTTCAAGTGAGATCATGATAAATCATCCTCCATCATGACAATGCTCCGTGTCACACATGACTTCTGGTATATGGCAATTTCTGTCAAATAAAAACATTACAGTGTATCCTCCTCCACCTTATTCATCGGATCTGGCACCGTGCAACTTCTGGCTCTTCCCCAAAGTCAAAATGATTCAGGACATCAAGGCAGCCACAACAGCACAACTAAAGACACTCATGAAAGAGGACTTCCAGAACTGCTTCAGAAAGTGGTAAGAACGATGGGATAAGTGTGTTCAAAGAGAGGGGGAGTAATGGCAATGTGTCATTTACTATCATAAATTTTTTTTAAAACATTCAGCGTATTGTTTGATCACACCTCGTAAGTGGGAGCACTGTCATTTCTCAGTTATTAAGGGGCTAATTTACCCTGACTTTTCATTTACTGTCCTTCTTCTTCCATCTACCCTTCTTTTGACCATCTCATTAATTATCTTACCCAAAAGAAAATGAAAGAAAAGGACTATAGATGGGAAAAGAAATGAATATTCAGCCCATCCTCTGGCACTGCACTTTTGGCACTTTCAGAAAGGAACATCATAATTGGATGATGGAATATAATGACAGAAATGAGGATTTTAGATTACCCAAAGGTTTTATCCATCTATGCCTTCCTTCCTTTCTTCTGTTAATGAAGGGGACTTACTGTTGTCTATTATGGAAAGATTGGGATAGACCTATATACATAAACTAGAATGTCAGATTTACAAATCTTGGGCTAGAACACACACTGTGGTAAAAGAGTATCTATAGTGAACTGCCAGTTCCACTTAAATGAAAGGAAAGCTTGAAATACCTTAAGTAGCAGATTAAACCATAATACAACTGCTGAGTTAATGATAGCACAGCCCTTTAGTGTTCTATGGCAAATAATGTGAGTTTCTTACTAAATTGACTTTAAAAATTGCTGAATTTCCCCCCAAAGCATTCTGCATCTCATCTGGTAAGGAACCAACTCTGAATAAAGAGTGTATCAATGTGATTTATAACCTATAAAATACTATACAGATTATTATAATTTGGCTCTGGAGGGTTGTTGGTTTCTTTCAACCGCTGCAGTTTTAGTTGTGTCACCTGCTGTTTTAGCTGTGTCAACATGGGCAAAATTGAGAGCTGAAGTAATTAGGCAAATAATTCAGGCCAAAAATACTAGTGAGGAAGAAGCTATTTGGCAATCTCTCTCTACACTGATCAAATTCAGGTCCTAATAGTCCAATTTTTTATTTTCTCCCCAAAGGCCTCAAATAAAAACATGTGAAGTCAATGAAATTCAAGTAATTTTCATTCGGAATATAATATTTACAAATATTTTTTTTAATGTTTCCCTTCTGAAAAAAACCACAATCAACATGGATAAATTGGGTCACAATACTTCATCACCACCATAGAGTTGAACTCTGGGGAGTGGTAGGTGTGGTAAAGTCAGCCAAGAACTAACTCAACAAACATCCACAAATATCCCCACAGGGGAACAGCATAATCGTAAGTCCCTCCTCTAAAAAAAAAAAAATCTTCCTGATAATTAAAGTACCATCTTTTTCTCATTAATTGAAGAGGCAAAAAAATGGCCAAGTAACTACTTCTACATTGCTTTACTGAATTAACACTTCAGGGGAAAATTGTTGCAATAATAAACAGAAACCACCTGCAAAGCTATGGCAGCAATGGATTCCTGTCCACCTATACATGTACCCTTCCATATTACATAGGTGTTGCTGTGATATAGTTGCCCAGCCAGAGACTACATTTTCCAGCTCCCTTCCTAGGTGAGAGCATGTGACTAGTTCTTGCTAATAGGATGTGAGCAGAAGTGATGTGTCACCTCTGAGGTGATTAAGAAGGGAGTATCTCAGCCACCTCTCCTGTCTACTGCCTGAATGTGTCTGTCCCATATGACCTTGAAAACCTTATTTTTAAAATGGTAGAAACAAAATATAGAAGGGGCCTGGGTCCTTTAATCACTGTTTGAGGGCCATCTGCATGCTACTTAGGAATATATCTTAGGTTTTATGTGAGTCAGAAATAAACCTCTATTGTGTTTAGCCAACGATACATTTTTGGATTTTTAAAAATAGCAGCTAGCATTACTCCAACTTAGACAAAACCTATTACAGTATTTTTAACCTCTCACTAGGAGGCTTTTTTCACTAGATGATGATGATATCTAACTCTTATGAACTGCTTACTGTGTGCTACCAGTATCAACTCACTCAACTTCTGTAATAGGCCCATGAGGTAGGTACTATTCGTTATTCCCATTTTACAGATGAGAAAACTGAAGCACAGTAAGGTTAAGGGCACATAGTAACAGAATTGAACTGAAATACCACATGATGCATCTCCAGACCAAAAATAAGACACTTTTTACTCTATATTGTATATGACAAATATCAAGTTCCTCTGTTTCAATGTATATTTCATAGATTCTGTAAATAGGCCATAGAAATTGCGGACTGGTAGTCTGGTTAATTAAAAAGGCAATTCATTCATAGAATAGCAAATTGTATCTAATAACCAAAGAAGAGAAGCTGTATGAAATCTGAACTGTTCCTCTAACAACCAGGAATAAGAAGTTTTAAATTGGGGGTAGCAGAGATCATGCAATATAAATAATATCCAGCAACAAAGAATTAAATAAAATTTGATTCACTAAGATGCCACATCATAATCAAGCTGAGCTCTTTTCTATCATTTTCCTTTTTATTCTGCAGTCAAAAGCGTAGTGTGTCTCAGAGAATAAATAATTGGTGCCGACACTTATGAGGAAAACATCAGTTGCTGAGCCATTGTTCTTCTCCTCATTTCTGACAAGGTCCATAAAATATGAACATTTTTCATCTTGAAGTGTTTGTGGGGGGAGCACTTTAGCCCTTGTCTCTGCCTCATTTGCCCAATGAAAAGGCTGAGCCTTCCTCTGCTGGGGGTTGGGGGGGCGCTAAGGAGCTTCAGTCTACCCTCTGGGGCCTGCCTCACACCCTCTCTGACACTCCTTTGGAGAGGCATACTTGCCCTTCTCCTTCATCAAGCAGGAAATTTTGCTGGGGACCAGGTGAAAACTTCATTTCAGGAGGAATAAGAAGCCCACTTTACCACCGCAGGTCCAAGCTGTGCCCTCCAACCCAGGTTTACCAGAAACAAAGCAACCATGCAGGCTTGAATCTGAGGGGATGGGTTCAGAACTCAGAGGGGAAGGAGTGAGATTAATCGGCATCTGAAACTCCCACAGATATCCTAAATTATTTACTGAGCTATAGCTCCCAAACTAAAAATAATCCACCTGCCATGGCTGACGAGCGACGATGTTTGAGTGTTCACATGGGGCGACATGCCCCTCGCCTAAGAAGACTGAATGTGTCAGCATGAGTGAATGTGGTCCCTTGGCTGCCTCAGTATCAGAATCCTGCCCACAGCGCAGAAGAGCACACAGACTCTCCGCCTTGCACTCGCCTTTGTCTGACGCCACATTATTGGACGAGAGCAAAGGCTACACGTCATCAGCATGGGCATCATGGCTCATCCATCTTCTCTTGGTTTAGAAACATACCCTCAAATCTGGAGGTCTGCTTGCCTTTTCTTATGTTTGTTTGTCTTTCATCATGGCCCACAGACTTTTTACCCCTCAATGCTTCCTCTTCTTCTGGTAACAGCTACTCCTCAGTTGGAATAAAGCACTACATCCTTAGTTGCAAGAATGAGACCACATCCCCTATTAGCAAAATCTCCTTTGAAGTTTGTGCTGACCCAGTGGCTTTGTTATCTAAATGCCCTTTTGTTATGACTGGTACCTACTGCTGGCTCTTTCTTCCCTTTGGCCATTGACTTGGTAGTACTCCTTCCAAACAATCTCTTTCTAGAACAAAACAGAAGTCCATGACAGCTTCTTCGACTCAGCAGAAGGATGTGTTCATGCTGGACGATGAATCCAAGCCAAATGCTTCTTTTTCGAGAGTTAGGACCAAGGGGCTATACTCCCTTTTGCGGGGAATGCATACATGTCTAATGAGATTGACACTACATTTTCAGCAAAACAGAAAGTGTTTTCTAAGTCTTTAGAAATCAAAGATGAGGGAAAGTCAAGACAAGGAAAACCAACATTTATTTTGTCTTTCTTGTGTCAAGTCAGGGCTGTATGGTGAAGCCTCCACCTGCCTCTGTTTCTTGCTCCAAGTTCACTCTTGCGCTCTGCTTCCCGGGTACAGTGGCTTTCTTTCAGTTCCTTGGATGCACTGTGTTCTTCTGTTCCCTGCCTGGAAAATACTTTCCCTCTTCATCTAACAGCAGCTCCTCATCCTTCAGATCTCTGCTCACTCACCGCTTCCTCCAGAAAGGCTGTCCTGATTTCTCTGTCCAGGTCAGTATCTCTGTCATGGACTCTCCTCGCCCCATGTGGCTCTGTTCTGAAGCACAGATCACAGTTGTAATTTTACATTTATTTTTGTGATTATTTTCTCTGACTAGGTGCTATGCTCCGTGACAGCAGGGATCATGGCACTTTAATCCATGTAATGAATTAATGAATGAGTGGCTTTCTTTAATTCTCAGAAAAACTTGTGCTATAGATATTTTAAACTCAATTTTTAAAAAGTATAAAGAAGCACCAGTGCTGGGTTAAAAGATTTTCCCAAGTCACAGTAAGTCAAGGAGTTTGAGACCATACTTATTCATGCATTCATCCAATATTTATGGGGTGCTCACGCATGGTTTTCTCTGTACCAGACAGTGGACTAAAACAACAAATAACTAACAGTTCTTTTAGGAACTCCTCGTCTGTGTGAGCAAAAGAGGTTTGTAAACAAATAAGTCAAATAGAATATGGCACAGGTGGGTATGTTTGTCCAACAGACAGCAGGCATACATAGGAGAAGATGGGCAGCTCCATGTGAAGGGCAGTGAATCCTGAAATGCAAGCAAGTGTTTACCAAATAGACCAGTAATAAGGTCATTAGGGTGGAGGGAGCCCTGGAAGCAAAAGCATGAAATTCAAAACCATGAAATCAAGACCCCTGAGACAGAGCAAACAGATTGGAGGTGCAGGTGGAGGTGAACATAGATTAGAAGGCTGGAGAGGGCAAGGTCAGGTCAGGGATGGCCTTGTACGCTATATAAGGACCTCGCACATTATACTATAGCGATGGGGAGTCACTTTAAGCAAGAGAGATCTGAGCAGATTTCAGAAAAGTCACTCCAGAAGTGGAGAGCGATAGGCAGATTGGGGCGGGTGAGTCTGGGAAGTGAAAGATCACTTCCAGGATAGAGCAGTAGTCCGTGAGAGCGGTATAAAGACCAGAACTAGAGCTACAGCAGTGGGGATGGAGAGGAGTAGATACAGGAGATGTTAAAGAAAGACACATCAACAGGATTTGATACCTTTTGGGTAGGAAAGCTGAAGTGAGGGAGATGCTACAGTTTCAGGCATGTCTGATTGGGTGGATGGTACTATAACCTTCCACCATACGAAGGGAAGAATGAGGCTTGGGAAGACAAAATAAATTTTATTTGGTGTCCACTGAATTTAAATTGCCTGGGAAGTGTACAAGTGGAGCTGACCACTGAGCTAGAGAAATGAATGTGGGAAACCTCAGCTTCATGTTGGAAGGTGGAGCCGGGCTTGTGAATGAGGTCATGGTGAAGGATACAGAGAGAGGACGCAGAAGCCCAAGGAACCAAACCTACATTTCTGGTGTGGAACGAGGAGCTGGAGCCAGCAAAGGAGACAGGAATTCCCAACACGTGTATTCTGTACAATAGAGAATGGTGAACGGCTCCTACCATACAAGGACAATCATAATCTCCTCATACATTATGTTCATTTTTTAGACATTTTCATGGAGGTTTGGCACATTCTGACCAGGCTGCTTAGTGATTCTGAGAATTTGCCTGACCTCTTTTAGAGAACCTAGTCCATCTCTGTGCATACACATTGAAATTGTCCTTCTATTGCTAAGGTCTTTAATCATTGCTTATAACCTCACTGCTTTTCTTCCTCCCCCTACCTCTCCCGTACAATCTCAGAGGAGAACATTAAGGCAAAGATGTCAAATGATTTAGCAAGGATGACATCACTGGTCAATAGCAGGACAGGAATTTAAACCCTGAATCGTTGAGCTTCCCTTTTATACTTAAGTTCTATCAGGACTTGAAAGAAAAATTCATAGATAACCCTGCACTAATTTCCTGTGCATTCTGGCTGTGGTCCTTTATTCACCACTCTTGGGCAGGGCACTGCTTACGTACTGGGAGTAAGAGACGTGATCCTCCTTCTCAACTAACTTCCCACCTGGTAGGAGGCTGGGCTTGCTGGCAGAAGGCACTGTCATTGGTGCTGAGAAAAGGTCTTTGCAGGTGTCACCAAAGGTGGAGAGGACATGTTGAATTCTATTCTGAGGTCTGGAGAAGAGATGCAATGCTTGCACCGAAACCTAACTTTCTTAGCATATAAATATAACCATAAAAGCAAAGAAATTCAAATAAATTAAAGAGAATCTATGGCCAATATTAACAAAACTTAACATCATCTTGGACTTATAGCCAACTGCCATGAAACCAAGAGGAAGCTCGGGGGAAGAAAAACCGTAACAGAAGCAAGTGTTACCTAATAGCCAACCATCCAGGAGGTAATCAAAGTTGGTGGTTATCCAACGCAAGAGAAAATATGCAACAGAACCATTTTTACTGAATGAAGAAGCTACAGAAAGAAGAGACCCAAAGTCTAATGCAAATCTCAGATCTCTTTAGTTCACTTTACCAGTTTTTTCTCCCTCCCTCCCTCTAAACTATTTAAGGTCAACTTTATTTCTATTCGTTTCTTTTCATTGCTTCTCACAAATCAAGGACTGAGGAGACTGTGAATTATTACAACACAAGTTCATTTTGGTAGCAGTGAGTCCAATTATATCATAGAGAGCAAAGTAAACATAGGAAGGTGCTGCAGAACCATTAGATCCACAAATACTTATTCAGTTCACTTGCAGATTGTAACAGCAGTAGATATGATGTTAGAGGTGGATGCATTCATCTTGGAAGTAGAGTGGAAGCCTCTCAAATTCTGATTCTACCTCCCCTTTTCCCTATAGCACCATCATTGGATGCTACTCCAGGGCATAGCACTTGCATGGAAGGCATGCTTATTAGTATAGACTAATATGTACTAATTGTGATAACGAGCAGACCACACAAAGATCCTTTTGCTTCCAGCATCTCATTTAGTGCCCCAACAACACTATAGAACCAGTGTCTTCTCCCCACTATGCAGATAAAGAAACGGAAATGTCTGGGCCAAGGTCACATGGACAGGATGGTGAGCGGGGGGCCAGAATCTGAACCCAGGTCTCATTGAGCCTAGAGCCAGGCTCTCCATCACTCAGCCACTTCCCTTCTACTTGTTCAGAGCAGAACTCTCGGATCGCTTCCCTTTTCTAATAACTTAATTGTAGACTTAATATCTTCATAGAAACAAAAATCTCCAAAATTTCAGTCATCAACTGTTTATGTTCCTGTTCTGTTCCAGCCGTTGTAACTATATATGCTATTTTACTTATACTTGCTATATATATATGCTTAGTTGTAATCAGGATATAATTTTGACTCTGCTTTTTCTACTCAGTGTTATTTCAAAATCTGGCTCCATCTTCTGACATTGCTCACACCACTAGTCACGTTAATGGGCATAAAATATTCCCTTCTGGCCATTATTTGGTTTCTTCCTAAATAATCATGGATAATTTTCATATACCCTTTTCCCTCTATTCCTATTATTATTAATTGCCATCGCTAGGTGTTTACACAGTATAAGAATTTCTAAAGTGTCCATCATTTAAAATTTACTTTTCTTACACACTGAGTTCCTTGAATACATGACTTGATTAAAATGGCAAAAATATTGCAGTGAGTAGATTAGGTAATAATTACTTTAAAAAATAAAAGAACAGCTTTTGAAACATCCCCAGAATGAAAACTAGACATTTCATGTGGATATGATGAGTCTACAGACAGAAAAGTGAGTCATACAGACATTGTTCTTGGAAGATAAATACCCAGAAACACTACCCAACACAATCTATGTATGGGAAGGAGAAAGTACATTTGCATTTTAGTCTTCTTGTTTTGAACGCCTCTTTTACAATGAAAAGTAGCTGAGAACAAGAATTAAAGTTGAAAAGATTTAATAACTATCAATTTTTTAAATTTATTTTATCTTTTATTAAATTTATTGACGTGACATTTGTTAATAAAATTCTACAGGTTTCAATTCTATAATACATCATCTCTGTATCACATTGTGTGCTCACCACCTAAAGTTAAATCTCCTTCTGTCACCATATATTTGACCCCCTTTACCCTCTTCTACCACCCCCCCCTTACCCTCTGGGAACCACAGAACTGTTGTCTTGTGTCTATGAGTTTTTGTTTTGTCTGTTTGTTGCTTTCAGTTTTATATCCCACATATGAGTGAAATCATATGGTTCTTGATTTTTCTGACTTATATAGCTTAGTATGATAAGCTCAAGATCCATCCATGTTGTCTATAAACTTTGACAGTACAATTTCCCCTGGGTTCGCAGCATTAAAACCATCTTAAAGCACCAATGAAACATCACTGCACACAGTTGCAGAAATGGGAAGAGTCAGCTAAGTCTCTTACCTAAATTAATTATTAAGAGCCAACAAATGTAACTAAATGGGTAAGGTAGAATCACGTGATCATGATTTTCTAAGAGGCTACAATGTATCATTTTTCAGGTCGAGGTTCTGATTTATAGCTGCCCTTTTACTGCAAGAAAAGCATGCACTTCATCACCTCTTTCAAGCAGCTGCTAGGTAATGTTGCTGAACTGCATCAATTATGTGTTGGTGCAATTTCTCTTTCCTGTCTCAGCAATAAGCTTTCCTTTTTCTTGTGGAGAATGGTTGTTTGATCATCGCCCTAAAAAAAGGTAGTGGTGATGATACGATCTAAGTTTACCTGTGGGCTATGTTGAGTGATAGTTTGGTGATGGCTGCAGTGGCCCTGATTACCCTGATCCCTTGTGCTGTGCTAAGAACTTGGCATACTTCGCATGTGAGTATACCACCTCACTTACGCCCCACAACTGCATAAAGAAAGCTCTGTCAATCTGATTGTACAGATGAAGAAAGCAGGAAAGAGGCTAAGAAAGTTGCCCAAGGACACACAGCAATTGACCTAATTTCTAATGCATACTTATGTCTTGATCCCTAGGCTATGTTACCTTCATACATATCTATGTATACATGTTTTCAGTCAGTCAATCACAAATATCTCCAAATTTCCACTGTATGTTTAGTAAGATGGAGAAAAATATACGCACCAAAGTTCTAGGTGAGGTAGGGAGTAGAGAGGGGACCAGGCAAGAAAGTCACCCTGGTGGAGCCACACCCCACAAGAGAAACAGTTGGAGCGGGGCTTGGGTGCACTAGGGAATATCATCACCTGAATATTGCAAGGGGTGGAGGGTGAGATGACTGAGAATGCAGAAAAGGGGGAGAGAGGACCAGTAGGTGAGGTGGTCAAAGCTGTGTCATGTGGGACGTGATTCCTCCCACACAGCCTTCTGATTTTCATCTGCAACTAAACTCACAAAATGCTCTGTGTATTTGGATTTCTTGTTGAGGGCAGTGAAGTAACAGAATCTCATAATCTTATAATTTTCCAATCTGGTGGTCAAACAAATAGTATTTCATGGTTTGAATTTGTATTTTCCTGATTTCCAGAACGGGTACATCTTTACAAATGCTTATTGGCTATTTGTCACTTCTTTTTCTATGCATTAAGTTTTCATATCCTTTGCACATTTTCTATTAGTGACTTTCTATTAAGTCATTCATCTTTCTTCTATTACTTTGTTGGAACACTTTATCTACTATGATTATTAATCTTATCCTTTTATGTGTTTTCAAAAATTTCCATTACCACTATTTTCAACTTAAATTATGGTATCTTTGGCTGTACACAAGTTTTATATGTGGCTAAATCTGTGGACCTTTGCCATTATGTCTTCTGGGTTTTGTGTATCATGGAGAAAACATTAATAGCATTGGAGTATGCTTTGGGAGTATGCGTTGGTAGAGCCTTTTGGAACGGCAAGTCAGCAATGTTTCTTTTTTCATACTGAAAATTCACTTCTGTAAAACATACTGTTCCCCCTTCTACCAACATTTTGGTAGAAAGAAACTGTATACCATACGAAAATTTGTATTGCTGGAATAGTTAAGAGATTCTTAGCAGCTGAGAAGTAATTAATGACTCTTGCTTCTATACCTGCTGGAGCATATTGCGGGGAAAATAGGACTGAAAATGAGAGTGGGCATTGGTAAACTTCTTGGGCTTAGAGTTCTACTTTTTAACTGGTACATTTTAACAACAGAAAGCCTTCCTGAACCTACATTTAATATATACATTTAAATATATTTCTGATTGTCACTTCCCCCCCCCCATTTGACCTGTTTTCATAGATTAAATAACATAGATTGATCCAGAGTTTACTTCAATGGATGAATCATGAAATAATGTCTTGACCCAGAGAGGCCTGTGTCTTATAACTATAAATATGTTGGCTCATGTTCCAAAACAGCTGAGTTGTGGTTTTTTTCTTTTTTTTTTTTAACCAACCCTCGTGCAGCCTTGGACACTTTTCCATGTACAGAATGATGTTTCCCAGTCATTATGTTAATCTAATTAATAACACTCATCAATGCTCAAGCTGTGTCATCCTGCAACACTAATTTCATTTTTCTTCTTCTTAAAAGTCTCATTTTGCATTATGTAAGTGAATTTTAAGGTCAAATGAGATAAGTACATTGCTAAAACCCAAATGAAAAATTATAACAAAAGTAAAACACATTAGATCTAAGTGCCAAGATAAATTTTGTCATCTGGTGCTTTGTCTCTACCTAAGTACATTTGTTTCTCTCCCATCTGTTTGGAACCTTATTTAAGTAAATCAACATTTCTCTAAGAATTAATCTGGCTTCCATATCAAATGGCAAATGCAATTGAAGAAACTTTGCATACTTTACTATTTAGTCCCCATCATTACGCTCTGCTACCACTATTATTATAACCATTATACAAATAAAGAAATTGAGTCTGAGAAAGGTCAAGTAACTTGCCTGAAGTCATTCAGTTCTGAAGTGGTACAATGGGAATTTGAACTAGTCTTGTCTAGCTTCAGAACCCCTGCTTTTTCCAAAACACAACACTTGCACCTTACACTCCTCGTGAAGGTTGGGATGGTGGTGTTTGACTCGGACTCCAGGGTTGGAGCTCTCAGTGGTCTCTCTTAGGAAAGAGTATATGTGAAGGAGCTCTTAACGGCTGAAACTCCAGCAGGCATGGACCACACTGCGCCATCCCTGAAGGGAGCCCTTTCCTCTTCCTTCCAAAAATCTTCCCTGTGCTTTCTCTTATTGGGCACAAAGGCTCAGTAAACTTCCCCTCCAATCAGCAAACAAGGGGATGTAAAAAGAAGCTCTCTGCCATACCACCCAGAAGGTGGAAGATCCCATCACCAAGCCACAGAAAGCGCGAGGAGCACAGAGCAGGAAAAGGGACCAGCACTTCGCTGGGTACCAGCACATCTGCTTTTGTCTGTCCGAGATGGCCTCGCTGAGATACTCTCAAACAGAAGTTCACAAAAAAAACAAGGATTGGCAGTCAGGTAGGCCTGGGTCCAAATTTCAGTGACATTATTTATGTGACTTTGGGTGCAATTTTTCAGATCTTTTATCATCTGTAAAATGAAGTGAAGAGAACCACCTCACAGCACTCAGTAAACGGCAGTTACCATTAGAATTATTATTAGTAGTAGTAGTAGTAGCATGGGCCTAAGCTGCTCTATCGTTCTATGTAGAAAAATAAATGATACTGAGTATAAAGTACCTGCATGGCTCATAAAGGGCAGCCAATAAGTAATAGTCATTATTATCATGATCACTGTTACTATTAGTAGAGAAGATTACAACTGGTCTTATCAAGGTCTCTTTCAGCTTCGGGATTTTAGGGAAGGGCAGAAAGAGTTATAAGGGTAAAAGCATAAAGATGAAGAAGAGGGAAGGACACAAAAAGGCAAAAATTCATAACCTATGGAAAACTCCTCTTTAATTTCTGTTCAAAGAGTTTGATGAATATGTAGGCTAAACTTATCATAGACATAAACTTCCGGTCAGTATTTCACCTTTGCTGTCTGAGCCAACATAGCCATTGTGAGAGAAAAGCAGCAACTCGCCTGGGACTGAGGTTAGCTGGAAGAATCATCATGTCATCATGCCAAAACTCAGAAACTGAACTGAAGCCAAAATACACCTTTGAAGTAACAAAAATAGTCCTGATGACTGCAAAATTGAGCAATCAGAACTTATTTGGGGAAAGTAATCAAGGGACAGAGAAGTACTTAAGACACTCCTGCTGTACACGTATTATTGCAGACAAAAGAACATTAAGTTCAGATGGTCCTTGGCTTATAAAGCAATTGCATTTCCCAAAGTCTATTTGAGTCAGTATTTGGAACCTAAAACACATATCCCCATCAAAGAAAGAATTCATAAATGGTGGCCTTCCTGGGACCAGGGAACACTGTTTAACTCATCCCGGAGCCGAGGTATGTGCTGAAGAGTGCAATGGAGGTAGTGTAATAGCGTCAAAAGCTCAAGCTAGGGTTAGGCACACCAGGCTTTGTACTCTTGACCTGCCTCTTTCTAGATAGGCAAGGCCTGGGCAAGTAACTACATCTCTATAATCCTCAGCCTACTCTTTTTTTCTGTTTTATTGACGTATAATTCGCATTTTAAAACTATACATAATTAATGTATACAATTTGGTGAATTTAGACATATGAGGTCTGACAATTAAGTTCACAAACTTGTTGTACTGATGTTGTTAACATTTTTTATATCAGAGGGATTATTCATTATGAATTTGTACCAACTGTACAGACAATTAACCAAGTTGACTATTTGGAAGTGCTGAAAAGGCTGCGTGAAAAAGTTAGACGACCTGAACTTTTCACCAACAATTCGTGGCTCTTGCATCACGACAGTGCACCAGCTCACACGGCACTGTCTGTGAGGGAGTTTTTAGCCAGAAAACAAATAACTGTATTGGAACACCCTCCCTACGCACCTGATCTGGCCCCCAATGATTTCTTTCTTTACCCAAAGATAAAGGAAATATTGAAATAAAGACATTTTGATGACATTCAGGACCTCAAGGGTAATACAACAGCTCTGATGGCTATTCCAGAAACAGAGTTCCAAAACTGCTTTGAAGGGTGGACTAGGTGCTGGCATCAGTGCATAGCTTCCCAAGGGGAGTACTTCGAAGGTGACCATAGTGATAGTCAGCAATGAGGTACGTAGCACTTTTTCTAGGATGAGTTCCTGAACTTAATTGTCAGACCTCATAAGTCTTCTTGTGTTTTCTTTGGCAGATTTTTAGTGTTAATTTTACATTGGCCTTTTGCATATTATGTAATATTGTACATTTTCCCCATATATGTTTATTATTGGTTATTATTACAAATAGTATTTCTTCTTCCTTCATATTCTCTATTATTTATGTCTTTAACTTAGTTATGTAATGAACCACCTTACAATCTATTAACATCTTGAGCAGATTTTCAGTTTGATTCTCTCAGGTTTTCTTGATATACGGTATTTTCCCATCTCCTTTCTTTTATTTGTTTATTTCTTTCTTTGGTCTAAGTACATTTGCCAAGACAGGAATATGTTAAATAATAAAGATAGATGGCATTTGTCCATGATTTTAATGAGAAAACATTTAATGTATGATTTATGGTTTTTTATTTAAATTAATGTTAAGAAAATATTCATCCATTCCTATTTTGCTAAAAGTTACTTGTTCCTTTTTCTCAGTGTTGAATTTTATCAAGTGCCTTTTTGGCATCTATTGAAATGATCATATGCTTTTTATCCTTAATGAAAATTTGACAAAGGAAAACAAAATGAATAATAAGAGAATACTTCACAAACTTTTATACAAAGAAGTTTGAAAGCCTAGTCGGAATGGATGCTTCTCTAAGAACAATATTCCTGGAGAGCTTGCACGTTTGAAAGTATTTTGTTATCCTTAACAACAATTTGTCTGGATAAAACATGCTTGGGACAAGCTTAAAAATGCACAAATCCTGCAACTCAGAAATTCTAATGTTTACCTTAGAAGAACGTTTGCATTTGTGACAGCTAAAGATGTCTGTTGCAGGTTTATTTGTTTCTAGAAAAATTAGAAACAATCTAAATATCCATATAATACAATAAAATATGCAAATTAAAAATAGGTACTAATGAAGACAGATCTAAAATTTTTCTTTAAATAATAAAGCTAGTTACAAAATGATGCATACATCATGATACCATATTTCTGCATTAAAGAAGAAATTAAAATATAGTATGGCTTTTATTGGTACATATCATATAAATGTATAAAAATGAATATTGGAATGTTATACATAGGGAACTTATAACAGAGTCTAGATGTGTGTCTTGGGACTTTTTAACTTACCTGTAATTTTATAACTTTTTAAATGGTAACAATGTAGTCATTCATTATATATGACATATACACACTTAGGAAAAGGTGGCAGGAATGTGACAAAACATTAATAGTAGCTATTTATAAGTGGTAGCAATAGGGGTTGGTATTCATTTTTGCTAATTTATATTTAAATGTTCAACTAATAATTATATGAAGTGCTTGAGTCATTCTTTTTTTTAGAACTTCGTACACTTTGCTCCAATGTATTGTTTTTATCATAGTTAACCCAAATGGCTCTGTCAAGACGGCATAATTACTTCTTGGCTTTCCTCCATATTATCTGACCCTTTAATCTTCTGCTGTATTTTCAGTCTGGCAGTTGGAAAGTTCAGGTTCTATCCCGGGGTGCATTTAGCTGGGACTGCAGGCAGCTATAACGTGGCTAGCAGACCCGGCCACTGCTCCTACATCTCTGCTCCTAATAAATACAGATCCTGCATCTGAGTCCACGTCTTGTAAGTTGTCTTATGCCACGGGTTGTTATCCTCACTTTCCCAATTTCCCAAAAAGGCAGAGCCAAGGAAGCTTTATTTGGAAAGACCCAGTGTCTACTTTCTCTGTGTCACACCCACCCCTGAAAACCCCAACAGTGGATCCCACTCTCTTCCCAGCCAACAGAGGCCAAAGAAAAGCATTCTGACCAAATTAACATCCTGCTACGGTCTAACAACTGGACCCTCCATGTACCTCTTCTTCTAGGCTCCTGTTCCTCCCATTTACTTTGCCCTTCATCCTCCAGTCAGCTAAATCACTAATTAGTGCTGGAAATAATTTGCTCAGGGTAGTTACAGTCACCCCCTATTCTTTTTCAGCTTTCTTTCTACCTGGTCAGTTTCATAAAGGTGAGTACTAATGCTTTTTCTTCCTTTGGTGAGACACTGAGGGCTTGGGGAGGGTTTTTCAAACTCTTTCCCAGGAATGCCTGACCACCCCACAGATGGCTTCTCTCTAAATTGAGGAGCACTAGAAAGATTTCTTAAGGCTTTGTCCACTCACATTCTATTCCCTCAACTGCCTCAAGGAGGCAGGAAGTGAGGGAATGGAATTAGGAGCCATGAAGGTTCCTGGAGTCTTGTGGTTCTTTCTTTGCCTGGCTGTTACAAACATGAAGCCACACCTCTGCCTTTATTTGATGGCTGCCAGCATACTTTTGCTGGTTTTTAAATTTATTCAATCTTTGAGCATGCCATTGGCTTTGGGGAGAGAGAGATTCTGAGATTTGGCTTCACTCCATCATCTTATCCTGGAAGTAGAGCTAAGATTATATATCTCAGGGACTCTCCTCCCAAAAGTTACTCTAAGAAAGCTTCACTATTCAACAGTGTAAACATAAAAAAAAATATTAATTCAACCTGAGGAAAAGAAAAGGTTCAGAGGTAACAGATTTATTGAAATACATGTATGTATGTATGTATGTATGTATGTGCATGTATAAGTAAATGTGAAAGCCAAATAAAGAACTGGCCATGTTTAATTGGGTAAGCTTTAGGTATTGATAAAAAATGACAAGATAACAACTGCCTTAGTATCACCAGGGAATTCAAAACCAGGACCAAAAGTCCTCTTTCAGGCTCAGTTCTGAAAAGGAGGTTAAAATCCTCCATTTACCGTGTTTCCCCGAAAATAAGACCTGGCCAGACAATCAGCTCTAATGTGTCTTTTGGAGCAAAAATTAATATAAGACTCGGTATTATACTATATTACATTATGTTATTTTATATTATACCCAATCTTATAGTAAAATAAGACCGGTCTTATATTAATTTTTGCTTCAAAAGATGCATTAGAGCTGATTGTCCGGCTAGGTCTTATTTTCGGGGAAACATGGCAATGCTTTCTTTGCATTTACTATCATTCTAATTCCATCAGAAATGCCAAGGTATAGTCAATATATTTTTAACACAACCACACTTAACAGTGAATATTATAACCTCAAAAGCCTTAAAAACAGAATTTAAAAGCAGAATCCTTCAAAAAGTACTGGTAGAAAGCAAGAAATGGCCAATAATACTTTCCAGATTTCCTGTGAGTTCTAGTGAATATTTTTCTATCACTGAAGAGAATTGTTGAGGAGCTTTTCTTTTGTGTCCCCCAGAATAAACACAAAAGCTTCTTTTTCAATCTGTGTCATGCAGGGTTAAAATTATCTATGTTATTTAATGTGCCAACAGCAAGGTAATAAGACAATGAAAACCTATCTGAAATCATGTGACAATCTTAACCGGACATTTTGTTAAAGGCCCTAAAAATACTGTTTCCAGCAATCGATCCACTCTGGCCCCAAGACTGAACCATGACAACCCTAGAGAGAAATTATCGGAAATAGCCGGATCTAAAAGCGCAACGACTTAGCATTAATACAGCTGCCTTTAGTAAGTAACACAGAGTGTCCATTTTTAAACCAATATGTAATATATTACTTTGTTCTAGACAAAACTAAGACATTTTTTTTTCCTACAGAAACTTGATTTCCCAGTTTTCTTTATCCTGCCAAGCTACAGAAGCAGAGGTCTAAGCTGGGCACAGCCAGATAATTTGGGATATATAAACTATAGGCTCCACCTTTACGTTCAGATGCCCTTAGATTCAAAGGTGTGGCTGAACTACAAATGCAGCCTTTTTTTTCTTAAGTACAGACATACTAGGCTCCAGTCCAAGACTGTTCAGCCAAGACAAAGTAGATGATTGTGTCAATTATTTGGATAATTTAGGTTAAATCTAAACAGGAGCAACAACAACAAAACCCTAATTCATACCCTTTGAAATTTAATGAGACTAATTACTGTATATAAGTGTGTGGGTTTTTAATCATATATATTTCATTCTCTGTGCCTAGGGCCTTTTATCAGAGAATTCACAAAAATCTCATTACCTTTTCAGGATCACACACACACACACACACACACACACACACACACACACACACAGTAACGAGATCTAAAAGCTACCCAGCTGTACATTCCCTTAGACTCCCTTATGTGTCACTAAATTGCTGTTGTGCTACTGTCAAAAATCACCTCCACCTAGGCCTGCTCTAGCCTTAGTCCAAATGCCCAGATTATATACAAAATCCCGATCGTGGCTTTCAAACGCTTTCCATGGCAGCCCTAATATACACTGTCCGATATACACTGTCCCTGCACTTCGCTCCTGTTCCACGTCAGCCCCATGCTCTCTCCTTAGGTCTGCTAGCTTTTAGTGGTGGATATTGTCTAGATGCCTCCCCAGCATCCTTTACACTCCTCTCCCGCTGAGTAGCGCCATGAATCTTGAGTCAGACTGAACCTTCTTCCAGTCCCAGGGATGATCATTAGCTTAAACTATTCAGGATGGTATTTCCTTTATCACGTTATTGATAACTCAAAGCCAGGTCAGTAAGTATATGGCATTATCTTGGCCATACTGAGTAATTCAGGTCTAGACATGTGACCTAAAATTATTCCAATCAAAATGAAACTCAACATCTTTTTTAGTGGTAGAGAAACAAGCTCTCTGCCTAACCCCTCACCCCCACCTCCACCCCCTCACTGGGGAAATTAACAAAATGTATGTAGCTTAGGAGCTGCTAGCAGTATCTCGTTGACTTACAGAGGAAGATGGAAAGAATTATAGACAAAAGGCATCACAGCCCTGAAGGTATTGTAAACCAATGAATTAAATCACTCCTGAACCCTATCTACCTCTACAGTTTCCAGGTTCATCAGCCAACAGATTTCCTTATTGTTTTTACCAGCCGTCTGGATTTAGCTTTTTGTTATTTGCAACACAAAGGCACTTGACTGAAACATCTTGCTCCTACTTCCCAATGGTATTAGAATCAAGTTTTGGTTGTAACAAAGATCAAAAATAATGATGACTTAGTCCAGGGCTCATATGGTGGTTCCATGGTGTGAGGAGCCCAAGTTCTTTCTATCATGTTGCCCTGTCATACTTTGGATGTATTTGTCATCTGTATGGTTGAAAGTGGCTCATCACCAAGTCCATGTTCCTGGCTGAAGGAAGAGGAAGGGAGAAAAGAGGAAGGAAATGGCATACACTCCTCTTTTAAGGGTACAATTCAGAAGTAGCACATACCACTTATGGTCATATTCTATTGATCAGAAGATGGTTATATGGCCACATTTAGCTATAATGGAGGCTGAGATATGTTGTCTTTATCTGAGCATCCATATGTCCAGCTAAAAGTCTTCCATTATGGAAGAAGAAAAGAATGGATATTGGAGGAAACCCAAAAGTTCTGCACCCTGATCTTTACCACAGATTGTCCCATATGGGTGCAATAATCTATCTCCGATGATCTACAAAATCAATACCATTTGTTCTTTTAAACCTCTTTAATATCCACTCCAATCTAGCAGAATCTCAATCCCATCTGCTGAGTTCTGCATGAAAATAATTCCATATTGTGTGTATGTTTGTGTGCATACCAATTAAAGTTCAACTCTGGCTAATTTCAATATTCTGTGACTAATTTTAATCTTTGATAGGACAAACTAGAGTTAGCCAAAATTATTTTCATTTGATGGCATTAAAGATTTTAAAATATAGTAGCATAACAAGTGTAAGCACTCAGTCTTTGAGGCCAGTAAATGATAGAATGGTTTGCTTTTTAAATCATTTGAAAATGACTAAAGTTATGTTTTGGACAATGGCAACCTTAGACAGAATTCTGAATTTCTTCTAATACGTAATATCCATCAGTTTGCATTATCTATTAGTGTTCATCCACATTATTGTGAATAACTTCCCAGTGGCTAGGAAGCTGCATTCAGTTGTAGGGTTTTAAAATAAACATCTCATTCAGGTGTTTGCTAAAAGATAGAAGGCCAAACCTTGACATTGATATTTGGTACATTGGATCACATAGGTACCTGGAATGACAGGCTTAGATGGATGTACATGAAGCTGTTGCTGATTGTCACAGAAGATGAGTTTCTTTCCACCCCAATGCCCAGGCAGGAGCTCTACTCAGGAATACAGTATGTGCTTAGGATGAAGAAAAGCACAGTGTTGGGATTTATAATAAATATGATCAATAAAACAATCTGCACCAATCCAAAAGTCATGCATGCATCACCAACTATGTCCCAAGTACTGTGTGAGGTACTGGGACAGATAAAGAAGAATACGACGAGGTCCCTGCCCCTGTGATGGAGTCAGTCTGGTATTACAGGCAACGTTGTTCAAAGTCCCCATTGCTTGCAGGAAAATAACCCTACTTCTTGGCAAGGCACATAGGACTTTAGTAACGCACTGGCTCTTGTTTACTTGGCACTTCCCGGTAACAATGTACACTCTATCCTTACAGCAGCACCTGTAGTTACAAGAACATTCCACGCTGTTTCACATCTCCCTGCCTTTACATAAACTCCTACCTCAGCCAGGTCTCCTTTCAAGATTCAGCTCAGGTTTCACCTTCATCGGGAAGAAAGTTTTCCCTAACCTCTGTTAACAGTATCTCGTTCTCGCCAAAGAAACCATTCTCTCTGGTTGCATTCATCACATTTTTTCTGATAATTGACTGACCCTCTTTCACTCACTAGACTGTGGGTTTCTGGGAGGCAGTGATTTTATCCCCTCCATCTTCACACCTTCAGTGCATAGAATACAGCCTTGCACAAAGTAGGGGTTCCATAAAAATTTGTTGAGTTAATGAATAAAGGATCAGGTGTGTTCAGTTTGTAAATGAACTCAATGTACATTACTGTAATTCATGAATAAATCTTTCAAAGTTTAAGGGAGTCACTTGAATTCTCTGAACACTGCTCCCCATCATTGTTTGGAATGACACAAGTTTTTGGCTTCCACAGAGGATTCTTTTAGAAGATTCATTTATTGTGCATGATGCAGTTTGAACTTCTTATTCTGTGTAACAACCTGTTGCTACACACTAAATAACTCTTCATCACCACCACTCTGCATCATTTTCTGAGCAAGCTCTACAAGCACAGAGCGTATGAGATAGTGATATACTGTGGGGAAAATCCCCTTGTCCAACAACCACCTTGGGTTCCCTAATTCAAATGTGCTAATTGTACTTGTAATCCAACCTACTGTGACATTTAAAAATCAACACTGGAAAGAGTCAAAGTGGGAAACAGTAGATTCTGATTCGGAAAAGGCAGTGCAGCATCCGGCAGTCTTCTCTCCTGTGAAGCTGTAGAGAGATCTTTCTCCTGAGCTATTCAAAAGTCCATTGTGCACCCAGTAACCAGAACCGACTATTCAGCAAGAATAACCCAGGGATGCTTCTCAGCATAGTCAAAGAGGCAGCTACCTACATGGCACGCCATTAAAGACGTCTGAATGCAGCCAGCTCTCTACCCGTTATTAGAGTCACTCCTTTGGTTGAAGGCATTAGGTCTACTCCTTCCTTTTATGGAAGAAGGGCACTAGAGTCATCTGAAAGATGCAAGTCTGCCCTTTCATTACTTTTGCCTAGCGCCATCTCTGTTAGCAGTATGGAGGGGTAGTATTTTATAGTGATGAGGATCATAAGATTTGGAGGCACGCGTTTCATGGTACAAATCTAGCTCTTTCACTGACAGTTGTGTGACCTCGGGCAAGTTACATCAACTTCTAAGCTGCAATAGCCTAAAATAGCAACAATAATAATTACTTCTGAAGCTATGTGGATTAAATGAGATAAATGTAAGTGCCTAGCATAGTATACGGCTCATAGTAAATAAAACACATCATTGTTGTTACTACTACAAATAATAATGATTCAGCTTTGAGAAGGGCATTAACTCATCATGGCCACAAAGCCTTTAGTGAAGAGACAATATATTCAATAATAATCCAGAAGAAAACCTACAGGAAATATGTTCCCATTATAAAAATAGGATGCTGTCTATTATTATCCATGATAAAACAGGGCATTGCAGTAAATCTCTGGGATAATGGGTATAATATCTACTTTCCCAGGATAAGAGGCCACTAGAAATCAAGCACAAGAGAAAATGATGCAACAAAGACATGCAGTAACACAAGATGTATGAGGCTTCTACAGGCATGACAGGGCATACTGTTTTATAGCAAACTATTTTTTTTTATAAGTAGAGTACACTTTAAACTAATGATAATAAGTATAGTATAGTAAATACATAGACAAGTAACATAGTCATTTATTATCATTATCAAGTATTATGTCTGTACATAACTGTATATACCATACTTCTATACAACTGGCAGTGCAGTAGGTTTGTTTACACCAGCACCACCACAAACATGTAAGTAATGCATTGTGCTATGATGTATGACGGCTACAACATCACTGGGAGATAGGAAATCGTCAGCTCCATTAGAGTCTTATGGGACCACTGTCGTATATATGGTCCATTGTTGACCTCAATGTCTTTATGTTGCCCATGACTGTATATGTACAGTTGACCCTTGAACAATGAAGGTTTGAACTTCAAGGGTCAATTTAACTGTGCTGGTCAATTGAAAAAAAATCCATGTATAAGTGGATCCGCTGAGTTCAAACGCACTTTGTTCAAGGGTCAACTGTATTTTATATAGATTGATAGATAGAAATATAAATGTAGATTTATAGTGAGTGTGGCATGAAGAGTTTCTATCAGTACCTTAATGGTAAAGAAATCTGGCGAACACCACCCCAGGTGATCAAGGTTAACCTCAGCGAAGGGAAGTCATGTCAATATCATGGCAAGTACTCCTGAGTGAAACACTGAGAAGGACCCTGTGTTCCCCAAATCCATAATCCCAGTGTATCATGAGAAAAACACCAGAATATCCCCGTTGGAGGGGCATTCTACAAAATATCTGACCAGTATTCCTCAAAAGTGTCAAAGTCATCAAGCACTAGGAAAGTCTGAGAAACTGGCCCAGCTGAGAGGAACCTAAAGAGATTTGATGACAACTAAATGTAATGCTATGGTGTCCTGGATGAGATCCTGAAACACAAAAAGGACTGCAAGGGAAAATTAAGGGAATATGAACAAAGCATGGACTTTAGATAAAAACAATACACCAGTATTGATTCATTAATTGTAACAAATGAACCATATGAATGTAAGATGTTAACAAAAAAGGAACCTGAACGTGGGCTTATGAGAACTCTGGGTACTATCTTTACAACTTTTCTATAAAACCAAAACTATTCTCAAATAATGTTTAAATAAATAATTATTAAAAATAACTAAACAAACAAATAAAATTCGACCTGTAAAAAGAGAGTCGATCGCATACAGATAAAGCATAGACTAGTGGGGCCTCAGATTTCTAAATCTCCTAGTCAAGAGGCCTAAACCACCCGCCTGCTTACTGCCTCATTTACTGTTTACTACTGTTTCTCCCTCAGGTCACAGGTAGTGCAGCTCAGGAAGAGAGAGCTGTTTGCAATGGAAGTCACAGTGTAATGTATCCAGCAGAAAGAGCGGGGGCGGGGGGACAGATAAAAGTGGGTCACATTAATACTCTCTACCTCTCCCTTGTCTGAAGCCGTAACTGATGACGATTTCCCAAGTAAGAAAATGCCGGGGGATCCCGACCCCACCCTCAGAATTATACAGCGGACCAGATCCTGTAAAGAAGGTTGCTTTGTAACTTGAATAATTCAGGCCAGAGCAGATTTGGGTGTCCTGAATTATCTGGATAGTTGCCCTGATTCTTTGCTTTGACTGTGGAGACCTGGCCTTTGAGGGAAATAGGCCATTCATTCCCTGAGATACTCGTTTCCTTCCTGGAGGATGAAAACTTACTTGAAAGGTCTGCAAACTTTCACATCTGGATTGAATTATGAGCTTGTAAGGGGGTTTACCCATTTAAACTCCTTGAGAGTAGAGGCAAGTCATACACTGCGCAGTGTCTTGTACAGAACCGTCTCTCTGTCTCCCTTCCACAGGCCGTGGTCGGGTGAGCCTGCCAGAATCACCGATCCAGGGGACTCAGGTTACAAGTGTCCTCTCTCCAGCTGTTTTCAGTCAAATGAGAAAAGGAGGCATCCTGTCCTTGTGATTTCACTTAGATAGCTATTTTCTGCCTGGCCTGTGTGCTTCTCTCGGAGCAAATGACATGGGATCTTTGTCAGTTTCACCAGGGGATGGTAGATTGTTGCAGTAGGTTGTTTTTCTGAGTGGTGAAAGCTGAGACAATTACATGTCACCTGTAAATTCCCAACTCCATTTCTCGGCTTTGTAAAAGTGATCTTTTTATAAAGGGCTCTTCCCATTTCATTGTGACTTTAAGACATGCAAAAAGATGGCACCTGGCCTGCCTCTGATTAGTAAGGCTGTGACATCATCCTGGATAAAGAAAAAAACATTTGCTATAAAATTAAAATTCGTTGCCATTTTAGCAAGTGAGATGTTGGTTTAGGTTATGGTTGGATATTGGGAAGGCAACACTTGTGAAGCTTCCCCAGTGGTAACATTCTTGAACAATCCAGAAGCCTCCTTCTTTGCTGAGGCTGCTTGGATATTGGAAATGGTAACTAAAGAAAATCTTAAATGCTAAATATATACATTCTAAATGTATCACTGAATTCCAAATGCTTACTTCATCTGAAATCACATATAAACGTGAAGTGTAAAGAGTGTGCATTGACAACCCAGAATTTGGATTAAGGACTGTACAGTTTCTAAAAATCACTGAAGCAGATGCAAACTCAGACACTCTTACAGGTCAGATGCAATAGACTTAAATTCAGATAGATTTAAATTATATCCCCCGAGGTAAAATGACATACAAAAAGTCGTATTTCACTCTACTGTAGCCTGGTGCCAGGTATTTGTCTAGCTGAGTACAGATTGGGAGTCAGGAGGTCTCTGAGTCAGCCTGAAATTCTGGACTTCAAACAAGCTTCCAGGTAATGCTGATACTGCCACACCAGGGACAGCACTTTGACTAACAATGTGCTAGCCCCTTCCTCTGAAAAAGTCATGATTCTGTTTATCAAGTTTTTAATTAATCAGTCCTCCAATTTTTCATGACTTTATTTTTACCCGTAAATACTTGGAGCCAAAGAGACAAAATCTCCCCCCCCCCCTTTTTTTTTTGCCAACTTCACTCAACAATAGTAACTCTATCAGTTGCTTCAAAAACTTAATTTGCCCATGATGTGCTATATCCAGGCACCATTTCCCAAATTGTATTCCTCAGAACACAAGTGAGTTGTGAGAAGTTTCCATTCTCAGATACACTTGGGAAATGCTGTATAAGATGGAATAGCATGTTGACAGGCGGCAGATGTTTTCTAAACACTGTCTTGACTCCAAACATACTTGATTAGAGGATATTTTTCATGGGTTGCCCATGAATTACTGAGATGTTCCATGGATTAGTATGGGAAGAACTGAGAATAGTGGGATTTTCTAGAATATCTTAGAAGACTTTAACATTACTATCTTCAAATAATATCATATCTCCTCATGTATAGTCTCATCTATTCAAAAATATCTTCCACAGAGAGGCCTATCTTGACCACCACATATAAAACAGCACATCCACACCCTCTCTCTGTCTCCTTATTCTCATCATTTTCCTTTTTGACACTCATACACGCTGACATTGTTGATTAGGCCACCCCTACTAGAATGTTAACTCCATAATAGCAGGGACTTTTCTTTCTTCACTGCTCTACCCCCAAATTCCAAAGTTGTTTCTGGCACACAGAACCCAGGCTCCCAGGCATAAGCAAGGTAGGGGAACAGAGGGAGGTGACCAGCCTGGGGCACCTAAGGACTTAGCTGTGTCTGGACAGGTCTCTGCCTCTGAACATTCTGGTTGGGACTGAACATGGCTGCCCACCTGCTTCTCCAAAAGGCCCTGAGTTACATCAAAGGACAAAATACTAGGGGGATGTAACAGCTTAAAACTAAAATCACTGATGCTCAAATTAATCATATCCATAAATAAGTCTTTTCTTGGAAAGCTTAGATAGTGTCAAAAACTTTGGTTGTTTTCCACAGAAGTTTGACCTAACTATAAAATATGATTATGTTTTTTGCCACATAAGGTAGCTGAGAGCACTTTGTTTTCCAAGAGTGACCAGACTAGTTATGGAACCACTCCATCTAAGAAGCAAGGAAGAACCAGTCCCCTAAAGCAGAAGGGAAAGGCCTCAGGGGGCAAGAACAAAGTTTTTGTTTGAAGCCTAGGAGTCCTGCTCTTGCAATACACCCTAATGTATATTGTTAATTGGTTCTTACTTGCAATAAATAAAAGTGTGCTTTCATCCCTATAAGAATGTTGGAATTTCCCAATATTTTACACGAGGGAATTGGGTTCAGCAAATATTTTCTTATGCTAATATCACTGAACCAAAACAAAAGGCCATAATTTTACAGATTAATGGCTTAGTGGGGTATAAAAGTAAACAGAAGTATCATTAATAATTTTGTTAATTGTCCTTCTTTGTTGTAAGCATTAACATTAAGTATTTAGCTTAGCTTTAACATAGCCATTGGACAGGAAATAATAGAGTTCCATAGGCTGCCTAGAAATTTGGAAAAAGGTTTTTACCTATGAAGGTCTTCCTACCACTCCCACAAAGCATCTGAACAAAGCTGAGGACTTACTAAGTACAGAGGACATGAAAAAGCCCCTAACTGCCTCTAACAAGGTAGTAAGAGTGTTTCAGTCTGATTTTCATGTGTTTTTTTTTATATATATTTGAAAAGAAATTGGTCTCTATTCAAAGACTTTGAAGGGAAATGTTCTGAAATAGGCACTTCTTAAATTCCTCGCAAAGATTTTTTTCTTTCTTAAACTTCCAGCTGCTTTCAATCATCCTTCAGCAAATATTTACTGAATACCCACTACGTTCCCAACACTGCTGGCTGCCAGAGAGAGAAAAAGATTAATGTTGGGTGATAATTCTCCAAGGGTCTCTTGCATTTCTGTATGTCTAATGAAGAGGTGCTGCCAGTTTTGTTAACTATCCTTTCAAGAACATTTATATAAAAATGGAAAGACAAAAACAAAAACAAAAAACAAACATTTGTATAGCAAAAAGCCTTGGAAAATAAGACTGTCTCCCTCCCAGGCAGAGGGCAGCTTGCTTCCCAAAAAGGATATAACACCTCTGGGCAAAGGTGGGGCGGGTTTGCCAGCAGCCCCTTAGAAGACTGAAAGTTTCCCTAAACTAATAAAATAGTGCCTTGGCTGTGACACAAACCCACTGCATGTGCGGCATCCACTGGGGGGGGGGGGGGGTCTGCATTGCTCCATGGGATTTGGGGGCAGGGGAACTGAGGCAACAAGAAGCCCTGCTGTGCTGTGAGGAATAAAGTTCTGTGTCTCTGACCCAGGAGTTTCCAGTCCTCTGCCAGCATCCAGGAAACTGGCAGGCTAACTTGTAAGCTTGCAAGCAGGGTAAAATCCTCAGCCCTTCACAGTTCTTGACATTCAGTTACTCACACCAAGGAGCTCATGGTCTTTGGGGGAAGTAAATGCAACAACAACAACAAAATCTAAAATAATGTGTATAAGCAGTAAGAGAAATATGCTTCAGATGTTATGGTGCACTGCAAATCAGGGAGGAGGGAGAGTCAAGAAAGGTTTCCAGGAGGTGACCAAACTTGAGATAGAATCATCAAGTATGCATAGGAGTCAGCCAGGTGAAGAAGAGGGCAGGCATATGCAAAGACATGGCAGCAAAACAAGGTGTGTGCAGAGAACTAAATGATTCACTGATGCAGGAGCATCAAGTGTGAGCCCGGGATTGACCCAGACTATGACTGGAATGGTAGGTAGAGGCCAGATCATACCTCTTCACAGGAGCCTAAATTCTAGTAGCACCGTGGTCTCCTAAGACAGGCCCACAAGGCAATCGGTTGTGGCACTGGAAGAAATATATTGGAACTTATATGTGTGTGTGTGTGTGTGTGTGTGTGTGTGTGTGTGTGTGTATACCAGGGATGCCAAAAAAATGTATACAGGTGGACACTTTGGTCAATGTTGCTCAAGCAGTAGTTGCCGTAATCAGAAGTGTCTGGGGGCGGACGGGTGGCTCAGTTGGTTAGAGCACGAGCTCTGGGCAACGGGGCTGTGGGTTCGATTCCCACATGGAGCAGCGAGCTGCACCCTCCACAGCTAGAATGAGGTCAGTGAGCTGCTGCTCAGCTCCCAGGTGGCCAGATGGCTCAGTTGGTTAGCATGCAGGCTCTCAACCACAAGTTTGCCAGTTCAACTCCTCGAATCCCTCAAGGAATGGTGGGCTGTGCCCCCTGCAATTAACAATGGCATCTAGACCTGGAGCTGAGCTGCACCCTCCACAACTAAGATCGAAGGGACAACAACTTGACTTGGAAAAAAAGTCCTGGAAGTACACACTGTTCAATAAAGTCCTGCTCCCCTTCCCCAATAAAAAAAAAAAGTGTCTGGACACTGATGGTAACCACTTTGAGCACCTCTTGTAATTGCAGAAGTCAAACGTGACTTGAATTCATCTTTTGTTATCGATATATATTGAATGCTACAATTTTAATACAGTTTTTTCCTTTCTTGAAATGTGTATACATTTTTTGGCACCCTCTGTATGTATACTTGTATATGTATGTATGTGTGTGTATGTGTGTGTGTGTGTATATGTTTTATTGAAAAAATAATTTAACATTATTATAATAATATCTAATGTATAGATTGACACTGACCCTCTCACTCGATCTGTATCTTTAATTCTCGTGAGGCACGCAGCTAATGAGAATTCCCAAGGGAAGAGTGTGAAGCCCCTCAATCACTAGCACGTTATGCCACTGCAGTCTGTGAGATTCTGTTACGACTGTGTGCGGATTATACTTCCCAGTTGTATTAAGCTAAGCTTCACAGTGTGGACAAGTGGCTTAAAAAGATTCATGCATAGAAAGCATAGTCTGACAAGAGCAGTAATAATGTAAATACAAAAAATGACCCCAACATGGGCTGTCACTTCTAGTTTGATCCCTTTACCGGCCACATTACAAGCTAAAATCAATGACAATTTAATCAGATCTGAACACCGGAATTCATGTTCTTGTTCATTGAAATACAGATGTTTATCGACTATTCCTAAAGATGAACTGCATTATTAGTGTCTGTTGATTCCTGAGATATTATAGCTAATGTCAATTAGTCACAATGGGCAACATTTAAAAACTGAGCATCCTACACATGGAGTCATCGATCACCATTTTTTTCAGTGCTGCTTAATATGATGTGTGCAACCCAGAAAGCATCGCTGGAAGATGCATTAAAAATATTGCTGCATATCTCAAGAGAGTTGTATTAGTACAAATTTTATACAGTGTGGGAGGTTTGCCACACAGTTGGATGAAAGTACTGGGGTTTCAACACATCTCAGCTTATGGTGTTTGCTAGTACATGTTTCCAGTGATAAAATACAAAAAGAGATACTTTTGGTGAAAGACTCAAGCAGTGATCCTCAGCCCTAACTAACTGAATTTAAATTTAAAAAATGCTAAATGCCCTTCACACACCAGTTAAATCAGAATCGCTATAAATACTTCTTTCGTTAGGAAAGAGAAAAGAAAGGAAGACTGCAGCAATAGCATCTCACTGTGAAACCCGTTCCTGAATCATTTACAAGCAAACCATTGCTACAAAGAAATTACAACCAGCATTGCAGAAATGTACCGAGTCATCAACGTACAGTCTGTTCTGTTATAACATGACATATGCATTCCTAAAAATCATAGCACCACACTACGCAAAATTCCAACAAAAACCATAGGGCTTGGAGAAAATGGAGTTAAGGGCACAATATTCAAACACTTCATCAGTGCCAGATTTTTTGTTGTTGTTATTTTTTTAAAGCTAAAATTGAATAAAAACAAGCACAGTTTTACATGTGTTAAATGACTAAGACATATACAACAAGTTTTGCACTGCACTTGAAGAAGGCCTAAAGGTTTGTAGAAGTAGGTGTTTGAAGGGTTGCAGCTTTGTAGGTTATTGTAAAGTGGTGAAGGATGGTTATCTGAAATTGGATGGAAAGTTGTAACACCAGGTATGAACAAGTATGGCTCATAACACACATAACGTGGTATATAACATGGTAAACTGAGGCAGCTGGTAGATGTTTGTGTGTGTGTGTGAATTCAGCTATTTGCTGTGTTCACCTAGATTCACATAGTGTTTCTTGTGGATGAAATTGTGCATAAGTGTACACAAAACTGTGTTGTGCTCAAAGCATGCCCTAATATATCAATTGTATTGGAACAAATTTGCATTTTTCAAATAAGCTTTATAGCAGAATGACTATACTTATTACAAAAACAACACATTGAAAATAAAGCATAATCTTTCAATAATTTGCAATGAGATAGCGAGTGACCAAGAAAAATCTTTTACATCACATCAAGGTTTGCTGTTTATCACATTGTAAAGAAAATAAAAGGATTATTGAACTGTCAGTTGAGTTACACATATTCATTATGCAGAAACAGACAAGTAATCTAAATTTACTGACCTCTCCTGGTATGACCAATGCTTCCTGTAATACACTACCAAGGAGATATTTTAATAAAAATGTGCACACATAAATTCTCCCTTCATCATCAAGGTGGCATTTTAACAATGAGGGGTAAAGTGAAGGTTTTGCAAAAGAGACGGGCTCTGGAGAGAGCATTTTGAAAATGAATAATTGGAAACTATTCTATTATTAGGTCATTTTTTGCTGAAAACCATGTGCGTCATATATATAAAAACTCTCCTATCTGCACACATTCAATTGGAAACTAAATTTTCCAATCCATCCAGAAGTCTTCCACATGAGAAGCTACTGTCTGTAGGTGTTGAAACTAATTGTAAAAGTATAAAAAGCATCACTCGTAATTAGTTTGCAGGGAAAGTCATTAGAGAAGATTGAGATTTACTGTCTAAATTTAATAAAAAGAACCTTTGCATTGTTGATAAATGGCGTTGAAAAATGAGTATCTAGATTTATTTAATAGGTTCAACCAGTGAGCTACTTATTCCTTTTGGACATAATGTATCTTTGTAAGAAATCTTTTTCGGATTTGACAGTCAATAAAACCAAGTATAGAGCTAAGCTACCCCTTGAAGCCAGACCTTCGGATCATTTCATCACAAAGTGTTAGGCTAAGATTTTCAAAATATTTGAAAGCATATTAAATCACAATCACACTGCACAGTATCAAAAGTAAATAAGGTTTTGAATCATTAATAAAAAGGATAAAATACATTATTTTAAAATGTTTTTTGCCTTAAACTTATCCCTTTTTCCTTATGTATGTGTGGATAGTTTACAAATAAATAAAAATACAAATATAATAAATAAATATATAAAATGTGTGTGTGTGTGTGTGTGTGTGTGTGTGTGTATGTATGTACGTAAACACATTTGCAGTTTTTTACTGATAGCCATCGTCATCAGAAATGTTTTGGAACCACTGCGAGAACTGATAGGGAGACAAAGCAGTTGGGACCAGAAGTCCCATTTTAGAGGGCTTAATTTCCCTCATATTAAAGAAGCCTAGTAGTAGGTAGTCCCAGGTCAGGACTCATGCAAGGCCCAGATTCCTTCTCTTTCCACAAAGCCTTATTTCACATTTGGATGTGCCCTCATGCACCCAAGATGACTGCTGCACCCTGACACAGCATGTCCACATTTCAGGCAGGAATAAAAGGGAGAGGTGAAGGGAAATAAAGACAGAACACGCACATTAGCTGAAGGCTTTGACAGATGACCCAGGGCTAGGCACCCAGGGGGAAAAATCTAGGGAGGCCCACTAAGGCGCTTACTGTATTGTACATATACATATATCAAGGCCAACAGCAGAGCCAGAGGCTGAAGCCTGGCTCAAATGAGAGTTAGTGTAGAGAACAAGCAGAAAGCCTGATTGCTAGGGTTGCACACTGGCAGTGAGGGGCCGAGGTAAGCCTTGTCCTAGAGTGGGGCCAGGGCAGGGGTTCCATAGGGTCCCAAACACACAACAGCCTGGAGCCTGCTCTACATCTGAAAGCACAGGCTCTAAAGACATAAAGTCAGCACTTCTCTGGAAAGAGTCCTCAGCTCAACGAATAAAAAAACTATATACAACGTCAGAGGGGTAGTAGATTGGGGAGGGGGGTTATCACTTTGTGAGGGGTGTAAATATCTAACTATTACATTGTTTTGTACACCTGAAACTAATAAAAAATATTTTTTTTATTTAAATTTATTGGGGGTGACAATTGTTAGTAAAATTACATAGATTTCAGGTGTACAATTCTGTATTACATCATCTATAAATCCCATTGTGTGTTCACCACCCAGAGTCAGTTCTCCTTCCATCACCATATATTTGATCCCCCTTACCCTCATCTCCCACCCCCCATCCCCCTTATAAAAAATATTTTTAAAAGAAGGAAAAGCTAAAAGAGCTTCTCATAAATCCCATTCCCTCTCACATTTTTTTAACCTATTAACTCATTTTCGCAGACAATAGTACGTCAGAGCATCCATGGCTTTAACAAGCCGGATTGGTGCCTACTTCAAAATATTCTTTGGGAAAACCCTGATTGAAAATGCTGAAAACTAATCTATGAATGCTCTCATTCATTCACCTGTACAAAGCAACCTTCATGATTTTAGGCTATGATAGGCAACCCAAACAAATAAATAAATACAGAATGTCCATAGTTTAGAATGACAGCCAAGTTCTCTCTGGGATAATTTTACCCTGACGAGGAAAAGTGATCCTGCTTTGTGTTCTGCTTTATTTTCTTGTCTATAGCATTTTTGAGATTTTTTTTTTTTGCTCTGCAATATTTAGAATTGGCTACCTTGCTATCACAGACAAAATAGTAACATTTAAGGCCAAGATTAGATATCTCTGGCAACAGTGTGTCCGAGCTACTTTATTCTGCTGAAGACTCCAAAGTCCTGTGCATTATTTATTTACTCCAAATCGAGCTTGTAATAAATTACTCCTGAGATGTAACCACTTAGAGCAAGACAGCTCATATTTACTCTGAAAAATGATTTCTTCTCAGAGAGCTTTTTTTTCTTCAAGGTCACTGTCATGGACACTCACAACCCTCCAAATAATGTTTATTTTTTACCCTTTCTGCACACTGAACTGTATAAAGCTTCACTCTATAACTTGAAACAGAAACAGAATTTTCCCTCTTGGATTTTACACCCTGAGGGTGATAGCCCTGGAAAAAAAACAAAAGTAGAGTGTTTGCCCCCCGGCCCCCTGATAAACAGTATAATTCTCCCTCCAGCCGACAGGAGCCCTCCTTGCCACTCAGAGACATCACTCCATTGCTCACTCCCTCTCCCTCTCATACTTAGATTCTCTCCTAATTTAAAAAATCCCCCTTCATATATGAGATGGTCTATCTCATTCTCCTCACACCAAGATTTTTAGATGGCAGGTAATCTATACTGTCTTCACCTCCCACTCTCTTGACTCACCACAAGCTGCTGGTCCATCAGCCAGTGGCTACGGAGCCAGGCACTTCTGCAGAAGGTATCTGTGGACACCTACTTCCTTGTGCCCTCACAGCAGCACGCACAAAGGTGCCCCATCATGGGCTCTCTTTCCTCATCCAGTTCTCCAACCTCCAGCCTTTCTCCAGTCCCACACCCATCTCACACTCCTCCCTTCCCAGCCCTGACGCTGGGGTCAACCTGCTTCATGCCTCACCTCCCTTCTCAGAGTGCTCCTTTCCTCCTCATTTCTATCATTCTGATTCCCAGGCCTTATGGGCCCCTTGGGCCCTTTACACATCTGCATCTTTCTCCAGTCGCCCAGTTAATCTGCTGTTTCCCTACGTGGTTTACCAACTCCAAACTTCATGTCTTTGCTCGGGCACCCCTTCTGCCAGCAGCAGTATCTCTTGTCCCTGACACAGTACAGTCACCTGTGCTGCCACCTGTTCTCAGACAGAGCTGTGGAGAACCTTCCTGATTAATCCCCACACCACTCATTTTACTCAACACCACCTAATACACAGGTGCATAATTTCTCCCTAATGCTTGAGTATATGATCCTTGTCTCCTATTTCTTTTACGATTACCTTTAATGCTACATGTATAATTTTAGACAATAAGGTGTGCAAGCACACACACACCATAAACATGCATGAAACACAATAGGTACTCAGCTGATTAATTCATTCTGATTCAGATCTTTTGTAAAGAACAAAATAGCCATTCCCAGGAAGCCACTGTCCATCATCACCCATCGCCACTAGCACCTTGTCCATTTCTCTATCACTACAGAGCTGACCACATGGCAACGTGGCTAATTGTCTCCTTTCTGCGATCCCCAGGGAGCTCCTAGGAAACCAGAATGGAAGATTTAGCTCTGCATCTCTAGCACCTCACACAGTGCCTGAGATGGAGTACAGACTTAACAAATATTTGTTGCACATAGAAATGAATTTTAAGAAGGAAGACTCAAACCAAGTTGTTACCAACATTCAGGATAAAATTAAGATCTGGAGGGGCGGCAGGATGGCTCAGTTGGTTAGCGCGCGAGCTCTCAAAAACAAGGTTGCTGGTTCAATTCCCTCATGGGATGGTGGGCTGTGTCCCCTGCAACTAAGGATTGAAAACGGCGACTGGACTTGGAGCTGAGCTGTACCCTTCACAACTAGATTGAAGGACGACTTGGCTTGGAGCTGATGGGCTCTGGTGAAACACATTGTTCCCCAATTAAAAATTTAAAAAAAAAAATTAAGATCTGGTGAGAGTGGGGATGGGGAGGGAAGTTGTACAATAATGACACTGTGAAGGATCAAATTATCACACCCAGTACCAATAAGGGTTGTTTTACATATGTTTTAAAGGCGAATCTCAGCATGAGGAACAGTATATTGTGAACTTACAAGAGAATAGGAGAGGGCATGTTAAGAAACATTTCTGTTCTGAAGGGAATAGTCAAACAAAGCTCAAGTTCTAATATATATACTACCCACTTTTTCAGGGAATTGTTAGTAAGTATCCATGTGTGACAGGCATCGAGCCAAGTACTGGGGTTACAAGAATGGCGGCCCCTGTCCTCACTGAACCTCTTATAGGGAGAAGTAGACATTTATAAGCTAGAAGTAAGGAAAATAAACATGTAATTGCAAACAGTGGTAAATGTTACCAAGACAAAAAAAATAAAGGAAGCTACAAGTCTATACACAGGAGAACCTGACCAAGCTAATGCTTGACAGGGGAGAAAATGCATTTAAAGAAAAAAGACATCTGAATCAATATCTGAAAAAGTTGTCAAGTTGCCCTACAGTTTCCTCTAATTGGCTGTCAAAATAGCCCTCACAGCCCAGGATCCTGATGATAGGGGTGTCCTGCAGAAGATAATCTTCACGTGTCTTGTTTGTAATGACGGTCATGTAGCCCTCTTAGTAAATACAGACGGTGCCAAAAAAATGTACATACATTTTAAGAAAGGAAAAAACTGTATTAAAATTGTAATACTCAATATATACTGATAACAAAAGATGACTGCAGGTCATGTATATACATTTTTTTTGGCACCCCTGGTACCCTGACCCACTTCCTTATTAAGGAGCAATTGCGACTCTACTAAAACATCTATCTACACATTCATTCTCCTTTTTTTTTTCTTTAAGAAAAATTATGAAGAGTGGGAACGCTGGTTGAATAGTGTAAGCATGTCCATGCCCCTTGGAAGATCCTGCAGTGCACAAGCTGACCACTGTGTAATTGTGGTAACTCGTTACCACAGCTCTGTCAGCAGCACATTTCATTGTCTTCTCTGTTTTTGCTGGGTGAATAGATACAAACCAGTGCCTAATTCTTGTCTCTTTACTGTGAGGTTAAACAGTTGTCAAAAGCTGATTTATTGGTTGTTTTCTTTCTTCTTGTCATTTTGAACAAATTATTTACTTTCTCCAAACTTAACGTTCTTCATATGTCAAACAGGAATAAAAATAATACCCATCTCCACAGTCTCTCTCTCTCTCTCTCTCTCTCTCTCTCTCTCTCTCTCTCTCTCTCTCTCTGTCTCTCTCTCTCTCTTTCCCACAGTGTGTAAGAATCAAATGAATAATGTTCGTAAAATGCTAAACCCAGTGTCTGGTATGTAGCAAACATTCAATAGATGATAACTACTGTGCCTGTCAATTATCAATTTAGTGCTTTTAGATTCATAAGTACTCTTATTTTATGTAGTAAATGTTAACCTGACAAGTGATTTTCTCCCATTCTACCATTTTCTTTATTATCTTAATTTTGCTTGTTCTTGTTGTATAGAAGCCTTTGTAAAAATAAACACATTTTGAAGCAGGGTCCATATACCTCTATGAATATTTCAGCTTTATTTTCTGGATTCTGTGACATCTATTTTGATGGTTTAAATTTATGGGGGTGGGGAGCAGAGAGTTCACTCTTTGGTTCACAATCATTTCCTAAAATTGCCCCCAATGTGATTTTTACAAAGTAAAATGTTATATAGTATTTATCACGCAAATGTTTATATTGGTGGTGACTCTTGAAATCTGTTATTCAGGAAAATACTCCCCTTGCTTCCATTTGGCCAGACAACACCTGAAGGAAGATGTGACAATGCCCATGGTGAAGACCCTCACTTGAATACAAAAGGTCGCTGGGGAACCCTTGGCTGGGTTTCTGAAACTTTGTGGCCCAAACTTCCTACCTTGGGCTACTTGTCTTGCTGTTGTTCTGTTTGCTTGCCTGGTGTCTGATCTCTCATCTCTGATTTTCTAGATGTGACTCTCTGTTTGCTCCCCACCTTAGCTTAGGGTTCCTTAGCCTTGGCACTATTGCCATTAGGGAGCAGCTCATTCTTTGTGGGGGGACGCCCTGTGCATTGTAGGGTGCTTAGCAGCAACCTGGCCTCCACCCACTAGATGCTAATAGCACCCTTGAGTCACGTCGCTCAAAAGTGTTTCCAGACATCGCCAAGTGTCCCTTGGGAAGAACAATTACTCCCCTATCCTCTGCTGAGAATGTTAGCTAACCCTCCTGCACTTGACCTCTGGGGTACCTGATCTATGACCCTTGCTTGCCAGCCCTAATATATTTTAGAAAAACACTAGTCTTCTTCTTCTCTCAGCCTTCCCCTAATGTCAAAAGCCTGGGATATCCAGGAAAATGCTCTATCTCACAGTAAGTTGCTGTAGAATATTAATAAAATAGTTGAGGTGTGTTTTCTGATTTTCGAAGTTTTATCACCCTGAGGGGGAGCTTCTTGCTCTGCAGCCCGCAGTGTGAGAGGAACATGTCACACCTGGGCCTTCAGGCCTCAGTAGCACCTCTGCTCTCAGGTCAGCCAGTGCAGCATGCATCAGTTGAGTCCGCACAAAGCACAAAGGCCACAGAACAAAGTTATCATGTGCTCTGACAAAGAATTTCAGAGTTTACCTGCCTCCATAGCTCATCTTACCCTCAGTTTTAGAGAAGATAAAACAGAGTTCTGTACAGGCTAAACGGCATGAACAATGTCACAAAGCTGGTCAGCAACTGAATTTATACCAGAAGCCTGTAACCTCAGCACATGCCACTCATTCGAGGTATGATGGAATTAGCACCCGTCAGTGTCAGATTGTGGCAGCCGTGCCCAGTACCCTAGTTCATCTATTTCATTCATTAGCACTGGCTTTTCTGTTTTCACTTGCATGTTTTACACTATTAAACATAGAGTATACTTACATTTCCCCACTAGACAGATAAAAAAGAGAAGTTAATAGAAAAACATTAAACCATGATATCAGGGGCTCTGAAAAGAACCAACAAAAAGAAAGAAAAAGAGGGGAAGAGAAGGGAGGGAGAGAACACACATTTATGAGCACAAATTGAACACTGTTACTGAATTATCTCAGTTCTCAGCATGGCCCTATAGCATACATTTGAATACTGGCTCCACCACTAAACAACTAGGTGACCTTTGGTAAGTTACTTAAACTCTCTGTGCCTCAGCTTCTTCATTTGTATAATGGGTATAATAATAGTTGTAGGAATTAAATGACTGTATATAAAGTGCTCGGCACAGCAGCTGCCACATAGTAAGCACGTCATAACTTAGTGATTATTGTTCTGTATTCGAGCAAGCTGTGTCGGTTTCACCTCCATATTCAGACCACCATGTCTCCAATCCTAGTCCGGCCATATAACCACAATTTTGAACAACTCATTGGAAGCCCCTGAGTCTCTTCCAGACTTTGCATTGGCCAATGTCTCCTGGGAACGAGTGACAAGGAAGATAAAGGTCACAGGGATAATCTTCCTGTTTTATAGTAGCCGACGTTTGCTAAATAAATGTTTCTAAGCCAGAAATTCAAGCTTCAGAAATGAATGAAATACAGGTTCCCCCACAAACAGCACAGTTTTTCATCGAGCAAATGTTTATTGAGCTCCTACTCTGTGCTAGGATATATTCCAGACTCTGAGGATCCAGGGAGAAAGGATAGCCCTGACTACATGATTATTACACTCTGGTGACAATAAACAAGTAAGCAAAACCAGAATTCATCTAGTGATGAGTGAGAAGAAGACAATAAATCAGAACTGGCTGATAGGGAGTGATGGGGGCGGGGGGCATGGTGTTCACATTAGGTGGTCAGGGCGGGCCCCTCTGAGGAAGTAGCACTCCAGCTGGTATCTGGGTGATGAGAAGCATCCAGCCAAGTGAAGATTTGAGGGCACTAAATGAGTCCACAGCCAACGAGGACGTGCACATGTGTGGTTCTTGCTGCAGTTTCTTCTTCGCATCACTTGGGTTCATTTTCTCACTGGACTTACCCTCCTATTGGCTGCCATAGCAACCTGGGCAGACCATTTTATTTTGCCCACCCAGTCACTCATCAGCCCACACTCAGCGCATACCCAATCCTAGCAACTAGTCATGGAAACATTATTTAGAAAACAATAGGCTCCATAACTCTACATCAGCTCCAAGGAGCATTCAGCTGTAACTGAAAGTAAATCAGGCAGCCTTGTCCCAGGAGAAATTCTCAGTCATTGCCTATCCTTCACAGACAAAAAGCTCAAACCAGTTTCTACCTTGCTTTCAACAAAAGCCTCAGGTCAGACAACCCAAGTGACCCATAATAATCCTGGTTGATACCACACAATGTTTTTCTCTGCCCCCTGCAGTCAAATTTCCCTGTGCTTTCACTCCGGGTGTATTTGCATTTGAGAAAAGTCTTTTGATTTCAAATATTTCTGTAAGACATGTTTCCCTAAGTTGCAGCTTATATACAGTTTGCTTCTACTCATCTGTGATATCTAATTTAAGTTCTCCCATACAAGCAATAAACAGGATACTTCCATGTTTAACGAGCCACGTAGGACTGAAATAAGTTACCACCCTATTTATCTCCCAAGAAATGAGTTCAGGAGAGGCTCGTTTACTTTTGTTCACCTCACATTGGAATGTAACTTGGAAAATGCAATCTTACATCTTTAATGATAATTCAGAATCATTTCTTCTGACATACACATTATTTCTGGGTATCTTTGCAACCATTTCCCAAGGCCCTTCTGTTTGTAATCCAAACGGAGAGCTAAAGAATTAAATAACGAATATGGTCAAGTCTGACCCATGACCTAGTCATTTTTTTAGTACTGAGTTAAGTATATCATTAAAATGGAGAAAAACAGAGAGAGAAAGAGAGAGAGAGACAGAGAGAGAGCCCGAGACTAGCTGTAATACCTAAACAGAAGCCAGGGATTGTGTTCCAACTACTCTGACTCTCTCCCTGGAGTGCTGTGCTCATTTCTGGGCTGGACAAAGCCCACCTTAAGAGGACTGTGGAGGACATTGGATAGGAACACAGAGGGAAGATGACAGAGGCCTGAAAGAAGAGATTGGTGAGGATGAACCCGTATCATGTGGCCTGGAGGGAAAGCTGCAGAACACCTATTTGCATACCAGCAGCACAGCAACCACAAACTGCCTTAAAACCAGATGCCAATGGTCCAATTATTGCCCCGTTTTTGTCTCTGCCAATGGCTTGCTACAGATGCTGCTACGGAAGGGTCCTTGTCATGAAACACCTGGCCAGCTGCTCACTGCTACACCACCGAGATAAACGCACTGCTGACAACAACCAACAGTGGGATTTTTCACCCCCACAGCCCAAAGGTAGATGGTTACAAAAATCTAACAGTGGGGGAGAGGAAAATATCATGATTTTAGTATGAAAATCTTGACTCTAAAGAGAAATATAATTACAGATAAATTTTCTAAAGCACTGAAAATCTATAAGCATTAAGGAAGCAAGGTGGACTATTAATGCACAGAGCAGAATTCTATGCCTAATGGAGTAAAGCTGCAAGCTAAGTGCCTTATCTCTAGCCGTACCACTTCTGCCAAATATTTCATTATTCAGCCTCCTGGGCTTTTACCATATCTCTGGTTGATCTTATAGCTCAATATTGAAGCACCTGGATAATGATGAACTTTAGGATATTTAGCTGCTTTAGGTCCCCCAAAGAACTTATTTCCCATCCTTTCTACCCAAGATGCTAGCAACTACACAGCAATCCATCATTTGTTCACTAATAAGCATTTTAGTGTGCCTTCTACAACACACAGTACTGTGTTGGGAGGGATTCAAAGATCAATCAGATGTGCTCTCTTAGGGAACCTGTGATTTGGTAGAAGGAGAATAAAAATATACATGACTGAATACAGGCCAAAACATTCTAGTTGACAAAAGAGGGGCAATCAACATATGACTCCAGTTTGGAAGAGTTTCTTGCCCCCGCAATTAAGGTGTGTATTTTTAAAAAAGGAAAAACCTCTATCAGTCAAAATAGAATGGATAATGCTGAGGTAACCCCAAAATTTCAGTGGTAATTATTTGCAATAGAACCATTGGGAGAAACTGAGCAAAGGGTACAAGGAACTTCTGCGTACTACTTTTGCACTTTCTTGTAAATCTATAGTTACTGCGATATGAAAAGTACAAATAAACAAACAAGCAGGTAAGTGAGGCGGTACGGAACCACACTTCACTTCCTGCTCATACCACTTGCCCTGGCAGGCTGGCTGGGGCACTGTGCTCTGCAGCCCTCCCGCCCTGACCAGGCTGATGGAGGCTCCACCCCTTTGCCTCCAGAAAGCAGGAGGAAGGAAATGTGGTAAAACATGCTCTGACGCTTAAAATTTCTGTCCAGAAGAATCACAAGACACGTCCATTCACGTTCCATTGGCCAAAGCAAATCACATGGCCATAACTAACCTCCAGGGGACAGGAATGTGCCCAGAGGAAAACCAAAAGGATTTGGCAAATAGCACTAATGAGTCCTGTACCCAAGGACACAAACTGTATAATTAATTAGACATTGGTTTTTGAAGAGTTTACTAAGAAACAAAATAAGTCACAGGTATTTGGGATACCTGTTTAGTCATTTTTTAAAAATAAATTCGCCGTGTAACACTGTGTAAGTTTAAGGTGTACAATGTGTTACTTTGATACATTTATATATTGTAATATGATTGCTGATGTAGTGATATTTATCACATCACATAATTATATAATAGTACAATATTACTGTCTGTGTTCATTATACTGTGCATTAAATCTCTACGGCTCATTTATTACTTGTTATAAGCTTGTACCTTTAAACCCCATCACTCTTATTCCCCACCATTCCCTGGTAATGACCATTTTACTCTGTGTTTCACAGGTTTAACATTTTTAGACTCCACATATAAGTGCTATCATATAGTACTTGTCTTTCTCTGTCTGACTTATCTCAGCAGCATGGCATGCATTTTAGTCTTAAGTGTGAATTTCTTATAACAGGGTAAATTCTGGATTGGATTTAACCAGTCACCCAAACTGGTAGGCCCAAAACGAGCGAGTTCAGCCATCTGCCCACCGGCAGCACACTGCTGTTACAATGCCCTCTTGAAGGCATTACAGAGAGTCTGGATCAATGTGCCTAATGCTGACTGGAAAGCAATCCCAGCTACATCGGAAATGAGTCTGAATTTTAAAGTGGCCAAACATCTTCAGCGCCAACATTTAAGATGTTTTATGCTGACTCTTCAAGTGTAGGCTAGAAGAAAATGATCAAACAGCAAGCCACAAGACCAACCCAACCCTCTCACCCAGAATCTGCAACATTGACATCGGCTCATAAAGGCAAGGAGGCTTAGGGGGTTCTCTGGCCCAGGCAACAATAGGGGAAAGTGCTGAATGAGGGCTGAAGAGCCCAGGGAACAGGTAATTATCATGGGGTGACAGAGGGTAGCAGGGGCAGAATCGAAAGAACCCAGGACAGGGTGACAGGTGCCTGAGGACAAAACCTAGCTCTGCCTCTTAGAGGTCGTACCTCTGAGCAAATCATTGACTCTCTTCTAGTTTCCTTCTCTTCATCTTTCAAATCAGACGATTGCACCAGATCGCACCAGATCTTTGCTGAGCCCCTTCCAAATTCAGAGCCATATCACTGGTGTTTGAATAACATCTCTGTCCCTAACTAGCAGTGTGGCCCCAGCAAGTGCTTAATCTTTCTCTGCCTCAATTTTCTGTAAAATGAAGATAATCCTGGATCTAGTTCACAGGGTGCTTGTAATGAATAAAGGAGTTAACATACATAAGGCCCTTAGGACAGTGCCTGGCATGTAGAAATGGTTAAATAATTATTATCTACTATTAATCAAAGTGGAAGACACAGAAGCAACACTTAGCACTCAGCTCTGTGTCCTGGACCAGTTCACAAAAAGATACAAGTATATTTCATCAGTTTCCCAATGGGTTTAAAGATAAAAGTTAAAGACATGAGTCATAAATCCAAAGAAAAAATGTTAAATTATACTTTGTTAGCTTCTTGACATTAGGTTGGTGCAAAAGTAATTGTGGTTTGAAAGGTTAAAAATAATTGCAAAAACTTCAATTACCTTTGTACCAACCTAATAATTGTCTTCCCCCCACACTTGAAAGGAGGACCACAGTGCCTCAAACCAGTGAACATTCTGCCCTGTTCACTGTTCACCCTCTGGGGCATTTCCTTGGCATCACACTCACAATCTCTGTACACTCTGGTGAATGTGACTTAGACTCAAGACCACGGGATTCTGAGAGTCAAAAGGCAGTCCTGGCACCTGAAGAGCAGAGTCAGGAAAAATTATTATCTGCAATTAGGATTAGAAGGATCAGAAAAGGGTCATTATATTTATCTATAAATACAATTAATTATTTTATCTATATTTACATTTACATTTATAAATCTAATTATATTTATAAAATATTACATTTGCTCTTCAATTTCTCTATGGATAATTAATAGGTGATTATTTATAATTATCTATAATAAAGTATAGGCAATTTATTTATCTTTTTTCTTATTTGTCTATGGGTTCCCAGAGCCCATAAATGGTCATTGAATCCACTTCCTCAAATTTCCCTTCACTCCCCTGAGAGCATAGGCAGTCAAGAAAAGAACTACGCAGAACAAATCAAGACCACACTCTAAAAAGAGTACACATCAGGAAGTGTCTTTCTAATTGAGGTACACAGAGCATGTCTGGAAGAGAATATGACAAAGGGCCTCAGGAGAAAAATAAACAATAAGATACAGCTGGGTAACTGTCAAACTAAAGCTTGAACAAATATTTTCTAAGAAGCAGAACCTACAAACCTAGAGAAACAGGTCATAACTCAGAGATTTATCTGAAAAAGAGACATTTATATCTACATGGTTTCATATGGCAGACATAAGCCTAGGAGGGATAGAAAGAATGAAAAAGAATATAATATTGACTGTCTAATGGTGACCTACAAATGTCCAAAGTAGTAATGTAAAACTTTAATTACAGGAAAACATTAAATAATGAAAAGGTTAATGACATGACTTGTACATTAGTTTTAGAGAATATGCATGCTCTGGTAAATAATATGGAAACTTCCATTTATTCAGAGCACAGACAATAGGAAAGATTGCATAGACATGTTTGCTCCCCCAAAGCAAACGCTAGCTCTGAAATTTTGCAAGATTCTCCTAAACAATATTTCAGAATTGTCCTTTGATTTAAAAATAATTTCATTAAGAAAAAGCAAGAGGACAAGCACTATCGAATATCAAAACTTAATATAAAGCTACAATAAACGAAACAATGTAGTACTAGATTAAAAATATATAGATCAATGGAATAAAATAGAGAGTCCAGAAATAGACCTCAAATATATATGAACAACTTATTTTCAATAAAGGCAATTCAGTGGAGAAAGAAGAGTCTTTCAACAAGTGGTGCCAGAAAAATTGAATATCCACATGCAAAAAACAAGTGGGGGACTTCTATCCATATTTCACACCATATACAAAAACTAACTCAGAATGGATCATAGCCCTATATATAAAACCAGAAATTATAAAACTTCCAGGAGAAAATCTCTGTCAATTTGAATAAGGCAAAAATTTCTTAGCTACAACACCAAAATACACAAAAGACAGCAATCCATAAAAGAGCAAGTTGATAAATTGGACTTCAAAAAAATTAAGTTTTATGCTCTTCAAAAAGGCTGTTAAGAGAATGAAAAGACAAGTCATATACATGAGAGAAAATATTTACAAATGATATCTGATAAAACACTTGTATGCAGAATATATAAAGTGCACTCAAAAGTCAATAATAAGAGAGGGAGCAGATCCAAGATGGTGGAGTAAACACTGTACCTGCTTCCTTCCGTCAACACATTAAAATTACAACTAAATTATAGAAAAATCAACCTGGAGAACCATCTGAAGTCTAGCTGAACAGAAGTTTTATAACGAAGGATATACAGAAGCCACATCGAGACTGGTAAAAGGGTGGAGACATGAAATGGACTGGCCCCAAACTTCCAAGTGGCAACTGAGAATAAGGAGTGATATCTTGGCCGTGGAGTTTCCCCCAGGGGAGTCACGGACCCCAGCACCACACCAGACTACCCAGCCTGAAGTACTGGTGCTGGAAAGAGGAGCCTCCACAACACCTGGCTGTGAAAAATGGGGAATTCTGACCCACTGACCAGGTGGGATGGAAAGTGCAGTGGGAAACCCAGCCATCCTCTTAAAGGGCCCACACACAGACTTACTCACTCGCAGGCACTCACCCTGGGCTCCAGTGGAAGAATGGTGCCTCAAGGGGTGTCAGAGGCATGCGGGGGGGGGGGGGGTGGGCAGACTGAGGTGTGCAGTTTCCAGGCAAGGGCTGGTGGAGAAAGGTCGACATTTTCCCTGTGTGGGGTCCGTCTCCTGTGTGGCCCTGCAGCCGGCAGTCGGGCACCACCTTTCTTGTGTTGAGCTCGGCCCCACAGGCCAAATCCAAATCTGACTGGTCTAGTAAGTGCCACTGCTCCATTTAGCTGAGTCATTGGGACCCCGCCCAACCCAACTCCACCAACGCCAGAGGCACTTTCTCAGCAACAGGCCCACCCTGCCCACATTGCACTCTTTCTTGGAAAACTATGACAGCCTGCTGGCTCCAGTGGTGACTGGCCTCAGTATGCTCTGAAACTTTTGTTGAGTAGCTTCAGGTTCAGCACTGTCACCAAACCAGAGCCTATATTAACCTCTTGACAGTAACACTTCCCACTCTAATGAGTCCCTGAGACCCTGCCTCACCCAACTTGCACACTGCATGAGGCTTTATCAGTGACTGAACCTTAAGGGAGCCGGCAGGTGGCAGCAGGCCAGGGTGTCCTGGATTTTTGCAGAGCAACCACAGGGGCGGTACTGGTGGCAGACATCTTCAGTTCACATCATCTCCTCTCCCACATGCCTCCAGGGTTAGCACAGGCAGTGAACAACTGGAGCTACAAAGCATTTTGTAAGAATGAATACAAAACCCTTTCATATGCTGCCTACAAGAGACACATTTCAGATAGAAAGACACAAACAGACAGAAAGTAAGGGATGGAAAAAGATATTTCATGAACATGGAAACAAACAAAAAACAACAAAAATAAAAACAAAAAAAACTTGGGGTAGCAACACTCCAATAGGAAAGGCCAGTGAAAGATCTGAATGAAAAATTCCTAAGTAAATGCAAATGGTAACAAATACAACAACAAAAATCTGGCTTCATTAATAATCAAAAAGTAAATAATTATATTTTGCCTATATAATTGATAAAAAACTATTTTAAAGATAATGCCCAATTTTCAAGGGAAAATGGGCAATCTTATATAGTGCTTTTGGAAATACGTATTAGTTCAATCTTCCTGAAAGAAACTTGACAATCTATATGAAAAGTCTTAAGAACATCCACATCTTCTGAACCAGAACTTCCACTTCCAGAAATTCATCCAAAGGAAATAATCAAAAAAGTGCACAAAGATTCAAATACAGGGATATTCAAAATCAAGGAGCATTAATTTAGTAGGGAAAAAATGGAGAAAACCTAAAGATTCAATGACAGGGAACTCGATGCTGGTAGGACATCTATAAGATGGAATACTAGGTAGACTTTAAAACTATGTTGATGAAGAAGAGTTAATGATATCAGAAGACGTTGGGAAGAAAAGTCAATATATAGCATGTAGATGATCCCAGATGTTTTTGGTGTGTGTGTGTGTGTGTGTGTGTGTGTGTGTGTACAACAAACTACTAATTTACTTTATGTACTGAAGTTCTCCAGGGCACAAAGCTGTGGGTACCACAACCATAAGATTTAATTTCATGTGGAAATTGAGAGGGTGCCAAAAAAAATCAGATGCAACATTTTGGCCATTATAGACATGATTGCAGCAATATGATTGCTGATATTAAGATCGCTGAAATATAGCTGTGCTTCTGACCTAGAAAATCCCCTATGAATTTGTTTTTGCTTGTCTCAAATATTGCCATGTCATTTTAGAATGGTCCAGTTTAGTTTATTTAGCCCTTTCTACTGACTTTGTAGTGTAGTATATATTACTAAAGTTTAATGAGGAAACAGTACCAGACAAAAATAAAGAGAAGCTTTCTCCAGACTATTTTACAAGCAAAATCTTCCAGCTTTCTCATTGAAATTCTTCATTTTGAATCAAAAAGAAAGATTTGAAAATGATCAGTGGAATTATATCATCAAGTGAATTCATTTGAATGAATAATATGTAGGTAGTTTTGTCTTCTTTTTTTTTTTTTTTTGGTTTTCTACCATTTTTTCCTGTTTCTAATAAATATATATGCTCATGAAACTTGGCTTATACTATAAATCAAAGTTCTATATATTTATTACTATAAAAATACTTTCTGATTACAAAACCCTGTTCTTTCTCAAAGAATGTTTAAAACACCCACTTAGTTTGTCTTTAGCTTTATCTCATTAAATACATTATGATTCCCGTTCATTATTACTTAAATTATTGCTATTTCAAAGTAATGCCTGCTTGCTGTAACCTGTCAAAGAACTAGGAGAAATATAAAGTGTTGATAAGCTTCCTCTCTTCACCCAAATCCCACTCTCCTGAGGTACCATGGTTAACTATGTATCTGTTATCCTTTGGCACCCATTAAAACACTTGTTTTAATTTGGTTCTACAGGCTTAAAAAAGCAGAAGTTCAGACCATTAGCAAAATGTATTGTGGTTTTGCAAAGTATCAATCTATATACTTATAACAAAATCAATGAAAATGTATCAGAAGTCATTCAAAACCTTAACTAATTCCAATTCTGAAGAAGGAAGTTTTTCCCATAAATTAAGGCTAAAAATTCAATAAATTCAGTTTGGCCCTAGGGAAAATTCAGCGTTTTTTCTCTCTAACACATATAATTAATTTTAGATAACGAATATCCATTGTGGAATTCTCATTCATATAAAGAATAATCTGTTTTTGGTGTTAAACACACAGGAAAAAATTTTAATTAGTTCTTCTCTGCTTTGTAAATTTAACTTTTCCTAGGTTCTAAAACTACCTTATTTCTTGGTATTCTACAAATTAAACTTTCTATCTTTTGCATTTGTTTCTTCTCCAAACTTTTCAAAATAGGTATCCAGAGTCATTTCTAAACTCTCCCACTTTCAGCCTTTGGAACCCACTGCATGCTTTGGCACTTCATTCACTATGGTTCTGCTTCTTCTGATTTGACTCCATTCCAGGATGGGCCCATCCTTGTCACTGGGATGAGACTTGGACTCAGCAGATTTTTCTTGACAGCAATATTGGATGTTGGAGAGCTCACCTAAACATTGTCTCCATTTCTTCATCATCAAAATAAATGCATCTATCGACTTCAGAAAGCTACTGTGAGGCTTACGTAACCTGAAACCCACTCCACTCTCTACCTTCAATCGCATAATAGTTAAGACCAGACTTCAAGTGAATCTGGCAAGTTTTACCTTTTTCCAGCTGTGTGGTCTTGGGATCACTATATCCTCTCTATGCCTCAATTTCCTTATCTGCAAATTAGAAATAACAAAGTACCCACCATATATGCATGTTGTAAGGATTAAATGTGATAATATTTGGATCAGCAATCCCACTTCTGGGTACATATCCAAAGAAAATATCTCCAAGAGATATCTACACTCCCACGTTCATTGCAGCATTCTTCACAGTAGCCAAGACATGGAAACAACCTCTGTGTCTACTGAGAGATGAATGGATATAGAAAATGTGGTATATGTGTATATATAATGGAATTCAGCCTTAAAAAATAGGGAAATCCTAACATTTGTGACAACATGGATGAAACTGGAGGATATTATGTTAAGTGAAACAAGCCAGTCACAGAAAGACAAAAACTACATGACCTCACTTATATGTGGAATCTGAAAAAGTCAAACTCATAGAAACAGAGAATAGAGAAGTCGTGACTGGGGCTAGAAGGTACGGGAAGTGGGGAAATGTCGGTCAATGTGTACAAGTAGTAAAAACAAAGAAAAAAAATAATAGCATTTAAAAAGCACTTAGTACCTGGTATGAGATCAATAAATCTTGGCTTCCTTAAATTTTATATCACTTCATCCTTCCACTCTCATAATAAATCCAAACCTAAAATATTCTTCCATCTCTAAGCCTTCAAAACATTCACCAGTTTCTCTCTGTAATTTCTCTTCCATGGATTGCTCTCTTAGGACACCTTATCAATAATTTTTCCATTGATTAAAGAAATGTTTCAATGAGAAAGCATCCAATCCTATAGCCTCTAGAGGCCAACCTCTTTCTTTAGAAGCATTTGATGATAAATCACATGGAAATTTCACTAAGTCCTTAGCACAAACATTTTTTCATGCCATTAATAAAGGTACTTTGTGCAAGCAATGACTATATGGGGAGAACCATTGACTAAATATCATTAGAGTCATTTAAGTAGCTGGCATTCTTTACATGGTGCCTTAGCTCCACCTCTTCCCATATGTGACTTTAAGCAAGTTACTTACCTCTTTGGGGCTGTTTCCTCATCTATCTAAAAAGTCTAGGTAATAACACATACTTCATAGAGCAGATATAAAAACTAAATGGTTAAAAATGCTAAATGTCAATGCTAAGCAGAGTTTGGTAAGTTAAGGGTATTAGCTGTACAGCAACCATTAAAAATAATAGCTAAAAACACAATAGAAGAAATAAAATGGATAGTAATACACTTTTGATTTACTCAAAAGAGGGCAAAAACAAAATAATAGAGGAATAAAAACCAGATGAGACCCATAAAAAACAAAACAAAATATGATACATTTAAGCCCAATCATATCAATAATATTATAAATCTAAGTATCTAAACACTCCAATTAAAAAGAAGAGATCGTCAGTCTAGATAAAACAGCAAGACTCAGTGGGATGCAGTCTATACAAGACATGCTTTATAAAGATTTAGATAGACTGAAAGTTGGAGTAGACAAAGATATACATGCAAATAATAAGCATAAGAAAGCAAATAGATGAGGTACACTTCAAAATAAGAACTATGAGCATAGTTTTGTAATTATGCAAGGGTCAATTTATCAGAAAGATATACCATTCACAAATGTGTATGCAGCTAATAACAGAGCTTCAATTATATGAGGCAAACCTGAGAAAACTAAAGGAATAAACAGAAAAATCCACGGTCATAATTGGAGACTTAAAAATCCGTTTCAGGAATTGTTAAAATAAGTACACAAAAATAAGGATCTAGAATAGCTTCCTGAACTAGAAATTTAAGCACTTAAAAAATCATTTGACAAACGTATTTTTTTTCAATTTTCCTAAAGATGGTACACAACTAGTGCCATTCTAGATCCATACAATGCATGTATTTGGCATTATTGCTTAATTATCTGCACAACTCCAGTTATAAAGAGTTGATAGAGAAAATATGAAAAACACTGTCTATTATTAACTTGACCTAACTGGCAGTTACAGAACATTTACACCTAAAAATGGATTGGGGTGGTGATTACATGATAACATACATTTTTGAAAATGCATCAACCCATACACTTAACACAAGTGCATTTTATTGTATGTAAATTATATCTTGATACATTTCAGTGAAAAAGAAAACCACAAGGAGATTCCACTACACATCCACTAGAATGTCTGAAATTAAAGAATTTGACAATAAGTGCTGGTGAGGATTTAGAACAACAAAAGCTTTCATGTATTGTTGATAGGAGTCCAAAACGATGCAACTGCTTTAGAAAACTGCTTAGGAGTTTTGAATGAAACTAATTATAGGCCTATCCTATGCCTTCCCATTACACTCCTAGGTACACAACCAGGAGAAATGTTTCCACAGGTCCACAAAATGCTTTGTTCGAAAATGTTCACAAGCAGCTTTATTTATAACCCAAAAAAGAAGGGTAGAGCTCAAATGTCCATCAACAAGTGAATGGCTAAACAAATTGTAATATACTCATATTGTAGAATATTGCACAGTAATACAAAAACTAGCAAATTCTCAATACACATAATAATATGAATGAATCTCAAAAAGCATCTTATTAAGCAAAAAGAACCAGATACAAAATTATTCCCTTCAGATGATCAAAGACAGACAAAACTATTCTGCGGTTAGTGGTATGAATGAAGCCTTCCTGGATGATGGAAATGTTCTTTCTTGAACTGGGTGATGGCTACATGGATATGTATTCCCTGAGCTGTAGAAATAAGATATGTCTACTTTTCTGTATGCAAATTACATCTCAGTGTTTTCAAAAGATTAAATGGTATAATTAAGTTAAATCACAAAATCAGCCTGACACGTGGATGATGTTTAATAAATTGTATCTATTGTTATTCTAACTTAAATACCCATTACTAACATCTGCTAAGAAAGTGGAACTGTACACTTGGAAAGATAAGCTAAAACAAATAGAAAAATGGAGGCACATGTGATTTGAGAAGGGAAATTGTGAATGCAATCTCACAAAAGTAAGACACTGGAAGAAATGCAAACCTTGTACAGCCTGTGTCTTATAAATGGTTAAACTTCATAAAATGCTCATAAATTACATAGCCATTGGAGATGTGTCACTAGTGTCATTTGTTTTCCAAGTCTTCCATTTAGAAAGCAATGATTATAGCATAGTGCCTTTTTATAAACATTTTAAAGGCACTGAATAAAAAAGAGAGAGAGATTTATTTTAAGACAATAAATGGGTTAAGATTTAGGTCAAAATCCCAAAATGATTTGTGTTTGTCCTTAATTTGCTCCATGAAAAAAGCTGCTTTGAGACTCTCAGCATCCTCCTGGGACCCCCTTGCTCCCTGCCTCTCTGCAAGAATACAGGCTCGTTAGCAATGGAGGAGTCCTGTCAGGGCTAAAGAACGGGAGAAGATTTGGGTATTTTGTAGGCACAATTACAGGGCTCTTTTTTATAAACACAAAAGGGATGGAGAAGGGATAAAAACCAGGTTGTAATAGCAGCCTTGCTACTCATATGAGAAAGAAAAGAAGAGTTCATGATTATTATATAGAAAATGTATTTTAAAATGGAAAAATACGGAAGTCAAATAGGCATGCAATGAAGAAGCACATGAAGTTTTCCGAATAGGGAAGAACTAAACCTGGACATTTCAGGGCCTAGACTTTTTTGCTTCTAGATGTCTCCCTGTAATCTACCCAGTATTCCACTGGAAGAAAACTAGCCATTCATTCATTCATCCATGCATTCATTCTTTCATTCAATAAATTTGTTTTGAATCCTGTTGTATGCCAAGCGTCGTTCTAGGCCATGGAGACACAACAATGAGAATCAAACAAAGCCTTCAGGGAACACAGTTTCCAAATATGAGAAATGAACCAGGATTCATAAATGAGTTGTCATCCCCAGGTTTCTGAATACAGAGTCGCTGATATAATCCTTGGTTTCCTCACCATGTCAATTAGAAAATATAGGAAGTAAGCGAAGGTCAAAATCTCTGTTCTTGGAGAAAGAACAACCCTGTTTTAGTCTGTGAGTGTGGAATGGGAGAGACATTTTAACAGAGTGGGGTGCAAACTCTTGAGTTTGCAACCCAAGCAATCAATTTCTTACACTAAGCCCTGTGGGAAGATTGTTCCAGCTAATGTAAAGGGCAGAAAGGTTCCAACAACTTCAGTAAGTACTTATGGATGCTAAATAGTGAGATTATAAGGATGCAATTGTACAATCAATATGTTCAATCAGTAGAACTAGTTAATGTTTCTCCATATGTAGAGCTAATGAAGTAAAATCTATAACCAAAGTCAAATTTTAATCACCTTATACATGAACTTGACATTGTAGATTCCAAACATCAATTAAAAATTAAGAGGGTTCATAGTTTGCATTTTTTATTCGGTGTTTATAAAAGCACTAGCTTTGTGATTCCTAATGGTTTCTCCACATCTGTATAATAAATACTGTGGATGATCATTACCTTAAAGACAAGATCAGCAAAACATGATTTTAATATTAATACATTACATTTGCAATGGAGTGCTATTATCTTTGAAAGTGTTTTACATTGATTCTCTTTTCCTATATCCGCATTTCACTTAACAGCATCACTATGCATCACATGTCCAAGCCAGAAAGTGAAATAATTCTTAAGTCTCTTTCATCTCCAAGTTCTATCCACTGTACTTCACAAAATTCTTTCCATCTCAACCCATCTTGTTCTCTACTGCCATAGTATTGGCTTTACCATGTCTTATGGGACTGGTACAGAAGCTTCTTAACTCACCTTCCAACCCTCACCATGCTCCCACTGCCACCTTCCACACCGGCAGAGTGCTTTCTTAACACGAATTTGAAGGAGCATCTATCTCACCGGGAAAAAAAAACACCTCGAATGACTCTTTTAAATTTTTTTTACTGGGGAATATTGGGGAACAGTTTCTCCAGGGCCCATCAGCTCTAAGTTGTTGTCCTTCAACCTAGTTGTGAAGGGCGCAGCTCAGCTCCAAGTCCTGTTGCCGTTTTCAATCTTTAGTTGCAGGGGGCACAGCCCACTATCCCATGCAGGAATTGAACTGGCAACCTTGTTGTTCAGGGCTCGGACTCTAACCAATTGAGCCATCCGGCCGCCCCTCGAATGACTATTGTCAACAGAGAGTAAAATCTAAAGTTCTTAGTATGCCATCCAAAAGTTTACAGTTTTTCACAGTCCAGTCCCCACCCACCATTCCATTCTCCCTTCCCTTTCCCCAGGAGGATCCAAACACACATAGAACCACTTGTCATCCCATCCTGTCAGCTTTACAATTCTATTCATTTGTATTCACTGTACCCTCTCCCTGGAAGATTCTCTCCCACAATTTTCCACCATAGATATCTTTCAAGGCCCAGAAAAAGAAGCTATTTCAGGCAGCTACCATGGACAATTCTATGGAGGACACGCTACAGGAGAAAAGAAATGTTCTGGCATCACACATAGCTGCACTATAGTAGACTAGGAACAGCAGCAGTTGGAACTATAAAGACATAGTTGATTAAGGGTATATATATATTAAATATCTGAACTTGGAACAATTGCCAAAAAAAAAAAAATACAAGAATTCTCTATAGTAACAGTCTATAAGACACCAGCCAGGGGTGGGTTATTACGGGCCATGAACCACGTTGGGATATAAGAGGTCAGTAATGCTGCAGGATGAGGATGATGGAAGAAAAGAACCAAGACCATAACCATAACATTCCCCCCTCGCCCCTCTGGCTACAGTTTCACTTGTGCTTTTGTGAGGAAGCAGAAACAGAATGGTCCAAGGGATAAAACCTGGTCTAATTTTGCTTCTCTTCCTTCTCATTTTTCACCCATTGGAGATCCACTCACCAATCTGAGCATTCTGTCCACTGCATTCTTCTCATCTCAGCACCCATCTCTATGAGTTGGTGCACACACATACACGTGTACTCACACACGCACGTGCACGTCCACGCACACTCATATGCTACCTTGTTCCTGAGGTTCTTGGTACTTACCCCAGATCACCTACCCAGACACCCTTCTGCCTAGTATCTCAAATATTTCCAACTAAATAAACATAATGGGAAAACAAGAGTAGGTATGTACGCCAAGGCCTGTGGATGTAGCCTGAATATGTGAAGTGGGAAGTTTATGTAAATCTCACCTTTGAAAACTGCACGTGAACTCACTCCTTAATGCACCCACTTATTTTGTAGTTTTTTGTTTTGTTTTGTTTTGTTTTTTGTTTTTTTTTTAACGTATTTTAAAAGGCTTACTACTGGAAAAAATTGACTTTGTCTAGGATGGCTTTGAGTGCCCTTGGTCCTTATCCAGGTGTCTCCCTACCTGTTCGAGATTCACAGTCTGTCCAATTCTGAAAGCCATATGCATTCTCAGAGAAGCAGTCACTTCGAGGAGACTGAGTTTGCTTATGAACCAGGAATGATCTAGAGGCTTAAAGACAAAAGCAAATAAAGGGCTCTTTACCTCTTTGTCACTGTTTTAGAAATCTAGACTCTGAGAGGCAAAAACAACAATAACAAAGGATTCCTTTTCGAAAAAGCAAGAAGGAAGAAATATGGTTTTCAGCAGTGCTGCTCTCTCTGAATTGTCTTCCTCAGGCTTTACCTTGCTAATTTCTCATCCTTTAAAACTCAGTTCCAGAACCACTTCCAACAAAAAGCTTTTTCTAACCTTCCCTTCTGTTAAGATGCTTAAATATTTTTGTCTACCAATAGTATTTTAAGGAACATAATGATTCATCCGTGTTTCCATTTTATTAATCAAAGAGATCTTTTCTGAGCATGCCAGAAAAATAAGAAGCAGAAAATATTTTTAAGTATTTAAATTCCTTGTTAACTTAGATTATTGATGTTTTGGTTTGCTCACATGGGCTAAGACAAGTTTTAGCTAAAGGTGTAAAGTCCCAATATTAAAAACGTATCTGTCATTTCAAAGTCATCCACAGGATTTACAGCCTAACAATTCCCTGCTTTTATTGTAAAATCAAGGAATAAAAAGAATATTTGAAGGAATCTAGTTCAACTTCCCACTTGAAAAATAAGCTTCCTTTTAAACGTCCCTGATAAGTAATCACACAGTCTCTGTCTGAACACATCTAGCGATGGAGAAGGCCCACCTTCGCGCTATACTCATTTCTGAGCAGCTCTGACTCCTGAACCCACAGACTTTTCCTGCCACATGAAGAGATAGCAACATACATAGGCAGGACCGAGTAGAGATGGAGGAAACTGGCACAGATTGCCCAACCCAGCAGCCAGAAAGTGGGCCCAGGGACTGAATTCATTTGCAAATCTCATAGAAAGACTTTGAGCCAGGCCATCTTTGCTGGGGCACCTGAAATAATTGTTTCACCAAGCTCAAACCTGCTGTTAAGCCCTATTTCTTTGCAGCCTCTTCCATCTTAAGTAAATGCTTAGATTTCAAAAGGCTAGAATTGAATTCAAAAGACTGTAATGTCTTGTTTTCCACAAACTAATGAAAGATTAATTCGCCATATCATTCCTATTATCAATGGAAAATGAAGCTCTAACTTGTAATGGTGGCACCTCCATACATCATCCCCTTTGTGAGGGCAGAGCTGCCAGGTGAGCTGCCAGGTGCTAAGGAGGAGGCGCTGCTAAGGGCAATTGTGTCAAACTAATCTCAGAACAAACTACTGCATTTTATTATGTAAATTCTCAGGATAATTGTTCGCCTTATCAAGGACATCCATCCAATTAATTTTTTTAAATGTTAACAGAATTCATTTAGCACCAGACAGTTTCAATCATAACTGTCAAGGTTTGTTTTTGTTTTTTAAGTTAGTACTCTAGAGTTTTTAAAAAATTTTGAAGGGATTCAACATATTAAATTTTTTTGCTGATTATACTTATAACTCATAGAAATAGGAGCAAGAATTTATATTGTAATTGACTTAACTTGATCACATGAGCTATATATAAAAGATCTAAATCCTAGTCCCAAAAATCATTTATTCACAGAATCGACTTTGAAAGCTTATAAAAATGTGTTGGGATCCCAAGATGGTATTAAGATCTTTTTATGTAGTCAAAGAAAAAAAAATAAACCACCAAATGATGAAATTCTGATACTGATATATTTGACCCTCTGCTAGGGATTATGGAGACTATTAGAGACAAAACATCTACCTCAAGGGACTTTCCATCTAGAAAAGGAAAAGAAATTTTAATGCATTTAATACGATATAAACAAGTATACGTACAAAAAATCATCATTGATGAAAGGATAGGAAGGACCCCAAATCCTTACCTGCCTATTTCAACAGGCCCATGAGAAGAATGTGATTTAAATAAACATTCCTGAAAATGCACCTGTGCTTCCCGCTAGGACTTGAACTGCAACATCTGGCCCCCCATCCTGAATAATCTAGCGGGATCTCACTGGAAGAGTCCTTTCCATGTCTAATTTGTGGCCTTGGCTGGAAGCAAATAAACATAATTATGCAAATTAGTTGTCACCACTACTCAGATTAACCAAACCATAGTGCAAGTCCTCTGTTACCTATTCAAATAGGCAATGGGATCCAAAAGCTATACAAAGGCATATTAAGTGATTATCACAGTACTGCCCACCTAGCCCTAGGTGCTAAATAAATGTTAACTTCCTTCACTTTGATCTATGTCCTCTTTTCCTTAACTACCCTCATTCCCCAATCAAGGTATAGCATACAGTTTTATACTTGAACATGGTAAAAGAAAAACCAATTAGTTCCCTGATACTGCTATCCAAACCATTGCATTTGTGAATCTCACTGCTAGCTGTGCAGAGGAGAAACGTTTACAAATAATCCCTTATATCTGAGGGAAAACCCTGAGCTACATTCTTCTTCATTTAGATAAAATTAATATGAGTCCTTTGGAAAAATCCCCAGACAGAGGAAGGAACATATCAGCCCACAGGGCTAACTCAGCCCACTGCTTGATCTCATTCAGCCTGGGGGTGAGATAGCTCTGGGAAGCCCTGCACAGGACAACCCAGAGAGCAGCTCCCCCTCCTAGGGGAGCTAAGCAATTGTACAGACGTGAATTACATTTTCAGAGGGAAGTAAAGTTAAGAACACTGGTGTCACTCACTCGAGATTCCAGAGTTTAGGAAAGCTTTGTTATCTACTTCTCTTTTTTTTTACAAATCCATTTATATATATACACATATTTCTTTTGCTTCCTCAAAAGGCTTCCCTCCCTCTGTGTACTTCTCCTTAACTCTCTTTCCCTTTTCCATGTCTTTCTCTACCTCCCCCTTTTGTCTATTTGTGTCCATTCCTGGGGTCAAGCTCTCTCCCTCCATTGCCATCGCTACCTGTCCCTATTGCCCACTCTCTTCTCCACCTTCACCTCTCCTCCCTGTGTCTCTTTTCCTCTCTCTGCAAGATAAGGCTGAATTCCATGTCCTGATTTTGTTGTCTTGTAAGAGCTTTATTTTTCCTTATGGTATATTTCAATGGCAGAAAAGCAGTGTGGTGCAATAGAGAAAGTGTGACACTTGAGTCAGAAATGTGGCTTTGGCCTCGCTCAAAGTCTTCATTTGTAAAAGGAGGATCACTCGATAAACAACGTCAGTGCCTCATCCATTCTAAGGAACTTAATGAAGATTAGTGATTATTATGCAAACAAATAAAATGGATAGGGAATTAATAACAATAAGAATAGCAAACATTTACATAGTCCTTACTATGTGTCAAGCATTATAAATATTAGTTCACTGAATCCTCAAACCGTGGTGTGAGGTTGACACTAAGACTTGAGCAAAGAAGGTGAAATTGTGTTTTCTCTTGCAAACATTTCTTTTATTATTGTTTTTACAATTTAAAAACAAAGCTGTGGAGTTGAACATTTCCATTTCACTAAGAAAAATCAATGAAATTAAGTTCCATTTTACTTATACATAGTCATCTGCTGATTTTCTTATGAAAGGCGGGATGGGGCCCTTCATAGAAAAAGTTCTAGGCTCTTGGGATCCATCTACATACCAACTTTCCCTTTTATGAACTGAAAATTATGTTTCACAAGATTCATAATAATGTTATTATACAATAGAGTATGTCAATATCAATTCAATATTCAAAAGACATTTTCACATGAGTGATCACAATGGAAACCATAATCATTACTATATCCTAAGTGATATAGTTAAAGGTTGACCTTGATGTCTCCTATCTGGCAGAATGGCAGGGTTTTTATGTTATTAATCAATTGATAAAGATTCCTTTTAGGAACCAATGTTTCTAGGAGTTATTACAGTGGTTTAATAAGTACGAACACAGAGCAGATTACTACACTTAAGAAAAAAGATAACACAAATGACCTTGACGACCCACCACAAATAGTTCCCTACACATAACATACATACATTCACCTTCAGGACAGGATATTTCTGGGGTTCATTTCTCTAGAAAGTACATTACCTCTCTTTTTAAAAACGTTTTTAATCCCTTCATATTAGTCATAGAAATGAAATCAATTCTTACTTCTGAGACTTTTGATATACAAACATCCAAATTATAAACAGGAACTGCTTGGCCCTTAAAAGATTGCACAATTTCTAGGAAACAATACTAGGTATTTATTCCTTCTCACACTTTTGGTAAAATAAAATAAAAACACTTCTCTAATGCCATGGATTCAGTTAAAAAAATAAAGCTCACACAAGTTCAATTCTGGTAATGTAAACATGCTGTATTGCACATTACCCTTGTATTATCAATAATAAAAGGTTTGCTAACAAATTAATTGTATAAGTAGTGGCAACTCCAAAATTTCTATATATAAATGTGCTTAGGGACTACCATCTGTTTGGAATGGAAGCCAGCTGACTTATTTTGAAGCTGAATTTGTACAGGATGTACTCTGTTTTTACTTTGATGTGTCCATACATAAATTAAAGTGGCACAATTTTTTTTAAAAAATACAGTAGGCACACTTTACATAAACTTGAGAAAACATTAATTGCTCACTTCAGAGAATATTTCTTATTTAGTTGTTTATTTACTTATTTATGGTGTCTTTAGGTAGCTGATGGGAGATTATTAGAGGGAGAATTAATATCTTCCCCACCCCTAGCATCTGCTCATAACAGTAAATGGGTATTGCCTAAAGTAACAATTGGTTCCAAAAATTTTAGCAACGACTTAAGTGTACACAGAAGCATACAGTGGAAGAGCTGAGACTGGAATGCAGAATGGCGCTCCAAGTCTGTGCTCTTTCTCCCACGTCACCATAGCCAGTTTGGAAAGAGTATGGCTCAGTAACTGTTTGAGAGCCACAGATTCAGTTACAGTATATTTTTGAAACTAACAAAGTGGCATTTATGGAATGTAGCCTTTTCTTTAATTCAGACTGTTCTTCCTCATAGTCTGACTATGTTGTTCTTTTACTGCATCTATTTTTATATTTTGGTTATATATTTAAGTGTCACCTACTCAGCTACATATCTCATGTATGTGTGTGTATGCAAACACACACACAGGAAGTGCTAAACAAATATTTGTTGAATAAATGGATGATTCAGTGAGATTTTATTGAACCATAAAATTATTGTCCCTGTGTAAACAGTGATCTATATCACAGTATCTGGATTACTGATTTCTAAGCTATTTAATCCTTGTATCCATAAAAGCCTCTGAAAAACCCCAGAATTTGTGTGCCAAATGGTATTTGTAAGTGCATTTTCCTAGGCAGACATTCCAAAGCTTTCATCAGATTCTCCAATAGGAGTTTATGATCCTGAAAAGATTTTTTTAAAAATTACTAGTCTAAGGAATCCTCTCTATTATATCCCCTATGTCATATAAATGATCAGCCAAACTATGCTTACATAACTAATGTGACAAGAAACTCACCACCATATAAGGCAGTTCAGGTGACTTTCATATTTTACAGCTTCACGTCTGATTGACCACAGCTCCATCCTCCAGAGTCCCTATGCCACTTGACAGCCCTCCGTGTATTTTTAGACAGCTGTCTTAACCCATCCTATCTTCTCTTGTGAAGGCTTAAATCCTCAGTTCTTTCAACCACCGTCAAGGTTTCCGCTACTATCACCACGCCGCAGCTCTCAGTGCACTCAGGACTCTGCTCAACCCCACTGTGCTGACCCTCCGAGAGCCAAGCACGACTCGGGGCATCTGCAGCTAACGAGTCTAACAGTTTATCACTTCGGGGCAGCTGGTGCATCTCACTGACTCAGAGTTAACTTATGGTTAATTAAAACTCCTGTATCTTTTTCTTTGTGTGTTTTGCAGTTTCACCATGGCCCGCCCATTCTGTTCATGCAGTTCATTTGAGGATCCCATTACAAGATTTTACAAGTATCCCCATTAAATTTCCACTCTTTAAATGTAGCTGTTTCTCTCAGCTGAAGCTCCTACGGATCCTCAAGTCCTATCATTCCAAGTTTTAGCTACATCCCCTCACACAGCTTCTCTCCCTCACTTTAGTTCAGATAGGTCTTCATCTAGGTTAATGCCGTATAAATATGCAACCTTTACTACACAGCCTTTTTATGTTTATCTGATACAATGTCCAGAGTTTTTAGCTGTATTTAGCAAGAAAGAGGGATATGGAAAAGTATGTCTACTCTTTCTTTCCAGAACTGTTAGTCAACTTATGAAAGACTTAACCTATAGTTATAAGACTAGTCTGCAGATGCCTATAAGCTCATAGGGCCAGTTAAAGTATCTCTATGGGCATATAGGCATCTGCAGACTAGTCTTATAACTACAAGGGGTGCAGGGACTACCCTTTCTATGCGAGAGGCAGCCTCATCCAGACTGACTCCCATACGTACCTGGGGCAGCTTCGTACATTTATTGCCCTCCCACTGAGCAGGAGAATCAGGATAGACCCCATCTGCGGTCCTCCCTCCCTCCAGCTCGCCCCTGGGCACACCTCAGCCCTGTTCCAATCACAGATCACTCCTCAGAACATGAGGCATGGAACTGATCGCCACTCCAACTGGACTCCTTACAGCCAAAAATGTCTTCCAATGTGGATGGCCAGAACTGAATTCTCCCCACTCCCATTCTTCCTCTCTTGTCATTCCCCACTGATATTTGGCTGAGGTCCAGATAAGCAAGCAAGCATTTTCTACTAAAACACCTAAGGCTAAGGTAGCATGACTTTTCTTGATCTTTGTTCTCTTAGACCTCTTTTGCATCAGACAGTGCTGACCGCGCTTCCTATCAATAGTACCTTACAAATATAGTTATTTGCCATTTGCACAGACCTCCTCCTGTCATTTCATTTGATCTTCACAACAGCTCTGTCAGATGCCCATTTTATATACGAAGAAACTGAGACATAAAGCAGATCTGCCCACATTGACATGATGCTAGATGCCAAAGCAAAGACTACATAACTGCTTTCTCAGTCAAGACTCATTCCATACCATGTCATCTTGGCTTCCATGATGCTATAATAATGAGTAGTTACCATGTGATTGGCAAGCACGCTACAAGACCTAGTCTTGTAGGCATATACTTACGATGGAATGAGAGGCTCAGAGAGGTTAACTAACTTGCCTGATGCCATTTCGTACAAGGCAAGGAGCTCTTGCTCTGTTCTAGGCCCTTCCCATACTACAGAGTTTCTTTTTCAAAAACCTAATTTATTCTATGGAGTCTCTTCTGTCTGAATCTATATCAACAGTCCTGTTTTCATCTCCAAAATCTATTCCTTTATCTACCGGGCCAAGTGGAGATTTCCGTTCAAATGGCTTTTCATCATTTCAAGCCCCATATGACTAAAAATGAGTTTGTTATCCTCACCTGTCTAACCAGTTCCCCTCTATAGTACCAACATCCTCCCAGCCATAGGGCACAGAATGTTAAAGTTGATTCATTCCTCCATTCATATCCTTCATATCCTATCAGTCTCCAAGTCTGGTTGAATGGTTCTTTGAAACCACTCATCTTTCTTCCCACAGTTATTTATTCAAGGCCCTGAAACTGATGTTATTGGGTCAGTCGTCTTTCAGCAAAATGTACAGATTTAAGGATCACCGTCCCCATTAAGTTCACTTTCTATGCCATTGTTTGACTCATCTTCCTTAACACACTTCATAATATTACTTCCCCCATATATAAACCTTCAAAGGTCTCCGAATCCATGAAAAATGAGTCTAGAGTCTCATGACTGGCTTTCAACTCAGCTTAAACCAGCCGAGTCTTGCTCATCTCCATGGCATCATCATCCATGTTTCTCCTGACACCAAAACTGCCTTTCTGCTCACTTCTGCTCATTCCTAATCTATCTACCCTCTAGGTGTAAAGTCACACTCCACCATCATCCAGAGACCAGGTACTCTGGAATTCATAAAATCATGAAATTCTTGCAGGCTTATAGTTTGTACCATCACCCATCCAAGCACCAGGCTGGTCTTTAATTTGAGTAGTTTACCTTTGTTTTGTGTGAGTTCCTCACACCTCTCATCTAGACAGTAAGATAAGAGGAAATGGGGTAGGGATAGCTCATGCTTCTTGTGCTCCATAGCCCCTGGCAAAATGCCAAGATAAGGCGGGGAGGGAGTACATCTGTGCTTCTTAAAGTTGTAAAACGCATTTGGCTGGCTTGTTTTCCTGGACTGAGGTCTGTGGATCACCTTATGGGATCTTGAAGCGAGCCGTTTCCAGACCACATTTTGAGAAGCCCTGATTTTGCAGGATCAGTTGAAAAATTCATGCCAAGGTAGATTGACATTGGTTTTCATTCTTATACTCATCAATCAACTAGATCAGTAATAACTTGAATACACACAATTTTCTGTTATCCAAGAGCTGTTTTTAAAAAGTGAGTGAAGATCTGCTATGTCTAAAACAAAATTCTGAAGGATGTGAGATGTTCAATAAATTCCCCACATTCAGAAAGAAGAATTTGGTCTATAACTGGTTTTATAATAATCTTATGCAATAGAGAAATTCAAAAATTCATTTGTGGATTGGACATGGAAAATAGAATGCAGAACTATTTCAGCTAAAAATGTAATTCATTAGGCAACCGAGCAAACATGGTTTTACAATGAATAATCTGAATAAATATATAGATAGTGAGGCAGAGGACTAAGGAGAGATTCACATGATGCTTTTTTATGGAATTATTTAATGAATTCCCAAAACATTTTAGAATATGTGGAATATTTATGAAATGAGATACAACAGAAAAAAAATTAAAGTGATAGTTCAGGAAAAAAATAAGTAAAAGAGATGCTTGTAAATATCATGTTTCACATTTAGGTTAATAACCCAAAAGTGGATAAAATTGTATAGTTCATAAGAAGCAAGTATGTTACATTATGGCGTTTTTCTCCACAATGGAGAGCTAGAAAAGAATTTAAAGACAGCCACAATTTTGTGGAGAGAGCATTTTAGGTAGTCAGTGCGCAGCTAACTGTGGTTTTTGTGATATACACTATTTCTGGTTCCATTAGCGTGCTGCTCACTTTTGAGAAATTACGCCCATGTTAACGAGCACAATGTAAAGTTAGGGGTATTGTGTTCCTTTAGGGAAGTATAACTAACACCTTTCTTTCTAAGTTCCCTCCAATAAAAAGCAACTTTGCTTGTAAGAATATCAGTAACTGGGAGGTAATCTACCTCTTTTCTGGGCAGTTCTAATTATTAGAGCTTTCTCCTTCGTTATGTAGAAATGGATTGACCCACCAGTCCCAATTCTGCCCTGTGAAATCACCTAGGTCAAATCTTCTTTCTTTGCTTAGTAAGAGTTTTTCTAGTATTTGAATTTAACTTTCAGATCTCCTTTCATTCTTCTTTTCTTCTCACTAAAGATTCTTAACTCCTCAACCATTTCTCAAATGGCATTTTCTCTGAAGCCTCACCAATCTATTCATCCTTCTCTCACCATTTTATAGCTCACTGACGTCTCACAAAGCCTGGCACCTACTGTTTTGTACAAGATTCCAAATTTGGCCTGCCTAGAACGGAATCTAGGGAAACTATTACCTCATATAATGTGTACCCAAGGCTTTCTATTAATGCTACCTAAAATTACGTAAGATATTTTAGTAATTTCACCATACCACTAGCTCATATTTAGTTAATTACAATCCTCAAAGTTCCCATCCCCCACAGTGAACTACTTCAGTTGCATCTCCTACGTTCTGTACATATTAAATAGAGTTTGCAGAACCTATAGCCAAGACTGTAATTTTACAGGCAACTGTTCTTCCCTCCCCTCTAAAACCCCTAGCTTTTAAGCCCATACCCATCTGTTCTTTCCTAAAGATAGCAGCACCTGGTTCACTGTCACTCTCCAATCTCTGTCATGGTTCTTGTGATTTTAGTAATCACACAGGTGATTATTTCACTCTGGCCTTGCTGCCATCTTCTGGACTCCGCTCCTCCGCTGACCTTGTCTTCCACTGCATCTCAGTCTCCCACTCTCCTCAATAACTACATCCCCTCTTTAATGTCTGTCTCAAACACTCACTCCTTCACTTCCCTCTATAAGTCAGTCCTGTTTTCTTTTCCTTTTTTAATGTCACTACTTTGAATAAAACCCTTTATTTCTTCATATTGCTTTCAGATTCAGGACCAAAATCTTTATCGTGATCTATAAGGCTCTTCTTTTCCAGGCTCTATCTTAATTCTCTCTCTCTCTCTCTCTCTCTCTCTCTCTCTCTCTCTCCCTCCCTCCCTCCCTCCCTCCCTCTCTCTCTCTCTCTCAATTAGTTTCAGGCGTACAGAACAACACAGTGATCAGACATTTACATAACTCACAAAGTGATAACCCCAACAAGTCTACCACCCACCCGACAGTATAGTTACTAGAACATTATTGACTATATTACCCACACTGTACTACACATGCCCGTGACCTTTTTTTTTTAAATTATAGGTGACATTCAATATTATTTTATATTAGTTTCAGGTGTACAGCGTAATGGTGAGACATTCATATAATTTATGAAGTGATCCCCCAACAAGTCTACAATACTGTTGTAGTCCCTTTTTCAAAGCTCCCTTAGTCACCACTGGAATAATTTACTGCCACTTTAAAATAAAAGCAAAATTAACTAATCCAAAGACTCTGAGTAATATTCAGCCACAGTTATTTCTATGAAGATAACAGACTCAGAGAGATGTGCAGATAGATAGATAGATAGATAGATAGATAGATAGATAGATAGATAGATAGATTTTATTTTTCCCCAGCTATGTTGTCTGAGCAATCTGTGCTCCTATTTATTTATCCTGTGTTGCTCAGACCTTAGAAAACTAAATCCTACCCTTGTACCCATGTGGTAGATTATTATAATGCCCTTTTAGTCTAGCTTCCAGCGATGACTTGAGAATGAAGAAAATAAAAAATGACACAAAAGGAACTGTTTAAACTAAATACGAATGTGAAACAAAGAGGCGCACGTGTTCTAGGAAACCACAACCTCTGTTGGGCATGGATCCTTACACAAAGGAGGCATTCAATACGTTTACTAAATTGAATTGAACAGCAATGGTTTATCACTTTACAGACAATAGAAACTTTCCATAATCTGTGCTATCCAGGATAAACAGATGGGCAAGATAACCCACAACTCTTCTCCAAACCCTCAAAATCAGAAGTACATGCACAGCCTAAAAAAGAGAAGGGGGCAGGGAGGCCTATGGTATATTTGAGGAGCAATGAGCAGGATGGGTTTCCTGGAACAGAGAGCTCATGAAAAGTAAGTTATGCTGAAAACTTTGATAAAATTTACTTAGCCATGTATTTTGAGGCTATGTGTTTTTAAATTTTAGTTTAACATAATTTCAATTCCCTATATGAAAGGACATATACCATACTTACTGCCAGAAATGTTATTGATTGTAACCAGAGGCTATGTCCAGAGAAATAAATTGCAATAGAAACTCTTTTATTCTTCTTCTATGTTCTGTAAAATATTGTAAAAGCAAGTATAGTGTTCCTTCCCATTTCAATAGAACTGTTGCTTTCTTAAAAGATGAAAGAAAACAGAAGACTGAAATTTACACCTTCTGAAGAGGATTACTGGGAATGACGCCAAATAAAAAAGTGGACATGTATCTACCAAACACATCTATAAGTCAAGACAGTCAATCTAGCCTCCATATGGATTTTAGAGGATGACCGGTAATGTGTATCATATAATTTATGATATACAACAAAATAAACTTGGATCTATAATTATTCCAAAAGTTATTTAAATAATGATATATAAGAATAGTTTTTTTTTTCCAATAGAGTATCTACCACATTCAATATTTGAAAAATGTAAATGTATGATGGCCCAAGGTAAATAGGGAAAATGTACTGTGGCCCAAGTAAGGTAAATAGGGAAAAATCTCTCTTTTTTATCCATCATCTACAAATTGAAGTCAAATTATCTAAAAGTCAATATTTCTGAAGCAAATCATACTGGACTAATTTCTCCAGATCATTCACCATTCTGTTCTTCATTTTGCCTTCCATGCATGAAGCGGTCAATAAGTTTATTTCCAAAGCAGCCATTGAGTTTACTTCTTACCATTGCATTTTGTTCAAATGTTCTATTTTAAATTCCTCCTTAAACAAAGGGCCATTCTATCCTTGTGTTATTCTATGCTCCTTTTGAACAGTTTCCAGGAATAAAATAACTGATCATGAAAAAAACAAAAAAAAAACAGTTGCTCCTAACATGCTTTGTATAAACTTACTAGATGATGGCACTGATTCATGATTAACAACTCTAACATGTTGTAGCTTACACATGGTGTATTAAATATTTCCTTGGCAATAGACATAATTTAGCATGCCCATTATAAATTTTAGACATGAAAAAATATAGCTTTAGAGGAAAGTGGTTTTTGTTAAGAACACTACCAAAAAAAGAACAGAAGCAATAAGGAAACCTGAAAATACAGTATGGATGGAGTTTTGTAGTGCAGCTTTAATGATGTTTAAACATATATTCATTTGAAGACACTACTGGGAAATATTTTTAGAAATGTTTCTTTAGGTACTTTAATTACCATAAATGTACAAAATAAATAACAGAATTTCTGTCCAGAGGGCATGATTGGAGGTGTTTTTCAGAAAAGAAAAGTTTTTAAAATATCAATATCTGTCTTACATTTTATAATTCCATCTAAAAAAAATAACCCTGAAATCTGTTTACAGTATATTATACTCAGAGTCTAAGCTACTTTTTAGTTACCGTGAGTCCCAAAGAGGACCATTCTTTTTTAAGAAGTAGAGCATGTGTTTAATAGGCTTCCTCTGATTTTGTCTCTGATAAACTTGAACATACACCTGCTGACTTCACGTATTGCAATAGAACTGCCAAAATAACAGACAAGGAAGCTGGCCCAGACTCTATTTGGATATTTCAAGATCCAGTTATTTATTTAGATATCATTGCTGGCATCTGTGTGTCTTATAACATCCCATCCAGTCTACCAAATAAGAAACATACAAATTTAAGTCATTAAACAATCAACAGCTATATGAGAAATTCCTTCAAGCAGAATACACAAAAAAGTTTCTACATAAATATGCACAACATGTACCCCTTTCCCCTCCCTTCATTCTCCTCCCATCCCGACTTAACATCATGTTTGATTTTATCAGTGTATTTGCTGCCTAGAATAGGAAACCCCTAAGACAGTCAACAAAGTAAACTATTTCTGTAATAATAATAATGAGGATGTTAAAAACTGCAAATGCCTACTTTGCGACAGGAGTTGTTCTAAGCATTTTATATATGGCAACTCATTTTAGTGGGTAATATGTTACTGACCACATAGCTCTTAGCTTCCTTTCCCTAGTTCACCTACCCTTAGTGACACTAATGGGAGGTAGGTAATGTCTATAAAGAAATAATTTACTTTGATGACAGGGGATAAAGGTTCTGAATCATGAGCTACCCTCAGTAAAGAATGGTAATGGTAAGCCAACACAAAAGGTACCTTCATTTGTCTGTTATCTTTTGCCACCTTATTTTGCAATTATAAAGTGTTTTTTTCCTTCTTCTTCTTCATTTAGATAAAAAAGTTGAAAGACAGGCTAGGCAGCCATGCTTAGTCTTAAATCCTCTCCCCTCCCATGTAACATATGACAAATGGGTTTTTCTTTTTCTCTCCCTTTTTTTTTTCTTGTATATGGTCCCAGCTGTTTCTCTTCCCTTCACAATGTTAACCTGTTTTATTCAACACATTCCCCAAATCTCTTCTCAGCTCAACTCTGGTACTAGAGCACAGTTAAAGCTACTTAAAACCACTCCACATGACCCTTAAGAGAGGAGGTGGATTAAGAAAGGGTTCCCCTAAATAAGCTGCCGAGAGCCGGAATGCCAATCCTACTGCCTTTCCCCTCTTCTGGAAGCACCCATCACCCCAGGCTTTGAAAAGCTACATTTCCAAAACGACACACTCCCATTCCACCACAACAAAGCGTTGTTAGGGAACAACACAACACAGCACCCTCTACCCCACTCCCTGGAAACACAAAGCTAACCAGGCCGGCAGACCCTCCCCAAAATATGCATCCTGCATCCTTCGGCCAAGATGTCCAGATCCCCTGGTCCCCTCGGGGCACCAGCGCGCTCCGGCTCGAAAGCGGGGGAGTCAAGTGAAGGGAGGACGAACCCGGGGCAATTTAAAAATTCCCCGGCGGGTTCAGACTGCTGGTAAACTGTAGTTCATCCACTCACCACCACTCAAGTCCTTTATCATCACAGTCAGGCCGGCCACGCTAAGGGGTTCCAAGTTTCAATGCTCCCTGCCAGATAGGGGATCCGGGCGGCTGGGAACGCAAGGTTCTGGGGGGTAGGGGTGCCGCCACAACTCCCAACCCTCTCGCAACGTTGTTCCTCCAGAATTTGGCACATATACCTTGGGATTTCTGTTTTCTGCGCGGGGAGAGGGGGAGATGAAGGAGGGGAGGGAAAACCGGGAAATAGGGTGTGGCGATTCAAAGAGGGAAGGGGTGAGGGAGAGTTAAAGTCATCTCTGCCCGGGACAGAGCCGGGTCTAGCGGCCGCGGGCCTTTCCGTCGCTTTGTTGTCAGCGTCCTCGTCACTCGCGCGCACGCTGAGTGCAAACACGCCCCCCAAAATCATCGCAAGTGTCCACGAGGGCCCTACAGCCCCCAACCCCTTGGCAGAAGGAAGAAACTTGTACACGGGCGCGCCAGCGCCAGGATGCTGCGGTTTGCCTATGAGGACCATTTCAAAAGCTGAACTAACGATGATCATTAAATAAAAGGATCAATAGTATTTTGTTTTCTTCCGAGTCTTAGGAAAAATAAAATTCCTGTTTTCGATCAGTCGGCTAATATTTACAGTCGCCCGTGGCGAAAGGGGTTGAGGCGCGGGGGAGGTGAGGTTGGTGCTCACGGTACAGAGAGTGAGGAAGGTGCAGAGGCGGGCTGCGGAGACGGGGACCGGCTGGGGGACCCGGGTCCCCGACGCCATTTGCGGGGCAGTGCCCGCCTTACCTGTGGATGCAGTTTCCATGGCAACGGGCGGCGGCCGGGCGGGGCCCGAGCCCAGTTCCCGGGGCGCCACTTCCTCGGCCCCGGCGCCCAACCCCTGGCCGGACTCCCCCGCCTGCGGCGCCGGCTTGTCCCCTTTCGGCGTCATCGCTTCATCCTCCCCCTCCCCCCGGTCCCCGAACCACTGGGACCCGGGGTTGGCCAGCGGCAGCAACTCGTCTTGGGTAACCGGCGGCGCGGCCATGGCTGGCGGTCCCCGGGGGCGGCGACAACGACTTGGCGGGGCCGAGGTGCGGTGGCCAAGCGGCGGGCGCTCCCTGCTGCTGTCCCCGCCGGGACTCCGGGCTTGGGGAGGCTGCGGTGTCCGCGCCGCCGCCGCCGCTGCTGCAACTCCGGCCGAGCTGCCGCCTGCCGCTCTGGGCGCTTCAGCTCCTCCTCCTCCTCCCCCTCCTCTTCCTCCCGGCCTCGCGCCGCCGCCGCCGCCGCCTGCGCTCCTCCTCCTACTCCAGTCGCCGCCGCCGCCGCCGCCGCTGCCTCGCTGCTCCCAAGCCTGTGACTACGCAGGTGAAAAAGGCCTGCTTCGGCCGCGTCCTCCTGGGAGCACGATAGCCCCAGGCCTGCTGATGGCAGGCCCCTCTTGGGGGATGTGCCAAATCCACTTGAGTCTTCCTCCCATTTGGGGAGGACTCAAAGGAGAGGATGCGCAGGTAGAAGCCGCCCCCAGCTGGAGCGTGACTGATCAGGCAGGCCGCCCTCTCGTCTCGTAAAGTTAAGCCTCGACTGGTGTCCCAGGACCAGAGGCCAAAAAAGGGAAGCTGGAGCCCTCATGGCCACAGTTGTGTGGGTGACCAGTATCGGCTCTGGAGGGGACGTAGGTCTGCGCGGGGAGGGGTGGAGATGGGTGTTGGTGGCAGATGGTGACAAGGGATCTGCAACCCCGAGGTTAAATGCTGCGTCCTTAAATTGTTTCCAGAACAGGGCTGAAAATAGTGGAGCTATCAGAAGAGCCTTCGAAAAAACCTTGTCAGACCTCATCGCTACCTGCAGTGAGGGCACATAGGATGGCACAAACAGGACAGAAAGCAGCTATGTTTCTTTACGGAAACACTGAGCCAAAGCCATACAAATTATAAGCTGTCTGTGTTTATATTTATTTGTGCTATTTCATTTGAGAAGTTGGACATTCCAGGAAGCTTGCTGCTTCTGCTCTCTTTTTTTTTTTTTCCTTCACAGCTCCTCTCCCTGATAAGGTAGAAGATATTTGACAGATAAGCAAAACTCAGAGGAGAAAAGTGACTTGCCTTATAATGTAGTATTCCCATATGTAGACCCATATTTTCAAACAAGACTTATGCTTTATTGACTCCCAAGTTGTCTATAAAATAATGTGGTTGGGAAAATATGAGGTTCAGTCCAACACAGAGGGTGGCTTATCTGCCGCTCTTCTCTAGAAAAGGTGGGGCATGAGGTGACCTTCTGGGCGGCTTTGTGGGACTGCTCAGCCATCATAAGCATATTGAGGATTTCATACCTGTTGATTTTTTATATTCAAAAGCCTACTTCAGCACCATTCAGATGCTCCTCAAAAATGCTGAAACTTAAAAGCCTAAATTTTTCCCAGCCTTTGTTCTGCTAGTACATTAATATTCTAAAGATGTTCAGTGACAATAAATTAGATAAAATGTGATCACTTAATAGACAAATATGGTTACTAGTGCCAGATGTCCCTGAGAATCTAATGATCACCAAAATTTTATATGATTGATATCTTCAAAAATTATGATGGACATGTTCATTATCTTGTGGTAATAGCTTCACGGGTATATACATATGTCAAAACTCATCAAATTGTTCACTATAAGTATGTGCAATTTAATATATATCAATTTTATCTGAATAAAGCCATAAAAAATTACCCCCTCCAACAACCACCACCAAAAAATTCTTGGTTCTCATGAATCATCATGGCTTTTTAAATCTTTCCATAGAAAAAATGAGCATGTTTAAGAAATCTTTAAGATTCCACTGCTGTCTTTCCATGGGACTTAATCATGTTGGGTAATCAGGGGCACTTGTGAGATTTTTCAAATCAATTGTTTAGAACTCCCTAAAGCATTAGAAATACCAGACAGAAATTTCTCACATTTTCATTATTGATCACATGCCAAGAACACAGAAAATTCTAATGGTATAAGCATTAAGTGGTTATTGATGGGTACTGAACCTTTGAGAATTGTTATGGTAAGGCAATTACATACAAAGTAATATGGAGTATGCTATTTTGTTTCTCTGAGAAACATTAATGAAAGTCATCATTTAAAATCTGGAATAACTATGCAAGCCTCTAACTTCCTTATGTCTAAATTGATAAGGAGTTTGGGGATATGATTCTAAGTATTTTCTGTATTTCATCAGATACTGATCAATACTCTAATTAAGAATATGTGGAGGAAATAGCCAGTTAAATAATTTAGATTTTACTTGTTTGAGGAAACTGAAATTTTTCATTTTGATAGAAATTTTGCATTTCCAGTTTAATTAAAACTCCATTTTGATAAATGATTTTATCTTGCTCTGCTGAAAAAAGGTGTGCACACTGTTTCAGTTTTAGCAATTTTCAAAGCTATTTTTACTTATTAGGTTCCACCTCTGGATGTATACAAATAATTATCTATTTGGTGGAAGAAATTTTCAGATTTATGCTATGGTTTGAAATTGCCAATGTTTATCAGTCTCATTTATTTTACATTTTCACCCCGGTGAACTGACAAAGCTTGACTAAATTGAAAATTTATGGGCACAACACACAGTCAGCAATGGAATTCCAAGACTTGCATAGTTTCTCTAAGTTATGAATTCCTCTGAAATGTTTTTGAAATAAAGAAAACAGGGTTGGCACTTGGAAAGGATTCTTAGCAAGAAGAGTTGAGACAAAAGAACTGTCAGATTTTCTCTTTAGCTATTGTTTTTTGGAAAAGAAATTTTGTTCATTGTTTTAAAAGCATGAATCTGGTAAGGAGCATTTATTTAACACTAGCTTCTTAATTCAGACCAAACCTTGCATCATGGGGAAAGAGGTGTGGGGACACGCAAGAAGAGTACGGCAAGTAACAAACTTGAACCAGGAGGAAATCCTTTCCAGCCTCAACATTAAAGTTACTCAATAGCTCTCTTCCTCAGTTTCCTCAACTGTGACCTGGATGTTTTAATAGTACCTTCTGCCTCAGGTTTGGGGGAAACACTAAATGGGTTGACATATGTAAACAATATTATTAATTAAAATATATAGGTTGATGCAAAAGTAATTGCGGTTTTTGCAATTATTTTTAACCTTTTAAACTGCAATTACTTTTGCACCAACCTTATAATATCACATGCCAAATTATTTCCAGAAAATGGTTTACAATAGTAAAAACTCTGTCTGTCTGAGTATTTATATTTGCAAAAAGTCAACGGTAAACATTTCAGGCATTTAAAGCAAAGTAGATGAAGAATGATCCCCTATATTGAGTTACTAATGGTCTGTTTCTACTAATAGTTCCTATATTCTGAAAGACAAACCTCACATAAAGATAGATATATTTCAAAGGTTCTTCTAAGTAGTTGGATAACACACACACACACACACACACACACACACACACACACACACTTTAACATGAAATAGCATATACCAGGAATAGCAAACAGAGTCATTGATTGGTTAGTAACAGATGCTTGGAACTCTGTGTTGACAGAGTCTTTGGTTATATTCAAATCCAGTAGGAAAGAGTGTCAAGGATAAGTGATAGCTATATTCAGGTAAGTGAAGGGGGCATGGCAACACACTCCAAGTATTTGTCTTTTCTGGATTATATACAAGTTTATCAGCACCCAAGCCAGGGACCTACTTTTGAACCTTTATAGGAGAGAATACAACTGTGGGAGCATCCTATTGACTTAGTAAGATAAGTTTTTGACACATCCTTGCCTTGCCAGCACTGTTATCTGTGTTTTTGTTTTGTTTTGTTTTGTTTTGTTTTGATTACAGCCATCTTAGTGGGTGTGAAGTAGTATCACATATTGGATTTTTTTATTTATTGATGATATTTAGCAGCTTTTCATGTGCCTATTGGCCTTTTGTATATCTTTTTTTGGAGAGATGTCTATTCAGATCCTATACCCGTTTTTAAATCAGGCTATTTGTCTTTTTATTGTTGAATTGTAAAAGTTTTTTTTATATATTCTGGATATAAGTCCTTTATCACATATATGATTTGCAATATGTCCCTCTATTTTTGATTATCCTTTCACTTTCTTGATGGTGTCCTTTGCAGCACAAAAACATTTAATTTTTATGAAGTCCAATTCACCTATTTTATTTTTTGTTACTTGTGCTTTTGGTGTCATATCTAAAATATTATTGCCTGATCCAAGGTCAAAAGATTTACAACTATGTTTTTTTTTTTAAGAATTTTATAGTTTTGGATCTTATTTTTAGGTCTTTTGTCAATTTTGAGTTAATTTTTATATATCATGTGGGTAATGTGTCTTTGTTATTTTGTGAACTTCCTTTTGTGTCCAGTGTTTACTTTTCCAGTCAGACTTTTTTTCCCCACAAATTTGTTAAACACTCTTTGTATCATATTTTTGTCATTTGTGTTGCAGATATTTTTCTGCAACATAATTCTGAAAAATAGTTCTGAAAAATCTTCAAAGACTTCTTTAAAATCACATGGCTAATGCAACTGTAACTAAAGCCTAAGTTTTCTGACTCTAAAATTCATGCTCTCCAACTGAAAAGCCCTAACACAATATAATCAATTTTTCAGTTTGTACGCAATGTCATTAACGAAAGCCTGGCTCACCAGAGCTCAAGGTAAATAAACTACAGAGGTAGTTAAGATTAGTGCCCATAGACTACACCCAACATATTCAGAATTTAAAGCAACATCACCAGCATCAAGACTAAGGACAGGAAAGGTCCAGCGGTCCGGGAGGCAGTCAGAACCCTGGACAGCTCAGTAGCTCCTTAGCAAAAACAAGTTTTCTTCTAACTTTAGACTGCAATCACTGAAACCTCAGATTAGTGGATGACTCGTACTTTTGGGGGTTAGTTCCAATTTGAAGGGCTCTAGCCTGATGCATATGGCCCAACTTCTCCTAGGGAAAAGTGCCATACCATCTTCCAAGGGTCTGTGGTCTTTGTGAAGTAACATGGCCTCATCCTGGAGACTGACAAATATGTTAGGAAATCTCAGGTCCCTGGGGTTTCTTTCGGGTTAGGCTGGCCTGAGGAGAAATATTTTTTCCTTCTTTCCTTTCTTGGAGCTCTTTATCCATAAATCTGCCTTCCCGTCAAATTTAGGGACTAAGCATGAACTCCACTGTAAGTGGGGACCTGAAACAGTACTTGGCAGTGGCTTAAGTTTACATGAGAGTGCAAGGAAAACTGAGAGGAATATTGACTGATATGGAAGGACTCAGAGCCAGACCATATTTATCAGTCCATAAACACCATAATACATGTTTGACCTCTGGTGTCACAGAGCAGATAGGACCACACAAACTCTGTGGCTTGGATGCACTTAGGAACTGTCCTGAGTAGTGATTCACCCGTCCCACTGCAGCCCTATTTGGTTACAGGTGTAAGACAGTGATAAATCAGGCTACGCTTGTCCCGACTGGGAAAATAATCTAAGTGGAGGCCCAGACAAAAGTCCTTAGCATGAACGTCACCCAGGATACCTAGCACATTGTCAGCAAAGAGACAGAAACACTCTGGGTCTGTTTCATTTCACCTGAGGAAATAAGGAAAAGGGAGAACCCTGAACTTTGAAATGGGCACAGCATACTAGAATATCAGTGGAGGAATTAGCCAATTATCTTATGTAGAGAAACAATTCCTCTGCAGAAACATCTAGATACTCTGGAATAATGTTACTCGTCAGCAGAATCATGGCTTCCTGTGTATCTCAACTCTGGAGACTTCAGAAAGATCTTCCTGCTTCCTGCCAAATGTTGCTCTAGCCTGTCACTGGTGTTGGAAAGTCAACATTTTGACTTAATATAAATTTGGCAGATCAGTACTGTTGTAAATGGCAGCCTCCCCAAATAGGTAACTCAGCATTCATAGAGTGCTCTTATCTCATAGTGAATGATCAGACAGCTTTCCTAAGCTGAGCTTAGATTCTGATAAGGGGAGATTGACCCAGCACTCCCCACTGCCCTGGGATGACAGCCTGCAGGATTACAATTGCAGGCACTTCACAGTCAGAGGAAGATGCTTAACTTCCCCAGGGCTGAATACATTTCAGCAAACTGTGAACATGCTCAACAATCCTTGCAGATTGTAATATTGCTACAGAAGTTATCTCTAAGATTGTGAAAATATTGATTTTCTTCTTCAAACTTTTTCATCTTTTCTGAATTTTCCAACAAAAAGAGAAGTTTATGAAAAGTCTCTAAGGTAATCAGACAGCATCCTTTAGATACTAATAAGTTTTGCTTGTAAATTATACATGTAAGGTTATATTAAGCGTCAAAGATTAATTCATGAAAGGAGCACTACAGGTTGTCAGGAAGCCAGAGGAAGACAGGAATTATGCATCTGACTACAGCAAGAAAACCCCATGTATACTTTTTAATGAGTAATGCAGCTCTCATACCTAAATTCAAATTCTTTTACCTGGAAAAAAAAATGAAACTACATACATAGTAAATTACCAAATGAGCATTTTAAGGTAATACATTTTTAAGATAGTTGTAGAAAGAGTGTAATCACAAGGCAAACTGCTTATAATCTGATGATACTGTCCTTTTTGTGCAGGTAGCTATGAAACTAGAACCTCCTACAGACTGTGGATCAAGCTTCTTGATTAGTTCCAGCAACACAACTTATTCAATACATATCCTCTTTATTTGTTCATTCATTTATTGAATACTTCCTCTGTCAGGTTAGGATAGGCTATAATGCAGTAACATACTAACTCTGAAATTTCAGTGGCTCAACACAAGAAAATGTTTCATGAGGTGGATCATAATTTTAAGGTTAGCAGGAACCCTGTCATCATGCTGCCTAAATTTGGACCCCAGCTCTGTCACCGTCTAGCTGTGAGAACTTCGACAAGCTATTCACTGTGCCTGTTTTCTCATCTGCAAAATTGGGATAACGGTATGTTCTCCACAAGACTGTTGTGAAGGTTGAATGACACGATAATGTCAGTGTCAGACACTTAACATAATGCCCGACATATACTAAGTGCTTCATAAATACTATTATGTATTCAGCGCAATGCTTGACACACAGTCAGCACTCAATGGTTCTAAATTATTCTAAAGGGAAAGTTTTTAGTGTTTCTTTGAGATGAGTTTGATCCCATAATAGATATTGGTTTACTTAAAGCCTAACTCACAATGCAGGTGTCCCAACTACCATTCATGAAGGATGGTTTTACACCGTTGTAGAAAGTTGGGCTTCTGAAAACTAAATTATCTTAGAAATAAGGTACGTTTAACACTGCACCTGAGCAGGACACACATAAAGCACAAATGGCCACAGGATTTTAAGTAGCTATGCTGACAGGAACAAAACAGTGAACTAGCAGTGGACACAGAGCCACAGGCCACAATGCCCCAGGTTGGTTAGGAAACGCTAAGAGACAGCAGTGCTGGTCTCACCAGCTGGGTGCATTGCCAGGAGCCAAGTTGTGAACGCGTGAGGGTTGTGAAGACCGATACATGCTAAGAGTTATTTTGGTTCTGTAAAAATAAACTTCTTCCTATATGTTGTGTTAAACAGGGTATTGTTGAATTCTGGGATGTCTTTTTTCTCACTATTTTACATGCACATTTTATAAAAGTGACTAACATATAGTAGATACTTAATACATTCTGGCTAAATAAATGCATGAAGTGTGAGGACACCCACTAGAAGAAGACACACTCAGGATCCTTTAGACTAAGCAAGGTCACCTCCTCCAAGGGACACTGCTTCTCCATACCAGCCCTGAGATATCAACCCAGGGGCTCCACTAGGCACCTCCAGATCTTGTGACAGCCTGGGTCCTGGCTTTGACCTTTATTTTCCTTCTGCAGATGGAGGGATTTGAAGCAGCTTTCAATCCCTGTTTGCCCTGTGTTCTCCCTCAAATATGGCTTCACTTCTGGTGACTTGGCCTTCCCTAGTTTCACTTCAGTCTCCTTCCACCTTGCAAGTCTCCACCCATTTCCCAAATAAACCTGTCACCAGCTCTCCACTCCTTGGCTTCCTACATTCTGTATCTGTCACCCTTGAGACAGAGGCTTTTGTGTAGCTGTGGCATCTGCAGTCTCCGAAGTTAACGTCTCAGGTTCTGTCAATCCCTGCCGACTCTGCCCATTACCCCCAATACTAACACAGGAATACCACTTGGGAATATCCAAGGCCATGTGGAAGGTCATAGCATTCCTAAATATTTTGAAGCCCAGATGCCTTGAAGTCTGAAATATTTTAGCACAGAGGCCTTGAAATTTGGATTTCCTCATAAACCACCTCTTCAGGAGGGTTAGATATTAAAATCTCCAGTGATAATAAATACAGTCTCCTGCTTGGCTATGATGAGGAATCTACAGCTTAACTGGAATAGATTTTGAAGGATGCCCTAGCAGTAGTGGCTGGATGTGGAAGCTTCAGTGTCAATAGCAGAGCCATAGCTACGTTCTGGCCTAGACTGTTCATTTTTTTTTTTTTTAGCTCACTCAGTTTGGAATGGAATAAAACCACTCTAGTGAGTTTAAGAAGTTCTGAATAGTCAGTCCATTGGGCCACCTAAGTGGAGATAGATGTGTTTGTCCAGATTATTGTGCCTACTGATTGGAGCTGACTCAATGCCCCTTAAGTACTAGCTCAGGTGTCTGCATTATTATTCTTAAGCTTGGTGGCTTCCTTAGGGATCATCTTAAACTGATGTACTTAGGCTAACCTGACTCCAGCTTTATCTTCCTCTTTGCATTCAGGTAGGCAATCCACTATGCCATTTCTAAGCCCCAGTTGAGAGGGGAGTGGAAAAAAATCAGCTCTGGTGTCATAAGGTCCCTACCAAAGGATGAATCTCATCACAGAGCAACCCGAGCACCTGCATCTATCACCCTACAGTCCCCCAACAAGTTCGACCAACCTAAGAAGTTTCAGGAACTATAAACTTTGGCTAGTAACTAGGGACCACATCTATTTCTGCTGCAAATTGCCCCCAGTGTAACTGCATTAAAAATATTCCATAGAGCTCCATGCCCACTGCATTCTATGTAGATGACATTCCCAGGAGCCAAACACTGCAGCAGCCTTCATTGCCCCAGTTGAATTGAAACTAGTGGCCAAACTTGAGAATTAGCTACTCATGATAACTATTTCGTTTCACTAAAAAACTGTAACCCTGAGTGTAATAAGTATCCCATTTTTTCCTATAGGTCTTAGAATTTGTGGTCTGCCTCAGAACTGGCATTTTGCTCTTTTACCAAGGCCTATGGTCTTCCTAGACTCTGTCCAGAAACCAGAAACTAAGCAAAGTATTCCTTAGACATGTTGGAAGTATCAAAACTTCCAGTACACTCGCAGTCCCATGGAAATATTCCATGCTGGTGCTGGAAACCCCACTTCTGATGGGGTATGTTCATTCTTCCCAGAATACAGATGCAGGTACTCTGAGACTTTTTTCCCACCAGCTTGTGACAATGCCCCAACAGAGGAACACTATCTTTTCGTATGTGTTGTATTGGGGTGCAATCATATCTGAATGATTGTCACACAACTCCAGGAACCTGACCCATTCTCTCGTACTTGTATGACTCTGAATTGCTGCTAGCCTACTGGCTCTTTGCTGAGCTGGATCAATGCAAATATGAGACTGTAAAGGTCAATTCTCTGGAACTATCTCTCCTGAAGACATTCAAAGATATGCATGATCGGGGTAGGCCACTGAGCTCCAATAGACTCTAGTAAATCTGGTGTTTGTGGAACATTATAGGATAGAATGGGATATAAATGTATATAGTTCCTGCCATATTTCTCCATTATGACTTCCAAGCTTACTAAAATGCTTAAGGAAAACAAGGCAAGCATCATAAAAGACCCAAAAGGCATTTGAAAATCATGAAGATCTACCCTGCATCTATTCTAGTACTACTAGAACCTTTCCTTCCTCAAGCATATGTTCTGAACATGCCATAGAGGAATATTTCTCAAAGTATGATCTAGAGACCAACTGCAACAGAATCACTTGACATTCTTGCTTAATATGGTTGTTCCAGGTATACTGAGTCAGATACACTGGAAACAGGCTCCAGAATACGTAATTAAGTACCTCAAGTTATTCTTATATCCACTAAAATTTCAAAATTATAATTATAGCAGTATACTTCCTAACTGAGCCCTAACTCAGCATTTTTACAAAACTATTCCAAAAATTTACCATTCCCATCCCCTGTCCCACCCAATCACCCAGTCAAAGTTATATGATATGGGAGAGGAAGTTCTTGACCACTAAAGCAACAGAAAGCTTGAAAGCATTATTTAAAAGAGGGCGCCAGTTATCACTTATGCCAAAAATGGGCTATTGCAATCTAGAACAGCATCCAATTGTCCAAAGATTAAGCCAAAGGTCAATTCATTGGTTCTAAGCCTCTCCCAGTGCCAACTGCAGGGCAGGTTAGGCCAAGTAGAGACAGCAGAGAACAGTTAGCCATGGACAACATAGTCATGTAGGTCAGGGAGAAGTATAGGTCAGAAAGACTGGTGGAACTGGGAGCATTTAATGCTAGAAGGTAGCTGTTTGGATATTTATAGCAAGGTGTAATGCTAGGAGAGGTAAGACAGAGTGGGTGAGGAGATACTGAGGATACTTAGGGCAGGAAGAAGACACTGACGATACCCAGCAGAAGAATTCAAGCAACAGGCTAATCTAGTAAAGGCAATATTGACAGACACATCAAAAACAATGTACAAAGACAGGTACAGAGATAAATGCATAACTTGAGGTTTATAAGATACATTAGATTGGTACCTGTGGTTGGGGTGGGGGTGGGACTGGAGAAAAATTGGAGATAAAAAAACAAAAAATACCAACAAACAAAAAACAAGTGCTTAATATGGACAAATGATAATATGCTGTGTGACCTGAGAAATACATTCAACTTTTTGAGGCTGAGGTGCAAATAAAAGACACAAAGGAAAGGAGGTAAAGAGGAAAGAATTCTCCATGCAAAGAACTGGTCAGCTTTCTAGTGAATTAAGACTACCATCACTGCTTAAATTCATTGTCCCTCAATTTGCTACCTTAGAGCTAAATACAAATACAACTCGGACGGTAAAATGAGGAGGTTATATTGTCTAAGAGCCAGTAAGTGCCTCTTCACAATTCCATTCTGGCTGCCTTTTAAGAAAAGCCATTAATTATATATCAACAAATCATGGATAAAGACTATTTAACTTTTTTTAGATAGACCAATTAGAAATAGCGTTCTGTTTGTCTAATTAAAACTTTATTTCAGAACACTCCTAACTTTTAATTGAATAATATATATTCACTGTCAGACATTAATAATAAGAGGGCTTCTGCTGATGAATTTAGAAGAGCCACGTAATTCTCTCTTCCACTGCCAAAGTAAATCCTAAATTGTGCTGCATTCCTTCTTTATGCTATATCAAATTCAAATGTGTGACATATAATTTTTAGATAGTCTAATGAAATCATTAGCTGGAAAGTATTCATTTGTATAAGAATCAAATGTCAGCAAGAATATAAAAATTAAATTAGCATTTGAAATCCCTAGACTTTTGGTTCTCTGGAATTAAAGGCATTGCAAAGCCAAATTGTCACTTAAATGTCTTCACAGTTCTCTACCAATAAGGGTAGGGCTTTTGGGAAAATAAATTTAACAATTAATTAAAAAGGTTTTAATTAACAAATTATTATGCAACTCATGGTTTTATTTAGGTCTGTAAAGTCACCTCTATTTTGTTTTAAATGGTTTTTCTTTAAATCAGGCAGTGATGCAGTAAGTTTGCTATAATCAGTGGTAATATACCTTCCCAATTGTTTTTACATTCAAGATAACTTTACCCATAAATAGATATAATTTGCCTTTGTCTAGGAGTATGAACAGAGAGATGAAAGAAATGAAGTCTTATTTCACTTAGAATATTTAATTTTCTTTCAGTGTTTTCAATTTCCATTGTTTCTTGTACAGACAGACAAAACCTTATCATAAAGAAACTTTAAAGTGAGAAATGGAGATTAACCAGACTGATCTCTACTTTTGTATTCCTCCTATGGCTTTTAACTGTAATCACCGTTTGCTCTAAATTCCATCTAGAATATGTTAACAACATTCTTCCTTAAAGAATTACTCAGGACAAAGGCTTTAGTTTGGCAAGTCACCAATGGTTATCAGTTTACAGCTATACAGGAACTCAGACTCAATTTCTGGCTTGCCAAATCCTTGAGCTGAACCTAGAAATAATATTGTTAAAGTTACTTGTTTATGTAATATAAAGAAACTTGTGTGTTAGCTCTCTCCCAGTCTTTTACTGGTTAGGAAAGTCACAATAGATTTCTAACAATATACTTTGACAATCTCTACAGTTTTATCCAAAAGAGCTGCATCCCCAAAATGAGAAGCTTCATGTAGATAATTCACTTACTTCACTTCTAATCCAACTTCTTAATCTAAAAGGTTAGCTCTCAAAACTATCATATTCTAGTCTTTATACTCTAAGATAAAAATTTGCCCAGATAAGTCATCTTGTTCAACTAGATCATTTATTTTTAATTAATCAATTAATGAAAGATGGAAACTGAAATTCCTGGGAAATAAAAAATGTAGAGGGAAGAGGATGTATTATAGAACTGTACACCTGAAACTTATATAATGTTATTAGCCAATGTTTATCTTTTTCTATGTTTATATGTATGTTTACAATAGTCAATAGTACAGATAATATTATTGGAATCATGACAAATATGTTGAATTATTGGTAGTTGTTACATTAAAGGAAATATTTTTTTAAAATCTGCATTCCTGTATTTTTCTTGAGAAAGTGTAACAGTTTAAAACTAGTCCATTGAACGAGGTGGCCATCTAGTGACGGAAAAGAGCACTGCCGACCCTAGTTCCCATGAATTTAATGTCATCAGTATTTCTACACAAACTGAATCACAAAAACTACAGTAACGCTGTCCAACAGAAACATAATAGAAGTCACACATGTAATTGAAAATGTTCTAGTCAACGTTTTTAAAAAGTGAAAAGAAACAATAATTTTAATCCACTTTGATTGAACCCAATATATCAAAAATATTATCATTTCAACATGTAATCAATACAAAAATATTTTCTTTCATATTAAGTCTTCAAAATACTATGTGTATTTTGCAGCACATCTCAATTCGGACAAGCCACATTTCCAATGTCCAACAGCCACACGTGTCTAGTGGCTACCATACTGGACAGCGAAGATCTAGAGAATGAAATGAGTACTGCAGTCCCTTTGATTTGCCTTTTACTAAGTTCACTCATTTCTCAGCCCTTCTGCCCACTCTTTTCAAAGTTCCTCCTTTTCCCTTTTTAAATTCGACTTTATTTTTTTTTTTCCTCCTGAACATTTTAGAATACTTAAACGGCCCCCAAAAGCCTGTCCGAGAACAAAAAGACCCATGGAGGGGACACATCTTTTCTCAGAAGGGTACCGGGCGTGCGTTTGCCTGCTGGTCCTTGGAGTAGGCTCGCTCGGCGCTCGCGGCTTCGGGCGGCGGTCAGCAGCATTCCGGGACGGCGCTAGCGGCCGGCCGCCAGAGGGAAGCCACGCCCCGATCAGGGCCCGTCACGGTCGCCCGGCCGCCTTGTGACATCACAGCACCACGCCTAGCGAGGGTTCAAGTCCAGTAAAGCGCTGCGCTTCCAGGCCCCGAAGGTGAAGATTTACAATAGGAGAGAGCCGGGACTGGAGGAGGCAACGACTAGCTCCCCGCCACCATGCCCACAGCTCGTTGCTTCCCGTCAGGTCCTCTGGTCGGGCGAAAGCAGGTGAAACGTTGCGCGCATGCACTGAATGACCCGCGGGCGGAAAGCGCCACACGATTTCCAAAGAGCTTCGGCGGGGTCTTCCGGGCGGACCCCTACCTCTGCTGATTGGTTGGAGGTTGACGCCACGTGATCCAGAAAGGGCTCGGCCGCTTCTTTCCCCGCCCCTTTCATCCCCACCCCCCTAGGTCGCCGCAGGCTGAGCGGGTTTCCTAGGCAACCGCAGCGGGTAGTGTGTACACTTCAGGTCCCGGGCTAGAGAGGGTATCGTGCCTGCTGTTGCAAGCCAAGGATTGAGAGGTCGGAGTGAACTCAGCTTTCTCTCTGGGATTGTCCCGGAATCCATCCTGTCTCTGGGATAAGGTGAGTGTCTGTCACCTGGTGGCCTTCGGGTGTACACTATGTGTAGCCAGGCCCTAGATAGTCTTTGCTCCCCTCTGTCTGTCTCCGGCCGCACCAGGAGGAAGACAGGAGAGAAGCAAAGTGAGGTGCAATGGAGATAATGGCTTTATCTGAGGCTGTCAGTGAACCTCGCAAAGTTTAAGAGTTGGAGGAAAAGGAAGGTGGTCTTTAGTGCACAGGTTAAGGTGCTCCTTGGCCAAACTTGATACTGCTCACCTGAGCGGGGAAGGGCATTCACCCCCTCCGTGATAAGGGATGGAGTCTGATCCCTTTATACCCAAGGGAGGAAACAGAGGTTTCTAGCTTGTAGAAAAGAAATTTGATTTTCTCAGAGTGATACCCTTCCCAGCTCTCATGGTAGACAGAAACGCGGTCTCTTACACTCCCATTATCATAATACTCTGATTGGACATGTATAGCTAGTACTTCTTTAAGTTATACTATAAAGGACATTGTGATATGACAATTAATTCAAACCATTTCAACAAATTTTATCAAACACCAAGCATGTGCCAAGCACTGTGATATGTTCGTCATCACCGCCTTCGATGAACATGTAACCTGATAGGGAGGAAAGACCTGCAAGCATCACAATACATTGGGACAGGTGCTATACAGAGAGCATTTGCAGACCTTAACAGGAGTCGAGGAAAAGAAGGATTATAATACTACAAGAGAGAATTAAAGTCTTCACACCCTTAATGTAAATCTTTAAGGATGTATGGAGGATACCATAAACTCAAGGGAAAAAGACATTTTGGGTGGGGAAACAGCATATGCCAAAGTACAGAAATATTCCAGCATGTTCGGAGAACTATATAAGGTGTGATCAAACAATACAGTGAATATTTAAATAAAACAAAAATTTATTATAGTAAAAGACACATTGCCATTTATCCCCCTTAAGTACTCCCCCTTGCATCAAACACACTTATCCCATCATTCTTGCCACTGTCTGAAGCAGTTCTGGAAGTCCTCTTTTGTGAGTGTCTTTAGTTGCTCTGTCGTGGCTGCGTTGATGTCCTGAATCATTTTCACTTTGGGGAAAAGCCAGAAGTCACACAGTGCCAGATCCGGTGAATAAGGTGGATTATGGACACACCGTAATGTTCTTATTTGACAGAAATTGCCATACCAGAAGCGATGTGTGACACCTCGCCTTTCAGTTGTGATCAAAAGATATGGGGAATGCTGCTGCCGAATGCCATCCAACGGGAAGGCAGGGATCCTCAATACAGGAATTGGCACATCGAACCTTAGTAAGACAGTGTGACAACTTTCAACTTGTTTGGTGCAGTCAGTTCGGTGTGAGCTACGGTTGAGAGAAGGTATGTTTTCAACTGTGCCACAAATCATCCCCCATCATGACAACGCTCCGTGTCACACATCGCTTCTGGTATATGGCAATATCTTTCAAATAAAAACATTATGGCGTGTCCTCATCTACCTTATTCACCAGATCTGGCACCATGCGACTTCCGGCTTTTCCCCAAAGTCAGAATGATTCAGGACATCGAGGCAGCCACTACAGCACAACTAAAGACACTCACAAAAGAGGACTTCCAGAACTGCTTCAGAAAGTGGCAAGAACAACGGCATAAGTGTGTTCCAAGTGAGGGGAAATATTTTGAGGGGGATTAATGGCAATGTGTCTTTAACTATAATAAATTTTTTTAGAAAAATGTTTTGATCACACCTCATAGTTATGACCAGAGCCCGGGGTGCTCTGGGGAGTTTGTGATTGATGAGCTTGTGGGGTAGGTAGGAGTCAGAGCACAGAGACCATGAATACCTTCCTGGGAGAATAGCGTGAGCAGATAGATTTACCTTTCAGGAAACTGACTGTCACAGTAGTGTAGAAGATGGATTGGAGGGAAGTAGGATAATAGGGAGGGCATCCAGTTAAGGTGAAATGATTAAGGCCTGAAACCAAGGCAGAGGCAACTGGAAGGGAGAGGAGGAAAAAGTGTGATTGGCATTTAAGAGGCATATGCAGAAAGATTTAACGAGTGAGTGAACATGGGGGGAAAGAGTAAGAGTGGTTGAGGGTAAGTCCAGGTTTCTGACTTGGATGATTAGAAAGATGTTGTCATTTACCAAGATAAGGCATACATTAGGAGAAGCAGGCTGCCTGGAAAATATAATAAGTTCTGTTTTGAACATACTGAATTTTGAGATGCCTGTGACATATTCAGATGGAGTTTTCCATGTGGGTAGTTGGATTTGTTGTACAGGAAAGAGGAAGATAAAGGTTAGTAATTTTTCTCCAAGAATGAAACAATTGATCAGAAAAGTAGGTTTGAAATAACAAGTAGAGCGAAGCCAAGGAGAAAAAGTCAAACCAAAGAGGAAAACTTAAAGAAGAGAGTCATCGGCATTGTCAAATGCCATGTCAAGGTCAAGTTGAGAGCTGAAACATGTCCAGGGTCTTTGGCAATTAGAAGATTACTGTTGACCTTGGTAAAAGAAATTGCAGTGGCCTGAGGTGTCCCCAGTTAGATTGCAGTGAGTTGAGAACTGAAGGGAGGTAATGAAGTATTGCTAATGACTTACTAGAAGTTTCTCTGTAAAACAAGCTATTCATAGAGTACAGGACAGGAAGATTTAAAAAAAAATTTTTTTAAATATAGGAACAACCTAACATTCATATATGGAGAGAAAAGAGACCCTAGAGAAGAAAATATTGGAACAAGTGAGAGGAGTAAAATTTGACAGGTCAATGTTCTAAAAGAGACTTAAGAGGATGGGATCAGTACACAGGAAGGGAGATTCATTTTGGACAAGAGAAAGAATGCTTTTACTAAGACAGAAAGAGAAAGAAATACATTTTTAGGAGCAAAGAGAATTTAAGAAGTGCATATATGACGGCATCACAGTTCTCTTTGAAAATAGGGACAAGATTATTTGCTGAGAAAGAAAGAAGAGTGGTGGAAGTTTAGAACAGTCCCTGTGTCATGAGTCCCAGAGCTATAGCTCTAGTCCTACTCTCCCTAGGAGAGGAAGTTGAAGAAGAAAATATAAAATGTCTGTTGAAGATCCAGCTGAAGTTAGAGGCCATGCGTTTGTAGAGACTTCAACCCCATGCTGGTTATGTGAAATCTTCCAGCAGCACTCTAGAGCAGAGAGGAGGGGTGACTAAACCAACGCAAGATTTGAGATTTGAAGGATGAAATCTATAGAAGCTCCTGGTGGTTTCCTTATAAGCATACAAGGCTTATAAGCATACAAGGCTTAAAAGTACCAGGAAGATCCAGGCTTCTCATAATTTAGATTTGTGCAAATTATAAAATTTGGAGTTTTTTAATTTTGTTTTGCTAATTAACTATTGAATTAGAACAAGACTTTTCCTAAATGAGGGCATTGATGAAGGGAAAACATGGTGAAGTGAGAGGTAAGGTTGGTATCCTAAATATGGATATTTATCAAGAAAAAGTAGTCTTCTTAAATATTAATGCATGGGGAGCTATGCCTTGTTCTCGAAGAAGATCAGCACTGCCAAGATGGAAGTTCTTCCTAAATTAATCTTTACAATGGAATCTCAAAACCACATGTGAGTTTTTAAAAAAATCTAATACAAAATAACAATAAATCTTACTTGGAAAAATGAATATGAAAGAGTAGCCAGAAATTTTCCAAAAAAAGAATATGAGGTTGGAATTCACAGTATAAACCACAGTAATTAAAACAGGATAATACTACAGGAATAGGCAGTGCTAAGGGAGAGCACAGATTAGAAAATCCAAAATTAGACTCAAGTATATGATAATTATGTGATAATTTAGTGACTAACAAAGGGAACAGCTAATTTCTTCTGGAATAGATATCTTGGACATAGACTAGATACATTGGATCACCATATGGTGACTGAGGGAGAGCGGGCATTGAGGGCAGGCTTTAGCCCTTATGTGGTGGTGGGCAGGCAGGGTTTTCTTTAGTGTTCACAGACATTGATGCAGGGGCTTCTTTCAGGTTGTTTCTTGGTAAGTGCTCCCTTGCCTGGCCACTCCTACAGCTTATGCTGTAATATCTGGGGGCTGTCCAAGAACGGGGCTATGAGACAGTTGCAGGGGAAGCAGGGAAGGAATGATCCATATTACTTTCAGGATAGATCCATCACCTAACTAATCACCATCCCGACTACTCAGCCACGATTCTCTCTCACTTATTTTGTTACAACTGTCCCTTAACTAGTCTCCTTGCTTTTGCCCTTGACACCTACAAGTCTGTTTTCAGAGTTGCTAGAGTGATCCTTTCCTAAACCTAAGTGAGCCGGTGTTACTCTTCCACTCAGAATCCCCATATACCTTTCCATCTTACTCATAATAAAATCCAAAATCCTCACAAGAGCCTACAGATCACAAGAGGGCACATGATCTGGCCCCGCAATACCTCTCTGACCTCATATCCTACCAGTCCCCGTTTTCCTTGCTATGCTCCAGCCAGATGATTTTCCTTGCTATTCTGCAAACATGCCATGTATACTCGCACCCCATTATTTTGCATTTGCTCTTCCCTCTGCCTGGATGTATTTTCCCCAGATTTCCTCATAGCTTACACACTCTCATTTCCTTCACCTTTTTGCCCAGATGCCACCTTATCAGAGAAGTCTTCTCTTTCCTCCCCCCCATAATCCTCTGACTGGTAGATATTAGTCCCTCAATACATCTATTAATGAGTGAATGAGTGAATGAACAGAGAATCCAGTGTAGTAGGATAATTATCTGGCCATATTTTTCTTTGTGATGCTAATTGGGTTCCCTTCCCTCCTCGAATCAGCATGGTGGAACAATGTCCCCAGTTTACAAAGCCTGAATACAAATACAGACCGGGTGCAATACTCTGATATAGATCTCAAAATCCTTTGATTTGGTCCCTTTTGACGGTCCACAGCCATCCTCTTCTCAATCACTGTTGTTCTGAGTTTGGGGATTTTTCAACATAGTTTTGTAAAACTTATTTCTCTAGTACCTTGAATTTTGGGGGCTGGTTTGTACTGATGGGCTTTCCTCTTAGTCTGATGCTGTCTGCTTCATTTTCCTTCAAAAGACCTTTTGAAACATTTCTGGCAATTAATGCTCTTTTTCTAACACTACTATACATTTCTTTCTTATTTTCACATTTCCGTAGTTATTCAAGTAGGATTTGGGGAAAGAATTTTAGGTAAATGCGTGGACACAAGTCACCATCTTTTTGCCTTATAATTTTAATTTATATTTATATGTATACCTGCAGCTTCTACCACTGTCCCCTTTGTTTACTCCTTTCCAGCCACTCTGGTCCCCTCATTGCTCCTTGATTATACCCAGCACACACTCACCTTAGGGCCTTGGCACTTGTTGGAATATTCTTGCCCCATGTGACTTCATGGCCCATTTCCCACATTACTTTGCATAAAGGAATAAAAGTGAGCCTACAAGTACTTTTTAAATAAACATTTAAATGAAATTTCATTTAAGTATAATATATACTATATATATTATAGATATAGATATGTATATATATTATATCACACATATATAATAGATAATAGATAAATATATATTTATATCACACAAATCTTAGCAATCTAATTTTATTTTCTCAAAGTGAACATATCCCTTTAATCAGCAGCCAAATAAAAAAATATGTCTTCATCAGCACTCCAGAGCCCCTCTTTTATTTCCTCCTAGTCATTCACCCCTGGAAGGTAACTGCTATCCTGACTCCTAATACCACAGATTAGTTGTTTTCAAATGTTATATGAATGGAGTCACGCAGTATGTTCTTAGTGCATGGCTTCCTTTGCTCAGCATTGTGTTTGTGAGAATCATCTATGTTGGATGAAACAATAGTTTCTTTCTCATTCCACTCCTAGGTAAAAACCCAGTAGAAATGTGTACCTATGTCCAGTATAATAAAAATATTCAGAGAAGCACAAATTAGCTCCAATCTGGAAACAGTCCAAATGTCAACCAATAATACAATGAATAAATAAATGGTTATATATTCATATTATATACATCACTAAACATGCTTTTTAAAAAGCGCAGGTTTTTTCTTTTTCCTTTTTGCCTTGATCTAGGCCCGTCCAACTTGTCATGCCTATTATAACCACATCAGCTGTCACCTGCATCTCAGGTTAACTCATATTAACAACTTAGTATGTATCTTTCCATATTTTCTCCTTGCATAATCATACACACACACACACAATCTGTGGGGGAGTTATTGTAAAAAGTGGACTCACAATATACACCATTTCTACATCTTGCTATGTCATGTCATAATATTAAAACCAGGATTCCTATATTTTTTAAAAATTACATGTCTGCAAATAATGTAATGAAAATATTAAAAATTATGAAAAACTGACTTAAATTTTATTGAAGCTATTTATGTATTAATCAGTTCATATCATCTAAAGTGAAGAAGTTGGCTAATTCATTTGAATAAAGTTTATTACCATGCCAGGTATGTTTCTAAGCCCCTTTTTTTCTGTCTAAGTACACTTAGAGAACTAAAAGACATGAACTAGGGACGAGGTAAGGATGTAGATGAGAGATAGCTATTCAAGTGGTAAAGGCTCATCATGTGGAAGAAAATTATACTTGTTTTATTTGAACCCAGAAGGTAGAATGACAAGTGGGCAGGAGTTATGGAGAGACAGAATTAAATTCAGAATAAAAAATAACTTTCTAACAGAAAACTTCAGAAATGGAATAGACTGTTTTGGGGGCCAGATACTTGGTAATGTACTATGTGAAGATTTCAAGCCACAGGTGGACAGGTCCACCAACGTAGCTTTAAGATTGCTTTCGATGTGGAATGATATAACCCTAGTATTTATTTCAATTTTTTATTTTCCCTAATAGATAATATTATTATGACCCTTATTTTTAATGGAAGATGATTGAACGTGAAAACCCAGATCAAGAAGAAATAATTAAAGAACTGGTGAGTCAAAGCCAAATTTCTTTTCTACCGCATTTGAAAAAATATTAAATGGAACATTTTACATTCCTTTCTGGAGCTTACCTAGAGATTTCTTCTACTGCATGACCTTTGAAAGCAGAGGAAAAAATCATATATATACAACAACTTTCATTTTTGTGAGAGTGAAAAATGCATCAGTGCAATTGACTGTTTATAATTTCTAATGGCAAAAAAAATTTTTGATTTTTGTTTTAGCCATTTTTTTCATTTAAAATTTTTTTTTATTATTTTAAGTAGGTAATAACCTAATTTCTTTTTTGAAAACAGTGTTTATGCAATGGTCTATCTTATGAGGTGGTTGGACAAGAAGGATCAGATACTTCAAAACTGGAGATGTTTTTCTCAGGGTATCCTCGTATAGTCGGATTATCATTATTTCCTAGTTTAACAAGTCTCACAATTGTTGCTCAAGATATAAAAGAAATTTCAGGATTAGAGATTTGTTTACAACTCAAAGAGCTTTGGATTGCCGAATGCTGTCTAGAGGTAAGTCTAAACATACAAGTTTACGTGAAATATTTTATGCTGAATTCTTTGTATTTGGAAACATAATTCATTGAAATATATGCTTGAGACATGGATCAAAACAGATAAATGGGGAGAGGGTAAAGAGGCTGTATATGATGCATTGCAATAAAACCTTTTATCCATTCAATAACAACAACAACAAACCCCCCCCCAAAAAAAAAAACACAGATGAATGGGCAAAAGAAATAGATGTATACAAAGGAAAAAATAGAATTAAAAAATTAAAACATAGACATATACTACTTTTTAGTAATCAAATCAGATCAAATAATACCCAGTATTGCTTAGTAATGAAATTGGTTCACTTAGACACTATTGGTTGTGTGAAATTGTGACATTTATATTGAAAAACAATATTGTGAAATGTATTAAGAGCCAAAGAAGTATATATCATTTAATTCAGAAATCCCTATTCTAAAATTTTATCCTAAATAAGTAATTCACAAGCAGAAAACAACGGTATGCATTAAGTTATCTGTTGCATTTATTTATAATAGCTAAAATTTGAAATATAAATATATACCTGTAGGGTTGTTTTTCAAAAAAATGATTATAAATGCCATGAAATATTTTGTATTTATTAAATATTACAATTTGAATGTTATTGAAACATCTTAGATGGTCTTAAGTTATAAAAACTCACAAAATTGTATAGGTATTATGACTAAAAAAATAGGTATAAAAGTAATTAAAATTTAAAGAGAACATGAAAATTGAAAATAGCTGTATTTAGGTAGAGAGATTATACGTTTTTTCTTTTAAAAATAGTTCACTTTGCTGGGTATTAATTTTGTAATACTCTATGATTTTTAAACAAAAATGTATTTAAAATCTACTTCATTAAAAGGATTAATGACAAAACATAAGCTAACACTATTCAGTCTGCTCTTTTTTTTTTTTTAACAGAAAATTGGAGGTCTTCAAGAATGTAAAAATTTAGAAAAACTGTATTTATATTATAATAAAATTTCCAAAATAGAAAATCTAGAGAAATTATTGAAATTGGAGGTTCTTTGGCTGAACCACAATGCAATTAAAAATATTGAGGTAAGATAATTTCATTGATTTATATGTGAAGTTAATTACTACTTGTGGTGTTTAAACCATGATATCCATGATCATATTATGCTTATGGGCCAAAATAGTCATGATTAGTTGAATTATTGTTGTTAAGAAGACCTAACATGGAGAACTTCATATACATCGTTTTCTGTACTCCTCACACAAAATCTGAGAGGTAAGGTGTTATTTCTTCTTTGGAGATTTTTTAAAAATGAGGTTTAGAGAAGTTTTATATATAACTTGCCTAAGATTATAAACACACTTGTGTAATGTGTTTGTTTTCCTGTTCCTCTTCCTTTTTTCCTCTCCACTCCCCTCCCTACTCCCTCCTCCAATAATTCTCTCCAGTTTTTGGAGAAACAAAGATGGCTTCATAGAGGCACTCACTTATTTGTGTGCTCAATGCTCAGAATACCTAGTGTACTAACAAGATTGATCAAATGGTTTATAAATATAGATATTAATGATTTCTCCTAAGTTATATATTGTCTAAATTTTTAGGGCTTGCAAACTTTGAAGAATTTAAATGATCTCAACCTTGCTGGAAATCTAATAAGCATCATTGGTACGTGTTGTTTCATTTGGAATGTGAGCTAATGCTACAATAATATTTTATCAATATAAAAAGTACATGTCTTTCTTTTATACTTTTTGTATGATATCTTTGCAAAGCATTTCTAAATCTTTATAGGATGTGATTATATGATGTGAATATATCACTCATTAATCAGTGGTTACTAATTATAGTGTTATTATTAGTCTTATTTACATGCAAGAAATGATGGCCATACACAACTCAGAAATATGAGGGAATATGAACAGGAGGTAGAACAAGAAATTTAATTTTTCTTTTGTCTTGTTTTTTTAAATTAAAGGTCGATGTCTTGATCCCAATGAACAACTGGAAAGGTTAAACCTTTCCGGTAATCAGATATGTTCTTTCAAGGTATGTTAAAGTGGAATAATTCATTTTTATTTATTAACCTGGATCATGAACCATGTTATTGCAAAAAAAAAATGAACTAAAGAGCCCCCTTTTAAGAAATAATTTAATTTTTTGGATTACACAATACTCCTGGAAATTTGAGAGTCAGCCTACTAAATTGGCCCTAATGACCTGACACTATTAAAATCAAACAAATAACTACTTGGCTTTAGGATAGCACTTTCTAGTTTTCTTCCGATCTTCCTTGGCTATACCTCTTCAGTTTTTTGGTTTTCATCTTCTCCTAACATCTAAAAAATGGACTCCTCCAGGTCAATCCTGGGATCTTTTCTCATTTCTATCTGCTTTTATTCTCGAAATAATCTCTTTATGTCTTATGACTTTAAATACCTTTTATCTACTCATTACTCCTAAATTGGTATCTCTACTTTCCCTAACAGGTCCCCCAAACTACAGATGTCTCCTATCCTATCTCAAATTGATTTCGCCTCCACTAAACCTTCTCCTGCCGCCTTCTCTACCTCTCTAAATGGCACCTCTATTCTTCTAGTAACTTAAGCCAAAATCCTTAGAGTCATTTTTGACTCCTTTTATTCCTTCCTACTCCACATCCAATCCATCGGCAAATTCTATTGACTCTATCTTTAGAATACGTCCAAAGTCTGACCATTTCTTACCACCTGCATCACTACCAACCTGGTTTAAGACACTATCATCTCTAACCTGCATTACTGACAAAAATAAAAAAGCCTCCTAAAACGTCACCCTGTGCTTACCCTTTCACTACTATCAGTCTGTTCTCCACACAGCAGCCCACTCCTTTAAAAATATGTCACATCAAATCACTCTTCCTCTCAAAACCCTCCCTTGGCTTCTCATCTCTTTCAGAGTAAATGCTAATTCTTACAATGGCCCACAAGACTCTAAATAATCTAGTTCCCCAACTGTCTCTCTGACCATAGCTTCTACCACTCTTCCCTTTGCCTACTGCATTCCAGCTGCTCTGGTCTCCTCACAATTCCTTGCACACACTCACCTCAGGGCCTTTGCACTTGCTGGAATGTATGGGATATTTCTTCGTGGCTCATTTCCTCATTTCTTTCAGAACTTTGTTCAAATATTATGCTCTTAGTGATGCCTTTTCTGCCCAATTTAGGTGAAAAAGCAACCCTACTACCCTCCCCACTCTGAAGCACTCTCATCACTCTTTCCCTGTTTTATTTTTCCTCTTGGCACTTACCCACCTCCCTTACTAGGATACAAGCTCCATGAGTACAGGAACTTTGCCTGTTTTGCTCACTGCTATATCCACAATGCTTAAAATAGTACCTGCCATATAATAACTCTCAATAAATACTTGTCAAGTACTTGAATAAAAGAGAGAAAACTGAAAGACAATGTTTATGGCATATAATGTGGGTGAAAACATGGCATTCATAATTTTGACAGTGTCAGATTGAAGGTGCATATTCAAACACTTCCTCTTGACAGTACTGAAGAAAGATGAGTAAATTTATAATAGAAATAATTTTGAATTAATCAGTATTAAAATAGGCATTCTTTTACTCAGAGAAGACTATAAAACACCAAAAAGCTGGGGATGAGGCAGGATATTAAAAGCACTTTAAAAAGAGATTTAAACAAAATTTTATTTTCTTGGTCAAAATCAAGCGGACATATTTGATGTGAACCTTGAAGGGGTGACAGAATTTCAACAGGCATTTTAGGAGGCTCTTCTAGGCAGTGGCAGGTAGGCATTCTAGGATGGGGAGAATAGTATGTACAAAGGTGTGAGATAAGAAATCAAAGGGTATATGTGAGTAATAGCAGGAGAGATCAGAGGGAGCTAGGAAAGAAAAACTCAGAATACTGTGGGAGGTAATCTTTAAACTAATATATAAGACATGAGTAAGGAGTTACCTAGTGAAAGAGCGTTCGGGCAAAGGTGTGAAGGACCTAAGTGGTGGAAAGGAGCATAGCAAATTCAAGAAACTAGAAATCCTGTGTGGCTGGAATAGAGGAAGGAAGAGAATCATGAGTTGAGACTGAGAAGATAAGGGTAGAATGCTGGGAGGATAAGGGGTTTCCCTGCCAAGAAGCCATGTAGAAGCTTATCTCACCCTTGCTAGCCATGGCAGCCTTCTGGTGGTGAGGAGTATAGACTACACAGGCAGAAGTACCTGTCAGTTTTGCCCAAAACCAGAGGCAGCATAATACGGCCGTAACGTGAAGTTTAAGAGAAATAATAATGTAAAGTTCTTAGAATAATGACTAGCCCATGGTAAGCACTCAACAGAGATGCTATTGTATTATTATTACTATCACTTTAATTATGTCAATCTCATCAAAAAATGGGGATAAAAATAAGGTTATTGTGAAAAGTCATTGTATGACATGATGTTAAAAAGGCTCTTTATAATAACAATGTCTCTTTATCATTAAAAAAATGGAAGGTGATTCACAGCAACTTTTACTATTCTCATATTTGGCATGTTCCTGAAACACTATTATCTTGAATTTTGTCTCTAACCTTTCCATCCACCCCACAAAGATACTATCCTGGTAGTGATGGAATAACTTCCGTGGCACTTTCCATCCATACCAGGTACCCCAACACTGCTTTTCAGTGGTGAAAATGACTCCAGTGTCACCTGACTTTTGTGTGTAAGTGGGGGGGTTCCTGTGTATGACTTCAAAGTGCAGCATCTCCTAGCCCAGACTGGTGGTCAAATTCAACATAGCTCCCAGCAATCAAAGGGTGTCTTTACTCATCGGAACAATCCGCGGTTTGCCTTCCTTGTTCCTGCAGAATTTGACCCAATAATTCTCGGCACAGCTCGGTCCAGAAATTTCCCTTTCAGAGCAACTCTGCCTAGTCCCACTCCTGTCATGGGTCCTGACAGTGAGCCAAGTTCTCACTTATCCAGAGAGAGTGGACACACGTTGGCCACCGGACCCTGTCTTACTTTGTACTCTGGCAGCCTGACTTCACTACTGGCTTCCCCACTCCATTTGTACTTTATCTTCAGAAGTAATGTCTCCTGGTCCTTGCTTTGGATTTCCCTTAACTCCCCTAACTAACATTGCATCCTTGCAAGTCCAACCCCACCATAGCACTCTTCTACTCCAAGAACCATCCTAATAATGCTGCTATTGAGGGAGAGGTGAGGATGTCTTGGAGGTTGGTAGAAAGTAATAATCATTTGATTCAATTCACGTATTTACTTAGTGCCTCCTGTTACCAAATACTGAATGCTGGGAATGCAGTGTTAAACAGGACACAAACCCTGCTCTCAGTTTATCTCAGGTATTGGCTATTTTTTTCTATAAAAGACCAGATAGAAAATATTTTAGACTTTGTGGGACACATATGGCCTGTGTCGTATATTCTTCTGTATTTTATTTCCAGCACTTTAAAAATGTAATCACCATTCTTAGCTCGTAGAGTGAGGGCCAAAGCCCACATGGACCCTTGGCTTACAGACTTGTGGGTCCACAAGCAGGTAGGCTGTGGTAAATTGTATCACAAAGGTAAGCCCAGTGGCTAAGAGAATTCATAGGAGGAGCATCTATCCCAAGCTTGGGCAATGAAACAAAGCTCCCAGAGAAGATGATTCCTAGGTTGAGTCTTAACAGAGTAAGAGGTGAAATTGGGGTTAAATCTAGTCCACTCAAAGACAGCAGCATGGATGAAGGTCTAAAGATAAGATGGGGTCTGGCACATTCTGAAACTTGGAATTGTTCAGCGTAACTACAACATAGAATATTAAGCTTTAAAAAGGAAGAAACAAGACTGAAGAGAAGCAAGGGCCCGATGCCAAATAAAGGAAGGTATAAAGATGACCTAAACTTCAGGATAAAAGATGTTAAGGAAAAACCATCTAGAAGTGCATTAGCAACCCCTCCCCCTCCATCAGTTGTAAGAAAAAGGAGGCCCTCAGGAGAAAGCTAGGTTTCAGCTGTCCTTACTAGGTAGAAATGGCATTTACAGAAAAAAACAAAAATATTTTTTAAATAACTGAAAATCAGGAACTCAGTGGTGATTGTTATAGGTCCCATAGCCTTTGATGAGAAGAGCAGATGTGGAGGCCGAGGAAAAGGTGAGCAGTGTTCCTAGGGTGGTCAGTGTGGGGAATGGTGGTGAAGGGAGTAGGCGATCTCCAGCTACATTGGAGGCCCCTGTTAGAAAAGAGCTGTGCAGAGGAGAAAACGTTGTCTAAATAAATACACGTGCTCAATGGACTGGCTCCAAGGTTCCAGGTGAAATACATGATTTGGTAAATATTCTTTGACCTTTGTGTTAAAGTGCCTTTGAAATGCCTAGTTATACAGAGTCTGCTATTTAATTACTGATGCTCTGTTCCATTCATGTATTTAGCATGTGTTTTGTTAGAGAAAAACATTTTATCCACCTCATATTAACATATTTAAGCATACAATTAAAATGCATTACATGACATTATGGTAATCTTAAGTGTTCAAAAGCCTCCTTTAGCTATGGACAGTTGCAATTAATTAATTGAACATTATTGCTGCCATTGTTTTTAGGACCTCACTAACTTAACCAGGCTTCATCACTTAAAGGATTTATGTCTGAATGATCCTCAATATAAAACCAATCCAGTTTGTCTGCTGTATAATTACTCCACACATGTGCTGTATCACTTGCCTTGCCTTCAAAGACTTGATACATTTGATGTGTCAGCAAAGCCAATCAAGGAACTGGCAGATGTAAGTGCGTCTCTAATTGGGTATCGGTGACTTAAGTTTCATTAACTCTTCTTTCTGGCTATCTCCACATATGGTAAGTAGTATTATCTTGTCAGTTCTTGTTACCATTTCAACTTTTGCCCCAGTGAGTTGGATGTTTCATCCAAACATATACAAATAATAACTTTAGTACTAGGATCTCAATTTTGATGCCAGAACTGGAAGGTGAAATAACAGAAAAAAATGTAATTTATACAAAACTAAGAGGAGGAAATCTGAAAAATTACCATCAGTGTTAAGAATAATTGAACTAGTGCTATACATGTGAAAATCAATAAAGGCTAAATAAAGTAGAAATGAAACAAGTATAACCTCCTCTCATTTGGAATATTACATATCAAAATTAGAAAGTATCTATGGTTGATGGTCGTATGCCAGGATTAGGTCAATTTTAACCTAATTAAAGGTGATTTGCCCTTCCCTGGAAGTAGGAGCGGAACCACCCACACTGCCAAAATCTTGAAGATCTCCGAAATCTTGAAGAGAACTATTCCCGGACTGCCACCAATGGTGAACCTCCCAGCAAAGGAGCTACTTTGACGTGCCACCAGAGGCTCTGTGATTTCAGAATGGAGCACATAGGGAGCCGTCGTGTTTACTAGACATCTTTCCATATTATATTCCTACCTCTCCTTTCAGTTCAGCGAGATATCCCCTTAGCCCCATTTGTTCATTCAGTTAACCATCCAATAAATTTCCAAGATGCTTTCTTTATTACCATTCATAAGAAGACAAGTTGTGTCAGGTTATGGCAATTCTCTAATGTGATAAACTCCTAAACAGAGTATTGCTGATTCTTTAAGTTTTCATCCATGACTGTGGAGTGGATTATATAAACTATACATGGCAAATAAAGTCAGGACCTACCAGGAGGACCCCCAGGGAGTCAGCATGGGACAGAGGGAAGAACATGAGAGTTCAAATCAGAAGACTTGGATTCAAGCCACGGTTGCGTCCATTACTATCTTATCACTTAGGCAAGGCCTTTCCCCTCTCAAAGCTTCAGTTTTCTGAACTATTAAAATAATGATAATGCAAACAGTACCTGCCCTTCACAGGGTTATTGTGGGGATCCAAAGAATTAATTGGCATAAAAGTCCATTTTAATTGTTAAGTACTATAAAAATAATCACTATGAAACTGTAGTTGAGCATATTTCTGCAACTGAATTTAGCATTATAGTCTAACTTTCAAAAAAAAAAGTTTTTCCCCTAACAGACAAGTAGTTCACCAAAGTTATTGAAAATGACTGACATTAATTCTGAAAAGTCCAAACACAAAAAGCAAATTGAAATAGCCTACAAAGTTGTACATACTCTCAAACAACAAGGGTAAAAACCCCTGATTGATAACTCATATTTATTGTTATGACACCCTAATTGGTTTTGAAAGAGTTTATTTAGGAAGAGTTAAGTATCACAATTTTTGTTCCTATATACATATATAGGTGTATTATTAATAAAATAGAAAAATAAAGTAGAACAAACTCTGGAGGGCTACACTAGAAACAAATCTGTTGTTATGTGTGGAATGTGGGCTCGCTGAGCACATGGGAAGTGAGTGTGGAAGTAGACTTTTCATTGTACGTCTTTCAACATTTTGGTTTTTGAAACATGAATATATTATTCAAAAATAAAATTTAAAAACAAAGTAAAAGCAGAATTTTAAATCTTGTTTGTCCACCACTTGGGGACGCCTAGTTAAATTTGAATTTCAGATGAACAATGAATAATGTTTTAGTATAAATAAGTTTAATAAGTATGGTATTAAAACATTACAGTAGTAACCACCCCCCGCCCCCGCCCCCATCGTGGGGTATGCGTTCCATGGCCCTCAGCAGATGCTGAAACCAAGCATAGTACTGAACTCTAATTAACTTCAACTCTGCAGGAAATGTGGCAGCAGCTTCTTCAGTACCAGATGCAGCCTCTCCAGTAATTTTTATGTTTTCAGTCCAAACCTATTCTTGAATCTGTGTAACTATCCCTTGCTTGCAGAAGTGGCTTGGTGTCACTTGTTTCAAGGGATCCCTTGCTGAAGTCTTCATATGGGCTGAATGCTTTCTGGCACAACACTTTACCATCAATCAGAACACATTCTCTGTTCATGTCTTCCACCCACAAGTTTAATGCTTTTTCCATCTTAACTAAGCATGTATCACGCACTGTGGCCATAACTTTTTGTAGTTTGAGGTGCGACAGCAAAACTAGCACAAATTTCTTTTTCCTTCTTCACAATTTCATGGATATATTTGTTCTTACCATAGATCTTAGTAACCTCAGCATTCAATATTTTTCCTTTCCTCAAGTCGAGAACTTCCACATTTTCACTTTCGGGAAGCTCTTTATAGCTTCTCTTTGGCTCATCAAATTGCTAGCATCACTACTTTTGCACTTTGGGGCCATTATTAAATAAAATAACAGTTACTTGAACACAAGTACTGCCATACCGAAACAGTTGATCTGTTAACCAAGACAGCTACTCAATGACTAACAGGTGGAGAGTGTGTAAAGTGTGGATACGCTGGACAAAGAGATGCAATTTAAAACTTATAAATTGTTTATTTCTGGAATTTTCCATTTGATATTTTTGGGCCACAGTTGGCCATGGGTAACTGAAACCATGGTAAACAAACTCATGGATAAGGGGAGACTACTATATTTGTTATTTATCTGAAATTCAAATTTAACTTGGCATCTTATATTTTATCTAGCAGCCCTACCTCCACCAGCATGTTCTCTTGTTATATTAAATTTAAGAATTCTTTTTTTTATCTACCACTGACTCAAAGCGTTTTTTATTGGATTTTTCTCTTTTTTCCAAATAGGTGAAAAATCAAGAAACACCATTTTCCATTTCCTTAATTATAGTTCTTTCTTCTAACTAAGTTGCACCTCAGAAATAAGCTCTTCTTTATTAGGAATTTTTATCCATTAATCATCATTCTAAAACAGCTTTTTTTTTTTTTTTTTTTTTTTTTTTTTTTTTTTTTTTTTTTTTGCCTTAACAGTTCTGTGTTATGAATGCCTTAGTTTTACAGAGGAATTTAGTGATTTTCAGTTTCAGAACTTCATAATATGCATGGGAAAGGGAAGTCTTTGGGCCTGTTCATCATGTCATATACTTGTTTCTATTCTATCTTTTATGCCAAATAATTCTGTTGGGGTCTTGACTGTTAAATCTCTACTAAATAAATCACATAACAGGAACCTGTGTCTATAGAAAATATATGTCCAGAATAGTGTATAAGTCTTCCAACTTATCTGAGGTACAGATTTCCTGATAAAAAGAAACGACATTATTATTTCAGGTAAACAGTTAAAACCTGAACACGTTTTAAAAGTGTACCTGATTTCTCCTCTGCTAGTTCATTTTGACTAATGTAGTTGACAAGCCTGTTTAGCTACTGTATTCTTAATGGTAGATTTAATCAATTTATCATTATAAACTTATTAATACTGCATGATCCACTGGTATTAAGGAATTAAAGATAATTGGATTAGGTTGACAATTTAGTAATTTGTTCAATCTAAAACAAGTTCATTTAGGGCATCCTTTTATAGATTTGAGGGAAAAATAAATCTTATTCTTAGCTAGGCTTTTAAAAATTGAATTAAATAATGTTACATTTGCTTTTAAGTCTTTTTAATTTCTTTACTTTTTCCATAAACCAAATAGGAAAAATGTAGTTATATATTTGGTAGTATTATAGCTTTAGTAGTACTGACTCATTAGCTCAGTGATTATTTTGTAAGTTGAATTCTATCAATAGTCTCTTTATATCATCATCCTGGAAATAAATGAGACTATGCCTCACATTTGAAATATTATCTGCAAAGAAAATCTTTGAAGTTTTATATTTTGCTTATTAAGTTTAAATATAGAACTCTGTGAATCCATTAGCATTTCAACCATCATCATTATTAGTAATTGAATTTACAAAACTTTCAAATTGTTATATAGAATATATCTCACTCATATAATATCACTAATAATTACCTATAATGTTTTTTATTTCAGCTAATCTTTGGGGTTTTTCTCACTTTTAGATAACAGCAATGAAAAAAATAATGTATTACAACATGCGTATAAAAACTATTCAGAGGCATCTCAACGAAGACCTTGAAAAACTGAATGATCGAAAATGTAAATTACAGAAGTTGCCGGAAGAACGAATAAAATTATTCAGCTTTGTGAAAAAAAATGTAAGCTTTAATACTGTAAAATTTCAATGGCCACATCTTAAGAAAACTGGAAGATAAAACAGCATTATCTTTTAATTTTGTATGTATGTATACACACATACTATTTATTTTTATTAATACTGAGTTTCAAGTCAAGCTGGTCCCCTAAATGTTTTGATTCCCGCTGCTTAGTTAAGTTTCACTCTGTGCTTAGACAGCTTCAGTTCAACAAGGTATAGGCTTGTTAATATATACAAATTTTGAAAAGCTGTGTAATTAATTCAATATGATCCAGAGATCTTTTAGACTTATTTCAGCTGCATTTTTATTAGACACCAGTAGGTTGTGCTCAAAATTCATTTTCTTGTCTAAAGTGCTAAAATGTCCTTTTACTCTTATTAAGGTACACAAGGTAGAAACTTTATATCGAGCTACACTTTAGTAGTTATATTATGTGTGCTTCTTTAATTTAGAATAAATTAGATTTCCTTTACTAAAAGTAGACCCTGAAAAGTTAAGGATTATTTACCTCAAAACAGAACTTTGTATATACGAGTATTTATCTGAATAAAACCCACAAGAGAACCAGTATATGGAAATCATTTTATATCTGCCATTTTCATCTGCAAATACATGTGTTAAGTAAAACCTACATGTGTGAAAAATAACATCTATAGATTATATTAACTACAGACATTTTTATAAATAAGCTTAATTTGTTTTTTAACAGCTGGATATAGCCATTACAGAGGAGGGAATACAGAAAATTAATAAATTTCTATTTATATACATCTCTGTGTGTATAGTACAGTTTATCCTGAAATCCTACAAGGCTGGGTGGGATTACGATGAGGCAAGTGATTCATTTGCCCTGGGCCCAAAATTTAAGGGAGGGCCCAAAAACCTCAGTAATCAAGATAAATCATAGTTAATGCAATATTTAAAAAAATAGAAACAATGAAAAAAAGTTCATTATGAACAAAACACCCCAATATCAAAAATTTAAATAAAGACATTGCTCTACTGAGTCATATAGGAGACTGAGACAAAAGGAAAAATGTGCACCCATATATACGTGCCGTTGTGTATTTTTTATGATTAATTTTTTTCCTAGAATACCAAAGTAGATGAAAAAATATTGAAAAATTGAAATGTAGGTGATAAAAGTCACATTCTTTGGAGTTTAAATGTTTTATTTATACCTAAACCAGAATTCATTGTAATTTTATTTTGGCTTTAATAGAATCTAACTCATCAATAATATTTAAAAGACTATTTCTTTGTTTTTCTCAGTTTCAGTTGAGAGAACTGCCATACTTGAAATATTTAAGATTATCTTTCAGTTGGTCAAGAGAAATTGGCTGACTGAACTTGTACCAAAGTTATAATCACATGCTGGCCATGTTTTTATAAAGTTTGGCCTATTTGTTTCCTAGATTTCTACTTTGTTAATTTAAATTAACTATATATTTAATAAAGTCAACTAAAAATTTTTGCTCTCTGGTACATTGATTTCAACAGTTGGAACGGGAACTGGCTGAACTCAAGGGATCTGGCAAAGGTCAAAATGAGAGATCCAATAACAATAAAGTAACAGAGCTGGAAAAATCAAAGAACTGTGAAACTGTCACAGAAGAACCGAATCTTCAACAGAAGATACTGACCAAACTAAATGCTTTGCAAGAAAGGATAACATTCTGGAACAAAAAACTAGATGAGTATGTTTAATAAATTTTCTAATTGTTCAGATTTGAAACATGAGAATGTACTGTTCTGTTGAGCTCAGTTCCCTCCTTCAGGAGTGAAAAGAATTATAGTATTAAATAAAACATGAAATGTGTTTCCTAGTAGAGGCTAGGCATCATTGGTTCAAACCTGTCATATAGTTTTTTACAGAGGCAATACTTAAGTAGGACCAGTGAACTTTCCCTGAATAGCTTCCTGTCACATCACTACTCTCACGTCTGCAAACTAAAAACATTAGTTTTTTTAACATTAGCTGCTACCAGTATAAAATCTCACGACATAGATGAGACTGGGCAAAGCACCTACACAGTTGTCTGGAATCACATAGAAACAAACTCAGGTTGAATATCAACTAGAAACATAAAGCAAGAAGACTTAGTAAATACTGTGAATTTTGTAATTTACTAGGGCACCAAGTGGATAAGTTAGTTTGCCCAGTAATAATACTAACAAAATAATAACTAACATTTATTGAGCTCTTATCGTGTGCCAAACTCTTAGCTAAGAGCTATGCATGCATTTTGCATATAATACTCAAAGAAAAGCTTCTCCAGGTGTTGGTACTTTTTTTTTTTTTTTTTTTTTTAAGGAGGGCGCAGCTCACAGTGGCTCATGTGGGGATCGAGCTGGCAACCATTGGTGTTACCAGCACCCTGCTCTAACCAGCTGAGCTAACCGGCCACACTCTGTGTTGGTACTATTAATATTGTCATTTTACTGAGAAGCTAGCATAAAAATGTGACTTGTCTAAGATCTGAGAGCCACAAGTGGTGGAGGCAGGAGAGTCTTCTAACCTTCACTTATTATGAGGGTAACAAAATTTGAGGTGATTTTAATTGCCAAAAATAGAAATGACTTCCATGGTTTAACTATTAGCATCAAGCTTTCTTTAACCATTGACAAAAACCTAGTATTTTTAACAGCAGCTTTAAAAAAAAAATCTATCATGAATTTTAGATCATTTTAATAGCTTTATATATTTTTTCTTAAATAGAATTGAAGCAATTTATCAAACTGAAGTAAAGCAAAAGAAGAAAAGTCATGGCTTACTGATCCCATTTTTGTTAATTGAGTTGGAGACTGTGGGAAATATCCACTTTGAAGAAGGCACTCAATCTGATGACTGGTAAATCTGTTTGAAATTGACTTCTAGCTTTAAGAACAATTTTGGGTTCTTAGAATCATCAACCAAAATAGCAATTTATAAAAATCTTAAAATGTCCCATTTTCAAAATACTTCTCACATAGAATATTCATCCCTTGTAAATTGGCAGTTACCTACTTTACCACCTAAACATTTTTCTGTTTACATCATTGCTGTGAGCCAACCTTAAAAACATGGTATTTCATTGTTCTGCACCCAGTTTCCCTTAGTCCAAGAGCAGAATATAATTTAGAAGTTTATGGTCCAGTACTAGTTTTATGCATGTTTATACTGTTTTATTTCTGGACCAGATATAGCCCTAGATTCTAATATTGGGTGAGAAGTTAGAACAGAGAAGGAATGGCAAAGCACGCTTGGCAACAGCATGTTGCAAACACCATACTAGAAGGCTGCCTAGCAAATTTCTTGGAGGTTCCATAATCAAAGTCAAACCAAATTGTCTAGAGCTAGTTAGCGTCAGGGTGCACATAGACTCTGAGTTAATATGAGGCACACTTAAGACCCAGTAATCCAGGTGAAAGTCCATTTAGACAAAAATAGAGAGAACCACCAGAAACAGGAGCAGGAAGCAGGCATCCACACTTCAGATTCAAGACCTCCTGGTAGACCCGCGGAAGTGGTTGTATTGCCTCAACTAGAGGGTACAGCCAAACAAATGATCCTTACAAAAAAAAAAAAAAAAAGAATGAAAGAAATAAAGCTTTTGCAGAAAAATATTGCTAATTATTACTTTCACATTTCTGCAATCATTTTCTCAAAATTGAGAAGCCCATGAACAAGCCAAAGATTGCCCTAGAACCTTGAAGCATATGGCAAACTTGTGTGTGTGGAAAGAGACCAGGAAACCCATAACACTATAGCATGGACTTGGTATATTCATCTAGAGGATGATTTTACTTGCAGTCATTGTTGAAATAAACTCTGATTGTTTTTATAGAGTAAAATGCAAAATTTGCATTAACTTTATAGAAAGTAAAGTGTGTGATTGTTATGGGTTACTTTAAACCAAGCCCTCTGATTTCTATTAAATGTGGCTCTTCCTCCCTTCTGTGAGTAAAAGCTCCTCAAGGGCCTTTAGCGGAAAAGTGTGAGAAGCTCTTTGGAAGGAAGAAAGAGATTTTTTCAAAACACTTTCTTTTGTATCAATACATCCATTTGCCCAGCAGTTACCACTGTTTGCTTAACCACAATACTTGATTTTTATGTATAAAGATATAAAAGGCGTTCATCACAGTTCCCATGTAAACAAGTAGAGGCCTTGATTTTTTTCAAGTGCAAAAATTGAATGGTGTCTCTCTGCAAGATGCATGAATAATTTTTTTCCGTCTTTCATTTATATTCACTCACTTTAAACAGAATTTTTTAAATTATTTGTTTCTTTTTAACTTATCGTAAGCTCTTACAAAACAAGTAGATTAGTGGGCAAAAAATATGTAAAAGCAATATGACTAAAAAGCCATTTAGGTAACTATGTCAGCCTGACAGTCAATTAGATAGCTTTGATGGATTTTGATAAGCATTAACAATTGTTTACTTAGTTTTAATTAAAATAACCTTGATCCATTTTAAGGAGAAAAATCAAATGTATGTTGGCAGAATTTCAAGGACTGTTTTTTACTTTTAGTGTACTACAAGCTTGGCCACCTTAGCTCTGATCTTTTATGTATGTTAAGAAATAATGACTAAAGTGCTTTAAATTGCTCTGTGTGCTACATATCTAGTAGTTTTATTTAAGCACTGACTTCTCTTTTATTAATATTTTTAAAGCCAATGATTTAGCGTTTAAATAAAAAGTACTGGAGTAGAGCTAGAACGGACATACAGATTTCCCCGCTATTCTAAAGTAGAGTGTTCCTATGAAACCTTTCATAGCCGAAATAAGCCGAAATGGTGTAAAGTGAAGAAGCAATTACCAATAATTTAGATGGGAAAATTTTTTTGAGTATTCCCAGACCTAAAAAATAACCTACCAAATCATACCAACTAGCACATGAAACCTAAAATAATACTAACATATAGTGAAAGCAGGAATGATACGACAAATACACACCATATATATAGTAGAAATAACACATGTACAGTGTAGTTTCATTTACCAGTGCCTGAAGCCTCTATAACAGTTCACTGCAAAACAAACACTGAGTGCTATTTTTGCATTTCGCCTTTTTTTCATAAAAACGAAAATTCTCTTCAAATTTCTTTTGGTTAGCAAAAACAGGTACTAATGTAGGTCTTTCATAAAAGTGATGTGGTATAAATCAAAGTTTCAAAAAACGGTGTATACCTGTATAATACGTCAACATAGCCTTTGTTCATTTCTTTAGCCAAAGAGAATTGCATATTTCTAATTGTTTATCTTTCAATATTTCTTAGCCTTATTTCTTTTATGAAATAAAAGGGCTATATTTTTCAGTTTTAAAAAGTCCTATTTTATCGAACCTTGCTTGGTGAATAGATTGTTGCCACTATAGCATTATCGTTATAGAGTCATACTATTTACCTATGTATTAGCAATTGAATTAGCCATTGACATCAGACAACATTTATCAAATAGGGACTCCAAAGCATCAAAGATGCAGTCCTCCTGTTTGAGAAGCTTTCAACCTGGTTATAGATACAAGACATTTACAATTTAAAAAATAACTTTAAAGCACCACGAAACAACATATAAGAGACTGTGTAAGCTCCCTGGGGACAGATATAATGTTTCATGTACCTGATAAGTCATAACATCTAGCATAGAGCTGGCTAGATTTATAACTCAGTGGATAACTACTAATTTAGGTTTCTATATCACTGTGTAAATATGTAACAGTTTCACTTTTGTGGATATAATGACTTTCAGTAATTAATCTAACTCCTTATATATAAAGATTTCATGCTGTACTGTTTCAGGGAGCTATAGCAGCATAAACTTTTTGTTTTGTACTGATGTTGGTTTAAGTCAGCAAGTCAGTTAACAGTATTTATTAAACCCTTGTTTAAGATTCTGAACTGCACTTTAAAAGATTTTATTGAACTCCAGCCACTTAAAAACGTGCATTCTACATTTGCTAAATGAATGCATTATCTGCATATTAATGAACGTTTGTAGGCATCTCTCTGTGTAACAATATCTTAGTCAATGATGTATAAGGCCACTGTGAATGTTTACACACACATTCAGGTCCCACTCCTGAGCGGGGGGTGCCCAGTGAAAGGAGGGGCCCTCACTCTACTAACCTCTGCCGTACTTGATGCTATTAACCATTCCTTCCTTGTAACTTCACCTCTCTTGTTTTTTGTACTTAGACATTTTTCTTTTTACACTCTCCCTTATCAGTCTCTTCTATCTCCTGCACTTTCAAAAATTACTTATAGTTATATATAATCTCTCTCCTTTAATCTGGATTACACTTTTGTTACCCTATAACAAAAACCTTATCTACATAAAATGCCCACAGCACTAGTTTGTATCAGAATGCAATCATAATTAGAGTACAGATAATAATGAGAACTTCAGTGGTTCCAGGACATGTCATTTAGGGATGACTTGGACTGATTTAGGCCCAGAAAATGATCCCTCTGTAGATGAGACTGCAGGTTTCCCACTCCACATGATGATGTGGTTGTTTGGCCAGACCTCTGAACTATTTAGCGGCCTCAGGCTGGATTGCAACACCGCCCCTGTCTCCTGTACCATACTGGGAGCTTCTCCGGGATTAATTTGGTTTGGGCAGCTCACTTCTCAACTCTAAGAGCGGCATAACTGGGCAGCGCCTGGCTGCACGGGCTCAGCCTTTGCTAGTGAGAAAGGTAGTGCTGTAATTAAGAGCTCAGATGTCAGTATAAGGAAGAGACCCCCCCATAAGGAAACTCTGTTATCTTAGCCCACTCCCATGCTCAGCCCCTGGCTGATTGTGCCCATGAGGACCAAACATCTCATCAAAGGCAAATAGATACCATATAGGATCACTTAACTTCAATTTCAAATTGATCCATTTTAAAATCTCATCTTATGGGCCCACCATCTAAAATCTGTGCGTCCCTGACAGGGCCAGAGCCGCTGTGAGCATGGCCGGATGAGGGCAGCAGAGAGCAAATGAGCACTTCAGTCCATTTTCTTGAGATTTTTCACATAACTGGCCGCTCCTCCTCCAATCCTTCGCTCAAATATCTTCTCTGAAAGGTCTTACCCAAGACCCTTCTTAACTAGCCCCCATTCCATTCATTACCCCAAGCCTCTCTTTCTTTAAAGCACTTATCACTTTAGAAATGATTTTATTTATGTCTTATTTATTTTTTGTCCAACTCCCTTGGAATATAGGCTTCATGAGAGCAGGGACCCTGCCTCTTTCACTTCTTTATCCTCAGTTGCGAAGTTATTGCAATAGTCCAACTGAGCGACGAGGGTGATCCGGCGTAGGGTGAGAACAGTGGTGATGATAAGACAGGGTCACATCAGGATGTATTTTATTTTTTTAATTAGTTATTTTTGAATATAAGTATAGTTGGTATACAATCTTATATTGGTTATATTAGTTTCAGGTGTACAATATAGTGATTTGACATTTTTATATCTTACAATGTGAGCACCCCACTAATTATAGTAATCATCTGTCACTGTGTAAACTTATCACAATAATATTACAGGATGTATTTTAGATGTAGGGCCAAACAGACTGGCTGAGGAACTAGATATTGGTGAGGAAGAGAGGAAGCAAGATTTCTTCCTGTGGTTTTAACCTAAGCTACCAGTTAGTTGGTGGTGCCATATACTGAGATGGAAAACACTCAGGAGGAACAGGCTTAAGGGGCAGCCAGCCATTGGATGAGTTAAGTTTGAGAGGCCTATTGCATATTCAAGTGAGCATATATCAAGCAGGTAGTTGGATATATCCGGTCTTGTTATATCCAGCTAAGTTGGGTAGAGATAAAGTCTAGAAATAAAATGTTGGAATTATATATATATATATATATATATATATATATATATATATATATATATATTTTTTTTTTTTTTTAATATAATATTTTTAATGTATGTTGCCAAAGGACCAGATGAAATTATTTAGGGATAGTATTCATGGAAATAAGAGAAGAGCTAAAGATATACTCCTGGGGCAATCCAATATTTAGGAATCTGTCAGAAGAAAAAGGAGCTGCCAATAAAAAGAAAGCAAGAACATGTAGTTTCACTGAAGCCAAAAAAAAAGAGTGTATCAGAAATGCAGGATTGCTCAACCAACATATCTTTACTCAGACCAAATACATAATAATTAATAAAAGGGCTTTTTTTTAATCTAGATTTCCAGTTTGTTTTGTTTTTTCAACTTTTATTTATTTAAGTGTGTTTTTTTAGGACTCATCAGCTCCAAGTCAAGTAGTTGTTTCAATCTAGTTGTGGAAGGCGCAGCTCACAGTGGCCCATGTGGGGATCGAACCAGCAATCTTGTTGTTACGAGCACCGCACTCTAACCAACTGAGCTAACCGGCCACCCCAGGACTATTATTTTTATGTTTCAAAGTTTAGCCTTTCTTTTATTGATTGAATAACTGTGTCCAGTTTGAACCCAAATAGAGCTACTATATGACGATGTATCTATCATTAGCAAAAAAAAACAGAAAATATGGGCTATAACTTCTATCATAAGTAACTTGTGTTCTTCAACAATTTAAGGAAAATCTGTTATTTTCTTTGTATATATTCTGTATTTCCATATAGGTTTAATTCCTGCTATGAATTAATTCTATCACGTTTTTGTACATGGGACTTCAGAGCATTTGGTATTACAGGAGTGAAAGTAAAACGTGTCATCAAAGTTAACAATCGTATTCTGAGACTAAAATTTGAAAATAAACTCCAAAAGTTTTTGGACAATGAAGACATGCACGATTCAGAGTAAGAAGTTAAATTCCACAAGGAACATTTTTACAAGTCTGCTTTTATTTTTGTAAAAATGTCTTTCTGTTTTAAAAGTTTACAACATTGAAAATATGACTTAGTAAATATTTCCTTTTCATGCATGTCCCTTGACTAGAATGACCGCATAGTTTATCCACATTGGGGCTCTTTGTGAGACTGAAGGGGAGTGGAGGTTTAATAATGACATGGGAAAGTCCAATGTAAATGAGAAATATCCTGGGCAGGACATATAGTTGTCTTATCTATGGCTAAGCGTTTTTTGAAATCAGTTCTTAAACATTTGTTCGTCTCTGTTCTTAAGGAGCTATCGAAACATGCTGGAATGCCTTTTTTATGTTTCTGATCCTGAAGTTACAGTGAAGAAAAAGCATCTGCTACAAATCCTTGAAAAAGGATTCAAAGACAGTGAAACAAGCAAGGTAGCATAAAATGTCATTCAGAATAATGCTTTCTTCTTAGTGAATAAAGCTCTGGCACCAGTTAAGCATGGTTTGATTCTTAATCCTTTTATTCATATTTGTAGAAAACTTCTGTAGCATAAAAAAGCTGAGGGCTGTCATAGAAAGTATAGCATCTTTGTTCTTTGGATTGTACAAGAATTAAGTCCATTATTTACTTTACGTGTATGACTATCTATTTAATCTTTCTAGGCATAATCTTTCTATGCTGTGATCCTTTTGTTGATGATCTTGAAATCTACTTCTTTAATCTGTTTTAAATTCTCCAAGGTCCTCTCCATCTTGAAAAAAATCAATTCACTTAGCACTGCCTGTACTTTCTAGCTATCATCCCATTTTTCACTTTCCTTTAACTGCCACCTTTTCTTTGTTCTCTACTTATTGCCCCCACCTCGATGCTGATATTGCTTCATTCCAGATCACTCCTGAGCTCCAAAGTATCCAGTCCACCTTTCTCTGTCCTTCACCCTCTTGTTGACGCAGCTGTAGCAGGTGTAGACACTGTTTCCTAACTCTCTCCACATCATGGTACACATAAAATGAAAACATTGCTGCATCTGAATCCTGGCTTTCCTACTCAACCAGCTAAGGGACTTCACTTCTCTGCGCCTTTTTCTTCCTATCTGTAAAATGAAGATAATATTTACTTCCCAGAGTTGTTGTTAGGATTTAGTGAGATATGTTTAAGAATTTCTTGCATCTCAGTATTTTTTTTAAATTTATTGGGGTGACAATTGTTAGTAAAATTACATAGATTTCAGGTGTACAATTCTGTATCACATCATCTATAAATCCCATTATGTGTTCACCACCCAGAGTCCGTCCTCCTTCCATCACCATATATTTGATCCTCCTTACCCTCATCTCCCACCCCCCAACCCCTTACCCTCTGGTAACCACTAAACTACTGTCTGTGTCTATGAGTTTTTGTTTCTCATTTGTTTGTCTTGTTCTTTTGTTGTTTTTGGTTTATATACCACATATCAGTGAAATCACATGATTCTCTGCTTTTTCTGTCTGACTTATTCGCTTAGCATTATACTCTCAAGATCCATCCATTTTGTCACAAATGTTCCTATATCATCTTTTCTCACTGCCGAATAGTATTCCATTGTATACATATATCACAACTTCTTTATCCATTCATCTATTGAAGGACATTTTGGTTGTTTCCATATCTTGGCCACCGTAAACAAAGCTGCAATGAACATTGGAGCACACATGTCTTTATGTATAAATGTTTTCAGATTTTTTGGGTAGATACCCAGGAGAGGGATTGCTGGGTCATATGGTAATTCTATTTGTAAATTTTTGAGGAACCTCCACACTGCCTTCCATAGCGGCTGCACCAGTCTGCATTCCCACCAACAGTGTATGAGGGTTCCTTTTTCTCCATAGCCTCTCCAACATTTGTTACTATTTGTCTTGTTGATGATAGCCATTCTGACTGGGGTGAGGTGATATCTCATTGTGGTTTTCATTTGCATTTCTCTGATGATTAGTGATGTTGAGCATTTTTTCATATGTTTATTTGCCATTTGTATGTCCTCTTTGGAGAAATGTCTCTTCAGGTCCTCTGCCCATTTTTCAATTGGGTTGTTTGTTTTTTTGTTGTTGAGTTTCACGAGTTCCTTGTTTATTTTGGATATTAGCCCCTTATCGGAGGCATTGTTTGCAAAAATCTTCTCTCATTCAGTTGGTGGCCTCTTTGTTTTGTCGATGGTTTCTTTTGCTGTGCAGAAGCTTTCAATTTTCATATAGTCCCAGTCGTTTATTTAACTTTTACTTCCATTGCCTTTGGAGTCAAATTCATAAAATGCTCTTTGAACCCAAGGTCCATAAGTTTAGTACCTATGTTTTTTTCTGTGCAGTTTATTGTGTCAGGTCTTATGCTTAAGTCTTTGATCCATTTTGAATTAATTTTGGTACATGGTGACAGATAGCAGTCGTTTCATTCTTTTGCACGTGGCTATCCAATTCTCCCAGCACCATTTATTGAAGAGGCTGTCTTTCCTCCATTGTATGTTTTTTAGCTTCTTTGTCAAAAATTATCTGTCCATATTTATGTGGTTTTATTTCTGGGTTCTCAATTGTATTCCATTGGTCTATGTGTCTGTTTTTCTGCCAATACCATGCTGTTTTGATTATTGTAGCCCTGTAGTACAAGCTAAAGTCAGGGAGTGTGATACCTCCAATATTGTTCTTTTTTCTTAAGATTGCTTTGGTTATTCGGGGTCTTTTGTGGTTCCAAACAAATCTGATGATTTTTTGTTCAATTTCTTCAAAAAACGCCATTGGGATTTTGATGGTGATTGCATTAAATCTATATATTGCTTTGGGTAATATGGCCATTTTAACTATGTTGATTCTTCCAATCCATGAGCACGGAATGTCTTTCCATTTCTTTGTGTCTTCTTCAATTTCTTTCAAAAATGTCTTATAGTTTTCAGCATATAGGTCCTTCACATCCTTGGTTAAGTTTATTCCTAGGTATTTTATTCTTTTTGCTGCAATTGCAAAAGGAATTGTTTTTTGTATTTCGTTTTCTGAGATTTCACTGTTAGTATATAGGAATGCAATGGACTTTTGAACATTGATTTTGTAGCCAGCAACTTTACTGTATTCGTTGATTGTTTCCAATAGCTTTTTGGTGGAGTCTTTACGGTTTTCTATATATAGCATCATGTCATCTGCAAAGAGTGATAATTTAACTTCTTCATTCCCAATTTTGATGTCTTTTATTTCTTTCTCTTGCCTGATTGCTCTGGCAAGGACTTCCAACACTATGTTGAAAAGCAGAGGTGATAGGGGACAGCCCTGTCATGTTCCTGAACGTAGAGCAAAGGGCTTCAGTTTTTCACCATTAATTATGAGATTAGCTGAGGGCTTGTCGTTTATGGCCTTTAGTATGTTAAGGTATTCTCCTTCTATACCTATTTTATTAAGTGTTTTAATCATAAATGGATGTTGTATCTTGTCAAATGCTTTTTCTGCATCAATTGATATAATCATATGATTTTTGCCTTTTATTTTGTTTATGTGATGTATCACATTGATGGATTTGTGGACATTGAACCATCCTTGTGCCCCAGGGATGAACCCCACTTGGTAGTGATGAATAATCTTTTTAATGCATTGTTGTATTTGATTTGCTAGAATTTTGTTTAGGATTTTTGCGTCTGTATTCATCAGAGATATGGGTCTGTAGTTTTCTTTTTTTGTGTTGTCCTTACCAGGTTTTGGTATCAGGGTAATGTTGGCCTCATAAAATGAGTTAGGGAGTGCTGTCTCTTCTTCAGTTTTTTGGAAGAGTTTGAGCAGGATTGGTGTTAGATCCTCTTTGAAGGTTTGGTAGAATTCACTAGTGAAGCCATCTGGTCCCGGACTTTTGCTTTTGGGAAGGTTTTGGATGACTGATTCAATTTCATTACTGGTGATCGGTCTGTTTAGATTTTCCAGTTCTTCATGGTTCAGCCTTGGAAGGCTATCTGTTTCTAAGAACTTGTCCATTTCTTCTAGGTTATTGAATTTGGTGGTATATAGTCCTTCATAGTATTCTTGGATGATCCTTTGTATTTCTGTGGTGTCCGTGATAACTTCCCCTTTTTCATTTCTGATTTTGTTAATTAGTGTCTTCTCTCTTTTTATCTTAGTGAGTTTACCCAAGGGTTTGTCAATTTTGTTAATCTTTTCAAAGAACCAGCTCTTTGTCACATTAATTTTTTCTATTGTCTTTTTGTTCTCTATTTCATTTAGTTCTGCTCTGATTTTTTTATTTCCTTTCTTCTGCTGACCTTGGGTTTCATTTGTTCTTCTTTTTTTAGTTCTGTAAGGTGTAACATGAGGTTATTTATTTGGTATTTTTCTAGTTTCTTGAGATAGGCCTGTAATGATATAAATTTCCCTCTTAAAACTGCTTTTGCTGCATCCCAAAATATTTGGTAGGATGCATTTTCATTGTTATTTGTTTTTATGTATCTTTTGATCTCTCCTCTAATTTTTTCTTTGACCTGGTCGTTTTTAAAAGTATGTTGTTTAATCTCCATGTATTTATGTTTTTTCCTGCTTTCTTTTTGCAGTTGATATCCAATTTCAAAGCCTTGTGATCAGAGACTATGCTTGGTATGGTTTCAATCTTCTTAAATTTGCTGAGGCTAGTTTTATGTCCCAATATATGGTCTATCCTTGAGAATGTTCCATGTACACTAGAAAAGAATGCATAGTCTGATGTTTTAGGATGAAGTGCTCTATATATGTCAATTATGTCCATTTCATCTAATGTGTCATTTAGGGCTTCTATTTCGTTATTTATTTTCTGTTTGGATGATCTATCCATAGCTGTCAATGATGTATTTAAGTCCCCTAGTATAATTGTGGTTTGGTCAATTTCTCCCTTTAGTTCTGTTAGTAGTTGCTTGGTATATTTCGGTGCTCCCTGATTGGGGGCATAAATATTGATGACTGTTATGTCTTGTTGTTGTATAGTCCCCTTTACCATTATGAAATGTCCATCTTTGTCTCTTGTTACCTTTTTCACCCTGAAGTCTGCTTCATCTGATATCAGTATGGCTACACCTGATTTTCTCTGGGTACCATTTGTTTGGAGTGTCAATTTCCACCCTTTCACTTTGAGTCTATGCTTGTCCTTGTAGCTGAGATGTGTCTCTTGGAGACAGCATATGGTTGGGTTTAGTTTTTTGATTCAATCTGCTACTCTGTGCCTTTTTATTGGTGAGTTCAGTCCATTTACATTTAGGGTGATTATTGATATGTGAGCATTTCCTGACATTCTATCTTTAGTTGTCTGGTAAGGCTGTGTCTCCATTGTTTCTTTGCCTTTTTGCTGTTGTCTATTATTTCTGTGTGGTGGTATTCTATGATGTTTCCCTCTGTTTCTTCTTTTATTACAGTATATATTTCAGTTCTGGATTTTTTTTTGAGTAGTTACCCTTAAGTTTATGTAAAAGAAAGTTTTATATTTAGAGTATTCCATTTTCTTCAGCACGCTTACTTTCTCCAGTCCCATATTCCGGTTCAGGCCTTTACTCTCCCCCTTTTTATGTTTTGGTTGCCACAAATTGTCCCTGTTGTTGATGGTGGTCGAATAGCCTCCTTTAGTATTTCTTGTAGTGCAGGTCGTGTATTAGAAAATTCCCTCAGCTTCTGTATGTCTGGAAAGGTCTTTATTCCTCCTTCATATCTAAAGGATATCTTTGCTGGATATATTATTCTTGGCTCATAATTTCTCTCTTTCAATAGTTTGATATTTGGTTCCACTCCGTTCTGGCTTGTAGAGTTTCTGCTGAAAAATCTGATGATAATCTAATGGGCTTTCCTTTGTAGGTTACCGTCTTTTCCCTGGCTGCCTTGAGGATTCTTTCTTTGCCGTTGATTTTAGACAGCTTCAATACAATGTGCCTTGGAGAAGGCCTGTTGGGAATGAGGTAATTAGGTGTTCTATTTGCTTCTTGGATTTGAGGATCCATTTCTGTCCACAGGTTTGGGAAGTTCTCATCGACAATTTGTTTGAATATATTTTCTGTTCCCTTCTCTCTTTCTTCTCCTTCTGGTATGCCCATTATTCTTATATTGCTCTTTCTGATGGAGTCAGAAAGTTCTTGTAGAGTTCTTTCATTTCTTTTAAGTCTCAAGTCTCTTTCTTCTTCCATCCGTGTAATTTTCAGGTTTCTATCTTCGATGTCACTGATTTTTTCCTTCATCTGGTCAGCTGTACTACCTAAGCTGGCTATTTCATTCTTAATTTCTTCCATTGAGTTCTTAATCTCCAGAAATTCTATTTGGTTCTTTTTTAAAATTTCAATCTCTTTTGTAAAATGTTCATGTTGTTCTTTGTTTGTGTTTCTGATTTCATTAAACTGCCATTCTGTGTTTTCTTGCATCTCGTTGAGTTTTTTCAGAACTGCAATCTTGAATTCTCTGTCATTTAAGTCACATATTTCCATATCTTTAAGTTCCTTTTCTGGAGACTTTTCACTTTCTTTCTGAGCTGTCTTGTTGCCTTGGTTATTCATGGCAATTACTGATTTATTATTTCTCTTCCTAGACATCTACAGGAGTGGCTTCTGCAACAGGTTGATAGGAAGAGGTCTTTCTTTTGTTTTCCAGTACTTGTTGGTAGAATGTTTTATTTTCTCTCTGACTGCAGCCTTTTTTTCTCTCTCACACGGTAGTGCTATGTTTTCTCTGCACTATTCCAGCTTCTCACACAATGGGGGCATTCCCTGGGAGACGGGCTTCTCCTTTGTTAATAGTTCGCCTGGGTCACAGGGCGCAGTGTCCGTGTGGGTATGCAGAGCTTTTTAAGTTCCAAAGCTCTTCCTGCACCAGATTCAGAGCCCGTATGTTTCAGCAGTTCTGTTTACTCCTGCAGGGATCTGCCCAGATAGGTGGGGCCAGGGGCAAGGTGAGTTGTGAAAGGTGGCCCAGAGCAATGGCGGCGGCCACCACCATAGCCGATCTTGCTTCCACAGCTCCCTCCCCTCTGCCGGAACTAGTTGGGCTGCGAATCTGTGTCTGCGGTCCACAGTTCTCAGAACAGCAAATAGTCTGTTCTTTTGATCTGACACTGCTACTGTTCCACTTCTAGCACCAGGCAGGTGGGGGCGAGGCGAGCTCTGGGAGGGTAGCGAGTGGGCGGCTAGTCTCAGTTCCTAAGGCTTCCGTTCTCTACTTGGCAGTCAGGGCTTAAACCACCGTTTTCAGCCCTCTTCCCTCGGTCCCTTCTCTGAGGTATCTGCCTTGAGCGTTGGGCCCAGCTATGTTATATGCTGTCCCCTCAGCCCTGTGGGCCATAAGTGGAGCCCTAGCAGTCTGAGTTCTTCCCTCTCCCGCAGCTGCGGTAGTTCCGTGATGCAGCAAGCTCAGAGCACTGAGCTAGGTCTGCAGCCTGTGCCTACACCGCTCTGTCTCCACACTTCTCCTTTCTCTCCTTCCCCGCTCGTGCAATTCGCCCACCTTTAGGTGTATTCAGTAGTGGGCCTCTTCGTCTTGCCTGTCTGCTGTGCAGGGAGTCCTTTGTGGAGTTATAGATGTTTGATTAGTTGTAAATTCCAGTGGAGATTTACAGAGGCTCACCTCACGCCACTATTTTGATGACGTCTCCCCTTATCTCAATATTCAAAGCATCATTATTCACAATAATCAAAAAAGTAGAAACCACCCCAATGTCCATCAACAGATGAATGGATAAACAAAATGTATGCACATACAATGCAATTTTATTCAGCCATAAAAAATAATGAAATTCTGATACATGCTACAACATGCATGAATCTTGAAAACATGCTAAATGAAAGAAGCCAGTCATAAATGGACAAATACTGTATGATTCCACTTACATACAGTACCTAGAACAGGCAAATTGGTAGAAATAGAAAGTAGAATTGGTGTTACCAAGGGATAGGAAGGCTAGAGGTATGGGAATTATTGCTTAATGAGTACAGAGCTTCTATTTGGGATGATGAAAAGTTCTGGAAATGGATGGTGGTGATGGTTGCACAATATTGTGAATGTAGTTAATGCCAGTGAATTGTACACTTAAAAATGGTTAAAATGGTATCTTTTACTGTATTTTCTTTTTTTACCTCAATAATTAAAAAAAGCATTCCAGCCACTCGGTGGAAGGATTGGAGGGAGTAGGAGCAAATGACGGGGGCACTATATGCGGGAGGTTCTACAGCGGCTCAGGCCAGACGTGATGGTGGCTGCAGCAAGGTGGCCCTCACTGTACTTTCTGGAAGAGAAATGAGAAGGCGGTGGGGAACTGTGGGTTTTAGAAGGTGGAGTGAAGTGCTCGGTCGGGGTCATTACAGAGAATTCTGGACCATCATGGGCACACAGGGTGGGGGAGGGTGGGGGCTAACATTTCTGTGTGTTTTCTGCATGCCATTCACTGTGCTAGTGCTTCATCTCCTGCATCTCCTAAAAGAGATGCAATAGCTCTAATCCACCCAACAGCCCTCTGCATTGCTCCCTGCACCGCATTAGCCACTACCCATGTGTGGCTGCTATGCATTTGAATTGTGACTAATCAGAACCAAGATGTGCTTTAAGTTTAAAATACACACCACTTTTTGAAGACTTGATACAGAAAACAGGACTATAATTTCTTACATAGATTACATGTTGAAATGATAATATTTTGGAATATTTGATTAAATAGAATGTATTATTAAAATTTATCAAAAAAGTACTTGGACCAGTTCCTGGCACATGGAAATTTTTGATACAATTTATCATCATTGTCTGAAACATTTGATACTATTTGACTGCTCTATCCTTTTTGAAACTCTCCTTTGGCAACCATGATATTACACAATTGTTATCCTCCTGTTTTTCTGATTGTCCCATTTTTGTTTCCTTTTTGTTCCTCATTTCGCCTCAAAACATAAGAATACAGAAGATTAAAATTTACTAATCTTCCCTTCTTTCTACACCCACCATCAATTACTCTCATTGTTAAAATCTTAGAAATGGGGGAACATAATTAGCTGGAAAAATCACTGTGTAGCATGTAGATCAGATAAGTTAGATTTCTATGCTATGATATGTACACACTGAGTAAGGATAGATAGTTACGTTCTGTATCATTTAAGAGATGGGATCTGACTTAAAAGATGAGCTGTGTAAACAATTCAGAATGTGGCATAGTTCGGCAGTACTTGGCTGAGGCAGAGGGCTGGCTGGCGTCGGGAAGATCAAATATATCATGGTCAGTAGCCATAGGGAGTATCATTTATTCAATTTTGGCTTACCTCCCCAGCTAGCCCATCTCCTGATCTCTGCTCTGACACCCACAGCTGCCATTCCTGCATGGTTATCCGTTTTATCTTCTTATACAATATGTCTGAAACAAGCTGTTAATCTTTTGCTCATAAGCAGCTCCCTCCCATTTTCTTTCCTTATTTCTACTAACAATGTTGTCATTTCCTCCACTGAACAGGTTCAAAGCCTTGGAAGTTTTTGACCAGTCCCTCTTCCATTAACCCTACATCTAATCATTGCCATTTTAGTGATTCCTCCTTTACCGTATCACTTGCATTCCTCCTTTCCCTCCCTGTTGCCGTTGCCTGCCACCACTCAGTATCCTTCTAATCTTTACCAGCAGTTTCCTAATGAGAAACCCTGCCCTTCTCTCTCCTCCTCCCACCTTTAATAATACAGACAAATCAATCTTTCTTAAACTATTGTTTCCAGAGAGCACACTGCACTCTGCCATGATGAGAAACCTTCAGCAGCTTCCCATTACTTCCAATAATGGAGTCCAAATTCCTCTCCCCAGCAAAATTTAAGGCCCTTTACAATCCAGCTTCAACCTAACTCTGTGTTACCAACCACACCAATGTCCCAAGGATGTACTTTACTTGTGATTCTCCTAAACACACCTCAACGCCTTCCTTCGATGAAATGCATTTTCCTCCTTTTTCCCTGTGGCATACTTCTCCTTCAAGTCTCAGCTCAAGGACTTGCTCCTCGGTGAAGCCTGTCCTGAATTCTCAACCAGTAGGAGCCCTCCTACTTAGTTTACAGGTTTTTCAAAAAAGGCAATTAAAATGGAGAACTGTAAACAAATGATTTACTTAAAGAATCCTTTAGTATAACTTAAAACACGTAAGCTTACAGTCACCTGTCTTTTTATGGAGGGCCAAAGCCTTTGAGTATGAGTTTGGAACTTTACGCAGTCTTTCTTGCATTAGCCACAACCGTATTACATATTAGTTTTGGTTGCTTTAAAATTGAGCATGAACTTAAAAATTCTTGCAAAGCAACTTGAATGCAAGAATCCATCTAGTTTGTATGACCCTCCTTGCCACTACCAAAATTTTGCATGTATTTCCCCTACATGTTTTGACAGAAGTAGTTAATGATTATTAGCCTCTATGGAATCTTACCAAAGCTTTTCACTTAGTTTTCATAGAAACATCTCTCATTCTTTCTCATATTTCATTGCTTTATGTAATGGGCATAATTTCAATGACAAATACAATTGGTATAAACAAGTTTAGGAAGAAAATTAACTTACTTTTGGTAAGCATAAAGCATGACTGGGTGAAACAAGTATATCAGCATTTTAAAAAGTACCCGTTTATGCTTGAATTATCACCATACTGTGGGTTACAGAGAGAATAGAAAATACTGGTTAAGCCTATGAATTGGTTAAGTAGAAGTTGACTAAGGGGCATTCAATTGGGAACTTTCATTGTAGCACATTTGTTATGTTGAAATATAATCATTTCTCTATTAAGTCCTTGAGGGCAAGGACTTTGTTTATACATTCTTACTTAGAGTCTGATAAATGAAAGCTGGATGGTTGGATACATGGATGGATGGCAACCACACCTATTTCTGTATCTTCATATGTTTTCCTTCTCTTAAGAATACTTTCCTTTAAAGTTTATGAGTTTTGGAATTGTGTCTAATCTTCAAAGCCTAGCCACGATCCTATTACCTCTAAAAATTCCTTCTTAATCACCTCACTTAAAAAACGATATCTCATTTCACACATCTTGTGATGCCTTGTATTTTTAATTATTGGGTATAGGTTCTTTTATCCCCTCTCTTATTTGAGGGCCAAGACCATGCAGTAGCCTCATAATGCCATGCAAATATCTAATGGATATTTAGTGATGTTCACTAGAAGTATAAGATTATATTTAATGCGATGTGGAATTTATGGTCACATGAGGCACATTTTCAGTATTTATTTTTTTAAAAACCTCTTTGGATAACAGGTTTCAATAAGAAAAAATATAGAGAAAATACAGCATTTATAGAAAAGATAGATTTCTAGATAATTTGGCTACTAATATTAAACTAGTAATAATTTCAAAACTGAGATAGTGAGAGCAGGGAGTAGAAGTGAGTTCAAATCATGACTTTGCAAAATTCTACTTCTGTCCTTGGATAGATCATATAACCTCTCTTAGCTCTAGTTTTTTTACTGCTAAAAATAGAGATTGTTTTTGCTTTTTAGAGTTGCTTTCACAGCAAGTAATATGAATATCTCTGATAAAACACTTTCAAGAAATAAATCTAGTCATAATGCAAACTGATTTCCATGCATTAGCACAAGTATCTGGAAAACAATGTCGATTATTAGACCAGATATATTATTAAATATATATGTATATATATTTAATAATATATCTGGTCTAATTATATATATATTATTAAATATATATATATTTAATAATATATCTGGTCTAATTATATATATATACACATATGTATATATATACATATATGTGTGTGTGTGTGTGTGTGTGTATATATATATATATATGTCTTCACTGATGTAATTCCCACAGGATTTTCTTTTTAGAATTTACACGATTACTAGTGAAATATCACTGAATATGTGTAAAATTGTAGCTCCTGCACCACACAATGTTGTCAGTCTTGACTCTGGCTGCTTTTACAAAAACAAATACTGTTCTACATCACTTTTCATAAACCTATTTGCATATACGTTTAAAATACATTATATAAATGGTTTTACAGAATTAAGTTGCACGTGAAGGTTATCCACTTCTTTTCAGTGAATCTGGCCTGCATTTTCTTTGCCCAGACACATAAATAGAAAATAATAAACCATCTGTATTGATGCTGAAGTACTGTCAGTTTTGTAAAAATACTCAGACTTTGTTTTTGCATTACAGCTCCCTTTCAGAAAAGAAGCTGTTATTCTTGCCAACAGCCTAAGTATATGTGACTGTCCCAGAATTCAGTTTCTACAGCAGAAGTACAAGGATGAGAAGAAAAACTCTTTTGAGCATGAGCTCTTTAGACATGGTAATACAAATATACAGTATTTCTGAACTTTTAAGTTCTAAGTCTTCAACTTCATTAATTATTTCCATAACATTTTTGATGCTTGGTTTTACCAACCTGGGAGATTTTCTGAAACCTATTTTATTAAGTATTTACTGGTGTAGTAATACATGACTTTCTGATCTATTACTTTAATCAAGTTATCAATAAATATTTACTGAGTGATTATTATGTGTTTATAAGGATGAGACTCATTTGTTACTCATATTTAATCCTACTTATATGATATAAACACCTCATAGTCTGCTTTTGTTCATTAAGTAGTGTCCCAAAATAAAACAAACTTTATATTAATATATACATACATACACATGCATATATACATATACATATACATGTATGTGTATTATACACACACACACACACACAAAATTCATAGAGAAGAGAAAAGAACTTGGCCCATTTATACATTAATCATCACATAGAGCACTCAGGAAGGCAGGCTTTATTTGTCCTTAATCATCAAAATATAATAATAAATCCTGGTTTTAAATACAAAATTGGCTAAAAACAAATTGTGAAACGTATGGATTGCTTAATAAGTTGCCTTTTGGAAGATAAACTTTTGGTATTTAATTTATTCAGTCATATGTACTTTATTTGCATCTTGAATATGTATAAGTAAGAGTACATGACCCAGTTTCTAGGACACATCTAGAAGAGGATCCCTGCTTCCTACAGATAGGGGAAAGAGACCAATTCATCATGTCCTCTCTTGCCTCACCCTCTTCCACATTCATCCTTCAGTCCCACACATATTTATTGAATGCTTACTGTGTGTGAGGCATGGGGTAAGTGATAGTGATACAGTCAATGCAAAGTGGATGCATTTTCTCCTTTATGGTGTTTACGAACATTAATAATTATGCAAATACATATAAAATTACAACTATCAGAAGAGCTACAAAGATGAAGTATTAATGCATCGTGCCAAAGAATGTATAATAAGGAGATTTGATCAGGTCAGGGAGTAAGGGACACGTAATCGTTGGTCTCAACTATTTAACCTATTAAAGATTGAGTAGTCAGAAATATGGTTAACTTATTTATATGAGTGATAAAATCACAGGAATCCTCTTTTATAACCATTTTATTTATTCAACAAATATTTCTTGAGCTCCTGTTTTGGGTGAAGCAATGTGCTATGTGCTATCCAGTGGCAACAAGATAGCCAGGATCTCTGCCTTTACACAATATGCAGTCAAGTCTGGGGCCAACCAATAAGGAAGGTGATATTGGAAAATTACTAAAATGCATTATTGTTAAAAATGATTTGTTTTTTTCAACTTAGGCATCCTCCTCATTACAAAAGTTTTCCTTGGCCAGAGTGTTCAGGCTCGTGAACAGGACTCCATCAGTCAAGCCAACTATCCAATGGTTAATTCAGTGTTCATTCCTCGAAAATATTTACTAAGTATGTTTGCCATAAAGAGAAATCTGCTTTCAACTTTCTGAATACAAAATGTTTGTATTTAATACAGATGCTTACAGTTTAACCTCTACCTAAAATAGTTTGTAAACTTTTCTACAAAAAAATGTTCCTAGCTACTGAGCTTCCATTTTTCTACCCCCTACTTCAATGTCATTTATATATGTGTATGTGTAGATATTCTAGTTTGTAAAATTTTATTTTATATTTCACATACATATAAGTACCATATATGTATTATATATGATATATATAACATGTATTTCAAAAGATAAAAACTTTCATCTTAACAACAAATTTTTAGAGTAATACATTTGTTGAAACTATATGGCCACACATTGAACAGAAAAGTAAAAAAGTATGAAAAGGAAAAATAATATGAATAAAATTAAACCCTACTAGTCTATGTAGTGAAAAGGTGACTAGTAAGTATTTACAGAATTAAGAAGCTATCTGTGGTGTGTGGGGGAGATATTAAAAAAAAACACAATAACATAATAGTTGGAACTTACTGAGTTTGTTGTTTATTAATCCATGTAAAAATGAAAAAAGCATATTATGTTTCATTTTGAAGAGTGTTTGTTTTGCTTGTTTCTGTTTTCTATTTTACTCTAGATTCTGTAGTGCAACAAAGAGACTGTGATTGCAACTTTCGGCAGTGCAAGTGGTTTGTCTTTGACCATGACTTTGTTTTGCCAGAATACATCGTTGAATTTGAGTATATTACGGTGGTATGAATGTATTTTTAAAGCTGGAATTCCTTAAATGAGAACAGGACAGTAATTTGAAGTCCAATGTTATGTCAAGTTTATTTTATATATGCATAGTTAATTTTGAAAACAAATCGTTATGACACCTAAATATTTTAATTATGCAAATATATTACATGAGTAATATATGGCTATAGTCTCACTGGAAAAGATTCAACTATATTGAAGAATATAGAATAAACATGAAAATCTGCTTTTGCTTCAACCCCACTGCCACTCCCTTTCATAAAGGCATCCACTGTTAACAGCTTTGTGGGTTTGCTTTCAATCTTTTTTCTATGCATTTCTATGTCACTTGTCTTTTATTTGTAGCAAAAAAACTCATTTGTCATTTTAATTTGTAACTTACAAGTTAATTTTTTAAAATTTATTGGGGTGACAATTGTTAGTGAAATTACATAGATTTCAGGTGTACAATTCTGTATTACATCATCTATAAATCCCATTGTGTGTTCACCACCCAGAGTCAGTTCTCCTTCCATCACCATATATTTGATCCCCCTTACCCTCATCTCCCACCCCCCACCACCCTTACCCTCTGGTAACCACTAAACTACTGTCTGTGTCTATGCGTTTTTGTTTCTCATTTGTTTGTCTTGTTCTTTTGTTGTTTTTGGTTTATATACCACATATCAGTGAAATCACATGGTTCTCTGCTTTTTCTGTCTGACTTATTTCGCTTAGCATTATACTCTCAAGATCCATCCATGTTGTCACAAATGTTCCTATATCATCTTTTCTTACCACCGAATAGTATTCCATTGTATATATATACCACAACTTCTTTATCCATTCATCTATCGAAGGACATTTTGGTTGTTTCCATGTCTTGGCCACTGTAAACAAAGCTGCAATGAACATTGGAGCACACGTGTCTTTATATATAAATGTTTTCAGACTTTTTGGGTAGATACCCAGGAGAGGGATTACTGTGTCATATGGTAATTCTATTTGTAATTTTTTGAGGAACCTCCACACTGCCTTCCATAGCGGCTGCACCAGTCTGCATTCCCACCAACAGTGTATGAGTGTTCCTTTTTCTCCACAGCCTCTCCAACACTTGTTACTATTTGTCTTGTTGATGATAGCCATTCTGACTGGGTGATGTGGTATCTCATTGTGGTTTTTATTTGCATTTCTCTGATGATTAGTGATGTTGAGCATTTTTTCATATGTCTATTTGCCACTTGTATGTCCTCTTTGGAGAAATGTCTCTTCAGGTCCTCTGCCCATTTTACAATTGGGTTGTTTGTTTTTTTGTTGTTGAGTTGCATGAGTTTCTTGTATATTTTGGATATTAGCCCCTTATCGGAGGCACTAATTGCAAAAATCTTCTCCCATTCAGTTGGTTGCCTCTTTATTTTGTCAATGGTTTCTTTTGCTATGCAGAAGCTTTTAAGTTTCATATAGTCCCATTCATTTATTTAACTTTTACTTCCATTGCCTTTGGAGTCAATCAAATTTATAAAATGCTCTTTGAACCCAAGGTCCATAAGTTTAGTACCTATGTTTTCTTCTATGCAGTTTACTGTGTCAGGTCTTATGCTTAAGTCTTTGATCCATTTTGAATTAATTTTGGTACATGGTGACAGATAGCAGTCCAGTTTCATTCTTTTGCATGTGGCTGTCCAATTCTCCCAGCACCATTTATTGAGGAGGCTGTCTTTCTTCCATTGTATGTTTTTTGCTTCTTTGTCAACAAGTTAATTTTTAAGAGGTCAATTTTTTCCGTCTTTTCTGGTATGGATTCTGAATTTTATGTCTCGTTTCAGAAGGCATTTATATAAATCTTCTTTATTTTCTTCCAAATCTACATAAGTTCTTCTAAAACTTTTACTTTATTAGTTCCATCTAGAAATTGTTTTATATTGTGTGAGGTAGGGTGATCAAATATTTTTTCTAAAAATGAATAGCTATTTGACAAGCATCATCTTTTGTGCTGTATTTGAAAATACCGTCTTTATTGTTAAAATTATTTTCATATAAAAGGGGTATTTTACTGATCCTTCTATTCATTGATCTCTTTGTCTAGTCTTGGACCCCTACCACACATGTACCAAGGTTATTACAACCTTGACGATATGTTTTGATATGTAATAGGGCAAATTTCCTTCCCCTCCCCCAACTCCTTAAAAGAAAAAAAAAAATCTTGGCTTTTTTGAGCGTTTTCTTTTCCAAATAAAATTTAGAATCAGCTTGTAAAGTTCTGTTTTAAAATCCTATTAGGATTTGATTGAATTGTATTGAATTTAAAACTTAATTTAGGGTGAACTAAATACTTTGCAGTATTGGGCCTCTCATCCAGGACCATGGTTAAGTTATTCCATTTACTCAAGTCTTCTCTTACAGTTTTCTTTACATTGATCTTAAACATTTCTTGTTAAGTATTGTTCTGGGAATTTATATTGTTATTATGAATGGGATTGTATTAGTCAAGTACACTTTCCGCAAAAGACACAGAATCCCAAACAAATAGTAAATAAAGGAACTCAAATAATAAGAAGTCAAGAGGTAGGCAGTTCCTGATTGCTGTTACTGTTCAGTGACATCAGCGAAGACATTAGCTCCATTCTTCTGCTTGCCACAGCTCTTTCGATGTGAAGGTTCAGTTCTTTCTCTCTTAATTCATTGATTATTTCTTCTCTTCTAGTGTCTGTCAAGCTGCCTAGCATCTTTATTAGTTAAACATTGGACATTCTTAATTAATTCTCCATGTCTTACAATTTTTTTTTTTGCATCTCCATTTTTAAAATTCTATGTTTTGGAAGATTTCCTCAATATTAGCTTCCATACTGCTAATTTGATCTGCTGCCATATCCATTTGGGTGTTCAGAGCATTTAGTGATTATTTTTTATTTCACTAACTGTTTTTAATTTGACTTTGAAATGTTTACCCTATTCTTTTCTATGGTAGATGCTGCATGCTCTTATAAATGCTTTATTCTCCCAGATTTTAAAAAATTCTCGTATGGACCAGTTTGGGTTTTTTTTAGAGCCATTTCCATTTGTTTCATGTTGTGCTTGCTTGTCCATCCACAGTTGGTACCATAATTCCCCAATTACCTGAATACTTAATTACCTCGAGCATCCTCCTGCTGTTTAACTTGTTCACTCTGAACACCAGGTTTCTCTGGATCTGTTCTTCAATGTGTTTATCTCCTGCGTATGCTTTGGCTACAGGTTATATTTCTGCTCCTTTTTCTCTGTCAATCACTGAATGATTTATGTCTCACAATTCTTAGTCTTTTGTTGGTGCCCTCTTTGCTGTTTTAAAATTATCTTTTGCCAGTTTTAAGGACTATTCAGTGGGAGGGGATGAATATACTCATCCTTAGCCCACAATTTTAGTCTACTCTCATAGATTTCCTAATGTGATTCTGATCATCGTAGATATTACTATATAACTGAAAAAACTTAATTTATCTTTACTACATAATCTATTTCTTGTTCAAAAGGATAAATACAGCAACCAAAGTTTCAATATTTTTAATACATTTTTTTAGGTCAAGCCTCACTCTTTATTTTCTTCGTTCAACAATGTTATTCTAGAAGAAAGTAAAAAAAATTTAGAAGGATCAGTATTGTCCCAGGATTTGAAATTTGATGAAGAAGTTATAAAAATGGAACCCAGGATCAAGCCAAGACCAAAACTTATTAGTTTGGATGATAAAACAATATTTTCCCTTGCCAAGACAAATATTTACAGTCATATTGTGGTAAGTATTATGACAGGTAAAATTTTGGGACAGAAACCTTGAATTTGGAATCGGAATCTATCATGTGAAATCTAAAGATACTAAACCACCTGTCTGATGATGCCAGGCCTCGTGCTGTCAGATTTGAAAGTGCCCAACCCATTTTTTGTATGTGGACTAGATCTGGTAGTAACATAATATGAACCATGTATATAATTTTAAACTTTCTATTAGCCACATTAAATTTCTTTTTTAATTAAAAGGCCAGATTAATTGTAATAATATATTTTAGTTAATCCGATATACCCAAATATTATTGCAACATGCAATTGATATTAAGATTCATTAATTAGATAGTTTCAAAATAAGTCTTTGAATTCTGGAGTGTATTTCACACTTACAGCACATCCCAATTCAGACCAGCCACATTTCAAACACTCAGTAGCTACAGGTGGCAAGTGGCCACGATACAGGACATTGCAGGTCTAGAGGTAGCCTTCTGGTTTGCAAGGGATTTTATTCCTGAATAACACATCAACTCTCCTTAAATGATTAAGATGGAGACAGGTAAGTTTCAAAGCAGTATCCAGGATCAATCAACATACAATATGGGAGCTTCAGCTTAACGAAATTAACAGTTAACTTATTTAAGTGATTTAAATAAGTCACTTTACACTGAGGCAATTCTATTGAGACAATCGTATTAAGCCTGCCTCCCTATCTTGACTTTCAGATCTGTCCATTTCCACTCTGCTCCCAATCTATCCAAACTACCTTTATCTCTGCCCTAGACTACTGCCATAGCCTTCTAACCTGGCTCCCTCTCCCATCACAATATTACACAGCTCCAGGCGGCACTGTGCATGTTGTATTAGTGTGTGCTCTTTGGGTGCCATTCACTGTATCACTGAATAGGACTCAGTTGAGGGGAGGGGTGCCTCCTAGAGCTCGGCAACAGAGGCCCTGTCCTGCTTCCACTTTGAGCCCCAACTTATTCTCCATGTTGAAGCTAGAATAATCTTTTCAAAATGTAAATCTGATCATGTCACTTTTATCCCACCTCTCCGCTTCTTCTTGAAATCCTCAAATGACTTTTTTCATTGCTTTCAAAATAAAACCAAAGTCCTTAGGCCTATAAGGTTTTACATGGCCTGGTCCCTGGCCTACCTTTCCAGATTCTTTTCGTATTATCCTCCCTTCAGCTCTCTGTGCTCAGCCTCTTCCTACTTAGAGATGCACCCTGCTTGCAGCCAACACAGAGCCTCTGTACTTGCTAGTCTTTCTGCATGGAATGTTCTCCCCTGACCCCCTTCTAATTAACTCCCATACAGCTTTAAAATCTATACTTAAGCCTTACAGTCTTCTCTAACCTCTGAGTCTAGGTCAGATTCCTTTGTTATGTGCTGGGTTATCCTTCCTAGACTGTAACTTCCATAGAGGCGGAAGCTATGGCTGTTAGTCATGTACGAGTACATCCGCAGCAGCAGAGCAACAGTGTAAGTCTGTGCGCTGCGCGTTGCACAGGAGGGCCACCGCCAAGGGGCACCTTTTAGATCAGAGAGTACTGTATATATGCAACAATTCTCTGACGACTTCTGGTACATTTTCTTGTACTAAAAAAATTGGCATAGTAGGACAATTTTCTAAAAGCTGGAAATAAACGTGTCTTAAGGAAAGGATGCTTTTTTCTCATAAACACTGTATGGACTAGCAGCAGCTCTGCCGTTATCAACCACAATTCCTGGCACACAATGATAATCATTAGCTACTTGTTTAAAAAAGATTGTCTTTGCAAACAGCGAGTGATTCTTAACAAAGTGGGTTGTCTGCCTGAATCTGCAGATTTAGTAAGCAAATTGATATCTGATTGCTAAATGCATAAGAATACTTGAGAAGACCACGTATTCCTACACAACACTATCTATGTTTGCACTGAAAGCTGAGATATAGATAAAATTCAAAAATGATTTTTGTTATCTTGAAAGTCAATTACATTGCTCCATTGTGACATTTCTAGATCCATTGTTTATGACAATTTTTTTCTCAAGTGACTGTGAAACAGAAAGAATGCAAAAATATTTTTTGACATAGTTAAGTGAGGTTAACAGTTTTAAGTCTGCTTCTGAAAATATCAGAAAACAACCTTTTCAAGAAGTTTATGGTCCTGCTTTGGTGAAACGTGTCTTCACCACCCACTGAATCGTCAAGTCAATTAGATTAAGTCCTTACCTTAGCCAGTTATTATTAGAGACGAAAGAAAACTTTACAACATAATGGCAATATCACCATCTTTATCACAGCTGTAGCAATCTTCCAGCTGACAGTATGGAGAAGTTATTATTTCTGCACTAGATTGTCAAGATTTCATATTTCAGTAATACATTTTTGATGGTAAAGCTTTTGTAAGGAAAAATTTAATAAATGAACGTGTGCTAATTGGATTGAGTTTCCACAACATGTATTCCTACAGATTTAAAGGGATTAAATAAAAGTGAAGAAAAAAACAAAGGTAGGTCTCTTTTATTATCTTTGGTTTGTAAGATGGAAGACAGAAGAGTAAGACTTCAAATGACCTTGACCTACTTGACCTCCACCTGACTGCTTTAATTTGATCAACACCCATAACATAAGAATGGAGGGGCTTATCCTCTTAAATTTGCCTACACTACTTAAAAGCTAGCAAACTTTCTAGGGCTTCTAGTAAGAATACCAGATATTACAAGAATGTGGAGACATCACATCCTTTGTTTTCCTTCCTTTGTGCCATCGCGATAGGAGAAATTCAGGTACACGCCTCTTATTTTCTTTTCAGTCTTCCCCATTAGATTGAATTTTATGAAGACATCCATATAAATAAATAAAATATGTAGAAATAAAAACCCCAGAGTATGTAACATGTAATTCTATAGTCTCTTATAGCACAATTCAATAATACTAAAAATTAGAGTTAGTTATAGCCTGGCTTTTGGTCTGATTTATTCATCTATCATTTACTGAGAATTTACTGTGTTAGGCAATGAGGTAGGATTGGGGTTTGAAAAAGATAAATTATTTTTCCTGCATCGAGGACATCAATTTAGTGGAGGAGACAGATATGTTAGCAACTATAGGAAGCTTGGAGTTGCTGGGACAGTGCCACAGCAAGAGGTAGGTTTTGTGTGGATTTTTGAAGGATATGAGAAATTTAGCTGTTTATGTCTTCCAGGCATAAGAAATACTCTACCTATAGGCACATGTTTTTGAAAGAGCCAGGTGTCTTCAGGGAACACCGAGAAATTCAGTGTGACTAGAACACAGGGTATGTGATGTCGAAGGTAGAGGCGTAGATTGGAATACAAGGAAGAAATAGGAAGCTGTGGCTGGAAGAGCAGAAGGTTACAGACACACTAGAATGGATTTTAGAAGGCAGGTTTTTAAAAATTTAGAATCTTTTCTTTAAAGAACAGGCTCTCTGTTTTTAAAGACCCTGCCTTTGGCAGCTTGTGGTTAGATTTAACTGAAGTCAGACTGGTGGATGGAAATTCAGTAGAAACTATGGCAGCCGTCCAAAGGATAAATAATAATCCAGCAGTAGTGATGGTATGGAGCGTCGATTTGAGAGACATTTCTAGAATCAAATATTTTGTGGAAAAGAGGGAAGGGGGGGTCAACAATATTTGTTAGATACTGAAACTCTTAATCAGGATTGAAAACATAGACTGCCAAGCAGATATATAGAGAAGATGATGAATTCAGTTGTGGACGTGTTAAATGTAAGGTATCTGTAGAAGCTGTCATTGGTGATACCAATATGTGTCCTGTAGAATAAACTGGTCTGCATAAATTGACCCTTCTTAACAATTTTTGCTAAGTTTTGACAACTATTTGACATTTAGCTATTTCTCCCTGCAGGAATTTAGTTAAGTCCACTGCATAACAGGGTATTAGATGGTGGTGATGAGCGAAGACCGTTGGGAAGTGGACACCTGAGTTAGCATAATAACCATTTGTTGTGAATAATGTGGTCAACTGTATCAATACATTTTCTTGTGCCACTGTTTATTTTGTAGACAATCCATAAATATAGTCTTCACTCGATATCATTCACAATAGTATAGCTTAAAGACAGAAAAAGATGTAGACATCAGGGTCTCCCCTAAATATAAAAATGTAATAACATTCATTTTTTATAGTCCAGGGTCAAACAAACAGGGAAAGCCTGGTCCAAATTCTGATATATAAATTGTCTTAGACCCTCTTCCACCTCCTCCTTTGACATTTTGCCCTCTTACTTTACGCCCTCACTCAGCCCTTCTTCTTTAGTCCAGTGCCCTCATACGGTTTCCTGCAGTCAAGGTGTATCCTTGTTCTCTCTCTCTCTCTCTCTCTCTCTCTCTCTCTCTCTCTCTCTCTCTCTCTCTCTCTCTCTCTCTCTCTCCTAGCTAATACCCCAAATCTCTAGGGCCTACATTGTGCACTAGCTAGCCTGAGAAACAGAGCTCCCCTAGTAAATATCTTAACAGTATATTTCACTATTTTCTAAAAAGAATCTCATGCCAGTTATTGATAAACTTAGACCAAGTGGAAAATCAAATTAATCCAGAACCATATCCAATGATGCTATTATAAACTGTACCTTCTAAAATCATACACTAGAATCTCTTTCTCATTGGCTCTGTCTTAATGTTCTTTAAATAAGTGTGGTATACAATATAATCTGTCTTATTTTTTAATTTGTATTTTATTTTACTTCAGAGTCTGAATCTACATGGAAACCGCTTGAATAAATTAAGAGATCTCTCTAAGTTAACAGGACTTCGAAAACTTAGTATCAGCTTTAATGAATTTACTTGTTTAGATGATGTATACCACTTGGTAAGAACTGTACTTTTGAAATTACTTAAGTAAAATAAAAGTATTAATTTAATGGATAAGTTACATTTGTAATTATGACCTCATATATACCATATTCAAGATTACACAAACCAAATCAGGAACAAAACATGCATAAATTATACTATGTTACTTTTTCTAAAACAGGCCTCAGATTTAGATTTCATTTACAAACCAAATATACACCTGTGGTCATATATGATTTCTAGCTACTTTAAAATAAATTTGTTAAAACTACTCCGGAATTGTTTTTAAAATGTCCTTTGGAAAGTGTCCTTTCCATTTTCTTCTGCTCTTACCACTTCACATCTAATGTCAATTCTTCCCATCTGTTCATATCCATGTTGGTTATTTCTCTTTCTGTCTGCCTTGTCCTTTCTGCCTGAATGTCACACTCATAAATCTTATCTGACTTGTGTTTGCCTTCACATAGATCATAGGAAAAATATAGTTATACACATATACACATAGGTATGGATCTTGTCTGGCTTTTGCTTTCCTTGTTATATATCATATAATAAAAAGTTATATATGTGGTCTAGAACTCCAACCCAGCATCCCATTTCCACCAGTCCCTGACAAACCTTTTCAGACTATATCGTCATTCTCAGCTCTTATTCATTCTCTTCTCTACCTCCTTGCAACCAAATCAAAGCCCTTGCATCGCTGCTTCCACCACTGTTGTGGGAGCTGTCCCTCTGCTTACTGGCCTTAGGTTTTGGTATTCACTCCCCCCCCCCCCCATTTATTTCTTTTGGTAAGCTAAAGTCCTTTTCAATAGGATCCCTTATAGTCTGGGTTTAGCATGAAGCTGAGGAAAGAAGGTAGTTTAGTAGAGGTCCCAGGACTGTATGTAAATTGTTGACAGTTTTTAATTTAATTTTTTCTGATGATTTGCTAGCACTTCCAAAGGTCTTGACAATTATTATAATTTTACTTAGGCACAATTTTAAAGAGTAAACTCTTAAGTGGTGCAAGGCACTTAGATTGTGAGTGAGCTTAGCCAGCAGCCTGGCATGTATTTGGCAACGTGGCTTTGTTATTCTTAAATTGAAAAATGTCTTTCGTCATCATAGCCTCAGAGCCTACTTATTGGATGACTGTTACCATGGTCATTTTACAGATAAGTGAACTGGACAAATTTTATGCCTAAGTAGTATTTTCTAATTTTAGGATTAGCAAAGGTGACTAGATATAGACCTCTCAAACATCAATTATTTGATGTATAAATATGTCTCCAAAAATGACGATAAGAGTGTTAGAGAGAGGAGATACCTTACTTGTGTATTATTTCACCTGTTTCTGTAATATAAATCACAGATGCAGAAAGCTACATGCTACAAACATGTGGTTTCATGAATTATTATAGGATGAACATGCTTGTAACCAGCAGCCAGATCAAGAAATAGAACTTTTCCACCTACAGCATAAGCTCCCTCTATATGTCCCATTTAAGACATCATTATCCTGAATTCTATAGTAATCCTTTCCCTGCATTTCCCCCATAGTTCTATCACCCAAATGTGCATCCTTAGCACAATAGTTTGGTTTTGCCATTTTTTAAAATGTGCTACATCTTTTAAGCCACTTTTAATTCATAGGTTTCCCTTCTATCCCCTTCTACTCTCCATAGTTTATCTGCAGAAACACTTGGATTTTCCAACCCAAAGAGTTTCCTGCAGTCTGGACCCTGCTGATTTGCTTATTTATGATACAAGCCTGCATGCCCTCCACCCTCCACATTTTTTGAACATTGGCTACTGGATCCAAAGATTAGCAACGCAGGTTCCATTCCTCTGGCAAGAATGTAGGAAGCACAAAATGTCGGTGATCTCACTTTTCTGATGCCAACAGCCCCTAGACATGCCTATATCCATTAATTCATAGGGGATTACAAAATGGCAATATTCTTGTATCATTTCTTTTTCATTTATTAGTTGAAATAGCCTTACATAGAGACATTTCCTTTATTATTTGGTAACCCAGTGGTACCATTCATATAGAAAATGCAAAATAGATACTTGATTATTTACCTTTATTTACCAATTTTTAAAATAATGAATTGATTCCTTATGATTTCCCAAAGATGAGCAATTCATTGTTTTTTAATATCATTAGGGATGCGGGGACTTAAACATATTTGATGAGATTTGATCCATTGCAATTATTATCACAATTGGAGTTCAAATTGTCTTATCCTTAGCCACTGGGAGTATCTTAAAATTAGCTTCTTTTGCAATAACCCTAGTGGCCTTTGATAGCTTTTTTGCCACCTGGTGTGAAGAATGTTCCATACACTTTATGCATTTTCTGTTGCAGACATGGGATCAGCCATTTCCACAAGGAGCCCTGGTTTCTTTTAGAGAAAAGTGATATTTCAGTACTACAGTCTGGGTTGGTCACTGTTTCTAGGTCTTTCCATTGGATAGAATTTGTTGTAGGAGAGGGGTGTGTGTGTGACTATATGTATGTATGTATGTATAACTAAAACTGACCTCATAAATTTACAGTGATACTTCCAATTCAGATTCAAGAGTACAAACCTTTTAGCTTACCCTCTTCTCTGTTACATGTATATCTTTTTTCTCCCACACCGAGACCCTGATTCTCAAGGATACGAGGTGACAGAATTAGAATGTTTTATAATTATTTGTCTGTTTTATCCCCTATTACACATACAACAGTCTCAGAATGAAAGTACTAATACTCTCATCAATATGGTTACTGGAAATATTTTTTTTTTAATTTTTGGGTATGCTCTTTCCGTTCTTCACCATTTTAAAATGTAATTAAAATTACTACACTGTCAGAGCATGCAGCCTTACTCTCCTCACACTCTCCCTTTTAGTTCACTGGTAACTGTATATTTAATTCTCATCACCAATCCTCAGGTTGGTATCTCTCTAAACATTTTGATTGTCTGAAAAATATACTAATATAGATTCCTCAGGAAGGGCTTATGGAAACACTATCCCTTCAATTACCACATATTGATAACAGTTTATCTATGTCCTTTATACTTAAAAAGTCCTTGGCTAACAATTTCTTTTTTCGGGCATCTTAAGTGTTATTTCATTTTCTTCTGGCATAGTGTTCCTGTAGGAAAGTCGGAAGGGAATGTATAATTGATTTCACTTAAAAGAGTGATCTAAGATTATGTCCTCAATACTTCTTTTTACTGCCAAATATGCTCTTGTTCAAGAAATTATAATAATAGTAAATGATGGGTTTTTTATGCCTACTTAGGCAAATAAAATGTCAGTAACACTATTTGGTGTCTAGAAATTTTCTTTTAGGTTTTAATGACCTGTACATTTAATTCTTGAAACCTGAACCTCTGTAATAGTGCTATTCCAACAATATGAACTATGCATTGCATAGCAGTGACTAATTCTATGCTGACTTCAAACAGTTGTTTAAATTAAACTGTAAAGAAATGAAGTTCATTTTTAATTTATAGTAATATTTTTTATTTTAAAATATATGTTGCAAAATATCATCTTAAAGTTCTCTTTATCTCCTTTCCTCCTGTATCTTATAAGAAAAAATTATTTGCAACAAATAGAAGTAACAAAGTCTTAAAGATTTCTTACAAATAAGTAGGATGAAGCTCTGAATAGATAAATGGTCAAATACGAGAAACCCGATAAACAAAAAAAGAAATTTGAAACAGGCTAATATAAAGAAATGGAAACATGTCTGACTTCACTGGTAATAAACAACGTAAATTAAAATAAGGCAAGTAAGTGGATTGCTCGGTAGTTAGACAAATGGGCATTCTCATATTTTACTGTTGGAAGAAAATATCGATACAACCTTTCTTAAAAACTATTTAGCAATATTTATATCAAGAGTCTTAACAATACAAAAAACCTTAAAACCAATAATCTCCTTTCTAGAAACCTTTCTGAAAAAATATCAGTCTCAGTTGAAGTATGATCATGGACATTTGTTGCGGTGTTGCCAACAATTAGAAGCCACATAAATGTCCATAGAAAAAATGTTTAAAACAATCCTAATAACTCACATATTAGAATAATATGCAATAATTAAAAATCAGTTTGAAAAACATTTAATGATGTGTAAACATGTTAAATAGATTCAAAATTCTATGTAATACAATCTGTTTTATATAAGAAAAATATATGAGCATGTAAAGTACTTAGAGAATCATACAAAACAGAACTATGTAAGTACAAACCGTGATCTTTTCAGCATCACTTCTATTTGTATGTATTGCAGTATAACCTTGAATATTTGGATGCAAGCCATAACCATGTGATAACCCTTGAAGGATTTAGAGGACTGATGAAACTAAAGCACTTAGACTTGAGCTGGAATCAACTGAAAAAATCTGGCGCTGAAATAAATGTGTTACGCAAACATACCACAAGCCTTCTCACTCTCAATATTCGACATAATCCGTGGCAAAAGGTATGCGACAGACATGTTTATAAAAAAAGTAAACAATTATTTTTATTTCAAAGCCATTTTCTCACTGCCAGAAATAGACAAACTATCTTTGTTTTACTAGAATTTCTTTAAATATTTCATAAGTTCAATTTAGTGTAGTAACTCAAATGTTACTATAAGAAAAGACTATAATTTTATATCAGATTGTTTTTGTAATCTTTAATAGTTTGAGAGTATTATGGCTTTAAGAGTATTAGATGTCATTGCCGTTTGCAAAACTTCAGAGAGTTGATGTAGTTCAGTGTGCTAGAACCCTATTGAAAGGAAGCATAGGAACCAAAAATAATAGAATACAGTGAAAGAAACATTCTATTAAGAAGGAACAAATTTGTGACTTCCCCTGACAAACCTGGGTTATAAGTCTTATGGTCTATTATAAAAGGAAATTTGGTTGAACACTATTTTTTCTCATCAAAAAATATGTAGGTTCATGCTAAGAAATTTCAATATTTAATGATTATATTTAAGGGTATCTCCAAGTATTTAAAATAAGCCCTAAGATTATAATTTCAAGAATCCTCCTTTCCTTGCTTTTCAAAAATGTATATAAGACTGTGTTCAACATTTTAAAAAGGACTAAAGCATGACTGGTTCTGTTCAATTGGCCGTAATACTGTTTATATTGTTATACATCTTCTATTTTGCTCCATAAAATTGAAGGATATTTTTCTTTTGCCAAAGCAGACTTCCTGAATGATCACAGTACAGCTGTCTCTCTGTTACCAAATTAGATGTCAAAGGCTGAAAGTCCGTATTGAATCACACTCAGAGCTGACTAGCTAACTGCCGATCTAGATAAAAGGGAGGCACTGCAGTTGTTCTTTGAACACTTTCACTGTAGTCACTTTTCAACAGCTTATGGAACCTCCCCACTCCATAAGAGCAGAACCATCCACCTCCAAACAGAGCAGATTAATTCATAAACATAATTTAATTTCAACTAATATTAAAGAATTAAGTTGAGCCTTTATTTTTAGATATGTAATAAAATAGGAGATGCGTAATTTTGACTTACATGGGATAGAGTGAAGAAGCACTCCTTTCCATGCCATAATATATGTAGTATGTTGTAAAAATTAACTTTCTGTTATTTTTCCCAAGCCAGCCACATTAAGGCTGAGTGTTATTGGCAGATTAAAGACTCTCACTCATTTAGATGGACTCGTGATTTCTGAAGAAGAAGCAGCAGCAGCTGTGAAATTTATTACTGGAACAAAGATTACGCAGGTTGCATTTTACTGTTTAGTATTTCGTGTGCTATTTAGAATATACAAATTATATTTCCCATACTCTTGTTTCGTTAAGATTTTGTATCTTCTTAGCATACTAATTTAAAAAGTCAATTGATATATAACAAATACATCACTTGAATTTTTTTCTGTTTAAATGTATCCCATTTGAAAAGAACTGATTGTATGGATTCTCATCCCTGCACACTACCCCAAAAATACCTCCAGGGTAACTTTTTTTCCTAGTCAACCTGAACTCAGAGTCCTTTCTAAAGCCCATATGAAAATAAGCAACTTTCCGTGGATAAGGTAAGCTTAAAGGCCTTGAGAAAACATTTAGTGAATTATCTACCTAGTATTGATATTATGTGTGTCTGGCTGAAAAAAACAAAACCTATTAACTTGAGGAAGGGGAAATACCTATGGTATCCAGATTAATAATGCTATACTTTGGCCAAAGTAGCTTCAACATCCTAAATATCTCCACTCTAGTTATCTAGCTATTTACTTTTGGTGGGGTATTTAAATACTAATTCCTTAAGCAATGTAATGTTTAATTTTGGATCTACTCAAAATGAAGGAAATAAACTTTTTGTTGATAAAAATGTAGTTAACTCCTGAAGAAGATTTGGGGATTTACTCTACCAGAAATCAAAACGTACTAAAATGCTTTAAGACAATGTGGAATTGGCACAGAGTTACACAAATAGACCAATAGAACAGACTATAAAGACCCATTGTTGACCGTTACACACATGGAAACTTGATAAAGAATAGAGCTGCCTTTACAGATCAGGGAGGCTCGTCAATAGAAGACAGTGGGACAAGTGCATCAAGAACTTCACTGTAAAAGGAAAAGCCAAATGTGTTTTCGAAGAAAATAGCAGAGGTTATCATTATGACCTTGAATTAAGGAAGAATTTATTACACAAGAAACAAAGAGCATAAACTATAAAAGATTGGATTTGTCTGTGTTAAAATTAATAGTGCATGTGTTCCTCAAAGGGCACACCATGAAGAAAGTGAAAAGATAAGCTACACAGTGGGAAAAGAACTTTGCAACACATATAACTGACAATATGTATTATTTATATATCCAGCATATATCAGGGAAAAGACAACCAATCAAATAGTAAAATGGACAAAAAATTTAAACAGATACATCACTGGAGAGGAAATCAGCACAGCTAAATAACTTAGGGCTCACCACATTATTGAAGAAAATGAACATTAAAACTACAGTGATCTACTAATTTAAAGCCACCAATTGGCAAAAGTTTTAAAGCCTGACAATATCAAGTTTTAGCAAAGATCTGAAGTAACGGTTACGACTGGTACAATCACTTTGGAAAACAATGTAGCATTATCTAGTAAAGCTGAATATATTCATACCCTACAATCCAGCAAGTTCTATATACTCGAAAGAAACTCTTGCATGTATGCACAAGGAGTCATGCACAGTAATAGTCATGACAGCAATGTTTATAAAAGCAAACACTGACATCAGCCCCGCTGTGCATTAACAGGAGAATTGATAAGGAAATATTATATAGCGATGACATATGAATGATCTGCTGCTACACGCAGCACCATCGATGAATCTCATGAAGATAGTGAGCAAGAAAGCAAGTCATAGAATGCATACATATTATTCAATTTACATAAAATTCAAATATGTGCAGACTAAATGATATATTGCTTATGGACACAAAATATAGGTTGATAAAGAAAGCATGCAAATGGTGGATACAAAATTTGAGATCATTTAATCACTTCTTAGGGGATTTATTGATTCACCTGAGATGAATGACAGCTTCTGAGGAGAAGAGAGGAAAGAAAAGGATTAGGATGGGGCACACAGGGAGCTTCTAGGGTAATAAGAATGTTCTAGCTCTTAAGCTGGTTTCATAACTGGATTAGATGGGTGTTTGTATTCCAGTAATCCTTTCACAATTTTATAAATATAGTTATATTGTAACAGTTAACTATTTGCTAAAACAAAAAATGAGTGAAATACATAATTTAAAGTTTATTTAGATATTGAAAACATTTTCAGGAAAAGCAAATGTCATATTTTAAAATTATTCACTGGGCCACTCATCTAGGGAATAATATTAGGTTGGTGCAAAAGTAATTATGGTGTTTGCAATTATTTTTAACCTTTTAAACCGCAATTACTTTTGCACCAACCTAGTTTTATATTTTAACTATATATAAATTAACTTCTATATGCTAGTTCCTTTATTCACCATGTGGTCTTTTATTTTGTTAGTCCTCTCTCTTACCACATTCTAGCACTGCAGAGGAGAGACCACGGATACTTAGTATCTGGACTTCTGCCAAAATTCTGACACAGATGTCAAAGTTAGGGCCACATTCACATCTGAATGGAAACTGGTACTTGAAGGTAAAGGTTAATTCTATTAAACCTAATGTAAAGCTTAATTTTAATTGATTTTTAGTCAGCTTTGGTCTGTGTATCACAAAGAAGGCACAGATAAATAAGGGGCAGAAAATTGGAAAAGCCAAATTAAAATTAAATAGGGACGTCAAGTTGTGTATCCTTATGTCATGGGGGGTAGGCCTTGATGGGGATCACCATAGAATTGGAGATTTGAGATAAAGGTACATTACAAAACCAAAGAGTAGATTCTAATAATATATCAAAATAAGCAGGCAAACTTCAAAGCTCCGAGCCAGGGATCAAGCCAAAAGTTTGGGTGGCAAGGTAAAAGCTATCAAGATCCCTGGCGAGGGAATAGGGCTGCTAGTCAGAATTCAGCCAAGGATGCAGGAAAAGGTTACAGATCACCAGCAGCTTCTTGCTGCAAAAAGCGCCCTTATACTCCCTACCAAAGAAACTGGGTTAAGAGAAGCTGAACCTTGAAAATTGAAAATATTTGTGGCATTATTTTTATTACGAGATATATACAGATATTTAGCTGTGATGCAGGCCCAGTGACAGCCTTAGCTGATCACACAGGGAGTTCTGGAATTAGACGGGCCCCTTAGGTTGCTCCCAGGTTGGGTTTAAATGGCCAGGCCTTTATATCCCTCCATCATTGGCTGTGGACCAATTTGGGATGGAGCGTGACCTTGGGCGAGACAGCTCGTTGCAGCTGAGGCTGTCCCTGAAGGACTGACAGCTGAAGGCTTTCTGCCAGCAGCACTTGCAGCAGCTGGGACAAATCCTTCACTGCAGTGGGAACCTGCCTGGCACAGCCCAGTGTTCAGACACCATAGCAGTCCTTATTGCAGTTACAATCTTGTCAGTTTTACTTCTTTGTAAACTATGAGCTTCACAGTATCTTTATGGGGAAGGAATTCCTTTGATGTTACTTTTCACATTTGAATTATTTCATGAGACATTTTATCTTATAACATTGAATACATTGATAAGATTCAAAAGTAACATATAATGTGATTATTCTACAGATAACGGCCTTAAATTTAGATGGGCAACATCTCTTTGAAATCACAAATTTAGAAAAATTGGAAAATTTGAAATGGGCATCATTCAATAACAATAATCTCTCTAAAATGGAAGGCTTGGAATCCTGTGTGAACTTGGAAGAGCTCACATTAGATGGAAACTGCATCTCAAAGATAGAAGGTAAGGGATTTGAGAAATTGAAAGTTTAAAATATTTAAAATAACTGACAGAAGAAAAAAAATGAATTACCACTGAGGATAGAATTTCTGAAGAAGAAAATCTCTAGAGAAGTTCCAAAAAGGTTTGGAGCAGAATATTTTAAACACCTATTAGTGGGATCTGTGACCACCTGCTGTATAATGAGTCCAGCTGGCTGACTTTTGCTTCTCCTGCCTTCCTTCTTCTGTCCTCTGTGCCACTGTGTACTGTCTATTATCAAACCTAGCATACGACAAACTAGGCAGCAATTAGTATCTGTAGAGTTGAAAACAATGAATGAATGAATGAATGAAGTGCTTTTGAAAAAGAAAAAAAAAGCCCAGTTCATTTTTCAAAATATGGAATTAAGTTTACATTTGGAAATTTGAAGACTAAGAAAAACGAGAATTTTATTCAGTAGAGGTTAAAAATCAAATGTATAATAACTACGTAACCTTTTATGTGGCTCCACATATAAGTACAATTAAGCAGCTTTACTAATGTTTGGGTATGTGCACATACACACAAACATACATACTTATCCAGGGTATAGAATTTTTCTGGATTTTACCTTTTAGTAATAGGGTTGCCCTTGGCAAGGACAGAAGGTAAGAATTAAAAATCACGGCTGGATAAGAGACTTAATTTATACTGTATTCACTTTTGAATTGTTAGATTATTCTTAGCATGTGTGCGTACTATCTTTTTCATAAAACAGAAAATTTTATTTCAAGCAATTACATATGAAAAAGCAAATATTAAATATCTTTTAAAACAGCGTGTATGCGTATAACATTTGTTATGCTTTATTTTAATGGCCGTTAATGATATGTTTCTAAAACTTGCTTGACCATAAGAGTCACTTCGGATCCTTACTAAACATACAGATTCACAGGCCTCTCCTCTATGCATTTCAGTTGAGTAAACCTGGGGGTAGCTCAGGCATTTGTGTTGAGAACCATCACTAGTCTTCCATTCCCATACAACAAACTGTTAGTTTTGCTTCATATGTACAATTGAAAGCCTTATTTCCTTTTTATTCCCTTCCATAAGCCCAGTGAAGTGAAGAATTTTCTACCTGTATTTCCCCTAAACCCACTTATCGGAGAAGATAGCTACCCCACTAAACTTTAACAGATATTTCTCTTCTTTTTTCCAGACATAGATACCATATTTCCCCGAAAATAAGACCTAGCCAGACAAGCAGCTCTAATGCATCTTTTGAAGCAAAAATTAATACAAGACCTGGACTTATTTTACTATAATATAAGACTGGGTATTTATAATATAATAATATAATATAATGTAATATAATATAATATCATACCAGGTCTTATATTAATTTTTGCTCCAAAAGATGCATTAGAGCTGACTGTCCGGCTAGGTCTTACTTTGGGGGAAACATGATAGGTTTCATATCCACTTAAGGATTAATACTTTGATGGTTTTATTCTAACTTGCCCTAGATTGATTTATTTTCAACATTGCATAGTCCCATGATAGAGGTTGGTGTGAAAGGGGAGCATGGGTAAAATTTATTGAGGAGCAGTTATTTGCCAAAAGCTATCAGTGACGTTTTTCAAATTCCATTCCATTTAATTCCATAACCCGTTAGAAGTAGGTCTCAGTATGTCCATTTTATGGATAAAGAAAATGAGGCTCAGAAATTACAATATTTTACATAATTTATCTATGGTCCCAAATCTAGTAGTGATACATTTGAAACCAACTCTGACTCCAAAAATCTTTATCTTTCAACTGCACCTTCCTAGCTATAGTTACAAGATGCCTACAGTGTATAACGTACATCAGGGTTAGACAGTGGTGAGAGATGGCATTTGCTTTAAAGTTCTGTCTTAGAGAACTTTAAAAAGGGCAACTTATAATCATACACAGGTAGAATTAGACTAAATGGTTCTTTATAATACATATGATGCCACAATGAGGAATACTTTCCAGAGTGTTGTACTCTAGCTAGTTCCTTACCCTTGTTTTAAAATGGGGGCTGGTGATTATTTTTAGCTTTGTGTAGAGCTTTGTGTTACTGTGATGGTGAAACATCTTAATTATATTATTTGAAGTTTATTTGAAAGCAAAATTCAATATTTCCTACATGATAAATATATCCCCTTATACCTAAGAAGAATGATTCTACTTAGAAATCCCAAACTGAAATTTAAAGTGTTAGCTGGGACTTTGTACACATTATATCCTTCTTAAACAAAAGGGTAAACAATGATGGTAAATATTATAGAATTCGTAAAGCCACGTGACTTAGAAAAAGAGAAACAGAAAAAATGACCAGTCACTTATTTTTTAAATTAACCTTTCAGTGCAGTCTGAATCTTCTCTTGAATTTGCTTATTTTTCTAGGCATTTCCAAGCTGACTAAATTAACCCGCCTCAGCCTAAATAATAATCTTCTCACCGGTTTGGAAAAGCATACTTTTGATAACATACTTCATCTTCACTCCCTTTCTCTTGAGAACAACAAAATCACTTCATTGAGTGGTTTACAAAAAGCTTTTACTCTAATTGAATTATACATAAGCAATAACTATGTTGCTCTCAATCAGGAGATCTACAATTTAAAGGTGACTATCTGGGGTAACGTTTTTGTTGTTAAAGTATTTATTGTTTGTCCTATGAAAGTAAAGCATGTTCACTGTACAGGATTTTGAAAATATAGAAAAATGCAAAGAAGAAAATAAAAATCAAGACTAACAAGGTTTCTTAAGATGTATCTGCATTCGGTTCATGCATACGTACAAAGATACGTATGTGTAACCACAGTGACCCCAGGTTGACAACCTCCTAGGGTAAATTTGTTTTTTAGTATTTAAATAAAATAACCCAAGCCCCGTTCCTCCTAACTAGTGCCTTCCTCATTATTTCTAAGGATTACCCACACCTGGCTGGGGAGTAAGATTCTTTAACATGTCCTGTTCTGAGAACAAGTCTTAGTTATCTCTCACTTACTGCTTCTTACTGGTGGCTCCAACTCTTTCTGGTCCACTTTGCCCAACTTTGCTCTCTTTAATTCGCCCAAAGAAACCTCTAATTCAAGGCTACTATGTAACAGGCTTTACTGAGGGTTGGAAAAAAATGGAAGTTTACTACAGCACAGAATAGGAATTCACTTCAAATGTAATGTGTGATTTCCTTGTATCCAAAGTTCAATGACCATTTCCTACCACTGGAACTCTCACCATGGCCTCTTTCCTTTTCCCATATTTCCAGGACTTTATCTCCTACCAAAAACATATGTCCATTTCCCACCTTCCCTTAAGTTTGCCTTCTCCCCATCCTACTCCCCTATATACCTACTACTTCTAAAGCTGCAGAAGCAACCTAATCAACGGCAGTAGCAACAGAACAAACCATTTTACATTATGATGAAGAGTGGTTTTATTCCCTCTTGTCTCAACCTCATCCATCCATATCTACTCAGGACCCTTCCTTCACAACAAGGGCAGGTCAAAAGGTTTTGTCTGGTAAGAAAGGACATTTTTCCTTAAGATGAATTCTGAAGGCAGAAGCACTTCAGTTTATCCCTCATCAGAAGGTAGTGTTTTTCTTACACTAAAAAGTGCGCTTAAAGACACTCAAATAACTGTGAAATGATAGGGTGATTCAAATATTATAATTCAAGATGATTAAACTCTTTAAGGGGAAAAAATTGCTAGAGTGATATATACAGATCACTTTAAATGTATGTATTTTTATTACCCAGGGTTTATGCAACCTGGTCATTCTTGACATGTATGGAAACATTATTGTGTGGAATCAAGAAAACTACCGGTTGTTTGTAATATTTCATCTTCCAGAACTGAAAGCATTGGATGGAATCTCAATTGTAAGTTGCTTTATGACTCATAGTATTTGGTCCAAGCTGCATATTCACACACCCATCAGCCACGATCATTTTGAACATTGCTTTATCACTAGTATGATATTCAAACTTACTATGCTTATTAATATCTAGGTCTCCAAAGCACATTTTAGTCCTGGGTTTTTAAATTTTCTCATCTGGCCAGTTCTTAATTGTATAACTTGAGGTGGCAGAGGAGGGAAGATGCTGCCTATATTTGCACCCACTGAATTCAATGCCTAAAAACTAAAGAGCACAATTTTATGGGATGAGATAGAAAAAAATGCTCTGGAGCTCTATCATCCTCTTGGGCCTAAAAACTGCTTTCTATTTCCTGGAAAAATACAGATGTTAATAGTTTAAAAAAATATATTCAAATGGACAAATGGTATGTCAACGTTACTAGTAAACTGTAAAGAAAAATAACACAGAACATAGGACTAAATATGAAAGTAATATTTGAAAATTTGAAGTCTATAAGAAGCAAGTTAATACAGGGCTCCTGATTTCCATGTAACAGGGTAAGTGCATGACACATATATGAAGAATAAAAAGGTTCCCTGGGTAACACTGCCTATCTCCTGTCAGACAATTACACGGATCAAATCTAGAAAATTGAGAGATTATTTGGAACTTTGAGGTGCTCTGAGAAGATTACTAATTCTAGCATTTTCTGGAACCCTCCTCAGAATGGAGAATTCCAAAACTCTCCCCCAACACAAACTCCCTAGAATCTGGTTTACTGGGTTTTATTGTTGGCTTTCATTGAGGGATGTTTTAAAAGTAGTCTTAGGAAACTAGTACTTCATTTGCTCTAACAATGTTGGTGAGGGTCTTAGCCTTCCCATCTCTCTGGGTTCTCATTTGAAGGATCACGTGAGAAAGTGCTTTTAGAAGTAAGTGTAGGAAAAACTTCTTCCTCTAAAGAAAATTTATGTTCTGCTCACGGACAATGAGTATGATTTAACCATTTTCCTTTTCACTTCAACTACCTAAAAGCTCAGGGCCAAATTTATGGTTCAATAACAGAAAACCCTGTAAGATTTATGGTCTCTCTCTCTGTCCCTTTACCCCATGTTGATCTATTCTAATATATCATTCTTGGTCTTGATCTTCACTGTTTATTATTTTCATTTTGCTATCAGATTCTATGTACTTCCTATAAGCTGCCACAAATTCTTTCTGGAATGAGGAAGAATATGAATTAATAATGGGACATGAAGACTAGACTTGATAATTTAGACTTTAATTGAGACATAATGGGAAGGCAGTAAAGATTTTTGAGTAGGAGGATAACGTATTGAAAACTATGTATTAGGAATGTAATCTAACAGCTGTGTTTACAGTGATAGATGAAAGACCAATCAGAGGCCATTAGAATAGTCTACGTATGAGGTAATGAGAACTTAAACCAAGGGGAACTGACTTTAAAATGGAGAGCTGAAAGATATGAGAAATACTGGGGAGAACTGACAGAACTTGGCAACTGACTGGATTTGAAGGACAAGGAAAAAGGAAGTGTAAAAAGTTTGAGTCTGTGCCAATAAGAGATATCATAACAGAAATATGAATATAGGAGGAAAGGCAGTTTTCAAAAATAAGATGATTAGCGTTGCACTAATTATCTACTAAGTTTTATATGATAGTAGATTATCTGACTGGAGATGTCAAGTAGGCAGTTGAAAAAAGAAGACAATTTAAATATGGAAACTTAATTTGCCTTTGTTTAGATTTGGAAGTTGATAGTTAAAACCAAAAGCTTATGTAAAATTGTCTAAGAAAACAGAATAGAGAATGTAAATCTAAGTGAAGCTTTAATATAATGTAAAGAGGAAGCCAAAAAAAGTAGGTGCAGAGGGAGATAGAAGAGCAATACAATCCTAGGGTGTTTGAGATGTAAATGGACATGGACTTTAGAAATGACATAGTCCAAATCCTTTATTTTATGGATGAGCACAAAGAACTCCGGAGAATTTATATGACTTATTCCAAGTAATATGACTAATGGTGAAGCCTGAACAGCTGAGCCTCACTCTCTGTCCAAACTCTGGACATATAATCACACTGCCTTCTTTGAAGTAGGAACCAAGGGAGGACACAGACTATGAAGAGCCAGAGAGCAGTCTGGGTAGTTGTGTTTTCATTTTATCCCCTCTTTCTACATGCTTCTATTTTTAAAACATTATTTTTACAAGAAAAGTACAGAAAAAGATTGCCAATCCCTGATTTAGGAGGACACTGATCAAATGTTATTTTTATGATTATGAAAAATACAAAAACTGTGGTATTCCTTCAGCTGAATTAATGTATTTTTTTAAACTTATTCTTAGATTGTATCATTCAAAGTTCAACCAGAAAAATATAACTAGTATGAGGGTGTGTGTGTGTGTGTGTGTGTGTGTGTGTGTGTGTGTTAAGAAGTTTGTTACCAGGAATACTTAACAATTTGTTGGGGCTGCTTAAGCAAGTCTGAAACCCATTGGACAGACTATTAGGAGGAGAAGTTTATGGGCAGGCTGGAACTCATGGTCATGGACCCAAGCTGCTGTCTGTATGTAGATTCCTTCTATCTTTCAGGAAAGTCTCATCGCTGCTTTTAAGGCCTCTCAGTTGCTTGAATCAGGCCCACCCAGTTTATCCAAGATTGAAATTCAACAAATTGGGAGCTTTGATTAGACTTGCAAAATACCTTCACAGCTACACCGACATTAATGTGTGATAGAATAACTGGAGACTGTAGCTTCATTTATTTTGCAGCCCTGTTGTTTGGTGCATACACCTTTAGGATTGTTATGTCTTCTTGATAGATTGACCCTTTCATTAGTATGTAATTTTCCTCTCTGTCCCTGGTAATTTCCTTTGTATCAAAGCCTATTTTATCAGATATTAATATAACCACTCCTGCTTTCTTTCAATTAATGTTTGTGTAGTATATCTTTTGCCATCTTTCTACTTTCAACCTTATTTATCATTATATTTGAAATGAATTTCTTGTTGACAGCATACAATTGGGTCATGTTCTTTTCTCCACTGCCAATTTCTATCTTTTAAATGGTAAGTGTAGATCACTTCCATTTCGGGTAATTATTGACATGTTAGTGCTTAAGTCTGCCATTTTATTGTTTGTTTTCTGTTTGTTTCCTCTATTTGTTTTTCTTCTTCTTTTTTTGTTTATCTGAAAGAGAAAGCTTCCTGTGAACTACTTCAACATTTTATAGAATTCTATTTTTTTAGTATATCTTTTTATATAGATTTATCCTTTTACTGGTTTCTTTAGGTATTACATTATATATACATAACTTATAGTCTACTAGTGTTGACATTTTTACTAGCTTGAGTGAAACATTACAAACCTTACTTGCTTTTAAGTCTTTCTCCTCTACTGTTTATAATTGCCTTAAATATTCCTCTCTATATATTGAGAACCACATCAGACAATATTATACTTTTTTACTTCAACTGATCAAATATAATTTAGAAAACTCAAGAGGAGAAGATAAGTCTATTGTACTTATATCTTTCTGGCATGCTTTCTTCTTTCCTGGTATTCCAAGATTCCTCCTTTTTCTTTCTTTCTTTCTTCCTTCTTTCCTTCCTTCCTTCCTTCCTTCCTTCCTTCCTTCCTTCCTTCCTTCCTTCCTTTCTTTCTTTCTTTCTTTCTGGAACTTCCTTTGGCTGTTTCTTTTAGGTTAAGTCTGCTGTTGACAAATTTGCTGAGTTTCCTTCATCTGGGGATGTCTTAACTTTCCCTTCATTTCTGAATGATATTTTCTCTGGATATAGGATTCTGGGTTGACAACTTTTTTCCATGGTTTCTGATGAAAAACCATGGAAATCAAAAGAATGTGGCACAACATCTTGTGAATGAGAACCACAACATTCTTTGGTTTCTATGGTTTCTGATGAGAAAGCTGCTGTAATTCAAATTGTTTTCCTCTTATAGGTAAGATTTCATTTCTCACTGCTTTCAAGATTTTTCTGTCTTTAGTTTTCAGAAAATTGATTATGATTATGTGTCTTGACATAGATTTTGAGGTGTTATGCTCTTTTGGAGTTTGCTTGGCTTCTTGAATCTGTAGGTTTATGACTTTTGACAAATTTGGGGAAATTTCAGCCATTATTTCTTCTAATACTTTTTCAGTTCCATTCTATTTCTTCTTCCATTCTAGGAATCCAATGATATTAATGTTAAATCTTTTGTTAGGGTCCCACATATTCAGGATGTAGTCTATCTTGGTAAGGTGAAGCTCATTTTTTTAAGTCTATTTTCTCTCTTTTGTTCAGGTTGGGTAATATCTATTGTTCTATGTTCAAGTTCCCAGACTCTTTCCTCTGTTCTCTCTATTTTGCTGTTGAGCCCATCCACTGTGTTTATTTGGTTATAGTATTTTTCAACTCTAAAATTTCCACTTGCTTCTTCCTTATATCTTCTAATCCTTTGCTGACGCATTTTATTTCTTTGCTGAGAGTTTCTATATTTTCATTTGTTTGAAGCATGTTCACAATTGTTCATTGAGGCATTTTTGTGATGGCTGCTTTGAAATCCTCATCAGATAATTAATATCTGTGTCATTTCAGTGTTGGTGTTTGTTGTTTGCCTTTTCACATCCAAGTTGAGGTTTTCCTGATCATGTTATGCTAGAGTTTTCTATTATATTCTGGAAATTTTGGGTATTATGTCAGAGACTGTGGATTTTATTTAAATCTTCTATTTTAGCAAGCTTTCCATGTCACTGCACCAGTAAGGAGATGGGGCGTCACTTTGTTGCTGTCAGGTGAGAGGTAGAAGGTCAAGTTCCCCTACTTGGCCTCTGTGAACAACCTGGAGGTGTATGCTTCCATTGCTAGGCTAGGGGAGAAGCTCACATTCCCCATAGGCCTCCACTGTCTCATCCTGAATGGGAAAGTGCATCACTAATAACAGACAGATCGTTGTTACTGGGTGGAAGTGGAACAGGTTCCACATGTGTTCTCTAGTAACACTTCTCTGGGTGGATACATTACTACTGGGACAGGGTGAAGGTTCAGGCTCCCGACTCAGTGGGGAATGATGGAGGGGTGCCCTGTTACAGCTGGGCAAGGCCAGAAGTGTATGCTCCCATTCTGCTTTTACTGGTAGAAGTAGGGCCGCAATGCATTTCATGGAGTTTGGTCAGAGTAAACCCATTATTGTATAAAAATTTTCTGCTTATTAGGCTTCCCCTTTTCTAGTCTTTTGGCTAAAGAAAGTAGGCTTTTTTGTGGACTTTTTTTTGTTTGTTTTCTCTTATTGGGATGTTGGGGTTTCTGGCTTGTTGGTCCCTAGCAGCTACTTCAGCATACGTGAGGGACAAGAAAAAACACAGGACTAAAGGAAAAACTCACTTCTGTGTATTTCCTTTACTCTTACACTACTACCACATTCACAACACTTCTGACACCAAATGTATGGGTTTTCCACACATCATACAATTCTCCAAAATTAGTTGGGTATCCCAGAATTCAACTAAATTCTGACATTATCTACCTGGAGATATCATCAGGTCCCACATTTATCTACCTGGAGATAGCATCGGGGCTCAGTCCCATGATACTGCCCCCACCCCCACTTCAGAGGCCTATTACAAGTTGTCACCTGTACTCTAAGTGGCTATAAATAGGATCTCCCATGACCACCTTCTTAGGTTTGATTAATTTTCTAGAACAGTTCACATAACTCAGGAAAATATTTCCTTCCTAGATTACTGGCTCATGATAGAAGGCTATAATTCAGGAACAACCAGATGGAAGAGACACATAGGGCAAGGCATAGGAAGGAGCACAGAGCTTCCATGCTCTCTGAGCACACCAGTCTGCCAGCATTTCTACCTGTTCACCAACCCAGAAGCTCCCTGAACCCCTCTCTTTTGGGGTTTTGATGGAGGCTTCACTATGTAGTTGTGATTGATTAAATCATTGGCCACTGATAGCTGATTCAACCTCTAGCCGTTTTCCCTTCCCTGGAGGTCAGGGGGTGGGACTGAAAATTCTAACCCTTTAATCATGGTTAGTTCCGCTGGCAACCAACTGCCATCCTTAGGGACTTTCCAAAAGTCACCTCGTTCCCATAAACTCAGATATGGTTTAAAAGAGCTTGTTATGAATACCAAGACATTCATCTTTAGATTCTGGATCTATTTCAGGAACCTATGACAAAAGACCAAATATAACAAAAGATGCCCCTATCGCTTTTATATAGGAAATGAAAAGGTTTTAGGAGCTATGTGCCATGAACAGTGGGTGAAGACCAAATACATATTTTTTATTATAAATCACAATATCACAGTCCACCTCCTGGTCTTTGAACACAGATCCTTTACAGCAAAATGATCATAAAATTAAAAAGATACTGGCCTATTACTACAATCCCATTCAGTCATTATCCAGTCCATAATCATATGAAAATATCTCCCAGGATGAGGCCACTCAGATATGCAGGCTTCCACTGGAGACCTTGTCAGGTTCCAAAAGCAGGAGTGATCTCAGAAAACATAGCTTCACCTTTTTAGGCATCTGATATGATTGAGTTAAGAGACAATATCATCTCTTGCTCTGAGCCTGTTTTGAGATTTTAATGTAATATTGAATTTTCCTAATGATATAACCTATTTATTAATTCCTTTGCCCATAACTACTATCTCTCCTCTCCATGTATAGCCAAACTTTTCCACCTGTGGAAGGGATAGTGGGTTCAGCCACTGTGCTGGTCTAGACTGCAGACAGCAATGCTAGTCTAGCAAGCACCTCCCCCTCGGGCACTCCTGTTCAAAAAGTGGAAGGTTACATAGGTGCAAAACTAGTGGACTATTTTTGCCACCAGGAAATACAGCTACATTCACTGTTAACCCCAATTTTGCCAGGTTAAGGTAAAGGCAAAACCCACCCCATCAGACCCATAGGAATTCTGACATACGGTTTAAAAACACAGTCACAGTTTCATTGCTTAGGAATCATCCTTGTTTCCAGCACTTACCGTTGCAGCCGTGGTCTCAGGACCATGGCATAAGGTAGAAAAGAAAAGTTGAGGTGACATGGGGAGAGGAAGAAAAAAAGTATAGTGGTTATACCAGCAGCATCCTTCCTTAGCAAGAACTGCAGTCATACCAGCATCCTTCCCCACGTCCACCAGAAAAACAGAAAAATCCGTCCGGTAGGGACACACCTTTAGCCTCACACATGTTCACACTGAGTGTGAGCACTCTCATGAAGGCAGCCAAGTCAGCCCTTTGTGCTTTTATCTCCCCGTTAGACAACCAATGTTTTCATTGCCCATTCCATTTCTCTATCAAACTGTTACTCTGAGGAGGATATCTCTCTGCCGTTGTTGGACATGATGGGTGTCGAGTGTGTTCCTTTGTCTGAAGAAATAACAGTCAGCTATCAAAATTGTTACAGTATCTTCTGTTCCAGCTCTTTTATAGCACTCTGAGCATTTGCTTTTACCGCTGGGTAAGCAAAACCCAGTCAAGAGTCAGTACCTATTCCTGTCAAGACCCATTTGTATCCACCCCCCGATACCCACCCCCCCCAGGACTGGTAGCATCAGTCTGACCTGCCAGCTATGTTTAGGACCTTCTCCCCAGGGAAATCTTCCACTTGGCCATCTGCAGTCTCTGTCTCTTTTGCTGGCTAACTGAACAGTCTTACAAAATTGTGCCTCAGAGGGTGCAAGGCTTCAGCTCATCTCTGCTATAGACCCCCACTGTCCACCTGTTCACGTCATAGACCCAGGTGGCCACATTAACTAAGACCCAGGTGGCGCATCTGCTTGTCAATTCCAATCACCTTCCAAACCCGGAAGACAGTTCCAATGGGCGTTGACACGTCCTACTTTAATGTACCCCTCATAGGGCCATGCCCCTATGGGCATCCCTTTAGTAGGCCAGGTTTCCATTGCCCTCCTGCGTGACTATATGGCCAGGCCAGGAGCATTGGATGAAGACCAAACATACATTTCTTATTATAACACATCGGGAGACTCACCACAGTGTCATTCCTCAGGTCCCAAGGTCGCTAGCTGGTCTGCCTTTTGCTCTGCACCTGCCAGGCTCCTTATGTTTATTTTATATATGATGAGCAGGGCTTCTAGTTGTGCTTAGTAGAAGGACTAGGGAGAAATGCATCCACTCCATTTTGACCTGGAACTAAAGAATTAATGATTAATGCCATTTAGTCATCTGTAAGAGAAGACATCACTTTCTAAATGTTCTCACACATAGGAACCACCAGAGACTGAGTGTGCAAAAGATTTGTTTGGTGGCAGACTTACTTCTGACATGATTGCAGAACGGCAAGGACATTCAAACTTCACCCAAATGCAAGAACTAAATTGGACTTCATCATCCATCAGGTACAATTATTTTATTATATGCTTTTTGATATTATAATTAAATATGTAATTACTATCATTTTTCTAAGGATTATAATTTATACATCTGATTCAAATATAACCAATAATTCAGAAAATTATCTACCCTGCTTTAGAATCTCATGCTAGCTTTACCACCCTATGAAATGCATGAATAATTTTTATTATTCCACACTATGGTTAAAATGTCATCAATCTCTTTCTAAGACTTTGTATTTCTCTTTTCTTTTAAATTTTAAAATTTGCTACTCACAACGTATCACTCTAATCAGTGCAGTCTGGCTTCCACTGCCATCATCTGTCTGATGCTATTCTCATGAAAGCTATCACTGTACTCCTAGTTAATAAATCGTTTTGTCTTCTCTCTTATTCTTATTTTATACTCGTCACAGGCAGACATCTCTAGCCATATGTTTATGATAGTGACCCCCATATTTAGCCCAAATCTAGGCTCCTCACTTGAATATTCAATTGCTAGGAGCCATTTCTCTCCCTGCTTTGTCCTCCACTTTTAATTAATCACCATGTTCTGCAGAGTCCATGTCTTAAGTAGACTCTATGTCTCATAATTACCCCACCCCCTCTTTCCATAGTCACTGCCATTGGCTTAGGTTGGGAAATGAACTGTTTAAGAAACTTTCTCGGTGATCTTTTTGGTTTTCGTCTTATATAACCTTCCCTGCCAAGTCTAGTTATTATTCATACTGCCTTCTAAGATGCCAGTTTTATCAAACCACTTCCCTTGTCAAAATTGTTCAATGGCTTTCCATTGTCTACATAACAAAATGTAATGTCCCATACAAAGGTATGGCATAGAAAACCCTTTAATTACCTTTTTTTATTTCTTGTAACCCTTACCTTTACTACCCCATAATGCTTTATACTCCAGAAATTCTAAAATATCCTAGTTCCTTAATTTCAATCAAAAGATGCTGTTTCATGTTTCTGCCTTTGCTTATACCTGTTACACTACCTATAACTCTTTCTTTTCTAATTTGCCTAACAAATGCCTATAGATTCTCCAAGTCTCATTTTAAGATCTTTCTCCAATGTGAAGTCATTCCTGATTTCCCCAAATAGTTTTTTCTTTCCATAAGATACCATTACACCTAACTGTACTATAGCAATTCTCCTTTTTTATTTTAATTTTTCTGGATCCCACTTCTTGAGGGCAGAGACAGTGTCTTTTCATATTTGCTATAGCCTTCCAAACACATTGATTGTCTGTACTTAGGAAATACTAATAAAAACATGTTGAATGAATTAGCTATTCATGGATAAAAGTATGTCATAATTGTAACTCTGGGGTTTAGAATTTGTTTAAAGAAGTGGTTAGGGCAACATGATTTAGCTTTATGCCTTTCTCTTTCATGGCTCAAAGGAAGGTGAGACAGTTGTAAAGCTATGGACTAGGAATCAAGCATTATGTTTAATTACCAAAACATCCTTACAAGGTGGAATGCCATAGAAGTTTTCTGGGGATCTCAGAGAAAACTCTGTTTTCAGAGACCTTACCTGCTTTCTCCTTTTCTTTCCCATTCCTACCCCCTTCCTGGTATTTCATAAATAACCTATTTCACACTTATCCTCTGCAGTTTACAACCTGACAATCTTATGATTTACCATATCTATTTCACTATGGTTTCATGAACATGTGAATTTATAAAGAAATTGGGGATGTTTATACTTAAAGTTTCTTTTATGATAGTGCTATGTTTATGTGGTAATAGACATGTTTTTTAAAGCAATCAAATTCTATGTCATTTTCTTACATAGTGTCCAACTTTGCAAATGTTACTTATCTGATCACTTGGCCCATACATTTTACATTATGGCGGTTTGTTTTGATAGCATTTGTCAGATGAGATTTTTTTAAAAAATTGTACTAGGTTATTCCCATTAAAATTATAATTTTCCTATTAAAATTAATTTTCCTATTAAAAGTATAACTTTGTCTAAATTCAGAACTGTGGATTTGATTCCAGTTGACCAATTTAGAAATGTGTGTAATGTGAATCTACAGAACAATAATCTTACCTCATTCAGTGGATTAATCTATCTGCCTAATGTGAAGGTGAGTCACAAATTTTCTATCAAAGTTTTCAACGCAAGCTGTAATCTTCTTTACTTTGGATTAAAATATATTTTCATGTTCTCAAAAAGAGAATTTATTCCGAAAGCTTTTTTTGTTTTGTGGGTTTTTTTGTTGTTTTGTTTCTTGTCAAGCATGAGAAAGTATTAACTTCCAAAGTTATTTTGGTTGACCTTAGTTTTACGTGGTTATTTTATACGTAAACAGTAAATCTTACTCTGCAGTAGGAAGATGGGGTAAAAGGCTGCCTCTACAGTGAGTGGGTATGGTATGAAGTTGGAGGACACTGCGGTTCTCAAAGCAGCTTCTTTGCCTCCTGTCCTATAGCTTTGACTGAGCCACCTACTAAGGCCTTTTAAACAGAGGGAAATAGCGATCTCTCCAACTAAGGGGTTATTTCACCTAAATCAGGCTTGGAGAAGTCAGGTGTGCAGATTAAGAAAGTTGAGCAGTTTTCTAGAATCTCCATTATTTTGTTTGAAATGTTGTCATTTCCCAGCATGTCAGATAATAAAAAACACATTTAAAGCCCAATCCAGATAATGTGTATAAAAATTTGTCATTTTTAACAACTGATATTATTAAATGATGTTGTATGGTGCAACCATGTTAATAGTTTTTAAGTTAGTAATCTCAAATCAAAGATACATGTATAGCAGCATTCATATTTTAATGTCTGATTAATAAGGTATCCTTTCTGTAGGTCTTATGCCTCAACTATAATCATATTGAATCAATCATGCCCAGATTAAAGCCTCAGACTCACCTGACCAGCAGACAGCTACTCTATCAGAAAGTACCTTCAAGTGGCTATGGACAGCAAGGAACTTCAAAAATAAACAGGTACTAGTTTTTGGTTTTTTTTTACAATTATAAATAATTTTGGTTGGGAATATAAAAAGCATTTAGTCACATTAATGATAGCAGTAACATACATTTAGCTTATTTTAATACTTATTTAATAGCTACATGCCAAAATAAACATCTCAAATGAGATACTGAAAATACTCCTTTGTCACTGCTTTTTCCCTGTTTCTTCTATTTCATACCCATATTGTAAAAAACAAAAAAAAGTGAAAACTCTTGTATGTTTAATGACCTTGGTTTTTTCAAATTGAGATACAATTCACAAACAATAGCATTTACCCTCTATGCACAATTCCGGGATTATTTTACTATATTCAGAAAGTTGTGTAACCATTATGGCCATCTAATTCCAGAACATTTTATCACCCCACAAAAGAACCCCTAACCTAGGAGCATGGGCTTAGGTTTCTTTTAACGTTTGTTTTTGTTTCTAAATTATTTATCTGGTTATTTAATGTAGCAATGGAAAAGATACTTTATGAAGATGAGGACATACCTCCCACGTTCCTACACATTTTTGGTAGAACATAAAGAGGTATATGTTATCTCCAAGTCAGAATACTTTCATTATATTTTTCCCAACGAAGAGCATTCCTTGTGTTTTTATCACCTTTAATGAATTATACATAATAATTCTCACCAATTTAAGTGCACAGTTTAGTGAATTTTTTTAAATTAAAGTTTATTGGGATGACATTGTTAGTAAAGTTACATAGGTTTCAGGTGTACAATTCTGTAATACATCACTGATTATATATATCACATTGTGTGTTCACTACTCAATCAGTTTTCCTTCCATCACCATATATTTGATCCCTTTCACCCTCATCTACCATCCCTCTCCTCCCTCACCCTCTAATAATAACCCTCTAATAACCACTAAGCTATTGTCTGTGTCAATAAGTTTTTGTTTCTTCATTTGTTTGTCTTGTTCCTTTGTTGTTTTCAATTTTATATACCACATATCAGTGAAATCATATGGTTCTCGACTTTTTCTGTCTGACTTATTTTGCTTAGCATAATAATCTCAAGATGCACCCATATTGTCGCAAATGGCACTATTTCATCTTTTCTTATGGCAGAATAGTATTCCATTGTGTATATATGCCACATCTTCTTTATCCAACCATCTATTCAAGGACACTTTGGTTGTTTCCATGTATTGACCACTGTAAATAAAGCTGCAATGAACATTGGAGCACATATATCTTTACAGATAAATGTTTTCAGATTTTTGGGGTAGATACCTAGGAGAGGGATTGCTGGGGCATATTATGGTAATTCTATTCTTAAGTTTTTGAGGAACCTCCACACTGCCTTCCATAGCAGCTGCACCAGTCTGCATTCCCACCAACAGTGTATGAGGGTTCCTTTTTCTCCACAGGCTCTCCAACACTTATTGTCTTGTTGATGATAGCCATTCTGACTGGTGTGAGGTGATATCTCATTATGGTTTTCATTTGCATTTCTCTGATGATTAGTGATGTTGAGCATTTTTCCCTATGTCTACTAATCGTCTGTATGTCCTCTTTGGAGAAATGTCTATTCAGGTCCTCTGCCCATTTTATAATTGGATTGTTTGTTTTTTGTTGTTGTTGAGTTGTATGAGTTCCTTATACATTTTGGATATTAGCCCCTTATTGGAGGCATTGTTTGCAAAAATCTTCTCCCATTCAGTTGGTGGCCTCTTTATTTTGTCGATGGTTTCCAGTTTAAGGAATTTTGATAAATGTATTCATCGTGTGACCATTACCACAATCAAGGTACAAACTATTCCCATCTCAAAAACTTTCCTTACATCGCTTTGCAGGCCGCTACCCCCATACCCTGGCAACAACCACTGATATGCTTCCTATACTATAAATTTTGCCTTTTTATAGAACTTCATATGATTAGAATTATAGAATAAGTAGTCTTTTGTGTCTGGCTTCTTTCATTTAGCATAATTCTTTTTATGTTGCAAGTGTCAGTAATTCATTTCATTTTATTGCTGAGTAGCATTTCATTATATAGATTATATGACAAGTTGTTTATCCATTTATTGTTGATGAACATTTGGCCAGTTTCAGGCTGTTTTGATTAAAGTTGCTATGGACATTCCATTTATATGCATACGGCTGTCCTGTAGCCTATTTTTTTTTAACTCCATAATATATTTTAGTGCAATAATTGTTTTTTGGTGGACTGCTTAGGATTTTCTAAATACAAGATCGTGGCATCCAAGAATAAAGACAATTTTACTTTATTCCTTTCCAATCTACATGCATTTTTTTCTTTTTCTTAGCTGATTGCATTCACTCTTGCTTTTCATTTTAAGTAACTTTCTGCCCTTTTATTCTTTACCATATAAAAATATTTTTAAAGAATAAAAATGATTATTAGATATAATATAAATAGACATATTACAGTTTAATTCTGATATATTAGTAAATTCGCTCATTTTCTGTTTTTAACTTCAATTTATAGTAAGTACATACAACACTGCCTTTTTATGATACAGTTGGTTTGAAATTAAGTTTATAGGATCAAATTTGCATCTGTGTTTCAGAGATACAATGAGCAATGAAAATTTGCCTCCAATAATGCACAGTTTAGAAGTTCTTCATTTGGGCTACAATGGAATTAGTAATTTAATTCAGCTACAACTAAACAGACTAAGAAATTTAAAATTCCTCTTTCTACAGGGTGAGTAGCAACAATGTTAATGTGTAAATCTGTGATTAAAAACTGATTTGATCATCATCCTTTTTGATAAGTACATACAGGCATCAACATTTACTTAAAACGGGTTCATTGACAAAAATATTTTAGTAATCACAAATGGATTTTTCTTGGGTTATTTACATAAATAATGTAAATACTATATTTTAGGACTATAGAATATTGCATTCTCTAGGGCAGTATTCTAGGGCTATGTACAGTATTACATCATAATTTACTTTTAGATCACATTCTATTTTTGAAAACAATAGAAAGTAACCAGTGAGTAATTCACAAGTACTCATTAAATGCAGAATTATGCAAAGTATTAAGAAAGACATAGAAATATTATATTATTGTAATTACGTATAATTGAGATCCTTGCTCTAAAGTAGTTTAAGATCTGCCAGTGGAGCTATACTGAGGCAAAGATGAATTAATTTCTGACTGTGTGTTATTAACTGTAATAGAAGTATAGAGACAAGAGAAATTGAAACATTAACTTCTACATATCTAGGACTCTGGGGAGGACTGGTAGACTTTAGGTTGAAGGTGAGCATGACTGCGAGCTTTGCAAGTGGGGTGGGAGGAGCAGAGAGTCACAAGGACAGGATTGAAGTGTTTATGGACCAACACTTGAAAAGGGACCTTGTAAAAACAAAGACTATGTAGTTCTTGGAGTTATAAAGCTTCTGAACATGACCAATTTGATGGATAATGCTCATTTTACAGTTGCATATAGGCAGGAATTATAAATTTTTAGAAAAGTAGCATGAGGAAAAAAACAGGGTTTGGAACATTAGTCTAACAATAATTATTTAATGACACAGAAGAAAGTTTGGGAGATCCATCAGTGAGAACATAGGGGGAGATAGCTTTATAGTTGATCTGAGTATAGTAAGCCAGGCTTTTCTAGACCATATTTTAATGCATCTTTTTTCCTATCAAAGGTGCTTGTCAGTTGGGTCAAGAATATGGAGACTTAGCCTTAAAAGAACAAGAAATTGAGCACAACAATGTCAGTTCTTTTAAAAGATACAATGACATACAAAAAACGTAGACAGCCTACCCCGGAAGGTCTATTTTAATCTAATAATGTACAGGGGTAGTATGTTTTGTTGCCATGTCTAACATGGCAAATTAGAGAGGGGCGGCCTTATACAGGAAGGGAGGCAGTTTACTCTGACAATAATGGCTGCCATTTGTTGAGTCATTGGGCAAGGTAAGTAATTTTATATGCATATTATTTAAAAAAAAAGAAAGAAAGAAATTGAATCTCAGTGGGGTTAAATAATTTACCTAAATTTGTGCCAGTGAGTGGTATATCTTACAGGGTCAAACACAGCTCTGACTCCAAAAGCACATGCACTTTCTATCCAGCACAAAGGACATAAAGGCTAGAGTAGTGTCAATGGGAAAGGTGAGTCAGAGATAAGTCCAAAATGCGGTTTAAAAGAAGGAAATATTAGGACTTAATGGCTAAATTAGATATGTAAGGAGAGAAAAGTAGTTTGAGATGTTTTTATGATCTCATTAGGAAATTGGGCAAAAAGGGAAGTACTAAAGCTAGATAAAGTTGCTGGGAAAGTTTGCTCGTTTGCAATACGAAAAGATCAGTTTGTGTTGTGACAACTGAGACATAAAAATGGAAACTTTAAAGCAGTAGTCCTGGACCACAGGTCAGGATTGGAGATGTGTACTTTAGAATTATTCCCATGGAGGTGATAGGTGAGGTCATAACTGCATGTGCTTGCTTAGGAAATAAGTTTAGAGAAAAAATGAAAGGTTAAGAGATGTAGAGACACACACTCCAACCTAATATCCCCCTAATCTCCCAGTATACCCCTAACCTCCCAAACCCCAACCCTTCCCCCTGCATTAAGAAGGCTGGAGAAAAAAGAACCAGCAAAGGAGTCATACAAGAAATTTTGAAAGAAAACTAAGAAGTGCTGACTCTAAACGTCAGGAGAAAAGAGGATGAATGGCCTCAAAGTCAAATGCTGAAAAGAATGAGACCTATGAAAAAATATTGAATGTGGACAATTAGAGACCAACAAAAATGAGACCATTAGTAACCTTTAGAGGATCAGATCTGGAAACATGGTAAGCGCAAAAACCAAAGTGAAAACAATTTAGAGGGAAGTGGTTGGATAGGCAGTAAAGGCAACAGATGGATGGATGGATGGTGGCTAGCTGAGGTTATGAGCATATTTGGAGGTTTATGAAGATGTGAGTTAGGTTAAAGATACTGAACAGGAGGAGATGATTCTGAGATCGTTCTAAAGGGGGAAGAGGGCAAAAGCTGTAGGGGAGTACATTAATGTAGACAGTAATAAAATAAGGCCATGCCAGGGTCCACAGAGAGCTAAGGAACCTGTATTTCTGCTGCTGTGTAAATTTGCAAGAAGGTGGGGAAGGTGGAGTTTTGGAGGAAGGGCAGGGTGGGGCTGTCGGGAAGCAAGTTAAAATCTTAAGGATTAAGGATCCAATTTATCTCAAATAATAGTAAATGTTGCTAGTTATAGAAATTTAATATCCCCGAAATCACATGCAGCATAAGTGTGTTGGTGTTTCCTTTCTTAAAAAAAAAAAAAAAAATATATATATATATATATATATATATATATATATATATATATATATAAATATAAATAAAATGAACATTCTAAAATGAGTAATGGCCTGAAATATGCTCCTGTAGACTGTATTCAGTACTTAAAGCTATCCCATGTGATTTTTAGGCCACTGGACTTAAAATATTAAAAGTGACAGTCTAAATACATAATTTCATGAACATAATATAGTAACACAACTGAGTTGTTTTTTGCAATTCAACTTTTATAAACTTTTTTCATTTATAAGTAAGGTAGTGATAATGTTTCAAAGGTGAGATTTTGAAAGTTTCTGTGAGCAATTTTATTGAAGGTTGTGATGTTATCAATTTCTCTATAAAACAAAATAAGGTAAATTTACCATATCTCATCAATTCTAAGAGACTGAGTTTTTATATCTTAACATATCTGAAATCTGATTGTGTCTTAATTGATGGTATGTCATAGCTTACCTAGCCAAGATTTTTTTTCTTTCTTAGTATACATAAAATGTTGACATATCCTAACAATTGTTGCTGTCATAAATTCGATGAAATATGCTAAATTTCAAGGACAAGATTTCCAAGATCATGTGATAACGTGTTCAGTAACACATTAGTTTGCTAGGGCTGCCATAACAAAGCTACCATAGACTGGGTGGTTTAAACAACAGCAATTCATTTCCTCACAGTTCTAGAGGTCAGAAGTACAAGACCAAGATGTCAGCAGGGTTGGTCACTTCTGAGGGCCTCTCCTCTTAATTTGTAGATGGTCTCTGTGTCCTCACATGGTCTCACCTCTGTGTGTTTGTGTCCTTATTGCCTCTTCTTATAAAGACATGTCATACTGGATTAAGGCTTACCCCAATGACCTCACTTAACCTTAGTTACTTCTTTAAAGACGCTATCTCCAAATACAATCACATTCTAGTGGTGAGGTACTCGGGGTGAGGACTTCAACACACGAGGAGAGAGACACAATTCACTCCATAATAGATGAGGAGGAGGAATAGTGAATGAAACACAGTATGGCACAGTAGAAGCAGCACTGAGCTTAAAATGTGAAAGGTCTAGGTTCACCTTGGTGTTGCCACTGTTACGTCTTCGAGCAAGTCACTTAATTTCTCTGACCCTCAGTTTTCTGATCATTAAAAAATGATATTTTCCCTGTCCTATTTTGAGACACTAATAGGAAACATATAAAAGCATTTTGTCAACTCAAGGGTCCTCTTTTCATACAAACTATCATTAATACTTGTAAAGCTATTGATTGCTATTGATTGCTAGTAGAGAAAAACCATTCGTTATAAAGCAAGGACTGAGGTTTTAAAGAATGTAATGTATTCTTTTTAAATGTAGTCATGGTGCAAAAGTATTTTTTTATGAAAGAAATAAGATAATTAAGGTGAATTTTTCCAACTTAATAAAACAAATTAGTTCATTTTAATGAATAATTAGATATACTTATTTGAATACTTATTAGAATAATCAGGTATACTCAGGAAGCATATCTTTTGCAGCACTTTTATACATCTACTTTTGTCAAAACCAACTATTTTAGCACTTACTTACTGAACAGACAGATTGGATCAATGCAGTACATTGCATACATCACATTTTGATCTTTCAAACATGAAGGAGAAATTTTACTAAATATTTTATGATGATGCTACCTTCTTGTAAATTATATTTCTATTTCTCCTTAGAAATATGATCTTTTCAATACTTTACTTTTTTAAAAAAATCATTTGATAAAAAAATATTTAAATGAAGATAGATAAGCTTTGATTCAGGAAGCTTGGGTTCACTTGACATACTATGGTTTATCTTTTTTAGGGAATGAAATCAGTCAAGTTGAAGGGCTTGACAACTTAGTAGTCCTTCAGGAATTGGTAGTGGACCATAACCGCATCAGAGCATTTAATGACAGTGCCTTTGCCAAACCAAGTTCTCTGTTAGCACTTCACCTGGAAGAAAACAGACTACGAGAGCTGAGCAAATTACAATCTTTGGTAAAACTAGAGAAACTCTTCCTGGGATATAATAAAATCCAGGTAACATTATTTTGTTTTTTGTTATGAGACTTACAAGACTTAACTCCTCTGAACATAAAGCTTCCAAACACACCAATGAAAACTTTGCTAGTATATTATGTATCATTTATATGCCATGCAAATACTCTGTGATGCAGAGGCATATAAATCATCGGTGATGCAAAGATGTCCACCCTGCTTCTAGACTTATAAACCCAACCTACCCCCATGCATCTACCTGCTAAAGAAGGTTAGCTCCAAATGTTCTAGGTCTCTTTTCAGCAGTCCTCTCTAGGAGATCTTTCTTCTTTTCTTGACCTCTGCCCTGTAGTTTGCTATTTTTCTTTAGTGTTTTGCTTAGGTTCCTTTCTCTTTAGTGTTTTGCTTAGGTTCCTTTCTCTTTGCTCTTTGTATATCTTTTGTAAGTTTTTGGTTTGTGGTTACCATAAGTTTATATATATATATCTATAGCAATTTATCTATAGCAGTCTATTTTAAGCTGATAGGCATTTACGTTCTAATATATTCTATAAGGACTATATTTTTACTCCCCCCTCCATGCTTTACGTTACTTATGTCATATTTTAGATCTGTTTGTGTTGTCACTAAGTACTTATTACAGTTTGAGTTGAGTTTGATACTTTCTTCTTTTAATCTTCCTACTAACCTTCATAGTAGCTACAATAATCAAAACAGTCTAGTACTGGCATAAAAACAGATATATAGATCAATGAAATAGAATACAGAGCCCAGAAATAAATCTTTGCTTACATGGTCAATTAATCTACAACAAAGGAGGCAAGAAAATACAATGGGCTAAAGATGGTCTCTTCAATAAGTGGTATTGGCAAAACTGAACAAATACGTGCAACAAAGTTAAACTAGGCCACTTTCTTACATCACATACAAAAATAAACTCAAAATGGATTAAAGCCTTAAACGTTAGGCATAAAACTCCTAGAGGAAAACATAGGCAGTAAACTCTTTGACATCTCTCTTAGCAACATTTGCTCAGATACAACTCTTCAAATAAGGAAAACAAAAGAAAAAATAAACAAATTGGATTACATCAAACTAAATTTTTTGCACAGTGAAGGAACCAACAACAAAACTAAAAGACAATCTACTGAATGGGAGAATGTATTCACAAATGATACATCCAATAAAAGGTTAATATCCAAAGTACATAAAGAACCATACAACTTAACACCAAACAAATAAACAAGCAAACAAAAAAAACCAATCCATTAAAAAATGGGCAGAGGACCTGAATAGACATTTCTTCCAAGAGGACACACAGATGCCAACAGACATATGAAAAGATGCTCAACATCACTAATTATCAGGGAAATGCGAATTAAAACCATGATGAGCTATCACCTCACACTTGTCAGAATGACTGTGATCAATAAGTCAACAAATAAGTACTGACAAGGATGTGGAGAAAAGGGAACCCTACACTGTTGGTGAAATTGTAAATTAGTTCAGCTACTCTGGAAAAAAGTATGGAGATTCCTTAAAAAATTAAAAATAGAGCTGTCATATGATCCAGCAATTCCACATTTGGGAATTTACCCAAAGAAAACAAAAATTCTAATTTGAAAAAATACATGCACCCCATGTTCACTGCAGCATTACCAATAATAGCCAAGATATGGAACCAACATAGATGTCCATAAATAAAGAGAATAAAGAAAGTGTGGTCATACACACACACACACACACACACACACACACACACAGAAATATTATTCAGCAAATTAAAAGAATGAAATCTTGCCATTTGCAACAGTGTGAATGGACCTAGAAGATATTATGCTAAGTGAAATAAGTCAGACAGAGAAAGATAAATGCTACATGATCTCACTTATATATGAAATCTAAAAAAATAAAAAATAAAAATAACAAGAGACAAAGAAGGACACAGTAATTCCACTTCTGGGTATTTATCTGAAGAAATTCAAAACGCTACTTTGAAGGGATGTGTACAACCATATGTTCATTGCAGCATTGTTACAATGGCCAAGATATGGAGGCAGCCTGGATGTTCCATCAATGGATGGATAAAGAAGAAGTGGTACATATATACAATGGAATATTATTCAACCATTGAAAAGAATGAAATCTTGCCAACTGCAACAATACTGATGGATCTAGAGTATATTGTGCTGAGTGGAGTAAGTCAGACAGAGAAAGACAAATTCCATATGATTTTACTTATATGTGGAATCTAAAGAACAAAATAAACAAACAGAAACAAACCCCCAGATATAGAGAACATTTTGATGGTTGACAGCTAGGAGAGGGTTGAGAGGGTAGGTAAAAAAGGGGAAGGGAGTAAGAAATCCAAATTGATAGTTATAATAAAATAATCATGGTGATATAAAGTATAGTATAAGAAATAAAGTCACCAGAGGGGAAGGGACTAGGGGGTGGTAGATGAGGGTAAAAGGGATCAAATATATGGTGATGGAAGGAGAACTGACTCTGGGTGGTGAACACACAATGTGATTTATAGATGATGTAAAACAGAATTATACACCTGAAATCTATGTAACTTTGCTGACAATTGTCACCCCAATAAACTTTAATTTAAAAAAAAGAAATATAGTCAATATTGTAATAATTATGTATGGTGTCAGATAGGTACTAGATTTATCGGGGTGATCATTTCATAAGTTATATGAATGTCTAATCACTATGTTGTATACCTAAAACTAATATAATACTGAATGCCAACTGTAATTGAAAAATTTTTTTAAATTAAAAAATAAACAAAAATAAAAATAGGAAATCATTAGCACTCTTCCCCTAATTATGAACATACTAGTGTGCTTGATGTCTCTATACCAGCATTATTCTCTACAAATTTAACACTCGATTTCTCATATTATAATAACATTTTCCAGGAGAAACACACATTTTGGTTAGAAATAATTTACTAGTGAACACTGCTATACTCCATTTAATTTGAGAAAATAATGTAAGACTTTTCACATGTCCATGCTTCCCAACCAGTCTTTGTGTCCACAGATAGGAACTTCCTGTGGACCAAATGCACAAGATCTCTGCAAATAATTGACTGTGAGAGCTTTTTCCAAGTCCTCCTTTATGATAGTTCCAAAATCAAAATAGTAAAGATCAGTCATTTTAAAAATCAAATTCTACTTCCAATTGGTCAAAAATAGGTCTAAATTTTTTTATAGTTACTAGGTGAATTGTTTATATTCACATGTCATTCCAAATAATAGGAACATCAGTAACATTGTTTTATTACAATGAACTAGCAACAACCTTAAGCTGAGCTTATTGCCTAAATTTTTTCAGAAAGAGCATTGTAGAAATAATTTTGCAAAAACTAAAATGTGCAGTATTTTCAAACTTTCACCAATGTTAAATAGATAATAATAAATAATCCCATGCAAGTGAAGGCAAGTCATTCAACTACAGAAATAGTTTTTCAACTATATACCTATATTCCCAGCAAATATGTCAGGATGCAGTCCACTCAATATTGTGTGTTCCTTTATGGTGAAGGTTGTGCTGAATGTGTACATTTGAAATTGTTTAGACTGATTCATCTTCATTTCCATTTTTCTGGGTCAATCCTTTATGAAATTAACCAACTATACTGTGAGTCCTAGAATAGATGGTAATTTTTCTGAGGAACAATTTGGTTTTTTCTTGCAAGTGCTCCTCCATGGCCTCTTTACCATATTAGAGTGCCATCTCTGCCAATCATTTATTCAGAAACAATAGTATACAGATGTGTCTTTAATCAACAATACAGAATATTGTCACTCAAGCTCACTTCAGAGGACTCAATAATGAGCTAGCAGCAATCTAGCACTTACATATAATTACTGCAAATCAGTGTGTATTTGAAAATGTTGGATCTAACCAGATAATAACTTACGAACTTTTCAATAGGATATGGCAGAATTGGAAAAACTTGATGGTATCTCTTCTCTCAGGGAGCTTACAGTTTATGGCAATCCAGTGAGTATGTTAAGTTTTCTAATTTATTAATTAATTTACTTATAGTTGTATATAATTTATTTTTAAATAATGTGAGAAAGGCTTTTTATCTGTTTCCATATGCAGTTATACAAGCACAATTTATTGACTAGTGTCTTCTTCCAATTGATTGGTAAACTGCCAGTGTCATATATAAGAGGGTCAGTTTTAGGGTTCTACAATATATTCATTGGTCTATTTGTCAATTCCTGTACCAGTATTACACTGTGTTAATTACTAAAGTTTTATATTAAGTCCTGATGTCTGGTAGAGTAAGCACCTCTAATTTCCTTTCTCTTTCACCTTCCCTTTTTCTTTCTTCACTATTTTGGTTATTCTTGGCCCTTTATACTTTCTATGAGTTTTAGCAAACAGCTTCTCAAGTTATGTGAGAGTTCAGTAAGGTTCCTGGATAAAGAACAATATGCAAAAATCAGAATTTCTATACTCTGGCAACAAACAGAAAAACAGAAAAAGATATTGTTTAAAATAGTTATTATATTAAACTACAGAATAAATCTAACCAAAGATGATTAAAACCTTTAGGAAAAAATTATAATTCTTTATTAAACGACATAAAAAATATAGGGATATTTGTGTTTATGAATGGGAAGCCTTAATACTGCAAATATTAGGGAAGACTGCTTATTGTATTTCTTTCTTGGTAGACGTAACTCTGTGGGCTTGGATGACTGTGCATATGGAAACACAACTGTTCACACTCTTCACCCAGCAACAAAAATGCACCAACATGTGTGTTATGTTTCTTCCCAGGGAATCCCATTATACTTAGCATTCAAGAGTTTTGTTAGGGGCAGGTCACGTAGGTACCTTACGCGTATCACATACCCAAATTCCAGACTCAGAGAAGGAAAGGAGGTCAAGCATAAATCATATTGTTTTTATAAGTAGTTAGTACACTGAAGTACCCCTGTCAGTTAAGGAATGGTGGGAATTTTTCCAAAATTCAAGTACCAAACAATAGTCAAGAGCTATCCTTGCAAACAGGCCCTTCTAAAGATAACAGCCTCAGGCCTAATGTATTAACTCTTTTTGCACATCTTCTTATGCACACATGCAAATATTTTTAAGAGTATGTTGGCACTATGAAGTGAGGGATCATATAGTTCAATATATGTGTATTGAATTGAATAGTGCCTTTGGGAAAATATATGTTTCAAACTAATTACTTACAAGTGAATTTTTATAATATAATCCTATTCATGAGTTGGGATTGCTTGTAGTTAATGAACAATATTATATACTCTAAAAAGAGACTAAACCTCCAAATGGTAACCTTGGTTTTAAAAAAAAGTTCTTAGTTTCATTTAAATAATAGAGAACTGAGAAATCTTTCAAAAAGGGAGCTCATATTTGTATTATCTGTCATCTTTGCTGCCTATGCTAAATTTCCTTCTCCATAAAGGTTAATCTTTGAAATAAAAGGTTTTTTTAAGTAAGAAAGAAATTAATTTTAACTTTATTCAGATTTGTAGAAAAATGCTACATCGCCACGTGCTCATATTTCGACTGCCTAACTTACAGATGTTAGATGGAATTCCTGTGAATTCAGATGATAGGGCAAAAGCTGAATTTCACTTCTCTGAGCTACAAGCAAAGAAAAATTCGGTAATACTTATATTATTTATACCTTTTCTTTTAAAATATATGAATTATTAGTAATTGAACATTATATTACATATTGTGCATTTTTACTTAAATATTTAAACCTAAGCCATGATGGTTTTGTAGATTATTTTAGGATCTATTTAGTGATTACTATCAAAGGCAGATTGATCTGGTGAATAGAGGGTGCGCGCGCACACACACAGGCCAGGGAAGCCCCTGGTTCTAACAACATTCTTCGCCTTAAAGCAAATTATTTAAAATCTATGTGCCACTTGCTCAATATGTCTGATAATAGTAGAAGGTAAGTACAGCATATCACAGAAACTAACTCTTTCCACTTGGCCAATAGTAAGGGAAGGAAGGGATCCTCACCTGAACTCCCTGGACTGTGTAGTTCATCTAACAAGAGAGACGTGTACCTCTTTTCTTGTACATTGGCCGAAAAATTGGCCTTTTACCCACGAACCCTAAAAAGGTATCTGACTATGGTAGGAAAGAGATTAAAAAGAGAAGCCACCAGAGTATATCATTAGGAAATTCTGTCATTGACCACCAGGATTCTTCATGACCATCCATCCTCCAAAGACTAAATTTAACACAGAAAAGCTATAGTTGGAAAGAAAAACAAACAAGGAAGTAACATTATTAGAGCTGTGCCTTTACAAGGTTTGGAGATGAAGAGGCTGGAGACAGGGAAACAATTTTAAAATAACCTAAGAGAGATTACGAAGACCTGGACGACAAGGGGCAGTAAGAATGTAAGCAAACCTCTAATGTCAGTGAAAGCCAAAGAGCAAGGACATTAGTAAACAAAGATTACTTTTAAAAGTTATATTGAGGAAAGAGATAAGACTATTGTAGATGCTTTCCCTTAACTCACCTGCTTACCTGACATTCTCCATTCCCTCTGTAAAACAGATTCCCAGAGCACACTGAACGTTTGGTATTAGTAGACTCCTCTTTAGTCCACTTCTACCTTCAGCAATAGATTCACATATTTATCAAGAGCTGGATGTGTTTTTTTCAAAAACTTAGGTTAGTTCTTTTAAATAAACAGATATTCTATAAATGTAAATCTTAAATTATTATTTTTCTGTTTCTATGAAAACCAGATACAATACTGTGGAAAGTCTGAAATAAAGACCAGTCTCTCACACGCATGCACATGCACATAATGTCAAATTGAGTTGGAAGAAAAAAAACCTGCAAAATATGGGACAAAATTATAAAAATTCAGAAAAATTATGTGGGAAAATTATTTTTAAAAATCTAGACAGATTCTTGTGTTCAAATTTTCTCCATGTCTTTAAATTCTTGCTACTTTTAAAGCAACCAAAACTACATATTGTAGCCAAAACCTTAAGGGTGCATTTATCCAAGAACAATCAGATAAAACAAAAATCAAGGGACTCTTGCTTACAGAAAAGGCCTTAGGCCTTTATCAAAAGATTGGTGAGTTCATGTACTTTTATGTTTTAAATTTTTGTAAGGAAAAATATGAATTATACATATAATTCTTAATTATTCCCTTTTTTATTAACCTTGAATTTTTTTAAGCAAGAAGCTCTTATTATAGGTCAAAGTGGCTATAGAAACCTGTGAGATTTAAAATTATTAATAAAGATTATCCAGATTACGCAAAGGAAATTGGTTCATTCATGGGTTATATCTACAAAAATTTTTCTCTAAAAACTACCATGTTTCCCCGAAAATAAGACCTAGCCGGACAATCGGCTCTAACGTATCTTTTGGAGCAAAAATTAATATAAGACCCAGTCTTATTTTACTATAATATAAGACCAAGTCTTATATAAGACTGGCTATAATATAATATGATGTAATGTAATGTAATATAATATAATATAACATAACATAATATAATATAATACCGGGTCTTATATTAATTTTTGCTCCTAAAGATGCATTAGAGCTGATTGTCCGGCTAGGTCTCATTTTCAGGGAAACATGGTATGCTTTGTGAAAACAATGTTGGCTACTAATTTGTATGATATATCTAAGAAAAAGTACCATCTAATGTCATCTACTAAGATTATTGTCACAGGCTCCAGTCTTTCAAAAGAGAATAAATAATTAAATAAAATTTAGTTCAGTGATTTAAGCACCCTTTCCTTTTCTCTATTTTATATTCCTGGAGCAAGTCACTTCTTGCTCCAAAAGTGGAAAACTAAAGAAAACTTTAGTTTCCTGTTGCTCTGTTTCTACTGTAACAGATTACCTCAAATTTAGTGGCTTGAAACAACACAAATTTATTATCTTACAGTTCTGAGGTCAAAAGTCCAAAAATCGGTTTTACAGGGCTAAAATCAAAAGTATGGGCAGGGTTGCATTCCTATGGAAGCTCTAGGAGAGAATTTGTTCTTTGTTCAAATTTCTAGAAGCTATCTGTGTTCCTTGGCTCACGGCCCTCTTCGCACAATGGCACCACTTCCACCTCTGCTTTCATCATCACATCTCTCATTCTGACCCTTCTGCCTTCCTCTTATAAGAGCCCTTATGATTGGATTGGGCCCACCTAGACAATCTAGGATAATCTCCCCATCTCAAAATCCTTAATTTAATTATGCCTGCAAAGTCCCTTCTGCCTTATAAGGGAATGTATTCACAGGTTTTAGAGATTAAGATGTGGACATATTTTGGGAAGGTTGCGTTATTCTGCCTACCACACCACATAGATGAGGGCTCCAGTGAGGGACCTATATAAATTGTCACATTAAAATTTATAAATTCTATTTTAAAGTAATGTTGGCTAAATTTGAAAAAAGTACGCATAAATTATATATAAATTCACTAAATAACATAAAGAAATCAGAGCAACTTTAAAGATCTTAATTTCTATTTATATTTTTGATTTGTTTAATATAGCAGAAAAAGTACATGAACTGAAATTTTTGATAATGATGAGTATTTCACTAAAGAATTTGCTTGTCGGCTATTCTATTTCTCATATAGTGAACTCATTTTCCCATTACTATATTATGACGTTGTCTTGAGTGATTCTTGCCATTTGAATCATTGCCATGTATTAGAATTTAATTCTTTCTACTTATTTTATATGTAAACATTTTATTAAAATTTGTTTTGATTCCTCTACACATGGTTAGTAAAATAAAGGTGATATTTGAAGTCTTTATTTTAGCGAAATCTAGTTTAAGATTCAATAATAATTTTTATTTTCATGGCTAGAAAAAAATTAAGCCATTATTTCTTTTAGCTGTTCAGGAGACGGGAACAGAATACTTTTCAAGTTCATCAGTTCAGTCTAATGTATTATTCTCTGTTTTAATTGCTGCTATTCTTTCTTTTGTAACAGCCGATAAAGAAGGAATGAATGAAATCTAAAGTCCTTTAAACCAGAACACTTTTGGTGCTCTGGTTTCATAAGAAAATTTGACAACATTCTAGATTAGTGATTAGAAGAGATTTTTCCACAAAAGAATTAGGTAGGGAATTTGGGACTGGCCAGCTTTAGTAAAAGGCTGACACTTTCGTGTTCATTACAAAGCTGCATTCTTGGTAACACTGAAGTATGAAGGAAATCGGTAATTCTACACAATTTTTTTTAGAGATGCAAAAGCCTGCATCTCTAAATAAGTTGAATTCTATAATCAGAATTTATATTTTTTAAAGTGTAAACAAGATCAGTCTTAATGAAGACAGAGAGCAGTTATAAATTCCTAGGGAAACCAAGTCTCTAGCCTAAAATACTTCTCTCCTCCATTTGCTGATTCCAGAAATTCTTTAACAAGCCTCTTAATCCTCAACTAATGTAAAATGCAAACACTATTTAGAGTTAGCACACTCATTAAAAGTGATTGTTCTAAGGTGCTTTTCTTAATCCCCACCTATTTACCTGTTTGTTTTTGAAAAACTAATTAACTGCAAGGCTCCTGATGAGGTATTGTGAGGAATACAAAGATGTAGAAGATATAATTCCTACCATCCAGAAATTCCTGTTCAGAAAAAAGAAGAAACATTACAAAGGGGAAAAGGCTTAATTCTTATTTTCTTAATTCCATACTTTCCTTGTTAAGACCCTTTGGAAAGGGAGAGGTGCGACCGCAGTAGAGTCTACTGATGAGTACAATGCAATCTGAAAAGACGGAACATAATGTTCTGTGGGAAGTTAACGGCCCGAAGACTGATTGTGTCACACAGTTTTTGCTTCCTATCAACTCTGAGGTTAGGCAAATAAGTAAATCATGACCTAAAAAATTTGATTATCAAGTGAGACTTGTAATAAGAACTAAACCTATTGATTTAAGCTTTGAAGGTGAGGGTCCTTAACTGTTTCATTTTATTATGTAGCTTATTCCTGTTACCAACTCTCGTATGGATGGTGGGTCATTTGGCCAAGTGAAAGCTCCTCCCATAAAGATAACAAATGTAATTCTGCCTGGTGGATTTAGCCATTACTTGGGATCTGACTTCACTTTAACTCCTGAAGTTGAAGGTATTTATTTTTCAATTATAGTTGACATTCAATATTATTTTATATTTCTTTGAGGTATACAGCATAGTGGTTAGAGTTTTATGTAATTTACAACATGATACCCCCAATTAGTCTAGTACTCACCTTCCTGGTACTCACTATACATAGTTTGTACAATATTATTGATTACATTCTCTGTGCTGTACTTTACATCCCTGTGACTATTTTGTAACTACCAATTTGTATTTCTTAATCCCTTTACGTTTTTCACCCAGCCCCCTACAGAGGGAATGTAAAAAAATAATAAAAACAACCAAACACTTCACTTGAAACAAAAATGTCACTTTGATTTCTAATACTATTTTAAATTGCGTTTTTAAATTTACATTTCCTAAAATTTTATGTTTCTTCAAGTTTCATGTGGCCATCCTTATTTCAAAAAAGTCCATAGTACTTTTTGGTTCTGCTCAACTACTAATATGTTGTAACTAAACATTTGCTCTAGATTTGAACTTTGTGATACTTGAACATTTATTTCCTGACATTTCTTTTCAAAGCTTTTATTCCATTTTGTGTATTTCCTAACAAATGACTACAAAGACCAGTTAATTAGTAGTACATCCTGCTACGAAAAAGTAGAAATCAGAGGTTTAAAAATATTGATAACACCAGACTCATGGGGGTACAAAGGATATCTTAGAAACAAAAGATCAGACTTTATCCTTGAAACCACAAGTAAAATATTCATGAAGCTAATACTAGGGAAGGCTTTCAAGAGATAGAGCTCTAAAGGAGGAAGTATATTAAAAGGACAGGCCATAGAGAGGGTTCATTCGATTACATACATTTTAACCCAGGTTAAATCAAGCCTTTTCCTTAATTCCAGATCTTCCTTGGCTACCATTTTTGTGAAATTGAGGGTAACTACTCCTTTTCTGAGGAGTTCACTTCTTCCATTCCTTTTAACACCTCATGTTGCCTTAGCTCTGTTAGACAATAAAACTGAACATCACACACACACACAAGATCTAAGAGCCTACTGAGAATAGTAGATTGCTGTATGTGATTGTTTTTAAAGGAAACTCAGTTAAAAAAAACGAAACATAATTTACTGTTAAGATGTTATTTTTTGTTTAACTTATTTTTCATAATTCTACATACTTCTGGTTTCAAGGTTTTAATCATAGTGAGAATTTTTATGCTTTTGCCCAGTAGATAAAACTAACAGCAAAATTGGATGTACCAAATTGTTATTGGCCTTCTTAACAGTACAGTGTCATCTTCAAGAATGTCATCAATATCTGTTTTGGGGGGGACATTAGTTCAATCCTGGATTCATTTCCATAACTCCCTTCTCAGATATCTTCAAGATTTTTTGTGCTGCTATTTTTTAGGATTTTCTGGAAAAGTCCTGTAATTTCTTTCCTAGTTCCTAACTAAGTTGCCCCAATTTTTATTTTGAAAAGTATGATCACTTTATCTGTACATTTGTCATAGCACGCAGCTCTGGATATTTATACTTTTTAAATTACCTAGAAAGGATCAAATTGAGCCACTAGCTCAGAGAAATTTAAGCAGCATTAAGTACTAGAAATATTATATATTCCAATTCTATAATTTTATTAAAATATTTTTCCTCCCCCACAAAAATTTTTAATTCATTCAGCTAAAGGACAACCAAATTTTAATTACTTTATTTTATTACTTAATGATTATCATTGTTTCATAATTCCTAATTTCAGACAAAAAAAACAAGAATGCAGGGATTCTGACGAATAATCCTCGGAGCATCCATGCAGAAATAGCTTTTCGTCAACTCAGAGGGATAAATCTCTCTCCATCTCTTTTATCACATCAGAATATGGCCTCTCCAACTGCACAAATGTACCAGAGCAACCAAGATGAGGGAAGGTAAAGCTATTCTGTGTTTTAATATCATTTCTCATCATTAAAAACAAACCTCCCCAAAGTTATTAGTCGTGTAAAACTAGGAAATATTGTTATATACTACTATATATTTACTCCAAGAGCTGGAAAAAACTGCCAGATAGCATAGGGCTTCTTCCCCAAATCTACCAAACCTTTCCCAAAGTCCAGTGTATTTACATCATAATTTAAAGAGGCTTAGAAATGGCTATCGTGGTAGAATAGGGCTCACCTAGTACTTATGTGAGGGAAAATCGAAATAATTCCATAGGAACTACTTTTAATTGTATTCTCTCCCAAGTCACTTCTACTCACTGAATGTTTTGAACATGAGATAAATTCAACTCTCTGAAATCACAAAGACTGAGAATTTTGTAAATGCTTCAAACCTCTCCTTATAACGTGTTTCCCCAAAAATACAACCTAGCCGGACAATCAGCTCTAATGTGTCTTTTGGAGCAAAAATCAATATAAGACCTGGTATTGTATTGTATTATATTATATTACATTACATTATAATTATTATACCCAGTCTTATATTATAGTAAAATAAGACCGGGTCTTATATTAATTTTTGCTCCAAAAGATGCATTAGAGCTGATTGTCCAGCTAGGTCTTATTTTCGGGGAAACACAGTAGTTCCCCCTTGCATGCCTTCGCGTCTGGACTCTAGTCCTAGATGCTAGTTCAATGCCTAAGAACCTGTTACTTCTCATTAAGAATCCCCTCTGCTGCACATCACCTGTTTGCCTAGATTTCCAGTTATAACCTGTCCTCCAGCTTGTTTGTAGCCAAGCTCTGGCTCATCTATTAGAGTGACCTACTCAGCAGCAGATCTAGCTTAGGTCCGGCTCTTGCTGTATGACTTCTCTGCTATAATCAGTCATGTTCCACTGAGTCCTCAGGATAATCCGAGTTTTAGGTAGCCAAAAACGGGATCAGTTTCTCTTTTGTTTTGTCTTTTGAATTGTACACATAAAATGCAGAAATTATTTACTGCAGAATTACCCTAAGTAAGCTGATCCATTAAGAAATTAAGTCACCATTATTTGACTAATAAATAGTTTATTTCTGACAGAATTCCTGGCAGCCACTTCCCAAGAGCAAATCAAATGTAACTGCCTAAAGAGAAATGAATACACACCAAGAAGCCTATATCTGTTTAGTATTGTGCAAAAACTAGCCGACGGTATCAATGGGAAAAGTACAAGATAATCATGTTACTGAAGTACTTCAGTTCCATATGAAGATCTTTATCACCCTTAGTGAATTTTATTTCATATCACCTCTCAAATTTTCTTTATGGTTATCTTAATTATTTTTTAAATTTCTATATTAGAGAAATCATGAACTTATTATATCAAACCACAATTTGAAAGGATGTAAAACAAAGCCCAAATAATCAAATATTTAGTATTAGAAGCATTAAAGTTAGAAAATCTCATTTTGGCCTATCCTATAAAGATACTAAGAAAGGTAATTTTAGGAAATAAGCACACTTTCATTTCTAGAATATCTGCTTATTTGGGGTTACCTGAAACTAAAGCATACATTTCTTACCAAACACCACTATTACAAAAGCAAACTGAGCTTTGGTAGTTGAACTACAGATTAGCTTTTTAGAACTACATTTCAAAAAAAAAAAAAAAATACCCTCAAACTGGGTCTGCCTTCAGAACTGTTTAGAGAAGCAAATCATGGGCATGGACAGTACTTCCTGAAGGTGGCTGACTGTGGGTGCACCAGTCATTCATAAGCTCTAAAAAGGAAAGAGTACTATTTCATATACAAAACTTGTTATTTGTGGCCATAATGATATAATTTTACAAGCGGTTTTAGGCTAAAAAGAATGCATGTTTCAAGCTGAGTAGACACATTTACAATTTGGACCCTTAATAATTATGTTTCACTTGAAATAATTTTTTCTAAAATATTACATTTCATAGTACTAGGACATATCACAAATAAATCAAATATGTTTTTAAATTTGCTTGTTCGTTAAATATAGTTATTTACATCAATGACTAAATTGTCAATCATACTTTGATATAAATGGACTCCATGATTCATGAAATTTCCTATTTAAATTTTTCAAGTATTGGTTCAACATTGCATTTAGTTTTCATACTACTTTGTATGTTCCTTACATGAAAAAAATTACTTTTACTGCAATATTTGTATTTTATAATCTATCTGGAAATAGTTTTAAAGATATTTTAGAGACTAATTCCAATGTGTATGCAACAATTTTGTATCTTCTCTTCTTTAAATACTGTATGTTTGTAATTTAATCATGTGATATTTAAAATTTCAAACCTAATACAAATTGATTTTATATTTATTAATGTGTGGTTTTTAAATAACTATTAATTACTCGTAGGTGGAAATAAGATGCTTTGTTTAAAATACAACTATGCAGTTCTTACGATGTCCAGAAGATGTCTTTGTTGCCCTTTAGTTTTAACAACTGCTTTCATTACAGTGTAGTGATAGGGTCTGCTCTTCACTATTTGTTACTAAATTGGCAGCATGTGTTTTTTTTTCTTTTTTAAGTAAAATACTGAATAGATGTTACTGTTACAATAAAATGTGTCTTTTAAAATAATAAACTGGGTAGGAAAAATAAATGTAACAGGTTTTCACTGGAGAAAAATTTACAAGTATAAAGAAGAAAAGTATAAAGCAGGAAAAACATAACTCAGCATCCACTTAACATTTGCTGTGTTTTTAGTCATTTTTCCTATGCATTTGTAATATATTTGAGATCTATAATTTGATTTTTATGTACGCATTGTTAAATTTTAAGATCTTATTTCTATTATAAATTTTTAATTATATCTGAATTTATTGAAGGTAAATTAATTTGTAATACATAATTTCATAGAAATATTAAGAATAATAATAAACATGTATTAAGGCATAGCTAAGCACTGTGTAAAAAACGGATACAGACCCAACCTTAAAATATTTTAATATAAATATATGGTAAATCATTTCTATAAAAGCAATGAGGGGGGTGATTACTAACATAATTTGGCACAGTAGTTCTGAATTTTTTTTCTGCCATTACAGCAGATGATACTGACATGATATACAACATACTCCCCTGGAATGCCTAGATATGTTAAGCAGTCGGTTATGTGCAGTTCGCAAAGCAATAGCTGTAACTGCACCCTTTCTTATTCAACAAAACAAATGAAAATGTAATTGAATATGAGGGATGCTTTTATAGATGTGACTTTAGATCAGCCACAAAAGTTATTGGTTAAGTAAATCATTCACAAACTGAAAATTGAAGTGATAGTTACAAATCGTTTGTAACAACACACTTCACAACTGATTGCAACAAAACAGGCAGGTAGTGCTTTACATTTACAAACCACTGGCCCATGTTTTAGCCCAATAACAACTTTGAAGTAAATATGAAATGTATGGTGTGCATTTATAGATAAAAAGAAAAACCTGACTTAAAACAAAAAGAGTAGATATCACACCAAATTCTAGATTTTTTTTCAACTCTACATTCAATGCCTCTTTGATTACTACAATTGACATATCATTCTTACTAATGTACTATTGAATCAGCTGTTGTAGAGCCCTAATGTATGTAAAATCTGTAAACCATTCATTTTCTTCCAATGTATTTAGCTTAGGGAAAATGTATAATTTCTACAATAAAATTAGTTGTTTGCTGCTAGCAAATGTATTTGTAGATTTATTTTGCATTTAATCATATACATGATTATATGACTTGTTTTAAATTAAAGGACGATTCCACAAACAACCTGAAGAGCTGAAAATCAGGGCACTTTAACAATAGATTAGGAACCTACAATGCTGAATTGAATATGTTAGTACATGATGCTGAAGTGGTCTTCTGATTTCGATATATGAAGATTGACTATAATTAAGTAATTGCCCAATAAGAATTTTATTATTTACTTCTATTTTTATAGTTCTGAATTTCTCTGACAGTTGACACAAAATTAACTATGGTTGTGAACATATTTTTGCCTAAAATATTTAGCGTGCACGGTGTGTGTTTGCAGGCACTCATGACTAGTTTTAAAATAATCCTTTAAAATATTTAAAGTAACATGTCATTTCACTATTCATAAACTATCATACATTATGAGAAGTGTTTTAAAACAGATTTGTTACTCATGCTATAGGCTCTTAGCTTCGATTAAATGTTACTTATGTAAAAAGAAGTAAATTATTTATAGTACTTAGTTCTGATGGTTATTCAATGAATCTAATCAAATTAGTGTTTTTTTAAATGGGATAGAAACTGGCTGTTGTTTTTAATTGCTCTGCTATAAAACTTAGAGCTTCGGGATCACCTCCAAGTGCTTAACTACTTTTCTTGTTCATCTTTGCTCTTTGCTCCATTATTAAAATATTTTTAAACAAAAATCTATACTGAGTTGCAATTTTAGTTTGCAATTGCCTTTTAGAATGAAGTCAGCAAGTACATAGTTCTTTTATTAGTGCTATTTTATTTCAGCAAGTCTTTATCTTATAAAAATATGAATTATAATATCCTACTATTACTTTTTCTTTCATTTGTGAATAAAATTGTTTTGCAAACTACTGAAAAGACATTTCTCAGATCTAATTTGTGCATTTTTGATCTTTAAATTTTGTTTTGGTGATGATTTTCCTTATAATTAAAATAAAATGAATGATTTCTTGGCAAAAACATAAAATTCTGTAAACTGAAAACATAATAGTACATTCAAAGGGACTTAGAAGTTGCTTTGAAAGTGTTAGTTACTTGAAATCCAATCATTTGTCACTTATGTTTTATTTATTAGCCCTTACCTTAACTATATACTCTTTTAGGTAAATCAAAAAGCCAATTCATCCGCATTTTCATTTTCTATATAAAATACCTGTGATTCTGCAATGGTAATTTTAAAATTAGTATGATTTTTCCTTATACTGTATCATTCAAAATAAGAGTATTTCCATATATTCTGAATAAAAATCCATCAGAATAACATATTTTGGTAACATTAAAATTAATTACATTTTGATCAAACATTAAAGTAAAAATGAATGTGAAGTATTTTTAACAAATAGTATTCTACATTTTCATCTGGTTTTTAATTTTATAATTCTAATTAACTTCCAAATGTTTAAAATATTTCATACCAGCAGAGTTCCATTTGTAAACATTACAAATAAGAAAAAAAGTGATCATCTTACTATTTTTGTAAACCATTTGTGGTTTACAGTTTTGTAAACCATTTATGGCTACATTTATTTTTTAAATAACAATATTTATATTTTAAATAGAAAAAATTAAGGTCATGTGTCTTAAAAGCTGTACCTTTTAATCATGCACCTATATGTTTTATATCTTGTTTAGTGTAAAACATTATTTTTTTTACAAAATGTTTTAGATAATTTTAGTAGTTTGGCTCTACTATTTGTTCTACCTTTAATTATAACAATGCTGCCTGCCCATCATGCTTCCTCTCCCCTGAATGTTTTACAAGTATGTTTCTCAAGAACAACCAAAAAAGACTAACCTGTAAAAAAAAATATCAATAACATTTTTAAATTTCCAATTATTTTTTATTCCTTCCTATCAATTTGGCTGAAAACAGGTATTTACAAACACTTGGTAGCCTACTTTCTTATGGCCTTTCATTTTTATGAAGTGCTTTAAAAGAGTTCAATCAACCTTAATGGTACATTTTTAGTTAAGGAAATAGAATAGGGAGAAGTCAATTTGAGCTCCCAGATGAACAAGTGTCTTCAGAACGAACAGGCATAAATGGGTTTAGAAAACAGAGAGAGTACGAGTAAAATGCAGTGAGCAGAGCACTCAAGGAAGCCAGATACAATGAAAAGAGTAAAATACTGCAGAGCTTTTTAAGCTACACACAATTGGAACAATGGACTTGATCCAGCCATCTATGTTAAACTGTTAAAAGATAGGTGAAAAGCAAGCTGGAATTCTATAAAGAGTGTTGAGGAACAGTAGAATGAAGAGCTTTAAATCTAAAGAGAATGAATGCAGTCATTCAATAGAATGGAAATGAAGTCAAAATTAGCATATTTCCTTGGTTAATTTACCTTGTGAAGGACTCTGTTCAGTATAGGTATTAAGCCCTTATTAGCAACAAAACAGTCTTTAAATTGCCACCATTGGAGTTTTTAAACAGCAACATAGTGTACTACATGTGAATTTTATATGTACATACCACATACACATACACAATATATGCAAGTAAAAATACAATATATAGGTCTCATATAATTGTAACAATTTAATATTGTAATCTATCTCAATCAGTGCACTATGTACGTCAAACTTCCTGTCCTCCAAAAACAAAAAAAGCAAATTTAGGATTAGTGGCAAAGGTACAAGTATGCAATTACAAAACTTGAAAAAGAAAACTAATCTAGATAATACATGTAACTTATAAAATAGGATACTTTGGGATGATTGAATGGCTTAATTTTTTTTTTTTTTATTAGCTGGAAGTCAATCAGAAGACTTATTTTCTGGGGGAAAACTTTTATTAAATGTAGTGATATACTTTCCCGCTTTAGTAAGTAGAATAAATTAAATTTCATTTTCAGTGATTTATAGGGAGATAGGTGTGCATGATTTACAATTTTAGAAAAATGTAGCTGAAGGAAACAATATAGAATGTGTCCTGAGTTGAGAATTTAACCTTGGAAGTTGCTTATGGCCAAGATCCCTGATTTGTGCTTTTGTCTTCTGGCTTGTTTTTTTTTGTGTTCAATTACTAAGATGCTGAAATAATTTTTCAAGTTAGGTGAAGGTTCTAATATTATTTTCTTATATAGTGAACGGAGGCATGACTGTATTATTATGTTTTGAATAAAGGTATGAATATATTTATGGAAATAGATCTAAAACCTCTATAAATAGAAACTAAATAAAGCTAAAGCCCAAACATTTGTTAATGTTAACAGGTTGGGCCATTGTTAACTCTCAAAAAGAATAACTATGAGAATGTCAGCCACATAATTGTCATCCTTTAGTAGTTCTGTTATTAAATGTTGTAAATACCTATTTATTCTTTTTAAACTTAGCATTAACTTACAGATAATTGACATTATCCAGAATTTAAACAACAGCTACAACAGGCTTCAGAAACAGTGAAGATTTCCTAGTATCATGGAATTGTTTTAATATAATGCTAGTTCCAGAATTTTTTTCAATGCATTACAAGAAAATGAGTAGAAATATGTACTTACAACATGAGTATTTCACACACTTTGTTATTTAGAAATCGTTAAAAACAGCTAATAAAGATAATAAAAGCCAAACTTTCTAAAAAGCATTATTTTCATGGAGGAAACAAAAATGACCAAAAAATTAGCTTTTTATTAGAAACCACTTTTATAACTCCAAAACAATTTTAAAAAGTGAGATATTTACTTCCAATATTAGATCTTGCATGTCCTTTGATCAATTATTTTCAATTATATTCAAAAGATCAATAAAGAATACTATTATGAGCTTAGATGGGGAAAATAAAAATAAAGCAGAATATTGGTGTCTAGAGTAATTTTATTAATACTGGTTTATAAATAAGCTTGAATTTCCTTACTGGGTCATAAACATTTATTTAACATTGAGATCAATAACTAATATTTACATACTGTTTTGTTTCCCATTGAATTTTGTGATTTTATTCATTATGTGTATAATGAGTCAAGATTTTGAGGAGGGGGGAAGAACAAAAATGATTTTTTTTTAATTCTAAAATCAAATCTCACTAATTTAATTGAAGGTGTAAGGTATAAAAATATTAAAAACTTGTGAGCTTATAAGTTTTTAAAAATTGGTACTATTCCTTTGACATAAATCTACTTATTCATTTGTGTGGTCAGGCTTACCATAGCTAAATGGCCTATGTATTAAAGGAGTAAGCAAATGAATAATGTTATAGCAGAGAACGGAGGATACACAACTAACAAAAAGAATGATAGAAGTCAAAGATTTGTACCACGTATTAGATCACTTCTATTACATGATATAATACTTTTACTGTTCTTTTGCATTTATAAAAGATGTACACCTCACTATCTGGGAGACCAAAAAAAGGACTGTACAGTCTCTCAATTCAAATCTTCAATTGAATAATGTATCAGTATAAGAGAGAAAACAGTATCAGAACCAACGCCCGAGACCTATGATATTATTTCCCCCAGGAGTTGCAAACTTAGAAGACTTCAGGGACCCACATAACCTAATGAAGGAGGCCAGATATAAGAAAAATTAACAGCCAGAAATACAATCAATCAACAGCACTTTGACTAAAATAAAACATGCTAGTTTCCATTTGCCCTTCCAGATCTTTCCACCTTTCTCCTTCTGCTTTGTGACTCTAGAGAATGATTTTTATGGATAAATCAAGCAGAGTTCTTTCTTTGTCTTTCTACCTAGCAGTTGGGTTCAGCTACTGGAAAACTTTCAGAGTGGGAGAAGAGTGAGACTTAATCTTTTGTAGTAAATGTATTCCTTTACATGGGCCACAGCTCCTCTTGGATTCTCCTAAAACTCTCCGGAACTCTCCCTCCTCTTATGCCTTCAGGCCTAAGGCTATTGTAAGTTTGTAATGCTTCACCAGTCCTGGTTTGTTTCCTTTAATCCTATCCACACTTTTGGAATAGTCCCTTCATCCTCAATGTCCCTATCTGACTGTACCACCTGTTTCCTGCCAAGACCATTGTATATAACATGTAGTGCCTAACATGACATAAACATGTGTGATATTGGAGATTGTATTTAAAATTCAAAATGGAAAAAAATACTAATGGAAAAACTGAATTGTTTTATAATTCATTACTCATCTAGTTTGGAACTAGACACCTGACACATTTTTCTCCTACAGCAAGATGTTCATGTCAGGTTGGAGTTGTGATGTGCAGCATGGAATACAGACTTGAATTCTGGGAGCCATAATTTTTAATTAGTCTCATAACCAAAAAAATATGTTCACAAATATAGGATCTTTAATTATGGATAAAGCCTATGCCCAACAGTTTTTACATATTACTCCTGCAATGTTGTGCAGAATAGTTGTATTTCAATCTCACTTTATTTAATTTTAAATCCACAAAATTCCATTTATAACTATTCATTCTCAGTCACTATCAGTATTGAGAAAGACTGGATAATGTTGTTCATCTTCATAAAGTTTGAAGTCATATAAACGTGGGAATTTAGTCTTTAACTCCACACTGTTAGGAGTGTCATACAGGCCATCACTTGCTTTTCAGGAAATTAATTTCAGATTACTCCTTGTCAAACTTGCAGAGATAAAATTTCTCTAGGATTGAGTGAAGTAAACCAGATGTCTGTGTAACTACTAGTGAATGTAATTCCAGAGAAACATTTCAGAGTTTTCCGATGTAATATCAGCCCCAAAGTCTGTCCTTAAACTAATTTTCATTAGTGACTTGAGCCAGATTTTTTGTGAAATTTATGCACAAATCAATTTTCCTAGTTGAAACTCTTCTAAACCATGCTTGACTAAGCACCAAACCTATTGTGTAGCACAGCAATCTACAGTATCGTGCATCCAGTTCATTAAGCTCCCAGCCCCACTCAACCCCCAACTATACTGTGAATTTTTTCCCCAGTTGTAGGTAATTTGCTATTTTTGGCTAAGAACCTAAAAAATTCTTTTTCTTCATCCTTAAAGCTTATTAACTATAGCTGTTAGCCATGCTCCAGAATTTTTCTTTGATTGGCAGCCAGTATTTGAAGTTTATGGTTAGATCCTTCTCTGTTTGATTGTTGATGGTAAATTTGTTGTTTCTGTTGTTGTAGGTGGTTGTGGGGTTTTTTAGCAATTGGGGGACAGTGATGCATTCCCCTGACTTAATTTAGAAATTCTTACATGAAGATTTTCTTTCATGTCTTCTCTAAATACACAAAAATAATTCGTGTTGTACTCTAGTGTCCAAAATGTTAAGTAAAGCTATGTTAATTTAAAGGGAAGCTAGTGTATTATGTTAGTTCATATCAAGACTAGTAATAAAATGAATTTAATCAGTAAATTTAAGAAAGTATATACATAGAAACTTTGAGGAAAGTTAGACTAAACAGGAAAGCCAACAGAAATATAGAATGTTTTGCATTTTTTCAACCTAAGGAGCAAGAGAGCTAAGAATATCAGCAAGGACTAAGGTTTTTTGATACAGGCAAACCTAATGACCACTCTTGGTTGTCCTGGCAATGGGAGACCCACCATATGAAAATGATATAATGAAAAAAAAAACCAAAAAACTCATGCACATAAAGTACATAAGAATTAAAGGCAAAGTAACTCCTGGTCTGGCTATCTCTGCCTTCTAGGAATGTCTGGGGACGTGCGTCTGAGAGTGGTTTGTGTGTATATAAAGCATCAGATAATATAATCAAGTGCTATGTATCCATAATACCTTATGTGTTATATCTATGGCAATCACAACCTGAAAGGGCTTATTATCTTCTTGTCCAGTATAAGCTGGCTGGAGACTTAGGGAGTTCTTGTTGCTTACGTAGCTTTCATAAAGAATTGTAATACTTCATACAATTTTTTGTTTTCTTCACATTATATATCTAAGCATTTTCCATATTACAAAGCCAATATAATTATCATTTTAATGTTTATATTATAGTCAACCAAAGGGAAATACTATTATTTTCTTAATTATCTAAACTTTCAACATTTAAGTTGCTTCCAATTTTACACATTAGAAATATCCAATAAATACATACGTGCATAAATAATTTTTCTCCTATTGAATACTTTCCATAGAAAAGTATTAATCAGTTAAAAGATATGTATTTTTTACAGAGCTGCTGATAAATATCACTAAATTTCTTTCCAAAGGGATCATATAAATTTGTATTACCCAGCCCTCTCACCAGAGGGACCCATGATGTGAGTACTGTTATCCTTCTGTGTATTACTAATACCTAACAAATTGCCTATCACCTAGTACACACAATACATCTTTACTATCTGAATTCACGAATGAATAAATGAGAATGCCATTTAACTAAATCCTCACTATCACTGAATCTTATTTTATTCAAATAAGAAGGTCCATAAAAAAAGTGAATCTTCTTGCCAGCATGAAGGTCTTTCCTGATATTTAAACATTTTCCTATACATTGCCAAGCATAATGTAGTTTTTTTACTCAATTACAACCTTTTCTCTAAACATAAAATATTGCAGTACTACTATCCTGACCTGCCACATTTTGGTACGAGATATAACTTCTATTTAGCATCTATGTATAAGCAAATGAAATAGTACCAGCTATGCTCAACTCATCATAAAGTATAATTGGTTCTAAGTTTCCCTTGTCTTATTTTGTTCTTTTTTCTTGTGAATGTTCTATCCATTATATTTCTAGTTCTTTGACATTGTTATTTCTTTTTCATTTCTGTATCTGCCAAACTGACTAGCACAAAAAGTTTTGCACATAGTAGGCATCAATAAATACTTTGGTATGTTTATCATGCTATATATTTATTTTCTGTTTGATCTAATTGAGAATAATTTTAAAGAATCATGATAAAATATATATATTCATTTAGAAATATATATTACAAGGATCCCCTTTTTATGCTAAAGTAAAATAAAATTATCAGATAAAAAGGAAGCTTTAAACTATCCTGATATTCAATGTAGTGTTTAATTCTTCTTCACAGGTTATAAATTATGATGAAAATGTTACTAGAACTGTCAAATTCTCCCCCAAGCAATTTTCAAGTTAATCAACATAGACAATCACTCTTTTCATTTCTATAGCAATAAGAAAATTTTAAGCAGTATCTTTTGATTGGAGCTGTCTTGAAAATTGCTTAGTTGGAGGCCTTACTTTAAAAATTCAACTAGCCTGAAATATTAAATGTAATTTGTCATGCAGGCTAGAGAAAGAATGAAGCATTTGGTACATTTTTCCTAATTGTTTCTGATTGCTGCCTGGGTAGTCCCTGCACTTCTCCATTTTCAAAATCACCTTCAAGGGCTTCAACATCTTTGACCACTACTTTTAATCAAAGAGGCTAAACATAAAATAATTTGACTATTGTGTAGCAGAAGTCTTAACAATATTGGCTTTAATATTTTTATTTAATTGACCTTAAAGACAGAGGCCTAAGAAGGTAAATTGTTAGTACTTAATGAATTTTGATTAACATAGTGGGGAAAGGAGACATACATAAACAAAGGAAGTCTTTTCCTTTTGAGTAAATGTAACTTTTAGGTTTTCATAGGCCAATGTTCTAGCCCAGAGTACTTTGGGGTATACCAATGATGCAGGAACAAGTTATCCAGGGATACTGAATTGTGGAATTCAGACAGAGTGTATGCCTCTACATGAATTGGGTCATTCAGAATACAGTATTTTCATTTGATTTTTTTCAGTTGAGAGTATGAGTCTTTGGTTTTATTACATGTGTTCGGCAGGGCATTTGTGTCCTTAAAAGAAAGATTTTCTTTAAAATTGTATTCATTATTGTTGCAGGAGAAAAAGTTATAAGGAAAAAAATTCACAGGGAAAAAATCCATAAGCTAGTTTTATATTAAAAAACACAAATAAAAATATCCATAGTTTGTTTCTTAATATATGGTTACCTCTACAAGTAAATGCATCTCTCTCGCATGCTGCTCTTTACTGGGATATACATTTTCTACTAATTACAAAGTCTTTTAGGAGGAAAATTTCTATGCAAAAACATGAATCTGATATTTGACTTGAAATTCATAAATAACAGAATGTTTTAAATTCAGTAGGATTAATAATTATTCTAATATTAATCTCTACACTGTTTTTCATTTAAACTAAGAACCTATAAAGCATATCTGGTAAAAATAATTTTTAATTACTGGCATACATTTTATTAAAAATCATTGTACTATATTGCTAAAGATAAGCCACATAAGAAAATTTCTTCCATTAATACTTAGTCATTGCTAGTTCAATAAAATAGGACTGCCATGTATTTTATTTTGCATATTATATATAACATATACTTTCTAAATGTACAAGTATTTTACATGTATACATATCTGTATAAATACATTAATGCATGTATATTTTATATACTATACTAAAAATTAGGATTTAATATGCAACATTAGAAATCCTAATGATCTTGAGCATAAATTTAGTTAATGCTCTCATTTAATATAAAATGAACTAACTTTAAGGATTCCTATCAGTGAAGCATTAAAAAGATGGTTCACATTCTAAACTATTTCTCATTACGAGAGTTCAAAATTTAGCGGTATATCAAATAAGTTATTATAATTTTTAACTTTAATATAGCATTAAAAATAACATAGCATTTCTCTCCCTACAAAATCATTAACAGTGTAATCATTTATTTGTAGAAACTAGCAACTCTATGTTCTGAATTATTTTCTGGATAAAGGTGCTATTATAAAAACAAAAATCTACTGGAGATGAAATTTTTGTTAAAGGGAACTGCATTTTAGATTTTGTTAGAGCCAAACTAAGTTTCAAAATGTATCTCCAAAATACCATCCCACCAACAATTGTTATTGTTGATATTGTTGTTGTTATTTACATTTTATGTATAAATTTTATTTACCAAATGTTGTTTCATTTTCTCTAAATATTTCTCTGTGAGTAACCTCTAGTTTTCATATTTTTAAATATATTAACCTAAAGAGATAATCATAATGTAGGCTGTAGGAAATAATTCTAACCAGTGTGGACTTTTCCACTCAACAGCATAGTATCCATGAACCTGCAAAGATTTTAAGAGGGTGTATAAGCTTTCCACTACCTTAGGCAAAACCTCTCATCCCTACCCCCACATTCTTAATTACAACTTCAAACGGAAATTTTATCAGGCAACTTGTTCATTGAATTTCCTTATATATTCATCTATAGGAAAGTGAAGATAATGTTCACACATTCTAAACAGTGGGTACATTTATAAACAAAGAAAATTAACGAGCAAATACCAGGAAAAGGACACCTATTTAAGGTTACTAACTTCAATTACAGCTTTAGATATTAATATTACTAATCAGAAGATATCATATCCTTGATAATACCATCAATAAAAGAGGTTAATTGATGTTCCAAAATGAGTATAGGGCACTGTGAAATCTGCATAGTCAACTCTTAATTATGTGTGCCAAAATAAAGGGGAATCATTGTAATTAATTCAGATCTGTGTGTAAAAATTTTTATACAGAGTCAAACTGTAAATATTCCTGTGGATATTTACAGAGTTTGGTTACTCTTAAAATTTGATCTTTCATTGAAGTTATATTCACAAACTTTTACAAAATTTAACATACTTTTTAAAAAATGAAACTCTAGCTTTTTAAAGATTCTAATTGATTAATTTTCAGTCTAATTCTGTGTTCTCTTTTTAAACATCCAAAATAAGTTTCTATTAGTGACAGATGGTAACTAGATTTATGGCGATCACATCATAAGGTATATGTCAAATCACTACATTGTACACCCGAAACTAATAATATTGTATGCCAACTATACTTTAATAAAAAGACGAAATGTTTCCAGTGGTGATAACTTTCTAAAATAATAATTGAAACACTCCTAAAGTTAAAAATCTAATCTGTGAAGTTATTGATGTGAAACAATAACAAAATTTTTTAATAGCTATGGAAAAAAATTCAAAATGCTTGATCAAAATCAAAATCTGAGAAATTCTATTCTTTCATCCTACACTTATCAGGAATTACTGTAAATTTTTCAGAATTATAATTAAAAATATATTGTATTTTACAACAAATTGCATTTAATTGTATCTAAAACCAATTAATGGCAAAGCTATGATTACATTATACACTATTTGATGGTTCTGTGTATGAATGTTTACCTGGTCTGCAATTTTTTCTATATTAAAGCAGTTTCAGTATGAAACTTAGTAATTAACAATTGGTCACTCCCTTTCATATAAGCTCTTTCATATCCTCATAATTCAATGTTACCCAACCCACATCTCTGTGAACGTGTTGGGACATGCTAAAATTTCTACCCACCACATGCACATTCATTTATATGCATATCATGATCTATGGTATAAAGCAATGAGATTAATTTCAACAAGCCATGTAAGAAGTCAATTATTTTATTTTACAATGCCTTTATTCTCTTTTGATTATTTTCTTCATGCCCACTAATATCCAAACCTTGGTATTCTCTTCCAATCTTATGATTTCACCTTTTTTTTTTAATGTAAAATACTCGCAAATGTCTATGCCTTGACCTCTCCCCTAAGGTCCAATCCTTTATTTCTAACTGGACATAACCCACATGTCCCTCAAACACATAATGTCTTGAAGCAGATTATCTTTCTTCCCAAACCTAGTCTTCCTCCTGTGCTTATTTATTTTAGGGTACCTCAAACTTAGTGGTTACCCAGCTTGAAGGTTGGGCTCATCTTTTTTCTTTAGTCTCCTTCCCACCATATCCCACTTTCACCCCAATCCAGTCCTTTACCAAATTTTAGCAAGTCTACTGCCTTGCCCTGGAAGTTCAGCCTCCTAATTCACTGAGGCCATTTCACCCCTTCTTTAACTCATCCTAGTCTGTGCTGCAGCTCTGCATGGTTATTTACAGAGCCCTCTGGTAAATAGTCTATGGGCAAGGGAGCAGAGTGAGGATTTTACAGTTGTTGTTATTGTTGTTGTTTGTTTTACTTTTTGGTGAGAGGAGTAACTTGGGTATGAATTGAAAATGGGCATTACCATTACACAAAAACATGTATGCCATTATAATACCTGGATAAACATTTTCTCTGACTGAAGAAGCAGCTCCAGATTTGGGGGAAAGTTTCATTTTATGTGAATCAGCAGGGTGACAAAAAATTATGGATTTTGGAGATGTACAGGTACACTCAATTCCAGATCTTATCATTTTACTTTTCTAAAACTCAGACTCCTTATATCTGAAATGAGAACAATAATAACCTACTTCATAAGGTTAAGATTAAATAAGGTATATACGTATCTGACTCTATAAATGCCCTAAATATTTGTTAAATGTATGAATGTACCCCTACCTGGAACACCTCCTCTCCTGCATCTTCATCCAGCTAACCTCTACTTGTCTTTTAAAACTCGATTACAGTCATCTGAATTTTCCAAAAATGATTTATGGGTCCCACTTCTGTGTTTCTAAGCTCCAGTACATATCTGTTTATCACACACTCTAACTACTGATGTCCTGTTAGTCTCCCAAGTGATATTTTGGTAAATTCCTTGAGGATAGGGATCATGCTTTATTTGACTTTGTATCTGCAGCAATTAGTGTGGTGCCTGGCAAATAGCATCCACTATATTTCAATAAATGTTGAATGAATATTTTATACACAAAGTAACCAAAAGCATTGCACCATAAGCTTTACTAATTTTATTCTAAGATAGTGCAAAGTCCAAACATATTGGAAAAAAGAGAAATTTAACTACCAAATATCTACAGCAGTTATTTCAACAACAAAAATGTTCATTCTGGTTGGGTCATGTGTAATTCAAGGTGATGAACACGGGCATCATATATATATGTACAGCTCTCTACATAAGGATAGTATCTCATACTCACTAAGCACTTAAGCTGTGCCAGTTAGGTCCCTTATACTAAGCCGTTTAGTTATTTGATTTAATCCAATCTACACAACTCCCTCTGGGTTAAGTTCTGTCTCCATTGTTAGTCCCTGCCCCCCCCCCCCCTTTTTTAACAAGATATGGAAAGTGAGCCACAGAGAAATTAGGTCACTGAAAGATGACACAAGTAGCGAGCGGTGGTATCTGGGTTCCAACTCAGGCTTCCTGACTCCAGAGCTTCTACTCTTAACCACACTACACTGACTTCCTACAAGCAGCTGATTTGTCAGAGATGTTTAGTGTGATACTCTGACCCAAGATGACTGGGGATATGTCTTTCCCAAGAGTAGACAACATTATGGATGGACCAAGAGCACATTTTCCCTTCGTATCGAACTATAAAAGGTTCTATCTCTAAATTGTGCCCCTGACAAGTATATGTACATCACTGACACTGCACGTGGGTTTTCTTCCACGTTTTCAACAAACTATATTTTTCCTCTGGCTAGAGTTGGATCTTGTTTTTTATAAGCCTTGGGTTTCTTTTAATATTAACACAAAAGTTTTTCCAATTATGGCTTGAAAACCTAAAAGCTTAAGAACTAAGCCATCATTTCCAGTAAAGCCAGGAAAAAAAAAAAAAGACAACATGTATAACGTTGAGATAAGTAGATCCAAAGGAGACAGTCCTCAAGCCATTCAGAAGTCCCAAGTATGCAGAATTGTTAAGGTATCAATTGCAAGGGGAAAACGCGGGTACCTTGATACTGACAAATTGGCTTCAAAGATCCCTTACAGGAGCCTCTAAATCAGGGGTGTCCAAACTTTTTTCAACGTTTTTCACCAAGGGCCATATGTGATAAAATACACAAACAGCCGGGCCACTCACTGAGGTGAAGTACTATTGCCTCACCTGGTTTATTTAAGTAAACTAAATATATTTTTGGAATATGCTGCGGGCCAATTAAAAATGGATCTCGGTTGGCCTGCGGGCTGCAGTTTGGACACCCCTGCTCTAAATCATTTGAGACCAATTTAAAACTCTCAGGCAATGGATGCTTGAGGATTACTGGTAGATTTCCAACCAGTAATCTGGAAGATGTCCAGAATAAGGGTAGAAATGAAATCACGGAAAATGGAGGTTGTAGGAGGAACAAGGCATATGGATAACTTTTAAACTAGCAAAACTGGAGACTTTGTGGACACCCTGTAAAGATTCCCGGATCTGAAATTGATGCTAAGTAATAACAGTTCGCCACTTTTTCTTTTTCCCCAATTGGAACATGGGAACTTTACCTTATTTTATTAATGAACAGACACTTTAGTAACATGTTTCAGTGATGGATATTTTGGTTCTTTGTATTTAAGTATGCAGTCACAATCCACTCATGGGGGGAGGAAATGCAGTAATGGGACTTTAACGTGCACTTACCGTGTTTCCCAGAAAATAAGACCTAGCCGGACAACCAGCTCTAATGTATGTTTTGGAGAAAAAATTAACATAAGACCCAGTCTTACAAGACATGGTCTAATATTATAGAAAAATGAGAGCAGGTCTTACATTAATTTTTGCTCCAAAAGACGTATTAGAGGTGATTGTCCAGCTAGGTCTTATTTTCAGGGAAACATGGTAAATGCAGTTCCAAATCTTCCAAGCTGAATAGGACGTATGACGTGTCACTCAAAGATATTTATTACCCTCGGTGTGTTGGGTGGTGATGGCCAAAAAGCGGATGTGGTTAATGAAGGTCGCAGGACCCTGAGTGGTTGGAGGCACACACTCCACAGGCAGCAGTCAGACCACCAAAGATCTGACACTCGCAAAATGGCTACCGTGCGTCTATCTGCGCGAGAGCACCACCCTGCGCAGGAACGTCACGTCACCAAGGCAACGACGCTCTTGCGTAAGGGTGCGGACCGGGTGAAAGTTCAGGATTAGGCGTCGGAACCCCTTGTTGTTGCTGCCGCGTCTGGGCCCAAGGTGAGGCCAGAGCGTGAGCGACTCCCACGGCCCTCCGCAAGGCAAGTGTTGGCCCAGGCCTGCAGAGAACGCAGCGCAGCTCTTCTCCCGATCCGCCCCGCCTGGCCGGCGGGAAGGGAGGCACCAGAAGCGGGCGGGGGGGGGGGGGGGGGGGGCGAGGCGGGCGCCCGGCCCGCCCCCGAGCGCGCGCCAAGTTCCGCGCCGGGTGGCGGCAGCCAGAGTTGACGTTAGCCATGGAAACGCGGAAAGTGCCTGGGCACGATCGAGGTGAGCCGGTTGCCAGGCCGCCACAGCTTCTCTGCCTCCGCGCCCGGACCGCAGGCAGCCTCCCTGCGGGAGCGCCCAACCCGGGATTCCCTGCAAAAATGCAGTTCCCGGGATGCCTTCGTATTGCCTCTTCCCTCGGGTGACTCGAGGTACGTTTGATCCCCGACACTCACATGGGGACTTCTTGGTCGCTTTAATTTCCAGGCCTGCTCAGCCACGTTGCTCTTGCAGTTTTAATTGCGACAGATTTATCGTTCTTTGTTATAAAACCTTTGTGTGCTTTTATTGCACATTTAAGACGTAAGATGACCTCAAGTTGCCAGAGGCATCAGTCCGGTGTGATTTTAACTTTCTTTGGAAAGACTACTTAGCCTGTTGACTTACAGTATTTTGTTTCTAAGACACACTTGTGAAATGGAAAATGTACTTTTGAGCCTTGATTTAGGGGTGGCCTTTATTCCAATAAAGTTCACATACTATGCCCTTAGTACAGTACTTTTTCTCTCCTTGTCTCTAACTAAACCACATTTTCCCCAAATTCATCAACTCATGGCACCGTGAACATGAATTACTCTTTACCCACTGATCTGCTCCCTCTCACCACAAGTCCAGGATGAGCGTTTACTTCCATGAAGTCTGCTCTGTCAGAAGTTATTTATCAGACCTCTGAATTATCTGCTCGATTATTATTTTTTCTCTTATTCAGCTGTATAATATTAGGTGTTTTTTGGTTTGTTGTTTTTGGTTAACTCATTCCTACAGTTAAAGCAAAGACCATCCTTTATGTATCATTCGGTGTTCTCTGCCAACCATACTAAATCCCCAAATCTTTATGATAGCATCCAGAGCCATCCAAAGTTCAGATATTGCCATTTCAGTAATTTACATTTTGGGGGCACACATTAGCTCCTCTTAAATTTCCTACTTAAAAAGCTGCCTACTAGTTATTAACTGCCACAGAAAATACCAGGTTGGGACCTTTTCTGTTTTGTAGTACTAATATAATATTGAATGTCAACTGTAATTGAAAAATTAAAAATTAAAAATGATTGAGATATAATTCACATTCCATACAATTCACCCATCAAAAGTGTACAATTCAGGGGGTTTTAGTATAGTCACAGACTTGTGCAGTCAAATTTAGAACATTTTCATCACCCCACAAAGAAGCCCTGTACCTTTAAATAATCACTCTCCCATGCTCTCCCATTCTCATTATCCCTTCCAGCCATAGGCAAACATAAATCTATTTTTTGCCTTTATAGATTCGCTTGTTGGACATTTTGTATAAATGGAATCATACAATATGTGGCCTTTGTGATTGGCTTCTTCCACTTAGAATTCTGTTTTCAAGGTTCATCCCATGTCACATGTATCAGTACTTCACTCTTGTTTATAACCTAATGATCTATTGTACGAATATGCCATATTTTATTTCATTCTTTGGTGGCCATTTGGGTTGTTTCTATTTTTTAGCTATTAATATTTCTGCTATGAAGGTTCATGTACAAATTTTTGTATAGACTTTTATGTTTTCATTTCTCTTGGGTAAATACCTAGGAATGGAATTGCTAAGTCATATGGTCACTATGTTTAGCCTCTTGAGGAACTGCCAGATTGTTTTCCAAAGCAGCTGCACCATTTTACATTACCACTTGAGGGTTCTAATTTCTCCACAACCTCACCAATAATTTTTATTGTCTATTTGATAGCCAGTCAAGTGGATTAAAGTGGTATCTCCTTGTGGTTTTGATTTGCATTTCCCTAATGAATAATGACATTGAGCACCATCTCATGGGGCTTACTGGCATGTGTATATTATCTTTGGCGAAATGTCTATTCAGATCCTTTGCCCAGTTTTAAATTGAGTTACTTGATTTTTTCATTATTGAGTTGTAAGGGTTTTTTTTATACTCCAGATAAAAGTCCCCTATATATATAAATTGCAAAAATTTTCTCCCATTCTGTGGGTTTTCACTTTTTTGACAGTGAGAACCTTTTCTTTTAGACACTTTCCCACTTGTGTTTATGTCTTACCAAGGAGTCCTGTGTGACAGTGACTTCATACTGGCTTAGCTAACAAAAGTTCCCCATTTTGACAATCTGTAGTTTCCTCTCAGGCCCACCTTTCCCTGAAAACGCTTTCTCTTAGCCTTCTGTTTCTCTATCCTCAAAATAAAATTCCCTTTCATTTAGCAATAGCTTGGTGTGATTGAAAAACTCAGTCTGCTACCAACTGACATTGTATATTGGTTAAATCACTTAATATTACCTGTTCTCCATTTTCTTTTCTGTAAAATAAATGGATTTATTTCTGATAATTCATATGAGTGGTATTCAGTTTATTCACCTAATACTTGATTTTGAAAGAAAAGCATGTTAACCTATTTGAATTTACAATGGGTAAGATGTTTGAGGTATGAGAAGGATAGATTGAGATAGGAATAGAAGCATGGGCTGGCCCTGCTGTACATTTATCATGCTCTGATGTGAACTTTGGCTATTTCCTACCATCTTAGTTTTCCATAAGTAATGGAATGCTATCAGTTCATATTCTAGTGTTTTACATTTCCAAAGGGTGAATCCTAGAGCCAACTCATCATTCCACCTCTGAAGCATTGACAATACCTGCAATAAATAGACCCTTTGAGATGTCTAGCACCCTTCCCATCTAATAATAGTTTTCTCAACAAACCAATTCCGGTAAATGTACAGAAAACTCTTAGATTCAAAGACCCTCCAAAATATTGAGTTTGAATAAATACTATTTTGTAGATTCAAAGAGATGTTGATGTGCTTGTTCTTTCTGTTTAAGACTTTTTCTTTCATTTCATAATTGATAAACTGTAACATAAAATGTATTTTTCATGTTTAAGACCATGGGTCTTTCAAGGGCCCTTCAGAAATTAGCTGTTTGTCCATGGCATGCATTCAAGTTAAGATCCCATAGAGCACTTTCAGAATCATTGGGGTAGCTATCTTTGCATCTCTAGATTCCTACTAGTACCCTCAACAGTTAGCACTTGGCTATCAAAAAAGTCCATATGTGCATACTTTTTAGAATTGCTCTGATAGTAACAGGTGACTTTTATCCAGAGCAACTGAGAATTAAGTTGTTTCATATCTTGCTTTTTGAGTGCTTAGCTGGAGGCCATTTTGTTTCTTTTCTATACATGAAGTTTTTTGTTTTCCAAACTAGTAAAGGTGGCGATGTTTGGAAAACACATATACATACATGTAATGAATATTCTCAGAGATATAGACCATATTCATGAAATAATAATAGGATTCTATAAAAAGGAACATCCAGGGATTAAAGAAGTGCTCTTAGAAATTTAAGAAAGAAAAAGTTTAATAAAATTTGACAATAGTAAGCTTCCTAAAAGTAAACAAAAATACAATTGAGGCACAATGCAGAAGTGCTCGGTATATATGTTTGGATTCAATATAACCTCATATCTCTTAGGGTGACTAATATATATATATATATATATATATATATACATATATATATATATATATATATATATATATATTCATATATATATATATTCTTTTTCTTTTTTCTTTTTTTTTTTTTTTTTTTAAGATAACTGCTGGAGAGGATGTGGAGAAATTGGAGCCCCTATATGCTGGTGGTAGAAATGCAAAATGGTGCATCTACTATGGAAAATAGTATGGAGGGTCCTCAAAAAATTAAAAATAGAACTATCATATGACTCAACAATTCCACTTCTGAGTGTTTATCCAAAAGAATGGAAATCAGTATCTCAAAGAGATATTTGCACCCCCATGTTCATGCAGCATTATTCATAATAGCCAAAAACTAGAAGTAAACAAGTGTCCATCAACAGATGAATGGCTAGGAGGGGTCCAGTCAAGATGGCAGAGTAAATAAATGCCGTGCTTACCTCCTCTCACAACCACATCAAAATTACAACTAAACTATAGAACAACCATCATGGAGAATCACCTGAACTGAAGCCCTATAACTAAGGACATACAGAAGAAGCCTCCTGGAGACTGGTAGGAGGGGCAGAGATGCAGAATGGCCTAGTCCCACACCTACGTGTGACCATCAAAAATTGGGAGAGATCTCTTGGCTGCGGAGATCCCCCTCAGAGGAGTGACAGATCCCAGGCTTACACCAGGCCCCCCAGTCCAGGGTTCCAGTGCCAGGGAGATAAATCCTCATTACTTCTGGCTGTTAAAACCAGGGGAGATTGTGGCTGAGTGAGACAAGGGTGCCTGCAGTCTTAGGCGCTCCACGTAAAGGGTCCACGCATGGACTCACTTGCTGATGGACTTGCACTGGGGCAGCAGCTCAAAAGGCACTAGGGACATATGGGGAGGAACTGAGTTGTCTGGCTGCAGGGCGAGGGTTGGAGGGGCAACTTTCTCCCAGATGGAGAAGCTGGTATAAGCAATTGTTTCTTTTTTGAGCTCTCCCCCAACCCAATGTGCAGACACAGGCAGCTGCCATATCTGAGTTTCCATCAACCTGGCTAACACCTTTCATTCGCCCATCCTGATTCTCTTAAACCCCACCCAACTTTGGGGTACACCAAAGCAGCTCCCAGTGGCTTTTCCATATAAATGGCCTGTCTTGGCTCATTCTGCACACTTTCCTGAAATCTCTCAAAGGTTCACAAAACCCAAACAAGCAGCATTTGGCCTCAGCATAGCCCATACCTCTGGCTGCGCAGCCCTAAGCCTGGCACTAATGGCAGGCATCCCCAGTTCATGGTTTTGCCTCTCCAGGCACCTCCAAGCCCAGCACAGGCAACAGCCATCTTTGGATTACATTGTGGCTCATGCCAGGTGGGCCCAGGCAGAGCACAGGCTGCAGCTAAAGTTGGCCTGCAGTGGAGCCCCTCCCAGGAGGTTCTGGGGCTGGCACACCCAGTGGCTAGTTTCAGACCATCCTGAGCATCACTCAGCCACCACCATGGATGATGATACCCAAAGGGCAAGGTTGGCAAGTACCAGAGTCTTGCAAAAGTGAATCTTGCTCCATAGGGTCAGGCCCTGCACAGCAGCAACTCCCATTGACATGCAAACAGCAATCAAAGCTCAATTATAAGAGAAGGGCACACACAACCCATACAAGGGATACACATGGGGCACCTAACTCAGGTGACCAGGGATACTGGGCCACTGGCCCCCCCAGGATACCTACTACACAAGGCCACTCTACTAAGACTGTGCAATATAACAGCCCTACCTAATACATAGGAAAAAACACAGGGAGACAGCCAAAATGGGGAGACAAAGAAACATGTCCCAAATGAAAGAACAGAACAAAGTTCCAGAAAAAACTAAAAATGGAGACAAGCAATCTACCAGACTCAGAGTTCAAAACACTGGTTATAAGGATGCTCATTGATCTCATGGAGAACCTCAACAAAGTGATAGGAAACATAAAAATGGAGATAGAAAACATTAAAAAGAACTGGACAGATAAAGAATGCAATAACTGAAATGAAGAATATATTAGAGGGAATCAACAGATTAGATGAAGCAGAGGATCGAATCAGCAATTTAGAAGATAAGGTAGCAGAAAACACCCAAACAACAGCAAAAAGAAAAACATCCAAAAAAATGAGAATAGTTTAGGGACCTCTGGGACAACATCAAGCATACCAATATTCACATCATAGGGGTACCACAAGGAGAAGAGAGAGAGCAAGGAATTGAAAACCTATTTGAAGAAATAATGATGGAAAACTTCCCTAGCCTGGCAAAGGAAATAAACATACAAGCCCAGAAAGCACACACAGTCCCAAAGAAGATGAACCCAAAGAGACCCACGCCAAGACACATCATGATTAAAATGCCAAAGGTTAAAGACAAAGAATCTTAAAAGCAAGAGAAAAGCAGTTACCTACAAGGGAGCTCCCATAAGACTGTCAGTTGATTTCTAAACAGAAACTTTGCAGAAGGGATTGGTATGAAATACTCAATGCTGAAAAGCAAGGACCTACAACCAAGGGGTACTCTATCCAGCAAGGCTATCATTTAAAATCAAAGGACAGATAAAGAGCTTCCCAGACAAGAAAAAGCTTAAGGAGTTCATCACCACCAGAATTAAAGGAATCTTAGAGAGACTCCTTTAAGACAAAATATGAAAAACAAAAAAAATATGAATAATAAAATGGCAATAACTACATATCTATCAGTATTTATTTTAAATGTAAATGGATTAAATGCTCCAATCAAAAGATAGCATGGTTGAGTGGATAAGAAAACAAGACCCTTACATATGCTGCTTATATGAGACTTACTTTAGATCGAAAGGCACACAACAGACTGAAAGTAAAGGGATGGTAAACGATATTTCATGAAAATGGAAATGAAAAAACCAACAAAAAAGCTGGGTAGCAATATTTTGCCAGACAAAATAGACTTTAAAACAAAGACTATAACGAGACAAAGAAGGACCCAGTAATCCCACTTCTGGGTATTTATCCAAAAAAACAACAACAAAATGCTACTTCAAGGGGACATGTGCATCCATATGTTCATTGCAGCATTATCAATTCATTGATGGAATATTGCTTGGTCGTGGAAGGGAATGGGTTTTTGCCATCTGTGGTGGCATGGATGGACATGGAGGGCATTGTGCTGACTGGAGTATGTCAGAGAAAGAGAGATGCCACGTGATTTTGCTTATATGTGGAATCTAAAGAACAAGATAAATGAACAAACTCATAGATACACAGAACATTTTGATGGTTGCCAGATGAGAAGGGGTTGGGGTGGGTGAAAAAAGGGAAGGGATTAAGAAGTATAAATTGGAGTTACAAAATAGTCATGGGAATGGAAAGTAAAGCACGGGGAATATAGTCAATAATATGGTAATAACTATGTACAGTACCAGTTGGGTACTAGTCAAGATGAGGATAGTTTAAGGGACCTCTGGGATACCTAGTCAGGTAGATCACTTTGTAAATTACATAAATGTCTAACCACTGTGCTGTATACCTGAAACTAATATAAAATAATATTAATGTCAACTGTAATTGAAAAAATTTTTAAAGAGGGTGAGGTAAAGGGGAATAATACGTCAAATTTCCAGGTATAAAACAAATAAGTCAAGGGGATGTCGCGTACAGCATAGGGAATATAGTCAGTAATATGTTGATAGTGTGGTACGGTATCAAATTGTTACTGGACTTATGGTGATGACTTCTTTAGGTATAGAAATGTTGAATGACTATGGTGTACACCTAAAACTAATATAAATAATATTGTATATCAGCTATATTTTAATAAAAAATTTTAAACATGAGTGGACAGAAAAAAATGTGGTATACACATACAATCAAATATTATTCGGCCCTAAAAAAGAAAACCTTGTCAAATGCAACAACATGTATGAGTCTTGAAAACATTATAGTTTTAAGGGAAATAAGCAAGCCACAAGATGAATACTGCATGATTCCACTTATATGAGATATCTAAAATTGTCAAACTCCTAGACACAGAGTAGAATGATGATTGCCAGGGCATTAGGGGAGGAAGAAATGGAGAGTTGTTGTTTAACGAGTATAAAGTTTCAGTGACACAAGATGAATAATTCTAGAAATCTGTTCCACCTTGTGTTGCTAGTTCACAGTACTCTATTATATACTTTAAATTTTGTTAAGAGGATAGATCTCATGTTAAGTGTTCTCAGCATAAAAAAAAATCTAAATCTAATAGAATAGAAAAAAATATGTAGATTCAATGAATGAAATCAATAAAAATAAGACAGATGTTTTAAAAGTAACTTTTGCTAAACAAAAATCAAACAATTGCTAAAACTTCTATTCCTAAGACTTCTATTTGCCAAACTTAGGAAACTACAACTATAGTAAAGTCCAAAAAAAAAAAAAAAAAAAAAAAAAAAAAAAAAAATGCCACTTTTTGTGATTCCTTTCTTTCTTTAAGGGGATTTTCATACTGGTGTCTTGCATGATTGCCAAGTTAAAGTTTTGGTATCTAAGAATTCCCTCCTAGTACACTGCCGAATTGATCTGTTTCATACCCTTTTGAATAATGCATAAGAAACGTGGCTCAAATTCGAAATACAGTAACATTTCTATGGTTGTTTTGTTTTCACACTTTCAGAGAACTATATAAAGAAAGTATATGGCCTAAATTAGTGTTCTAATGCCATCTTTATCACTTAACCTGTCTTTTCACAGCTTTTTCCCCCTTAAGCCTTGAGCCGTTTTTCATTTTAACATGTTGGAGGTAGCAGCCATATAAATGCATCAATCTGTCCAAGAATTAACAGTCTTCCAAAGAGTATGGCAAGTTCTCATTCAGGGATTAAGTTTTAGCTATTCTGGTTTTATTTTCCATGATAGTAATCCAGATTAGGATTTAGAAGATCTCTCTATGTTGCTTCCTACAAAGAAAATGTTTTTTAAATACTCCAGGATCTGTAATTAAAAGTCAAACAATACCAATTTATCATAAGTTTTGCCTTAACGAATTTCCAGTATTTGTCATGTAAACCTCTTTTATCCTTAAGATATTAGGAAAAAATACCCATACTTTAAATTGCTCTTTCAGCAATCTGATGTACTTGCTACCTGTCAAATTTCCCTCATAATTTTTTTCCTTGTGTACCTTTGTTCGTGACTTTCCTCCTTGACTGGTAGGTATTTATCTTTTTAATTCTCCTTGGCTTAGTAAGATCCTGATTGAAGCTCAGACCAATATTTCTCAAACTAGTTTCCATAAAACATGTATAGACACATTATTATTGGATATTGTGGGGAAAAATGAGTACCATGGTCAAATAAGTTTGGAAAACTCAAATGATCCACTTTAAGCAGGTTTACTATGGTTTTTTTGTTAACTTCAAAGATGTCTCAGAATCTTTACTGATACCCTTTGTGACTCTTCAAGATGATAATCTAGTGTATAAATTCTCAAACTTCTTTGACCATAGACTGCTTTTCAAGAAACATTCTGTAGGGCAAGTAATCCTGTGTCCTTCAGCCTTTCTTTCAATAACCCATTAAAATAACTTAAGTCACTACCCCAATGTCCTTCCCCATGCTTCTAAGGCTTCTTGAGGGAACTTACATTCTCCTCATACTTCTTGGTCTGCTCTCACTTCATTACTGATTGCTCCTGCCTTATTTTGCCTCTTGTGCCTTCTGTTCTATCTCAGCCTTTCTCTCCTGGTATGAACTAGCTCTTCCATCCTTACTTATAATGAAGAAAATTAAAGTGTAGGGTAGGACAGGGAGCAAATTAAAATTGGACTTCTGACATGTTAAAATTCTCCAGCCATTTCCTTCTCCATGGGAGAAACTCAGCCATGTTTATCCCTCAGGCCCATCCTGCTCCTATACTGCTTTGAGATAGGAGCAAAATCTTCTCTGGGATAGGATGCAAAATCTTCTCTGAGACAATAATACTATCAGTAGATACCATTATTTATTCCATAATAAAAAATAAGTGAAGATACTTTACAAACAATTAAAAACTGGGAATAAAGAATTCATGGGTTTACTATTTGGAATGGGGCAAGTTGTGCTGGAAGAAGATTTCAAAAACAGTAAAAACTCAACCTCCCTTTTCAACAGCAATATTTAATGTTTTCTAACTTTAATCATCTTATTTAAACAATGCCATTAGTATATACATGCCTCTCCATGCCAAGGTATTTTACTAAGTATTATGGAGAATCAGAAGTATCTCAAGATTTGGCCTCTGCCCACAAATAACTTATTAGTTGAGAGAAAAAATACATATAAAGAGAATATGTGAAGAGGTGAGCAATACAAGAAATGCCTCATGTTGATATATGTTACAAGGTGAGTAGTATGAACAAGCAATGTTTTTGATACACAGAGAGAAGAGAGGCACAATTTTGCCTAAGTGTTCTGCAAAATTTTCAGAAAGGAGTAGACTGAATCTTGATTGTTGACTAAGATTATTAATTAGGGAAGAGAGTAGCTGACATCTAGGCAAAGGAGAGGGCTTGAGCAGAGGCACCCAGAATGAAAAGCACAGGATGTGTTTGCAGGGCATGGGGTAGAGAGTTGAGAATATTTGGTAATTTAAAGAGGTGTGAAAATGTTGTATGTAAAATACACAAACAGCCTAGTGTGTATGCCTTCTGAATCTTTTTATACAAATACAAATACACAAATGAGTACACATAAGTGTATGTACTCTTTAAAAAAAAAGTAATCATCAGTATTTGTTTTACTTTTCAATATATCGTGGGCATCTTTCCATGTTTCCACATCAACAGATCTTCACAATATTCTATTTGGAATACAATCACAAGGTATTTTAATGGGTAAGAACATTTAAATTAAACTTTACAAAAGACTCAGATGTACTAAAAGTTAAAAGAATAGGGGTGGTAACATGCAGCTAGTAGATAACCTGGCTTATAAGGTACCCATCAGTTTTTGGCTTCCTTTCCGAGCAAGCCATGTCACCCTTGTTCCTGACTTGTCTAAGTGGGGCAGGAGGGGCCAGCTTTTCCTAACTACCCGGGACATTTCAGGCACTTCCACCCTCTACAAAAACCCCAGCCCTCCAAGTTCATTTTCCTGTCCAATTGCATCTTCCATAGATAATTGAAATTAGAATGTTTACCACCAATCACAGGAGTGTGCCTTTATTTACCATATAGCTTCTACAAAACAATCATATCAATACAGTACACTGAACCTGACATCAGTACAGGAGATAAGCTTGTTCCGAGGGGAGGGAGGCAATCTTCATTCCCCGGGATTGAGCCATCAACCACTAAGGTTCCATTTGGCCTTGTGGTTCTGCTCCTTTGTGGGTATTTACGAGAGGGCTGTCATGTGAGTAAAAGCTCTGACGTGTTCTGTGCAGAACCTAGACCAATGGCTTGGAAATACAAGACAATAAATGTTCATAGTTTAAGAACTTGTTAACAGTATAACAAGAGGTGTTCTAAGGCAGTAATTCTTAATGGTGACCCCAAAATCTTCTGTGATGCCCAAAAGCTCTCTCCAGGGCTGATTTTGTTTGGCTAGAACTGACATGCCGAAAGACTATTTTAAACTGACTGGAAGAAAGGCTATTTTATAATGGCTTTAAGTTTTTTGTTCGTGGTAAAAATACAGATAACAAAGTTTACCATCTTAATCATTTTTAAGTGTACAGTTCTGTGGTATTAAGTACGTTATCACACACTTAATACAACTTATCAACCATCCATCCCCATGACTCTTTTTCCATCTTGTAAAACTCTATATCCATTAAATAATAACTCCTCATTCTCCTCTCCCTCCAGCCCATGCTAACCATCATTCTACTATCTATCTAGGATTTTAATTATTCAAGTACAATCACACAGTATTTGTCTTATTGTGATTGGCTTATTTCACTTAGCATTATATCCTGAAGGTGCATCCATGTTGTTGTAGCATATTTCAGGATTTTCTTCCTTTTTTAAGGCTGGATAATAGTCCCTTGTAAGTATATACTACATTTTGTTTATCCATTCATCCTCCAGTGGACATTTGGGTTGCTTCCAGTTTAGTTATTGTGAATAATGCTGCTATGAACATGGGTATACAAATATCTCTGAGACCCTGCTTTCAATTCTTTGGGGTATCCAGAAGTGGGATTCCTAGGTCATATAGTAATTCAATTTTCAATTTTTTGAAGAACCACCATAGTATTTTCCACAGAGGATGTACCATTTACATTACTACCAACAGTGTACAAGAGTTCCAATTTTTCCGGCTCCTCGCCAGTACTTGTTTTCTGTTTTTTTGATAGTAGCCATTCTAATGGGTATGAGGTATTATTTCATTATAGTTTTGATTTACATTCTCCTAAGGTTAGTGATGTTGAGCATCTTTTCATTTGCTTATTGGAATTTTTACATCTTTGGAGAAATGTCTATTTAAGTCCATTGCCCGTTTTTGAATTGGGTTTTTTTTTTTTTTTTATGTTGTTGAGTTTTAGGAGTTCTCTCTATATTTTGGATATTAATCCCTTATCAGGTGTACGATATGCAAACATTTTCTCCCATTCTGTGGGTTGTCTTTTCATGCTGTTGGTAGTGTCTTGTGATGCACACAATTTTTTAATTTTTATGAAGTCCAATTTGTCTATTTTTTCTTTTGCTCCCTGTACATTTGGTGTCATATCCAAGAAGTCATTGCCAAATTCAATCTTGGAAGCTTTTGTCTTGTGTTTTCTTCTAAGAGTTTTATTGTTTTAGGTCTTACATTTAGGTCCTTTGATCCATGTTGAGGTAATTTTTGTATATGGTATTAGGTAGGGTCTGACTTCATTCTTTTGCATGTGGATACCCGGTTTGCCCAGCACAATTTGCTGCTAAGACTGTGCTTTCCCCCACTGAATGGTCTTGGCACCCTTGTCAAATATTTGACCATATACTTGAGGGTTTATTTCTGGGCTCTCTAGTCTATTCCAATGGTCTATATGAAGATAGCTTTAAACATAATTTTCTTTTCTAGCCCAGTATATCCCTGAGGTAATACTTTGCTAGCTGACCTTGTGTCAAGCAACTGTTTTTCAAATAAGCTACTGAGTATATCCCAGGAAAAGGAAAACTAGAGAATCCTATTACTTGATTCTTAGATTTTTGTAGCCTTTAAATTAAAATAATCTAAACTAAACCATGTACAGGTCCTGCTATTGTTTCAAATGCTTCCCTAGTGCTGGCAGATTTTTTTTGGAAAGTGACAACAGAAAGAAACTGAAATTTGAATCATGAAGTGGTTTGCCTATAGTAATATAGCTAATAATAAGAATTACTCTGACACCTGAAGTCTTTTGATTTCCAGTTCATTGTACTACATGTTGAGCTGCCAATCGCTTTTTATTGAAATGATACTATTTTAACAGGATTTGACTTTTTAAATTATTGGAAAATCCTAAATTTATTATAACTAAGTGATGTGACTAACACCTAGTATTCCTGTTTGTTTTCCACTTCTATACCCATTGTAATTCAAGGGAATTATAGAGAATATCCCTATTTTCTAGGCCAGGGGTTAGTAAACTATGACCTACAGGCTACATCTGGTCCACAGCCTGTTTGGGTAACTGTAAAGTTTTATTGGGACACAACCACTTATATCCATTTATGTATGTATTATCTATGGCTGCTTTTCTGCTTCAACAGCAGAGTTGAGTCATTGTAACAGAGACCACATGGTCCACAAAGCCTGAAATATTTACTTTTGGCCCTTTACAGAAAAAGTTTGCTGAACCACATAGTAGAGGAAAAAGTTAAACAACAAAAGTTCTCAGGAAATGTTAAACCACTGGCAGTGTGAGTTGAAAGTATTGGTTTTTGAACTTTGTCTTCAAAATCTAAAAATATGAGTTAACTTAAAATCTACTTCCAAAGATTAAGTTCTCGATAACTTAATAATGGATATACTTTTTTTTTCAAATAAAAAACAATTTAGCAGCTCTTTGTTTAGTGTCAAGTATGTGTCAAGTAATGGGGAGGAGCTAGAGAAGTAAAGTTGTAAGTCCTGCCCTTGAAGGAACTAAGGAGATAAAATAGAAATGTGGGGTTCCCCACCCCGCCATGTTTGAAGTATGACATTTTCAAATAATGACTTTTTTCCTTTGTTTTTTAGAGAGCGCTGTGTTACAGAAAAGGATGTGCTTTCAGAATAATCCTGAGCGAAAAGGATGAGTCCAGATGTGCCTCTGCTGAATGATTACAAAAAGGACTTCTTTCTGAAGCGCTTTCCACAGACTGTTCTTGGAGGCCCGCGGCTCAAATTAGGCTATTGTGCCCCTCCTTACATCTATGTTAATCAGATTATCCTTTTTCTGATGCCATGCGCTTTGGGTGGAATAGGAACTCTTTTGTACCAGTTAGACATCCTGGAAGATTATTACACAGCAGCTCTCTCAGGTGGACTAATGCTTCTCACGGCATTTGTCATCCAGTTCACAAGTTTATATGCCAGAAACAAATCGGTGATGGTAGAAAGAATACTAACCACAGATATCTTAGCAGAGGAAGATGAACATGAATTTACAAGTTGTGCTGGTGCTGAGACTATCAAATTTCTAATTCCTGGCAAGAAATATATAACCAATACGGTTTTTCATTCTGTTCTTGCTGGGTTAGTGTGTGGTTTTGGAACGTGGTATCTGCTCCCGAAGAGAATAACCTTGCTGTATGGCAGTGCAGGAGGCACTGTTGTACTGGTTTTTTTTGGATGGATGACATTATGTACGGGAGAATATTCATTAATTGTAAATACGGCTATAGAGACTGCAACTTTCCAAACCCAGGATACTTATGAAATCACTCCTCTTATGAGACCTCTTTATATTTTTTTCTTTGTTTCTGTAGATCTTGCACACAGGTAATGAGCTATCAAATATGAAATAACTTGCTTTGTTTTTAAGCATATATAATAAGAGCCATAGTATTTTTAAAAAATGAATCTGTGAATTGGAAGTCATCATGACCAAACCATTGGGGGATAGGTTGTTTTGATGATTAATCTCTTAGGACGAATCTCTGTTAAACATAATACTAAAGCAGTAATTAAATCTTATTGAAGAGTAAAAAATAAACCCTTTATAAGATAAAATAAGCAAAATTTCAGTCCTGTGTTTCACTTAAATAAGGAGCAATGAATCTGTAAGGTAGCCTGACTGAAGCCTATGAAGAGATGGAACTTTGTGAGGAGAAAATGAATTTAAAATGTATATATATAAATATTATGTACAGATTGAATGAATTTAAGATGAATAATTTATTTCTAATTTTGTTATATAACTATATAGAAAATTATTTACAAAATTGTTTGATAAACCCTTTTGCTTGTCTTTTCTAAATCTGACTTTTCTTTCCCTGTTTCTTTAGATTGCAGCTTTCTCTTTCAGTTTAGTGTCTAGGTAGAAATGTACTGTCATGTTACAGACTGAATGTTTGTGTTCCCATATGTTTAAAGCTCTAACCCCCCATGTGATGGTATTTGGAGATGGGGTCTTTGGGAGGTGATTAGGATAAGGAGGGTGGGGCCCTGGTCTGATGGGATTAGTGCCTTTATAAGAAGAGATACCAAAGAGCTTGAACTCTGTCCTGCCGCCATATGAGGGTACATTGAGAAGCTGGCTGGCTACAAGCCAGAAGGAGAGTTCTCACCAGAACCTAACCATAATGCCACTGTGATCACAGGCTTCAGGCCTCCAGAACTGTGAGGAATAAATTTATGTTATTTAAGCCACCCAGTCTGCAGTATTTTGTTATGACAGATCAAGCTGACTAAGACTGTCATACCAAGAGGTGAGGATGCTCCTGTAACAAATACCCTAAAAGTGTAGAAGCAGCTTTGGAACTGGGTAGTAGGTGGAGGATAGAAAAGTTTTGAGGTACATGCTAGAAATATGAACATTAAGGCAATTCTGGTGAAGTCTCAGACACAAATGAGAACATGTTATTAGAAACTGGAGGAAGGGCAACCCTTGTGGCAAATAACTTGGATATACCATTTTCTGATGCTTTGTGGAGGGTAGAACTTGAGAGTGATAAAATTGGATATATATCTGATAAAATAAGCAAAATAAGCAAAGTGGTGAAGGAACGGCTTGATTCCTCCTAACTGCTTATAGTAAAATACAAAAAGAGAGAGATAGATTGAAGGAATTGCTAAGCAAAAAGGAACCAGAACATGAAGATTTGGAAAATTTTGGGCCTATTCATATTGCAAAAAATGAGAAAGCATGTTCTAAAGAGAATACCAAGGATGTGGCTGGATCTACCAGACAAAGAGTTTATGGGATTACATGAGTAGAAACACTGCCAGTTTGAACTAAAGGGGACTGAGGTAAGATGAAATGAATAAAGGTTGTTAGATTTGGCAGGGTGGGGATGATAGACCTATTTGGCTGTAAACGTACACTGTTCTTTAAGAAGAGGGAAAAATGATCCCAAAAGTAATTCAGAGATTATCAGGACTACTGCCTCAGTTTCACAAACTAGAAGGCCACTGCTAGAAGCCTTGGGCTGGTACAGCCCTGCAGAGCCATGGGGGTAGGGCGCCCAACTAGAGCTGTTTGGGGGATGTTGCCATTCTGGGGGCCTAAGGGGCAGAGGATAGAACCGAAGAGGATCATTCTCCAGCCTTAAGAGCAAATGGGATTTGGACCCCATCATCCTTTCCTTCATTCCTGCTTCTCCTTTTAAAATAAGACTATCCTATGCCTGTCCCACCATTATATTTTGGAAGTAAATATTATAACTTGTCTGATTTCATAGGTTCACAGCTGGAGAGGAATTTTGCCTGAGGATAAATGGTACCTTAAGTCTTACCTATATCTGATTTAGATGGAACTTTGGATGTTAGAACTGATGCTGGAATGAGTTAAGACTTTTGGGGCTCTTGGGATGGAATTAATGTATTTTGCATATAAGAAGAACATGAATTTGGGAGACCAGGCGGAATGTTAAAGACTGAATATATGTGTCCCCTCATTCATGTGTTGAAGCCCTAGCCCCGAATGTGATGGTGTTTGGAGATGGGGCCTTTGGGAGGTGATTAGGTCATCAGGTTGGCCCGAGTCTGAAAGGATTAGAGCCCTTTTAAGGAGTGACACCAGAGACCCTTATCCTTCTGCCTTGTGAGGATGCACTGAGAAGCTGGCCGTCTGCAAGCCAGGAAGACAGTTCTCACTAGAAACCCACCATGAAGGCACTCTTATCTCATACTTTCTGCTCCCAGACCTGGGAGAAATTTCTATTGTTTGAGCCTCCTAGTCTCTGGTATTTTGTTATGGCAGCCCAAAATAAAACAAGGCATTTCAAAATATTTAGCCAGTTTGTGTACTGAAACTGACCTATTCTTAGGTGTCTGCTGTTCCTTAATTCTTAGTCTCCTCTCATTGTGCTACATTTACAGACCATTGGACACTATAATACCCTTGTAGTTCTTCCCCTAATTTAATTTAATGTGCAAGGGGAGAATTACTTTATGAGAAATTCATTTATATTGGTTTCTTAGTACCACTACCATTTACTAACTATAAAATATATTAGTTAAATGGTTGATTTTGAAAATTTAGCAATAAAGTTGAGTTTAAATGTATGTATATACATTTGACCTCTTTTAAATGATTTAAGTTTATAGGATTATTATTTTCAGAATACAGATTAAGTTACTATATGACTGTGCCTTTTCTGAAATCAGAAATTATATACCTGCTATAATACATCTTTGCATGTAAAATGATGCCCTAGGTTCTTCATTAAAAGAAAATCTCAGATAGCTAATTTAAAATTTGGTTACCTTGACTTTATGCAGTACTCATTTCTAAATAAAAGAGCATAAAATGTTTTTACTACATTGTAGTTGGATTTAATATACAGTTTGATAATTACAAAGAAAAATTTTAACTGTAAAAAGACAAAAGCAGTATTCAAATCTACTTTTTCAAATGACATTTTTGTGTAGAAAAATTACCTCACACTTCACTTTTAGAAAATGTTTAGCTTCTGATTAACAAATTAATAAAGAATCAAAATGATCTTTATACAGTAGGTATGATACTGCAGATAGATAATATATGAAATATGTGTACTTCAAATTTGGACAGTTGTCAAATATATCAAATTGTGTTTTAATTTTATTTCAGAGAATGTGAACATTGAAGAGATGAGTTCCACAGTGTTGTCATTTTTTTCTCTTTTCCCATTCTTTATTCTACCCAGTACAGTTGTATGTCAATAACTTAAATGACTTTTCAGTGCAGTTTTATCAAAGATGAGTGTTAAATCTACGATGCTTTGTTCATAGACTCTAAGGAATTGTTTGAATGGATGATGCATATTTACATCATCTTAACCACTATAAAAAAAATATCTTTTTTTCTGGGCATGTGGATCATAGCAAGTGTGTAGAAGTTGAAATACCTTTATGGGTATTCTATTCAAAACAAAGTGTTTTTTCTTGAGGGCTTAGATTTTTTGCTGTACAAAGTTCCTGTTATATCAGAAACATTAGAAGTTAAACATTTTTTTTATATAAAAGAATTAACCACAATAATCATCTATTGTGCTGAGTAATATACTCAGGAAAGTAACCAGTGTTTGGTTACTTCAGTTACAGATCCTTATATTTATTTATGATATCCTGGGATATAAATATTTTTCTGTGCCATTGCTTATCATTTACGTTAAGAACAAAAATATTTGGGTAGTAAATGGAATGTGGGTAAAATATTTCTTGAGTACATTATTTTTACACAAATTATCTTATCCTTGAATATGTTAACAAGAGAAGTGTTGTCTTTAAAAAGAAAAAAAGCTATACAAATCTGCATGTTTTCCTTGACCTCCTGTGGCTTATTGTGTGTGATTTGATTTTCTTTGCTTCTTCAGTGTTTTCTTCACAGAAAGAAATGAATTTTATTTTAAAACCATACTACAGAAAGTATTGTCTTCTAATTTAGCATCACATTGTTAACCTTGTGTGCACTAATTCTCTGCTTATAAAAATTTGAAGGACATACATTATGAGACAGCGCATTAGCTGGCATAGTCCTGGTGTGTGTGTGAGCAAACACATTATGTCATTATTATATCCATACTTGCTATACATTTGCTTCTGGACTGTTAACATACACTTAAGTATGTTATTACAGAAGTCGCCTTTCTCCTTGACTTTGATGTCTAGCAGCTCAGGTATTCAAGTACAATTATGCTATAAATTTTGTTGAGATTTAGTTTTCTCTTTTGAAAGTTACCTCTTGAACTCCATAAGTACTATGACATTGTTAGTTTCCAGACAAGGTATTTGGTTAGCCTCATTCCAAAAAATTAGTAACGTATTGGCAATGTTTATTCTTCTCTTATTAAATTATTTAAAGTCATTTAATGATGTTACATTTAACTGGTCAGTGTTGAGTCAAGAACCAGTTTGTTTACTTAAGAGATGCCATCTCTAATTTTTGAAATTGTGTCCCTACCACTGTATGTACAAAATAGAAACAATATTATAAGTGCTACTAATAGTTAAGTTTCCAGACAAACCCACAGACACACATTCAACTCTAAGGTTGCTAACTTCTGATATTATCTATACAGACTTCAAATTCTGGAACATGGGAGCAAGACAGTGTAGGAGAGAGAAGGAAAAAGGGAAGAGCTTCCTGTCATTGCTAGCTACTAATGTGTGAACAGCAGTAAGGTGTTGGCTTTCTCAAGTTACTTGCAATTTTACATTTAAAAATTTTATACTCTAAAGCATCATTGGTAGAATTTCAGCCAATGTAGTTTAGACATTTAAGGGAGAAATACCTTTTCTCTGGGCTCAGTTTGGTTTTACAGATTCCTAAATTCAATTTTACTTAGAAAAGTATTTTTAATTGCATCTTCCTTCTTTCCACATTTGAATCCACATATTCTCTAAGTGTTAAAATTAGACACAACTGAGTAGGGGTAGTTCCTGGTATAGGGGAAGGACAATAATCACAATTTATGTGTGTTGAGCTCTTGTAAGTTGGGACTAGGACCTTTCTGTAAATGTCCTTTTTAGGGGGATGGTGTGTGGGGTGGGGTGGGGGTGGGGGGTATATGTGTTGTTTTGTTTTTCCTGGGAAGATCCTCTTATATATATTATTTCTTATGATGTAATTGTTTTCTTTTTCCTGCAGGTTTATGGTAAATGTACCAGCTCTAGAACAAATGAATCAGATTTTACACATTCTGTTTATATTTTTACCTTTTCTGTGGGCACTCGGCACTCTGCCCCCGCCCGATGCACTTTTCTTATGGGCAATGGAGCAGGTTTTAGAGTTTGGCCTTGGAGGCTCATCTATGTCAACCCATCCACGGTAATTATTTCAAATATTTAAGTTATACGTAATGTATTCATAAAGAATTTTTTTTCTTTTCAAGCAAATTTTCTTTCTTCTCTGCAGGTTATTAATAATGTTCATCGTTTCTGCTGGAACGGCTATAACGTCATATTTCATTCCCAGTTCTGTTGGAGTGGTTCTTTTCATGACTGGACTTGGGTTCCTACTAAGTCTTAACCTAAGTGAGATGGGTTTTGTCTTCAAACGCAGTGTAACCAGACACAGAGTTGGAACCAAATCTAAGGCCTTACCCAGTGGTTCAGAAAAACAACTTACTTGGAAGGAATGCCTTTTCTACATCATGATATTAGTCTTGGCTCTCTTAGAAAGTATTTTGCTGCATCACTTTGCTTGTTGCTCACAGATTTCTAAAAACAGTCCCCAAGCTATTGTTGGCTATATTTTGATGGTATTACTTATAACACTATGGATACTTAGAGAAATTCAGAGTGTCTATATCTTTGGAATTTTCCGAAACCCTTTCTATCCAAAGGATGTGCAAACTGTGACATTATTCTTAGAGAAGCAAGCAAGGCTCATGAAGATTGGTGTTGTCAGACGGATTTTGCTAAATCTAGGTAGGAAGGTAAAATCTACTAACCTTGTGTTATATCTGTGAAGTGTACAGAAATATGAAATTCCCACATTTGTGTAATACTATACTTCATACAGTGTTTATTCTTTTATGGTTTGGTTTGTTCGTTTATTAGGATTTTTTGTTTTTAGTTACTTGCTTAAATGTACATTAATAAAACCTCATATTGGCCAAAATAAAATATTATAGAAGGGGTTACTTTGCCTTAATTAGATTTGTCTTTTTCTGTTTGTCTTAGTGTCACCTTTTGCTATGATAGCATTTCTTTCACTGGACAGTTCCTTACAAGGGCTGCACTCTGTGTCTGTCTCCATTGGATTCACAAGAGCTTTTAGAATGGTAATCCTAACATGCATTTAAGAATATTTTCCTATTCCTAAATTTAATTGTGCTTTTGTTTACTCTGTTTATCTAGATTATCAAATTCTACTTAATAAAGTAGGTAATTTGTGTATGGCAGGTATGGCAGAATACAGAAAATGCTTTATTGGAGACAGTCATTGTATCAGCAGTGCACTTGTTGACCTCCAGTACAGATGTATGGTGGAACAGAAGCCTGGATACAGGAATCAGACTCTTACTGGTAAATGTCTTTTTTAGCAGCTTCATTGAGATGTATTTCATGTACCATAATCTTACGCACTTAAAGTGTGTAGTTCAGTGGTATATATTCAGAATTTCACAATCTAATTTAGAAAAATTTTAACACCCCAAAAAGATATCTCATATGCATTAGTAGTCATTCCCCATTCCTACTCTCCATCCCATCCAGCCCCAGCAGCCATTAATCTACTACTTTCTGTCTCTGTGGATTTGCTTGTTTTGGGCATTTCACATGAATGGAATTATGTAGTCTTTTACATCTGGCTTCTCACTTATCTGTTTTCAAGGTTCACCCATATTGTAGCATGTATCAGTATTTTATTCTTTCTTATTATATTCTTCCTGATGTTATAAATGGTATTGTTCCTTAACTCATTTTCTTGGCCTGTTTATTGCTATGGTATAGAATACAATTGATTTTTAAAATATTAATCTTGTATCCTGAAATCCCACTACACTCCTTTATTAATTCTAATAGATTTTTAGGTTTCTTAGGATGTTCCTGTATATAAGATTATGTCATCTGCAAATTAGAAATAGTAAAGGTAGTTTCACTTCTTTCTTTCCAACCTATATGTCTTCCATTTATTTTTCTTACCTAATTGCCCTGGCTAGGACCTCTAGTATAATGCTGAATAGAAAAGGTAAGAATGGACATCCTATGAGGAAAGCAACCAGTCTTTCGCCATTAAGTTGATGTCAGTCTTTTACCATTAAATATATCAACTATTGGTTTTTCATACATACTCTTTATCGAGTTGAAGAAATTTCATTCTATTCCTAGTTAAGTCTTTATCATGAAGATCGTTGGATTTTGTCAAGTGCTTTTTCTGTGTCTGTTGAAATGGTCATGTGGTTTGGGTCCTTTAATCTATTAACATAGTATAATACATAGATTTTTGGTTATTAAACCAACTTTGCATTACTGGAATAAATCTCACTTTGTCATGCTGTATAATCCTGTTTATGTGTTGCAGGATTTGGCTGGCTAGTATTTTATTGAGCGTTTTTATGTGAGATATATACATATCTGTGTTTGTGTGTGTATGACAAGATATATATATATAGCTTTTCTTGTCATGTCTTTGGTTTATGGTTTAGATATTATAATAGCACTGACCTCATAAAATGATTTGGGAATTTCATATTAATTATTCTTAAATGTTTTGCAGTATTCAGTATGTATCATAAATATTTTGTAGCATGAAAGCCATCTGAGCCTCAACTTTTCTGTATGGGTAGCTTTTAAATTACTAACTCAATTTCTTTACTTGTTATAGGTCTATCCTGATTTTCTGTTTCTTGAGTTGGTTTCAGTAATTTATGTCTTTTTGGAAACTTGTCAGGCTTATCTAAGTGATTTAATTTATTTGCATATGGTTGCTCATGGTATTCTCTTATAATCCTTTTTATTTTTTTCTGTAAGATGTTAATGTTACATCTTTCTTTCTTGATTTAATTAATTTGAGTCTTCTCTTTTTTTTCTTGGTAGATCTAGCTAAACACTTGTCAGTTTTTTTGATCTCAAATAAACAGTTTTTGGTTTCATTGCTTTTCTCAGTTTTTCTATTCTCTATTTTATTAATTTCCACTTTAATCTTTATTTATTATTTCCTTCCTTCTGCTCACTTGAGTTTTAGTTTGCTCTTTGTTTTCTTATTTCTCCAGTTTCCTTAAGGTGGGAGATTAGGTTATTAAGATCTTTCTTCTCTTTTAATGTAGGCATTTAAAGCTATAAATTTCCTTCTGAGCACTGTTTTAGCTGTATCACAAGTTTTGGTATGTTGTGTTTTTGTTTCATCATCTCAAACTATTTTCTTGTTTATCTTGTGATTTGTTTTCTTTGACCCATTGTTTATTTAGGAATATGTCTTTTTAATGTTCAAATTTCTTTCTATTGTTGATTTAATTCTATTTTGGGTGAAAAACATACTGTACATGATTTATATGAACATACTTAGTATGATTTCAATCTATTGAGGTTTGTCTTATGGCATGACTTCTCTTTCTTAATCTGTAAAATACTCTCTAAAATAGGGATAAATTAAGGGTAGTTGCTTAATTATTTACCACTTTTAGCCCTCATGACTTAGCAAGCATGTCATATGAAGCTTAGTCAATCTTAAGGTACAGATAACACTCTGTGAGCTCTCTTTGTACTACTTTTTTTTTTTTAAGGAAGCCCAAACTTTGATAAAGGTGGTCTCATTTATTAATTGTGAAGTTGGAGAAAATTATAGCAAAGAATCTCAAAGGTTATTTCCTCAAAAATATTGAGGCAATAATAAAATTACACAGTTTTCCTTTTATGATCTTGAAAATTCATGAAATGAAGAGAGAATAAGAAAAAAAGATCATATTTAAGAATAAAAAAGATTCTTTAAGAATAAAAACAATTTTATGTCTCCACAGGTTGGTATCATCCATGATCGTCTGATTCAATTCATCTCTAAATTACAGTTTGCTGTGACTGTACTTTTGGCATCATGGATGGAGAAAACCCGTAGAAAATCAACCACCACTTTATGTATACTCAACATTGTCTTCTCTCCCTTCGTGTTGGTCGTCATAGCTTTTTCTACACTACTCTCTTCTCCTTTACTCCCCCTCTTCACCCTTCCTTTGTTCTTGGTGGGGTTTCCCCGACCTACTCAGAGTTGGCCAGGAGTAGTGGGCACTGCAGCCTGCGTGTGTGCAGATACTGTCTACTACTACCAGATGGTCCCAGGTTTGACCACTGCACTGCAATCTGCAATGGTAGCTGGAAGTTTAGGTAAGTAAATGGGTTTGTGCTTAAGAAATCCTCACTAACGTATTTAAAGTACAAAAAAATGAACCCACAGAAATAGCCTTTTTTGATCCAAGCATTTTAAAGATTCTAATACTTTGATTGTAGGCAGAAAGACTAAATGTGAAATAGAAGTATATCTCCTGCTCTTTATTTTGATATAAATGAAGTTATAAAAGAAAAATACTAAGGGAAAATTTCATTAAGGCGATTTGACAATTTTTAGAAAACATTTTCTTGAATAAAATCAGGTTATAGTCCCACCATTGAAACATGAAAACACGTTATCTCCCAAATTTTCCATGATTTTATAATGAGTTCATATCAAGTAGATACAATATCTTAAAACAGAGAGTGAAAACTAGGTTTATATAATATCAGATTGAAGAGCTTAAGGGAGTTTGTTCATATCTTATTAGTTATTGTATAGCAACTTCAGCAGTCTGACAAGATTACAGAACAAGATAACATAAAAGCTTTGGTCATTGATCAGTGGGCTCCCAAAATGAAATGCCATGCAAATTAGTGAGATTTTTGATGAGAATGAACTAATTATATGATAATTATAATTTTATAATTTCATCATACGCTAACTGCAAATTCAACTATATTATACTTCTTAAGGTTGGTTTTAGAAATGGCGTAAGCGCATTACAATAGTGTATTGTCTCCTGCCATATGCCTTAGCCCGAAATGTGTTTTAGAAATGTCTCATGACTTCCTAGCAAACTGATGCAAGGCAGAGTAACAATTTAAAATTAGAATTTGAATGAAATATTTACTTGGGTTGAACTTTTCTATTTATCTATGATTTTGTTAGATAATATATAAAAATCTTTATCTTTGTATTATAATTTTTTATGAATAATTATTTTTCTTATAGGAAATATTCTATACTTATTATACTGTTATCCAGTTCCAATTAATCTTTATTACACAATGCTAATGCCACTTTTAAAAATACATGTAAGGTTAAATTCACATATGAAATAAAACTTAGTAATAAAATAGAAATTATGCTTAATTTTCAAATCAATTACACTCAACCAAGAAATGTGTTATAAAGTATTTCCTGGGAAAAAAATGAGGTAACATTTTACATGCATCTAATTGGCAAAAATGTAAAAAGTCTGACATTACCAAGTACTAATGAGGGTATGGGGAAGAGGAACTCCCAAACCCTGCTGGAAAGTAATATGTAAATTTGTACAACCACCTTAAAGAGTAAATTTGCAGTCTTGTAGTAAAGGTGTACATATCCCATGGTCTAGGGATTCTACTTTTAGAATCCATGATCCAGTGATTCCAATTCTAGAGAAACTCTTACACATCTGTTTTGGGGTCCCTAAGACCATTCCTACCTAGGTTTTATGATTTGTAGAAGGACTCACAGAATTCAACATATAGTAGTTGTACTCACAGCTAAGATATTTTTATAGCAAAAGGATACAGAGCAAACTCAGCAAAGGGAGAAGTCACATGAGATAAAAGAGACTAGATGGAAACTTCTAGGCATCCCCTCCCCCCCAAGTGGAGTCACACAGAATGTGCTTAATTGTGCTTAATTCTCCAGGAACATGTTGTGACAATGTGTGATCTGTTGACTATCAGGGAAGCTTGAGACTCAGAGCCTAGGGTTTTTATTGGGGGATGGTCATGTAGGCCCCCTCTGCTGAGCACATACCAAAATTCCAGACTCCCAAAAGGAAAGCCAGTGTTCAGTATAAACTATATTGTTTGCACAAACAGTTTAGACACAAGAGGCTCTATCAGTTAGCATGGTGAGAATGCTCCTGAAGTACAAGTTCTCAGATGCCAGTCAACAGCTGACTTTGTAAGCAGGCCTTTCAAAGGATAGCAGTCGATTCTGCTATGTTAACTCTTTCCTGTACAAGCAAACTTGCACAAAGATGATTTCTGCAGCATTATTAAAATAGTGAACAACTGGAAGCATACAATGAGTTCTCAGTGCAGTTACCGTGAATGACTGCAGTTGACATGAACAAATCTGAGATATAATGTTGAGAGAAAAACTAAATTTTAATTTGATCAGCGTGGTAGATAGTACTTTATGTAAATTTTTAACACCATTAAAACATTTTATACACATGTATATAAAAATGTCCACAGTGTTTTAAATAATTAATGTGAAGTTCGCTTTTATATACAGTTATTTAATACTTTTCCTAATATATTTAACATGTATTTAGGATTTTATATTGCAGGATCTAATATATTTGTCTGGAAAATATGTGCTTGACTTCTTATGCATTATCACCTGTGGATTTTTTTCTTCCAACTGCTCCTGTAAAGAATTAATTTAATGCCTCCTGATATGCAATGAATAGTTGTTTCTATTCTTGATACAAAGGGAGGGTCAGAGGACTTGTGAATTAGTTCCAAGTGTGTTATCAATTTTGAAGACTCACATGACAAAGTAAAATAACCTTGAACAATTACTTTTTTTTTTTTTAATTTCTTTTAGGTCTCCTCTTACCTGGGTCTCATTATTTGGGCCGTTTTCAGGATCGTTTAATATGGATAATGATTCTAGAACGTGGCTATACTTACTGCTGTATTAACATTAAGGTCAATGAGCATTTGAAACCTCTAATATTTTTATAGTACGTGTGTAAAATTTTACATGTTGTGTACACATCAAACATTTAATAGCTCAATTTGAAAGAGTATTTTTAATGACCTGTGAAAACACCTCGGGATTTTTAAAGCATATTTCAATATGCACATATTGATGGACAGACTAGTGTTGGCTGTGTGATAGAGCCTAATAACAAAATATACCTTCCCTCTTTTCATCCAGTCCTGTTCTTTTTGTCCCTATCTAGTTAAACATCTCAAAAGTGTGACTCAGTAATAGTATTTTCACTCCTATTTCATATAAGCATTCTCAATTTTACCTCTCTGCCCCTACCTGCTATGCCCTGTTTTTCGCCTTCCTTTTAGAGGAAAATACCTTATTAGAGTTGCTTATAAATCATTACCTCCAGTTTTATTTCTTCCATTCTCTCTTCAACGTATTCTACCTTTTTGACCCTATTGTCTGCCTACTGCTCCACCAAAAACTGCTCTTGTCAAGGTCTCCAGTGACTGTCAGATTGCTAAATCCAGTGATCAATGCTCAGACCCGGTCTTACTTGACCTGTCAGCAGCATTTGACACAATTGATCTCTTCTTTTCGCTTGTTTCACGGGTAAATCCTCCTTGGTCTCTTTTGGTGGTTCGTATTCTTTTGCTTGACCTCTTAACATCAGAGAATCCTAGACCCCAGCAGTCCTTGGTGACAATGCCATCCTCTGGTTCCTTAGCCCAAAAAACTTTGGGCTTTAGTCCAGTGATATTTGATTCCTCGTTTACTTCTCTACCCCACATCCAATCCAACAAGAATTCCTATTGGCTCTGCCTTTAAGCCATAGCCTATATCCAACCCCTTCTCACTACCCTGGTCTCAGCCACCTTCATCCTTTCCCTGGATAATTGCAGTAGCCTCCTAATTGATCTCCTGCTTCTACCTGTGTCCCCCCATAGTCTATTCTCAACTAGAATGATCTTTAAAATCTAAGTCAGATCGTGCCGCTTCTCTACTCAAAACCCTACAGTGAATCTCTTCTTTCACTCAGACTAAAACCCAAGGCCTTAAATGGCCAGGCTCCCTCTTTCCTCTTTGGGCTCATTTACTACTTTAACCCTCTCACTCTACTCCAGCCTACTGGCTCTTCCCTCTCCCTGGAACACTCTTTCTTCAAATCCACACAGCTAACTCCTTCACCACCTTTAAGTCTTTCCTCAAATGTCACCTTTCGATGAGGTCTATGGCCATCCTATTTAAAATGACCCTCCCACCCAGCATTCCCAATCCTCCTTGCCTTGCTTTACTTTTCCTTTATTTTCATAGCACTTATACTTTCTAACAAATTATATAATTTACTTACTAGCTTTGTTTTTGATTGCCTGTGTCCTTCTACTCTCTAATGTAAATTCACAAGGTTAAGGATCTTTGCTTTTATTTGGAGTATATAATCTAAGCCCCTGAAACAGAGCCTGGCACATAATAGGGCCTTAATAAATGTTTGCTGAATGAATAGTGAATGAATGAATTTTTTGTCTTAGCACAGATTGGATAAAATTGCTGGTGACTAAAAAGCTATTCCTTTACTCCAGTGGTTCTCAAATTGCAGTTCCCCAGGTTAGTAATATTAATATCTCCTGGGGAACTTGTTAGAAATGGAAATTCTTGGACCCCAGACCTACTCTGGGGGAGGTCTCACCAATCTTTGTTTTAACAAGTCTTCCAAGTGATTCTGACTCACCTAAAGTTTGAAAACCACTGCTCTAGTCTAACCTGTACCAGTAGAAGGCAAAAAAAATCAAGTAAAATTTCGAGGATGTTTTTATTGTTCTATTTTTAAAGTGGTATGGTCTTATAATACCTAATAATGTGGTTCCTTTTATTGGTCTTTTGTGCTCCCTGACATATGTAGTATAAAAACATACCTTTTGGTAGTAATCTTTTTTTCTTTCTTTTCAATTTTTTTGGACAGAAGCTTGCTTAGCTATACCATCTACTAACATTTATATAATGCCTTGAAGTTTACAAAGCACTTTCATTGCTTACTTTACTCTTCACAACCCTGTGTGCCAGGATTATTTTTCTTTGAAAGAGAAGGAAAAGGAATCTCAGAGAGGTTATGTGACCTACTCAGGGTTGTGGACTAGTATCTGGTAGAGCCATGATTTAAAATGGATTCTGATGTCATATTTCATGTCCTCTCCATGGATCGTAATACAACCTGACAGGATTACCTTTTATTAAAGGCACTGATAGTTTTGTAAAAATGTATAAATAAACAATAGTAGTAATAAATAGGGACATGGTACATCCTCTTCAAGTGATTCCTTCCAGGACCATAATCAAAATGTGTTTAAAATTCATATAAGAATATTCACAATATTCTTTTGTTCAACATATATTTTTGCATAGCTACAAAGTGCCATGTAGAACTGGTTTAGGCACTGCAGATATAGTAATAACCTAAAGAGAGATGCTTTATGGAGTTTACATTGTAGTTGGTAGAAACAGACAATAATCAAATACATAAATCTGTATTTTTATTATTATTATATTATAGTAAAAAAACTATGCATATCCATACAATAGAATAATGCTCTCACATAAACTAGGATGGAAAGGATACTAAACTGCTGGGCATATTATATAATTCCAATTTTACCTTTTTCTCCAAAATTTTTTATCATTTAAAAAAGTTTTTAATAAGGATGACTACAAATACAGTCTTTTAAAATTATGATCATAGTCAATAAAATTGTTTTGTTAATTTCTAGTGGAATTTCTATAATTTCTTTTGAAATAGTGGGGTTATTTTTTATCTCTGTATCCAACATCAGATATGTTAAGTGCCATTAAGTTTGACTTAAGGTGTAGCTCTTGAGCTAGAGAAAATTTTTACATTTTTTTGTATTTTTATTTTGAGAATCTAATCCAGGGACATTTACAAAACTCATCGCTTTTCTTTGTGTAATAAGTGATCATAAACTTGAGTACTTTTTAATTTCCTCTTTAGGGGTTAGAATTACAAGAGACATCCTGTCACACTGCTGAAGCTCGAAGAGTTGATGAAGTTTTTGAAGATGCCTTTGAACAAGAATATACAAGAATATGTTCTATTAATGAACACTTTGGAAATGTCTTGACACCCTGTACTGTTTTGCCTGTGAAACTCTATTCTGATGCGAAGAATGTCCTATCTGGCATAATAGATTCTCATGATAATTTAAGAGAATTTAAAGGTGACCTTGTTAAAGTACTTGTGTGGATACTTGTGCAGTACTGCTCCAGAAGGTCCAACATGCAAGAGAATGTTCACAAAACTGAAAATAAAGGGAAAGCATCTCTAATAATCCTGCCTGCTTTGAATACTTCACCACAAACCCAATCCCCAGATGACACAGATAGTTTAAATTCAGAAATTTCAAATAACTGGTCTGATGATATTTTTGGTGATGAGCCAACCACCAAAAAAGGAAAGGAAGAAAAAGATCAGTTGAAAGTTTTGCAAAGTATAAATTTGCCTATTCCAGGATCAGTAGAATCACAGAGTGTTGATGATCATTCTACAGGCAAAGTTCCTGAAAATAGTGTTTACAAAGCAGTTCTATTGGGATATCCTGCTGTTGACAAAGGAAAACAGGAAGACATGGTGTATATTCCTCTCACGGAGTTCAGGTGTTCTCATTCTCATTTGTTAAGCTTACCTGAAGAGTGGATGTCTAACTGTTTGCCTAATTCCAAAATGAGGGAGATGAGCTCATTATTTCCAGAAGAATGGTATCAATTTGTCTTAAGGCAGTTGGAATGTTTTCATTTGGAAGGCAATGTCCCAAATGTACTGGAAGAAATTGCAAAGGACACAGTTTTAAAAGACCTTTATGTTCGCGCAGTAATGACTTGTTATTTTAGTTTATTTGGAGTAGATAATACGGACCCTAGTCCTAGTCATATACTGAGAGTTTACAATGGTGTTTTGCCTTGGTCTGTTGCCTTGGATTGGCTGACGGAAAAGCCAGAACTGTTTCAGTTAGCACTGAAAGCTTTCAGGTAATTCATTTTGATTATATATAAGTTGTAACATTGGCAGAAAAATGTTGATTTTTTAAAGTAACCTAGAAGGACATACACCTTCATTTCTAATTTTTAAAAATAATCACTTTTGTAAAAATGAAAAAAATAAATGCTTAGTATGTATTGTGATTATATCAGGAATATACTTTAATTTGTACCTCCTTTTGTTTTCTTTCTGCGGAGAACCTGTTTTTCATGTGGATTCCTTTACTTAAATGCCATCATTTCTTCCTTTCTATCTGAAATACGTATTTATTTTTTCAGTTTAATGTCTTAAAAATATTGATTGAACAAAATCTATTTCTTCTATAAAGTTGATAAAAAAATTCTAAAATCTTTCTCCCTTTTTTAGGTATACCCTGAAATTAATGATTGATAAAGCAAGTTTAGGTCCAATAGAAGACTTTCAAGAACTGACTAACTGCCTTGAAGAATATGAAAGTGACTGGTACATTGGTTTGGTATCTGATGAAAAATGGAAGGAAGCAATTTTACAAGAAAAACCATGCTTATTTTCTCTGGGATATGATCCTAATATGGTAAGTTAAAAAAGTGTTTGAACTAAGTGATAGAGATATGACATTCTATGTATAAATACATTAATTAGATTTAAGGCATTCATAATCATCATTTTATGGTCAACAGTTCAATCCTAAAATGACTAATTATTTACTTTTACAAATTTAATAGGAGCCAATTAAAAATGTTGTGTAACCATTATACAATAACTGACCTATAAGATAACCAAGTAAATGTATTTTGCTATTTGACTAAAAGCATTGTATTCCTATGCTAAATTTAAATGTATGAATTATCACTTTAGATTTGACTCCTAGAAGAAAAATTAATTTTTAAGTGCCAAAGTATTTCTTTTGCTGATATCTATACTTTATTTGAAGCATAACTGACCTGTGAAAATTAAGAAAGACTCCAAATAGTGAATAGCTTTTTTAAGATTTAGTACTTGTTCTCATGCATTTAAAATGTCATCGAGTGTGCACAGTGTGAAAGATTCAATGTCATGAGCTTATTATGAGTTCCACATCTGGCATTACAGCCTGAGAAGCTCTGCAGATGTGCTCCCCAATGAAAATGATGAAAGTTATTTTAAAAAAACAACCATTTAAAGTCTTGGAAATGGTCCTAAAAGCATTAGCAAATGAAGAAACATTTATTCAAGAAAATTGACTAAAACCCAGTAAGTACAGTGAAAGGTTGTAGTGTTTGAATCAAGACACATTTTCTTCCACTTCAGTAAGACAGAAACTTTCAGACTGGTATGGCCAAGAATACAGCTCCCTCTCTCCTTACCTCCCAGTTGGGAAAACTGTTTCTCTGAGAGAGGCAGGACTTCAGCATTTCTCATCTTATTCTTAGGTACCTGTTGTGAGGCTAGGTTCTGAGCATGTGTAGTCAAGAACTCCTTTCTGGCCAACTCAACTCTTTGGATAGAGGCTTTAACCTGGACATGTTGCCACTGATAATATTGAGGCCCTGATCACCCTTGCCTATCTGTAAGATGGAGTTTCCATACTGGGAGGGCAAGCCAAGAAGACCTTAGGTAACTGCTCCCCCTCTACCAAGCATTTATATACTAAAGCAAAGGTATCACTCAGAGAAGCAAACAAATACACTAACTCAAAATGGATTAAAGACTTGTACATATGACCTGAAACCATAAAACTCCTAGAAGAAAACAGATGGTAAGCTCCTTGACATAGGTCTTGGTGATGATATTTTGGATTTGACACCAGATATAAAGAACTCATACAACTCAATAGCAAAAACAACCCTTCCAATTTAAAAATGGGCAGAGGATCTGAATAGACATTCTTCCAAAGAATACATACAGATGGCCAACACATACAGGAAAAGGTGCTCAACATCACTAATCATCAGGGAAATACAAATCAAAACCACAGTGAGCCTCATACCTGTTACATTCTCATCAAAATGAGAGTGACAAGTATTGGCAAGGATATGAAAAAAATATAACCCTTGTGCATTATTAGTGGGAATGTTAATTGGTGCAGCCACTACTGAAAACAATATGGAGGGTCCTCAGAAAATAAAAAATAGAATTACCATATGATCAAGCAAATCCATTTATGGGTATTTATCCAAAGGATATGAAAACACTAACTTGAAAGATCTATGGACCCCTATTTTCATTGCAACATTATTTACAATAGCCAGGAGACGGAAAGCAACCTAAGTGTCCATTGATGAATAAGTGGATAAAGAAAATGCATTATACACATGCACACACACATACACAATAGAATACTAGTCTGCCATAAAAAAGAAGGAAATCTTGCCATGTGCAACAACATGGATGGACCTTGAGGACATTATGCTAAGTGTAATAAGACAGAGAAAGACAAACATCATATGATCTCACTTACATGTGGAATCTAAAATTTTAAAAATAATAACTCATAGATACAGAGAACAAATTGGTGATTGCCAGAGGTGGATTGGGGGGTGGACAAAATAGTTGAACATGGTCAAAAGGTATGTGCTTCCAGTTACAAAATAAGTCTTGGGGATGTAATATACAGCATGGTGACTATGAATAATAATACTGCATTGTACATTTGAAAATTCCTGAGAGTAGATCTTAAAAGTTCTCATCACAAGACAAAACAAAAATTTATAATAGTGTGCTGATGGATATTAACTAGACTTACTGTGATCATTGCATAATATATACAAATATCAGATTATTATGTTGTATACCTGAAACTAATGTAATGTTACATGTCAATTGTATCTCAATTTAAAAATAAAGGAAGGTATGACAATCTCACATCAAATAGAAAAAGAATATCAATACAGATAGAAATGATTTTTTAAAAAATAAAAAGAACCAAATGACAAATTCACTAGACGGAAGCAACAACTGGCATAAGAAAGAATTAGTGAACCAGAATATTCTAGATCAATAGAGATTATGCAAACCAAAGAAGAGAAAGAAAAATAATAAAAGGGAACAGACAGAGAAAGATCCAAGATGGTGGAATAGGTAAACACCGTGCCTGCTTCCTTCTGTGAACACATTGAAATTACACTAGATTAGAGAACAGTCAACCTGGAGAACCACCTGAAGTCTGGCTGAACAGAAGTTTTATAATTAAGGATATGAAGCAGCCACGTCGAGACTGATAGGAGAGGCAGAGACACAGAACAGGCCTCAAACCTCCGTGTGGTGGTTGAGAATCAGGAGGGATATCTCAGCCATGGAGGTTCCCCCCAGAGGGCAAGCGACCCAAGCCCCACACCAGACTTCCCAGCCCGGTGTAGAGGAAGAGGAGCCCCTACAACATCTGGCTGTGAAAAACAGTGGGGATTCTGACCGACCTGGTGAAAAAGAAGGCAGCGGGAAACCTAGCCATCCTTTTAAAGGGGCCATGCAAAGACTCATTTGCTCTCAGGCACTCACCCTGAGCTCCAGCGGAGGGACAGTCACTCAGGAGGCATCAGAGGCATGCGGGGGGGTCAGACTGAGGTGTGTGGCTTTGAGGCGAAGGCTGGAGGACGGTCGCCGTTTTCCCTATGTGGGGTCCTCCCATGTAGCTGTGCACCCAGCAGGCGAACGCCATCTTTCTTGTGTTTAGCCCGCCCCACAGGCCAAATCTGAATCTGATTGGTCTGGTGAGCTCTGCTGCTCTATCCTGCTAACTCATTGGGACCCCGCCCTCCTCGACTCCACCAACTCAGGAGGCCCTTTCTCAGCAATCATCTACCCTTTCCCACAATTGCACTCTTCCTTGAAAAGCTATCAGAGTTCATGGGCTCCATGTGGGCAGCAGTTGGCCTCAGATGTGCTCTGAGACTTTTGCTGAGTAGCTCTAGGCTCAGCACTGGCACCAAACCAGAATCTGTATTAACCTGGTGACCACAACTTTTCCCACTCTACTGGAAGACCCTGCCTCACCCAGTATGCCTACCACATGAGTCTTTATCAGCAGCTGAAACTTATGGGAGCCAGCAGGTGGCAGCAGGCCTTGGGGTGTCCTAGCTTTTTGCGAAGCTATTCCAGGCCCGGTACTGGTGGCGGCAGTCCTCAGTTCACAGTGTAGCCTCTCCCATGAGCCTCCAGGTTTAGTACAGGCAGTGAACAACTGTGGATTGCTTTGTAGCTCCTACCAGGTAGTCCCCAGCCAGTCCCTCAAATGATTAAACATAGTGTTACCATATGACTGAGTTACTGTTATTCACTCTTAGGTATATGCCTAAGAGAAATGAAAACACAGAACCACATTAAAACTTGTATGTGGATGTTTATAGCAGCAGTATTCATAATTACTGAAAAGAGGACATAACCTAACTGTCCATCAACTGATTTTTTAAAATTGTGGTATATCCATACAATGGACTAATATTTGACCATAAAAAGGGACAAAGTACTGATTCTTGCCACAACATGAATGAACGTTGAAAACATGCTAAGTTAAAGAAGCCAGTCACAAAAAACTACATATTATATGATTTATGAAATTTCCAAAATAGGCACATCTATGGAAAGTACATTACTGGTTGTTTAGGACTGGGGGAATGAAGGTATAGGAGTATATTAGCTAAAGAGTACAAGGTTTCTTTTTGAGGTCTTGAAAATAATCTAAAATTGACTGGTTATAGTTGTACATATCTGAACATACCAAAAAAGAACTGTTGAATTGTACATTGTGCATGAATAAATTGTATGGACCATGAATTAATCTCAGTGAAGCTGTTTTTAAAAAGAGCCTATGTGGATTGTCTACTGACTAGTACTTATGACTTATGCATTACTGAGGCCAGGTGGGATGAAGGAATAGAAAAGGAAAGGACAGAAGTAGTGAGATTTTGATGTTTTGTTCATTGAGTGAAATGGCTATATGGGTGTTTTTCCTCTGATACTTTATTCAGAGTTACGAAATAGAGGTGATTCTTGATTCTGAAGACAAGCAACTCGTGTGTACATTTTAATACACCACTTTCTGTTTAAATTTGCCTCAATACAATGGAATTATTTTCTAAATTTATAAATAAAATATAAAGTCCTGAATATAATCTTTTTTCTCCCCTCCCCCACCCCTTTTATACTTTAAAGGGAGTTTACACTGGGAGAGTACTTACCCTTCAAGAATTATTGATCCAAGTTGGGAAGTTAAATACTGAAGCTGTTAGAGGTCAGTGGGCCAATCTTTCATGGGAACTGCTTTACGCCACAAACGATGATGAGGAACGTTACAGTATACAGGCGCATCCACTACTTTTAAGAAACCTTACAGTACAAGCAGCTGATCCTCCCCTGGGATATCCAATTTATTCTTCAAAACCTGTCCGTATACATTTATATTAGAGCTCATTTTGACTTGTAAATGTATTGTCATCAAATGTCTATTTTTTCATTCTAGAGGAGTGACAGTGTGCTTTCTCATAACTTCACTGAACTTCCTTCTCTCCCGCAAGTCAGATGCTGAGAAAAGCTCAGCTCTATAAAGTTGATTCTCTTAGCTATCTTAATAGTTAAAAAAAAACTAAAAAAAACTTTATGTCCAACATAAAAGTTAGAACTGTTGGCCAATATTTGTGCCCTATGGATTGTGGTAGGCTTTGGTAAATATAAAACATTTAATAAAATTAGATAAATTTTTTAATGCTTTCTTAAATGTGTGACAGGTGACTTGCCTTACAAAAGTCAACAGCTATGTAATTTTCACATACTGAAAAGATATACATATCAGTGTTTTTGAGTAATGATAATGGATGGTATTGAAGGTTAATGTATATATATTTATTTGAAACACAATTTTATAGTATTTTCAAACTGGTGTTTTATTTTAACATTTAACATGGTCTGATTGTTTTTATATAATTGTTCACTTTCTTTTCATATAATTCAAAAACCTTTTAAAAATGTAATAAAATTTTCCAATAAAATATTTTCCAAGTATCCTTTTGATATATGTGAAAGGAAAGGGATTTATCCCATTCACCATTCAACTCACAGGATTAGCAACATTAGAGCAGTCTGAGTATGACTGCTAGAGGCCATTCCATAGATCTGGCTCCTTATGCATTCCTTTTCAACTAAATTTACTGCTTCTGAAGACTTACCCAATAGGACTACTAGTTACTAGTGTCTTCAGATATCTGAACTAAAGGCAGAAAGAGATGGGAGAAAATTTTTTCATAATGTCATTAGGATTTTATTTTCATTATCCAGCTGCATGTGAACTTTTTATAGGTACTTATAAGGAGGATGGACAATGAATGAATCTGCATTACTTGAGACATGGATTTCTTCAACCCCTTACTTTATTTACAATTAAATCTATAGTAGGCTCCTACGTTGGGAATACAGTAATACATCCTCTTCGAAAATGATGGAAATTATTTGAAATGTACTGATGAGATCTTTATTATTATTATTCCATTTATTTAGTATGTGGAACAGTTCAATCCAGCAATGTTTAAGGAAAAACTTTTTGGACTAATTTTCAATTAATGAATTCATGAGATTTGTATGGTAGTCATTTTTTGGGAAGCAATATAGTTATTAAGAAGATAGGCTTTGGCGTTACACCTGAGTTCAGATCTTAGGCTTGTGATTTATACAACTGAGATTTACTAGCTGGACAATTCTATGTATTTTTGTCTGCTATGAACATTTTCTCATACTAAAAACACTCTGTAATTATCAGTTTTAATGACTGTAACACTGATAGATATAACAAATAATGGACATTTTAAGTTGTTTAAAGATTTTCATTATCATAATGCCAAGCCATGCTTTCCCTTTACCTTGCATGCTCCTCAAACCATTCCCATGTCTATTTCATACATGGCCAAGTTTCCTCATCTTTCATTCACTTGTCAAACCATTCCAGTCTGGATTCCATTTCTACTGTTCCCCCAAATAAAATTATTAAGGTCACTATTTACCTTCATATTGTCAAACCAACTAGTTACTTTTATATTCTCATCTTATTTGTCCTCTAAGTAGCATTTGACGTTTTTGACCATTCCTTGAATCATCTTTTTTTCCCCTTTTGGCCTTCCCTGACACCATATCATCCTTGTTTTCTATATCCCTGCCTAAAAGCAGCTTTGCTGCTTTTCCTTTTCTACGTGACCTCTAAATTTTGGAGGGAGACACCCTAATAACTGATCACACATTGGATTGAGACCTCAAGGACTACATCCTAATTTTAAGGGTGAACAAAAATATAGATGCAGTTTGAATCTTCTCAGTCCCTAAAAGTGGATTAAGGTGACCCTGGATTTCTAGTGTACCTATCCACTACCCAGAGCAAATGTAAATCTTCTCTGGACTGATCTTTTAAGTTATTTTTATAATTTTTCATATTTAATGTTGGACAATCTAAAAGAAAGTACCTGAAGAGGTAAGACAACATGATCAAAATCCAAGAAAAACAATAGACAACAAGAACAGATCCATGAGGGATCCAGATAATGGAGTTTTTAAACACAGGCTTGAAAATTATTCTGTTTGGTACATTTAAAGATACAAAACACAAGATTGAAAGTTTCAGCAGAGAATTAGAAACCAGACAGGAGAAATGACAAGTCCCAAACTGAAAAAATACATTAATCAAGTTAAAGAACTATGAATAGATTTAATAGAAACTGGACACAGCTAAAGTAAGAATTGGTCAACTACAAGTTAGGTCAGAAGTAAATATCTGATCATGAAAACTGACAGAAAAGAATGGAAAATACAATGAGAGTATGAGTATATCAAGTTGCCATGAGACAACCTAACATACAAGTAACTGGAATTCCAGAAGGAAAGGAGAGAGAATGTGGCAGAAGCAACATTTGAGGAGATAATGACTGAAAATTTATCATCTTTTTAAGGGCCATCAATCCCTGCAAGACCCAAGCATGATAAAACCACACCCTCACATATCAAGAAAAAATATATAAAAAGGAAATCATAAAATCAGCCAGAAAGCCCTAACAGACATTATCAAAGGAGCAACAATTTTATTAAACTGATAACTTACCAATAGAAAATATGGAAACCAGGTATCAGTGGAATGATAAATTCGCTTAAAAACAATAACTGCAAACAGAATTCTATACTCAGCCTTTCCCCAAAAACAACTCTTTAAGAATGAAAGCAAAGACTCTTTCAAACCCAATAAATTCAACAGCAGACTCTCATAAAAGGAAACAAGTATAGAACATTTTTCATGCAGAAGGGAAATGATCCAGAAGCAGCTCAGGGATACAGAAGGAATGAACAGTAAGAAAAAAAGATAAACATATGGTTAACTATATTAATAGTGATGACAAAAAATAGTTTGGAGGTTAAAATAAATGTTAAAATACATGGCAAAAATAGTATATAAGTTGGTGCAGAAGTTGACACAGAGTTCTAGATCCTTGTATTATCCTGAAAGAAGTTATTAAGTACCAAGTAAATTAGAATTTGCTGTATTATCTATAGATAACCACTAAGAAATTAAAAAAAAAGAACTATAACTACTAACTGAGGGGGAAAGTATAATAAAGCAAAAAAGAAGACAAAGATAAAACTTGTCAAATTACATACTTTAAATACGTGCAGTTTATTGTACATCAGTTATACTTCAGAACAGGTATTAAAAATACTAGGATGTTCATTGAATCTGCCTCTGAATAACTGACTGAGGTCTCATGTGACTTACTGGTGCACCCAGTCTAACCCTGAAGCCATAGCTTCTACCGGGAACTTTTCTACCGACTCACCGGCTAGCCTCTTGCACAACCCCATCTATGCCTCAGCTTCAGCACAGCTAGAATGAACACACCATTTCCTTCCTATTTCAAAGGGCCATTTGAGATAATAATTAGGAAATGAGATGTCAGTGCAAAATAATAACCACTTTTTAAAGAGTCAATATGTGAACACTTGGTTTCACAGCTCTTGACTATCTTTAACAAAAATCTTCCTTCCCATCTTGGGCTGCTGACGAAAGAGCTTAAAGAGCGACGGTTTATACACAGATACAACATGTATTAATTACATACCATAGAAAAACACCATACAGGTGAATTTCTAAAAACCATTTTAATGTACCCTTCATTGGCTGGAGTAACTGAGCGAACTGAACTCATTTTTCCTTCATGCCTATACTAGCTAATTTCAGTCTCTAAGTTTTCACTCATGACATTCTGGAGGCAAAGAAGGCCTGGCTTACATACTCCCAACAAAGCCTAAGCACTGGCAGGCACAATGCCAAGCCCTGGAGATTCAATGACAAGTAAAACAAAATTGACCTGGACCCCAATCTCCTGAAGCCGCAGTAGAAATTCCACCCTTTCAAGGCTCAGTGAAAGTCACATCTTTTCCACAGACTTTCTACACTAATCTATCTGCCAATCTCTCCCTTTCCTGAACTATTTGCACTTACAGTCTGTATCATGCATGCCACATGACATGTTATTTTGTAGCATTCTAGCATTGTTCCAACAATTTGTCTTTTTTGTTATTACCCCAGGTGCAGTGTGTATTCAATTAATCACTGGTTGTACAAGAGCCCTCTCTTATTACATTTTATCCCTATATTACAACCCTATTCTTCTCCCCATAAGCAATCATTATAATACATCTAATGTTTATCTTTTCACGATGTTTTCTTGCAAAACAAGCACTACCTTCTATGCACATAAATTTAAGTGTAAACAGAATTGTTATAGTTTATTTACTTAACTCATCACCATGCTTCTAAGACATATCCATGCTGTTGTGTACTCATGTATGCATTTATTCCCCATGGTATATCTCCACCCATATCACCTTCCCCCTTCCCCAAGGATGGCCACCAGGGCGACTTCAACTTCCTCAACAACTATTCCACAATCACTTTATGTATGTTACCTTTATGTATGTATGTTACCTTGGTTATAGCTAAACTGTGAACTGCTTCTAAAGAAGAACCATGTTTTTCTTCTCCTGTTATGATCCCCCTGACCGTAGGAATATTTGTTGATTTTCTGTTGCAGCCAGTGCATGCTATCTACTGTAAGGTGCTAAAGATTAAAGTAAAATTAATTATAATAACTAGAGTAAGGAGCTGCCAACGGAGTCTTCCTGAGCTGAGTTGAATCCTGGTTTTTCCCCTTACTAGCTCTGTGACCTTGGGAAAGAAACACCTACTTGCTCTGGGCATCTCTCTTCATCTACAAAGGTGCATAATACCAACTACGTTAGTGTGCTATTATGACGAATAAATGAATTAACTAATACAAAATACCTCAGTACAACAAATGGCATATAACAGGTCAAATGGCATTTAATAAAGTATGGCTACTATGAGTCCTACCAACTGTTTCAAATTACAGTCATTTGTGCCTGTCAATTCTTCTAAGAGAGTGTAATAGTAAGTACCTTGGAGGCAGAACCATTTCAGAGTTTTCTTTATATTTGGTCATTACCCAGCACTCTGCTTCGTGTATTATCCCATACATTTATGTTAAATACATTGCTGTAGTTCTTTGGTTAGCAGTCTGCTGATCTAGATTTTAAGCATAAATGCTAGAGTATGTTAAAATGGTCTTGTATCCAAGAATGCAGTATGTTATTACTATCTTTATTGCAAGACTCACGGCAGCCTTTTATTAACGGCATGCTGAAAGGAAAGTTGTATCTATTAAGAAGTAAAATCACAAGTTAGTCTTCAGTGTATAAGAAGATGGCTGTTTTCATGTTTTCCATTTATCCCTCCAGTGGCTTGAAAAAGGCAAGTACTCCTTCAGTCATGTTTTGTCTTCCAGGGTTTAAAATAAGAAGAATCTGCATCCTGTAACACAGTGACAGTGACATGAATCAGTCCCTCCTTGTATTTACTCCAATTTTTGACAAGTAATTCCTTCTTTTTTGAGGAGCTACGTCATTATGATTCACTGTTGAGAATCCTTACAAAACCTGAGCATATGCTTAAATTAGAATAAAAGTCATAGCTAAAATTCTAGATCTACACAAAAACACCTTTAATGGGCTTAGTTAGCATCATTATCGCCTCCATTACTGATTAAGCATTTACTCATGTCATTTTGTAAATGCTGAAATCTCTATTATTACTCTTCCAAGCAGCATATCAAGCCTACACTGACTTGCCTTAATAATTACAAAGAATCAGAGTATTTAGAATAGAAATATTTTACAGATAACTCAAATGGTTTGTGAACCTTTAATATATTGTTTAAAATGTAAAACAAGGCAACTTGATATCCTTCAGATGTGACATTTCATTTGGGAAGATAGGTGTTTACTACTTCCAAGAATTTGCACTAAGACAAAAATTACAACACAAAATTCAGTGCAGCTACATATTGTTCTTGATCCCTAAAAATAATAAAAGATACATCAAAACTAAGTTCCAGACATACTATACCTAGCCTAAAGGACAGAAACAAATTCAAGTCTTATCACCAAGTACATTTAGTTTGGGATAAGCTATATTGGCATTCTCTCAGCTTAGATACCCATAAACAAATCGCAATAAAGAGATGGATATATAAAATAGAAAAGAACGATATGGAAGAAAGAAGCAAGAAGGAAAGAATTTAGTTTTAAAAAAAATTTCTTTTTAGGGTTTCTGTGATTTTGTGTAAAGAATGAGGTATTATATCTCAGAAATGGTACTGGCAAATGAAAGGATGCATAGTTTATCATAAAAAAAATTATAATTAAGACCATATAATAAGCAATATATTAAAGATGGAGGTAGGAAGAGAAAGGGCATTTTTAGCAAAGGTTGGATGTAACCAAATGTTAGATTTACTGTATAATGCTTATATTTTATAGTTACATATTCTGTAAACAAAACAAACTAACTTTCTTATGGGCATTCCTGAAAGAACAACTGCTATAGTGGGACTGAAACTCTAGCCCCTGATCCTTCTTTCGCCACTGAAACAATTATTCTGAAAATGTATTGTCTCCCTGCCCTATCATTTAACTCTTTGATCTTTACTACCTATTAGCTCAATATCCTGCTACCATCAAAATGAAAGCATTACCAGCTAATCCTTAATAACCATAACATTCAAAGGTATGTTTTAAGAGTTTTCCAATATACTAACTCATTCTATTCCCATAACAATTCTATTAATAGGGTAGAGCTGGGATTTCAACCTATGTAGTCTGGCACCAGGATGCTGTGTCATCTCTCATAAAGGTGGCCTTTCCCTCTCAACTCTTATCCATCACTGGACACAATACCGCTACCGTGTTTCCCCGAAAATAAGACCTAGCAGGATCATCAACTCTAATGTGTCTTTTGGAGCAAAAATTAACATAAGACCCGGTCTTATTTTACTATAATATAAGACCGGGTCTTACATAACATAATAATATTAATTTTTGCTCCAAAAGACGCATTAGAGCTGATGGTCTGGCTAGGTCTTATTTTCAGGGAAACACGGTATATCAGCTGTATTCCAGATTTAAAACTCAGGTGTCATCTTTGATCAAGCTCTACCTTTAGAACCACCCCACACTACCAAGCCCTAACATTACCAAAACATTTATAAATGACCTGGCCCAAAGCTGCTCCACAGTACAAGTTGGTAGAAAACGTATAGCCCCCCACCTTCATGATTTTTCAAGTTCTGGACAGGTTGGTGCATCATGGAAGTTTTATAACCTTTAAGTCTCTTTAAGCATTTTGTTTTGTTTTTTGTTTTTGTCACTAATTCATTTTTACTGTCCTGCAAAAAGTTGGAGCAAATTAAACATCTAACAATTAATTAATGGATTGCTTAAATAGTGTTAGGTTATAGGCATGTAATGATACATATGGTATGGTCTCATTTTGTAATTCTCTTTGTATATCAAGCCTTACTAACTTATTTTTAAAAGAAGGTAGTAATCATTGAAAGAAATACTTCAACAATGAAAACCATCTACAGAAATAACCTTTCTTTGCATAATCACGTCTATAATTTTTGGCTTAACTCATTGTTATTTCCTTGCTGTTTATACATTAAACTCTTTCGATGGTCACAATTTTCTCTAAAGCAGTTCATAATATTCCTTGCATTTCTATAAGAATGAGTGATCAAAGGATGAGTGACCAGTATATTTTCTTAGACATGGATATAGGCACATCTCAGATATGCTGAGCACTTCCGGAACGAGTCAAAAGAACCAGCAGTGAGAGTGCATCTGTTTTAAAAGCATAGTTAAGTGCTCCAACAGAGGTAAGCATGGGGCTGAGGTTCAAAGAGTCCTGGGGAGAAATTAGACGGGAGGCCAGGTATCGACTCAAGGAGGTGACACCAGCGCTGAGACTTGTAGGATGAGTAGGAGTTTGTGAAGAGAAAGAGCATTTGGCACATAACACTGGTCGAACAGTAAGTTGAAGAAAAAAATGCCAACCTTTGATATGATTTCACCTTGTAGAAAATTTCTCTTTCCAAGACCAGTAGTAATTTATAGTAAACCAACAGATATGGTTGGGGGATAGAGTCATTTTTACATCCTTTGTATTTATATGGTGAGGTTGGTAGAAGGTTAGTAAGAAAAGTTTTTAAGCACTAGAAACTTTTATACATTCCTACAAGGTTGATATGTATTAAGAAATATATAAAATCAAAGTCAAAATTAAACTGCTATTTAATTAAAAAGAAGTGACTGCTGTTCTCCCCCGAAAAAATGTATAAGTCGTTCTTACCAGACCTTTCTTAAAGTTCTCAATCCTTTTCTTCCCTAACTTATTCGTGATCCACCAGGCCCAGGTTGGCATATATTGCCACAAATATACCATTAACAAAAAAGGTTGTTCCGCGATCCAAACTTCTTTCAAATCATTTGCCATGCTGATTAACATCAGCCGCACACAACGACTGGTTGCCATCTTGTGGGACTGGTCTCCATCACTACCTAGAGTCTAAGAAATTTTTTAAAAATTAAGAGAATGCTGAGTATTTATCCAAGGTATTTCATAAACCTTTTAAGCTAGAAAGGAACCAGAAGTCATCTAGCTGAGCGACTCCTTTAATGTGACTTCATGCCCCTTAGGAGAATGCCCCACAGGTACTAGTGGGTGTCTATAAGCTATTTGTAATATGTCAAAAAGCCTAACAGGAATCATACACTTACCAGATAAAATTGTACAGGCTAAGTAAAAGATGGAAGTTCTTTGCTTTTAATTAGAATTGTATCTTAAGGTTCTTAATGATAATTATATATCACTTTAGTAATAAAAAATTTTAAACAAATTATTAATACATTTAACAAATGAAAGTCTATAAAATACAGAGTCCATGGAGGTGAAATGGAGGAAAAAGATAAAAGTGGTTTTTTGAGAATTGTACACCTGAAATCTATGTAATTTTACTAACAGTTGTCACCCCAATAAATTTAATAAAATAAAAATAAAAAAGTGGTTTTTTGGTAGGGAACAAATCTGGTACTGCAAATCTAGGTAACCCACTATCATGCTATAAATAAATAAACTGAGGCCAAGAAAAGTAGTAACTCATCTGTGCTCACACAGATCATTATAATAATGAGGTCTACACCCCAAGACCCTTGATTCCTATAATTGGGTGCTTATTCTATTTACCTCAGACCCTCCACAAAAAATGTGAAAACTACAAATTATTACTATATCTGTGAACATTTACATAGAAACATATACAGATTTATGTCTCGGTAGAAATAAATCTTAATGGAGAAGAAGGAAAATTTCATGGTCTTTGGAGGGATTTTGGATTATTGAGTGATACTGGATTCCTCATGAGACATTTGCTATTCATTTGATAAATTAGTACTATGTGTACTGTGTGAGCTGAGGAAGTACAGGCTTGGGTGAGGCTAACCTAAAATTATCACAATTCAACAAGGCTTTTTCTAAGCTCTTTCATCATACTTCCTCTTTAAAAGCCCGGTAAGATTTAATGTACTAAAATTTAGCCACACAAAACCTTTCAATATTGCTATAATTTGTGAATTGATAGAAACTGGGTTTTTAAAAATCACATAATAGATTACTTATAAGCAATATCTTAGCAATTTCTTTAGCCTTTATTAAAACTGGCTGCCAACCCTAACAATTTTCCTAATGCCATGAGTTAAATTTTATAAATAAGTCATAAGCAATTCTAATTATCACAATTCAACAAGGCTTTTTCTAATCTGAGACGTAGTGATACGACATCAATATATAACTACTAAAGCATTCAAATTACACCCCAACTAGAAAATTTTACCTTTGTGACTTCTGTAGTTAGAGCATTCTTCACAATATTTGACTGCACGGGTCCTGGGCAAACGTTAGAAACTACTATACCTGGGTATGAGGTAAGTTCAGTTCGGAGGCCATTAAAAAAACCCTAATAGGCACACATGAAAAAATTAATTAATTAATTTAATACAGACATATTAGCATGAAATTACTTCAACTTTTTATGAAGAACAATAGCAGCATGTTATCAAAATATGTTCTGAAATGCCCAAGTAAAGGACAGGAAATGTAATCGTGCAAGCTTATTAGACATTTTTAACCGTAAAACTGGAGGCATCTAAAACAGGCATTCTTAGCTCTTTCCGGGTATGAATGAGTCACCCCTTTGGCAGTGGTGACTCATGCCATCAGTGATTTTTCACAGCAGGCAAGCACTGCATAGGTGAAAAACTACCCCTGGAGATCCCGCTACACCCTCCTTACACCAACCCCCCATGCCTCACTCCAAAAGGGGTGCATGTTCTCCACTGTGAGTCACTCAGGTTTGGTTTCTTTTCATCCCTCTAAGTGGTCTCAAGTGCCGATGTTGGGGCAAGAGGGAGTGAGAGGGGATAAGTACTTAACAGAAACTCTCATCAAGGAAGAATTCAACAATTTCTATTTTATTACTATTTTAACAGACAATTAGTTGCAGCCAACATCCACCTGTTCTGGGTAGTAAGACCCTCTAGACTTAAAGATAGCCCATTTCTAAACCAAATAGGGAGTAAACATCTACCTACCCTCATCTATGTTTCTAAATTAGAAAATGTTTCAAGACTACATTGTGACAAGCTGAGTTAACTACTGAAAAGCCTAAACAGCTAACCCAGGGTACATTCATTTCTGATCCCAAAACATGAAATAATTACCAGTCCTTAATGCTAACCCCTATCAAACACAGGGCCTACAAGGATCCCTGCTGTCAGAGACTAATCCAGTGCCTGACTCAGACAGACAGGAGAAAAGGCTTCTTAAATGAATGAACTCCCACACCCTTAACCTGCTGCCCCCTCTTTAGCAAAAGAGGAGAAAGGCACCATTAGAGCCAACACATCAGACACCAAAACCTCTCCTTGTCTGAAATCAAATCTAGTACAACATGTGAACTCTTCAATGATAAACAAGCTCACTCTCTAGCTTACCGGGAATCGGGGAAGGAAATGTGCTCTTCCAAAAGAGCTTCCTGCTCTCAGGGTTCAGCCCCTGGTATAACTAACTAGAGTCTCCACCTACCACATTGTATCAGAGGATTAAATCCAGTAATAAAAGAATGAGTCTTGGAGGGCGGGCCAGAGAACTCATATCGTGTTTGACAGAAAGTATCCTGCATGTTTTAGGAGATAGTTGGTGCCAAACAGATAGGATAGCCTCCTTCCTTCATCTACCAGCCTGAGACTTGCCCAATTGCTCTGCAAGAAGTGACTGGTACCCTATCACCGAAGATGGGGACACCAGCATAACATTCCATTTCATCACTCTCTGCAACTGTCTGCTTTTCATAGCAGAAAGAGAATGTCCTAAGGCGCCAAAGCTTCATCTTTTCATGACACTAATGATCTTTCAGCTATCTCCATATTCCAACAGTGAAACAGTCTATGTAAACTGACCTTCAACTGCATTAATTATAAATTATGTTTCTCCTTGAATCATTCTCCTCCGCTTGGCCTTATGATTTAATTTGTTCCATGTTATAGCTTAATAACATTCTTCATAACCACTCTTAAGCCAACATTAAAAATTCATTCATTGTTTGATGTAATACAGAATTGTACACCTGAAATCTATGTAATTTTACTAACAATTGTCACCCCAATAAATTTAAAAAAAAGAAAAAAAAAATTCATTCATTTCTAATACATCTCAAAAGTTAAGCAAGCCAAATCAAGCTTTTCTCCTAGCCTCTGCCTTGACTAGATTTTCTTCTTCCAATGAATCCAGAGTAAATAGAGTCAAAGCTAGTCCTAGTAGGGAGATAAAGCCCAGGGCTAAACATCCAGTGGGCAGTTCCTATTTCTGACATGCCTTTATATTTAGGATAGGTAAAATAAACCCCACCAACAAGGGGGAAGGAAAGAGAAATCACAGAAATAGGGAGGGAAACTACATCCTGAAGTGTGTGTAGAAGAAATGAGGAGTACACCCCAAATTTGCCATGAAGATGTGGTAGAAATGAGAAGATGAAGAGAGCCATGTTGACTAGACTATATACTTCTTGCGGGCAGGGACCTATCTTGTCATCTTTATACCCCCAGGATCTGTTGCAGTGCATGGCATTAGTGTGGGTGCTCAATACGTGTCTGTTGAATTAGGAAGAGGCATGTGAGGCTCAAGTCAGTCTTTTTCAGTATCTTCTAGGGGTGTCCTCTGCCACCAGTCTCCTTGGGTCTCTCTGTCTGTCTCTCCACATCGCTGCCCAGTTCCAATGACTGCTTTCAGTGATGGCCATAGCCCCCATATACATTTAGATCAGTTCTAACAAAGTTGAGTTTGAGCAGCCTTACCCGAAGAGCATGTTTGCTGGCACAATACCCACTAGACAGGGGCGCAGCTATGATACCCAGGAGGCTGTTCACAGTCACAATCTTCCCTTGCTTCCTCTCGATCATGTGAGGCAGAACACACTTTGTCAAGGACACTGTCCCTACGTAGTTCAGGTCTATCAGCTCCTTGTAGACGTTCAGGTTGGTTTCCACACACAAAGAACGCTGGGATTTTCCACCATTGTTAACCAGAATGTCGATCTAGTTAAACAAAATTAGAAAAGGGGCACTTTGGGGATGACCTGTAGGTGGGTGGAGGGGATGAATCCCCTGGGATGGTTGCTTATATTGTTAACTTGAAGAAACACTGGAACAGAATGGTGTAATTCCAGGAGTCAGCAATAAAAAGATAAAATAAAAACCAGAACTCACCTACAGAATTAAATTGCTATTTTAAGTGACTAAGTAGTAAGTGTCATAAAAACAAAAGGCACAATGAATTTTTAGCTGCTTTTGTTCTACACGGAGGAGTTAGTACTTGTTAAGGTATGAAAAGTACTAATTACACACAGACTCAAGAGATTAAGAGGCCCAACTCATGGGCCTTGATATCGCTCACTGCAGGAAGCCATCTGCCTAATGCACCACAGATGGAAATCTCTCTAGCAGCTACTGCAAAGCAAGACTTATCAATTGAATGTAAAATAATATTGAATGTCAACTGTAACCGAAAATAAATAATTTCTTTAAAAAAGAGACGTCAATTCAAAATGCTACTTACTTTACCAAACTCCTGGAGAACCACTTTGGTAGCCGCTTCATGGGAACTTATGTCAGTCAGGTCGAGAGGCAACACAAGTATATCTTTTCCTTTTAAATTGCTATTTTCTAAATAAAGACACTTAAAAATTAGTGTGGAAGTCATGCAATAGTTCAATCAAGCTCCTGGCTACTTGCATGAAGTTTAATACCCACTCTACAACCAGACTTAGTAACAAACTCATTTCTGGGTGGCCCTGTAGAAGAATTTCTCTCAGCGACCAAGAAGAAGACTGGTGGTAATATGGCAACATCTTATCAGACACAAAGCTGGCCAGCTACACAGGAAGTAAAACGGCTCTCTTTAACTTGTACATAAATAGTCTAACAGGGGAACAGATTCTGGAAGAAATCAAGATTACACTACATGCTAAGAAAAGCAAAAATTTTAGAGCAATTTCTTTAGAAGTCCAGAGGTACATTTGTTTTATGGTAGGTTCACAAAGCTTAGTTGCTCCTTTACACAAATCAAAAAGCAAAAACAATTTATGCTTAAAATTAGTAAGAAGTTCAGAGTCCTCCAGTGACACGACACATAGAAGTTTCCTTCCAGAGGCTAAGGATTCCAGGAAGCAAACCAGTTGAAGGACATAATTCTGAAATTCCCAACCAAGAAACACGGTGAACTACCGTGCTTCCCCGAAAGTAAGACCTAGCCGGACCACCAGCTCTAATGTGTCTTTTGGAGCAAAAATTAATATAAGACCCGGTATTATATTATATTATATTATATTATATTATATTATATTATATTAATTATATTATATTATATTATATTATATTATATTATATTATATTATATTATATTATATCCGGTCTTATATTATATTAAGATCAAGTCTTATATTATTTTTTGCTCCAAAGGACACATTAGAGCTGATAGTCCAGCTAAGTCTTATTTTCGGGGAAACACGGTATCCATAATGGCCCTTTGTATTTCTATTCCTGTTCATCAAAAAAAAAAAAAATTTGTTTTTGAAACTAATTTTCTTGGACTCTAACCTTGAAATACAACAAGTAATGCCAATAAGAAAAACAAGCAAGTAAAGAAAATATAAGGGGTATAAAGGCTTCCTGGGCAAAGGAGTAAATTGTAAAACATTAACTGTTTTAAAAGAAATAGAAAAATTTGCACCAGTGACCTGACAGATAAAAGGAAAACAGTCAGGCTCACTCCAACTAAGAAATGCTGACACGGTCCATCTCTGCCAGCGTAGGACCCACAAGTCTCAACAGTAGAAGAGCAACTGCCATAAGCAGCAGCCCAGGGCAGAAACACAAAGGGCCTTTGAAAGCAATATGGTGGCTCTGGCAACTAACTCATTTCCGGGTGGTTAGTTCCATCAGTACAGTGAGACAAAGATTTGTAAAGAATGACAGGTAGATGACAAAAAAACAAAAAAAAACACAATCTGCTGGAAAATTCAAAATTATCTCAGTTTAGATACTAAATGTCCCATGAGAAATAATAACTTTATTACTTGAGGCTGCTTGAAATGTGAACATAACTACACTAAAACACAAACAAACAAACAAACAAACAAAAATTAACATTGTTGCCCTATATATGAACATGAAAAATATTATCTCAAGTTGCATTTTTTTAAACTTAATTCCCTGTTCTTTCATCCTTTATAACAAAAATCTTACACCATCCCATATGACTTTAATATTTGACATTTTGGCAAAATAAGTCATGATTCTTTCTAATTAAACTTCTATTGCTACATACATGTGTCATACATAAGAACCAAAATATTTTTTCTCTAAGATAAAAATAGAAGGCATACAGTTACTAAAAATCCACCAGCATCTGAGAGAATTGGTGGTCACTCCCTAATTCCAAGACTCAATACAACAAATAAAAATAAAAGTAGAAAGGCAGCAGGAAAAGAGAAGAAAAAGGCAAAGGCAGCTAAGTGAGAGATGACAAAAGCAAGCGTACTGCCCAGGAAAATCCCTCTCTTACCACTGAAATTTCCCAAACTCTTACCACTGAGTTTGGATTCTGATTTATTTCTAGAAAGCACTGCTGCTGTTTTAGATTTACTTACCAAGGCATCTTCTTTTCACCCTTTCCAGCTCTTGAACTCTTCTGGCTGAGAGCACAAGAGAAACTCCGAGTTTAGACAGCTGGTAAGCCAGCTCCTCACCTATGCCGCTGGATGCACCAGTCACCCACACTACCATGTCAGTCAGCTCCCATTCTATTGAGAAAAGAGGGAGAGTTGAAGAAAGAAAATAAACTAGGAATTATACCCATAATCAAAGATTATAAAAAAAAAAAAGGTTTTTTTTAAACAATACCCCTAAATATGAAGACATAATGTATGGACCTTAAAATTTTAATATCCTATGTTTATGGCCTTGATTGTGGTGACGGTCTCACAGGTGTATACTTATCCCCAAACTCATCAAGTTGTATGTATTAGTTATGTGCAATTTTTTATATAATTATACTTCAATAAAGCGATTTTTTAATTTTAATTAAATACCCTAAGAAAACAACTTTGACCCAATTAAAAAAAAAACACACGGCTACAAATCATATAAGTAACAGCTATCAACACATTGTTTTGTGTATCTATCCCAGACTCTTAGATGAGTTTTCCAAACTTTACTTCAAGATAAGCCTTATAATACCATAGTTTGACGTCAAGCCTCTACTTATCTATGTATCTGATCAAGGAAAGTAAGGCTAAGTAGATAGAAAGTCTGCCTGGACTCACTCTTTCCTTCTCCACAAAATGAGGGATTCAGATAAAATGATCACTAAAAGGTCCCATCCAGTTTCAATTCTATTATTCTAATTTCTTGCAAAGGAGGTACTGATGATGAATTTGAATATACTAAGTTTTACTCTATGGTATGGTGGAACCATCATGGACTTTTAAAGTCATGTTCTCCCTATGTGTCAATCATATCTGATGCCCATCAACTAAAGGTCACTTTGTACAAGTGCTCTCCAAGGGCTTGCGCTTTCATCTTAGGAGAATCTAGTAGTTTACCCAAGAGGAAATGCATATGACAGCAAGATGAAATGCTGTACTCTGCTTGCCCAATTACACTCTCGTTAACGATCATAAAAATGTTACAGTAATAAAGCCATAAGAGTGGTTTATTTACCTTTCGTCCAATTAAAAACTTATTTCACTGCAGGAGATGATAGGTCTATCTGAATTCATAGACTCACTGTGGTGCAATATTCTTGGGTGCCTTATTTATTAAAATATTTATCAAAAATAGCAATCAAGGTATCACTTAACATACACAATTCTGGTTTTTCATCAGAAAAATTAAAAATCAGGAAACTAATTGACTGTTTTAGTCAAGCAATGCTAAGCCCTCTGTCAGGATGACAGTATGCGCTCTAGAGAACTGCTAGGGTGCAAATCCCAGCTCCCTCACACACAGCAGGGAGATGCTGTGAGACCTTGGGGCCTTAATTTTCCACAACTGGAAAGTGGGATTAATAATAAAACCTTCTCCGTAGAATTGTTGAGAGAAACTACTTAAAACAGGTAAAATTCTGAGCAGTGTCTGACACATACTCATGCTAATAAAATAGCAACTGTAATCATTGCTAAAATTGCTTAACAAGTGCATTTTTTTTTTGGCAGCAAAACATAGAATATTCACTCAATAATTTGTGTGTTACAATTTCTCCAGCCAGAGGCAATAGGGTTACTAGCTATAGTGTAATTTCCTATGTACTTAAACACATTACCTCATTAAAACCTTCACAAGAACCTCATGAAATAAAAATTATCTCAATTTTATAAAAAAGGAAACTGAGGTTTACAGATATTAATTTACCCCACTAGACTGTAAGCACCCTGAAGGCTGGGATCCTGCAGTCCTCAGTACCTTGCACACTGGAAAACAGATGGGACTCCATAAATAACTGCTGAGTAAATACTCATGAACCCTAGCAGAGCTGGGATATGAGCCCAGGTGTACCTAGCTCCAAGGGTCACAATCTGATCACTAGCTTATGGCACTCACATTTTAGGATGATTAATATTTTAAAACCCAACTGTTTCTTAGCCATTCAAGAAAATGTAACTTGTCCATAGGAAAGAGGTTTCATGGAAATATCTGCACTAAGGATAGAAAGATCCCAAATACTCTGTCTACGCTACAATGCTTTCCTAGTATATGATACGTTTTCATGGAAAGGTGCAATCGAGCCACCTTCCTGAAGGATTTTCTCAGGAATAGCAGAATGCATATTCAAATAGTCATTTATTTACTCATCAACTAGTCATTGTTGCAAAGTTCTGCAATACTCAGGCTCTAGGGCAAATATTGTTTGTTACTAACTATTTACTAACTAGCACAAAGTTAACAAAGATTTCACGTTTACCCAAATATGCAGGTATCATTTAAATCCAATGATGAAAATCCCCAGGCTCACGTTTACCTTAGGACACCTGCGGTTCTGGCAACTTTCTTCCCTCCCTAGAGAAGAAAACTTTTTTATTTAGCACCAACTTTTGTTTACCAATTCTACATAATCTGGCATGCACAGTGGCCTCCCCTAAAGAGCCTCTGAAAGCAAAGTGTCCGAGTTGGAAGGAAACATATTCAACACCCAACCCAGTTTGAGAATTCTTTCCTCAGGCTGTTGAGTAGTCTCTATTTAATTCCCTCAGAGGATGAGGAAGCTAGTTACCTCCGAGGCATTCCCTACTTTTTGGACCATTCTAACCATTCAAGGGTTCAAGGATTCTTTCTTATACTGATGTGATAGACCTTTAACTTCTACCCACCAGCAGCAGTTGGCAGGAGTTCTGCCTTGTGGCATCAAAAAGAATAAATCAAGCCTGTCTTGCACGTGACAATCCCTCATTTATTTGAAGACAGCTGTTATGTCTTCCCTAAGTCAGCTTCTGTCTTGCTTCTCTAAATAAACACCTCCAATGTCCGCTACCTTCTCTCAGATGACATGGCATCAGGTTTCCTCACCCTTCTGCACACACCCTTCTGCACAAGCTATAACTGGTTAATGTCCCTAATGAAGGGAGCTGCCCAGAACAGTACACAGGACTTCCACGGGGTCTGGGCAATTCAGAGCAAAGTGAGGTGACTCAGTTGCTTCCCTTGTCCCCCAGAAGACAACCTCTGTGAGGGCCTGGACAGTGGCTGACACGGTCACTGCTGTGTCCCCAGCGCCCAGCACAGAGGCTAACAGATGCACGCAGGTTATAGAAGACATCTGTTGTTGTTTGCAGTTTGTTGCTTCAGACACTAAACATCTCCCAGGCTTACCTAATGTTTTCTGGCAGTCACTTCACAGTTGATTCATATTGAAGTTACTGTCAACTAAAACCTGAGTTTTCCTCACATATGCTGTTGTTGAGACTTTTTTACTCTGGACTTGTGCCATAGATTTCTTTCCTGGATCAAAGTGCAATATCTAAAATTAGTCACCCTTAAATGTCACCATGTGAGATATATGCTTGGAAATGCAGAGAATTTCTCTAGAAGGACACATAAAATGTGGGAAATGGTGGTTGCCTCCAGGGAGGCATGCTGGAGAGCTGGGAGACAAGGGTGGGAAATAGCTTTACTTTCCACTGTATATCCTTTTCTATTTTTAATTTTCTATTATGTGAGGATGTTGTCTATTTTTAAAAGTGACAAAACATAATAAACCTACAGAGAAGATAAGGAGGGTTAAATTATTTTTCACCTTGATAGGGTTTGCCCACCTTTCCAGTCTGAGCTGTTTTGGGTACCTGAGTCTAGCTCTTTGTTCCTTTAACTTCTTTTCATTATCCCCACCCCCCAGGAGTCCTTTTAGTCATTTTCTCCCTAACAACTCTCCCATGAAATTTTATTTCCACAGATATACTGTGTATCTGTTTATGTACTGCACATAATAAATCTGTGCTTTATACATAAAGAGTTCTATAAAGTTTCCTCTTCAGTCAATGCAGGTTTAAGAATGGCTAAATTTAAAAATTAAGTTAAAAGTTAAATTAAAAATTAAAAGCTATTAACATTTAACTTTATAACTGTATTTACTGAATAGTGTAATATATTTACTTAGGTAAATGGTAATGTATCAAATAACATGCAAATTAGCAAATTATATAAGTATATAATAATAGCAATGTAATTAAATGTATTAAAAAATTCTTCAAAATTTTATTTTTCCAGCAAAATGAAAAGCTTGAAAAAAATTAAATAAATATCTTAAAATCTGTTTAGTCACCTTAACTTTTAACTTTTGCTTGGTATGTGAAAATAATTTAACTAGGTGCTAGATATTATCAACATTTTTCCTTTTCAGCACCTGACATAATTAATGGGTTGAATAATTTTTATAGAATTAAATAATAAAACATAAACTATTCTCATGTAATTCTCAAAGTCCAAGTTAACACAAAAGCACTGGGGATCAAACACAAACATCCATAAAGCAGCCAGTAGGCATGGGCATTCCATCTGTTGAGATGCAGCAAATGATCAAGAGAAAGTCCGTCAATCACAGCCACCTACATTTGCCATAGTTTTGTAGCACTGACCTTGTAAATGTGTAGTGTATTTTCCATAAATTCAACAATGTCAGTGTTGCACATGTTATATCCCCCCCCCCCCAAAAAAAAAACCAACAAAAGAAATGAAATACTAAGGAATAAGATTTTGTCGGGTGGGGTTGAGCTTTGGAGAAACACAAAACACTATACCATCTAAGTTTTTGTTGTTGTTTGTTTTGTTCCGGTCCCAAGAACCAATTTTCATCCCCATGGAAGCGATACCACTCCCCTTCCCTCCTGGCCCATTTTGAAAGCTTACTACTACTTAGCTATCACTTCCAAGCAAACCTCCTGACATGAGGCTTTTCATACAGACTTGGTCCAGGGAAAGACCACTTTTCCCAGCCCTTATGAATCCAAAGCCTAGCTTGCGAAGGTCTTTAAATTTCTCTGAATATTAGTTTTCCTACCTGGAAGATAAGATTAATGCAGCCTACTTTGTAAGAGTCGTTGGAAACGCCAAAAGTGAAGTGTGTAAAGGACCAAGCACAACTTAGTACATAGAATGTTTTTAGTATATGACCATCAAATAGTAAGTAAAGCACCGAGACAAGTGGGACAGGCAGAATACCCCCTTAGTATGCCAATAATGATTTTGCTCCAGGAAAAATGACAACCCAGTTCTTTCTAGGGTTATACTGTTGGGTATTCTAATAAGTAAGTAGGTGGATAACTCCAGGTTTTGAGAAAGGGTATTTTAACTGCTCTAAAAAATCAGTAACCAAAAGAGAATATAAAACCTTTCAAATTCCTTACCAGGCACATTCCCTGGGGATAATCACGAATACTTTTCAACAGTTTCAACATAAGAAATAAATGATTATAGAAAGCAGTGCCTGTTCTTTCCGCATCCTGATGAAAGTTTGCCTTGAAGAATAAATGTTTCTAAACTCTTGTTCTAAATTGTTCATCGCTGAAATGTATGTACTTCTCGCTGACCCCTCTACCTATATAAGCATCCCTCACTTTTCCAAGCCAGAGAGCACGCTTTCAAGGCTTCTTGGAACTCTGCTCTCTGGCATGTCCTCAGCGTGGCCCGAATAAAAATTCTCTTCTTAAATTTACAGAGGTTCGGGTCTTATTTTCCCTTACAATGTCAAATTTTACTATTGCAAAAGTCCAGGAGAGTGAGAAGTGAAGGATAAACAACTTCAGGAAGTAGAAAATCCGAGCTCCAGTCCTCAAAAGAAGGCTCCCTTACGAACCACGGGGGATGCCCGCTACTTCCTTAAATCCCATCCTCCGACACCGTCAGACTCCCTGGGAGCTCGGTAAGAATTCAGGGTCTTGAGGGACCCCGCCGATACCGGCACTCTCTTACTTTGTCACCAGGCAAGTCCAGCTGACCAGGACAGAAGACAAAGAGGGCAGAACCGCCTCTTCCTCCCCTACCCGTAGCCCCTGGGGAAGGCTCAGCCTTGTCGCGCGGAAGTTCCACGCCACCCAGAGAGATACGGAGGTAGCGGCGACTCGGCCGCAGCGGAGCCCGGCCTCCCACACCGGAGGGACGGCTGCGGGTCCTCACCTGGGCGTCGCCCCTGCCACTCGGCCCACAGCAGGGTCAGGTCGCCATCGGCCCGCAGGAAGCGCAACAGCTGCACCACCAACGCGAGCAGCGCGCACAGCGCTAGCAGCGAGAGCAGCAGCTCCCAGCTCATCGCGGTCACGCGCGCCGGGATCTGCGGGAGGAAGACGGACCTCGCCCAGCCGCGTAGCAGCAGCGTTCAAGGATCTGCACGACCGCCTCCCAACCCTACCGCGAGCAGCGCCGCCCGGCTCCGCCCCCGCCGGGCACACGGGGCGGGGAGCTTCCCCTGGGCTGCGCGCGTGGGCGTGGGTGTGCCCGCACGTCGCCCATGTGCCGCAGGCCTGGCAATAGCACAAGTTCGGCCTGCATGTGCGCCTAATAAAGGGTTACAGTAGGAACAAAAGGCATGGATGACTTACTTGGTAAGAGTCCTCTTGGTACATTAGCCATAGGATTTGTAATAGCAAGAATGAGCCTTTATCAGTTGTTATGAGGGCAAATAGTTTTCAAAGTTCTGGTTTTGTCAACAGAAAGAGCACAAATATTTCAGCCCATGAACGTGGCCTCCTCCTCATCATGTTTCTTCCTTTCTTTAACTGGGTGAATGGAACAAACAAAACTGTTTTTCACCCCACCCAACCCCACACACCGAATTAACCCCGTCTCTGAGTTGAATTGGCCCGGTGTCAACTTAAATTTGGGAAGCATGTTGCAATTGACGCTGTTGTTGGGTAAGAAAGTGCAACTTCAGCCAAGATTACCCATGAGCACTCGTGCTAGGAGCATGGATTGGGGACCTGAGCCAACCGAATTGGAATTTGTAGCTTCACCTCGGCGATTCTGAGTAAATTATCTCCTTATCTGTACCCACAAAGGATATGCAGGAAGATTTCAATGAGAAAATAGATGTGTTGGGCACAGTGGCTCATATACAGTAACCATGTTCTTTTTTTTGTAATTATAATTATTACTATTAATTATCATTAATTATTTATTGTTTCCATTCTTATAATTTCTTAAACTCCAACCCAAAAGGCAGGGACTTTTTTAATAAACTTTTATATTCTGTACCTATAGAGTTCCCTTTGCATGTAAAAGCAAAAAAATACTTAAATTGGGGTGAATCAGAAATTGCTGTGATATGGTTTTGGATAACCCAAGGAAGCTGGAGCTAGCTAAACTTTATTTCGATTGTTTACCCTAATTACAACTTGGGTAATACAGCTCCAGAGTTGCCCTTATTGACTTGTCACTTTTGCAATCGGGGGTTTTATTTTCCTTATGATAAATGACTTTTAAAATAAGGTGATTAAAAATACCACACTGAGTCTCACTACAATGAACAAACTCTATTCAAGAGTTTCCTCTGTACCTGTTTCCTCTTCTGTAAAATAGTTAGTGTCCCAAGCCAGACCATACCATTGATGGGTAAACTGAATTCTCCATCACAAACTCGAGCTGTGGGGAGGGTGAAAGGGGAACAGAGCTGCAAATGGCAATTATGGGAGTGGGAGAAGGGACAGCAGGCCCAGGACTGGGAAAACCTTGCCCAAAGACTATGATCTCTGATCCATCCAGCCCTAGAGATTAAGAGGTCTGTGTGAGTTCTGAACATCTAAGTCTCAAAAATATGTTTGTCTTTTAATCTGATGATTTGGTCCAGTATGAATTCTTGTTCATTCCAGTGTATGTACTTGTTGTAAACTTATATACATACATTTATGTAAATTAATATGTAAATTTATTAATTTACAAGCTGTGATGGTTAATTTTATGTGTTGACTTGGCTGGGCCATGATACCTAGTTTTTGGTCAGATACCAGTCTAAACGTTGCTGTGAAGGTATTTTTTTAGACATGATTAACATTTAAATTAGTGGACTTTGAGTAAAGCAGATTACCCTCCGTAATGTGGGTGGGTCTCATCCAGTCACCTGAAGGCCTTAAGTAAAAAAAGACAGAGGTCCCCCTGAAGAAGATGGAATTCTGACTCCAGACAGCCTTTCAACTCAAGCTGCAACATCAACTCGCCCTTCAGTCTCCAGCCTGCCAGCCTGCCCTGCAAACTTCAGACTTGCCAGTTCCTTAAAATAAACATCTCTCTCTCTGTATGTGTGTGTGTGTGTGTGTGTGTTCTGCTTCTATGGAGAATCTTAATACACAAACTAAATACTAATACACAAACTATGAAAACAATAAATTAATATACAAATTTCAACATCAGAAATTTCATTTTGCCTGAATAGAGGCATAATTTTGGAATTCAATTAATATGTTTAAAGAATCAGTTACTATCATTAGAAAAACAACTATGGTAACTAATATCTTTGCAGTGCAAAATTGTCCTCAATTTGTTCTCTTCACCTGTAAAGAAAATCCAGCTTCAGAATCTGCTGCCTCTGGGGAAGATATTCAGCAAGTTCTTTTCACAAATAGCAGCTGTCAGGATTGCCTCTTACCATTTTGCACAGAATTTATTTCAGAAGTTGGAGCCAAAGTGCTCAAAGCAAACAAAAGACAGACAAATGCAGGACTCTCCTAAGGCCAATGGGCCAATGGGACCTCAGCTTCTCCTGAATCCGTCCACTCATGAGCTGACAGAATTTTAACCATTGAAGTATAATATTCTAATTAAAAAACTGATTCAAACATAAGCTACATTATTTCCTCTATGAACAGGGAAACTTAACCAACTGCCAGGAGACAAGGAGAAAACCACTGTTGCGTTGAGCCCCCCTTCTCTACTTCCCCTTGGAAGGAGCTTTGGCTGCTCCCTCTCCTCAAGTACAGGTATCTTTCCGTGAAGCCAGGGCAGTGCCGAAGAATGTGGCCATCATGCGAGGCCCCGCAAGCCAAAGCAATGGCCCCTCAGTCAGGACGGGGTCCTTTCACAATTAGAGAAAAAAGACTGAAACTATATACTATATTTCAGCACCCTACGACAACACACAAACTTACTTTCAGCGGAAGTATCTGTTTTGGCAAACCAAATCCTTCTCTAACCTCCCGTACCCAAGCCATGGTTCACATCCTAATAGTGAAAAACACAATAAAAACAGAGAATGAAATCAAAACACCATGGTGTAATTACATAAAATATTAAGATGCTATTCTTGATGAATTTTCCACCAGAAATGAGCTTCAAAACATTGAAATTGCCTCTTACTAAACACCTATTGATGTGTTAGGCATCAATAGCAGCAACTTTCTTATTCTTAAGCATTTAAAAGCAAGGGGGTTTTCAACCCACAAGCCTCATAGGAGCACAATTAGAGTGTGCAGAAACTAGGTCATGGCTGAAAATTATGAATTGTCAAACGGAAAAGGTTCTAGGTGTAGATGCAACAGAATTCCCATCCTCTCTAATTCCTGGAATACCTTGTATGCTCTGATGTCAAAGGCTGCTCCTTGACAGAAGCCAAACATAACTTTAAAACAGTAATGAAAGTGAAAAAGGTCATGCCTTCCCTCCTCAATATTTTATTTTCTAGTCTTGCCTACCAAACATTCCTTTCTTTTCATCTTGAAATGTCTTGAAGAATGTTACTTGCAGTAATTAAATTTCCTTAAACAGCTCTTCCTTCTCCTTCCAATTCCATTGCGAACCTTCATTCCCCTTCCCCACTCCCATCCTTCACTAGAATACTTTTTCAGGCTATCTGGAGACATAATCACTTCTTCCCTAGTCTCACCTCTTTTACAATTACTTATGATGGGAACTATGTCTCATATTGTTCTCTAAATTATTTTGAAGGTTAATATATTATTGCCCCAATGGAACTTGAAGCTTTTTGAGATTAAGTAGCAAAGCTGATGCTTCTTTTCAAGAGTCTACAGTACTTAGCTTAGTATTAATATAACAAACAATAAGCCCACATTGAATTGAATTCTCCTTTCCTTGAAAGTTAAACCTCCTTGAAATTCTCAACTCCAGTTCATATTAGAATGAGAATTATTAGAATTTAATAACTCAGTCTTCTCTGAGTGTCACTGAAATGCTTTGAGTAAAGTCTCAATCAAGGCCTTTTGTATAATTGGTAACCTTAGTTTTTAATTCAAGTTGTGAAAGAATGGTACCCCACCTTCCTTCGTTTTAGTAATAGTCACTTTTGATGGTATAGGACCAGGCCTTATCAGGGTAGATCAGCCAGGATGAAGGCAGTTGTGTGTAAGTAAGTTGTCACCTTCCATAATAAAAAACATATAAAAATAACTTTAAAAATCCAGATCCTCCAAGGTTGGCAGTCTCTGTGGGGTGGGGGAAGAAAGACCCTTTGAGTGAATAGAGGGACTGAGGAAGTCAAGGGAGAGAATATTCTCCCTCAAGAACAAGAGGTTCCTCAAAAAAATTAAAAATAGAACTACAATATGATCCAGCAATTCCACTTCTAGGTATTTATCCAAAGGAAAAGGAAACAATAACTCAGAAAGATATCTGCACCCCCATATTTATTGCAGCATTATTTACAATACCCAAGACATTGAAGCAACTTGAGTATCCATCAATGGATGACTGAATAAAGAAAATGTGGTATATATGTGTACAATGGAATATTATTCAGCCATAAAAAAGAAGGAAATCTTGCCAGTTGCACCAACATGGATGAATCTTGAGGGCATCATGCTAAGTGAAATAAGTTAGACAGAGGAAAACAAATACTGTGCAATCTCACATGTGGAATCTAAAAAGGGCGGGGGGAAATTTGAACTCATAGATACAGAGAACAGATTCCAGAGGTAGGGGGGTGGGGTGTGTGTGAAATGGGTAAAGGTGGCCAAAAGGTACAGACTTTCAGTTATAAAATAAATAAGTCATTGATGTAATGTATAACATGGTGACTATAGTTAATGATACTGTATTGTGTATTTGAGAGTTTCTAAGAGAGTAGATATTAAAAGTTCTCATCGCAAGAAAAAAGTTTATAACTGTAAGTGGTGATGGATGTTGACTTATTGTAGTGATTTCAATATATACAAATATTGAATCATACTATTTTACACCTGAACTAATATGTTATATGTCAATTACATCTCAGTTTTAAAAATATGAAGCACTCATCAAATAAAATGTCTGTCATAGCTGATGTATTAAATTAAGCATATGAAGATGAAGGTTTTTTCCCTGTTTGTTAATAAATATTTGAGCATATGGCCAAAAAAAGAACATGCAGATTATTACTTGCTGAATGAAGAAGCACAAGCCATCCATACAGGGTCAGCAGATAGATCCCTCAGTATCCAAACTCTCACTTTGGAGATGTGAAAACCCCAGGCTTGTTTTGATTGAAACCACAGTTTCAATATACTCACACAAAGGAAATAAAGTCACAGATCCCAGAAGGGGGGCACAGTGAGCTGGGGGAAGAACAGTTATGTGTCCCAGGTCATGAATGAGCAGGAAATAGAGATTAGGGTACAAGCACGTATTACTTATAAGGTGGTTGGGGAAGAGATCAGTAACTTTTTGAGGGTTTGATTCTAAACGGTTATTTTAAAAGGTGCCCTGGGAAAAGCAAAGTGGGAATTTGGGCAGGAATCCCAAGCTCCGGTCCTTATCTAAATGTCCAGACCATGGATGTGAGCAGAACAATATAGTATAAAATGCCTAAGCAGAGATTCAAAATAACTGTTTTCTCATCACAATGTCTCCCATCCATAGTTGGGTGTCCCTGATGAGGAGATTCATATGGACCCGCAAGGCAGAGTGTCAGCAACACCTACAACTCATTTGCCCTAATCTTTTGCCTCTACTCCCACCTGTCCATAACTGATTCCCACAGAATCAATTGTGGAAACCTCACTGTTTCCACCCACCATTACAAGAACATCAAGTTTGTGTCCCCAAGGTTCCCAGTTTGCAAGATGCAAGACCATCTGTCACTGGTTTCCTGAAGAAGGAAGGAAAGCATCTCCTCCTTACCCGATGCCTTATGTACTGTTTCCTGTGCCCAGTCTCACAAAGTGTAAATCCACTAGATCCTGGGAGGCCCAAACCCTTCTTTCCATAGGAGCTGCAATCTAGCCCAAGGGCCAGTTAGGGACAGCCCCCACCATTGATACCCTGAATCATCTTCCCCAGCACAACTTCCCAACCAAAGTCAATGAAGGGATATTGATGGGGACTGGGACTGGGAGCATGGGATGTGGTGTCTACACTACCTTAGTCTAGCTCAGCAGTCAGAAATGTACTTTTTTATCAGTACCTGGGGTGAGGCAGCACAGAAACTGAGATATTCAGAGAGAAAAGCTGATAGCTATACTTCTCCTTTGTAACAAAGGCAATTTTGCTGAATTCAGAGCATTCTGGGTAAAACTACCTATTGTCTGTCAGGGGCTTCCTTTAAGGAAAAAAAAAAGGAATATTTTTCCAGTCAAGATAGATGGCAGAGTAAATAAATGCTGTACTTGCCTCCTTTCATGACCGCATCAAAATTATGACTAAACTACAGAGCAACCATCACTGAGAATCACCTGAAGTCTAGCTGAAACAAAGTCCTACCTTTAATGACATGCAGAAGAAGCCACCTTGAGACTGGTAGGAGGGGCAGAGACACAGAACAGGCTGGTTCCACACCTGCCTGTGTGTGTGACCATTAAAAACCAGGAGGGATATCTTGGTTGTGGAGGTTCCCACCCCAGAAAAGTGAGGATTCCCAGCCCTCCAACAGGCATCCCAGCCTAGGGTTCCAGTGCCAGGAAGAGAAGTCCCCACAACTTCTGGCTGTGAAAACCAGTGGAGATGGTGGCTGGGTGAGATTGAGGGCAGCTGCAGTCTCAGGAGTTCCTTTTAAAGGGCCCTCCCATGGACTTACTTGCTCATGGACTCACTTCCTCTGAGCTCCACCCCTGGGGCAGCAGCTCAAAAGGTGACAGGAACATACGGAAAGAAGCTGTGTTGTCTGGCTTCAGGATGAAACTGGAGGGGCAGTTTTCCCCCAGACAGAAGTATTGGTAGAATGCATTATTTCTTTGTTGAATCCTCCCCCATCCAGGCATGCAGACACAGGCCAGTGCCATATCTGAGTCTTCCTCAACCTTGCTAATACTGTTTGTCTGCCCCACCCTGGTGATTCCCTGAGACCCCACCACACCCAACATTTGGGCACACCCAAGCCACTTTCGGTAGCTTTTCCATGCAAATGGCTTATCTTGGCTCATGCTGCGGACTTTCCTAAAATCTCTCAAATGTTCACAAAACCCAAACAAGCAGCATCTGGCTTTGGTATGTCCCATATCTCTTGTGAGCAGCCCCAAACCCAGCACTAATGGCAGCCAGCCTCGGTTTGCAGCTAGGCCTCTAGAGGCACCTCCAAGCCCAGCACGGGTAGCAGCCATCTTTGGATTGCTTCGTGGTTCATGCCAGGTGACCTTGGGCAGGACATAGGCTGCAGATGAACTTGGCCTGAGACGGGGCCCTTCCCAGAAGGCCCAGTGGCTTGCACCCCTGGTGGCCAGTTTTAGACACAGCCAGAGCATCACTTAGCCACCTCCAAGGATGGCAGACCCAAAGGGCAGGCTGAGCAGGCACCAGAGCCCTGCAACAGTAAAACTTGCTCCATAGGGTCAGGCCCTGCACAGCAGCTCCTACACTGTACTCAAGGCCAGGCCTCACAACCAATCAGCCTGAGGGTCAGTCCCCCCCAATAACATCCAAGCAGAAATCAAGGCTCAACTACAACAGGAGGGCACACACAACTCACACAAGGGACACACATGGAACAGCTGGTTCAGATGACTGAGACTGGACCATTGGGACCCCCAGGACACCTACTACATAAGGCCACTCTACTAAAACCAGGAGACATAGCAGCCCTACCTAATACATAGAAACAAACACAGGGAGGCAGCCAAAATGGGAAGACGAAGAAATATGCCTCAAATGAAAGAACAGAACAAAGTGCCAGAAAAAAAACTAAATAATATGGAGACAAACAATCTTCCAGACTCAGGGTTCAAAACACTGGTTATAAGGATGCTCATTGGAAAAAATATATATATATATGCTCATTGATCTCAGGGAGAACTTCAACAAAGCAATAGAAAACATAAAAATGGAGATATAAAACATGAAAAAGAACCAGACAGAAATAAAGAATATGATAACTGAAATGAAAAATACATTAGAGGAACATTTTTCCATAAAGATATATGTGTTCCAATGTTCATTACAGCTTTATTTATGGTGGCCAAGACAGAAACAACCAAAGTGTCCTTCGATAGATGATTGGATAAAGACGATGTGGTATATATACACAATTGAATACTATTCTGCCATAAGAAAAGATGAAATAGTGCCATTTGTGACAACATGGATGGATCTTGATATTATTATGCTAAGCAAAACAGATCAGATAGAAAAAGTGAAGAACCATGTGATTTTACTGACATGTGGTATATAAAACTGAAAACAACAAAGGAACAAGACAAACAAACAAAGAAACAAAAACTCATAGACATGGAAAATAGTTTGGTTACACCAGAGAGTAAGGGGGGAGGTGGATGATAGATGAGGGTAAACGGAATCAAATATATGGTGACAAAAGAAGAACTGATTCTGGGTGGTGAACACACAATGCGATATAGAGATGATGTATTACTGTATTACAGAATTGTACACCTGAAAGCTATGTCACTTTACTAACCATTGTCACTCCAATAAACTTTAATATAAAAATAAAATACATTAGTGGATGTCTAATCACTATGTTGTTTTGTACATCTGAAACTAAATTTTTTTTTTTAAAAGAATATATTAAAGGGAATCAACAGTAGATTAAATGAAGTAGAGGATTGAATCAACGATTTAGAAGATAAGGTAGCAGAAAAGACCCACAGGACAGCAAAAAGAAAAAAAGAATCCAAAAAATAAATGAAGATAGTTAAGGGACCTCTGGGACAACATCAAGCATGCCAACATTTGCATCATAAGAGTACCAGAAGGAGAAGAGAGAGAACAAGGAATTGAAAACCCATTTGAAGAAATAATGATTGAAAACTTCCATAATCTGGCAAAGGAAATAGACATACAAGCCCAGGAAGCACAGATAGTCCCCAACAAAGTGAACCCAAAGAAATACACACCAAGACACATCATAATTAAAATGGCAAAGGTTAAAGACAAAGAGAGAATCTTAAAAGCAGCAAGAGAAAAGCAGTTAGTTACCTACAAGGGAGCACCCATAAAACTGTCAGCTGATTTCTCAACAGAAACTTTGCATGTCAGAAGGGATTGGCAGGAAATATTCAAAGTGATGAAAAGCAAGGACTTACAATCAAGATTACTCCACCCAGCAAAGCTATCATTTAGAATCAAAGGGCAGATAAAGAGTTTCCCAGACAAGAAAAAAACTAAAGGAGTTTATCACCATCAAACCTGAATTACAAGGAATCTTAGAGGGACTTCTTTAAGACGAAAAAAAGAATGATAAAGAAAAGAATAATAAAATAGCAATAATTACATGTCTATGAACATTTACTTTAAATTCTCCAATCAAAAGATAGGGTGGCTGAATGGATAAGACAATGAAGGACCCAGTAATCCCACTTCTGGGTATCCAAAAAATCCCAAAACGCTACTTCGAGAGGACATGTGCATCCATGTGTTCATTGTAGCACTGCTTACCATGGCTAAAATGTGGAAGCAGCCTGGGTGTTGAATGGATAAAGAGGAGGTGGTACATATATACAATGGAATATTGCTCAGCCATGGAAGGGAATGGGTTCTTGCCACTGCTGCAGCATGGATGGACCTGGTGGGTATTATGCTGAGTGAAGTATGGCAGACAGAGAAAGACAGATGCCATGTGATTTCAATTATACTTGGACTCTAAAGAACAAAATAAATAAACAGACAGAAGAGAAAGAAACTCATAAATACTGAGAACATTTTGATGGTTGCCTGATGGCAGAGGTGTTGGGGGTTAGGTGAAAAAGGGAAAAGGATTAAGAAGAACAAATTGGTTGTTACAAAGTAGTCATGTGGATGTAGGGTATAGCGTAAGGAACATCATCAATAATATTATAATAACTATGTATGGTATCAGATGGGACTAGATTTATCAGAGTGATAGATGGGAGAAAAGTTGGGGGACAGACTGAAAAAGGTGAAGGGATTAAAAAGTACAAATTGGTAGTTTCAAAATAGTCATTGGGATGTAAAATAAAGCACAAGGAATATAGTCAATATTGGTGATAACTATGTATAGAGCCAGGTGGGCACGAAACTAGGCAGGTGGATCCCTTCTTAAATTACATAAGTGTCTAACCACTATGCTGTACACCTGAAATTAATATAAAATCATATTAAATATCAACAGTAATTGAAAAATTAAGAAAGGGGGGAATGGGTGAAGGGGAATAAGAGGTTCAGGTTTCTAGATATATAACAAATAAGTCATGGAGGTACAATGCACAACATAGGGAATATAGTCAATAATATTGTGACAACGTGGTACAGTATCAAGTGGTTACTGGGTCTATCATGGTAATCACTTCTTTAGATATACAAATGTTGAATAACTACAGTGTACACCTGAAACCAATATAATATTGTATGTTAGATTATTTTAATAAAAATCTTTAAAAAAAAGAAAAGGCTTTCATTACCAAATTTTGCTTCTATTAAATATGTCCATGAATAAGTCAGCACTGCCCTCTACTGGATTATCTGTGTTTATTACTCAGTAGTTGTGTCCAAGATGCTTTAAATAGAATTTTTGATATTTTTTTCTTCACTTCAATGAAAGATGCTTGGAAACCTGAGCTGTCTCGATGTTCCTCCATGCCTATTAATATGGTCAGACAAAATGTTCCTCAAATGAAGCTTTCATTTACTAGTTGTAAGCATTACAAGTTTAAAAAGTAAATTCCAACGTGTTAACAAAGAGAAAGAAAGAGTTAGAGATACAGCAAAATAGATAAGGAAGTGGGAGAGAAAGAGATACAGAGTCAGTTCTCATCAGAGTAAATTGGGATGGCTTTCCAACTTTGCAAACTCCAAAATAACTTCAAGTGAATGCTTTCTTTATGACATCACCAGCTGCAGTTTTTATAGTGCATATATGAATTCTATCTCAAGGGATAAACCTTTTATCTCTTTGAGACAAAATTTAAGCTGTGAGCTTGGTTAGGTATTGGTCCTCCTGCTATGAAAATGTTATGCTCCTATCAAAACAAATTAAATTGTGGTTGGTTGATAGTTAGCCAGCAAACTGTTGTAACCAACATAATAACAGCATTAAGAATGACTGAAATCTAGTCCAAATTTTGCCTTATAAGGTAAGAAGAAGTAAATAGTAATTAAAAGATACTACTACATAAATAGTGCTTAGAAAGAAAGAAAGGAAGAAAAGGAGGGAGGGAGAGAAACAAAAAAGAGCGAAGAAAAGAAAAAAGAGGAATACCTAATATAAATTAAACTATATGCTATAAATTACTGTGACAAGAACACTTGGATGCAATTTTAATAAGACAAATGCAAATGCAGAATGAGCCATCATTTGGGACTTAAAGACTCCCACATCAGACTCTCCAACCCTAACCTGCATCATGTCACTCAGAAGCAGTCTCTGATTCTGGAAAGACCATGGGTTTTAGCACAGACAACCTGGATTTAAATTCTCCCTGTGCCATTGTGGCCCTGAGAAACACCTTGTTTTCCTTGTCTGTAAGGTGGAGATAATAACAGGTAACTCATGGAGTCTGAGGAAAATTACATGAGATAAAGCATGTAAATTGCTTAACACTGTATGTGGCATATAATAGGTTTTCAATAAAAATTTGGTTTTCTTTTTTTCCCTCTCCTCCAAACTCCCATATTCACCATTACTAAACAACTCCGGGTGATACACAGGGCATCATTTCCAAGCAACGTGTCTAAAACTCTTCTTCCTCTAAATTCTCTTTCCTAATTACTGCCACCATTATCCACCCAGTTGTCCAAGCCAGACATTTGAACATTATTACCCTAGTTGCCATTCTGCTTATCTCACATGTGCTTGAAAAACGCCTTCTCTGCCTTCAAGGCTCAACTCAGATGTCAACTATCCTGAGAAGAGCTTGGATTTTTTGCTTCTCTCAGAATGAGTTAAATTCGTGTTCCCAAAGCACTCCATGTATATGTCTATTAAGAAACTGGTTGTACTACGTTGTCGTGACTTGATTGTCTTCCTCACTCGGTTGTGAGGACTTTTAGAACAGAAATTGTGTCTTATTCAAAGTTTTATCCCCAGGTTCCAGTATTGTACACGCCACAAGAAGATGCTGAAAAACATTTCTGGAAAAAATGAGTAAATGGATGCATAGATTTATGAGTATGTTGTTGGAGTTTCTGAGATGCTAATCTCCTCCCTTACCTCTATGAAGCAATAGAATTAGGAGTCAGATGGAGAATGCCACGTGGACCTGCAGCCAGGATCAGGCTTCCTATTCCTTCCCCCAACTTTAGAATTCTAGACCCTGGAAGTCAGGCAAGGTTTGCAGAGCAGCCACCTTCCCACAGGGGAAATGGCCAGCTGCTTCATACCTGTCGAGCACAGCGTAGAGACAGGTCTGCCTCTGGAAACCAGTCCTTGGGGCTTGACCCAGGTGTGCTTACCTACTGAACCAGGGGCAGAGGAAAACGATGCTCTTTGCAGGCAGGGCAGTTCTAAAGTGAAAATGCATTCACTAGTGCACACTGTTCCCTGAACAGGGTGTCAGCTGAGGGGCAGGTGGGGGCTGAAATCCAGTCCACACTCCATTAGCCAAGCTGGGCACACTGGTGTGAGTCTGCGTTGCATAAAAATATTGTTGCTAATTAAGCCCTGTGGTCAGAGGGCTGTGTCCATTCAGAGTGGGACCTTTGTCTTATTTGTAAAAAATCTCCATGTGAACTCATGGTGCTCTACCAAATACACTTTCCTCAAATCTCACCAATCAGGTGAGTCTTCCCTCCTCCTATGAGTTCTCCCATGGAGAAGAATATAACAGATGGGAGCAAGGACAGAAGCTCCCTTCCCAGTCCTTCCAAAAGGGTAGACATTTCATTTTTATGAGCTAGAAGAGGAAGGGAAGTGTTCTCCGTAAGAAAAATAGGTGGGGAGATGAGATTTACCATTAATGAACATAACTATGTGCCAGGCACTGGAGCACATGATTTGGATAAACCATTTCATGTCATTCAAACAAGCCTGTAAAAATCACTATCTTCAGATGAGTATAGTGAGGATTAGAGCTAGAAGACCACTCATCCAAAAGTGACGACATTTGGATCCAAAGCCCATCGTTCTACCACCACCCCCTGACACTTTCTACTCTTCCAACAGAAGGTCCTACTATCAGTGACTTATTCTTTAGTATTTCCAGGAGCTAAAGAGCATAAAGTTTAACAATGCAGACACAAACTACTATCCCAATGATCTGAATTGAAGACGCTATCAAGGTAGCAGCCAGTTTTCAAACAAGTTCATTCCAAGACTAGAACTTAGCAAATATTTTTTTTCTAAGTTCTAAATGAAAGTTAGGTTCTTGGGCTAACTCACAACATTGTTTTTAGTGTGGTTTGGAACCTTAAACCTTGAAATATGGCTTCTCTGATCCTTTGTGAACATTGAGTCCTACTGGGTATCCTCGTGAGCTGGTAAGCTCCAAGATAGACTGACTAGCTGTGCATACAAGGGGTTTATAAGACAAGCAACACAAAATGAAGGGTATGTGTAAAAAGTCCTATCATTATTAAATCTCAATCCTATCACTATTAACATTCTGGGCCAGATAAATCTTTGTTGTAGGGGGCTACTTGGTGCATTGTAGGATATCTAGCAGCATCTCTGGCCTCAATCCACAAGATGCCAGTAACAACATCCTACCACCAGTTTTCTGTTTATAGCCCAAGAAAGGTTCCCTGGGGGACTGAAATTGCTCTCCATTGAGACGTTGGAATGCAATGGTCTCTGAACAATAGCTTACAACCACTTCCATCTTCTGCAACTCTCAAAGGCCAGCAACCCAGGTTTCTGTGAATAAATTACTAATTTAAAAAGTAAAACATAATTTCTGAGGGCTGTGAAGAATAATTTTTAATACCTTTAAAGATTTAATACAGTTAAAAATCTAGGTCTTTTTAATACATAGAAAGATTTAACACCATTTTCTTAAATAAGGGATGATTGAAAATTTCATTCCAGTCTCAAATAAAATATACTGTTCCCCAGGACAGTCTAAGATATTTTAGGTGAATTATGATACTGTTGTTTTCAAATGGTGATTTGGCATCAACAATGGGCCTTTTCTTTGGCCGTAAACAGAAAAATGTGGGTGTGGACATAATGAAGCAATTGTATGGCTGGAAATAGTGACTAACTCACACCCCTCATTGACAGAGGGTCATGCTACCTTCACAGGGCAGGCCAAGAAAATTCCCATGATGCTAAACCACATAGAAGAGTTTCAGATTCTACAAAATGCTTTGAGTCCCCTACTTTTTTCTCCCATCCCACTATTCTCTGCTTTCAAATGAACAAAAAGTGAAGTTTTCTTCACAGGCCAACAAGCTAATGCTCAATTGCCCCCTGGGGGAGTTCAACCTGCTTTTATAGGAAAATTAAAATTCTTATCTGACCAACTTCGAAATCTCCATTCAAAGATGAATACAGAGGTAGCAAGTTGCTGTATAGCTCTCCAAATGTTACACAAAGCAGAAGAAGGAATCAAATTCCAGGTCTCATATCTCCTGAGTCTTCTGTAGACATTATTAGATATTCTCCACCTGAAAGCTGAATTCTGTGAACTAGCAGTTACCGTTAAGCTGAACTCTCTCCTCCCCTAATACCAAAGCTTTCAAAGAGACTTCAAATATCCAGTTTGTATATGAGCAGAATGCAGTGGTTAAAAAGTGAGATTCTGGAGCCACATCTGGACATGGCCCCAGAATCTCAGTTCTGTCACTTACTATCTAGTGACCTTGGGATGCTCATCTCAACCTCTGGACGCCTCCTTCCTCATCTATTCGATGGAGACAATAAAAGTGCTTACTTCTTAAGGTTGTTATGAAGAATAAGTTAGTTAATATTTGTAAAATGCATAGAGTGGTGTCTAGTAACATCTAGTAAGTGCTATGAAAGTATTTGTGAAACAAAATTATAAAATAAACAAAGCAGCCTGAGGCTTTTGCCCCATTGTTGTAACCAAGCAATGCTATAGGAGAAAATTAGGAAATAGGCTTTTTGTCTTCCCTACCCACACTTTCTTTGTTCTGTCCCTTCTTTCTTTTTCTATGTTCATGTTGAACCCGTTTCCAGGTTCCTACCAAGGTGTTAGCAGATCACAACTAATGGTATTTGAAGTGCCAACCTAAGCTTCCTTCTCCCAGGGGCCTTTGAATTCCCCCTGGAGACTCTGAAAGGCTGAAAAGTCACCAGAGCTTAAATAAATGAATCTCCAATACTGACATGTCATTGAGGAGCTGTATTTTCAGGTAGGGGGACCCTTTCATGCCTGGTCTGCACGTTTCTGAGGCTGGCCCTGGGGAGAACGGTAATGTGAATTCATACCTTTGAGCTTAAAAATTAAATTTAAAAAATAAACAGCCCAAATTTCTGTATTCTAGCATATGGCAATTGTGGCACTGTCTTGAAATGAGTCATCCTAAGCCCAAGTTAGAAGCAGACATAATTTCCAGATGTCAAAAAAATTTTACTTTTCACTGAATAAAAAAGCAAGCAAAATGGAGTGCGATTTTTAAGATTGCTTATTTTACTAGCCGTTATTGTTTACTCACTTCTGATTTTTCTAAGACTATCCTCTTGTAAGCTGTGGCCTAAATGCATTTAAAATGCCTTTGAATAACTCAAGCAATCCTTACTACCATGGAAACAGAACCAAGGATATGCAAAGATGACTCCTCTGGGGCATAATTTGGTGCTTTAGATACTTCTGGTTGGCTGATCCCTGCACTGCCACCCCTTCTCTGAAATGCAATCATGTTGGTTGGATTTATTTTTATTATCCATGAGAGCACACAATTCACCAAGTAGTGGAAAGTGCCATTCATCCATCAAAGTCCTTCCACACACATTCACAATCATGGGCAGCATTAGCAAGGGCAAATCTGTGAGTGTTAGAAATCATGTGCAAATTGATCCGGAAGAATTTAGGCATTTACCCAGTGGTCTGTGAGGTAACCTGCACATTTTGTACTTTTATTGGTGGAGGAGAAAAGAGCATGGCTTGGTGCCCCAAAGAATGCTGCCTAATGCCCTGGCTCCTGAGAACGTGACTTGGCAGTTGTACAATTCTGTATAAAGGGCATATGAGATAGTAACAATAAGGGACTATCCAACTTCTGACTCTGTTGGTAAAGTACTTATAACCTTATAAAATAACTTAGTTGTTTTTTCCCCATATGTAAAATGGCCATTTATAGAATGTAGAATTAGGCTTGGGTTCAGTTTGAGGTCAGTGTTTATAAATTTAATGATCCTTTGGATGAAAGATTAGACATAAAGAACAAATATTATTTACCTAACTTGTTTCATCAATCCATGATGAAGATGAGAGAAAAATGTCAAGGTCAAGTCTATCTTTCTTGTTCAAAAAATACCATCTGAGACATGAGTATCTCTCTCAGCCACTTAAAGACACAATGTTCTTATGCTTCCCAAAATCACTAGATTTATGAAATGCGCAAAGGCATAAAACAAATATTTGTGATTCTGAATTCATTTTTTTCTTCCCTTTTTAAGAGTTACTTGGAATGCTCTGGGCATACGTCAATAGACTACCTGCTTCTTAGAATAAATGATATCATGGTGGTGAAAGGACACAAGGGCCAGACAATCTGAGACTACCTGACCTTCACCTTGCATAGAAATGATGGTGACAGTGAGGTGTTGAAAGATGAAAACATTGACAAAGTTAACCTCTATGGTATATAAAAGTCCCTATACATCTATGAGAAATATAAATATATTCACAGGTATTTCTAATAGAAATCTTTATAATATTTCTAATAGATGAAGAAGGTGGACTGATAGTTTAGTGAGTAGATATACAATTAGTACATAGAAACTTGAAAAGAAATGTAAATAGTAATCAGATAAATGAAAAGAACTATTCTATAACTGATTAGCAAAAGCAACTTAGTTATCTAATGCTGGCAGGTATGGAAGGTGAGACAGACGTATATCATGTCTGTGGCCACCAGCATCTTTTGAACAACCTTCTTGTATTTGGGGAAGTTGTCAAATCGTGAGTCCTGCCTCTTAAGGAGAATACACAACTCTTTTTCCCAAGCTCCTTTGCAACAGGGATGTAAACATGTAACCTATAAATACATCCAATTAAGAGTTTCATATAGAAGAGGGAAACAGGAGGAAGCAGATGATGCAAAGAATTCATTTTCTGATAATGGTGACCCAGAGGTGCCAAGCTTTGGGGGCAGCGAAGTTTCTGGCATCAGCCAGTGCCCAGACATAGCAGGTGAGTTTCAATGGTGTCTCCTGATGACAACACTATCTTTTCTGAACATAATGTGTTGTGCACATCCTTCATGGCAGTGGAGCCTCCAAGCCTTACTCTGTGAACTTCTGGAAGCACCAATAAATTTCTTAGTTTGCACCTAAGGACCCTGATTAATATAGTGTGCACATTCATACATTGGTGCAAATATAAGTTGGAACACCACTTCTGTAAAGTGGTGTAGTATTAAATATCAAGATTCAGAAAACATCTCTGACCCATTCACCCTCTTCTAAGAATTTATGCTAAGGAAATAGTCCAAAGGAAGTAAAATGGCCGTATGAATGATCACGATTTAAAATTTTAAAGGATTAGAAACAATCTGAAGGCTACCCAACAGGGGAACAATTAAATCGGTTATGGTATACCCTTGGTAGTCAGTAGAATGCCAGCATTTCTACACAGTAAGGGGTTGGGATAGACGATTTTGTTGGAGGAAGGCCAGGCGTCTTAAAGCTGCATTTAGATAGAGTGCATGCTCTTTTTCTTTAGACTGAATATTTATTTGGGGTTCCTTGTGGTGAATGAAGAATGGGATTGGAGGGCACTAAAATATGCCCAAACTATCTCTCTTGGAGCTGCCACTATTGGCAAAATATTAAACAAAACATAATAATTATTAGGACTCTTACGTAGCATGTAGTAAAAATGTGCATGACATCTTGTTAAGGGAATAGAGCAAAACATAAAATTTAGTCTGTGTTGTGACTACAGTTATGTAAAACATTGAAAAAGTAAATTGAGCCAGGTCTGGAAGGAAACACAGAATAACTGTATGATTTGTGGAGTAACAGGATTGTCAATAAAGATTTGGTTCTTGTTTTCTGCTAATGTCATTTAATTCAACAAATCTTTTTATGCTTTACAAAGTTATCTTAAGTGTTCAAAATTATATCTTTTCTTTGGCAACATCTCAGTGATGTGATGGCAATACCGCCACCTGCTCAGTAAGGGTGACTTTGACTCCTATTGTCTTTTGGCAGAGTGAGACTCAGCCTGAGCGCTAGGTAACACGGCTACTTTCAGTGTGCACGGATCCACAGGAAAAGTGGTTTAGCATTATATATCACCAAAGGAAAAAGGCATCACTCTATGAAATCACCAGACACAGGCCATTCCACCAGAACTCTAAAGTACACCTGTTCACATGGGACAATGGGGACTGCTGGTGAGAGAGTAAATTGGAAAACCTCTTTGGTTAAATCTAGTAAAGTTGGAGGTACCCATACACTATGACCCAGTAATTCCATTCCTAGGTATTTACCCTGGAGAAACTATTGGCTCATTTGCACCAGCAAATATGTACTAGAATATTTATAGTAGCACTATTCCTATTTACCAAAAATTGAAAACAGCTTGTGTTAATCAACAGAATGGATTAAACAAAAGGGAGGGTAAATATATGGTGTAGTCAGATAACACTATGTAAAAATGAATATATACAACTAAATTTAGACTCAAAATGAATGAAGTTCATAAACATAATGGTTAATGAAAGACGCAAGATATACAACTTCTTTCATAAAAAGTTTAAAAGCAGGCAAATTTTAACTATGCTATTTAGGGATGCATACAAAATTGGTAAAACTATAAAGTAAGGAAATGATTAACTCAAATGTCAAGATAGTAGTCACCTCTGGGGAGGGAAGGGAGGGAGGAGTTGTGTTTGGAAAGGGACCCACTTGGGACTTCTGACCTGGCAGTGTTCTTTATGATTCGGTGCTTTTGCAGATTTCACTTTATAATTTTGCATGAAACAGTGGTACATTTGTGTTCTATGCTCCTTTCTTTGTGGATGTTATAGTTTATATATTTCAGAAAGAAAGAGAGGAGACTAATAAAAAGGTCTACCTGAGGAGAGGGTGGAGAAATCACCTTTTCTAGAAACAGAAACCACGTTCAGGTCATTGTAGTAGGAGTTGAAGGGTAGCGAAGTTAGTTGAAACCTTGATTAATGAAATAGAGTCACCAGAAGGATTGGGTTATCCAGGAGAAGGGTTTAGAAGCACTACTTACTGAACAAACGTGCTCTTTTGAATTCCTCAAAGCAAGGTATTAGACCACCAGGAATTGTGCTTTTGAAAGGCTCCAAACGGTGGAAATGAGAGCTCTCTGCAGACCCTGGAGGCTGGTGCACCAGCAAAAAGAGTCCTCTCATGCCAGCACTTTCTCTTGCTAACTGAGAGCTCCAGGTTGCAGCTTCTGGATGCAAATTAGAGTTGTCCACCACTGTCATGAACGCAGGCATGTTTATTAACTGGCCAATCCCCATAGGGTTTGGTGGCCCATGAATGTGCCCTGAGATGAAGGGGGAAGCATTCCAGGGACTGTTAACCTGGAGGCAGGACTCCAAGAATTTTAAATGGAACCTAGATTGACAGAATAGTGAGGAGAGTGTGGTCACTACATTTTGCCATGAACAATGAGGCCACCTGACTTACACCCCTGGTTATAAACTGCTGCCCAGGAATATTTAAATTAAGCCTATTGAACCTTCCTCAAACTGACTTGGAAAGCAAAATACCTAGCAATTTGTTCAGTTGATTGGTCAGCATGAATGGTCTGTCTCAAACTAAACATTTTACCAAGAACCAGAAGTTTGTATCGTTACCTGTCTGAAATCTATCATTTAAAGCTCAAGACCTGAGGATTCTCACTGCCTTTAACTTAATTTTGTGTTCCTGGCATACTATTAAATTTGGGAAGAAGCAAAAGAGATTATTACTTAGTGCTCTTGCAATGTAGTGCTGAGCTTGACTTTCTATTGTCTGGGCTATTTACAACTCTGTAGGAGTGGAGGTGAACTTACAGATTCTTGTCAGGTAGAGATGCAGATTATTTCTGTCTGGTTGAACAGATAACCCTAAAGGTTAGAGTATGGACATTTGGACATTAACTAGCTTTTTATATAACCCAGCAATTTTACACTAGCACTGTCAAAAATACCTACTTTCTCAAATGCTCTTCAGAGAGGTTTTAAAATCAAATAAATATTCATAGGCCAAAAAAAAGAACGTTGCTCTGTGGGGAAAGAAAGAAAAAAACCATATGAACAGGATAAACAGACAAACTACAGACTGAGAGAAAATATTTGCAAACCACATATCCAACAAAGGACTGGTATCTAGAATATATAAAAATTAAAACTCAACACTTAAAAAAACCCAAATATATGAAAATGGGTCAGAGTCATAAACCAATATTTCAATGAAGATGGTAAATAAACAAGTGAAAAGATGTCTACCATCATTAGCTACCAGAGAAATTCAAATTTAAACCACAATGCAATATCACTATACACCTCTCAGAATGGTGAAAATAAAAATTAGTGATAAAACCAAACATGGCAAGGAATGAACAGAAACTGAATCACTCTTACATTGCCAGTGAGAATATAAATTGTAGAGTCACTCTGTAAAACAATTTGGTAGTTTCTCAGAAAACTAAACACACAAATATCGTACAACGTAGCAATTGCACTCTTGGGCATTTATCACAAAGAAATGAATATTTATGTCCAAGTGAAAATCTGCTCACAAATGTTCATAGCAGCTTTATTCATAGTAGCCCCAAAAGGAAATACCCCAGAGGCCCTTCAATAGATGATGGTTAAACAAACTGTGACACAGCCAATCATGAAATACTACTCAGAAAAGAAGGGAGGGAGGGAGAGAGAGAGACAGAGAGAGAGAGAGAGAGAGAGAGAGAGAGAGAGAGAGAGAGAGAGAGAGAGAGAATATTGGTACATTAATATTAAACATTAACGGTTAATGTTTACCATTTAATGTCCATTTATTTAACATTCCATATTTTAAATTATTGAACAGATTTAAACACTTATGTAGCATACAATTTTAGAAATAGAGAACAAATTAGTCGTTTCCAGGGTGAGGGATCAGGAGGGAGGATGGGAGAAGAGGGACGTATGTGTGGGTATAAAAGAGAACAAGAGGGATGCTTCTTACGGTAAAGGAACTGTTCTGTGTCTTGCCTGTGATGATGCGTACACAAACATACAGATGCAGTAAAATTATATAGAACTAAACACACATACACACACACACACACACACACACACACAAGTACAATAAAATAAGAAATCTGTACAAGATCAGTGGATTGTCTCAATGTCAGTACCCTCGTTGTGATATTGTACTACAGTTTTGCAAGATGTTTCCATTGTGGGTAACTAGGTAGAGGGTATCTGGGCTCTCTTAGTATTACTTCTTACAATTGCCTGTGAGTATATAATTATCTCAATTAACATTTCAACTAAACTAATACATGCTCTCTACAGAAAATATAGAAGATAAAGAAAAAGTATAAAGAAGAAAAATAAAATAATCCTCAATTTCATCACTTAGAAATAAACAACTGTAAAGACTTGAAAGTGTATCCTCCCACATCATATTCAGTTTCTGGAATGAATAACTTAATATTAATTGTTAGCATTATTATGTGAGCCCTTCTAAGAATATGGTATTTCATTTCATTTGTTTGTATTTTGGGTCCTCCAGTAGTATTTTAGTTTGCTCCATGTAGATCTTGCATATTACTTGTCAAGATTTTTCTTTCATGTTTGTTTTTTCTTATTTCATTCTTGTCCATTCTTTCCTGAAAATGGGATATTTTAAATATGGGCCAGGAATTTTTATTTTTAAAGGAGGAGAGAGTTAGTCTGGAATAAAAGGTGCATGATAAGGAGTGGCTGGATTCACTCCTTATGACTGGGGAAGAATATTGGGGTCAAGTTTTCAAAAGCCTTGAATGTCATGAATTTTGAATCTTATTTTTTTTTTTGTTCATTTTAAAAATTACATTAAATTTAATTTTTGCTGAATATATTTGACATGTAACATTTTGGAAAAAAAAAAAAGTATATCCTTCCAGGCTTTAAAAAATTCGTATTAAAAATATTGGTATTGCTGTGTTCTAACTGAACATACTGTGAGCAGCTTTCCATATCATTATATAGTCTCTTAAAACATTATTTTTTTATTAGTTTCAGGTGTACAAAACAATGTAATAGCTAGACATTTACACCCTTCACAAAGTGATAACCACCCCCCAATCTACTACCCATCTGACATCGTATATAGCTGTTACAATTCCATTGACTCTATTCCCTGTGCTGTCCTCCATATCCCATCTAAAACATTATTTTTAATGACTACATATTATCCCTTCATATAGAAAAAGCATAATCTATTTACTTAATGCCTTGTTTTGTTCTATTTTTCTCTATTATGAGAAATGGTCAACGAGTATCTTTGCAAATAAACCTTGGCCACCATCCCTGATTATTTCCCACAGATAAATTTTAAGTGGAATTACTATTTAAAGGGTATAAGCATTTTTAAGACCTTTGACACTTATCACTAAAATGTCCTAAAGAAAGGTTGTAGCAAAATACACTCCCATTAACAAAAACTAAAAATATTTATTTCCCAAACCCTCACAAATAATGACTACAATTTATTAAAAGTTAATAATTTTTAATAAAATTTTATGAGAAATATGCTATCTCATTTTAAAACATTGTAGTCCTTTAAATATTAGTCCAATTAAAATTTTTGATATATTAGCTATTAAATTTCTTCCATTAGGAATTGACCTTCTATGTCCTTTATCCATTTTTCTGTTTCAGTGGGTACTGTATTTTCTTATTAATTTGTAAATGAGCTTTATACATTAAGGCTCTTAACCTCATATGCAATGTTTTTCCCAAATCTTTACATTATTTTTTTTAATGTACAGAAGTTTCACGTTTTTGTATATTCAAATTAAGCTGTTTCATTGGAGCTTTTTATATTTTCAAGCTTATTAAGTCCTTTCTCACCCTAGTGACTGATTAGTAGTTATCTTTATCATCTATGTTTATTTTCCATCTTTACATATTTTCATTTTGTTTTTACATTTAACTTTAATCCACCTGGGTTTGGGTGTAAATTATAAAAAACAGATCTGACAACTTTTCTTAATTGTTCACCATTTGTCTCACCACTAGTTATAGGGTGGCTCAACTTTTCTTCCCAAATTTTAAATGTCAATTTTGAAAGATACTAAATTCTTGTGTGTTTTACGATTACTTTCAAAGATTTCTATTCTGTTCCATTGTTGCAATAGTCTCACTTTGTTTTACTGATTTTGTTGATTGTATTTACATATTGTAGTGCCTGGAAATGCAAGCCTTTATTTATTATTGTTTTTTAAAAAGTTTTCCTGATTATTCTCGCCAATATATTTGACATATTTCTTGCTGACTTTAGGATCCAACTAAATGTATATGTAGATTATGACCCATATTTCCATTTCACCAACCGCTGATTTTAATAGAGAACATCTATTGAGTGCTTTGTGCCAGGTATTGTTCTGTTTTTATGTGCATCAACTCATTTAATGCTGGTGACCCTATATGGTGGGTACTTTTACTATCTGTGTTTTATAGAAAAGGAAATGGAAACATGGAGAGGTTACATAAACTTGCCCACAATCACATAGCTAGTATGTGACTGAGCTACCTGTTCCATATAATATGCTCGCTAAATCCAGGTAGTCTGGCTCCAGAACTCACTATCTGTCAACCAGTACAGCTGGGGTTAAATGATCTTGATTTTTTTTTTTTTTTTTTTTGCCTTAAACTGGAAATCCTATAGTATAATATGCCTTTGAGATAACACAATGACAAAAAACACTGTTCAAACCAGCTTTGTGTACAAATTCTATAGCAATATATTTTTTCCCTTTAAAGTGATGAAAATGGGTTTTTCTTTACATTATAAAATAGTGCAAAAAGTGGTGAATCTTAATAAAGGAGAAAACAAGAAGCAGTGAATTATTGCTGCAAGGGTCCTGCACTAGGCGACAAGGAAAAAGGGTTCTTAGTCCTTATATTGGTGCTAACTAGCTTCCCCCCACTCCAAATATCTTCCATATTAGTATGTAACTCTGGCTAAAATTCCACTATTACAGATTAATTGCTTCAGGTTAACTCTCTTTCTAGGATGTGACTAGCTCTGGTGACATAATTCTTGTTAGGGTATTTATTATGTATACCATGGTGTGATTTCACGTCCTCCTAACTAAGAAACTAGCCCTGAGACAATAGGTGGTTCAACAGGAAGATGGGAATAGAAGGCAACTTTATTCTGGAGCCCGGAGAGAATGAGGGCTGCGAGAAGAACCTATGCGTGATGGGAGAGCACAACTGACAAAAACAGGCAGTTGGAGAGTAGACTCAGGTGACAAAGGGTGGTGAGCAGGGAGGTTGGGCAGAATAAGAGGGTCCCATGGGGAGAGTCTCTTCTACTGGAAGTTTTCCCAGGACTGGCGCTGGGTACAGCTGAGCATTCTAAAAGGAGGACTTCCTCTGGGGAATCAGAGAGGGGGGAAGGGAACATGAAAAGAGTCCCAAACATTGACATTCATCCAGAGGCTCTGAGTTTCACTGGAAAAGATGCATGAGAAGGAAGCTATGTCTGAGGACATGCAACCACACACACACACACCATAAAAGGAGATGATAGCTTTTTAGACTTTCTTTAAATCCTCAGGCCTGTGAATTTCTTCAACAAATTTCTTGAAACCTCATCATGTCTCTATCAAACCTTCCCCCATTTGTCACTGCCATGGAGATATTGACCTTAAATTCCAATACCAGGGGAAAAAAGGAGTGTGTATATATGGCGTGGGGAGACGGGGCGGGGGCCAATAGCATTACCTTTTATGTAAATTCTTCTAACTAGCTGACCCAAATAATTTTTGTTTTTTTGTTTTTTATAAGGGTTGTGAGTGGAATAATTTAAGTGGTTCTGCCGATTATGAAAGCAATGAATGCTTATTGTAAAAAATCAATGACATAGAAAAAGAAGAAAGTGAGCTTCTCTTCTCACCATGCCACATTATGTCTCTTTCAGATTTTTCAAAATGGTATCACACTGTTCTGCCATTGGCACTTTTACTTAACATAATATTGTGGACACCTATTTGTGTCAATAAATGTAGCATTCCATCATCTTTATCAATGGCTCCACAGTAATCCACTATGTTTTCTGTACTATAATTTATTCAAAAAATCTAGTTGACAGGCTGGCCTGGTGGCTCAGGCGGTTACAGCTCCGTGCTCCTAACTCTGAAAGCTGCTGGTTCAATTCCCACATGGGCCAGTGGGCTCTCAACCAAAGGTTGCCGGTTCGACTCCTGCAAGGGATGGTGGGCTGCGCCCCCTGCAACTAGCAACGGCAACTGGACCTGGAGCTGAGCTGTGCCCTCCACAACTAAGACTGAAAGGACAACAACTTGAAGCTGAATGGCACCCTCCACAACTAAGATTGAAAGGACAACAACTTGACTTGGAAAAAAGTCCTGGAAGTACACACTGTTCCCCAATAAAGTCCTGTTCCCCTTCCCCAATTAAACAAAAAATCTAGTTGATGAATATTTAGGTCATTGTAATCTCTATTATGTATTATTCTTGTACTAATTGTCTCCAATATTAATTTCCTAAGAAAAGAATTACTAAGCCAATTGACAGATACATTGAATTTTACTGTATATTTCTCCACACATCTCCACTGCTTGTTTATATCCTTTGCCATGACCTTTGGTGGTGTGTTCAGCTTTTTTCAAGAATCATTTTAAACTTGTCCTATTGTTCCCTTGTTCCATTTCACAATTGGTAGAATATTGGTTAGGTTAACAGGAAATTCACAGATTCTCAAATTTGGGGCATCTTTTATTCTTTAGATCTTTAAGAGACCTTTTTAGGAGCATCAGACATCAAGCTGCTGAAAAATTAAAAGTCTACTTGAAAAGACCACCACAAAAGGAGTGATATTCTCACTATTCATTGTCATATAATTAAATCTTCTTTATGATTGCTCTGATTAAAATGAGTTAGGGAGAAAAGTGCACTTTTTTGGTTTGGTTATCTTGAACCACATGAGGGAATCTGGAAAGACGCTACTGAGCCCAATAACTCCCCTTCCCCTTTGTGCTGAACACTATATAAAGAGATCAAAGTCTTGGGTGTAATCTCTTCCTGGGCCACTTAGCTGCATTTTCTTCCTTGGTTCCTATTGTACCTTCAAACCTTGCCAAACTTAATAAATGAGAGCTGGAGATTATGAGAAGCCTGATCAAGACCAAATGGATGGCACCAAGGCAGATCTATTGGTCCCATTCAAAGAGTCGCAGCATAACGTCTGAGCAAATTACAATGCATTACACTTAGTTCATGGACTGCAGGCTGAGCTAAACTGGGCTGAGAATCAGGCCATGTGCCTATTGTAAGATCAATGGGAGAAAGAAAAAAGAATTAAAAATTCGCAGAGTCAGAAGAGGACGGTCTTCAAAATCTCTCAGATTAGGGCCATCATCATCCACATCCAGTGTTGGAATGTGGCTGCTAAAGAAAGTCACAAATTCAATTGATGAGAACCCCAAAAATATGTGCCTAACATCAACTGGATCTTCTCTTCTCTCCCACCGACCATGTAAATCTGTACATCTTTGTTCTCTTGTGTCCTCTCTTTCTCTCTCTCCTTTTGGCTCCCTCCCTTTCCTTCCTTCATTCTTCCTATCCTAGGTGCAGAAAATCCAGGGGCAAAGAGACCTATATCACTTCTTTCTCTCTATGAATGCCTTCTCTCTTGCCTACAAACTGTTTCAGGCTTTCTCCATTGGAAAGGATTTCTTCTTTCAACTATGTTCTCCTATTCTGGGGAAATAGTTTACATGCAGTGAATACCGTAGTGTCAGTGCCTCAGCAAATAAGTGTCATAAATATAACAAAGCAATCCATATTGGTATCGCAATAAAATCTTAGCTACAGATTTCAGCAGGTGGCCTACGTGGCCCAGCAATCTTACTTTTGTTCACTAGGAAAGCCTGAGTTTCCATTTTCTAACCCCCTTCCTCCCCTCACTCTCAGAAGAACACCTACTGCAGACATTGTAGGTTTGTCCTTGTTTACAGAATCCTAATTTTATGTCAGTGAGATTGAATCACATTTGGGCTAAACCAGCAGTTTTTTAACCTGTGTTATGTGAGCTTTCAGGAGAACACAAACACTTTCCAAGGAGATATGAACTCAGACCCTCAACTATCTTTTGTAAATTTTTCTGAACTGATCCATCTGAAAATGCCCTACCAGGCCTCTGTTCTCACTGCCCCTCTTACAATTACCATTCTTTGACTTTATGAAAGAAATTAATACATTTCACCATTCTTAAATCTTACTCTAGGAAACCGTACAGTGATGTAAGCTCTGATGTACTAATGTTTTAAATATTAGTGTTTCAAATTTTGCTCTCAGAGAAGCTTTCTTTAATGAAGGCACCATATCGCATGATAGGGATTCATGTGTTTATAACATATTTCCATTTAGAATGAAGCATAGTTTTACATGGGGCATTGGTTCTATATTGGGATGTTTTGAATTAAGTTGTTAACCATAGTTATTCAGCATTTATATACCTAAAGAAGTGATCACCATGATAAGTTCAGCAAACATCTGACACCGTACCACGCTGTCACAATATCATTGACCGTATTCCCTATGCTGTATATTACATCCCCAGGACTTATTTGGGGTTTTTGTTGTTGTTGTTGTTGTTTAGTTTCAGGATGACTGACTTATTTGTTTTATACCTGCAAATTTTAACTTATTCCCCTTCAGCTCCCCCCGTTTTAAAAAACTTTTCAATTATAGTTGACATTCAATATTATTTTATATTAATTTCAGGTATAGAGCATAGTGGCTAGACATTTATATAATTTAAGAAGTGATCCCCTGACTAGTCTAGTACCTATGGGGCACTATACATAGTTATTACAATATTATTGACTATATTCCCTATGCTTTCCTTTACATCCCCATGACTATTTTATAACTACAAATTTTACTTCTTAATCCCTTCTCCTTTTTCACCCACCCCCTCAATCCCCCTCCCATCTGGCAACCATCAGCTTCTTCCCTGCATCTATGAGTCTGTTTCTGTTTTGTCTGTTCATTTATTCTGTTTTTTAGATTCCACATATAAGTGAGATCATATGGTATTGTCTTTCTCGGTCTGACTTATTTCACTTAGCATAATAAGGAGATGAAAAATTCTGTGCTGACTTCCGACAGGTAAACAATACTGCTCAGAATAAGAGGATTGTGGATCAAAGTTCATGTTTTATTCATTTTTTCAGACTAGTAGGAAAACATTTTCACTAATATGTACCAAAACATTACTGGTTACTGTAAATTCACATTTATTTTTCCTTAAGTGAACTTCTCCTACTAGCTGTCAGCATCAAACACTTCTCTACTAGTTTATTTATACATACCATCCTCTTACATGTTTTGGACTATTCCAACAAGAATATGTAGCAGATTCCACTATGCACTGAACAACTAGTGCTGCAAAATTACACAACTCCAGGGGCCACCTTTCTGGGCATCCCTGACAACAAACATTCACAGTCCTTTGGTAAGCCTGACTGTACAAAGGCCTTCTTTCTCCTTATTTTCTGCAACTTTTCACAAAGAAGACTAAACTGCACTATAAAAAGTAGAATTTCTGTTTATGTACAAGTGTAGGACAATAAGTTCGTTGAATGCAACCTAGGATGTAAAGCTGGCCTCACCCTCTAGATGAAGATATTCAAGTCTAAAAGTGCCAAATGCATAGCTATAAACTTCATCATTTTTAATTATGAAATAAAATTATTTATCTATAAATTGTAATTCCCAAGCATTCCTTCTTGGTATACCTGTTTCACCTTCCTCTGGTTGGACCTAAAAAATTGATATTTGGTATGAATATATGTTTTTGTTTATAACCAAAAGGAAAATATCTAAATGTACAATTTACAATTGTACAGTGTATTAACAGGTTTGAGCCAATTTTAGCTCCATAAACAAGGTGAAGCTAAATGAAACAGTAGTTGTATAATTAATGGTCATTTAGTAAAAGACACTTCATAAGTCCTTTTTAATATTTTTCTCAGATATTGAGAAAAATGAATGAATAATATCTGGTTAACAAATTTCTTTGCAAATCAGATGAATTCAAATTCTTTCTTTTTCAACAGAACTGAAAGAGGACCTAGTTAAGCATGATAGATAACTAAAAATAATTTTGATTATAAGTAGCTGGGATTTTGTTATATAACTCAGAAAGAATTCAAAGAGTTGTGTAGTAGTGCATGCCAAAACTCCTTTTATTACCATCTACCTATTTGTATGAACAAGGTTTTTCAATAATTTACTTTTATAAAAACAAAAAATAGGAAGAGACTTGATGCTGAACCCTGTTTCTTTCAAAAAGAAATGATTTTCATCCATGGATAAAGAAACTAATTTTTGAAAAGATCCTATCCATTTCCTCAAAAGATGCATTCTAATAGATTTTTACTTTGTATGTTTAATAAACATTATTCACAATATATATTTATATTGTTCTGATCTATGCTATACTAATAATGATGGTAATGATAGCTCAATCCAGAAAAATGTTTTAACATTTTGAACCAATTTATTCAATTTTTAAAATAAATTTAATGCATAAGAATATTGTTACTGCAGGGACATGTGACAGAGTGACAAGTTAAAGACTTTAAAGCATAAACATATTATATTAGGATAAAATTCTATGATAGAACTGGAATAAAAATAAGATTTCAAGAAAAAAATAACTGATGAAATGTACAACTGTTAAAGAAGGGCTTTATGTTTATGTTTTAATGAATACTAGTGAGTATCAGATCACTATGGTACTTGTGGTACCATAACATTTGAAAAAATGATATAAGAGTTTTATTACTTAATAGCAGTTTTATATTGTAGCGGAAATTACATTTTTATTAACCATTTACACTTTGGGTGAAAATGTTCAGATATCAACTTAAACATATGAAAGGGGGTACCCAATTTTCAAAATTATTCTAAAAACTACTGAAGCAAAATGGTGGAATGTTGCTCTCGTAAGCCAACCATAATATTCCTACTTCTCTTTGCCAGTGATTGGTCTATGGGCGAGCATGTGACCAATCCCTAGCTAATTAGGCCTAAGAGGAATTTGGCAGCAGGTTTCCTTAGAAAAGAATCTTTCTTCCCTTTCTTTTTGTTTTAATGTTTCTTGTGATGATACAACTGTTTTTACAGATGCAGCCATTCTGCAGGTTTGGGGGAGGTATCCCTGTCAGACTGAGCACAGTGGAATGAAAGGATGGGAAAGCTTGGGCCCTTGATCATGTTGCTGAGCTACTGATCCATCCCTGGAACTACTCAGCCCTCAACTTTATATTAAATGAGAAAAATAAAACTTTATTTCTTCAAGTTGCTTTTTGTTGGGTATTCTGTTACTTGCAGCCAAAGCATCCAAACTGACTCACCCTATTAACTCATCTCTCATGGCGAATATCTCATTCATCACACAGGAACTCCCAACCAACAAGCCCTCTTTCTCCTTCATTTCAAGAATAGGAGACATCCCTCCACAGACGGAAAGCCATTCTGCCACACATGGTCTGCCTTCCATCTGAGGACCTTGCTCTGGTGGTTATCCTCTCTATTTTACATCTTTAGCCTCTTATTCTCTACTCAAGCCTTCCAAACAGTAGTCAGACATCCTCTTGTATCTTTCATCCTCAAACAACAAACAAAAATATCTCCTTTGATGACACATTATTCCCATCACTCTTCTCTCCTTTCCAGCTAACAATCACAAGAGTTATGTGCACTTGCTGTCTCTCCTTCCTTTCATTCTTCTACTTCCACCAATCTATAAAAACAGCTCCTGCTAAGGTCACCATGACATTTATGTTACTAAATCCAAAAGACACTTCTCAGTCTCATCATATTTAAGTTCTTAACAGCATTTGACACTGTTGACTACTGACCAATTCTTTGTGTGTGTGTGTGTGTGTGTGTGTGTGTGTGTGTGTGTGTGTGATAATAAATGTTTATTAATTTCATCTGGTACACTTTGATGTAAATTTTTATACATTTATAAGTAGCTAATGCACGAAAAATTTCCAACACTGAAATTTTTTTATAAAAAAAAAACAAAAAAAATCATGAGCAGGATAAACACAAGAAAATTATACTAAACACCTAAGAACCAAACTACTAAAATGACCAATTCTTAAACCATTCTCTTCTTTTGGCACCTATGAGACCATACACTCTTGACTTACTGCTACCCCTGTGGTCATGGTTCCTCAGACTCCAGGTCTGATTTCTCCTTCTCAAGACACTTCTGAAAGTCGGGTCTCCTCGTGGCTCTATCTTGGTCTTTCTCCCCTGCTCTGTTCTGTCATCCCAGACTGGTCTTGACTGTAGAGGCTGCTAACTCTTGAATGGGAATCTCCGGTCTGATTTCCTTGCTGAACTCCAGCTTTGCATAGATCATTGCTAACTTGACTTCTCTATTTGGACAACTCACAGGCCCCTCAGACTTATGATTTACAAAACCAAACTCTTAAACTTTACCCACTCAAATGTGCTCCCCCTTTGATTTTTACATCAATAAATACCTTCATAGACCCAGATGTTCTTTCTAAAATATAAGGTACATTTATCCTTGACATAGGCCTTCAATCTCATTTCCCTCTTTTAACCCCAAATTCAATCCCAAATAAGTCATCACCAAGTCCTATAGATTATACCTGTAAAATATTCTTGTATCAACCATTTTCTCTGTTTCCACTCTAATCAAATCCAAACGAAGACTCTTACAATAGTTTCCTAACTGTGCTTCCTCCACCCATTTTCTAATCCATTCTTCACACAGAAGCCCAGCTCAATGGTTGAAAAGATAAATTTAATCATGTCATTTTCCAGTTTAAAACCGTTCAGTGGCCACCCATTGCATCTGGATAAAAACCGGCTATCTTTAATATTGCCTTCAAAGTATTGCATAATTTATCTCCCACCTACTATTCCAATCTCATCACACGTCTTTCCCCTTGGCTTACTGTGACCCAACTACATTAGCCTCCTTCAGTTCCTTTAGGGTTCCAAGTTCTTTGCTAATTCAAGGCCTGCTCAGTGTACAATACTCTTTGCCAAGCTTTGCCTTCTAGTCTAAATTTAAATGTCATTTCCTAAGAAAGTTCTTTCCTAATACTCAATGCAAGTTATACCTGTACAATTACTATATACGCACATCTATCATTAGCCATATTCATATCCCACTTCTTTGCTATTTCAAACAATGTTACTATGGACACTTTTACATATGTGCTCAAGAGTTTCTCTAAAGCAGTGTTTTTCAAACTATGGGTCCCAACCTGCTGGTGGGTAGTAATATCATTTTTTTTAAAAAAAGAAGAAGAAGAAGAAAAATAAATAAATAATAGAATGGAAAATACTAGAGTATGTTGCATATAACAAGTGTAAGCTTTGTTTTATGAAACTTGTGTCAGGTGTGTGTGTGTGTGTATGTGTTGGATCACAAGGTAAAATAGATTTACTACTGCAGGTCAAAATCAAAACGTGTTGAAAAGCCATTATTCCAGAGTATATTTTAGGAATGGATAATTTGCTACATCCTGTTAAATTGTAATTTTAAACACAAGTATTGGAAATTAAAAGCACTTTGACCTTAGTTTACTCATGTTAGTTTCCATAAAAGTTTATTAACATTAATAGTACCTTTTTTAAAGGGGGGAAAATTCTTTAATTTTTTTTTAATTGGGGGGGATTCTTAAAGTAAAATATCTTACAAATATTGTATAAGAGGTAAGTTATTTACATAAAAATCAGTGTTGTTTAAGCACGCAGCACACTGACAGAAACCAGGAGGTCTAAAGTTTTAGCATGCATTCTTTTGTCATAACTTTCCACATCACCAATTTACATTATGGCTAGAAATAAATCCTCCATGTTTATTTAAACACTAAAAGTACAGGACACATTTGTTTTATTGTATAAAACTCTACTGGAAAAATCCTGGCTGCTTAGGATAGTAATCCCCAATCCATGGACAAAATGCCATCTCCATGCGCTGTTTTCTATTCTCGGTTCCATTTGGTGCACTGCTGCCCTTTGACCTACCTTTACTCCACAGCAAAGATCTGTGACTGTGCCAGTCCTATCAAGCTAGAGCAGACAGCTGCCTTTGTGTAGGACCTGAAGGGGTCCGTCTATCCTACTGCCTGACTTCTCACCCTTAGGGTGACTTGTTTGGTTCCAGCCAGAAGACCCTCATTAAAAGCCAAATGCTTTACGTAGGAGGAAGTCACATGTTTAAACCATTCATTTCGAAAGTAGCATCAGGACTTGAAGAAATGGGATGGAGATAAGTTAGATCCTAGACAGACTGAGGGGAGAGGCAGCAGTGGTGCCTTTAGGGAGGAGGCAGTCTGAGTTCCCAGCTGAATGTGGAAAAGATCTAGAGACAAACGCTTCCTATTTAGCAGTTTTGCGCTGCCTCTAAACACTATCCCTGATACTGTGCGGACATCTTGGAAGCAGCAGGAATCAGTCAACGTTTCGATTCAACCTCATTTACACACTGCATCCCCTGCGGGGTTTTCAGGCATTGCCCCATGCTCACATTCAAATAGTTTCTCAGAAGTCAATTTTTGAAATATAGAAACCAACCAGGTTTGGAAACCCAGCTGGTTTATGTGTCACCCTTTTATTTCTGTTATAATTATCTTTAGGACTAGCCTGACCCTTCTTTGAGCCAGCTTTGCTTTTTCAATCAACTCCAAATAGATATGCCACTTGAGTGAAACCACTACTGCCCTGTAGTCCAAGCCAGCAATGAAAAGAGGAATGCTGGATTTCAAAAACAATAAAAGAAAGAAAAAAAAACCAGGAGAGAGCAGGTCTGTTTCTTGGGACACATCAACCTTAACTGCGTTGTCAGAGTCACTTTTAATTGAAGATGACAAACAGATAAGATCCCTCCACAGCTGCTATAAGTAAGAAGTCTTTTGGTAAGAATAGCAGTAAAGAGAGCTCAGGTCCACCAGGTTGAGATTGCTAGGCCAAGACTCAGTTGTGGAAGATGAGTGGTGATCAGCCCACTTGCCTCGATATACAAGACATGACCTGATTTTGCTCCTAGGTGCCCCGGACTCTGCGTTTGGGGGCAGGCTGGAGATAGTCAGTGTTCCTCACCTTCAGAGCCCACAACTTCTTCTACTTCCCCATCACTCACTCCCTGGTAAGGTTTTCATTAAACTCATTCATTGCGAGGCATAAATGACAAATGCCGCTCCTTGTTCAGTTTTGACAATCCTCCTACTGGATATTCATAACGCTCATTAGTATATAATATATATTAGCATATAATGCACAGCAGACATTGGCGCCCTCATTTTCCAGAGGAGGAAACTAAGGTCAGAGAATCATGTGACCTTCCCAAGAGCATACAGCTACTCAGGGGGCAGAGTCAGGATTTAAACTCAAGTCTGCCTGAGTTCAAAGTCATGTGCCAAACTCACAACCTCCTGAAGGCAGCTACCTGTGCAAAAGGCCTGGTGCCATCGCCCATTCCCTCCCTAGAGCACCTAGTTCCTAAAGGCTTCTGTGTGGACCCTGGTCCCTGTGGAAGGTGCAGCAGATGACGACAAGTGTAGATGTCACATTCAGTGTTAGAAAGCATGACAGTAGGACACCAAAAGGCACCCTTCCGGACTCAAAGTACAATTCTGAGTACTGAAAGTGGACACCATTTTCCATTTCATGCTTTAAGCTAAGCTGTACTCCCCAGCACAGAAGGGAAGACCAATGTGCCCTTTGAAAGTCTTGATTTCCCTGTAGTTCTGAGTCCTGAAAGGTGGCCGTGGTCTTTAGACATCCTAGGAACTGTAATAAGCTTGTGGCTTCCTGTGGGCCTCCATGCCAGCACTGCCGACCCCAGACCCTTCTGGAAGAGGGGTTGGTGATATGGATGTGGCCTAAGGAGATTCACAGCTTCCAATGAGGACTTGAGCTGCAGGGGAAGGGGAAGGGAGTTGGTTTCAAGGCTTTTTAGAAGATCTAAGTGTCTAGTAACCTGTTTCACCTGTAGAGTAGAAGCATGTCCTCAAAAAGCCCTAGGTCTAACTATTTCTTCTCTGGACTTTCATAAATGTAGAGTATCAGATGGGGCCAGAACCCATGCTTCTGACATTCTCTATACCATACAATTGTGTGCATATGTGTGTAAGTGTGCATGTGAACACACACACACACACACACACACACACACACACACAATTCTTTCCATCTCAGCACATTGCATGTTGTACCTGCTGTGGCCCTAACAACCAGTTGAATTTCAGAAATTCTGGAGCCTCTTATATCTAATAACTGTTCTGGTTGGAGATGCCCCAGTGAAATGTTATCTTTGGGGCTGAAATACCCCTCAGGGTTCTCCCTCACGCTAATACCCACTGGCCTATACAGGGACATAGTGGGAGACTCCAAGGGTACAACTAATTCCTGTTGCTCCTACTTGCCCTTACGAACATTACTGCACAGGCTTTGACCATAAATACATCTGAGTTTGACTCATGGCTTGCTATGTGACTCTGAGCAAGACAATCAGCCTCAGTTTCTGCATCTGTAAAATGGAGCTAATATCTTCCTGCTGGGATTGTTGTAATGATCACATAAACTCATGTAAGTCAGTTTATAAAGTCCTTGGCACATGGGAAGGCTTTAATAAATGGTAGCAATTATTTCCTCAGTGATTACCAAGCAGAGGTCTAGGGCCAGAGAGAGACGGGTAAGCAGGAAGGACTAGCAAAGAAAATCTGCAGCAGTGTAATTTCTGACTCTGGCTCTGGCAACCCCACCCCTTCCTACTTTGATCTGCATTACATCTAAGGGTCCCTGAATGAACTGAAAAGTGGTCCAGCTCTTGGCCATCTTCCTGAGTCACAGCATGTCTTCAGAACAGAGACCACATGGGATAGCAGATCAGGAATTATCCCCACACTAGGCTTGCCATCATTTTTTCTTGACTATTTTATCTTAGGCAAATCATTTACACTCCCTACATCTCACTTCTCTCATTTGCAAAATGAGAATAATAATGACACCTATCCCACAGGACATTTGTGCACATTAATGAGATAATGTAGAAAAGGTGCTTTAGGGTGTAGTTATGTTTTATGATGGAGAAAGAAGAGTAATTGTTCATAAATATGGCCTCTGCTAGAAAACTTCCGGTAACAATGAGTTCACAGAAAGGATGATTACATTGTCACTCAGTTATGGTTGTTTAAAGTTTTCCTTTTACATTAAGTAAATGCCTGTTCTTCATCTCAACTCTGACACATTTGGATGTTGTAGAAGCAGCCCTGGACTCTCTAAATCAGAATCACTGAGGAGAGGACTTGACTTGTATCATTAAAATCCCCACAGGTGACTGAGGGACAGCCACCAGTAACCTAGAGACCAAGAATGACCTGGAGTTGGGCAGAACTCGCAGGCTAACGTTGATGTGATCAAGTTCTGTGGACGGCAAGGACAGGAAACTACCCAGTATGATTCAAACTACCCCTGGGCAGGAGTCAGCTAGAGTGTGAAAAGATGTGGAAACTCTCCACTGGCTTAGACCTTCTGGGTTTATCAAACGTAACCTCCAAATGACCAAATCTCAATTTCTTCCTCTAATTGCTGCCCCCAGGTATCTCCAAAGTGATTTGGGGTGGGGGTGGGAAAGAGCAAGGAGAATGGTCACAGCGAAGGTGGCTGAAGCATTGAAGAAACTGAACAGAGCCAGGCTCAGGGGCTGTCAAACAGTGTAGTCAGAACAAAGTGAGACGTGAGTGAGGAGATTTCTCTACTGTCCTCCATCCCCTTTTACTGGTGCCTGTATGTATTTGGACTAAAAGGAACACATTCTAAAGTAATAAGAAACTTTAGCCATTATTAGCTTGTGGGTACATGAGAGATTCAGCTCATGAATCTCAGGTCAAGAAAGTGTTGCATGACACTTAATGTGTTTTGTATAGTAAGTTATTTAAAGCGTAGAATGTAAGTAATATCAGAAAAAGATACTGAATTCTATTATAGCATTCTTTTTCCATGCTCTTCACTTTGGGACATATTTATACACATTTTTACATGGCCATTTTATATAAAATTATGCCATTTTCCCAAGGAGATTAAGAGCTCCTTGAGGGAAGGGATTCTGTCCTATGCAAACTGATACAGAATTCTGGGTGTTTGGGAGGTGCTCATCAAATACTTGATGAAATAATGAATAATGTGGGACCTTGTACTGCTGCTAACCTTGGGTCCAAGAGAGGTCTGGCTTGTTTGGAAAATACCATCCAGCCCCTCATGTCGGACATGACAAAACATCTCTGGGAAGCCCCCAGAAGTTTCTCTGGCTGCTTTCTATAGCTGTCATCACCTGAATGACAGGATATGTGGGTCTCTAGAGACCAGGACTGCGGGATTCACTTTCTCTTCCCCCTTTCCTCACATTGCAGTCTTGACTGTAGGGCATCTCCTTTGCTTAGAGGGCAGGTTACATTACAGATAGATACTATCTCCATTTCTCAATTCACTGGGCACAGATTTGGGGCAATAAGCAGTCTCCCGCCTGCTGCCGTGGGTGGGTTCATTCTAACTCAATCCTTAGACTCCTACCCTTTCTTTTATTTTTCTTCTCTTATTTTTTTATTGAGATATAGCATTATATTAGTTTCAGGTATACAACATAAAGACCCCGTATTTGTATCTATTGATCACCACAGTAAGTCTAGCTAACATCCATCATATATATAATAGTTACAATTTTTTTCTTGTGATATCATATATATAATAGTTACAATTTTTTTCTTGTGATGAGAACTTTTACTAAGATCTACTCTTAGCAACTTTCAAATATGCAATACCATATTATTAACTATAATCACCATGCTATACATAACGTTCCCATGACTTATTTATTTTATAACCGGAAGTTTGTACCTTTTGGCCCCCTTCTCCCATCTCGCCCCACACCCCTGCTCCCAACCTATCTTGGTAATTTGTCGTCCTTCTGCCGTTTTGTTTTAAGGTCTCTGATTTCTGAAGGTATAAAGTAACTTATGCCTGGGACCTGAGTTTCTCTCCTGGAATTACCTCTTTTTCTAACCACCAGAGCCCACCGTCAACCAAATGTCCTGAAGTGTTATTAAGGCTCAATATTATGTGCTGCCTTGATATCTTATAAAATCCAGAGGGTCTTTTATGGCCCAACTGCAAGTTCCTCTCCCTGTTCTGTTCTTGTGGATAAGGTCTCTGAGCCAAACGGCTCCTTATCAAATGGACCAGGCACAGTGCCTGCTTACCTCTGAGCAGCAGATTTCAGTTCTTGCCAGCTCACAGAGTTATTCAGACAAGCTAATCACACCCTCCTGCGGGAATAAGAAGGCACCACACCCTCTTAATATTACAAAGCCTGCCTTCCACAGCCCCTGCTTGGTCACTCTGCCCCCATGTGTAACCCCCATGTGGCCCTGCATGCATTATGTGCCCTCCTCCCCAGGCTGTAAGTATATATGATTAGTAAACTGCTGTTGATTTCATCTGTCCTGTGTTGGGTGTTTGGCCATCCTTATAATCCTAGAGCAGGAATCCTTCTGTCACTGAGGGGGGTGAAGAGGAGGCAATTAAAACATCTATGCCCACACCATTCCTAAAGTGAACCCTGTGGTGATTAGCTCTCATGCCCATTTCTCAGCACTCCTAAGCCACATCTGTTCCTTGCAGATGCTGAACTCCTTCTGCTGCCCTTCTGAAGTGCTATGTGCTGCATTTTCCCATACTTTCCCACCTTCAGTTTTTCATGCTCAGCAAGTTACCAACTCTTGCAATATCAACAGCCACATGGGACTGATTCAGAAGCACCTTGTTCCATGTCAATAAAATGTACTAATTGAGCGTTTCACTTTCTTTCTCTGGAACATTAATGTATTCCAAATTCTCTATAATATTTTACTATATCTATCCCACCACTCTGAGGGTTATCCACACATATTCTGAGAGTAAAGGGAGTTTTTGCTATGGAGATTCAAATGTCAGATAGTTATACAGTAATATATCTTCTTTAAAACAAAAACCTCTCCACTACTTTGAATGAGAAGACGCTTTTTTTTTTTTTTCCACTTCCTGGCAACACTTAAACTGATTAAAGTATAGCCATAATAGAATGTATTATTAACTGACCAACATACTTCTAACATACAGTTTCTTCAGCAGGCTTTGACCTGCCCTCAGAAGCAATGAAGGGAAAAGAACATCCCCCTTTGCTGTCGCTACTGAATTTTGGTGGATTCTTCCCATAATCTAGGATACAGATCAGAACTCCCTTCTGCAACTTCCTGACAGTTTGATTAGTTCACCGGAAGATTTAGAAATTAGATTTACTTAGATTAGCCAGAAATACAGGTAAATGGTAATCTAACTTTTGATTAGGGAAGGCCTAAGCTTAAAAGCAGAGTAAAAAAATATGAGAAAAGCTGATAGAGTTAACTTTATAAAATAGACAAACTTCTGCAGGCTAAAATTAAAAATTCCTAAATGAAGTTAAAGGTCAACTTGGAGAAAAGATGAAACATATACAGCTGTCAAAGTATTCATAGATGACTGTTAAAGGAGCACTTACAAAAAACATAAATAAATGTTCCAGTAGAAAGTTAATTTTTCCTATAGAAAAGTCATCAAAAGATCTGATTAGGTAGTTAACAAAAGAAAAAAATCACAAACTACAAATTGGTCTATCCAAAAAGTCCATCATCTCTAGCAAATAACTAAATGAAAATTAAAATAAGACTAGGGTACTATTTCTGCCTGTTAAACTAGTAGTGAGTGGACTTTCCCACCTCATGAGTGTTGGAAGAAGGCAGCGTTCAGCTATCTCTATGGGAGGTACACACACCGGGTACTCTCGGTCCCAACCCCTAGGCTTGGGCACTCAGATGTGACGACCCAAGATTGTGTATCTGTTGCCTGTCACACTGAAAAGCTGGGAGAGAGCAGAACTCTTTCTGGCTGCAGTAGCACCATCCAGTTTCGAGGAGCTGCAGGGCCGTCGTGCCAGCATGGTGTCTGATGTCCAGTGTCCAGTGTCTAGGCCCAGAGCCAGCAGTGGCAGCAGAGCAAGTACAGCTCTCATTCAGCCTCAGTGCAATGGCAGAGAAGTCCTCAATGCACTGGATCTGTGCCATCCTTAACTGGGTCTCTGGCTGCACAGCCTTCCTCTGTTTCTGCCCATTTTCTAAGCGTGAGGCTCTAGCTTTCCTGACAAACTTGTGGGCTGCCCGACATGCTGCAGTCAATTCCTGAAATGTCTTCTTTTGCTTGACTGATATAGTAATATATAAAGAAAGTCCCCCAACCTAATATCTTCACTCCTCAGGATATGCCCTATGAAATAATTAGAAATGTGTGCATTTAAGTAAAATTATATTTTTGTAAACCCTGATTAGAGAGCAAAAACATGGATACAATCTGCATATTTTACCATAGAGAATCGGTTAAATGGATTGTAATACATCTATAACATAGAATATTATATAGTAATTAAAAATCATGTTCTTACAACAAAAGAACAAGACAAACAAATGAGAAACAAAAACTCATAGACATAGACAATAGTTTAGTGGTTACCAGAGGGCAAGGGGTGGGGGGTGGAAGATGAGGGTAAGGGGGATCAAATATATGGTGATGGAAGGAGAACTGACTCTGGGTGGTGAACACACAATGGGATTTATAGATGATGTAATACAGAATTGTACACCTGAAATCTATGTAATTTTACTAACAATTGTCACCCCAATAAATTTAAAAAATAAATTTAAAAAAAATCATGTTTTTAAGCAATATTAAAAGACATGAAAAGACTCATAATATAATGAATTTAAAAAGCAAAGTGTTCATAAAAGTTCAATTCTTCATAACCAAAATGTTAACAGTTGCTTTCTCTTGAGAAAGAGACATGGGATATGGGATTACTGGTGAGGTTTATTTTCTTTGTACTTATTGGGTATCTTTTAATTCTTTATAATGAACATGTATTTTTTTGCCAATATCAAAAAAAGTAAGAGCTAAGTTAGAAAAAAATATTTATGTACAATTGTCCGCTGTGTTAATTGGTCTTTCGTTTGGTTGTGTGTTTGCTTTTTGCAGTTTGGTAATAGATCTACTGGCAAAGGACAGGGGAGATTTAACAAGTTTCTGCAGAGATCTAATACTCTGTTTTCTGCACATTATAGACTGAATGTTTGCATGCTCCCAAAATTCATATGTTGAAGTCCTAAGCCCCAAAGTGATGGTATTCGGAACTGGAGTCTTTGAGAGTTGATTAGGTCATGAGAGTGGAGTCCTTATGAATAGGATTAGTGCCCTTATATATATATATATATAAAAAAAAAAAAAAAAAAAAAACAAACAAACAAACAGAGAACTCTCTTAATCCTTCTGCCACTGAGGACACAGTGAGAAGATGGCCATCTATGAACCAGGAACCAGGAACCAGGCCCTCACCAGACACTTGATTTGTTGGTGTCTTGATCTTGGATTTTCCAGCTTCCAGAACACAGAAATAAATTTCTTTTGTTTATAAGCCACCCAGTCTGTGATACTTTGTTTTAACAGCCCAAACTAAGACACTATTTTTTTTCACAACTACCCAAAGAACTGCCTCAATGAAACAATGGTGTTAACTTAGAAAACTTGTTTTTCGTTTGTTTGTTTTTAAAGTAGCCTGGAATTCTTTTGTACACTCAAGGCAGGTAGTTAACAAAAGAAAATTCAGGTCTGAATTGGGGGAAAGATCTGAAGATAGGGGTATGGACTTACGGAGAGACTCACATAAGGAGGGTGGAGGATCATAAAAGCAACACAAACTCTAAAAACCTACGGAGAATACATCATCATTCTCCACAGAGAATATGTTAATTGTCTTTGCCTTATGCTGCTGCTGCTCTTAATAACTTTTATTACAGTAGCAGGATGCTTTACAGTTTATGAAATAGTTGAACTTCCCCAGATATTATTATTAGGCTCATTTTACTAAAGAGAAAATTAAGCCCTAGAGAAGTTAAATGATTTATTGACTGTCTCATGCTTATTATGTGGCAGAACTGCACCTACAAACCAGGTTTTCTGTTCTTTTGACGATTCCTGGAGGTGGCAGAGCAAAGTGATTGAAAGCTTGGGCTTTGGAGCCAGAGAAATCTGGGTATGCACCCAGCTCTAGCCCCATATAACCGTGTGAACGTGGAGAAATTGCCTAGCTCCTCTCAGCCTCAGTTTCCTCATCTCTGAGGTAGAGATTTTACCGTGGAGAGTCCCTGTGAGAATAAAAGGTTAGCTGTTATTATTACCGTCCCCCCATCTTCTTGACAAGCCTTGTTTTCCATCTCCCAAGACTTACATCCCTGTTATGGGTTGAATTGTATCCTCTCAAAACTCATATGTTGAAGTCCTAACCCCCAGAACCTCAGAATGCAGCCTTATTTGAAAATAGGGTCTGTGCAGATGGAATGAGTGAAGATGTGATCATGCTGAAGTAAGGTGAGTTCCTCACCCAATATGACCGGTGTCCCCATGAAGAAGGGACATTTGAAGACAGACAGACACAGGGAGAATGCCATGCGAAGGTTTTAGTTATGCTGCCATAAGCCAAGGAACTATCAGAAGCTAAGAGAGAGGCCTGGAAAGACCCTTCCTACTGCCTTCCAAGGGGAACATGGCCCTGCTGCTACCTTGATTTTGGACTTCTGGCCCCTAAACTGTGAAACAGTACATTTTGGTTGTTTAAGCCAGTCAGTTTGTGGTACTTTGTTGTGATAGCCCTAAGAAAAAGCAGTCCAAAGATATTAAATACAAATTTCAGAAATAAACAATTCATAAGTTTTAACTTGAATGCTATCCTGAGTCGTGTGATGAAATCTCCCACCATCCTGCTCAGTTCTACCTTCAACATGACTCATCCCTTTGCCCAGTGTACCCACACTGTATACACTACCCACCCCTCAGTCCCTTAATAGCTGTTTGAATTATCAGATTGACTGTCACAGTATTACAGTTTTTGTGTTCAAGAAACCCTTATTTTACTTGATAATAGCCCCAAAGCACAAGAGTAATGATTCTGGCAATTCGGATATGCCAAAGAGAAGCCGTCAAGTTCTTTCTTTAAGTGAAAAGGTATGTATACGAGTATATAAGAAAAAACATAATATGTACAGAGGCTGCCCAAAAAAATCTATATACATTTTAAGAAAGGAAAAAAACTATTAAAACTATAATAATATATACCGACAACAAAAGATGAATATAAGTCACGTTTGACTTCTGTAATTACAAGAGGTGCTCAAAGTGGTTACCATCAGCATCCAGACACTTCTGATTACGGCAAACTACTGCTTGAGCAACGTTGACCAAAGTGTCCACTTGTATACATGTTTTTTTGGCACCCCCATATATTTTATGGTTCAATACTATCCACAATTTCAGGCATCCACTGGGGGTCTTGGAATTTATCCCCCATGAATAAATGGGGACTACTATATACACATTAGTTTTCTATTGCTGCTGTAAAAAATTACCATAAACTTGTGTGGCTTAAAATAACCCAAATTTATTATCATACAGTTCTGGAGGTCAGAAGTAGTAAGATCTGTCTGTAGCACTATGTTCCTCCTGAAGAAGAATCAGTCTCCTTGCCTTTTCCACCTTCTAGAGGCCACCTGCTCTCCTTGGCTTGTGACCCCTTCCTATCACTCTGACTTCTGCTTCCATCATCACATCTCCTCCGACTCCGCCCTTCCTGCCTCCATTTTATAAGGACACTGTGATTACATTGGGCCTACCCTCCCAGCACATCAATGTGTGACAATATGCAGAGTATTGCCAACCATGGAAGCTCACCCAAACTTCAGTCTCCAGAGTTTCCATTAGGGTCTCATTGCATAGGAATGACTAATTAAATCACTGGCCATGTGACTCAATCTCCAGTTCCCACTTCCTCCCCATAGGTTGCACTGATATTACTCAATTCAAAAGCCCAACCCTCTGATCACATGGTGCGGTCAGCTTCTGTCCTGAGTCATCCCATTTGTTTAAACTAAGGGCCCACCATTTGTCACCTCATCAGCGTAAACTATCAGGGAACATACGAATAACCAAGACACTGCTATCATTTGATAAATACAGGGTTTTAGAGGCTACTTCCCAGGCGACTTCCTAGGCACTGGGACAAAGGCCAATTTTCTTTATTACACGTATTGTCAACTAGAACACCTACACATGGCCTCCTCATATTACCTGGGCTTCCTCACAACATGGTAGTGTGGTTCCAAGGGCAAACGTCCTGAAAGAGAGAGAACCGGGTAGAAACTATATTGCTTTTTATGACCTAGCCTTTGAAGTAATGTGGCATCATTTTAATCACATTCTATTTGTTAAGGAATTTCCGAAAACTCACCCAAAACATCTAGGTCTTCTCCCACCTCTTCATGAAAGAATGGCAATGTTTGGAAGAAGAGAGTTGGAACAAGAAATACCATAAAGGCCTTTTTCAAAAAATAAATCTGATATAACCATAAGTCTAAAGTCCTCCTATATGACTTTCCTAAGTTGTACGCTTTGGCATAGCATCAAAGCCAAGACTAAAACCCTGTGTTCTCTCTTTGTATAGCCTGATGTTTTAATAGACACCAATATTATATTTTAAATTTCAGTTTTGTGTTATAAAAAACAGGCAAAACTAGAATCACATGGGCTTTGTATTCTACCCAGTCATTTGCTCTACTAATTCAGACAAGTGACTTAACCTCCTGAGCCTCCTCCATTTTGCATCTGCAAAATATAGCAATAACAGCTACCTTGAAGGGATATTGTCAGGATTACATTAAATACTGTAGAAATAAAAATTCTAGCAAACAGGAAATGCTCAATAAATAGTAGCTATTATTTGTATCTCTTGCCATGTTCAAAAGGGTTTGACACATATTCCATACTTGGTGTTTGACTTACTTAATTCTTTTCATAGGTGAGGGGTTAAGGGTTATATCATCCGGAGCATTTATTGAGAAGTCAGTGAAAGTTCTTGCCCTTGACAATCTTCAAATAAATATTAAATAATCAAAAAGGAACTAGCTAATCCAAATTATATAGAATTAGAAGGAGATTTCATGGACTTTTGAACACCCTTTTGCAGCATTGCGTTTGGGAATCCAAGAGTAGGACAGCAGAAATTTTATGTTGTCCATTCCATGTGTTTCTATATTTTACTTTTTGCTTTTCAAATTCAGGCAGGACTGACATGTGATGATGAGTTTAATGATGACAGTCTAAATAGCCTGACTGCCTTTAAGCCAATGTTTATGGGTACATACCCCAGATATGATACACATGACTCACCAGGCCATATAAATCACTGGTATTTTATATCAAGCCAAAATTTTTCTTTTGGCATTGCATGTTTCAAGTACTCACAATGTTTCCTTTAACCTTTCCATGCTTTTGTTGTGATTGACAACACAAAACAATTTTGTATGTCTTGCCTACTTGGACAAAGGTCAGTATTTTTACTGACCTCCAAGAGATGTACATATGATTCTTTAAAAGAACAGATACATGTGTTTATTAAATATATCTTTCAAGAACTTATAATTTCCACAAAGTGTAACTTGTTTCTAACAGATATTTTGACTAGAACCGACATGACACTTATAAGAGTCTGTAAGTAAGAGGTCTGCAATATAATACAGCAGCTATTATTTGCATCCCTCTCTATGTTTAATGGTGTTTGACACATGGTAGGTTCTTATTCAGTACTGGCTCTGAATGATTGATTATTATTTCCAATGGTAGGTGCTTATGATTTACACCATCTAGTTCATAGGCTGAATTTGGCACCATAGGCAGAAATTATCGTTTGGCTCATCAATGTAGAAATTACAGCTTCTACAGTTGTAATATAATAGCCATATAATTTTTATTATGAAATATTATTTGGATACTTATAATGTGCTAGTCATAAGATTAAACATAAAATTAGTCATGGTCCTTTGCCAAAGGCCTGTTCTAGTTTTACTTTGAAGACTACTAATATATGACCATCAAAGTAAATGAAGAAAACCCAGTATCAATAAGAAGACTAAATGTATGAAATACATGTATTTCTTTCATAGGTCCATGAGCAAGACTGAACCTTGGCATGGTTGTGGAAGAACTAGAATTCATCTTTGGTGTTACTGAGGTCTTTACTAAATTCCTTCTTAAATTTCTTTTACCACCTACACACGTCAAAGCAACTTGCTTACTGAGTATTAAAGCTTGAGTGCAAAAGATCTAAAGACCGACACGTGCAAAAAAAATGAAGCTGGATCACCTCCTTACACCACATACAAAAATAAATTCAAAATGGCTTAAAGACTGAAATGTAAGATCTGAAACCATAAAATTCCTAGAAGAAAATATAGGAAGAAACTTCACAGACATTACCCGGAGTAAGATTTTTACTGATATATGCCCTTGTGCAAGGGAAATAAGAGAAAAAATAAACATGTGGGATTACATCAAACTAAAAAGCTTTTTCACAGCAAAGGAAACCATCAATAAAACAAAAAGGGATCCTACCGAATGGGAAAAGATATTTGCCAATGATATATCTGATAAGGGGTTTATGTCACAAATTTATAAAAAACTCACTCAACTCAACTCCAAAAAAACAAACAACCCAATTAAAAAATGGGCAAAGGACATGAAGAGACATTTTTCTAAAAAGGACGCACAGATGGCAAACAGACATATGAAGAAATGCTCAACCTCACTAACCATCAGAGAAATGCAAATAAAAACCACAACGAGATACCACCTCACCCTAGTCAAAATGGCTATTATCAATAAATCAACAAACAACAAGTGCTGGCAAGGATGTGGAGAAAAGGGAACCCTTGTGCACTGTTGGTGGGATTGCAGATTGGTGCAGCCACTATGGAAAACAGTATGGAGGTATCTCAAAAATCTGAAAATGGAACTACCTTATGATCCAACAATTCCACTCCTAGGTATCTATCTGGAGAAATCCAAAACTCTAACTCAAAAATCTTTATGCACTCCTATGTTTATTACAGCACAATACACAATAGCCAACATATGGAAACAACCGAAATGCCCATCGGTAGAGGACTGGATTAAGAAACTGTGGTACATTTATACAATGGAGTACTACGCAGCCATAAAGAAGAATGAAATCTTACCATTTGCAACAACATGGGTGGACCTAGAGAACATTATGTTAAGTGAAATAAGACAGACAGAAAAATACAAATACCATGTGATCTCACTTATACGTGGAATCTAAAGAAAAGAATAAGTGAATGAACTAATCAGAAACAGTTTTGGAGACATAGAGGAAAAACTGAGGGTTGCTAGATGGGCGGGGGGGTGGGGTTAAGGGGGAAGGTGAGGGAGGGGATTAGAAAACATTCGGTAACCACAAGATGGCCATGGGGTTTTGAAAATTAATTTGGGGAATGTAATCAATAATGTTGTAAAGATTTTGTAGGGTATCCGATGGACACTTGTCTCATTAGGGAGACCACCTCAGGGATAATGTAGATGCCTGATCACTGCACTGTACACCTGAAGCTGAACAATAATGAATGCCAACTATAATTTTATATATATACATATATATGTATGTATATATATGTATGTATATACTTACAAGAAGCGGAGTACAGCATTAGGAATAGAGACAGTGGAAATGTAGTGGCTCAGTGCGATGTCAGAGGGATAGTGGATGGGGGGAGGGGTGTTCACACAGTGTGAGAGATATAAATGATAAACGTCTAAGTATTACTTTGTCTTGTGTACCTAAGACTAATAGAAAAAAAAAGCCAAAAAAAAAAAAAAAGATCTAAAGACCTTCATATTAGGATGTAAATGTCTGCCTTAGGTTAAAACACCTCAACTATCATCTTCACTGGATATACAAGATATAAATTAATTAGTAAACTTTTAGTCTTCAGTCTTCAGATGTATGTTGGGAGAGCAGTGAGTGAACAGGGAGAGAGTAATGAGGTTCTTAGAGCAATGAGGTTCTTAGAGCATACTTTTAAGGACAATAAGGATGCACCTGTATTGAACTGCTTAAATGGGTATTAATGACTCTTGGCCTTTTCTATAAAGTACTCCTTACTACATTTTACTAAACTTCCCAAGAAAGGTTACTTGATGAGTCATTGGCAAAAATATCTAAGTATACTTCCCAGATAATGAAAACATGAGCCCTAGTAACAAGACCTCTCTAAAGACCACATTTCTACCGTGAAAACATAATCACTCTATGCCATTTAAAGCTGAAAGACAATTTCGCTTCCTCTTTAAGGATTTATGAAACTGACATGAAACAATTTTTCTACTTCCACTTTTGCTTTTCTAAAATCTCTTCTCCATACTTCAGCAAGAGCAAAATCTAAATCAGATCACATCACTCTCCTGCATAAAAACCTCCAGTGGTTTTCCATAACACTTAAAATCAAAATCTTTACTGTGGCCTATAGGCACCCAGCCTACATAGCACTCTCCCCCTCTTACTTTATGCCCCAGACATCCCAGAGTTCTGACTGTTTCTTGACAGGCAAGGCTCACTCCCACCACAGAGCCTTTGCTCTTACCTGAGACACTCTTTTCCCATAACCAATCTGATCTCACACTTATAGTAGACCTGCCTGGTCTCTAGTGTAGTCTCTTGAGTTTTCAGTCTCTGATGCTAACCTGAATTCTTCCCACTACCTGATGCTTCTCTACAAAGAGGCCTCTGCCATGTTTGTGCCAATGGCAGGATGACAGGCTCCACAGTGACATGTGAGGTGCAGGTCAATGGGTGATGTGTTTGCTTTTGTCTTGCTAAGTGGGATTTTTAAGGAGTATACCAACAGGATAGTGTCAGAAGGGAAGAGATACATTTTACTTGAGTGGAGAGAGCAGGAGAATGGAGGAGGTGACAGCTGGAAGAAAAACTCTTTAAAAAAGTGATGATTTTACATGGAGCTTCGGGAATATGTTATTACAACTAAAGAAGCTGTAACTTCTACACCACTGATGAGCCAAACGATAATTTCTGCCTATGGTGCCAAATTCAGCCTATGCCATAGATGGTATAAATCATAAGCACCTACCATTGGAAATAATAATCAATCATTCAGAGAGAAATCATTGAGAGAGAAAGTCATCAAGAAGGTCCAGTCAGGCGAGGATGTGGAGAAAAGCATCAGGTAGTGGGAAGAATTCAGGTTAGCATCAGAGACTGAAAACTCAAGAGACTATACTAGAGACCAGGCAGGTCTACTATTGTGCACTGTTGGTGGGATTGCAGATTGGTACAGCCACTATGGAAAATAGTATGGAGGTATCTCAAAAATCTGAAAATGGAACTACCTTATGACCCAGCAATTCCACTCCTAGGTATCTATCTGGAGAAATCTAAAACTCTAATTCAAAAAACTTTATGCACTCCTATGTTTATTGCAGCACTATACACAATAACCAAGACGTGGAAACAACCGAAATGCCCATCAGTAGATGACTGGATTAAGAAACTGTGGTACATTTATACAATGGAGTATTACGCAGCCATAAAGAAGAATGAAATCTTACCATTTGCAACAACATGGGTGGACCTAGAGAACATTATGCTAAGAGAAATAAGTCAGACAGAGAACGACAAATATCGTATGATCTCACTTATATGTGGAACCTAAAGAAAAGAATAAATGAATGAACTAATCAGAAACAGTTTTGGAGACATAGAGGAAAAACTGAGGGTTGCTAGATGGGAGGGGTGCTCTGAGACTTTTGCTAAGTAGTTAGCTCTAGGCTCAGCACTGGCACCAAACCAGAATCTATATTAACCTGGTGACCACAACTCTTCCCACTCTAGTGACTCCCTGAGATTCTGCCTTACCCAAATGTGTACTGCATGAGACTTTATCAGTGCCTGAAACATACGGAAGCTGGCAGGTGGCAGCAGGCTTCAAGGAGTCCTGGCTTTTTGTGGAGCTACCCCAGGCCCGGTACTCATGGCAGCCATCCTTGGTTCGCAGATTAGCCTCTCCCACGCGCCCCCAGGTTTCATACAAGCAGCGAACAGCCACAGATCACTTTGTAGCTCCTACCAGATAGTCCCCAGCAAGCCACAGGCAATGAGTGACCTGGGTCTGCACCGGAGACCCTCCCAAGAGGCCAGAACCAACTACTTGCAGGCTGGCTTCAGAGCACAGCCCAATTAGCCCCACAGGTGGCACACACAAAGGGGGTCTCAACAGACACCTGAGCCCACTGGGGCAGATTCCACTCAGTGGGGTAAGGCCCCCGTACAGCAGCCTGTAAGCTGTGGATGTGGCCAAACCCCACAGCCAAGTCAGCCGGAGGGTCAATCCCAGCCACTGACATGCTAATAGCAATCAAGGCTCAACTTAACAGGGGGGCACACACAACCCACACAAGGGACACCCTTGGAGCATCTGGAGCAGGTGACCTGGAGATTGTGCCAGGACCCCACAGGGCCCCTACTACATAAAGCCACCTGGCCAAGACTGGGAGACATAACAAATCTACCTAATACACAGAAACAAACAAAGAGGTAGCCAAAATGAGCAAGACGAAATCAGTTAGTTACCTACAAGGGAGCTTCCATAATGCTGTCAGCTGATTTCTCAACAGAAACTTTGCAGGCCAGAAGGGATTAGCACAAAATATTCAATGTGATGAAAAGCAAGGATATACAACCAAGGGGTATTCTACCCAGCAAGTCTATCATTTACAATTGAAGGACAGATAAAGAGCTGCCCAAACATGAAAAAGCTAATGGAGTTCATCACCACCAAACCAGTATGACAGAAAGTTAGAGGGACTTATTTAAGATGAAAAAAAAAAGGATGAAAATTATGAGTAATAAAATGGCAATAACTATAGCTACATATCTATCAACAATTATTCTCAAAGTAAGTGGATTGATTTCTCTAATCAAAAGACATAGGATGGGATAGGGCTGATGGGTAAGAAAACAAAATCTTTACATATGCTACCTATAAGAGACTCACTTTAGATTGAAAGACACATACTGATGGAAAGTAAAGGGATGGATAAAAAGATATTTAATGAAAATGAAAACAAACAACAACAAAAAACCTGAGGAAAAAGTACTTATACCAGACAAAATAGACTTTAAAACAAAGGCTATAACAAGAGACAAAGAAGGACCCAATAATCCCACTTGTGGGTACTATCTGAGGAAACCCAAAACATTACTTTGGAGAGGATGTGTGCATCCATATGTTCATTGCAGCATTGTTTATTGCTGTGGAGGCAGCCTGGGTGTCCATCAATGGATGAATGGATACAGAGGAGGTGGTACATACCGTATATACAATGGAATATTTCTCAGCCATGGAAGGGAGTGGGTTCTTGCCATCTGCGATGGCATGGCTGGACCTGGAGGGTATTGTGATGAGTGGAGTGTCAGAAAGACAGATACAGTGTGATTTTGCTTATATGTGGAATCTAAAGAACAAAATAAACAAACAAAACGGAAACAAACTCAGGTACAGAAAACATTTTGATGGTTGCCAGATGGGAGGGGGGTTTGGGGTGAGGGTGAAAAAAGGGCAAGGGATTAAGAAGTACAAATTGGTTGTTACAAAGTAGTTATGGAGATGTAGGGTATAGCATAAGGGATATAGTCAATAATATGGTAATAACTATGTATAGTGCCACGTGGGTACTAGACTAGTCAGGGGGATCACTTCTTAAATTATATAAATGTGCAATCACTATGTCACACACCTGAAATTAATCTAAAATAATATTGAATGCCAACTGCAATTGAAAAAAAAAATTCACTGGAGAACTTTTTTCCCAAATGAATGAATGAATAAATAAATAAATAAAATTATCTTCTCTATAATTCCCATGAATTGGTTCTCATTGTACTCAGCAAAAGACAAAGGGATTTTGTTACCTTTTTTCTCTGATGGAGCTCTAGTTTGTCTAGATCCTACGAGAAAATAAAATGCATATTAATATCTCCGTATTTAATTGCTCTAAGCTTAAAATGATTTCATTATTCAGTTATTGCTTTTACCATAAATTATTGTTTTTATTGTTCTTTCTTAAAAGTAATAATCAAGATAAAGATTAAAAGTAAATTTAAGTACTGAACAAATTCCTCAAATATTTAAAGGATAAGATCAGTTCATATCTGACCATGGCAGCTTTTCTGTAAGCAAAGGATCTGTTTTGGTGATTAACTATTTAATTGGAAGTTTATATAAGTTATTTTTTAATAATGGCTGTGTATAACAAATAGCTGACAAATTCCTAAAAATTTAAGTCTGTTCTCATGAGCTAGTACAAGCCAGCTCCATACACCACAACATGCACTTTCCACAACTTGACTCTCCTTGCTGCTTTATTACTGGCATGTAAAAGTTAGGGGTGATCAGCAGAATACAGGGGAGAACCTGGCATTACTTTTGGTGACTCTGGGTAGTTGCTACCCCTCTGACACTGAGTATTCTCTTCTGTGAAAGTTGAGAACAACAGTCCTTGCCCTGTCTACCCACAAGAGTTGTTGTGAGTATTAAATTGGTTGACCTATGTGGCAGTGCAGAGCGAGATATAGAAAAAAGCCTTTATGATGATGGTCATTTCATCATTGGTTTTCAACCAGACCACCCTTGTTAAGGATGCAAAATGTGTTGCAACTTTCAAAAGTATGGCTTAGTTTGAGATATTCTTTGATACCCGCATTAGACAGTAAACACCCAGAAAAAAATATGTTCTTAAGAAGTCCAAACTATTGCTAGTCTTTACTCATTAAGAACAGCTATCTATATTGGGCAGGGGCACATTTTTTTCAAAGCTTATAGTTTAGTCATTTCTAACTTCTGTTGGATTGTCTGAAGAGAACAATGGAGTGGTGGAATGCTTCTTAACTTCAATAGTTACATAATGGTCCTTTGATTTTTAATTTTTATTTTTCAAGCTGCTTTGCTTTTTGGGCCAGACCAATTCACTATATTATTTTGAATGGATTGTGCCCTTCTGCTCAAGGTGGTTTCCTAATTGTAACCTGGATTAAGTATCCCAAATATCCTAAGTTGGAATTCTAAACTTGAGTGACTTTATAAAATATTTGCCTCGAGTTTGTTGAACTTCGCTTTGGTCTATAGACAATTATTTTTCTGTTTGAGTTTCCCACATCAAACTCGTGCTGATCCCTTTGCCTGGAAAGCTCTCCTCTGATTCTTCGCAAAGCTGACTCTCATCCTTCACCTCAAATGCTATCTTCTTAGAAAGGTCTCGTCTGAACGCTTGTTTCAGGTCATCTCCCTGATCTATTTCCTTATTTATTTCATTTACAACACTGGTCACAATCAGCAATTTCCTTATTTATTTGTTTATGTCTTTGTCTGTAGCCCTCACTATAACATAATTGATATTATAATGCTGGGCCTTTCCCTACTGATGTCATTATCTACCTTCAGCACCCAGCACAGTACCTGGCACACATATAACTCTGTTGAACAGATGAACTTGTTTGATAAGAACCATACCAACATTAAGGCTGTGGCCATATACAGTTCTCTCGAGGCAAGAATCTACCCTAAAGACTCTCCAAGGCTTGGCCTGTGATGTTCATGGTGGCTCACATTTCTCTCAGGGAACAGCGTGAGCCCGAATGGCAGCAGAAGACTACTGATTTTCTTCTGTCCCATCCTAATGGGGCTGCCTTAGTGATGTCACATAGGACAGGATTCTCTAATCCTTTTCATTCTGTGATAGTCCTTTAGACAGCTAAGTTTTTCATGACTTGATATGGTGTGTGTGGGGGGCGGGGGGAATGAGGACTGAGGTGGGGGGGATACACCCCCCCACAACAAAATTAGTTTAGGGGCATTATCCACTCATATGTGTTGGTTCAGGAGAAAGTGGGTAGCAGAAACTGTAATTTGGATTAAGCTAAGGAAAAGAGAGAAAAGAAGAATGGGGAAAAGGGTAAAGAAGATGAAAAGAGAACAGATGAAAGAACGAAGAATGATTAAAAGAAAAGGGAGAAGAGGACAAAGGAAGAGGATGCTGGTGAGGAAAAAACATGAAATAGGTAATGAAGGAGGAGGAGGAAGGAAGAGCCGAACCTGTGTTCTGCTTGGCTTTGTAACTCTTGGGTAATGACTGGCTTCAGTGTGAAAGGATTGAATGGCTCAGGTTAGGGGGAGTCTCAGGTATTCTCCTGAGGGATCACTTAAATTGCTGAGATTTCTTTTGAGAGGCCTAAGCAAGACTGTCTCAGGGGTAACTCTCCTGGGTGGATTCAGAGTAGTAATTTGGGAATCAGGAATGTTAACCTTTTCTTTAAATCATGATTGTGGAAGAAAAGAGGAGAGAGTATTACTGACTGGACTAAGCTTTAGACTTCTCACTGCAGTTCCAGTCCTCATCCCACGCCTCCCAATTACTAGGCTAATAGCGTACAGTTAAATTTACGACTTGAAAGCCAGTCTTTCAGAAAATCACCTTTCTCTTTGGTAACTGAAATATCAACGGATGTCCAAAGCAGAGTAGGATAGTTTTAGAATATACCTATAAAAATTATTAAAAACAATTATGGCAGCATATTCCACTGATGTCTCACAAAAACTATGCACATTACTAACATGTGTAGGCCAAAGCAAAGCCTTGTAGTTCAAAAAGAAAAGAAAACTTCTAGCCCTCTTTTTTCGATGTCCTTTTCCCCCTCTATACATAGTTAAGCTTTTTGCCCTTAGTATATTATTTAGGGAATATTTAGTATAATATTTAGAGAAAAAATATTTAGTATAACAATAAAGAAGGAGATATTATAATATCAGGCATATTTATCCAGACACCTTTAAAAATATTTGTCCCCAATTTTAAAATGTTAGTCTTATAACCTCTGAGTTTCCTACTTTATACCAAAATGTCCCTGCAAGCTGTATCCAGAAATAAGAGAGAAAGGTGTAACTTTATCAGTAGTCTGTGGTACACTGTGCAGACTCCTTAAAAATCTCTTTACTTTCATATTTTCTATTTTTCTACCTCTTCTGCTACAATTGACCCAGATTCCTCTACAAGTGTAGAGCAGAGAGAAGAAAGGTATGGGTGCCTAACAGAAGGAAACAGAAAGACAGGCAAGACCTTCAAGATCAACGCCACTACTGCCATTGGCAACCCTAGTTCTGCCTTACGAATAAGAAATTTTGTTTTCTAAGACACTCCAAATAGTGTTTGCCACATGGGCTTTTCTATTTTGGAATGGTAATGAGTCCACTAGCATGCTAATCATGCTGCTACTTGTCTGAAGTATTAAGGATTCCAATAAGGCAGAGTTTCAAAGATCTTTGATCTAATAATGTTCCTTTTTTTTTTTTTTTTTTTTTTTTTTTTTGGCACGTGTGTACAGAAGTAATTAGGAAATGTGTCCTCACATGATACTGGGACCAAATGCAGAAGTGAATTTTATTTTTACTTTGTATATCTCAAAATGATCTATCTTCATCTTACTAGAAGAAATTCTAACCCAAATATATTGGGTAGAGTGATTGTTCTGAGTTCCTTGAAGATTTCGGCCTGCCAGTGACCATTTGGTGGTAGTTTGTTAGGTCCCAGGGCTGAAAATGAAAGGAACAGAATCTTCCCAAGAAAGTCATGTTGAAGAAACTGGAGATGGCTTCTACAAATTTAAAAGCAGCTAAATGTTTGCTGGTGGCAGAAAGGCAGAATAAATAGGATACTTTTGATCTAAGAGCTGGGGCAACAGAGTGGTTTTAGGAGATACAAAGCAGCAGGGTATAACTTGCTACAATAAGTTCCTGAGATAAAATGGAGAGGCCTCATCATAAATTTAGCTTTTTATTTGTCAGAATACAATTTGGCTAATATTTTCCTGTGTTCTTTTTAAAGTATCTGCCTCCTACAATGAAGTATGTGTTTTTCCTTAGTGTATACCAGATAATTTTTTTTTTTTAACACGGATTTTTCTTTTAAGTTACGTTCCTGCAAATGTGGTGCAGGTCAAATCCATGAACAGGTTAAGCCTTTGACAAGGGAAAGGCACCCCAGCCAATGGGAACCCGTGCTGGTGATGTACTGCTCCCCAGTTCTGATTCATTGGCCTGCTAGCGTTTGTCATTCTATCCCCGGCGTCTGCAAACCGCGTGGGTCGGGTTTTCCGTAGTCTAGCTAGCTAAACTGGATTTTGGCCTCCTGCACGTGCAGTTTCAATTAGGTTTAGTTGATCTCTAACTCTTCATACAAGTAGCTGTTAATGTTTCTGATTATCCCACAGATTTTGAAAAATCCTCCGTTCCTTTAACCTCACTGGAGGTCGTTGGAGGTCCCCTGTGACAGAATCATGTGACTGTAACAAGTGAAAATAAATACAATGTGGGATGCCACGAGCTACAGCTCCACAGAAAACCTGCCAGGAATTCAGCATGTGCCCTGTGCCTGTATGTAGGTGGGCGGCGGCAGGCTGCGTGTGTCGCTGCCCTTCGGGACACGAGGTGTGTGGCTGGGGCACTTGCGTGGTCCTCCCGAGGTCACTGGGGGAGAATGGCTCGGGAACCGTGGGGCCCTGGGGAAGGGGGTCTGCCGGCGGCCTGGGACCCAGCGCGCGTTTGAGCTACAGCAGCCAGGCGGTGAACAGTCCGCGACTGTGCCCGAGAGAAGCGGAAAGAACTGGGTCGGTCCTCGGGGCTCTGCGGAAAGCGTCTCCGCGGGGATTGGGTGTGCATTTGTAGACAGGTGGCAGCGCCGGGACGGGAGACGCGGACGCCCTAGGGGGAGCTTCCGAGCCCCGGCTCGGTAGACTGCAGGGGTTGGAGAGCGCTCCATTCTCCGGGATCCTAACAGTCGCACACTCGGTCCAGCTCCCGGCGCCGGGGCTCAAGGTCCCAGTCGCGGTTCCGATCCGGGATTTGGATGCTCCCTTCGGCTTCGGCCTGGGGCCCCGGCCGCCGAGACAAGAAAAGCTGGGTAGGGCAGTGGCGTCATCTGCGGCCGCTCCTCCCCCGCCAGCCGCCACTCGCCGCAGTTCCTGCCCAACGACATCCGGGTCTCTCCAGCTGCTCCGTCGCGCCTCAGCTGTAGCGGCGGCGAACCCGGAGGGGCGGGGTGGGGCGGGCGGAGGAGTGGGGGTGGGGCAGCTCGGCGCCTTCGTGGGCGCGCCTGCGCGGGGACGCGCTCGAGGCGGCGGCGGCGGCGCTGCTAGGGGCGGGAGCGCGCGCGGGAGCGAGGGAGCAGTGGTCTCGGCGCCGGCGGGGCCCGCAGCTTCGGGTGCTCGGGCGGCTGCAGCTCAGGAGCGGGTGGTTGGGGAGGGGGGGTGGGGGGGCTCCAGGCAGGTGGGGCGCGAAAGCAATGAATCTTTGGCTCTTCCTCCTTCTCCTCCGGGACCCGCTGTCCGCCTCCTGTTCCAACGCCTGGATGATCTGAGCCGCGAGGGCGCCGAGAGCGGGGGCCCGGACGCAGCCCGGCTCCTCCCCTCGTCCGCCCCCTCCCCTGCCTGACCTGGCCGGCCGCAGCCGTGGTGACCCCTTTCCCGCCCCCTCCCCGGCCGCCGTCGCCGCCGCCGCCTCGGCCGACCAGGGACCTGCCCGCCCGCGGCTGCTCCGGGTAAGCGCGACGCATGGGCCGAGGGCGGGCGGCCGGCGCGGGCCTGCGCGGCGGCAGTGGCGGCCAGGCCTGGGGCCTGGGGCCTGTAAACAAGCCAGGCGTCTGCCCGAGCGCTCCCGGGAGGAGACGCGACAACTCCACCCCCTGGCCCGGCCTCCTCCCCGGAGCCGGGCGACGGACGGCTAGGGGTTAACGCTCCGCGAGGGCGGTGGCGGGGAGGCGGGGGCGGGGTGTTTGTGCGGCGGCGCGGGGAGGGGGCGCGACCCTCTGGCCGCCTGCGCCGGGTTGGGTGTTGGTGGCGGCGACGCGGACGAGGGCCGCAGGCCGGCCTGGCCCTAGAGCGGCCGGTGGAACTTTTCCCGGGCGGGGAGTGGGCTCCCAGCGCCCCCACCCTCCGGGCCGCGCCTCCCTGCTCTCCAACCCCTGGGAGGGCGACCCGGAGAAAGAAGGGGGGGGGCTTCCTTTGGACCGGACTTAGCGTCGAAATACCAAATTGTGTAGAATTTGCTTCAGATTTTATAGGGGGCAGAACTGAGAGGGAGACTCCTTGAGAACTCAAGCCAGTGATGCCTCCAATTCATTCATTATTAAGGCATCGAACAAATCCATTGAAGTAAAATCACACTGATTTCTTCGCCTGGTCTTTTTAACTGTGTAAATGTGTGGGTAAAAGTTCTTGATGTTAGTTTCGTTGAAGTATGGTTTTGTTCTGCTTGTAGATTTGAAATAATTTCTTGAAAGAGAGCTGACTGTGGAGAGCCTTCTACCAACTGCAGTTTTAGATACGTTTTGAAAATTTCATTACCTGAGGTATTTTTCCTTTTCCTCAAGCAACTCATGGTACTTAACAAATCCACAGAGTACATAACTCCAGCTGTCCAAGCCAAGAAATGTATGCGCCGCCCTCACCCCCAACCCTGTTTTCTGCTAATTGGAATAATGAGCCGAATGCCTTTTAAGAAATTATTGGAAGAGTATGGGAGGTGTAAAAAAAAATCTATGGGAGATAGTTATTATTTTCCCAAAGTAAATGATTTTGACATTGAAAGATTAGAAATTTAAAAAATTGTTTTGAAAAAAAGGCTTAATCCTTTCAAACTTGCAAGTTGTGATTTTAAACAACCGCTTTTCAGATGCAAAGAGCTCTGAAGTGTCAGCGGATTTATTTATTTAAACAGTACTGAGTCTTACCGGTTCCAGAGCTCTCAGAAGTCCAGCAGGGCTTGCTCCCCAACTCTAATCTAACTAGAACAACCTCACTTTTATAGTTTTATATTTTTACCTAACTGGCCTTTGCCAAAGATTGTATTTCTATAATACACATTAGAAAACTGACTGGGAAGGTAGTGACCCACCCTACGGTCTGTTTTCTAATCATAGATGTTAACTTTATTGATTTAATGTTTCCTTTGCTAGCAAATAATTTGAAGCACAAAGTAACATTCCTTGCCTGATGTTACAGTTCTGTTCTTATGTGTAATTCCCATATAGCTGATTAAACATCCAATCATGTAGTGATGATTACTTTTAACTTGCAAGTTAGAACAATTCCGCATCAAAACTATAATGAACTGCCCATGGAAGTTGCTTAAGACATTTTTTATTTAATATAATTAAACATTTTTTCATATCAATGAAGTCATTATGGGCTAGGTAAATTAAGACTGGTAAAGTTTGGCTAGCTACCGTAGTATATGTTTGATAAATAACATGGTTGAATGCTGCAGTCATCAAATTTTTTTTACGTGTGTGTGTGTGTGTGTGTGTGTGTATTTTAACACGGATTGTATCTGTTTATATTTTAGTTTGAAGGGCTGAAGTGATGACCATAATTACAGTATAAACTGTTGAAGGGAACACTGCACTAGGAGACAAGAATTGTTTAGTCATGGCTATGCTCCAAATATCTGTGTCCATGGATGAGTCCTTTAACTTTTTGCGTCTCAGCTTACAAATCAGTAAAACCAAAGGGGTAGATTATATTATCGAATGTACTGCCAGTTGTTAAATATTTTTGATTCTCTTAACATGGTCTAGTCAGTATGCTTTGGCGTGTACTTAGAGGTTCAGCATTCTAAAGCTGATTTTCTTTCTGGGTTTTGTCTTATGTAAAAGAATTTTAAGTTGGTATTGTTCTTTAGGAAAGATATTCCTATAGGTAGCCTTTATTGATTTTTCTGTTGGTATTGGGAAATCTAGGAAAACTCTTGGGAGGAAGGAGAGTAAAGATTCCACAGGAGACAAACGGTGGTTGAGACTACAGTTTTGAACAATCTCACAACCCTTGGTAATCTGATGTGAAGGGCATTATAAGGTTTTTCTGTCAGTTCAAGCTGTGTCTTGATTATCTTTTTAATAAACCTCCATATGAAAATTTGTTCCCTAATACCTAATGTTTTTTTTTCCCCAAAGAAATCTATGGCAACATCATGTTGTCACATGTAAATATTGCTAAGCAGTTATGAAAAACCTACAGTCTTTGAATTTATTCACATTACATCTAGACTATGTATTGTAATGGCTAACAGACTGTGTAGCTGATTCTGGGTTAACTGTGAATGCTTATTTATTTAATAATTAAAACTAAAGATGGACATATGTCCGCAGGGAGCTTGTTATCTATCCCTAAAGTGCTCCCCCATGGGAACTGGATTAATTTCTTAAGGTGGAAGTCCGTGATCATGTAGAAATAATCATAAGGTGATATGTTGATGATTACCCCAAATGATTATCTAACTTTTGCCTGGGCACCTGATCCTGAGTGGTACTCTTGACTGCTTTTCATCCTTAGTCAAATCAGAGGAAGGAGGCAGCCATGTTAGAAAGTCAGCTCAAGGAGAGTCCTTAATAGGGGTTAAGCAAGAAGATAAAATGCAGTGTGACCCTGTGAAATACATGGACCTTGGGGGAGGGGGAGGTTTTATGAGGAAACTAGGTAAAAGTTTGTGTCTTCCTATACCTTGGGTAGTAATGTTATGCCAGAATATGTTCTGTTTTCCATCTCAAATAATGGTGGTGACAAAATTTTAAAAATTCAGTTGCTTCATTTATTATTTCACCATTAGCCAGGATGTATAAATTCTCTGAATTTCTATCTGGGATTATTAACCACTCTTATATGAAAGAAGCTTGGGTTAAATTATATCAAAATCAGAAGGTTGATTATGTTATTCTTTTCCTCTTTCTAATATCTAATGTGTTCCATATTACACAAGTAACAATTTTATATTTTATTATGAGTCTCCAGAATATATTCCTTGATGGTTTTCACCTTTGCGTGTCCTATTTGTGTACCACCTAGATAATCTCTTTCTTTACCTAGCTTTTCTTTTGCTGAGGCAGGTACTAGGAGCTAGGGAAAATAGTTAAGAGAGGTGAGCTTCAATATTCCTTTATGTAAAATGTAATGAACTTTAGAATTTTTATAAGAAACTGAGGGAAAGGTACTGAATGTAAACATTCATTGAGTAAAATGTGTGATAAAGGAGGGAACTTGAGTTTTTATAATTCTTAATATGTTTATTTAGAATCCATTGACCAAATTTATGTAATATTCATATTTAGGGTCTGGTTTGAAAGTCATTAGAGTTTTTGTGGCTGAGACCAAACTACTTTTAGATCAGAAGAAAGTGAATAATAAAAGCTATAACTTATTGACCATTTATGTCAGTCTTTAGTTTTCATCACAACCCTCTTTCTAACATGATGATATTTCTGTTTTACAAATGAAGAAAAATAGGCTCAGAATCTAAGTTATATGCCAGGATCAGATCTATGTAGATACAAAATTATTTTCAAAATATTTCTGAGAGGATTTTTCCCAATTAGACAAGCGTTGTTCCTAGGAATCAAAATTTGAAAAGCTTAATGTTAGTACTTCTGATCCAGGTTCCTAGAACTAAGTTCATAAATTTAATTAAGTCTTCCAATGCAATGATCCCTTCTAAAACATTCAGAAAAGATTTAAGAAGTTAAGTTCATTTTCTCATTCCCAAAGTTGCAGAAGTCAACAGAGCTCAACAATTTTATATCTTCAACTATCATTGTTCAGACTGAGGAAATAATGAAGGTCTAAGGTAGGGTTGTCAAAACTGCGGCCCGCGGGCCAACTGCGGTCCGCAATCCATTTTTAATTGGCCCGCAGCAAATTCCAAAAATATACTTAGTTTACTTAAACCAGGTGAGGCAATACATACTTCACCTCGAGTGAGTGGCCCGGCTGTTTGTGTATTTTACCACATATGGCCCTTGGTAAAAAACGTTGAAAAAAGTTTTGACACCCCTGGTCTAAGGGAAATGTTTCTGAGTACACAGTCAGTGGAGCCACGTTGAAGACTACAGAGAGAAAAAGGTAAAACTTCCTAGTTGGGCGATCTTGGGCACCTGATTTCTCTAAGCCTTAGTTTTCTTTGTCAAATGAAGCCTTTCTGATAAGGTAATCTTGAAGATTAAATGATATAATTATATAATGCAATTAACATATGTTCTACCATGAAGATAAAGTACCAAAGAAATATGGTAGCTGCTGTTGAGCATATGAAATCTTGGGATTCTTAGGGGAATAGAGATTTAGTGGCTATGAGAGGCTTGTCTTTGAGTATAGTTTTAGCAGTGAGCCTGGAAGCTATAAAAACTACAAGAGAGTGAGTAGAGACTTTAGAAGACATTGTAAAGGTTGCGGGTATATAGAACTTGTATATGAATAGACTAAAAGTTAAGAGGTAATGGAAGAGAAAGTTGAGTATGAGTAGTTTTATTTGTATGAAGCTGGAGAAAAATCATGGGTTTAGAGTTATGATTAGGTGGGAGTAGATGGTTAAATAGAGGCTATAAAGTAAGTAATAAAGCAAAGGTGAATGTTCAGTAAGTGAAGGAAATACAAGGGTTGGTATTTTGAAAAGTTAACAGTTCATGATTAGAAACGGACAATAAGATTGCTGCAGGAAAAGATGAAAGAATAAGAAAACTAAATTATTCTAATTTAGTTCTTCCTGTAAAAAATAGGGAGTCTTCATAAAAGGCATTAAAGCTTTATATGTGAGTCCTGGGTTATTTAAAATTGAAGAATTGTATTGGAACAGTTTGGTCTTATTACCTCATACCCCAACCATGTTTTTTTAGAACTCTAACTGGTCTTTCCCCCTAGCGTCTTGTACTGTATCTCCCTCCCCCATTCTATAAACGTTACAAAATTCTTCCTAAAATACTGTTTTCATCATATTATTTATCTTTTCAATATACTTAGTGACTTCTTTTGCTCTAGAATAAAGTTTAGAATTCTTGGTTTGGCTTTTGAAGCTTTTCCATGATTGGACCTCAGAACTGATCTATTTCAACCAAACTGGTATACTTGCACTCCCTGGAACACACCCTGTACTTTTCTCTGTGTGTCTGCTTATGCTAATCGGTAGCTTGGAATTCTTGCCTTCTCCAGCTTTTGTTTTGTCCTTTATCAGGGCTCATTTCTAATATTTCCTTTTCCACAAACCTTCCCTGATCACCAGAGTATTTCCTCTCTCCTTTCCTCGGTACATGTATTTCTATAGCAGTATCTATTGTATTATTTGTATGGCTTTAGTCATATACTTTACTACTAGGTATTTGTGTTTTAATTATAATTGTGTGTTCAATTTAATTATAAAATTCTTAAGGGAAAAAAAAATAACTTTTTATTATCTCCAAAACTTTGCACAGTGCCTTGTGGATAGTCTACATTCAGCTATTTTATAAGTATAGTATTAGGCAAACCTAGAGTGGGAGTGATTGCTGTAGGAGGTGGTGGAAGAAGTTAAGAGCTTTGGGGGAGCAGATATTTATGACTCTTGCTATGCATTATTTTGGCTGATATTTAAGAGTGAAGATTATACAAATCTGAAATGTGGTAGAGTTAATGCTGGTATAGAAAATCAGGTTGACTGATTATGCACCTAAAGGTTTCTTTTTAACTTCCTGTGTTTGGGCTTTGAAGATTAACAGGACATTCAAAATCATGCATCTCTTTCCAGAGTTACAGTTGCAAATATTACAAACTAGGCATCCTTTTAAACAGAGAGGAATTGTGGAATCACAGTAATTAGGCAATGTATTAGTTAAAGGTGGGAAATAACTGTCAGTTGATTTAATGTGAACCAAACAGATGTCTATTATATGAGTAGTCTGTGTTCCTATAAACCTCTAAGCTAAACTTTAAACTTTAAGCTGAAGAGTTGCTTTAGAGTCCAGTATTTTCTTATTAGAAATCAATTATATTTCTGTAGAGATTTAAAAAATGAACAGTATGTTTTCTATAATATAACCAGTGGAAATGGTAGGATAGAGTTTGTTTGCAGGTCATCTTCTCTGGGAATACCTGGGGAGGAAAGAATTCCTGACTGTTGACAAGGGAGAAGTCACAGTCATTTGTTCTATATATTAATCAAGTGTCACTGTGTGGTTAAGTACTATGAATAAAAAAGACATGCTCCCTTCCCTCCTGGATCTTAATCTTAAAATCTTAAATGAGAGATAGTGTATTTACAGAGTCTTATGTGCTATGATAAGGGAAATACAGGATTCAGTGAGCTCATGACTAATGGTAGATCTATTTCCTGAGACAGGGAACTGGGTAGGAGAAGTGGTAGGGAGTTGAGAAATTCATTTTGGGCCATGTCATTTGAGGTGGGGCAGAGAGAAAGACAGACAGTGAGAGAGAAATAGAGAGAGAGAGAGAGAGAGAGAGAGAGAGAGAGAGAGAGAGAGATAGATTAAAGCTATTAGAAACATAGAATTTTCACTTCACTTAAAAAGAACAAACGCCTTTTTTTCTGTACTTTCCCAGCACCCTTTTCCATACACACAAAACATCTCATATCACAGTTTATGGACTCAGTGAATGATTCTGTTTTAAGGATGTTAGATGGTATGGACAGAAGTCTGTCTTAAGAGAAAAATACTTTTTGCCCCTTTTTTCCAGCAGGGACATTTTATATGTGTTAAAGACTTAGAATCCCCACATATTTTGTGAGTGAATAAACCTTTTACTGTCTTAAATATTTAATGTTTTATTTTCCCTTCTTTCAACTTAAATATACAAGTTTATGAGCAAACACTGTGTGAAGGGTGTTGTTTGTTTTAAGCAAAAGAAAAAAGGATGCGTTGGCTGAAGAAGTCAGTTATTCTTTTCTGGGTCAGTCTGAATCTGAATCCTCACATATACAAGGATTAGAAAATAGCAAACTGGGAATTGAATCCATTTCTTAATCTGTACACAAGTTATCCAAAACCGAGGAATTTGAAATAGTTAACAGATGAGGCAAATTGAGATTGTGAATACCAAACCATTCTTAGAAAACTTTAAAAACTAAATAGCTCTATGCCTTTTAAATCTTTTCTACTTTTAAAAAAATTTGTTTCTACTGTAATTGTTAGTGAAAATAGGTCAGTATCTAATTTTCATAGTCACTAAACTACTCCAACTAAATTTAGCTTAGATATTTTTCAGGCAATTATATACTTCTAAAGTTTACTTTAAATTGTGTAGTACATACCTTTGTAGAAATTTAAGAAGACTATCTTATGGAGTGTGTAGTTCAGATCATAGCATGTGACTAGAAGATGATGGTACATTAAAAATCTTGAAACATGAAGAACACATGAACAGTGGCAAGCTCTGTCTCACACACATTTTGTGTAACTGAAACTGCTGCTAATACCTGTGCAAACTAACTATGGTGTAAGTACTTGTAAATTGTTACAGTCTAACATTCTCAAAACAATAATTTGGCAGACTAATTATTTTTTAATAGTTTTAGATAGAAAAAAATGACCTGTGTCATGTGCTTTATGGAAATAGTACTTAGCATAAAAGAGCTTTATCTGACTTATTTTGGTTGGTTCGATTGTCGATTTTGGTTTGCTTCTTGAAATACGTTTTTTAAAGTTTTAATTTAGGGCATTTAAATTAGAGTATTTAACTCAGTACAATCTTTTGCACTAGAATTCATTTGGATGATATTTGGTTGGAGGAGGTTAAGTAAATATTTAATTGAAATACTGATGTAAATATTTAGTTGAAGTTTTAAGATGAAGAAATATTAAAACAGCTGAGAAATTTTCAGCTAACTTTTTAATCTTTGAAAATATTTTAATACATTTTCCATATTACTACATCTAATTGCCATCTTTTTAAACCTTTTTGTGTAAAATAAAATATAGATACAGAAAATCATATAAAACCATAGTAATTTTTTAAATGGCATTGTTGAGATATAACTCACATAGCATAAAATTCACCCATTTAAAATTCACAGCTCAGTAGTTTTTACTATATTCACAGAATTGTGCAACCATTACCACAATTTAATTTTAGAACATTTTTATCACCCCCAAAAGAAACATTGTACTCATTAGCAGCCACTCCCCATTCTCCTCCCCCAGCTCTTGTCAGCTACTCACCTACTTTCTGTCTAGGTTTTTTGTCTTTTGGGTATTTCATGTAAGTGGAATCCAGATAACATTTTGATCAGTTTCTAGTTTTTATCAACATCTTGCGTATATAAGATAGCCAGTTGTGAATAATTTAGCCTCCTTTTATAGCTTAAATAATGGCTATTTTCTCACTTTCTTGACCAGGAGAAATTATTCAATAATTGAAAGATTATAACCAAATTTAAACCAAGGATCAGGCTTTTCTCCAGTATTATAACTTTCATAAATATGTACCATTAGTCCTCACCTCCAGTAGTGCTTTTCACTGTGGGTTGCTCAGTACCCCTCAGCTTTCCCTAAAATGTTGATGTAGTAGCCATTTCTCTTCCACTTCTCAAACTCTTACTTGCATTAGTTCACTGAATGCTTCCCTTTGCAACTGGCTTGCCTGAACTCTACCTTCTTATTTCTCTAAACACAAGAATGAGGAAGAATTAAAAGCAAGAAGGGAAAATAAGAGAAGAGATTGCTCAGGTGGTGGGCCAAGGTGGTAAGAGCAGGCATAGAAATGGTATAACATTTGTGAGGAGACTGAATTAGGCAGAAGAATAAAACTTCGCAACTGCTTAGGAGACACTAAGACCTAGAGGGAAGAAATAGAAGGCAAAGATGTTATAATGTAATAGAAGATAAAAAGATAGGTGAAATTTTAAATTGTTTTCAGTTCTGAATTTTGAATTTTAGTTGTATGTCAGTGAAGCACAAAGGATTTCATTTTCTGATGAGGATTAGTATCCTTGACATACTTTCTTTCCAAAATTTTGTGTAGGATTTTTGAAGCTGAACCGTAGTCATTTTGTCTTTTGGATTATTCGAAGATCTTCAGGTTTGAACCAGTGCAGAGTGGGAAACCCATTTCACCTTGGAATTATTCTTCAGAGAATTCTCACAGAATTAAAGGCATTGTCCTTTTGGGGTTTCCTAATTGGAGGGGCAGAATCTTCTTCTGGGTGCCCTATACTCAGTGGGCTGCTTCAGATGTCTAGAATTAGCCAGAGTATGGCCACTAATTGAGAAGTTGCCGCTATCAAGGAAGATCTTAATTTGATAAGTCAGGGGCCTTCTGGTTGGATTAGAATTGTTAGTGAGATTTTAGGGACTGTCAGTAAAAGTGCCCCAAAAGAGCCAGAATCCCACATATGAGATGTGATCAAAAACTATGGTGAATGTTTAAATTAAATTTTAAAAAATTATTAGGTGGTGCAAAAGTAATTGCTGTTTAAAAGGTTAAAAATAATTACAAAAACCACAATTACTTTTGTACCAGCCTAATATTACAGTAAAAGACACATTGCCATTAATTCCCCTCAAAATACTTCCCCTCGCTTGGAGCACCCTGATCTATCGTTCTTGCCACTTTCTGAAGCAGTTCCGGAAGTCTTTTTGTGAGTGTCTTTAGTTGCTGTTGTGGCTGCCTTCATGTCCTGAATCAATTCAAAATGTTTAGTACCTTTCATGGTCATTTTAGCTTTGGGGAAGAGCCAGAAGTCTCATGGTACCAGATCTGATGAATATGGTGGGTGAGGACACACCATGTTTTTATTTGACAGATACTGCCGTGTCAGAAGTGATGTGTGACATGGAGCCTTTCCGTTGTGATCACAAAATATGGTGAAGGCTGCTGCTGAGTGCCATCCAACAGAAAGGCAGAGATCTTAAATATGGGGAGCAGTGCATCGAACCTTAGTAACAGTGTGTGACAAGTTTCAACTTGTTTGGTGCAGTCAGTTGGGTGTGAGCTACGGTTGAGAGAAGTGTATTTTAAAGTGTGCCGTAAATTATCCTCCTTCATGATAATGCTCCTTGTCACACACCGCTTCTGGTATATGGCAATGTCTGTCAAAAACATGGTGTGTCCTCATCCACCTTATTTACCGGATCTGGCACTCTGTGACTTCTGGCTCTTCCCCAAAGTCAAAATGATTCAGGACATCAAGGCAGCCATGGCAACGCAACTAATGACCCTCACAAAAGAGGACTTCCAGAACTGCTTCAGAAAGTGGAAAGAATGATGGGATAAGTGTGTTCAAAGTGAGGGGGAGTATTTTAAAGGGGATTAATAGCGATGTGTCTTACTGTAATAATTTTTTTTTTATTTAAACATTCATCGAATTGTTTGATCACACCTTGTATAGCTTTAAAGTAAGTAAAGACCTATAATAAGCAAACTGGAACTTTGGGATGAGTAGAGTGTAGACCAATAGGAGCTTTTAGTACCTGTATTTGACCACTTGAATGACATATTTCAAATACTATATTCAGTTCCTTAATCAGAAATGCTGCCATCGTATTTTGTATGTAACTTTTTTAAGGACCATGTGATGAAGACAGGTTACCTTTTTTAGAACAATTGAGATTTATTATTTAACAGATAAAATATATTATCTGATTTAAATGAATTTAGTATTTGAAACCAAGTTTACAAAATATCTGTGTGTATAATTTTAATAACAAGTATTCCTGTCTTTACAAAAGAACTCTATATACATTTGATCCTTAAACAACACAGGTTTGAACTGCGCAGGTCCACTTATACATGTTTTTTTTTTTTTCCCCAATAAATACTGTAAATGTTTTTTCTCTTAGTTATGATTTTCTTAACATTTTCTTTAGCTTATTTTATTGTAAGAATACAGTATATAATACATTCAACAGACAAAGTATGTGCTAATCAACTGTTTATGTTATCAGTAAGACTTCCTGTCAACAGTAGGCTATTAGTATAATAGTTAAGTTTTGCGTGAGTCAAATTGTACTTGGATTTTCGAGTGATTGGAGGGGTCATTGCCCCCAGTTCCCTCGTTGCTCAGGTCAACTGCAAATCTTCAAACTATTTATAGCTTATTTACATTGTAGAAGGAGAAGCTTAAGAATATTTGTTGATTTAAGTAATTATAGGATTGAGCTTTATTAAAGAAATATTTAACCAGAAAAACCTGTGAAAATGTCCTGAGGAAGATTTGAAACAGAGACCTTGGCTCTGTGAATGGCAAACAAATGGACCCTGTAAGAAATTTGTACCTCTACCTAAAGTAAGATGTGAGGATTTAAAAATTGCTATGGTTTAAGTATATTAAGAACAAATAAAATACCAGAGGAGCATTTGTTAAATGAGATTAAGCTTTACTGTATAGAATTAAGGTACCATTATTTTGCTGGTGTTTTCTGATTCTCTCAGTGGAATAAATGTTACTGTAAGAGTCGAGAGAACTCTGCTATTACAGTACATATTCAATTCCAGGGAGTTGACAGGAACAGAGAGATTAGTTAATAGTTCCTGGGCTTCCAGGCGTATACAATGTCCAAGTCTTAAATTTCTTAACTCCTGCATCTGTGGAGTATTTATGCTACTTACTCTCATTAGAGAATTTTATTTTATTTTTCTCCTTCCCCTTTCTGTCATCCTCTGGTTTTAGGTTTTTTGAAGTGAACATAATTTTTGTTTTTATTTCACTCAATGGGCAAATTTACTGCATTTTATTCCTAATCCAATGTTTAAGTCATCCTTTGAGTTTTCACTATCAACAAGTTTTTTATTTCCAAAAGTGGTATTTAATTCTTTCCCAATTGCCTGGGAATTTTAAACTAAATTTTCTTTCTAATTTGTTTGGGATTTTTGGAAATCTTGTTAAAACATTTTATAAATAGTTATTTTATACCTTATATTTGCTAATTCCAATTATCTGAAGTCTTAAGGTGAGTTGTATTTATTATATGTTAACTCCTACTCATGGCAGCTTGTTCCCTTGTACATTTGGTGATTTTTTAAATAAGTTCATACTCGATTAAACACTAAACATTCCTCCATCATTTGTATAATTGCCTACAATTTTATTTATCCTTTTTGTAGCATAAAAAAAAAAAGTTTCATTTTTTTAATAGTTAATACCTAATTTAATCAGACAGTACATTTTACCAGTTTCTGTAATACCTACTGCTGTTCCTTGTGTGTCACTCCTGGATTCACCTTTCTTCCTAAAGTATATCTTACTAAAGTATATCCTTTAGTAATCTTTTTAGTTACCGAGTATGGCCCTTTTTGTATGAAAGTCTATTTTACACATTACTTTCTGTTTTTAGCAAATAAAGAATTCTTGGTTAATGTTTTTCCCCCTACCATTATGAAACTTGGCAAAGCTGGATCTCTGAAAAGTCTGCTCTCTATATAATTGCTAGGTTTGTATACAATTTTTTGTGTATAATTTTTGTATATAGTTTTTCTCTCTGGTAGTTTTTTAAAAGATTCCTATTCTGTATCTTGTTACCACTATTTACTGTGTGACCTTGGACAAGTTTAAACAGAGATCATGAAAAAGTATCTATCATTGTAGTGATGATTACATTAATATATATAAAGCACTTAGGACGGAGCCTTGCATATTTTAAGTGTGATATAAATGTTAGTATTGTTTGTTTTACCATTCTTGATGTTCTGAACACATTCCCATGATATACCTAGGTATGTGTATGCTGTGTTATCTGTAGGTTCCCTGAAATACACTGTTGATCTCATGATGCGTATCTTTCTTCAGTTCTAGAAAATTCATTAGCCTTTATATCTTTGAATATTGCTTTTCCAGTATTTCTTCTTAATCTTTGTGTTTTTGTTCTAGGCAATCCTAAGTATCATTTTCCACTTTACTATTTTACATCTAGACTTTGTTCATGTAGAATGTGTTTCTTCAGTTTTTGTTTCTCAGTGAATGTTTTTCTCATGTTCAGGTTCTTTGGTTCTCTCTCTCTCTCTCTTTTTTTTTTTTTTGGTCTCTCTCTTTAATAGCCACCTATTCTGGTTTGATTTCTGACTTTTTAAAATTCTTTTTTCCCCCTTTCTGTCTACAGTTCATTTTAACTTTGGAAGGATCCTAAACATACACATTTTAAATTATTTTCAGATTATTTTTTTCTAGATTGAATTCTTAGAGTTGTTGATTTTGTTGGCTGTCTATTAGTTTAGTTTTCCTTGTGTGTTTTGGAGTTTGCTTTTGCAGTCTCATATTAAACAAGTTTTTTGTTCTGCTTTCTTTCTTTTCACCCTTCTTATCCAGTGTTTTTGAGTGTGCCTACGTCTTGGCCTGGGGTGCCCAGTCTGAAACAATATCTTATATTGGAGGCTTGGTTCCCCTGATTCTTGATAACATCAGGATCAGTCTTATCTCTCCAAGAATAAGTAAGTCACAGGCTAAAAGAAGATCTATACTTCTGCTCACTGGACACATAACTGCATCTTCAGTGAGCTCGGGCTGCTGTACATGGGGACATTTTTAGTCCCTGTTACTATCTCTCCAGTATGTGGACTTCTCTCCATCTCTGTTACTTGAGCCCAGGAAGCTCACAGTTTCAGCTTCACAAAGTGCTTTGTATTTGCTGAGTTTATCTTTAGCAGGTGACTTGGTCTTCTTATATTTCTGTTTTATAATCTATTTTTTGAAATACATTTGAAACAGAGGAACACTTCAGAGTGTGAATATATAAAATCGTTTAAATGGAAGTCAACATTTAAAATGAACATATTGTACATATCCTTCAGAAAGGTACCAGTTTATTCTCCTTCCTTCGAGAAGTACGTATTTTTACTCCTTTGCCAGTAGTGGACATTATAAATTTTTAATCTTTGATAAAATAATGGATAAAAATAAATTTGTGTTTAGTGACTAATGAGAATTGGTCTTTGCTTCATATATTTATTGGCCAATTGTATTCTTTTATGAATTAAATTGCTGGTTCATGTTCTTTGTCCATTTCATTTCCTTTAAAGTGTTCGTTTGTTGTTTTAGAAGAGCCTTTTGTCTATGTTAAGAATATTAATTTATATATATTGCAAGTGCTTATTTTAAAAATATTTGCCACTTGGGGCGGCCGGATGGCTCAGTCGGTTGGAGTGCGAGCTCTGAACAACAGGGTTGACAGTTCGATTCCCACATGGGTCAGTGATCTGCGCCCACCACAGCTAGGTTGAAGGACGACTTGGGGCAGATGGGCCCTGGAGAAACACGGTGTTCCCCAATATTCCCCAATTTAAAAAAAAAAAAATTTTTTAATTTGCCATTTATGTTTATGAGCTGTTTTATAGTGTTGAGGTTTTATTCTCTGGAGTCACTTTTTATAACTTTGGAGCAGGTCTTTTCCTTTTTGCCATTGATGTCATACTTAAAAAGCCCTTTTTTATAATAAGATTATAAAAATATTTGCCTAGATGTACTTGCGTGGTTTTATTATTAGTATTTCAAACTTAAATCTTTAATCACCTGGTAGTTATTTTAAGATATGTGATAGGGATTCAGCTACCCTCAACAGGAGAGCAGGAGTGGAATAATAATAGGCCAGCTGTTCTAACACTATTTTTTGAATTTTTGTTCCCACAGCTTTCTTTCTAGACTCTCAATTCTATTCCACTGATCAATTCCCTCTTAAATACCATAATTTGAATTTTTTTAATCCTAGGTATTGCAAATTCTTGTGTTTTTTGGAATATTTTCGCTGTTCTCAAACATTTATTCTTTCCTATGAATTTTGGGATAATTTTATCAAAGTCTGGGAACAAAAAGACCCAGCTGTGATTATACTGAATTTATTGATTAATAAAGGGGAGATTAACATCTTTACAATATTGACTCTTCCTATCTAAGAAAAAGGAGTGTCTTACCCTGAGTCTCTGTTCTTAAAAGTCCTGCATATTTCTTATCAATTATTTAGTTATCTATACTTGTATTTTCTAAGAGATTATTATTATTAATAGTTTTCTTAGTCTGGTAACCTTATTGAACTTTCCTTTTTCCTAGTAATGTCTTAGATTTTGAGTTTGCCATCACATAGTCATTATGTCCAAATAATAATTTCTCATTTCATAATTTTATGCCTTTTTTAAAACCTTGACTTTTACTGCATTGATCACTATTTCTAGACATTGTTAAATAATAGGATAAGAGCAGGAATCTTGTTCTTGTTTCTTTTCTGGGAATTGTTCGAGTGACTATGCTTTCTGTTTGGTTTGAAATATGTATTAAGGAATGAATTTTATCAGATTCCTTTTAGCATATGAAGAGATGATCATATGGTTTTTCTCCTTTGAACTTTTTAAAAGACGACTTATATTAGTAGGTTGCTGAATGTTGGCTCATAGATAAATTCCTAAAATGAATCCTACTTGGTGATTTATATTAAATGCTTATATTTTACTTAGGGTTTTTGCATTTGTATTAATAGTTATGTTTAGACTATAGGTTTTTTAGTGCTATCGTTGTCAAATTTTATGTCAGGATTATGGTATGTTTATAAAAAGAAGTGGGATTCTTTTTTTCTCTGTTCGTTAGGTAATTTAGGAGTTATGTGTTCTTTTAGACTTCAAAGATCTTGGTTATCAAATTGTCTTGCCCGGTGCACTTTTAACAGAAATTTGAAAAAAGGGTACAGTGAACTTCCATATTTACCTACATGACCAATTGTTAGCATTTTACCATATTTGTTTTATAAACTTTGTTTTTTACCCTTCTGTGTGTGTACATGCATGTTCTCTTTGCACACATAAGTATATATAAGCCAGTGCACAATCACTTACTCACTTTTTTGTAATATCTCTTTGGTCTTCTTCAACCTGGAATGGTTCTTCAGCCTTTTTGTTTCTTGTTTTTTATGAGCCCCGAAGCTTTTTTTGAGGGATAGTTCTTTGATAACTTTCTTATTTTGTTCCAGAGTGACTAGTCTTTATTCTCTCATTTCTTGAAAAAAAAATGGTAATTTGTTTTTCAAGAATATTGTCAGTTTCCTCCATATTTTCAAATTTATTAGCAAAGAATTATACAGTGTGTTCTATAAAAACTAAAACAACAACAAAACACCTTTTTATCTGTCAGGTATGTATAACCTGTTTGGTTTCTAATTTTAAATAATAGTTTTTCTTAGGCTAACTAGTGGTTTACCTATTTTACTCATGTTTCTCTCATATGACTTATTATATGCTTATGTACCTTAATCTTTCATAATATATTCCTTCAGCTTTCCTTAGGTCTTGTGTATATGTTTGTTCTTTTTACTTGAGTTGAATATTTAATATACTGATTTTCACTTTTTTTAGTAAGAGAGTGTGAGTTTTCCTGAAAAAGATTTGATCATATCTTACAGAATTTGATCTGAGGTTTTTCTCATTGTTATTGTTTCTAAATATTTTGTAATTGTGAAAATATAGAAGCTCAATGCAAAGATGATTAGAAGCATGGCTTTTAAAGCAATTTTCAGATGTTTGAATTTTTTTTATTATTACCAATGTCTGCTGTTACAGCAAAGTCAGACAATATAGTCTGGATCATTTGATTTCTATTTCTCTTTCTTTTTTTTTTTTTTTTTTGGTTCCTGGGGTAAGGTAGGTGGTAGTATGTTAGGAAACTAAAGCTTTTGTTTTCCAATATAAAATTCAATAAATGCTTGATTTTTATTAATGTTTTAAGCATGTTTGAACAGAATATATAGTCTTAATTTCAGCACATAGTATTTTTGAGAGGTTTGCTATGAATTGTCTGGCATAAAAATATCTAGCACGTAAAATTCATAAATTAAATTATAATTTTAGAGTACACCCTTATCAATTAAAAAAGACACTCACGCTGTTTATTGCTTTATTCCTAATGCTTTCCTTGTCTGAGATTAAAATTGCAACCCTTGATTTCTTTTTGGTTGTTTTTGCTTGGTATATTTTGCCCACCCCAAAGCCCTACATTCTATGACATCTTCATTATTGAGTTTCTTATTTGATTAATATCTTGATTGCATCAGTCTATCTTTTCAGGAATGGTACATGGATGATATACTTTTTTAGTGCTGGCGTATTTGATGATATCTTTCTATTACCTTCATACTAGACCATAAATGCCAACTTTTCTGGGCATAGAATTCTTGGAATATCCCCTTTTATCCTCAACATTTATAGGCATTACTTTATTATTGCCTGTCATGTGACATTGCAAAGAAGTTTGAGGTGAGCCTGATTTGTTTTTGTTTTTGTTTGGGGGGATATATTTTGTTGTCTAAATTCTTGTATTCTTGAAATTCGTTATCTTCCACAAATTATGCTTTGGTGTTGATCAGTTTCTACTAAAATTATCTAGTATTTTCAATCATCAAGTTCACAGTTTCTCTCAGTTTGGTATTAATTTCTTCTTTTTTTAAAGTTTAATTTCTCTTCCACTATTTGATTTTCTTTTTACAATATACTAATTAAACTGTTGTTTGTACCTTTTCTCCAATATACTCTGATCCCTTTATTCTTATGCATACTTAATGATTTTTTTCTTATTTTGGTTTTTATCCCTTGCAGATTGTGTTCTGTAGGTTCTTTGTTCCTCATTATTGCTTTTCCGGTGATTTAAAATATTACAATATTTTTTTTATCTCTTAAATTTGTTTCCTTAGCTCTGCTAATACTTTTCTTATTCTAGTTTCTTATTTTTCATAGACATTTGTTCTGTTACAGCTTTGGCTGTCACAAGTCCAAAATCAGTTTCAATGGGCCGAAATCAAGGTGTCATGTCAGCAGGAATGTGCTCATTGTGGAGGTTTTAGGGAAGAATGCATTCCTTGCCTTTTCCAGCTTCTGGTGGCTGTCATCATTCCTTGGATTGTAGCTAAATCACTGTAATCTTTAAGGCCAGTGTCTTCAAATCTCTCTCTGCTCTGTCTTCATATCATTTTTTCTGTGTGTGTGTCAAACCTTCTCTGCCTGTCTTATGAGGACACTTGCAATTGCATTTAGAGGCCCCAGTATACTCCAAAATAATCCCCCCTCCCCACCATTGAGCTTCTTAACTTAATAACATCTGCAAAGACTTCTTTTCAAATAAGGTAACGTTTATAGGATTAGGATCTGATACCATTAGGAGCCACCATGTGGCCTACAACAGGTATGTTTTTGTTTTGATACTTTAGGATGAGTTGGCCACATTAGTGAAAAATCAGATTAGAATAAATCCCCGTGGATTATGTGCTGTTAGAATCAACAGGTATTCTCTTTACCAAATGAGGCAAACTCAGATGCCGTGGCGAAAAAGTAGATGAAATGGTCTGGATGCCTTCAGTAAAGAATAGTGCGGACTCTGGAGAACCCATGCTGTTGAGGGAGATGAGATAACAATATATGTGAAGGTCAAATTCAGGCTACCAGCTTGCGGTCCTGGTTGGCAGCTGCCTTTTTTTTTTTTTTCATTCCTTACAAGTTGATTTTTCTATAGTAAAATATTCTTGTTTATTTCTTATCTTTATCTTGGTGTTGAGAATAAGAATTTTTTAATGGGAATTCATCACCATTATTTTAGACTAAAGTGTTAATTTACTAATGCCATTTACCTAGGTATTCCTAGAACTTGACTCACTTCTTACACAATTCTCAGAACATGGTAATTGTTCTTAGAACAATTATTCAAAGTTGCTTATTTATCAATGAGGAAAGTTAAACGTTAAGCTCAAGGACTTGACCAAAGTCATGTATTGGATAGATATATAACTTTTAAGTTTTATCTTATAAAATATATTTTCATTTTTTGATGTTTCATATATGATTTGCTGTAGTATGTGAAGAATTTAAAGACATAAAGGGAGTGTCTCCCTTTGGATAATTGGGCAATTTCCCAAGTTATTTTTACTTTATATATTTAGGATTTTGTTTTTCTAGATTGTTATTTTTAAGAAGCAGATCATTTTTAACTTTTTCTGTAATATTATTAAAGAGTTACACTAATGACAAGTCATAGAGATGAACTTAGTTTTAAGACATAGTGAGTAAGATGTTTGCTTGGCTGGAATTTTTTCTTGAATTTTTCATAAAGGAGGTGGTATGAGTACATACTTTGAGTCCTTCTGTACCTTAAAATATTTTCTGCCTCCCTGTCTCCATCACATTTGAAGACGTCAGTTGAAGGAAAATGTCTTTTATTTCTTTGATTATAGCTCTGTAGTTCCTTTATTCAGCAAATGTTTATTGAAGATCTTGGGGAATTGACCTAGGATTATTTAAAGGAGTCTCTCCTGAAGAACTGATACTTAAAATCTGAAGAATGACTACAAATTCACTGGAATAAGAGCCAAGGGAATAGTTTTTTAGGTAACAGAAGTAGCATGTGTTTATCTTATTTGGAGGAAGGGAGCATGACAAGTACTAGGTACTGTAAGAAGGCCCGTATGGTTGGAGCAGAGAAGGGGGTTACGTTATGAAGCGAGATAAGTCTGGAGAAGGTTGGTAGGGTCCTGACTACTCAGGGCCTTCACGTAAGCTATGTTAAGCAGTTCTTTATCCCCCAAAAGCCATGGAATAACTTTTAGTACAGATATGGTGAAATTTGTATTTTGAAAGATTTACTTAGGCTTGGGTTTATAGAGTGAATTGGAGAAGGCTAGCATGCATGTGAAGACAAAATAGGAGGCTGGTATAGAATGATGCAGTGAGAGGTGATGGTAGCTTAAAGACTAAGGTGTTAGAGAAAAAAACGGAGCAGATTTGAGAATATTTAGGAAGTATAATCCATGGGACTTAATGATGGACTGATGGGAGATGAGGTAAAAGGTGTCAAAGGTTGTTCTTGGTTTCTATTCACTTTGATGGATAATGGTGTATTCACTGGCAAAAGGTGCATATATATGAAAGAGTGCCTAGGGAGCCAGAATGGAGTGAAAAGGGTCTACATCTAAGCCTTGAATGTCAACATTTAATGGCTTGGGAAATGAGATTGGGGCTTGCAAAGGAGACAAAGATGGAAAAGCTAGGGGCAGGAGGAAAGCTGGGAGTGTATGGCATCTTGCAAAGCCAATGGGAAAAATGTTTCAAGAGGGAGTGTTGTGTTGAGTGCTGCTGTGAGCAGTCAATCAAATGAAAGCTAAAAAACGTTCATCGGATTAAGCAACTTGGAGGAGCTCATTTTGGTGGAATGGCCAGACCTTTTTTTTTTTTTTTTTTTTTTAAGAAGCTGAACTATAAAGGGAAGAGAGGCACGTGGGTAGCTAGAGGGGAATGAGTCACATAAAGACTTAAAAGTATTTTTTAATGGGTGACATTTGAATGTCTTTAAAAGTTGTACTCCAGTTGAAAGGGAGAGGTTGACTATAAAGGAGAAAAAGAGAATAATAGTATAAGGTTCCTGAGAAGATTCTTTGAAGCATGGACTCCAAAGCTCTAATAGAGATTTGTCTTAAGTGAGAGGACAGAGAGTCCTCTATTATAACAGAAAGATATGAAAATAGTATGGGTACAAATGCGGGTGGGTTTATATGTTTGGAATCATCAGGATGAGAAAAGACCTTCTGAATTCTAAAAGAATTCCTTGAGGTGATCTCATTTATTGGTTTGGTTTTTTAGGGGGTTTTTTGTTTGTTTTTTTCTGTGTTCTCCAACTGACCATTCATTGTGTATTGACATTTTTAGTTCAGTGATTGTTTTTCATTTCCATGAACTGACTTTCAAGAGGTTTTTTTTTAATTGACAGCCTAAAATTGTTTTATTCATTCATCTCATATCTTGATGGGTAGTTCCTAGTTAGGAGCTACCTAACTAGGAACGTGAATACTGAGTGCCTCCCACACCCCCCTTTAACGTCTGAATTTTTAAAAATACATGCTCTTTTTTTTCTCATTTATTTAGTCTGAGTGTTTGAAATTGGCTTTGCCAGAAATTGCAATTGGTTCAAGTCTCTTTGCTATGATTATGAGATCAGTTTTACTTAACAAGCACAATGGTTGAACCTTTATGAATGACTTTCTGGCCCAACCTTAGAATTTTTCAGTTTAGAAGTTAGTTTGGTTTTAAAAGACAAAAATGTTCACCATATTTTCTGGTTATATCATTGATGAGATAAACTCAGTCCTATGACTGTCATAATACTTTGTTTTGCAAAGTTCAGATCAACGGATAATGCTAGTATTGTGATAAAATCCAGCATGATCTCACAGTAGATTTAAGACTAGGTGAGAACTAGAATTTTCTCAGAAACTGACTTAGACTTTCATGGGCAAATTGAATCCCTTTGGAGTCTACTATTTATAGATATTGCCAACTTAATAATTTGATTAAATAAAATATTCTTTAGTGGTCCACTTATGGAAGATGACTAAAAATAGTATTTATAAGTAAATAATTTCTGGTATTATATTTACATAACCATCTGCTGTATTTATATAACTATAGTTGGCTGCTTCACCAGGATTTTACAAATTACTCAATCCTCGGACGTAAGATTTTTTTGAATCACCTATTTTCAGTATGTGAAAGTCCAACTACAAAATTATTAATTTGCCCTTGACTATATTTTTACATTTGCTATGAAGCTGGACCTAAAATTTTAACACATGGCTGACTTGTTACATTTTTACATTTCTAATATATATTGTTCAAAGATTTGGGTTTTGTTTTTAGAAAGTGTACCCTGTTTATCTTCAAAGAGTTATTTATTTGGTAGTTTTATATGTATATCTGGAAAGTAACTACTGGACTTCTCTATAAAAGAGATAGGCCCCTGTTATGTAATATCAGAATCTGGATGTGGCTGTATATGTAGGAATATAGTAATAACTAGTTTTCCATTTGCTGAGTGCCTCATTTTTGCCAGACTGCCTCATTTTTGCCAGACTATATGGCTACTTTGTAGCCATTACCTCATTTAAACCTTGCAGCAACATTCAGAGGTAAGTATTAATAAGCTCATTGTACAGATAAGAAATGCTAGATTAGTAGGTATCAGGAGTCTTAAATATAATACCTTCCTGCTCCCCTTAGCCTCGCTAAAGGAGTCAAGGTACAGAGATGAGGCAGCTTACTGTTTGCCTTAAACAGATGACTTACCCTCACCATGGTTCAATCATCTACCTACCTATGCATCTAGGCATTCTGTCTAATCTTTTCCACAGATACACCAATGCCGAGGTTCTAGCCCTACCCTGGAAATTCTGGTTTGTTAATCTTAATTTTTCAAAAGGTCCACAGATAATTTTTTTGTGAGCTATTGCCTTAGTAGTAAATGGTGCTTTAAAATCAGGTAGGCTTGAATTAGAGTCCTGATTCATCTAAACTTATCACTTGGATGACCTTGGCCAAGTTCTTTGGTCTCACTAAAGTTCTTCATCTGTAAATTGGAGATGATAATATTACCCACTTTACAGGGTTGTTGAGGAGAATGAATGAGGTAATGCTTGTAAAACACTTAGAGTTATTTTTAGAATTATTCTTAAACATTGTCTGCTATTAAGGTTTCATCATTATGTTAACCTTTGTCCAATCAAAACATTCACCCTTGCCATCATGTGTATCAACTTGGTGTCAGAAAGGTAATCTGATGCATGTGGTCATGGTCATGAATATGAACATGGTCATTCTTTGCTGAGTATAATGGGTGTGCTGGTTCTCAGGTTGCCAAATAAGGAATGAATGATGGTTAGTTTTCATTATTTACCTTCCATTAGTGGAATTGTAATGGAGGGCAGAGGAGTAGGCAGGAGATCATTTTATTGCACCAATCAGCTAGACTTCTCTGCCTCTGTATTACCCTAGAAGGAAAAAGAACAGGGAGAGGTTGCTGGTAGACTGTTTCTTTCCTTAGAGGTGGTCTTCTTCCCCTTTCTCTCCTAGCTTCTTCTCGGAGCTTAGCATCACCAACATCATCAATGCCCTGGTCTCATAGCTGCATCCTGATTGATGTAGGTACTTTTCCCCATCCCTGCCCCCTAGTATCTATCTCCCCTTCACCTCCATTACATGTCATTCTATCTTTTTCAGATTATTTTGTGTTCAGTTGTGACTCATTTGATGACTTGGACCCCAAGTCTCTACATTCCTAGGCTATTATAAATCCTGACCAACTGTTTCCCTGCTTTGTGGCCCCATTCCAATAATCAATCATTTTTGATTATTGGGAAAGGATTAGATTAGCTAAACTTTCAGGGTTGTCCACAGGGCTGTCCCTAGACCCTTTTATCTCCTTTACTATTTATACCTAATAATCATAGAGTATACTAATAATGATCCACGTTATTACTACTAGATTAATAGAATACCAGTAAATTATAGATTAATTTTGTTGTATACAGAGGGTGCCAAAGGTGCCAAAAAAATGTATACGCATTTTAAGAAAGGAAAAAAACTGTATTAAAATGGTAATACTCAATATATACCAGTAACAAAAGATGAACAAAAGTCATGTGTATACATTTTTGGGGCACCCCCTGTATAATAAGTTTTGTTTTATATACATATACATAATTGTTTTGCAATTTGAAAATTGAACTGAACACTTATGGTAATTTAATAATTTACTGGCTTTATCAAAGACTGAAAAACCTATGGAAAAGGTAGAATTTGAGCTAGATTTTAAAGAGTGGGTATACGTTTTTTATAAGTAGGGAGGAGAGGCAAGGGATTCCAGTTAATAGGGCTGACATGAACAGAGGCTTAAAGAAAAGAGCGTGCAAATTTGGATCATTGAGAGTAGATCATTTCTTCCTTTTTCACAGGGTTGATGGAGTAGGAATAAAACTAGGTAGGTCAGAATCAAACTTTGGAAAGTTTGAATGTTCAGCTAAGATGTCTGAATTAGTGATAGGCTGTTGGTATGTCCTGTGAATTCATTGGGCTTTTCTTGATTTATATATACATACAACTCAGTTCTGAGATTCCCTAAGAAATTCACATGCATCCTTCATTGCTTGGCCTGGTTTGTATAAGTTGATAGCCACTGCAAAGTCTTCTTTCTACCTCAAGTGGTTGTGCCTTGAAGAAAGTATCAGGTCTGCAACCTTTATCCTGATGCTTTAGTTCTTTCTGTTGTCCATTCTGAGCCTGATCAATCTTTCCCCCAGTTCTTCTTGTTAATCTCCAGGATCCAAGCCAGCAATACAATGAGTGTCTACTTATTACATGAGTTGTGAATTCTTACTGAAAGCATTCTTTGTAACTCTTTCCCTCTTAAAAAGGTTATTGGATATGTATTTTGTTTATAAAATAGTTAATAACTTTCTTGTTTTTCTTCTTTTGCAGACCTACAGGATCAAGACATAATGGGAGCATTTTTAGACAAGCCAAAGATGGAAAAACATAATGCCCAGGGGCAGGGTAATGGGTTGCGATATGGGCTAAGCAGCATGCAAGGCTGGCGAGTTGAAATGGAGGATGCACATACAGCTGTGATTGGTTTGCCAAGTGGACTTGAAACATGGTCATTCTTTGCTGTGTATGATGGGCATGCTGGTTCTCAGGTTGCCAAATACTGCTGTGAGCATTTGTTAGATCACATCACCAATAACCAGGATTTTAAAGGGTCTGCAGGAGCACCTTCTGTGGAAAATGTAAAGAATGGAATCAGAACAGGTTTTCTGGAGATTGATGAACACATGAGAGTTATGTCAGAGAAGAAACATGGTGCAGATAGAAGTGGGTCAACAGCTGTGGGTGTCTTAATTTCTCCTCAACATACTTATTTCATTAACTGTGGAGACTCGAGAGGTTTACTTTGTAGGAACAGGAAAGTTCACTTCTTCACACAAGATCACAAACCAAGTAATCCGCTGGAGAAAGAACGAATTCAGAATGCAGGTGGTTCTGTAATGATTCAGCGTGTGAATGGCTCTCTGGCTGTATCGAGGGCCCTTGGGGACTTTGATTACAAATGTGTCCATGGAAAAGGTCCTACAGAACAGCTTGTCTCACCAGAGCCTGAAGTCCATGATATTGAAAGATCTGAAGAAGATGATCAGTTCATTATCCTTGCATGTGATGGTATTTGGGATGTTATGGGAAATGAAGAGCTCTGTGATTTTGTAAGATCCAGACTTGAAGTCACTGATGACCTTGAGAAAGTTTGCAATGAAGTAGTCGACACCTGTTTGTATAAGGTAGCTAGACTTTTTTTAAAAAAAGATAAAATAATTAAATGCCATCTTAAGTACTACTGTAGTATTAAATCATCTTAGGACCTGTAATTCTCAGAAATAAGTTTTTGGCACAATTGCAGGATATTCTTCACTGGTTATGAAACTATAGGAACACTTTTTAGAAATAAATTACCCAATTACCAAATGTGCGAAAGTTATAATCTAAATGTTTAGTCTCTTAGCAACCATGACTACTTGAGCTTTCTAATTATCAAAGGTAGAAGGATTATATCAAAGCGCATGTTTTAGAAAAGGGGATGGTGAGGCATTAGACCTCAGTGTCTATAAATAAAAAGTATTTTAGGATTTTAAAATTTTATTTTTACCGTGGTATCTCAGTACATTTCGTACTTTGAGACTATGGTCTAATGAATCTGTAGCACCAACAAAGAGAATTCAGTGATCATCTGGTGTGATGTAATAGAAATAGTGTTGGACACAGAGTCAGAAGAACTTGGTATAAGACTGTATGACTTCAGGTAAGCTGTTTAAACTATCTGGAAAATCAGATTCAGCTATTAGTAAATTATGACTCAGATTCCACTTTTTCTCTTCTGCATTCTACTCTTTTTAAAAATTATTCAATACCTTATCATTTGCTACATTTTATAGTTTTCCCCCAAGATTATTTTTAGTATTAAATCTTTTGTATTGTTTGCTTAAAGTGATGGTATAAGGTCAATTTTCCCATATAGTGAAATTAATAGTTAAAATGTAAAAGTTCAATTACTAATAGGAAAGGGATTTGTGGGGAGTCCAACATTGATTCAAGTATCTTTAATTACAGCATTTTGAACACCTAGGTGTCTTTAAAAATGAATATGCTTTCTAAGTTGTCAATTTTTTTGAATTATGAAAGTTAAAAACTGGTTTGTAAACTTTATGTAGTTTTACTTCTAATTCCATATTTCTACTTATGAAACAAATTAATTAGCCCCTCAATTTATTATAATTTATTATAGGTCAAATTTTTTTGTAAGAAATACCACTAGAATTTTTCATTTTGTTGAGTTGAATGTATGTCTATGTGTTTAGGTATGACTTCAAGTTAAGTAGGCCACCAGTAAATGTTCAGAAATATTTTTATTTTATAGAATTTTTTAAAATATTTGTTGCAATGGAATTTAACCTGTAGTATTTCTCTCCTGTCTTTTAGAGTGTTGGTTATACTATATATACCATATGTGTATGGGGGAGGTGCCCCCTGCACAACATTTATTTTTCCTTCTTAAAAATAATACGTATTTTCATTAGAACAAGTATAATTATAATTGGCATGGCTGTAAAGTTTCTCAAAACTTTCAAGAGAAAAAAGAAAACCAAAATATTTTCTCAAACTCTTTTCTTCCCAGGGAAGTCGAGACAACATGAGTGTGATATTGATCTGTTTTCCAAATGCACCCAAAGTATCACCAGAGGCAGTGAAGAAGGAAGCAGAGTTGGACAAGTACCTGGAAAGCAGAGTAGAAGGTGGATCATTTAACAAAAATAAGTAGCTTTATTAAAGAAAAACCTCAACACAATCAAACTTTAACATTTTAGCTTTTAGATCTTTACATGCCTTTGACATCTAGTGTTTAGTGTACGAAAGTGGGAAAGGGCATTTCTGTAGTAGCTGTTTAGATGTTTGCGATTGTTTTATCAGTTACATTAGAAATAACAACCAGTGTGTCCCTGTACATTCTGTTCAGGATACTTTTATTTAAAAAGGCTCATGTATTTGTATGCTTTAAAATTCTTAATGAATTCAGTGGCATGAGTAATCTTACGCCAGGGAAGTTTGATTTGTGGTTTACTTCATTATAAACAGATTATTTTTGATGGTGATAATTTGAATACCATCTTTCTCTGTAAAGCTATGTATGTGAATTTAAGATCTATAGGAGTTTTGTTTTGTTTTTAATAACTTGAAGATCACATCCTCGTTATTAACAACTTTCATGTGCCACAGTTTTTAAAAATTTATTTTAAACTGTTTTAAGGCTTTCTTGCCTAAGCCATAAACTGCCTCACCTGGACAACATAGACCTGAATAGAAGAATACTAGATCTCTACCTGGCAGAAATGTAAATGCTGAATAAAATCAAGAAATAAGTTGGGAATTCCAGGAGTATATTTATCAGAATTCTGCATATTACTTTGAGACAATTAGAAAGATGTTTGTAACTCTCAAGTGTAATGCCTTTAAATAAATATTTGAAAAAATTTAAAAGCTCTTTGATGCAGCTACTACTTGATATAAATACAGAGGATGCCAAAAAAAAATGTATACACATGTTAAGACAGGAAAACTATTAAAATTGTAATAATATATACTGATGACAAAAGATAAATACAAGTCACGTTTGACTTCTGCAAGGACAAGAGGTGCTCAAAGTGGTGACCATCAGCGTCCAGACACTTCTGATGATGGCGAACTACTGCTTGAGCAACACTGACCAAAGTGTCCACTTGTATCTCTGTGCATGCCGTTTCAATTTCTTCCTGAAGTACCGCCAGCATAGCCAGTTTTCTACGGTACAGCACATCCTTTAAGGTCCCCCCACAGGTAGAAGTCAGGAGAATGTTCTCAAATTTCAAATACCACTTCCAAATGGTCTTGCGCTCATCAAACAACAACCGTGTTTCCACCATTTTCTTTGACTGTCCTTCCTGTCGCATGGTAACACTAGCATGCATTTGATTAACGCCATCTTTTGAGCGAATGTCATACTACACGTTGCTACTGTAATTCAATTCAACTTTGAAAAGTAATACATAGATAACATTTCTTAAAATGTGTATACATATTTTTGGCACCCCGTATTAATTCTCCCCAGAGAATTCCAATTTACTGCATATGTGCAATAAGCATGTAAATTATGCAGTTTCTTTAAGCATGAAAGCTTGACATGGCTATAATAGCTTTAAAATGCATTTTGTGCTCCTAATGTCTTTACTTTGCACGTTAAAGACCTCTAATAGCATGTAAGCATTGACCTACACACTACTAAATCCTGCTGTGCCTACATTATTAAAATTAATATACATTTTAATTTTTTCTCCCCTATTACTGTTTGATATCAATTATAATTGATCTAATATTAAAATCATGATTGATTTTTGACTTACAGTAAACCTAGAGCTGCTATTACATTTTTATTGCTCTCCCCTGGTTGGTAGTAATATATCTAGTACTATGTGAATGTACTGTTTAGTATTTCATTCATTGGACATACTATTTAATGAGTGTGTTTCCTCAGTATTACGAAGGGTCTTAGAATTTTTATATTTTAAATGAATCATTTCAACATAAGTTATTTATATATAATACAGGAAAATAAAATATTTAGAATGGTACCAAGTCGTATCACGTTGGTTCAGACTGCTGGTTAGTGGAAAAGTATGAAACCATAGGAGGAATACATATTGGGATAAGTTGATACTTAATTTATTGGCATTTTAGCTTGGGCTTACATGTTTTCTTACTGATTTAAAGAAAGAAGAAGTACTTTAGTTTTATTTACTATGAAATGGGATTAAATTTTAGAAATAAGTTTCTAATTTTCTTTTTAGTGTGCACTCTTAAATTTTTGATGCAATTGTAAATTGCTTTAGATACATAATTTTATGTTGCACTATTAAGTTTTATATTGCTTATTATCAAGCAAGAATTGCCACCTGAACAGAGTTTACATTATAATACTCAATATTTTTGATATGTTGTTGTGTTAGTACACTTGTATCGTTCAGTTGGAGATCATTATGTCATAAATACGATATTCTTTACTGAGATTTGATGAGACTGAAACTAGAGAATAAATATTACATTAATTAAAACTGTTACTTTATTTAAAAACATAGAAAGAATGTAACTATTTGCATTGTAAAAGTTATGTCTTAAAAAAGTGAAAAATACTCCATTTAGCTTCTAAAACACACACCGAATACCTTTTTCTCTCTTTCTTTACATGCCTTCACTAAATTGCTGTGACCTACTAAAGCTCATTTTATTTGTTTTGAATACTTTTGGCTTCTCTGTCTATACCACAGAAAAGGACAGGCTTTTCAGCTCTCCTCCTATTATCTGTGCCCTTCTAAATACTTGATTCTCTAGGGTTCTCAAAAGATTCAACTCATAATTTAAACCATACCGCCTAAGTTTGTGGTCCTTCTAAGCCAATTTAAGATTCATACATATTTTTAAAATCTTTGCTAATGACTGCCCCAACTTTAAAGTTGCTAATTTGGAGATAATTGATAGAATCCCTCAAACTTGGTGGAGAGGAGTGGGGAGGAGCAAAATTGTCTATATTATGAGTATGTGAAACATAGATCTTCTATAGATATAAATATTGTTTAATAAAAAAAGCATTCAGTCTTTTTACAATTCTAATTAAAGTGTATAGTCCAAGAGCAATTAAAGGAATATTTCTTAAAATGTGTCTCTTTTTATGTTTTAAAAGCAGAAAAAGCAAGCCTAGTGTAGTTTGATGGTCAGATAGTTTAAATGCATTACCCCATGTAGAATAGAAAATAGTAACAGTTTTTAAAGCATTACATTATTTTTTTTTAAGAATTTGTCTTCCTGTAATTTTCTTCACAATTAAAATATCCTAATTTATATTTTAATAAAGGAGATGTAAGATACATAAAATATAGACTATCCAAGGTAATGTTTTTTAGATCTGAAACCATCATTGATTGACTTTATCATCAGTGTTCATTTCTGTTGTCTAGTTATCTATCCAATAATTGTATTGGCATAACAGAGACTGTATGTTAAGTGTAATACAGCTTTAGATTGTGAAATTGTGCAGTTTAGGTAAACATCAAATCCCTTTATTTTTGTACAGCAGATTTCCAACATTAGAACCATGTAGAATAAATATACTAGATGTTAAAGATTACACAATAAACGAACTTGGCAAACCAAATCTGAGATCCTTGCTTTTTGTTCAGATTTAAGACTGGTTTGTTTTTGTGGTTTTTTTGTTTTTGTTTTTGTTTTTTTAAAGGCAAAATATAATAGATGGTAAAATTTGGCAGTAATTCTAAAAGGATAGTTTGAGCCATTTAAAAAACTATGGGTAGCATTGTCTGTTTTTCAATATGTGGCTTTAATGATGAATTAATATTTTGAGATTTGATCAGAGGATGAAAGATCTTTATATGCATTGTTAGTTTCAAAGGTATTTACAAATTGATTACTAGAATGATAATTTTCTTACCCCATCAGTGACAAAGAAAATATCTTAGTATAGGCATTGAAATACAAAAAAATTGAACAAAATTTAACATATATCTTACACAAATACCTTTAGCATGATCTTGCATTTAGAATAAATACGCTAAAATTCCAAGTAAAGAATTCTTGCGCTTAAAGTGAATAGTTTGAGAGTTCTTTAAGTTGCTTGTGCATAATTATTGGTATTCTGTGGTATGCATCTGCATGACAACACTGCAGGTCATATCAATATTCCCATTTAATAACTGCGTGTTTTGAAATTGATTTCAAATGCAGTTGTATGGTTTATCAGTTTTTTTCTTTTTAAAAAATTTGTCATGAAATTTAGACTTTAGGCTTTATAGGCTTCAAGTAATCAACTAAGAAAATGGTATTATATATCTATTTATTGCTTAAAGATAGTTTAGACAAAAATTAAACTGAGAATGGTGTTGAAGTACATAACCTAATCTGCACATGCTACTTAAGTATCATTTTGCAAATATAAGCATTTATGTAAAATGATTTGCATTAGTATAGAATCAGTAAATTCCCCTATACTTAAAGGTTATTTTTTTTTTCCAAATCTTAAAATTGTTTTAAAATCTGTGCAGTGTATTTTCAGGGCAAAGTTTAGGAAACATATTTCCAGTCTAAAGAAAGGAGTTGATCTCCTCAGAAGTAACTAGTTCGCATCTTAAGAAGAATGTTCTCATTTGTACACTCATATATCTGATTATGTAATACATTGATTTTAACTGAAATTTTGTTTTCATATTTTTGTCTTGTTTATTTTCATGCTTTGCAGTAATATGAAAAATATCTTCTGTGTCATTTTGTGCATTCCTTTGCCATAAATTTTCAAAGGTCAACTTGATTTTTTTTTCTTGTACCAGTTTAGAAAATCTCAGATATGGTAAATGCCATCTTTAAAAACTTAAGTTGTCTTTGTTTCAGTTTTTTTTTTTTTTTTAATTAAACTTGGATAACACTTACAAAAAAAGTACTTCTGATTCCCAGAAATCCTAAAGAAGCAGGGGGAAGGCGTCCCTGACTTAGTCCATGTGATGCGCACATTAGCGAGTGAGAACATCCCCAGCCTCCCACCAGGGGGTGAATTGGCAAGCAAGTAAGTTACAGTCCACATGCTCTTACGATTTATCTCAGTACGTGAAAATGTTAGGTGTTTGTTTATCAGATGTGCATTTACCTAATTTCTAAAGTGATGCTATTATCTATTTGTGTCTTCAAAACACTTAATTTGTGGTTTAGTGTTTTTTCGATATTAATATATGGTGCTTGTTTAGAGTAGGTATCACAATGTCATTGGTTGTGACTATACTGAAGGCTGTCTTTTTCTTTTCTTTTTTTAGTTTCAGGTATACAAAACAATGTAATAGTTAGACATTTACACCCCTCACAAAGTGATAACCCCCCCCAATCTACTACCCCTCTGACATCACTCACAGCCGTTACATTTCCACTGTCTCTATTCCTTATGCTGTACTCCACATCCTGTAACTATATATATATATTAAATTATAGTTGACATTCATTATTATTCAGCTTCAGCTGACTGAAGGCTGTCTTTAGTGGAGGTTTGGGTTACATTCATTTCTTCATATAGCATAAGTGAGATAATGTAATGAAAGAATTTTTTAAACTAAGTTACATAACACTACAAAATTCTAAGTATCATTATTATAATTTGATCTTGTCAGTCCCTGGATAACTTAACACCCCAGAGATGAGCATCTTTCTCTTCCTGCATCTGGGCCATTTTTCTATATCTGACTTCCCAGTTGTTTTAGTTGCTGGTTAGTTGGATTATTGTGTGAGGATGCAGTTCTTGCCTTTTTCTCTTTGCACTTTATTTCATAGAACTGGACTAATGAAGCTTACATCTTTGTAAACTAAAGTGGAGACTTTAAGCTATTTTATAATTTAAGGCTTAACACATTTTTACCTCGGATATCCGTATAACTGACCTACAAAGATATAAATGTTGACTACTTTCCTTGATTCTCTACTGCATTCTATAAGTGTAGCCATATTCTTTATAATCATTTCACTAAACAGCAATTGGAAAAATATGTGTTCAAAGTTTTTATTTTTTTGGAAACGTTTTTTTCCAATATGACCTTTTATGAAATGGTTGTCCGTAAAATTGCTTCAAATAAATTTTGGAAGTAGGGAGGCTTCAGAAACTAATTCCTAGACTTGTCAGGGAAATGTCATACTTCACATTTTCAGTTTTAGTAGAGCTTTTGTAAAGGGGCATTACAAAGAGTACAAATTATAAATTATTTTACTACAACAGATATTGAAGTTACTCCTACTTCAAAAGTAGTATTCAGCTCTTAACCAGAATATATTAGTATGATTACCTTAAGAACTGCATCGTCATTGCTGACTCATAATCACTTAAGCCAGTTCAAATAGAAGTTGACCATATAGACTGATTTAAATAAATAAATAAATGACTTTTAGTCTTCTATTAATTGGGTAGGTGGAATGTTACACTTTAGAGTAAATTTACCTCTGCTTTAACATTGGGCCCCAAGTATCTTAAAGTGAGTCTCACTTATTGACACTAAGAAATAGAACTAAATAGACAGTAGAAATTGAACTAGCAGAAATTGACGGTAGAAATAGAACTAAAATAATTTCCAAGTGTAAGATTGTTTTTGACATTTTAATGAACACCTGGCTGTGAGTTATTAAATAGTTTTATGCTCTGAAGAAGAATTAACTTTCTGCATTTTTTAAAATTTAGGCGGAATGTAATTGAAGCCGTTTACAATAGACTGAATCCTTACAAAAACGATGACACTGTAAGTAGCATTTTAGCTCCTCTGCTTTCCCTTCCCCTCCACTCTAAATGCATATCCTTCCTACCTGTTTTTGCAGAGCTGTTCACTGCACCCATTCTCTTACACACACCCCTGATTGATTGCTCTGAACTCTGCCTGCACCACAGTTCTAGTGATTGAGGACATAATCATGGTGAGTGGCCAACCTCTCTCCAAATAGAAGAAAGAAAGTCTCTTTGAATTATTCTGGGTTTTTAAAGCCTCTACAAACAACTTCAGAAGGTTTGCCTCCGCTAAATGTTTTTTTGAAGTCGGGAATGATATCTCTACTCAGAATCTTCAATTATTATCAGTTTTGTAAGCAGCTGCAAAAGAACTTCAGAATGCCCATCTCCACTAAATAGTTTTTGTGGTTGGAAATAGCTTTGCCAAGAACCATGAAGTATGTACTTCATTTAAATATTAAAGTAGAGAATTCTGTGTATATAAATAGACATTAGAATGCCATATTCTTCAATTACGTTTCCTGTTATAGTTCTGATGTAGTATGGTGTTTACAGAAAAGTGGTGATTTCAAATCATTTGGGCACAGCTCTGAAATATTTTGTGTGTTGCATTATGAAGCCTCCTCAAATCTCATATCACTTGAGGTCTTAATTTCTTCATATGCAATAAAAGTAGTGTTCTAAAAATAAATTGGGTTTGTTGAAGAAAATTTTAAAAATTTTAGTAGTTTTATTGGGTTAGAAATACATTTGGTCAGCCTCATAATAAAATCATGGTTCAAATAGTATTTTATTCCAAAACAAAACAAAGGGTTAATTCTTTGAACAGGTTAAATATTGATATTTCGTGTACACACATACACAAACTTACATACTTTAAAACACATTTATATCCTAAAAGTCAACTTTACAAACCTTTCTGCATTATCCGTAAAGTTACGTATTTTTGACACCTCTAAGCTTTAATTTAGTTCCTGTTTTGCTTTATTTTCTTTTATAAAGGACTCTACATCAGCTGATGATATGTGGTAAAACCGCTCATTCTGCCATGGAGTTTACCTTCACCTCCAAAGGAGAGTACAGCTCAACTTCACTGAACCTTTTAAACATCCATCCTCAACTTTAAAGAAGGGCATATGATATGGGTGAGAATGATTACACCAGAGAACTTCAGCAGTACAACAGCTAGCCCAGAACTGATTTTTTTTTTTTTTTTTTGTAAATTTGAGACTTATGTAAACGTGATTTCAAACCATAATTCATGTTGTAAATCAGACTCCAGCAATTTTTGTTGTATGATTTTGTTTTTTGTAAAGTGTAATTGTCCTTGTACAAAATGCTCATATTTAATTATGAACTGCTTCAAATCACTATCAAAGTTATAAGAAATGTTTAGCTTGTTGTGTGATGCAACAGATACATAGCCCTTTCAAGTCATGTTGTGTTTGGACTTGGGGTTGGGACAGGGAGAGCAGCAGCCATGTCAGCAAGGCATTCAAATATGCACGTGATTATGGAGAATAATTCCAAAATCTTAAAAAGTTGAACATCCAGGGAGTTCATTGAAATCTATCTTAATGTTCTTGGCAGTGGGATTGGCATTGTTGATAAAGCTGGTCCTTTCATTTAACTGTCTTTTAGGTTGTTCTCTATTTGTTGCCATGAGTATTGCAGGTAATACAGTATATTCATAAGAATATCAATCTTGGGGCTAAAATGCCTTGATTCTTTGCACCTATTTTACAAGTCCTTACATTTAGTTATTAATTGATAAGCAGCAGCTTCCTACGTATAGTAGGAGACTGCCACATTTTTGCTATCATGATTGGCTGGGCCTGCTGCTGTTCCTAGTAAGATATTCTGAATTCCATTTTATCAATAAAGCTTGATTTAACAAACAAGAAATTTAATCATGTATGTGTAATTCCTCTTTTACCCTACCTTTTTAAAACACCATGCCATTGTAAATGAGAAGTTTCTCATGGGGAAAGATGTTAGTCTCTTTTAATTGGAAAATCCTGTTACTCAAGGCATAGATGGAACTGTTTCCCTTCCATTAGAAAGACTAAAAGATTTAAGTCTCTGTTGTTCCTTAATCTGTTTTTAAAATGGGTTTCTTTCTTGCTGCTTAATTTTCATTAAGATATGTATCAGCTTGAATTTGCCTACTGTTTAATTAAAATAATTGTCAAAGCTTGACAATCTAACACTCTATGGTAGGTGTGTGTGTGTGTGTTTGTGAGTGTGTTTGCCTGTGATTTTTAATTGACCCATGTCTTTAGAATCCAAGTAGTTAAGATGTATTGTGATTTGAAATATAGCATGTTGATAATATTTAGCTGTTGGCCTTTAAAAATAACTTTCAAAGCTTATTGAATTGTAGATATAAAAATAACCTAATTTAATTTAGGCTTAAATTCCTCTGATTAAGCATGTGAAAGTAAGTTTTAAAATCTGTCACATTGAAAAGACTACTGTTCTGTGCCCTTCTGTATTTTTGTCTTTTTAGGTTGAATATTGTATTTACCACCATGTAATTTAATCATTCAGTAGGCAGATTCCCCACTAGAAAACTATTAGAATATAACATTGAATACAAAATCAAAACTTTGTATAAAAGATAATCAATTTTGTTATATTTGTTTTTTCCATAACTTGGAAATACACATATTTGTATATATAGACTTAAAACTAATGTAAAGTTAGGGGAGTAGTGGGAAAAGTAATGTGAAATGTCTCAGATTTAAGTAGTTATATACCAGCAAAATATTTTCATTATCCCTCTTATTTGTGAGGTGACTAAATGTAACTTAATTGTATTTAATTTATATCTTAATCTAGCATGAAGAAAAAAAGTACTATTTATATTTAGAAATTCATAACAGTTGGAATTACAGAATCAATTCCGTACTTAACTTACAAATAAATGCTTAATGTCTAAATCTGTGGTAGAGTGCGAAGTATGATAATGTTTTAAGTTATGGCTTTGCAAGCATCTAAATGTGCATTTAATGAATACCAGTGCTTCTGGTATAGATTTACCAAGCATGCTAGTACTGAAAACCAAATCCCTGTTACAAGAAGCCAGATCCTTAATTTTTTAAGTAGACTCAAGTTTTTAGTTGCAGAAATTTCAAAATCTTTAATTAGATTTTGAAATGCAAAATCTTAAATCACAAGTAAAATATGTGATGGAAAGCTGTATTTCAAATCATTAGAGCATATTTAGAGCAATTTTTAATTTGAGTCTTTAAATAAAACAGAGGAGGTTAAAATATTCCTCTGTTAAAGTTATTAGTACTGAAATTAGGCTTGGAAGTGAGAGAAACCTATTATTAAGTGTGATCTAAGAAGACTAAATCTTTTCCACATGAGTCAGCATTGGCATACTAGATATAGTTTTTGATTATAAAAATACAGGAAGGAAGTATACATTATAACAGTGGACTGTGTGTGTTCTTGATTTTGGGGGGTAATGGTGGTGGTAGGGGACCAACCACATTTTTACAAGGCACTTTTGCACTTCTATTGTGCACTTCATTTTTGTACCACTTAAATTCTTGACCTCCCACCCCCCCCTTTTGTGTGCTAATTAGCATCTCAGGGCAATGCCTCAAATTTTTTTGATGTGTTATATGTTATTTTCTTTGGAGGGAAAAAGTTCATGTGTAATGATAATATACTATTCAAAGTGTACTTTCATTTAAATGTTTTAATAGGATGAACCCAATTTGCTGCTTTTAATAGGAAATTCATTTTGTATAGCAGACTCTTGTTACCCTAATGTTAAGGAATTTCACTATCTTTTATTGTTTTAGCAAGGTAAATCTCTTGATTGCTACTTTCTTAGGGAATATACTTTTACAGATAACAGAAGCAGTTCTCAGTATTAGCATTAACTTTTAAAAATCCAAGAGGTATTTTTCTTACTCAGCTTTAGAACTATTTCAAACATATTTTTAATTATAATGCATTAACTTGCTTCTAGAATACTATGCAATTAGTGGACTGCTTTAGCCACTTAATTTTTTTTACTAACTTCATAACATTAAGAAATTTAGATCAAAGAAAAATCAATCATGTAATTCAAACAATCTGAATTATAGCAGTACTTTTAGTGATCATCCGTTTGACCATATAGTAATCCAGCTTATAACTGCTTTTCCACAAAATGTATTCACTAGTTATCTTCAAAGCATTGTTCTAAGCTAAACACCTTGGACTTTAAAGAAATGAATAGGTCCTTGCCCTCAAGGAGTTTACATTTGAGTAGAATTTATAATCTAATGTATGTTAATATAACTATCAGTCATCCAACCTGAACAAGGCAGGTCTCTGCCCTAAAGAGCTCTCGTTTACTTCTTTTATTCATTTGAAAACTCTTTTCTTCTGTTTATTTTCTGCTCTGCAAAATTTAAAAAGCTCATTCAAAAGAAAATTTTGCTCAGCATAGGAATAAAGTTGGATTAATCAGGCTCAAGTTTATTCAGTATGTTTGATTGCCTTTAACAAATGGCCTTTACTCTTCCTGCTGAGAGCAGCAAGTCAGAGAAATAGGTAATGAATTTCTTAGAATTCTCCAACCCTGAAATATTGATGGAATTTGAGTTTAAGGCATTTTAATACATATGTATATACACACACACACACACACACACACACACACACACACACACACATATATGTAGCTGACTTTATCTTATCTAAGTAAAACTGTTCTTTCTTGAAAACACACTGCCAGTGTTAATATCCAATTTTAGCCAAATAATTACTATGTGTTTTAATTTTTTAAAATAATTTCACTATCTTTTCTGGACAAATTCATATAGGAATTCAGTTTGTGATTTCTGAAAGAAGGGATTAAATTGGTTAAGGGTTTTTTGTTTTCTTTTAATTTTGAATTTCATAATGTGTATACTTTTAATTCATAAAGTTTGAATGAGAGGTTTAAGCCTTTTATTGTTTTGATTGCTATTTGTACAGTATCATGTTAGGATTTGGTATTAGAAACTATTATGTAAATATTTCAGTATATAAATGTTTCTCATTGGAGGTTTTTCTTTGAAGGAAACTTAAAGAGTTTCATTTATTTTTGCTTGTAGATCCTGCTGGTGAGATGACCATTTTTTAATTGAGTCATCTAGTCTTCTAATTAGTTGTTTTCCCTCTAGAATTTAGGAAGACTTCTTTATAGTTAAAAATTTTAGAAGCCTAATTTTACTTTATTTTTTTCATTAATGTGCCATGAGTTTTGGATTGTATTTGTTTTAAATTATACATTTCTTCAGAATATGCTTGAAATATTTAAGAATACATTTTCCAAATGTTATAATACTGTGTTGTTTTGTTGGTCAGAATAAGTGTCAGTTAAGTGTTAGTTATTACTGATAGTCAGAATGCTATATACAGAAATGATGGGAGGCAGTAGGTTCCAGTTCATTGTCAAATGAACATTTCCAGTTTGGGTCCCCTCAGCACAGATTCTTTCCCTTTTACCTGCTTTATACATACATTAAACTCATGGTTTCTGCTTCCATCTTTTCCTAATTATGTTACCAGCAAGTAGAAGTGTGCCAATTAGAAAAATTAAGATGTATTGAAATTGTAGTTCACACCGTATACTTTTATATACTTAGATGGGGGAAAGTTTGTTTAAACTGATATAATAACAAAAGGACTTTTTTTTTGCCCTTATTCTGCACGAAATGTTGCCTCATTTCTTCTACTACCCTCTTGGTGGTTTCTCTCTCTCTCTTTTTTCAAACTGAAACAGGCCAATTCCATTTTCTTGAGCATTACCTCACCAAGGCCAATTAATACTATGTAAAACGGCCAAAAATAAGAAAACTTGGGAGACTGAGGGGTGGGGCCATGGCAGTGAGCACAACAGAGGAGGATTACTCTTACAAATTTTTAAAGCCATGGGAAGGTCTTCCGTGGACCCAGCTGTACATTAAGAACTGTTGCATCACATAAACCAGCAAGAACCAACCTTTGCTTGTTCAGATAATTTGATTTTTCCAGCAAGGGAAATAATGATAAAAATTACTGCTGCTTCAACATAGAAACAACGGAAAAATGAATGCAATGTTTCTTTACCACAAAACCCAACCCTTCAGTTCTTTTCATTGCTCTAAAACCCAGTTTTCTACTAATAGCTTTGTCACTGAATTAAATGTTTAGAAAAATTGTTAAGAGTTTTTCCTTTCTTTTTATAGTACTCCTGATCCAGTAAAGGACATTTAGTCACATTTGCATTTGTATGGTACTATCTGAGGTAAGTTAGATTTGTGTAGGAGATTGGGTAGCTGCAAAACAAAATTAATAATAATTAGGTATAGACATAAATTCATTATAGCAATGGTTCTTAACCTTTTAGGGTCACAGGCCCTTTGAGACTGATGAATCCTAGGAACTTCCTTACCCAGGAAAATGCATACACTGTACATAACTCCCCAAAGTTTACAATATTGCAGTAGTTCAGGGGCCCCTGCTTAAATCCCATACTATAGCATAATAATAGGGCATCAGCTTTTTTCCTGCAAAGCCATAAGAAATATTTCAAGGGCATCAAAATAATTTGACTCTATTTTAAAGAATTGTTTCACTTTTTAAAAGATAGAGGAGGTGGATGTGGGCCTACGCTGGAATCTGATATTAAAATGTTCTTTTTAAAGGTGGTATTTTGGGGAAAAGGAGAGTGATTAAAGGTGGAAAAAAATAGTATTGAGACTAGTTTTGGAGAATAACATAATTCTCTGATTTTGCTACTTTCGAAACTCAACAAATTGAATGTTTGGAATGTTTCTGACCTGCATTAGTGCAAATATATTCACAAACAACACACCTAACTGTTAGATCTCACTCAGGTTTTAAGATTTTGAGCTTCCTGGTATTAAGAGTTCATTAAATTTTTAATTTATTTCAGATTCCAAGGAATTAGATATTTATTTACTGATACAAAATGTTAAAATAGGATCTAATATACTGCAACGTATAGGATTAATGAGACTTCTACTAAAATATAACTACTATGAAAAAATTCATTAGCTTGTTGCCAAAATTGGACATTCAGTCCATTCCCATTTGTGGGAATTTTGAAACAGAAACTATTGTCTTACCTGGGTAGCCCTTAACGAAGTCAATAGCATACCTGCAGGAAAATACCTTGTTTGTAGTAATGTGCCCCAGTTCTGGTTGGTTTCAATGTTCAAATGATTTTGTTTCACTTAATTTGTATAAATGTTATAAGTGGAGAGACCATCTACATGTTAAAAGCATTTTGCATTATCTATAGATTGATTTTTTTAAATCTATAAATGTAAAACTAATACAACTGCAGAAATATTTTTCCTAAACAGTGTATAACAAAATTCACAGTAACTCACTCACTGTTTGCAGTTTATGTGATCCAAACTTTTAAAGAAATTCCACAAATGTATATTTTGTATTATGTGCCATTTCCTGGTCCAAAGAAAATATGTGAATTCAGTTCTAACTTTAAGAATGTACTTTTTTGTTTTCAAGTCTGTTGGAGAAATTGCATTCAGCCTGTGGATGGTTGCCGATTATATGTGAGATGAAAAGTAGAAATAATTTCTAGTTTGCAAAACTGGTGCCACTAAATAAACAGGCAATTGCATAATGTGTGTGTATTTATGATTGATATTGCAAGCAGCATTTCTGTTCTGGCTAGAGGCCTGGAAAATTTGAAATTAGTTATTAGGAGTCCTCAAGAGAATCTTTTTCAACTGAACTTGATTAATTTGCTTAAAAAGATAGACCTGATAGTCACAATTTCAATTAGACCTGTCCATTTCTGACTTTAGGAATATTACTTTTGAAAGCCAGTAAGTTTGGGTTGATGGTTATTTTCATGAAAACATCCCCAAAATAAAGAAGCCAGAAGTAGTTCCTCTTTGACAAGAACATTCCCATTGTCTTACAGATAATACATATGTCTTACACCCTTGAGGAGTTGAGATTGGGAGTGGTCTGGAAAAGGACTTACCCCCCTGGTGTCCCTGGTGTCCCTGGCGTACTGCCAGCTTTGTAGGAGAGAGAGAGAGAGAGAGAGAGAGAGAGAGATCGTTCAGGATGCATCCTTTCTCTCCTGATTCTGATAAGTGGTTGTACTTCTGTGTCCATTCTTGTCTGAAAGTGTAACTTATTTTATAGGCTTGCACAATTAATTATTGGGATTTTAGAGTACATTGAATTGTTGACGTAAGTGAACTTATGTGACTGCAAGAGCTTATTTTGTTCATTATAAAATAAATGTGTAATGAGCACATAATAATGAGGCATCCTAATCGAAGGTAGCAAATCTTAGAACTAAGTACGGTTGAGGCAAATAAGGATTTACTTGGCTTACTTGTAGCTAGTACTGTTCACTTGTCAAGGCATATCCTTTTTTTTTTTCTTTTGTACTTTTCCACTTGAAAATTGAAGCTAGGTTTTTGTGGTTTTTTAGTAAAAAAGTTTATTTCAGTTATTTTCCCTCTTAATTACTTACTAAAAACCTAATATTGAAGTATTTGTCTTTCTCTTTGTTCTTGTTACCACTTAATAGCGCAGACTGAAATTCCCATCAAATCACAGACGTTTCAATTCCAGTTAAAAAGTCTATTCTTAAATGATCTACCCCAGAAAAACTTGGCTTGCATGCCCTCTGTAAGACTTTTGTTTACTTGCCACAAAACCAACCACTTACCAGAGACTGGTAAAAGATTTGTGCTCTGCTGCTGCCTCTCGTCTACATGAGATTTAGATTTGTTCTAATACCTCATATAAGGTGATTCAGAGAGTAAAAAGCTTTTTATTAGATTGTGTGTTTCATGTTAATAGCTGTACTGTTATCTAAATATGGTGTAGTGGATTTGCTAAACGTACTACATGTGTGTCCTTTGTTCTCTGCTATAGTTTAGGTCCAGGCTTGGGTCTGCCAAACCCAGGCACTTTCTTCATGGCTTTCCTTACAATGACACAAAAGCTTTTCCAGGTGGTAATTTAAACCAGTGAAATTTCCCAATATTTGACCATTTTTGATCTACCAAAATGGCAGTTTTATCTGGTTCAATTTACTAGTTTCTGAAATTCTTGAATGATCAGATTCCAAGTCAGTATTTCTCTCATTACTTATATTTCAATTTAATCATGTCTCCTTAGAATTGATCCTCAGAACTGGATAACAGGTTTTTTAAAAAACATATACTTGTATATATATTTGAGTAAATTTGCAAATACGACATTTGATATAGACAATACCAAATTTATAATTCCTATCTTGAAATTAAATGAGAGCTCTTAAGATAACTTTATTTTAAATTACTAACTTATTCTATGTCACTTCCAACTTTTCATAGATTATGATCCTACAGATGCTCTAGTATTAGATCAACTTGCTGCTTAGACATTGGTATGAGAAATGTATCAGCAGTGACCTGGAAAGGAAATAATATTGAATTTAAGTGTCCAGGCAAGATTATAATAAAGATAATAAAGATTGTATAATAAAGCATAAAGATGGGAAAGTTATGTTAAGGTTTTGTTTTGAATTACATAATTAAGTGAGGTGAGTGGAAAGTTCCTTTCAGACATTTTATTAAAGGTATTAAGATGCATGGATCCATTCAGTCGATGACTGAAACATCATTCACTGAAGTCTCTGAAACAGTTATTCTTTTAAGTGCAGTCTTTGTTTAAAGGTGGGTGAGAGCTCTAACTTTGTTCTAGATGACGTACTCCGACTTAGGTTGTAGCCATGTTGTGCCCTTCCTATAGATCTTTTTTGTATTATATTTTGCTATTTGTGTTTGTTTTGTTAATAGTGGACTAAAATTGTCTGGTGGTGAAAAATCAAAGGGTTTGCCAGAAGAGTTTGTGGCCTTTCTAGGTGAAGGGGTTGTATGTATACCTTACATTAGCATACTGAAACCATCCAGGATTGTTTTCTAAATTCTCAGTATAACAATCTAGGATGTGTATTTGATTCTATTTAAGAAAACAAAGATTTACTATATATCAGAAAATACTTTTAATTATTTTAGCCATTGATATTTTACCTGCTTACTAAGTAAACTGAAAGATTTTTTAAAACTAAGTCTCCAGAACATGCCTAGCAAAACTAAAATTTTCTAGTGATTGCATGTAGTAGAAGTACATGGGAAGTGGTTTTTGAAATGTCATGTTAGGAAATTAAAAGTCTCATGTAACCAATGCAAATTCAAATTTTATAACTGCCTTTCTTGATGTATTTTGACCAACAGACTCTTTGCTGCAGTGATCCTTAAAATAAAAAGAGAGCGGTCTTAACATTTAATAATAAGGGCAAGGAAACTGCTGCTGTGCCTAGATCACAGAAAGGAAGTTTGCTTGGTGTCCTCCTTCATCTCTAAAGTCAGAATGATTGCCTTGTTATTTTCCTTTGTTTTTGTTTTAAATATATAAGTTCCAAGACGAAATTCTGCTTTAGGGCTTTTGCAAATACTTTTTTAGAAAAGTCTGAGGGCATTGAATTCTGCATCTTTGGATATCATAAAGGTTTGCCAGGTGCTCTGTCCTGACTTTCTCAACTGGACTGTTTAATGACAATATGCTATGAGTGTATTACATATGCATGTATAAATATCCTTGTTCAAGGTCAACTCCGCAGAGCCTGTCACTAGTGTTACTGGTTCAACCTGACCTTCAGAGAGGTCTGCCGGCTTCACGACCAGATGGACTTGGCATCTGACAGGGACCACAGTATTGGTAAAAGCTTCATCTCAGGTGAAGCAGGGCTCCAAGAAGGAAACTTCCTAGAGGGCAAATCTCCATAATTTGAGATAAGAAGACAATAGCAATTTTTGAAGATCACATAGTTGGTTCTCTAAATCTACTGCAACTGTCTTGATATTTTAGTTTTCTTGGACTGAAAGTCAAACACTTGTTCAAAAATCATTTGTTCAGGTATAAAAATTTGAATATGAAAATAATTGTACTTTTTAATCTTAGAATCTGATTTTCTTTGACTTTAACTTGAAGTCATTTAATAAAGTTGACATTTTTCTTTTTGGCAAGGAAGGAAGAAGAAAAGAAACTGGAGGAGGGGAAAAATAAATACTAAGGGCAAAAAGAGGAGGTTTTAAAGTAAAAAAAACCAAGGTATCTTTTTGAGTTAAAATTCTACTTTTCTGAAATTCAAATGGAATTATTCAATTTAGGCCCCATAAATCATCCTTAGGTTTTATAACAGTCAATAATATGTCACAGGTTGGTAAATCAGTCAAGTCTCTGTTCTCCATTATGTCCCTCCAAAGTATTAGGGAAAGGACGAGGAGCTCTAACTTTAGTTGTCAACTGCTACTTGTATATTCGATTAGAAAAGCAATTAAAATGAAGTTAAGATAAGGGGTGCAGATTTTCATTTTACTACCAGTTTTATTCTCTGAAGCATTGGTTCTCAATGTGCCACCTGCCAGCAAGATAGAATGACCTAGGAAGCTTAAAAAAAATCCTTCAGCAATAAAGATGAAATTAGAAGGTTCACGCTGAATGCCTGCATTCTCCCTTGTACCCCCTCAGATCTTCTGTTCAAATCCCTGCTGTGGCTCCTGTTTCACTCAGTAAAAGCCAAAGTCCTTAACCGTGGCCTACAAAGCCCCCTATATGGTCTGGTTCCTGTGACCTCTCGGACTTAACTTCCCTCACCCTGAGTTAGCCACACTGGTCTCCTGGCTGTCCCCAGAACCTGTTTGCACTCAAACCCTAGGGTCTTTCAGGCACTTGCTTCAGCTGTTCCCTTGGATTGTTTCATTGGCCAAAGCAAGTCACATATAACTTCAAGGGGACCTGAAACGAACAAACCAGAATACTTGTGAGCAACCCTAATTACCATGGAACCCCAATATGCATCCGATGGCTGAATAAGCCCGTGGGTGTGTATAGGCCTACAGAAAATGAGATGGGAGTTATGTACACTCCAAGAGACTGTCTTACTGGAACTGAGCTTTGAGCAAGGCTTGCTAGCAGAGGCTGGGGCCCTATGAGACGGTCTCGTACTGTGAGTACTCATAATTATGAGAAAGAGGTTGATGTTCCTGCATCTTCGGAGTGATACGGACAGCCCGGCATTGAGGTGAGGTTAACGGTGCATAGGCAGAGCTAAGTAGGAAGAGTTCCAAGCAGAAGACACGTGTGCGCAAAGTAGGGAAGGCAGCTGAGGCCAGTGGAGGTGTTGGTCCTTACAGGAGCTTCCCACACTCGGAACCCCTAAGAGAGCTGAAAAGGTATATCCCCAACAAGACCTGTTTTCTATGTCCTTTGCTTCTTGAAAAGAGCTTTCTCTAAGTTATCTAAGTACTTATCTCAAATCAGCTTTCCTGTCAAGTCCAGTGGCATTTCAGTGACACAGGGAGAAGTTGTCCTTCCCTCACACACCACCCTGTGCAGTGCTGCCCCAAACCTAACAGTTTAATATGGGCTGATTGCCCAGCCAGAAAAATGTGTCTGTGACGTGCCCCACCCGAGTGGAGTGTTCTGGAGCCTCTGGAAAAGGTATGGGTTGGGCTGTAAAGAGCCTTGGCGATGGTCTGGCAGCTGTGCATCTACACAGAAGACATTCTTCATAAACTTAGCTGAGCCCCCCTGAGCTGGCCTGGCTAGCCCCTGGCCAGCATGAGCCAGGAGCTGTGGTCTAATTTGAACTGTGCTCTTTAAGGCAAGTGCATGAGAGAAGCGGGGACCACATGAAATGCTGTTTGAGGTTTCCTGTTTGCTCTCCCTCTTCTGTCACTGCCCTCGGCCACCACCACCCTCCAAGCCAAAACAACATTCAGGCAATGAAGTTAGAGCTAAAAGCAGTCAAGTATTTGATAGTTCATCATGTTCCAAGTTTTTACAATGGACAACATATATTTCATAATTTAAAAAACAGTCTATGAAAGAGGGACTCCCATTTATCAGCAACTTATTTCTGATATGACTGTCTTAGGATGTATCATTATTATGTGCAGATTTTTGAGCTGCTTCTAAAGCTATTACCCTAGTACATTCATTGTATAATTTGGATGTAAACTTTGCAAGACCCTTTGTTGTATCCAAAAGCTTCCCTTCACCCATGGTGCTCTGCTTCCTTCCATTCTAAAGCAGTAACCTATACCAGTTGTGGCTAGGACATGAGGTAAAACAATAACATTTTCTTAGTAAATATGATTCTCTGAATGTAAGTGGTGAGCAAAAAAACAAGCAAAACCCAACAGCATGGGCTTTGCTCACTCACGGATACTTCCTACTGGTCCAGCTGTCCTGTCCCCACATTTCTGGGGGAGAATTATTAACCAATATTAAATAAACCCTGCTGTCACTAATACTGAAATATGCTAAAGCTGCCCCTGTCAGAGGCCTGTCCACTACCATCCACACCTGCCATCCAGATTTCTTCCTCTGAGACTCCTGGGCAGTTCATGTGGAAACTGTTTGCGGTCTCTTGCTGTGGACCAGCAGATACAGTCCTCAATCTCATCATCTTCTCTATATAATGATGCCTTATCTCATGGGGGTGCTTCTGGGAGCCCCAACGTGAATTGATGTTTGCCACAGAGCCTATATTTTAAGTTCGACTACATATGCATCCAAATTTGTGATAATCTTTCCAGTCCTGTTCTTGTGATGCAGGGAAAAGACGAATCAAATAGAAATTCTAAAACTATGAATTATTGTATAAGTTGAAGAATATTAATAATTAAAATGTACTAGATTTATCTCCCAGAGTGATTTAAAATAATCTATAAAACAAAAGTCCTCAAGCTGGGGAAAAAACAGGATTTTTTCCAAACATTTTTGATTGACATTAACCACCCAAACTGACTTCTCAGGGAAGGTCTCACCAGCTTTATTACCTTTTGACATAATTTTTTCATTGTAAAATTTATCATTTTAACCACTTTAAACATAAAATTCAGTGGCATTTACAATGTTATTTAACCATCACCACTATCTATTTCCAGAGCAATTTCATCATCACAAACAGAAACTCTGTACTGGTTAGGCAATAACTCCCCATTCTTTCCTCCCCTCAGCCCTTGGCAACCTCTGTTCTACTTTCTATCTCTAGGAATTTCCCTATTCTAGATATTTCATATAAGTGAAATCATACACTATTTGTCTTCTGTGTCTGGCTTATTTCACTTTGCATAATGTTTTCAAGTTTCATCCATGTTGTAGCATGTGTAGGAATTTTATTCCTTCTTATGACTATTCCCATGATGTATATACTGCAGTTAGTTTATTTATCTATTTCTCCATTGATGGACACTTGGGTTTTTTCCACCTTTGGTCTATTGTGAATAATATTGCTATGAGCATGGTTGTACAAGTGTGAGTCCCTGTTTTCAATTATTTTGAGTTTATATCTAGAAGTGGAATTCTGGGTCATTTTGTAATGCTACGTTCAACTTACTAAGGAACTGCCAGACTGTTTTCACAGAGGTTACACCATTTTACATTCCCACCAGCAATGCATGAGGGTTCCAATTTCTCCACATCCTCACCAACACTTATTTTCTGTTTGCTTGCTTGCTTGTTTGTTTATATAATAGCCTTCTAATGAGTGTGAAGTGATATCTCACTCTGGATTTGATTTGCATTTACTTGATGACTAATGATGTGGAGCATCTTTTCATGTACTTATTGGCTATTTATGCCTTTTTGGAGAAATTCTAAGTTCTTTGCCCATTTTTTAATTGCGTTGTTTGGGGGCTTTTTGGTGTGTTGTATGAGTTCTTTATATATTCTGAATATTAATACCTTATCATATAGGTGATTTGCAAATATTTTCTCCCATTCTATGGGTTGTCTTTTTTACTCTGTTGATATTTAAACTGTTTAGTGTCTTTTGATGGAGAAAAGTTTTTAATTTGGGTGAAGTCCAATTTTTTTTCTTTTGTTACCTGTGCTTTTAGTGTCATACGTGAGAAATTATTGCCTAATCTAGGGTCATGATTTTCACCTATATTTTATTAAGGGTCATATAGCTCTTAAATTTAGGTCTGTGATCCATTTTTCAGTTAAATTTTGTATACAGTATAAGGTAAGGGTCCAACTTCATTCTTTTGCATGTGGATATACAGTTTTCCCAGCACCTTTTGTTGAAAAGATTACCAGCTTTATTTATGATGATGGATTGAGCTATTACTTTTCTCTTCCTGCCTCACCTGACATTGGAGACAGAAAGCTTGCAAACTGCAAACTGCTTCTTCCCCCTCCTATTACCTGGCTGGTGAGAATCAGTCCTGTTTCCTACAGTAATAATGGCACTTACACTCCCCATTTAAAATTTCCAATTAGCCAAGACAAATAGATTCTGCAGTTCTGACTACCAGCAATTTATCTGCCTGCCCTCCCCATGAGGCTGGTAGATGGCTGTGAGAATTAAGGAGACAATATATACAAAATACGGAGCATAGTGCCTACCACACAGCGGATGGATCAGGGCGCTTCCTTTCTAGGCAATAGATCCTATACTCTCTCGATAACTTAAGCAAAAAGTGAGATTTATAGAAAGGTCATTAGAAGCTCACGTACATATAGGAAGGCTGGAAAACCAGGCTTGGAAATGGGTTTCCAAGGTAATTAGAGGAAGGGTCTATCCTCTTAGCTTCATACTGGAGCAGACACCAAAATTTAGTGAAGCACCAAGACTGTACATAATGCTGTATAAGAGATTTCCCAAAGGAAATCAGAGCACAGTGAGCAAGAAAGAGTGAATGCTAGGCAACAATTTATGGCAACTGTTATAATTCATCTCGTTGGTTTCCCAGTATCCATATCCACACCCTTTTCATTCATATACTCCCCAAAATGCCTCACATGATGCAGGGAGACAATGCGAAGTGTTGTCAGTTACTGTTCCAAGTCCAGGATAGCTCTGTGATGTATGTGTATGTATGTATATGTGTCTATATGTGTGTGTGTACACACACTCATATACAGGGGGTGGTGCCAAAAAAATGTACACAAGTGGACACTGTGGTCGATGTTGCTCAAGCAGTAGTTCAGCGTAATCAGAAGTGTCTGGACGCTGATGGTAACCACTTTGAGCACCTCTTGTCATTGCAGACATCAAACGTGACTTGTATTCATCTTTTGTTATCGGTATATATTGAGTATTACAATTAATACAGTTTTTTTCCTTTCTTAAAATGTGTATGCATCTCTCTCTCTCTCTCTCTCTCTCTCTCTCTCTCTCTTTCTCCCCACCCTCCCCCCAAAAATAATATATTTGGTGGAACAATCTGAGAATACATTGGAAGCATTATGCTTCTTTGCCTCTGGAAACTTCAATGTGTATTTCCTGAGAACAAAAATATTTTCTTACATAATCACAGTGCAATTATTACAATCAGGAAATATACATTGATAAAATGCAGTGACCTAATCCACAGTCCATATTCAAATTTCATCAATTACCCAAAAATGTCTAGCATAACTGTTTTTGCCTCTCCAAGGTTCAACCCAGGATCATGCGTTGCATTCAGTTGTCACGTCTCTTTAGTTTCCTCATTCTGGAACAGTTCCTCAGCCTGCCTTTGTCTTTAACGACTTTGCCACTTTTGAGGAGCAGAGACCAGTTACTCTGAGAGTATTCCTCAGTTTGGGTTTGTCCAATGTCCCCTCATTATTAGTTTCAGATTATGCATTTTTGGCAGAATCACCACAGAGTTGATGTCATGTCCTTAGAGCGTCACATGAGGAGGCACATGTTATCTATTTGTTCCATTATTGGTGACATGATGTTTGATCACTTGGATAACGTGATGCCTGCTTTCTTCCTCCACTGTGAAGTCATTGTTTTTCCTTTTGTAATTAATGTGTGATTTGTGGGGAGATTGTTGGAGACTGTGTAAATAGTCTATTCCTCATGAAACTCACCTACCAGTTTTAGTATCAATTGATTTTCTAACTCCACTCCTTTCTATATTCTACTATAAGGAAAGGCTTTCCCTTTTTCCACCTTTTAGCTTTCTGAAAATTAACACATGTGCCCAACATATTCTCACCCTATTCCTCACTCCCCCTCTGGCTCCTACTCCAGCTCTGGGCTTCACCCATGCCCAAGCATTCCTGTCTCCCTCACCCCACCCTACTTTTGGCCTTGAGTCTGGACAATGTGCCCTGGCAAGTAGAGTGGACATTGATAATGTGCTATCAAAAACATTTATCTCTGAGAGAACATTACATCACTCTTCCCCTCCTTTTAAGTATTTTATTCCCTATCTTACATCTTGTGGATTTCTACTATTTTCCATCATCCCTTACAGTTTTAGACTTGCTATCACTGCTAATCTTTGTTTCATTGGCTTTTCCAAAAGTCAAAACTAGTTTTTTTTTTTCTTCTCAAAACATGAGTCCTGATTTGACTATTTTTTTATATCTTATTCTAAAGGTAGTTTTCAAAAATATACAATCCAATGATGTTTCTGTGAGACAGAATAGGGAGTAAAGGAACTGCAATGGGCTGAATGTTCATATGTTTCATATGGTCATATATAAAAACTCATGTTGAAACCCTAATCTCCAATGTGATGGTATTTGGAGATGGGATCTTTAGGAGGTAATTAGCTCAGGAGGGTGGAGCCCTCATGAATGGGATTAGTGCCCTCACTAGCTCTCTTTCCACCAGGTGAAAATACAAGAAATTGTCAGTTTGCAACCCAGAAGAGGGCCTTAACCAGAACCTGTGCATGCTGCCACCTTGGTTTCGGACTTCCAGCTTCCAGGACTATAAGCAATAAATGTTTGTTGTTTATAAGCCACCCAGTCTATGTCCTTTGTTATAAGCAGCCCATCCTGAGTAAGAAGGCAAGAATAGCAAAAGTAAGGTTAAGCCTGAAGTCAGGCTAGTATATAGGACACATATATTAGGGGCTTTGGTTGGTTTGGGGTTCCTAGTAGCCAGTGCAAAAGGATGCTTTATCATTAACTTATCTTCTATCATCACATAGAGGGTGATACTTTTTAAGTTTCCCAAACTGAAGTCACATAAAGTTTCCTACTGAACATGTGGAGTATTTTTGCTGTTATCCAGTGCATGGCGATTCTGTCCTGGCCTTAACATAGTTTCCTCACATGCATGCGCTGAGCAGAACTCAGACTTGCAGGAACCTCTGCAGATCTCTAGAGCTCTTTCCCTCTTCACCTTTTTCAGAGACTCCTGAGAATTTTAGTGGCCTAGGCTCCCCTGGACTCCCAGCTCTATCTGCTCAACGCAGGTAGGTCACCAGGCCCCACGTGCTCTCCGTCTCCCCAGGAAGGAAGTTGGGGCTTTCATGTTCCATGTTTCCCTTCTCTTGGGGATCCCTGTGTCTTGCTGCCTGATTGTTCAATGTCCCAAAAACGTTTGTTTCATATAGTTCATCTGTTTCCTTAAATGCTTCATGTGGAAGGATAAATCTGATCCCTGATACTTCATCTTGACTAGAATCTAAAGTCCCTTGCTTCTTAATAACCCCACACTTTTAAGTCCTAGCCTGGATGCACTAACCTGTGCTCAGAAATTTCAGGAACTGCTGTGTCTTCTGGGCAATATTTGTATAAAAATATCGTATCAGAAACTCAGTGACATTTTATTTCCTCTAACTGCATCCAAGTTGGATGTCCTCAAATCCACAATGACTGGGGAAAGGAGATTATGTGTTATGACAAAATCATGTTATGGTATTAGCTGAACCCAAGATTTCTTTCATTTTCTAGAAAGTAGTCATTGTTGGTTATCATGTCACATTTGTAGTCAATATTCGTCATGTAAACATGTTTACATCTTATATGGCTATGTATGGATATATGTAAATTTACTGAGTATACTCAATTCCCCATTTTCTGGGGAAAAGTAAACTATAATAAGTATAGAAAAAGTCAGTGCACTTAGAAAAAAATTAAAATCACCTAGGTATCGACAGAAGGGATCTACATGATAGAAGACATCTATTGTCTGGCGTCCTATGCTGGGTCTGCCACAGCCTGGGAATGCTCCTCCCTGGCCAACCAGACATACAACTTCTCCAAATAGAGCTGGGTTTCTCAACCCACAGCCCCTCTGGAGAACAAGGCTGTGGCCTACAGTGTAGGAATAGCAGCCTGCACAGCCAGAGATCCCATTCCAGTCAGCCATATTGAGACCATAAAATTGGGTGAGGAAGGGGCGAGAGAAGGAGGGTTCAAGCAATGGAGAATGCTTGACCTTGTCCTGGATTTCAAAAGAATGGGCTCAGCTAAGAAACTGCTCGCTGTTTTTTATTTTGGTTTATGTTTCCAAACGCTTTTACAGTGTTTATACCTTTGGATGATGGTTGTAGACGAGAAAACATGTTCCTAAATATAGCATGTAATTTTAGCTAGACAAAGCCTCAGGCTTACATCTAAATGATGATTCAAGGATATAACAGTTCCAGCCTTTACCCATGGGTAGTCATTGCTGGTCACTTTCGAGATACTACCGCATTTGCGGCTCAACTTGTTTCTACTACTTTTGCTGCCACCAACTGATGAACTCCTTCCATAGATCTTTAATCCAAATTCCCCGAGAGAGAATCTGATTGGCTGGCCAGTCAACCTCCATTCTCCAGTCTTGCTGGGCTGAGCTCCCTCTCTGGGCCACCTCATGGGACACGGCCAGACTGTGAAACAGCTGCCTTAAACTCAGGGGCCAACCTTTGACCTAGGGCTACAAGGTTACATGGGATAAAGCAGGAGCACCTGTGAGTATAGTGGGCATTCAGTCGCTCACATCCAGCATGTGAGTGGAGGATTTTACTTAACATTTACATGCAAGCCCCTGAGCTAATCTCTGTAGGAACTAAAGATGTGGAAAGGACCTGATTCCTGTCACTGAGAAGCAGTGACAGATGCTGTACGCAGTTATGAGACACACCAGTGAATGAACGAGAGTGGAAGAATGGCAGTGTCCAACTGATGCGTAATGTTTGTTCTGCCCTGAGCCAAGCCTGAGGATCCATTGCTTATCTCAACACCTGCTCCCTAATGAGAGCTCAGTGATAGTTGTTACTGTGGAGACAGCAGATAAAGCCCCATTCCAGAGTCTCCCAGGCATGTTCTTGTGTCCCACCCTGTTCTGTTGGACCAAGAAGCACAGCCAGTCCATGGTGATGCAGCTGCTTTTCTTGCAAATGGGAAAGAGCAGAGCGGGGGCTGAGTCCACAGGGACTGCCACGGTCATTCCAAATGGCTCCTAACTATTCCCCCAGGGCTGCCCCAAGCCCTGGCAGGCACTTTGGCTGGGCAAACGGGAGGTGTTCACTGGGGACTCAAGGAAGCTTTGAATGCATTCAGTTCTCCAGTCCCTCCACTCCCTGCTTGTTAGCAGGTCAGCTGACACCATTGTTTCATGGCATAGCTCCTATGTCTCTCTTGGAATTTGTGGATTCAGGTGAACTTCTCTTGCTGGGTTCTTGGCAGCACATTCAACTACTTTAGAGCTATCACCACAGTGGGTGGCTGGAGGGTCTTCCTGAACAGCAAGTGGCTGTGTTTCTCTGGGTGTCCCCCAGGCCCTATGGAGCCAGCCTTGTCCCTGTGGGTAAGAGGAAGGGTCACATGAGGGCTCCTACCCATTGCTTCTTAGGCAGAATGAGCCCTTGGCCTCAGAGTGATGCTTCCCAGGTCAGGGTGAGTCTAAGTGAATGAATAGCAAGGAATATTTTATGTAGCACTGCAGACACTGCTTGTACAAAGTCCATTTGTGTCTTAAGTTCAAACTGGTCAAAATTAATCTTTTCACTATAAAAACTCAGAATCACAATGCAAGCATGACTTTTGGAAAATCACCATTGAAATATATTTAGCTGTCAGCTTTTGGGAAGCACAGAAGCCAGTGGTCTCTTGCCCTGATGGAACCTGGGAGCAAGGGGCCACTCTCAATGACTGTTCCCACTGGCCAGGAGAGTTTTTCAAGGGCTTTGAATATGAATTGTATCGCTATGACTAGATTTGGCCTAATTTCTAATTTGTGAGCCATACTTGTTTGCTCTTTAAATGGAGGGTAGGAAATGTTTTCAGCAGTTGCCAGGGATTAAGAGGAAGTCTCACAAGCCAGTTAGGGATGCGGAGTTGTGGCTGATGTCTCACCCTCCCCCAACCCCTTCCTCCCAGGGGCCCCACAGCAACACTCCACTTTATCCTTAAATCCTTGACTTGCTAAATCCTTCGTAAATCTCTCTCCGAGAAAGGAACATGGCCCGGGAAATGGCATTCTCACAAACTCCTCAAAGGCGGTGTAGGCCACAGAAGTGCTAGTGGGAAGGCATGGCGGGCAAACCTGATTTCTAAATGGGATTGTTAAATGCTCCAGAATTGCCCTCTTAGAAAGTGCATTGGTCTTGAAGAACCTGCTAGGGACACTTGGGGTTTTTACCTCATTATCCCACCCCTGAGAAACCCCAAAGTAGGGAGATAGGCTGAACACACAGATTAGAGTCCCTTATATTTGAGTCACAATATGTCATCTGTTCAACCTTCTGTCATCCAAGATGAAAGTTATTTACTACTTACTCCCTTCTTATCAATTTTAATTCACTGGACAGGACTTTCCAACCTCTCAATCCAGAATGGTAGGCCCCCTGAGCCAGGTAAAGACATAAAAGGAGAGAGCAGTCTTTTTCAGTCTGCTTTCCTAAGGAAAGAGACTTGTATGGGGGACCCATAGAAGCAAGAGACACGTATTAGGTTGGTACAAAAGTAATTGCGGTTTAAACGGCTAAAAATAATTCCAAAAACCACAATTACTTTTGCACTAGCCTAATAAAAGCAGCTTCTGACACACCATTCCCTTCTTCAAGACAAGGGCTGTGACATGCCTGAAAGAACATGGCTGCTTCCTCCCACTTTGCACAGGGCCAGACAAAGCAGCTCAAGCGAGCACCACCACGTGGTTGACACTTACGGTGTACACTCTGTGCCAGGGACCACACAAAGTGCTTCCCATGCAGCACCTCATTTAAATCCCCAAGGAAACACCTGAAAATCATCCTGAGGATTAGAGACGGGGCACCACTGCTACCTGATTAAGCTGGGGCTTGAACCCAGGAAGTCTGCCTTCTAGTCCAGTCTCCTAACCACTCTTTGGTCCCCACTGGCAATCTGCTGAGTGGGTGAGCCACAGCCTTTTGCTTCCTCACCTTAATCTCAATTTGGCATTTATAGCAAATGCCCCACTGGAGGCCACTATGCACTGAACCCAGGAGCTTCTCTTGCAAGAAGCCCCTCCCTTCCCAGCCTGGGCACAGCCTCTGTCGCCTCCTCCACCCCCCCTCCACCCCTGCAGTCGATCCTACATAGTTATCCAGGGCTGAAGAGAAGTAAGCTGCAGATTCCTTTGTTCCCCAACTAAATTCCATTTCCTTTTCTATTGTCTAAGGAGTCTTAGCGATGAAACTTTACACCCAGCATATCCTGCTATTAAAAAGAAACTTCCATGGAGGTTGGCAAATTACCACTCACAGCTCCGTGAATGATAAAGTCGCAGGAGATGAGTGGCAGCAGTGCACCTGGTGGCAATAATTACAGGCTTGGCCAGAGAGGAAAGAAGGGATGAGGGCAGGCCAAATACAGCTGGGTGTGGGAGACGGCTCAGGCGGGGGTTTGAGCATGCTGGGGACAGGAAACCGGGCAGCTGAGGAGGTTACCACAGCTCCCACCCCAACCCTGCCCCTCCACCTTTTACTCTTTGCCTTGGGTTTCTTTTCTGATCTGTTTTTTTCCCTTATCTCAGATCTCTTTGTCCATCTTCCCACACCAGTACCAGATGGCTTATGAGGATCAAAATAAAAGCTCTTAGGCATCCTCATGTCAAACAATCTGTGTTTTGCTTCTTCATCTGGGTTCTCTGATCTGTATGATGTGTCAAAACCTGCCAGGAACACTCCAGAATGTTACTCCAGAGACAAGACTGAAGGGACTAGAAAACAGAGGTCACGATGTCCACTTTCCCTCAAGCGGGACTTCTTCAGTTACTCCTTTTAAAGTGGTGGTAGTACATCTTTTACCTGGAAAATAACCTACTCTCTTAGATCTATACTGTGGCTATTTAAATTATAACTTAAGCTAATAAAGATGAAATAAAATTAAAAATCCAGTTCTTCAGCTGCACAGCCATACTTCAAGTGCTCAGTAGCTAGTACATGCGGTTCACAGTACCATACATGACGGTGCAGCTAGAGAACATTTCCTTTAGTACAGGAAGGTCTGTTGGACAGTGTGCCTCACACACCATCATTTTTGTCCTAATGTTGATGACATATCACTGGGCAGCACTTCTGAAAGATGAGCTAAAACAGACTGTTAACAGTGAGGTAAAGGCTCCAGTCCATTTAGCATTTTTTGGAAACCACTTAGACAAGGATCCCATCCTCCGCCTCCTTCTCTCCAGGGGTAATCTGAGTTCTGAGGGTGAAACTGTGCCATAAAAATAGCTCCAAGAGTTATTGTGGCATTAAGGGTGGGGCATCCAGGACATGTGACAGCCTTAGTCCTTGCTGGCATTTGGATATAGGCTCTGTCTTTGCTGCAGCTTCTGTCCTGCTGGCATCTCCAGCATGTATGTTCCAGCCCATTTGTTGATGGCATTCCATGTCATAACTGAGAGATGTCAGTTAGGCTGCCAGCCCTCTCGGTCACCTCCAGCCTTTTTTTAGGGGACAAGAAACTTCGGGATGTTCCTGCAGATCACTCTGCATTGAGGCTGCCACCAGCCCCTTCATGTGATCACCTGCAGGCAAAGAGTCCTCTATTCTCCCATTCCAAGTTGCTCTCTGGTTTTATTTCGCACTCCCTCTTTTGGACTTAGCTCAGGATGGTGGGCTCTGTGCTCAGAAAGTTCTCCAAGGCCCAGAACGTTCTCAGCTCTAGTAACCCTTCTGTAAATTTCTCCCCCCCCCCCCCCGCAAGGTCAAACGCTTATCTCCTTTGGAGACAGAAAACACCAGCTCTTCTGCTTTTTCTCCTTGCTATTTTATGCAGAGCAAACTTTTCAAAAAGGGCTAGATAATAAATAGTCTCAACTTTGTAGTCCATACAATCTCTGTTGCAGCCACTCAACTCTAGTGCAAAAGAAGCTATAAACAATATATAAACAAATGGGTGTGACTGGGTTTCAATAAAACTTTATTTATAAAACTTTACCTCTGTAGGCCATAGCCTGCCAACCCCTGGTATATAAAGTCTAGACTCTAGGTCCTCTTGTATTTAGCACTTAGTATTAAAAACAATCATTTAGAATTAAAAAGAAAAGAAAAGAAAAATTATTCATGTGCATGGCTCTTACATTTAAAAGTCAGATGACTCTGCTATCAATTTTTAAAAATTACTTTTACACTCAAACGAGAATTTCCTTCTTTCTTCTAGGATATTAGTCCTACCCAGAGAGCACATAGAAAGTCCCCATGGATGTTTGAATGGTAAAAGAAAAAAATATGGGTAAAGGGATTAGAAAATAGTTAAAATAGTAATATTTCTCACCTACATTACAAAATGGACTAGCAATTCCAACCTAACTGTGAATGTGAGGCTTAATGAAAAAGGGTAGTTTGTAAAATGTGACTCACACACTGTCATGCACATTCCATAAATGCCCATCTCTTTCCATTCCAAACACTTTAGGGGCTAGGATGTCATGTGAGCAGGAGCTGTAAGACCCGCTCTCTCCTATTGTACCTGCACTCACCAACTTGAACTCAAATGCAATCTCTTCTGCATTAAGAAGAAAAAAAAAAAGCAGATTTTCCCCAAAGGAAAAAAATTTGAAATACTTAGCTTTTTCTTAAAACCACATAGCAGAGAGAGACGTCATCAAAATGGCAGCGTGAGGTGAGCCTCTGTAAAGCTCCCCTGGAATTTACAACTAATCGAACAACAATAACTCCACAAAGGACTCCCTGCACAGCAGACAGGCAAGATGAAGAGGCCCACTACTAAATTCACCTAAAGGTGGGCAGAGCGGGTGAGGAGGAAGTGCGGAGATGGAACCGCGTGGGCACAGGACGCAGACTAGCTCAGTGCTCCGAGCTCGCTGCTTCCCGGAACCACCGCAGTTGCAGGAGAGGGAAGAACTCGGACTGCTAGGGCTCCGCTTATGGCCCACAGGGCTGAAGGGACAGCATATAACACAGCTGAACCCAACGCTCACGGCAGAGACCTCGTAGAAAAGACTGAGGGAAGAAGGCTGAAAACGGTGGTTTAAGCCCTCACTGCCAAGCAGAGAATGGAAGCCTTAGGCACTGAGACTAGCCGCCCTCTCCCTACTCTCCCGGAGCTCGCCCCGCTCCCACCTGCCCAGTGCTAGAAGCGAAACAGTAGCAGTGTCAGATCAAAAGAACAGAATATTTGCTGTTCTGAGCACTGTGGACCACAGACACAGATTCGCAGCCCGACTGGTTCCGGCAGAGGGGAGGGAGCTGTGGAAGCAGGACCGGCTGTGGTGGTGGATGCCGCCATTGCTCTGGGCCACCTCTCACAACTCACCCCGCCCCTGACCCACCTATCTGGGAGGATCCCTGCAGGAGTAAACAGAACTGCTGAAACATACGGGCTCTGAATCTGGTGCAGGAAGAGCTTTGGAACTTCAAAAGCTCTGCATACCCACACGGACACTGCGTCCTGTGACCCAGGCAAACTATTAACAGAGAAGTCCGTCTCCCAGGGAATCCCCCCATTGTGTGAGAAGCTGTAATAGTGCAGAGAAAACATAGCAGTACCGTGTGAGAGAGAAAAAAAAGGCTGCAGTCGGAGAGAAAATAAAACATTCTACCAACAAGTACTGGAAAACAAAAGAAAGACTTCTTCCTATCAACCTGTTGCAGAAGCCACTCCTGTAGATGTCTAGGAAGAGAAACAATAAATCAGTAATTGCCATTAATAACCAAGGCAACAAGACAGCTCAGAAAGAAAGTGAAAAGTCTCCAGAAAAGGAACTTAAAAATATGGAAATATGTGACTTAAATGACAGAGAATTCAAGATTGCAGTTCTGAAAAAACTCAATGAGATGCAAGAAAACACAGAAATGCCGTTTAATGAACTCAGAAACACAATCAAAGAACAGCATGAGCATTTTACAAAAGAGATTGAAATTTTTAAAAAGAACCAAATAGAATTTCTGGAGATTAAGAACTCAATAGAAGAAATTAAGAATGAAATAACCAGCTTAAGTAGTAGAGTTGACCAGATGGAGGAAAGAATCAATGACATTGAAGATAGAAACATGGAAATTACACAGATGGAAGAAGAAAGAGACTTGAGACTTAAAAGAAATGAAAGAACTCTACAAGAACTTTCTGACTCCATCAGAAAGAGCAATATAAGAATAATGGGCATACCAGAAGGAGAAGAAAGAGAAAAAGGAACAGAGAATATATTCAAACAAATTGTTGATGAGAACTTCCCAAACTTGTGGACAGAACTGGATCCTCAAATCCAAGAAGCAAATAGGACACCTAATTACCTCAATCCCAACTGGCCTTCTCCAAGGCACATAATATTGAAGCTGTCTAAAATCAATGACAAAGAAAGAATTCTCAAGGCAGCCAGGGAAAAGAAGATGGTAACCTACAAAGGAAAGCCCATTAGATTATCATCAGATTTTTCAGCAGAAACTCTACTAGCCAGGAGGGAGTGGAACCAAATATTCAAACTATTGAAAGAGAGAAACCATGAGCCAAGAATAATATATCCAGCAAAGATATCCTTTAGATATGAAGGAGGAATAAAGACCTTTCCAGACATACAGAAGCTGAGGGAATTTTCTAATACACGACCTGCACTACAAGAAATACTAAACGAGGTTATTCGACCACCATCAACAGGGACAATCTGTGGCAACCAAAACATAAAAAGGGGGAGAGTAAAGGCCTGAACCGGAATATGGGAATGGAGAAAGTAAGCGTGCTGAAGAAAATGGAATACTCTAAATATCAAACTTTCTTTTATATAAACTTAAGGGTAACCACTCAAAAAAAATCCAGAACTGAAATATATACTGTAATAAAAGAAGGAACAGAGGGAAACATAGAATACTACCACACAGAAATAATAGACAACAAAAAGGCAAAGAAACAATGGAGACACAGCCTTACCAGAAAACTAAAGATAGAATGACAGGAAATCCTCACATATAAATAATCACCCTAAATGTAAATGGACTGAACTCACCAATAAAAAGATGCAGAGTAGCAGATTGGATCAAAAAACTAAACCCAACCATATGCTGTCTCCAAGAGACACAGCTCAACTACAAGGACAAGCATAGACTCAAAGAGAAAGGGTGGAAATTGACACGCCAAGCAAATGGTACCCAGAGAAAATCAGATGTAGCCATAATGATATCAGATGAAACAGACTTCAGGGTAAAAAAGATAACAGGAGACAAAGATGGACATTTCATAATGGTAAAGGGGACTATGCAACAAGAAGACATAACAGTCATCAATATTTATGCCCCCAATCAGGGAGCACCGAAATATGCCAAGCAACTACTAACAGAACTAAAGGGAGAAATTGACCAAAACACAATTATACTAGGGTACTTAAATACATCATTGACAGCTATGGATAGATCATCCAAACAGAAAATAAATAACGAAATAGCAGCCCTAAATGACACATTAGAAAAAATGGACATAATTGACATATATAGAGCACTTCATCCTAAAACATCAGACTATAGATTCTTTTCTAGTGTCCATGGAACATTCTCAAGGATAGACCATATATTGGGACATAAAATCAGCCTCAGCAAATTTAAGAAGATTGAAATCATACCAAGCATATTCTCTGATCACAAGGCTTTGAAATTGGATAGCAGCTGCAAAAAGGAAGCAGGAAAAAACACAAATACATGGAGATTAAACAACATACTTTGAAAGAACGACCAGGTCAAAGAAGAAATTAGAGGATAGATCAAAAGATACGTAGAAACAAATGACAATGAAAATACATCCTACCAAAATTTTTGGGATGCAGCCAAAGCAGTTTTAAGAGGGAAATTTATATCATTACGGGCCTATCTCAAGAAACAAGAAAAATCCCAAATAAATAACCTCATGTTACACCTTAAAGAACTAGAAAAAGAAGAACAAGTGAAACCCAAGGTCAGCAGAAGAAAGGAAATAACAAAAATCAGAGCAGAACTAAATGAAATAGAGAACAAAAAGACAATAGAAAAAAATTAATGTGATAAACAGCTGGTTCTTTGAAAAGATTAACAAAATTGACAAACCCTTGGCTAGACTCACTAAGATAAAAAGAGAGAAGACACTAATTAACAAAATCAGAAATGAAAAAGGGGAAGTTATCACGGACACCACAGAAATACAAAGGCTCATCCAAGAATACTATGAAGGACTATATGCCACCAAATTCAATAACCTAGAAGACAAGTTCTTAGAAACATATAGCCTTCCAAGGCTGAACCACGAAGAACTGGAAAATCTAAACAGACCTATCACCAGTAATGAAATTGAATCAGTCATCCAAAACCTTCCCAAAAGCAAAAGTCTGGGACCAGATGGCTTCACTAGTGAATTCTACCAAACCTTCAAAGAGGATTTAATACCAATCCTGCTCAAACTCTTCCAAAATATTGAAGAAGAGACAGTACTCCCTAACTCATTTTATGAGGCCAACATTACCCTGATACCAAAACCTGGTAAGGACAACACAAAAAAAGAAAACTGCAGACCAATATCTCTGATGAATACAGATGCAAAAATCCTAAACAAAATTCTAGCAAATTGCATGCAACAATGCATTAAAAAGATTATACATCACGGCCAAGTGGGGTTCATCCCTGGGGCACAAGGATGGTTCAACATCTGCAAATCCATCAATGTGATACATCACATAAACAAAATAAAGGACAAAAATCATATGATTTTATCAATTGATGCAGAAAAAGCATTTGACAAGATACAACATCCATTTATGATTAAAACACTTAATAAAATAGGTATAGAAGGAAAATACCTTAACATAATAAAGGCCATATATGACAAGCCCTCTGCTAATCTCATAATTAATGATGAAAAACTGAAGCCCTTTGCTCTACGTTCAGGAACACGACAGGGCTGTCCCCTATCACCTCTGCTTTTCAACGTAGTGTTGGAAGTCCTTGCCAGAGCAATCAGGCAAGAGAAAGAAATAAAAGGCATCCGAATTGGGAATGAAGAAGTTAAATTATCACTCTTTGCAGATGACATGATGCTATATATAGAAAACCCTAAAGACTCCACCAAAAAGCTATTGGAAACAATCAACGAATACAGTAAAGTTGCTGGCTACAAAATCAACGTACAAAAGTCCATTGCATTCCTATATACTAACAGTGAAATCTCAGAAAACGAAATACAAAAAACAATTCCTTTTGCAATTGCAGCAAAAAGAATAAAATACCTAGGAATAAACTTAACCAAGAATGTGAAGGACCTATATGCTGAAAACTATAAGACATTTTTTAAAGAAATTGAAAAAGACACAAAGAAATGGAAAGACATTCCGTGCTCATGGATTGGAAGAATCAACATAGTTAAAATGGCCATATTAGCCAAAGCAATATACAGATTTAATGCAATCCCCATCAAAATCCCAATGGCATTTTTTAAAGAAATAGAACAAAAAATCATCAGATTTGTTTGGAACCACAAAAGACCCTGAATAGCCAAAGCAATCTTTAGAAAAAAGAACAATACTGGAGGTATCACACTCCCTGACTTTAGCTTGTACTACAGGGCTACAATAATCAAAACAGCATGGTATTGGCAGAAAAACAGACACATAGACCAATGGAATAGAATTGAGAACCCAGAAATAAAACCACATAAATATGGACAGATAATTTTTGACAAAGAAGCTAAAAACATACAATGGAGCAAAGACAGCCTCTTCAATAAATGGTGCTGGGAGAATTGGATAGCCACATGCAAAAGAATGAAACTGGACTGCTATCTGTCACCATGTACCAAAATTAATTCAAAATTGATCAAAGACTTAAGCATAAGACCTGACACAATAAACTGTATAAAAAAAAAACATAGGTACTAAACTTATGGACCTTGGGTTCAAAGAGAATTTTATGAATTTGACTCCAAAGGCAATGGAAGTAAAAGTGAAAAAAAAAGAATTGGGCTATATGAAATTTAAAAGCTTCTGCACAGCAAAAGAAACCATTGACAAAATAAAGAGGCAACCAACTTAATGGGAGAAGATTTTTGCAAACAGTGCTTCCCATAAGAGGCTGATATCCAAAATATACAAGGAACTCATGCAACTCAACAACAAAAAAACAAACAACCCAATTGAAAAAGGGGAAGAGGACTTGAAGAGACATTTCTCCAAAGAGGACATACAAATGGCAAATAGACATATGAAAAAATGCTCAACATCACTAATCATCAGAGAAATGCAAATGAAAACCACAATGAGATATCACCTCACCCCAGTCAGAATGGCTATCATCAACAAGACAAATAGTAACAAGTGTTGGAGAGGCTGTGGAGAAAAAGGAACCCTCATGCACTGTTGGTGGGCATACAGACTGGTGCAGCTGTTATGGAAGGCAGTGTGGAGGTTCCTCAAAAAATTACGAATAGAATTGCCATATGACCCAGCAATCCCTCTTCTGGGTATCTACCCAAAAAATCTGAAAACATTTATACATAAAGATACGTGTGCTCCAATGTTCATTGCAGCTTTGTTTACGGTGGCCAAGACATGGAAATAACCAAAATGTCCTTCGATAGATGAATGGATAAAGAAGTTGTGGTATATATACACAATAGAATACTATTCGGCGGTAAGAAAAGATGATATAGGAACATTTGCGACAACATGGATGGATCTTGAGAGTATAATGCTAAGCGAAATAAGTCAGACAGAAAAAGCAGAGAACCATATGATTTCACTGATATGTGGTATATAAACAAAAAGAACAAGACAAACAAGTGAGAAACAAAAACTCATAGACATAGACTATACTTTAGTGGTTACCAGAGGGTAAGGGGGGTGCGGGGTGGGAGATGAGGGTAAAGGGGATCAAATATATGGTGAAGGAAGGAGAACTGACTCTGGGTGGTGAACACACAATGGGATTTATAGATGATGTAATACAAAATTTTACACCTGAAATCTATGTAATTTCACTAACAATTGTCACCCCAATAAATTAAAAAACAAAACAAAAAACCGCATGGCAGAAAGCTGAGGGCCAGATCCTTTGGGCAGGAGCCATCAGCTGGCTGGTTTTGAAATGGGAGAAAACAGTGTCTGCCACAGGAAGGTGCTGCTTGTCCACTTCAGAGGAGAGGATGCTGAAAACTAAATGGAGGGCTAAAATTGCATTTCACACCCTTCCTCTGTGTTAGTACTTTATTGGTGACAAATGTTAGAAACTTAACCAAAGTAGGTTAGGTGAAGGGGAATTCGTTAGTTCAGAGTATGTAAGGCTGAGCAACTAAATTCACAGCTGGGTCTCAGGAACAATTGGGGCGGGGGATCTGAGCAGTCTCCTTACGCTTTCCTGGCCTGTCTTATCATCTATGCTCCACAGACCAGCTTCCTCCCTGTGGGGGCAAAATAGTGGCCCACAGATCCTAAACCTCAACTCTTACTCCCCTGCCACCCGGAGGACAGAGAGTTCTTTTTCCACTTCCAATTTTTAAAATTCCAGGGAAGGACTCTGATTAGCCCAGCTGGGGCCATGCATCAGTGCATCCACCCAGCCAACTGTTGTCATAGCTGTTCCCATTCTAGCCACAGGGATGAGGGAGGTGGCAGGCCTGGGAGTGGGTCCGGACGCCCCCATCTTTCTCCTAGCACAGGCCCAGGACAGCAATGCTGTGTTGTATTTGTCATGTGTAAAGTTGTTTGTTACCATGTTGACCTCAAAGCTGATAGATTTTTGTTCTCCTCAAGCAAATTCTGCATTTTAGGTTGAAATCTTGGAAACGCTAACTGTCCTTAGGAAAGTGTTACATGAGCTAAGTTCCTCTGCAGTCTTGTGTGGTTGGGTAGCTCTGCAGTAGAGGCAGATCAGTGAGCGTGTGCCGAGCTTGCCCTTTCTGGCAATGTAATTCAGTCCTTTGTCACGCTCTGTTTCTTCTCTCGTTCATTGAGTCGGCCTTATGCAGCCCCTCAGAGCCAGCCTGGTGCTCCCCAAGGCCGAGGATATAATGTCAGTAGGACATGATTCAATTCACATTGAATATGGATATTAAGTCTTTTTACTTAGGGTCTTTTCAAGAAAAACAAATCTGCCTGCTATCAAAGCACAGAAAATGCCTTTTCCTATAACAGCAGTTGTCTGTGTTCACTGATATCGAAGGGCCTGTCTGTCCCGAAGCCTCTAAGGCTGTTTTATCAAGGTCAATTCAGCTGATCTTTTTCAGTGATAACCCAAAGAGGATTAAGTTAACATCTGACCTTTAAAGAGCTTTATCTTTGGGGAACCAGGCTAATTACAAAATTAAAAGGCAGCTTTTTAAAAATATTAGACCACAACTGAAGGAAAACATGAATACACTGCTTATAGCAGCAGAAATATCCATAGAAAATTCCAGACAGCAAGCTAGATTTATCATCACATGGATGAACTTAATGTGTGGATTCTGGCATCAAACAGAAGTGGGTTCCAATCTTGGCTCTGCCACTTTCTAGCTGTGTGTTCTCAGGCAAGTGTCTCACCTTCTCCAAGCTCTGTTGTCTTGTTTGTAAAATAGGGATAATAATAGTAACCACCCAATATGGTTGTTGAGAGGATTAAGTGAGATAGTATAGGTAGAGCTCTGTCATTTAGGTTAGCTATTAATAGTTAACACTGTGGATTAAAAGCTTGGTTTACTTACTTGTCCCATTATGTTGAATGTTAAATGGGATCCATTGACAAAGTGTCTGGTTCTCACTATAAGCAGAACTCAGAGAAACCTCTAGGTTCTGAGATGGCTCTGCTTTTGATCAGATGTTACGAGCACAGATGCAGCAACCAGTGCCAGCACCCCAGCTGCTCTTATACTCAACCAGATACCATTATGATGACTCTCCTACTACTAACACCATCTTGAGGAAAGAGTAACATGAGAATAGGAAGGGGAATATTGTCCAGAAAAGTCAGGAACAGATCTGTCCTTTAAATTCTGTAAATACTTTTCCATTCAAGGAGACACTGATCACTTAAATATTTTCGTCCAAAGCAATGTTCTTGGTGTTGGTTTTCTTTTCACTGGTTTATGATGTTTGAAGTTATCTCTTTTGCATGTTGACAAATGTCATAAAGCTATAGGGACTTTGAGATTGCCTGAAAATAAGACCATGCAAGAACTCTTACTGGGAGAGAGCGTATTCTAGTTTCAAAGGCCTCTGGCCTTGTACTACTCAAAGCCTGGTGCATGGACCAGACAGAGCTTTGACACATCTGAGCATCCCTTAGAATTGCAAAAGCTCTGGCCCCACCCAGACCTGCTGAATCAACATCTGCATTTTAGCAAAATCCCTGGGTGGTGCTACTGCACACTGCCGACAGTGAGCACCGCTCCCTTCTCTTCCTGAGCTGCACATCAGAATCACCCAGGGGGCTTTAAAAAAATAGTGATGCCTGGGTCCTGCCCACAAAGATCCTGTCTTAATTGGCACTGGGGTTTTTGAAAGCTTCCCAGGTAATTGCGATGTGCAACCAAGGTAGGGAACTTGTGCTCCAGAGACATTCTTTCCTCTTCCTCCACTTCCTCCTACAATATTTATTTCTCTAAAAATGAAAATCTCTCAAGCTGCCGTGAAGTCTCATTTCATGCTGTTTACATCAATGGGCAGATGACCGTTTTCTAGATAGTGCCACACAATTTGAAGATTCACTTTGAATTTTAAAAGCAACCATTAGAAATTTCTTCTGAACTTTTGCCAGGGTCTCTACATCCCTCTTTTATTGTGAAGTCCAGAACAAGACACAGTCCTCCAGTACAGCTCTAAACAGCACTGAGCATCAGCATAAAGGACTTTTGTGTCCTTCTGAATGAAAGGTACTGTTATAAATAAAGTCAGACCATTTGAATGGGGGGGGGGGTAGTTTTAATGGCCAAGCAAAAGATTTTCTCATGCCTACACTCAATCTAGGAGTGAATGAGCCAGTTATACAAGGAGAAAACCCACCTTCCCAGTTTTGAGCTTTCCTAATGGAGCAATCAGTGTGTTGTGATTTAACCAAATAATTCATCAGCTTTCTTTCTTCTGTAATTCATGGATGACCAAACAGATAAACTCATCTGTACCAAACTTTAAGACAACTCTGACTCAAGAAATTTGGCTGATGTCATAAGCATAAAAGTCACCTGAACCTTAGAGGCCAGTAACCTCCAAACTTAACTATTCAACCTGTAAGAGTCACCTGGGCTGTTTACGAAACACATATAGATGCTTGGACAAAGGTATTTGTGGTTTTAAAAAGCTAGATCAGTCTTTCTCAAATTTCAATGCAGAGGTCTTCTTAAAAATTTAGATTCCCATTCCATAAGCCTGGGTGGGACCTGAGATTCTGCATTTCTAAGCACCTTGAAAGTGATGTGGTGCTTCTGGTTCAGAGACCACAGTTTGAGTGGCGTGGCAATGCTCTGGAAAATTCTAATAATCATCCAGTTGAAGAACCAGAATGCTAGGCATCTCAAATGTTGCCTGAAATAGGAAAAAGAGCTCATTTTCAATGTTTATCAGGGTATGTCGATGAGAATGGGACACAGCCTCATGTAAAGTGTCAGTGGGCAAATGCAGTTTCAATTGGTGGAAGAAACCTGGTGCAGAATGTTTAATTACATTCATGCTTTGCCAATACAAGAAGAGAGTGGAATATTAGTTCCTTTGTCTAGTGATCTATTCATCTATTCATTAGAGTTCACCAGCAAACACAAAGGCAGGAAGAACCATTACTTTAAATTCATATTATTTTAGCTGATGTATCTGGGGCACGGTGATAAATTAATCATGACGTCTGGTTTGATTCACAATCATATTCTAGCCCAATTTACACTTCACATATGCAGACCTGAAATACGATGCATTAAAATGGTGAACGCATCACAGATTGTTCCCTTCACTAACCCCATGGAGGAGGCACTCGCTCCGCCTTTTCACCCAAGCACCTGCCTGTAGGCCCCGCCCGGAGGCAGGGAGAAAGAAGGATTTGGCGCTGAAGACTCAGCCGCTGCCTAATGGGCAAAGCCTGCTTGCGAGAGGGAGTGGGAGTCGTTAAAAAATAACTTCCTGGCTTAATGACCGAGGCAGGCTTATTCACGGGGCAGGGGAGCGGCGTGGGTTTGTTACTAAGCATAACAGATGGCAGCTGTCTGCGGCTATATAGGGCGCACTGACAAATCCCCGGGACTGCCCTGGGCGCTCCCGGCTGCGGACCTGGCGCAGCTGCCCGCCCCGCTCCGAGGACCCCAAAGGAGGCTGTGCTCCTGCGAGGCCCCGGGAGTGCGGGGCCGAGCCGGGCTCACGCGGAGCAGGGCTCACGCGGAGCAGGGCTCCCGCAGCCCGGGCAGTCAAGGCTGGCTTAACTCCCCAGCGGGGTCTACACGGTGCGGGCGGAGGCCTCTGCGTGGCTTTCATCTACCCCCCGCCCCTGCAGACGCCCGCCCCGGGAGGCGCTCAGGAGGCTCCCCGCCCTCGGACCCCGACGCCCCGAGCTCCCAGGGAGATGTTACTGAGCCACACAAGCATTTATCCAGGCCTGCTCTGCTGGGTGCCCAGGAGGTGCGCGCGCTTGAGGCTAAGATGTGGTCTCCTCTGTGCAGCCTTACAAGGCCCGAGTGTGGCTGGTAAGGATGATGCCGAATCGCGTCTGAGGGTTAATTTCTTGTGAAATGAGTCTTAGCCATGATTTCCATGTACTGAGCCTGTTTCCCAAACCCCAAATCAATCATCCAAATATACTACCTTTTGGTATCTGACAGATGACTTTTTTCTCCGATTCGGACATTTATTCAGATGGGGAAAGTCTTCCAAAGCTAGAAAAAGTTAGGTGGCTTTTAGGGATTTTTTAAAAATTTTTATTGAAAATAATACAATTTAAAGGCACGGGCAGTCAGGGAAGCTTCCTGGAAGACAGGGAGGAGAGGCAGTTAGGCTTCCGAGCTGTGGCTGGGGGCAAAGGGGAGAGTATTTGAGAGTTCTGAGTTCTGAATATCCATAGTCACTATAATTTTCAAGCTGCAAAGACCATTGAAGAGTGAAGGCCATACAAACTATATACATCAGACAGCTCACCTCTCTGTGGGAACTGTCCCCGAGAGGAAGCAGAGGAACTGCGCAGTGTCTGCACTTGAGGGCTAAGATTCTAAGTCTCTGAAATGGGCTACAAGAATGACCACACGGAGTGGTGGTGCATTTCATGCCTGGGACTCTGGTTTGTGTGGCAGAGTCCATGGAAAAGCCTCCTCTTCCCACCCCTCATAGACGTCTTGACTGTTCCATCAACCAGTGCCAGGGACCCAGGTTTCCTTATTTTCTGCTCAGTTGCCTCGCAGTGCTTTTCACTGAAGCGAAGTAAGGCCAAGGTTTGTTTATCCATTTGACAATTGTTTACTAAGAGACTTTTATGTGCTAAGCCCAGGTGTTCCGACTCTGAACCAAATAGATGAGAATCGGTCCGTGTGGAGCTTGCAAGAAGCAAGATAAATCAATAAAATCTATAGACAGTGTCCACTGGCAATGGGCTGGTGATAGTCTCCTATAAACAGAATCCTTCCTTTTGACTTAATGAGAAGTCTAACACATGGAGGGTCCTCCACACATGTGGAGCCATTATTGTGATTACTCAGTAATTTCAAAGAAAAAGGCAGAGCTGATGGAGGAGGAACCCATATGTTTGAAAAATAGGAAGAAAATTCTAAGTCCTTCTTATGAACTTTTCTGGTGGAGGCATCTTTGGCCACATGTGAACCTCTCCCCAGTAATGTGGGTCTGTGGATACAGTCAGAATTTGACTATGACGCATTAAGAAACATGGATTTCCTGTCTCCATTCCTGGGAACTCAGGTCAAACAAAAACTGCAGGGCCTCTGGTACCCAAATAAATTCACTAGGACTACAATCTATTAACCCTTCTAACTCCGACTCATCCTCGCACCATGTCCTCGTCCTCACTTCCCTCCTTATCCACCTTCAATTCCATGGCCAAGCATTATAATTATTCCCATTTCTCTGCCACAGGATCTGTTTCAATGGTTTCCAAAGCCTAAAAGAAATTGTATATCTACCCTACATAAGACAGAACAGACTAACCTACATATCAAATTTCTTTGCTTTTGACTACAGCAATAATAATTCATTGTGGTAACACTGGCTGAGTATTTTACCAGTTACTTATTAAGGAGTATTTGGAAGTTAATACCAGAATGCCACATAAAGCCGCAATGAATATTAGATGTAATTGGTTGTTACACACACACACACACACACACACACACACACACGTTCAAACTCATGCTTAAGTCAACTCTATCATAAACTTGCATGTACCCATTTTACAAACATGGGTTTATTTATTGTCTTTTTTTAATCCCTCTATTTTCTGTATAGAATATGGATTTTTAAAATCCTTTATATTATCATTATAGGTTATGGTTATAGTTATACTTACTCAAGATGATTTAAGGTAATATATGAACTTTATAGTTTTTAATAGTCATGCATATTTTTAAGTATATTTATAAAACATAAATGGCTTATCAAACTGTCATTTCACAGAAATCCCTTAGATACAAACAAGTTTTTTAAAAATGAGTTGATAAAAAAATCAAGTTAATTATAAGGCACATGATATTCAGATGCAACAAAAATAAAAGAGGCAGTAAGGAATGACTAAAATTTGTCATAGGTTCATATATGATCCAGAAGGACCAAAAAAGGCAATTGCAGTTGGCCCTACAGAAAGGGCCCTTAACAAAGTATGCTCCAGTCTGCCTTTGCCAAAGATTCCATTAACCCTCACTAGCAGACAAATAAAACGGTACTCAAGGCTTAAGTAAAATATTTATTTATTTTTCTGCAACTCAAGAAAATTCTGCCATACAATTTTATCAACAGAACACTTTCCGGCTCACAGGACATCTGTGTTTAATGTGATCATGGCTTTAGATCTTTAGAGCTCACAGGCATTAGAAACATGCCAGAAATCCTCCAGTCACAGCAAAGCTGTTTCCTTTAGAAAATCACCCAGTATTTAAAAGTCTGTTTGTTTGGAAAGCTCCATGTAAATCATGAGCTTTTTTTTTTTTTTTTTTTTCCTCGCTTCTCTTTAACATTTTAACATTCAATTCTAAGAAGCCCATTTAACAGAACTGCAAAACTTAAAATGGATTTATTTATATTTGTATAAGAAGAAACAACCACATAGACCCTAAATCATCCAGTGTTTCTTAGCAGGGGTACTAATGGCCTCAGCACAATGTTTAGCATCGCTGGCTCCTGGGCCAGTAGTCCCCCACCTCCAAGTCTGTGACAATCAAAAATGTCCCCTACACACATTCCCAGTGCCCTCAGTGGGGTAGTATCACCCTAGCTTGAGAACACAACTGCCTGACTTACAAAAAAGAAACCTGAGACCCAGAAAGGGGAAGGGATTTGCCCCAAAATCTACACTGAATTGGTACTGTGTTAGGGTTACAGGCCAAAAGGAAGAAAGACAGCATCAGACCTCCTCAGTTGTCCCTGGGAGGGGAGGGGGGAGGCGGAAGATGTGGGGGGGGGGGGGTTGGGGGGCTGCCTGGAAGATTACATGCGAGGTGGGAAAACCTAGGAAGCCTCTCAGGGGTCGCCCAGCCAGGCCTAATGAAGCACGGTGCTGTTTCTCACTGTTGCGGATTCAATAGCAGACATGAGCTGTCAAGGGCTTGTCCACCATGTCATCTAAGGTACTCAAGAGGACACTGGGGACTTGCCTCTCTTCTGATTGCTTCTTCCTCTGCCTTTTTCCTGCTTTGCTTCCCTTTAGACTGTTTCCTTATTGTCTCTGCCCTGTTACTCTCTTTCTGATTGTCTTACATTCACACTTCCCTCAAGAAAATATAGATGGTATCACTGGACATCGTCATTATAAAGCATGCCCTCAGAGCCGTTTTCTTGCCAGGCTAACCCTACAGGCCACGGTGCAGCCCAAAGCTGGTTGCTCGGGCTTAGGGCCAACAGCCTATTTCCCCAGCAGGGGGCAGCATAGCTCGTCGGCCTCTTGAAATCCTATTGCTCTCTGTGGACCGGACTGCTGCGATTTGAAGGCCAGCTCCATCCCACAGCCCCTGTGTCACTTCAGCTGTGCCTCAATTTCTGAATGGCAAATTGACGCATTAATGGTATAAACCGCAAAAGATGTATTGGGGGGGGAAGGCATTAAAAGTACTTAGCACTTAGTAAGCATTTGATGAACACATAGCTGTTGTTTTTTTTGCTGCTATTGTTATTAACAAGTAGAAAATGGATTATTGCTATTATTAAATAGAAAGTTAGAACTTGTATCTTCTGACACCATCCGCCCCCCCACACACATACCTTTCACCAGTGCTTTTCAGACTTTTCTACTCTTTATTGGCCAAAAGCAGTGAAGGTACAGACCCCAGGAAGATGGAGGGGACCTGAGGTTCTAAGTCTCCTCATGCAAGCCTGCTATTTCTTTGAAGTCATTTGCCTCATCTTTGTCTTATATTCAGTTTCACATATCACTGTACAGTATTAAAGATTCATTGAGCTGTTTTATATGCTATTGCCTAATATAGCCATGCCTATTCTAATACAAAATGTTTTAAACTACTTACAAGTTCAAATGTTTAGTTTTTGTCCAAAAAGTCTTTAGAGAAATTGATGCCCTAGGGAGAGGAATTTCGTCACTTTTCTCTGCAAGCACATACCTAGGAGTTACACATACTCATTCTATGTCACCATAATTCTTATACCTTCATGGTTGGAGGTTTTCCTTCCAGAAAGGTCAAATCGAAAAGACATGCAGTCATTAAACTGTCAAATATTTATAAAAGTGGGTTTTGTGGAAGACATGTAGTAAGTACTACAGAGGGCTCCACCTCAGGCCCGCTCTGTGCTCAGGGTTTAGCCATGCTAGTGACGTCCTCTGGCTGTACCCCACACCTGTCAGCCTTCTCCAGCTGATGAGAGGAATCTAAACCCATTCATGCCCAAATTTCAGTGACCTCGAGTCCCTATTTCCCTACTTGGCCATAGAAAATATCTTCTTTTACATAGTCCCTTTTTCCTAAAGTATGTCTAGGAACCACCCCTTCTCCCAAGGTCCTTGACAGGTATCCCCAGTACCAGGGGGCACCAGTGTTCTCCTGAAGACAGGAGAATCTGTTTTTACTTTTGCCCATTTGGGTCCCACAGCAAGATAGCTTGGGCTCCCAAATATTACATACTGAGTGATACCTTCTTCCTGGCCACCTGGGCCAGGACTCTGTAGCCTCCAGAGTTCCACAGAGGTGCTGCCCGAGCGTTACCTTATTCTCATCCCTGTCACTACTGTCACTACTGCCTGGATGTGGGCAGAGCAGAAAACCCTCCATGGCGCTGTGCCAGTGGAACAGAATTGCATTGTGGCCACCTGGAGGCTGACGGAACGTGAATGTGGGGGCTGCACCATAAGGCCAGAGATCCAAGTTACCACTGAGGGAAAGGGAGAAAAATGCCCCTTTTGAGTTGTACTTAGCCTGAGGGTAGACGGGAAGGTGTTCCACTGTAAGACTGCTTGAGTCCTAAAGTGTTACAGCCTTTCCTGTGCATGCACAGAAACCCACATCTCACAGCACATGGTATAAACAGAGCTGACTCTCACCACATTTCCTGCAAGCATTTCCTGCAATTTGGTTTTGCATATAGCTATGTATCTTTAAACCCCAGTTGGACGAGATAAAATCTTTTCCCCAGGAGGTTCCTCAGCCCTTATGTAAATCAGTGAACACAAGTAGTTCTGGGGACCCCTCCCAGTTCCATCAATCCCAGGAACCCTCTCGCTCACCTCTGAGCCTTTGCCATGCTCATCGCTCTACCTGTCTTAACTTTTCCTTTCTCCTTCCTCAGCCCGTTCACACTGTGTAATTTCTATCCTTCCTTCAGGTCTCAGGTCTTTCCTCTGAGAAGACTTCATCGACCTCTGGCCTCCAATTCTGAATTGGGTGCCCCTCCTCTGTTCTCACACAAACCTCTCCAATTTCCCTTCTGATTACACTTTATTATACTTGCTTGTTTGATTGTCTGTCTGCCCTGAAGATTGATCCTGTGGGGGTGGGGATTATAATTACGAAAAGACCGGCATTTGCCTGATGCTCAGCAGAGGGGCCATGGCATTTGTCAACCACATGCAGGAAGAGAGGGTGAGTGTGGCTTAGCTCCACACTCCAGAAACTTCCTGTGTTATGAGGTAAAGAGGAGAAAACTAGTTATGTGGACAGGATATTTTCATTTGGTATAAGTCATGTTCAGGTGAGCAAGGTGACCAATTGTGGTATAGCCAAACTGAGCTGCTTTTAGACCATCTTAGCAAACGATTCAACTTATATCCAATAATATCAGTGACAGGGAAAGTGGTTGATGATGTAATCATGTTCTTCAAACCCTAAGGTCTGTCAGCCACTTAGTCACAGTGTGATGATCTTGCCAGTGATAACAAATGCTTGACTTAGGGGGACTTGAACTTCAGAAGCCCTTAGTTGCAATTCAATAGGAAAGCTCCCCTCCCAACAGCATTGCCAATGGTAAAGCTGTTAGAGTAGCTGCCACTGACATGGGTTACCACGCTGGGCAAAGGTCCACCCCAGGCCAGCCTTTGGCAATAACAGAGGTCACGGCACCTGAGCTTTCTGGGATGTGGGGCTACACAACAGTTATGAGTTTGCATCTCAGAGAAGCAAAGCTGGGTTGGATCCTCTGAGCGAGTCTCTTATTCACCTTGTGACCTTGGACAATTCTCTAGCATAAGCTTCAGTTTCCTCATATGTAAAATGGAGATGATAATTAATCATCAGGTTATTATGATTAAATGAGAGATGTTCTTATACATGAAGTACTCAGAACAGTGCCAGGCACACAGCACGCTCTCAATTAATGTTCCCTACTATTATTAAATGACAGTACATGGTTCATCACACTTCTGTATTCTTGCAATGTGTGTGTTTTTAAAGTTACAACAACTGTTGGTAACAGCTTTTCTCACTGTGCAGAATGTTTCTGTCCTCGTTTTGTCTATAGTTCTGTTAGGCCCCCACTTCTCAAATGCATGTATCAGTTGCTGTCTATGGCACTGGGAATCCTGCCTCAATAGGAAATATGATCAAGTCCGATTATTTCCATTTTAAGGGAGCATTTGTGGAAGTCAGGTAATTGCATAGCATTTTGAACTATCTCATAACTATCTCATAAACAGTAGCAGTTGATGATGAAAATTGAAATACCTATAAATTTTTTCTTTTTAAAGAAAGGAAACCATGGGTATTGTTTTTTGGGTTTTTTGTTGTGTTGTTTTTTTTTGTAACATCACAGTGCAGTGTAAAAGTAAGAACTCTTTTTGAAATTCATTTTGAAGAAGGGATATTTTTCTTTGTCAGTAAAGCCATATACTTAATATGACTGCAGATTTCTTGGCATGTTTTCTATCATTTACTGATGAGTTACAAATATTCCTTTGCACATTATCTGGGTAACACCCTGGAAATGGTAATAAGCAAGATCTGTACATAGCAAAATTCAGTCTTTCAGATTTTCAGCACAAATTTATACTTGCAAAAAATAAGCAGCTTTTTTTTTTTAGTACTCTATAGAAGTAGAATGCAAGAAAAACATTGGCTTTCTTGGAGAGATTTACTCTTCAATGATTAATTTATAAGTGGGTTATATCACAATGAATAATTCAATCCATTTTCTAAGTTTATTGACTTGTAAATTCAGTAAGTGAGACTTAACCATAATCTTGAGAATTGTTAAGAGGAAAAGTCAGGTATTTAGAGAAGGAGTGGAAAGGCTTTTTACTTCCTAGTTATGAAAGAAAAATACCCTCCATCTTTATCCTATATTTAGGGCATAAAGAATCTGCCAGCCATTGTGTCTAAATTCTAGGGGAGTTCTATGTCACTTGCCAAAAAAAAAAAAAAAATCACAAAGAGAACACATTTCATGATATTTCTTCCTAATTATTTTCTCTTTATTTTTGGCAATGTCACAAAGAGACTCAAAGGCTCAGAGTCAAGCACATGTGATGAAAGAAGATCCTTTTTCTACTTCTTTGACTGATAAGGCTAAGAGGATCTTTCAGGGATTTTCTAGTCTAGTATGGACACAAAAGTGGATTGGGTGAGTGTTAAGAATTTTCAAAGGTATTGCAAGGACTATGAAGCATTTAGCTTACCCATTTAAGTCAATTGGTCTGTTTCTGCTAGATGATAACTGTAATTTGTTACATGATAACTATTTGCCATAATAATTTTCAAAATAAAACCAAGAAAGCACTTGAAATTCAAAGCAGCATCTCAAGTCTGTGCTGTACACATCCCCCAACCCCCTGCCTACCTCCCAGAATAGAGACCAGAGTCAGTGAAATGCTGAGTCATTCTCACAGCTTCTTTGGTGATAAAATTCTTTCTTATATTTGTATTGTAGAGATTTAGCAATAAAAATGATTATTAACATTAAAAATTTTGACTACTAATGGAATTATAATTCAGACTAAGACTATAAGTCCATGTCAATTTTTGTTTACTTTCTTATGTTTCCATAGAAGCAAAATTCAAACTTACCATTATAATTTTCAACTATTAATGGCATTATTGTTGTACCTAGCACACCCCAAAGAGTTTGCAATGGTTTTAAGCAGTTTCCCTGCTGCTGCTCTCTCCACAGGACCTTCCCAGAGGCAAGCATGGTCCTGCGGGCCGCCTCGCCCAACACAGTTTCCCACAGTATTAAGCACACCCTTGGCAGATGCAGCTCTTTCTCTGCAACAGATCTGAGCAACGCCCCTTACTGGGCTCCTCTTGCCTCCACTCCTGGACTATTGTCAGGAGACACTTTCCCTGCCTACATCATCTTCTCCTGTTGAAATCTTAGCCATCTTCATTGCTAACAGCCACCCCTTACTATGTGCTGACACAGAGCAGCCCACAGTGTATTATGTGGCGGCCCCATCACAACCCAGGAAGTGGGTAGTACCACTCTGCGTCTTACAGGTAGGAATCTAAGTAAAATGGTACGTGGGATGAAGCCAGGACTAGAAGTCAGGTCTGTGAATGCCATGCCCAAACCACTTCACCACCTGGCGCTCTACACCTTTCTCAAGGGCAGCCTGAGCCCGGAAGCTTTGCCTAATGGATACATCACTCTTCAAAAGTGGAGAGCAGGGACTATTTTATGTTCAATCTTGTGCCCCTTGCAGCACCTCCACAGGCTCGCTCACATAATGGAAGCTCACTATGTACCTGTTAAATTTACCTGGAGAACAATTCATCACAAAATGTCATGGTCCTGGCAGTAAATTCAGTGGAAGTTCAGAAGAGAGACAGTGAGAGTCACAAATGGCTGCCTGCGTGGGTGGGGCTGCCAAGGGCTTTTGAAGGCCTGGGCAGGTTCCATGAGTCAGAAGAGGAATCTACTCCAGGAGTGGTGCTAATCTAAGTGAAGTAAGGCAGAAGGAAGGAGGCAGGATCGTGGCATGCATGAAGAACAATGAAAAAAGCAGTGCCAATTAGATTCGATGACTTAATGTGCTGTGGGGAAGGATATGAGATTGGATAGATTAAATGGGTTTATGGATTATGGAATGATTTTAGTGCCAGGCAGATGAATATGTATAAAGCTTCTTGCTGCCTTTATATTTTTCTGTGACATTGTGTTCCTGATATTCATGTATGTTGGTGGTGTAGTTTTAGTTCATTCATTTTCAATATTATATAATATTCTATTGTATGACTAATAATATCACAATGTATTTATCTATTCTAACATGGATGAACATTTAGGCAATTTCCAGCTTTTTTACAATGATGAGTTTTGCCATTATGAATATCCTTGTACATGTTTCCTGGTGCATATGTACCATTTTCCCTTGTGTTTATATCGAATGGCCAGGTCACAATGCATGCATGTCTTCAACTTTTTCAGGTAAGGCCAAGTTGTTTTCCCAAGTGGTTGTGACAATCTACACATCGCCAGCAGTGTATAAGGGTTTCTATTCCTCTACATTCTTGCCAACACTTGATTTGGTCATACTTCAAAATTTTTGCCAACTTAGGGAGTGTGAAATATTATCTCAAATTTTTCTTGTTATGTTATTCTGACTTTTTTTAAAAAAAAATATTGTCAGTCTTTCCCCCACAGTTTGTACTTTTATTATCTTGCTTAAAAACCAATCCCCCATCATCAGGTCATAAAGATACTCATCTTCTAAAAGCTTTATAGTTTTACCTTTCACGTTTAAGTCTCTAATCCACCTGGAATTTCCACTTAGATGTGTGTTTAGGAGTGTTCTCTATTTTTTTTCTGTACTCCTTTCATGTTTGGTAAACTGTTAAAAAGTGAAGAAATCTGGCATTTAACCTCTGTGGAATTTTTTAACCACTAAATTCAGTTTCTTTAATATTTATAGAAACATTCGGATTTACTATTTTTTTTCTTGAGTCAATTTCATGATTTATATATATATATTTAGAATTCATCCATTTCTCCTAAGTTTTCAAAAGTATTTGTGACGGTTTATAATATCCTCACAACTTATAAAAGAACCTCTGCAGCATCTGTAGTTGTGCTTCCTTTTCATTCCTGATTTTGCTTATATGTGTCCTCTATTTTTCACTGGATCAGTCTTTATGGAAAGTTGTAATTTATATCTTTTCAAACGGCATTTGGGACTTTGTTGATTCTCCTTCAATTCTATTTCACTAATTTATGCTCTTATCTTTATTACTTTCTTTCTCAGTTTGTCCCAAAGTTCTTTTTCTAACTTCTGGTGTGCAGCCTTTCCTCCTTTCTAACATAAGTACTATTAAAAACTATGAATTTTTTGAATAACTATCCATTTAGCCTTATCCCACTAGTTATGAAGTATTTTGTTGTCATACGATTCTTAGTATTTTCTCATTTTCATTATAGTTTCCTGTTTGATCTATGAATTATTTAAGTATGTTTCTTTCTTTGTCTTATTCTTTGATTAATATTTGATGAATTTAAATTTCCCTAAATTTTTATACCATTTATACAGTTATTCAAATTCCCTAAGACATTTCAGACTACAATTATGCATTCAACATATCTGATTCTCAAACACCTCTAACATCTAAAATGCAGATTTATACATTAAAATCAGCAAGAACTTCCTAAGCATGTAAATTAGACTTATCAACTTTGCAGTTTAAATTCTCTTAACTAGTTCAAATATCTGAAAAACATAAGCCAAACCACATAATGATAGCAGAACTCCTTGGAACACAAAAGTGTAACTATTATTTTAAAAATTACCTTCCCTAAGACTGTAAATGTATTCATTAAAAATGGAACAGAATTGCCTTCTTAAACCAGCTGAGCTTACTCTATCACTGTGCTACTCTAAGACCAGCAGCATCAACAGTAACTAAGAATTGGTTAGAAATGCAGAATCTCAGGCCCACCTGAAACATCCTACATCAGAATCTTTAACAATATCCCCAGGTGGCTTGTATGCACATCTGAAGTTTGAGAAGCACTGCTATCCAATACTCCATACTATAATACCTACAAGTGTGGGAAAAGTTAATTAGGTGACAACTCTGTACAGGCATACCTCGCAGTATTGCGGACTCGGTTCCATACCACTTCAATGAAGCAAGTATTGCAATAAAGAGAGTCATAATATTTTTGCTGGTGGAAGGTCTTGCCTTCATTTGTAAAAATGCAACATCTGTGAATCACAGTAAAGTAAAATGCAATGAAACCAGGTATGCCTGTATTGTGATAAGGGCTTTTGGTCTAAGAAACTCTAAATACCTGGATGGACCTTCCAGGATAGGTTTTCCATGATTTCCTGACTTCAGATCTGGTACATCCTGGAGTCCTGTGCTTTTTCTAGAATCTTCCTATACCATTTATTAAATAATACTGTGTGTGACCCAGCGCTGTTCTCATGAATCGGGGCTCAGCCATGGAACTCTTTGAGCATTTTGCTCAACATCAAAGTTTTCACTCCTATCTTGCCTGCAGCACCCTCAGGAATCAAGAAGAAAAGTTTCTGAAGGACACATCAGTGTCGGGAGGCTTAAGAGCTACTGACTTCCAGCAAATGAGTGATATGAATGGGCGTCGTAGACTCTGGATCTTGCTGCCTGGGTTAGAATTCTTACTCAACCACTTACTACCTGGCCTTGGATAAATTAATCTCCTTAGGCCTCAGTTTCTGCACCTGTAAAATGAGGCAAATAATGGGAAATATCTCATAGGGCTGGTGTGAGGATTAAATGAGACAATACATATAAAAGAGTGTCTGGCACATGATAAGCACTCAATTATTATAAGCTATGTTTATGAAAACACTTAAGCTGAATGTAAAATACCACATTAAATACTCAGGTTATCTCAACATCGTTTAAAAGCAGATTTTCCCATGTACTTTAGTGGAAAAAAATTACTTTGTGGTACTTAATTGTGGAGGATATGTCATACAACCTGGAGAATTCCAGAATCACTGATCAAGCTTTCTTTACTTGAACCCGTTCCTGTGAGAAGAAAACCCCTAAAATATGGCTAACTCTTGACTCTGCCTTTTTCTTTCAACAACAGTAGGGCTTTTAATCCTTGCATTCAGAGTAATACCTGTCAATCACCTTTTTCCTAATTAAATTTACCTGGAGTTCATTTTAAGGAAAATAATTTGTTCAGCCAAAAGTGGTTGCATATTTATGCTACAATTAGTTAAGAACTCCACAAATGAACCCCTTCCCCTGAGCCTCTGTAAAGAAAGGAGAATGCAATTGAGAGCCTACAAGATTTCAGAGCAATTAAGCCTAGAAATGCAGGTGTTTGAAACACCTGTTTTCCCTTCCCTCCCATGCAGCCTGCCCCAGCCACCCCCTCATCAGTAGGTTAAAATAATTAACTTACCCTATTGGGAGAAAAGCCCAAGAACTGCTAAGGGCAACAAGTCTCCTTTTCTCCCCTTTCTCAGATTAAAAGAGAAAAATAAAAAGGTTCATGGGTGGTCTGCAAACAGGAGGGGGAAAAAACTTTCCTCTCCTAAAAAAAAAAATAAAAAAATAAAAAGACGAAATCAAGTGACAAGAAAGACATTGTCTCCCTCAAGCAGACTAAATGGCTTGCTTAGGTTCAGAATTCTGTGTTTGTTTTGTGAGAGTGATTGCAGTGCTGTTCAGGAGCATGAAAAAGCCTATTTTAAGGGATATTTATGTGAAGAAATAAAGCAATTTGGGATGATGTGATTTTGTCTGACCTTCCTTTTGTGAATACCTGCAAATTTATATTAAATCTCAACAACAGAGTCCCTCACAAGGATAAATTGTGGAAATTTTATTGGGCTTTTAAAAACAGAATAGTCCATAGCGAGGAAATCAAGAAATTGTTAGGGAAAAAAAGAAGAAAGTTCAATGTGGCAATTTGAATCAATTCAATTTTGGCCTTTATGCTTTGTGTATCTCGGTTTTGTTTCCCTGAGTTCCATTAAGGCTACCTTTGAATACTCTTTGGCATAACTAGAAAAGATCGTGAGGGTAATTTTGTTTTGATGATTACTGCTACTTTCTCTGTTCAAAGCACAAATTTTGGAAACTTTCAGCATTTTAATTGGAATAGGTGTTTTGGGAAGATGGAAGGATGATACAGGTCAGGGATCAGCTGATGTTGGAAACATGCAAATATGCATCTGCATTTATACTTTTCCATTTTTCTCAAGATGATTTAATGTCACTCCAGTTAGAATTTGGACTTTCAAAGCTTTGTGACAATGCCCACATGAAATACAGATTGCAGGAAGCCAAGGAATTACAGCACGCTGTTATTCAACCACTAACTCTGACCAATATATTTGTTTATATAATGCCTTATGGTTTTAAAAGCACTTTCCCATTTGAACTATGTAAGACAGGTCTCATTAACACCTGTCCTAGGGAGGAGGAAATTAAGGTGTTGGGTACAGCTGTCCACAGAGAGGGGGGAGAGCCACTGTGGTGATGGAGGGAGCCTTAGGCAGCTGGCCATAGAAGAACTGGTCCAAGTGGGACACCTGCATGACCACCGCCACCATCCCCTCTGCCCAGGCTTTCTGATGCCAGACCCAGTGCTGTTTCCACCACCACCCAGGCCAGGTGAATCCTTCTCTCTAACAGCATGACGTTTTCACAAACCAGGCCTGAGGTTTTGTGAAACCTGTGGCGAGGTCCTGAGAGCAGCAGTATTTTTAAATGACCAGCAGGTGGCAGGAGTAAACCCTGTTCCCAAATCTATTCCAGTGATATTTCAGTTATTTGAAAAGTAACGGCTGAAAACATTCAGTATGATCGCAAGTAGATTTAGTATTCAAGATTTCATTAAATTATCAGCAATAATAATATTTAATATAAAGACTTAAGTCCACTGTCAAGCTAAATGCTGACTATAATTCATGCTGGCTTTTTCTTAGCATTGTGACACAATGGTAAAGTTATTTTTTAAAAATTCCAATTCTCTTTTCCTTTCAGTGCTACTGAGTCAGAGAGAAATGCTGGCTTATTACTCGTTTGAGTTCGTTTTCTTTGTGAGGAAATCTTTGTAACGATTAGCTAGGTGTGACATAAATTCACCAAACAGTACAGCTCTCTTTAGATCCAGGAATGTCTTTATTAATGTTCATGGTTGAGCACCGTTTCCTAACGCCTCCTAGCCTGATGCTCTGGGAGGCTAGCCTGCAGGAACTGCTGGAATTACATTACGCTCCTGGTAGCATCCTGAGCTGCTCCACAGGAAGGTGAATTGAAGAAGCCTCCCTCCTTACCAGAGCCTTCCTCTGCTCCATAGGGTCTTACTTTACAGTGTTATGATTTAAAGGACTGGAGGTCCCCAAACTCCTTTGTCAAATACTTTCTTCAGCTGTTTTCACACATTCTTGGTAAGCACCAGTAATGACTAAAAGGGGTTTCCATCCAAACATTTTCAGCAACTTTCACTTAAAACACAATCACATGTAAGTATTGTATACATATACATTCCCATTTCCACACACACGTGCATTTATTTGCCGTTTCTTACATGTGTAGATATTTGCATACACTTGTACAAGTATCAAATCCTACTAAGGTGAATTTCATTGAATTATCCAACTCCCTATATTTTTTTGGAATTTTGATATCTAAAATACATTTTAACTAAATGAAAGGAACTACTGTATTTCCCCCAAAACAAGACCAGGTCTTATATTAATTTTTGCTCCAAAAGATGCATTAGGGTGTATTTTCAGGAGATGTCTTATTTTTTCATGTACAACATTTATTCAAATACAGTCATGTCATCTTCTTCTGGAAAATCGTCGTAACATACTAAATGCATCCGTCTGGCTGATGATCTTAACTGGGGTTTATTTTCGGGGAAACACGGTAGGTTATAAATGATTGGAACTAAGTGACACCACCTATCACTTACAACTTATGAACTTAAAGATATTTTATCTTCAGTTTAATTTTTTAATATGAGATTTCCATATGTACATAGGCATCCATAAGTGAATTAAAGAAACCACACATTGAGACTACACATGTTGATATCTATTTATATATGCTTTGTCTTTTTTCAGAAACAGAGTTCAAAAGGACTTACAGAGTTACAAGAGAATTCATATAGAATCACTATGGGATTTGAGAGACTTTATCTTAAGGATGCAAAGATTGAGGCACAGAATGGTTAAGGACTCAAAGGCATAGAGCTAACTAGAGATTGAAGAGAGACTGGAATAGGAGGTGTTCTCAAATGTATGTGAGTTAAATAAGATGGAGAATAATGCAGTGAGACTTTAAAAGATGTGTTAGTGAATAGGTAAGCAGCTGTTATAGGACTCAAAACAGTAGAAAGGCTTATGGGAAAAGGTAGAAATGTATATGTTTGTGGAGTGGTGTATTACATGCTGGTGGAGGGCATGCATACGTACAGGTGGTGGTATTTGCTTCTGGATATTTGAAACAAAGCATTCTCTTTGGGAACTTGAGAGCAATGCTTTCCTCCTAATTCCAGAGCATTTTGAAAAGTGGAACAGAGTTCAATGAAAGCTGGGAAAAGAACCCAGGAATCCTTGCATTTCATCTCCTTAATGTACCGAGGAGATAGTTCTAGCTGAGGACTAAAATCCAATAACTATTTCATTTATATTATAAGTATCTTAATACATTTGGCTGCTAATATTTCATAATGTATTAATAACTGACCCTTCTAGAATGACATAATACCTTTTCGGAGGTGGTATGTATGTCAGCTGACCAAATAAAGGCAAATGTTAATAGTGCGCGCTAGCCGCCAACTTGCTCTCTAAGTCACTCTAGTCACCAATTGAAGAATGGGCTTTTTTAGCATATCTCAAATCCTGTCATAACACTGTTCCTTTTTAAGTGAATTCAAGGAAATTAAACAGTACAAAAGAATCCACCACGAATGGAACAAGTGTTGATGGTAATTTTAGAAATCATTTTGCCTTTCCTTGAAATTGAAAATTCCATTTCGTAACCATGTTAAACTCCTTCTGTGCCCAATTCCCCCATGACAGGTATTAATATTCATAAATACACACACACACACACACACACACACACACACACACACACACACACACACTTTACAAGGACCTTGAACTCTCCTCTCCAGGGTTGTTATTTTTTATTTTGGAACAATGCTCAGCCTACACAAAATTTACACTCTTTGTTTGCTTTTCCAGCATTATGTGTTTCTCTATTTTATAGATGGGGTTGAGAGCTAGAAGATTTTTTTTTCCTCTTTCATCCTAAAAGCCTAAGGATCAATGCCAATTGCATACTTAGATATCAAGGCAACTTTTCCAGCTGTGCTCTAACTGTTTTCTATTGTGCTCACTACCATGTCCTTGGTGTCATTTTTCTGATTTGAGTGAAACCTATGCAAGACGTTAATTGTGTCTCATTACTGGTCCTTGCTCTTCTTTTCAATCCTGGAATGTATGAATGCTCCAAGAGAAATACAACCGATAAACAAAACAGCAGTGTATTCCTCTGTACATTGTTCATGAGGCAAAGAGTATGTGAGAAATTCACGTTTACCAGTGTATCTCAGGCATTTTGTGGGGTCTTTTAAAAAAATCTAATGCCCTATTTCTACCACAATACCACTTCAGACCCAAATATTGGGGTGTTTTAACCAGGATAATTATTATACATTCTTTCCATTAAAATGTTGCAGAATTTTGTGTAGCATTGTCCACTACCAACAGAACAAAAAGTGCTGCTATAGCAAAACTAAGGAAAATGTAAAATAGAAAAATACAGATGGTGCTAGGATAGTTTCTGAATAATTTATTAATAAAACAACATTTTTGCTTGTGTTATCTACAATCTGGATTCAAAGCAAAGGAGTGAGCTAGCAAAACCCACGTTCAAACCATAAAGTATTTTCTAAACCTATAGCACAAAAATGCCCATTTTGATTTTACATTTGATAAACCCTGCTTTAATATGGAGGTCATAAGAGAGTAATTACTAAAGTATGTGAAAATCATCTATTCAGAGAATCCTTATAATCTCCAGAGGCAAATCATGAGTATCAGGATCAAACCTTTCAACATTGTACAGCTCTACCTTAACGTAACTTCCTCTTTTGTTCAGCCAGAGAGTATAAGAAATGTGAGGTCCATCAGCTATTAACTTCAGTCTGACTAAATAAGAGATAATATAATTGAAGCACTTTTATCAGAGAGCAATTTCTGGAATAAAATATACATCATATAGCATAGCAAAGTTTTAAGAATTACTGAGAACATTAATTCAAAGCAATACCTTTTTTGGATTCCAACATAATCTTTTAAAATTTACATATATTCCCGTGTGTCCACATTATTGATAATCTCATATTGTTGAGCATGCAGTGGCAAAGTATAATAGTTATTTGACACTTTTGTGCATGACCATATTTTAACACTAAATTTTTTGTATGTTTAAGTGTGTTTCCTGCAGTTTTATTCACTTTGAAAAGAGAATATTTTAAGTGGAAATAAAAATTCATCCTCAAAGATAACATCGTTAAGGGAAATAAAATCTTTTTTTGACAATTACTAATTGATTTTGGTAACACAGTCATTGTCCAAGAAAAGTGAGTATTTTAGGGGGGCAATGGCCTGAAATTATACTTTCTTGTATTGAAAAAGGTTAATTAGGAATTGAGCTCAAAGTTAATTTTTTGAAGGTCAGCTCCTATGCTACTGGGTCCTGTGACCCTGTCTCAAGTAATCATAGCATTAGCATACAAGTTATAGCTTTCCTTTCACTTGATGACATAATCTCTTTAATTGGTGTCGGAAAGCCTGCATGTGAAAGAACCGTGGAAAACACCTAGAGACTATAATTTTACTCTCCCCATTCACAGAGCAAAAGAAACAAGCCTTAAGAATGTACTAGAGACTCATTACAACCCCTAGGCTGTCAACACAAAGCCCTCACATTTCAACCGCGAGTTTTAGGAATGATCAGTTCTGCTTAGTTCTAACTTCAGCTGGTGAACTATTAACCTTTGCAGAAAAACTGGTGAATGTGAAATGTCAGATAATCTTCTATGAGAAAGCTAAGAGGGTGGATAATATGGTTTAACTGATTAGACATAAATGTGAGAAGATAACATTTGCAAATTTATTAAGCATGCTCTTTGAAAGCAACTGTTGGAATGAGACTCTAACTCATACGTTTCCACCACCTTTGACAGAATGTGTTTTCATAAATCTCCCACGGCTCATCATGCAGTCTTGACATGGCCTGTTTTCATTTGAGAGTTGAACGCACCGTATGTGGGGAGCTGACCAGCACTGTCGTGATCCTATTTCCCCTAGGATTCTGCCTAGTAAAGGAGAAAGCTTTTGAGCTTTCTTTTTTGTGCAGTAGCCGTTGAAAGACCCACTTCGAAACTTTTGCCAGGATGTGCTTTTTAAAAGGAAGAAGGGGAAGCTGGTCTTTGCTAAGCCCATTAGCACCAGGTTAGCAGCTGCTCACTATAAATGGAAGGGCCTGGGGCTGCTGTTAAGGTAGCTCCTGTCTTTACAGCTCTGAGTATTTCAATTGTGTCATGTGTCATGATTTTTTTCTTACCTCTTGAGTTCTGACATGACTTTTAAAAAATTAGGTAACCATCCAACCAAGAAGTGCTGTGCCTGGACTGCTTTGTGCTGGGCCTTGTAGAGGGTGCCATCAGCAAAGTGGCAAATATGGGGATGTGTCACCTCGCAGACAAAACAATCATCCTTTAGAACGGGTTCAGCTTCGGTTCTGATATAAATACTGGACTCTCCCTCTTGTGCCTTGTCTAGACACAACTGTACCCTGAGAGTGTGGGAAGAGAGAATGGGGTAGAAAAGGCAGACAGTACCTCCTCCCTATGACAACTACTAGACAATAGCTCTACTGTGTAGATAATAAACTGGTGTTTGGGGATCTATTTTGTATTTTAGATAGTATTCCATTTTTATGCCTAGAACCATAGTGCCCATAACCCATTAATTCAGTCCATTAACCAAGACAGTCAAAAAATACCAGTGTTTTTCATCAGAGAGACATAGCAACTTTCACTTCCAACGCTAGAAAGCCAGAAAATAACCTATGTTGCCCTGTTATTCTAATTTAGTCACTGCCATGATTTTATTAATCAGCAGAATAATGACTCACAAATGCCTTCACCATATTCTGCTTTGTTTCACTCTGTGCCAGTCTGGTGCAGACTCAGGACTCATCACTTCACTTGGCCCTGAAAACTGAGGTCTGATTTTTCACTTTCAACCACTCAAAAAAAATCAACAGTCCTCTTTTCCCATCAAAGTTTACAGCACAATCTGAACGCCATCATCTAATTTAAATAGTAAGTTAATCATGAGAAATTTGCATTCCTTTATTACCTGGAAGCTTTCCTCAGGAAGAGGAAATAAAAGTCACCTGTAAATGACACTGCAAATCTAAGCATCCCTAAGATCTATGAATATTTCCTCACTCCCTTGAAGAAAAGTCCTTAGCCTGGCACAGGAGGCTATGGCTACGGCTACAGCTACGTAAGATCTGGTCCTTGAATTCTTCACCTCCAGCCTCCTGCCACATTGAACTCTTCTCAGTCACTCTTTCTCTTAGAATCCTCGTACAGTGTTCTCTATGCTAAGAACTTCTCTTTCACTTGGACGTTCTCTAACCACATATCCTTAAGAGGTTTAGCTCTGCTGTCATCTCCCCCAGAAAAGTCTTACGTGTGGACAACTACTTCCCCTACATTCTGGGCCATGTATTGCTAGAAGTTGTCTTACGACCCTGCGCCAAACTCTATTCCAACACCCTCCATGCCATGCTTTACTGTACGCTGCTCCTCGGTTTCTCGAGGGCTAGAACTCTGTATTTTTATCTCTGAAACCCCAGCCTCTAGAACTTTGCCTGGCACAGGTTGGTCAGTGTCTTGTAAATGTTTATTAAATCATGTTCCAGTAAGAGTATTTTGTTAATGTGTGGGGGAGTCACTTGTTTTTTGTAAAATCCTTGAAGTATAGACACCCAGACACATACATTAATGCTTGCTGATCTAAAAATAACTTCAGCATTATTTCAAAATTAACAAATGTAATGATCTTGTTTTAAAACAATTGTGACTCTGCTGGGTCAGTCTTCACAAAGGTCCCAACGTAATCTTTTGATAGGAAATCGATTTAAGCCCTACACAGGTCACTTTAATGGTGTCCTCTAGATTAAGAAGATGAGCTATTCTGCCCTCTCCTTGTCTCTGCCCCTTCCTCTAAGCCAGGGTAAAATTTCAATGGGTGTTTCAACCCACATATTTGAAATGGTGACCGAGTTTTGATCAGCAATTTATGGTCTCTTCACGGAGGGTACAATCAAGAAATCAAAACTCTACCATTTTTCTCCAGTTTTTGTGCAAATGAATGAGCGTGCACTGCCTGTATGCCTTCCGCAAAGCATTTGTGACAGCAACTCTGAATAGAAGTTTTCCTGTTTACCTTCTTATCACTTGTTTAAGTTCTAAGGAGAGAGACCTGGCCATTTTGTTATAGAATGGGTGTTTTCAATGCAAAGGGGGAAAAAAATCACAGTTTTGAGTTTTTACAATGTTTGCCCCTTTTCCCAGCAGGGATGTGTTTTGAGTGCCAGGAGACAAAAAGTGTGGCCTCAACAAGCAGAATTTTAAAAAGAACATCATTTTCATTATGTAGTCAATCTCAATTACAAGCAAATGTTTTCTCTGTGGAGACTCTTCTCCTTTCAGGGCATTATGTGAGCCTCTTTTGTGGATTGAGAGAAAGGATCAGTGGTCAATAGGGAGCAGAGTGCTGTATACAGTGGAGTTTTGTATCCCTCAGTCTCCTACATAATGCGTTTTGTCAGGAGAACAGCCTGCCATCCTGAGCAGATTTGCTGAATTAAAGAGCACAGCGGGGATAGGAAACTTGTTGCTAGGTGACTGACCGCTGCTGCTTGGCGGGTCTGGGCCGAAGGTGACTCTCTGCTTTTCTTCCACTACTTAATCTTGCCTTTTAATCTGCATCTATAATTAACTCTGTTAATGCCACACATCCATTTGTTTCTTTTCTACTGCACTTCAGGCAACCAATTTATCATTATTTAGTCTTTACACTCAAACAACAAACTATTTTTTCTCCATTAGCGTCATATGAGGTGAAACATTCTGCAGGGCAAAGAAAGAGGTAGACTCCGTAAATATTGCCTGTGATTACTCACTTCCTCTGAGGATTTTCAGAAATACTCTTTGCTAATCTGAATGGAAAATGCGTCCTTGAGGAAACACTCCTGTTTTCCATTATCTCTACAGCTTGATTGTGCCTAATTAATGGAAATCTTCTTGGTGAGTTTAAATTCCTTTCAGTGGTGACACATATCAACAATTAAAAATTGCTTTCTCTATCAAAGGTTTACCTAATTGTTTCACCTGAAGCAAATGTGTTGCCTCCAATGTGTTTGCAGTACGTTTTCTCTGTGGTTATTATCAGTCAGAGAGACTGGACTTGGATGCAGGACCTAGGGATGCAAAGAAGTAGGGACTTGGCAAAATCAATTCCAGTGATGTGGTAGCTACCACATGTGTGGGGGATGCGTAGACGATTCTAACAGCAGCATACAGAATTCACCTTGGCTGATGTTGGTGGTTCAAATGTTCACGGAGGGAGAACTTTAAGGTGGCTTTAAGGAACCAGGTCTGTGGCATGATTTTCAACACTGTTCTTGAACGGATGGCCCCTTACCTGGCCCTCTGACCCTCCTGGACATTCTGTGAGCTAAAATACATTCTAAGAACCCTTACTGATACAAGAGAGCTTGACTTGAATTTCTGCACCCATATGAGACAGGTTAGTCATTATGACATCAGGCAGTTAGGAATTCCCTGGTAGACTGAGCAGAAACTGAACTGACCGTATCTTCCAAGCCCCAAGATAACCTGCTCCTGCAGGGCAAAAACCTTAATCATGCTCTGGGACAACCGGAACATTTCAAAAGTCTCCCCAGGCTGGAGCAGCAGAGTGGATCTGATAAACATCATACTGGTGGACACCAGCATTCCAATATTCCCCTCCTGGGTAGAAATAGAAATATAAAAGTAAAAGCCTTTTGCCTTAGCTAGTGGGCATCCCAGTTTTGGGTATCCCCTCCCGTTCGGGAGCTGTAACCTTCCCTCTTGCTTTAATAAACTATCTTGCTTTACAACTCTTTGCTTCTCCCTGGTCCATGTGTCCATTCTTCGGCTTCAGGAGACACGATCCCGGCCCACACCCAGAAATTGCCAGCAAATCCTACATCACATATAGGCAGTCTGGTACAGTAGTTAACACGTTGTGTACGGATCACGAGAATCTTCGTTTTTTTTCTGAGCCATGCGTTAAGGACAGATAACGAGAATTCTCGTTTTTACTGTTGACTCTTTTTACTTTGCATATTTTATTGAATTATTTGTGTTTCGTTAATATCTAACGGGCAAATGTCGCTAATAAATAAAGTCGGCATCATATGTACACTTTTTAGAATTCATATTATTTTTTTTTCTAAAAAAATAGTGATTTTTGAATCGGATACATTTTTTCACCCATGAGTCATTTCTCGTGTTACATTCACAACAGTGGATGTACGAATAAACAGAGTTTTCCAGAACTGTAGTGATTTGTTTATAACATTTGGAACCTTAGTATCCCTTAGGCGATTTTGAATTATGTTATTTTTGGAAAAACACTGAATTATTTTATTTAACTCTTCGGTGATACCTCATGAAATACATATTGTAACCTCGTCAATGCAAAGTTATAGGAAGTTGAAAGGAATTATTTTCATATTATTGGCCATAGTTACGCAACAACGCTACCATGCATTGCTATGTTCAACATATCATGCATTGCTATGCAGCAATGCTACCATTCGCGTTAGAATGGATTTTTTTCAAAGCCGCATTGTTCTCCATTGCACGATTCGAAATTTCAAAAGATTGGGCATAGAGCAGTGAGAGGCCAAGACAGGGAGGTGAGATGAGTGGCGATAGGGAACCAGCTGTGAAAGTGCCTACGCAGCGGGCCCCCAAGGAAGACAATCCGGCCAGGCTCTCGGGAGATTTGGCCATGCATCATCTGAAGCCCATAGTGGGAAGAGGAAAGAAAAAATATCACACACGGGTGTATAAAGTGTGGGCTTCAAAAAAAGTGAGAAGTGAAACTCGGTACATAGGCAATTTTTGCCGTGTCCCACTGCACAAAGGAAGCTGCTTTCTGCAGTATCACACCAGGAGGGATTACTAACATCATAGGTGAGTAAATCCTAAAAAATTCCATAGAAAAATCATAAATGACATACAAGCATTTACGCTTTAAAGAGAAGAGTGCATTTTAAAGTAGTTTCTTTTAAAAACCTGCCGGAACAGAGGGGTATGAGGGATTTAAACCCCCCCGTATGCAACGTGTTAAAAGATCTGATTTAGAAACAGACTGATGGCCTGGGTTCAAATTCTATGACTGCGATTTATATGCTGTGCAGCCTGAGATGACGTACTCAACCTCTCTGTGCTTTGGTTTCCTCATCTCTAAAATAGTGATGATGATGATAATACCTTCTGATTAGGATTGTTATAGGATTAAATGAAGTCAGCCTATGTAAAGCAATTAGTACTTATTAGCTGTTATTAATATATTGATAATATAATGAAACAATTATCTGACTAATTTATCCATGTCTTACTAAGACAAAACTTCATGCCCATGGTGAATAAAAATATTAAGAATGGAGATTAAATAATACATTTTACTGAGAGTTTTCACAGCAGTTTAATCACGACCTCATTAATCTTCAAACTCCTCTAGTTTTATAAATTCTCAATCTGTGTACAGAGATAGGTTATCATACCCAAGATAGCTTAAATGTACATTTTCCTTAAGAATGTATATTTTGTATGTACTATGAGGTTATACACTACAGCTCAGATTTTTTAAAGTGCTCAATCTGTCCCATCTAAATTAAGGAAAGGGAGGTTATGCAGGCTTTTATGCCAAATATATTTGGAGAGCATTAGGCTGTAATTAGACTAACTGGGGCTGGTTGGAGGTTGTGATGGCTCTACTTCAATGGTGCATAAAAGCATCTTGTGCACAGAGAATTAGGAAGCCAGAATAAGGGCCATTAAAATGTCACTTAATACATTTCCATTTTATTAATTTATACCTTTAATGCGATGGCCTTGTTTGCATCCTTTATTCAGGTGTTAATTCATTGCCTTTGACTCGCTTTAACACATGTCTGTTAAATGTGGCTGCCTGCAAGTCTGTGCGTGTGTAATGATAGAGATGAGATCACACAGTTGGGGACAGGGGGCCCAGACCGGTGCTCCCTATCACCAGCAAGCACAATGAGGCAGGTAGGAAACTTGATTTCTAATAGTCTGAGAGTGAGCTAAAAGCCCGAATCTCTTGCGAAGAGTACCTGATTCTACACAACACATTGAACTTGACTTTATTTCAGAACATTGCTTCCTTATCTTTCCTATCAACCATCAATGATAAACTAATGTACAATAATAGTTTGAAGTAGGTGGCTCATCTGAGAACACATATATGATCTCATTAACTAAAAAGTCTTCCTAGATAATCCCATTTTATAGGTGAGAAAATGTAAGCCCCACTGTTGACTGAGCTGCCCCAAATGATTCAGTGAGTCTCTATCAGGAATGCTATGAAGAACACATATAATTTCCTTTAGGCTGTGCTCCATGCTGCCTCTCGGCTAGTTCTTGCTGATTCAAGTACAGTGTAGATAGAACAGTAAGTTGTTTCTCTTCTTGTTTTTCAGAAAGGCTAAGTGATGATTTTAATTGAACTTCTAGAGTTAGTTCACATTTTGACACATTTATAAGGTTTTTCCTCCAAAAACAAATAAGACATTCTTTAAAACTACAGTCAATTTGAGAGGCTGTTTCTTAGTTTGCCAGAGAAAGCATCCCTAGGGGCTGGGATCATGTCTCCTGGGTTCACGGCTCTGTCTTCAGCATTTAGCACAGGACTTGGGACATAGTAGGTGTTCATATCATACCTTTGAACAGTACGTTGGTGAGTGAATGAACTACTAAATTAAAATACTTAAAAGAAAAAGCTAGTGTCTACTGTTAGTTCCCTAGAATTCATTCCTTTCCAGTAATTGTCTTAAAGTGACTAAAATCTAACTCTTTAAAATGAATTTCAAGAGTTATTTAATACTTGGCTTTTAATGTGCTCATTTTCATTCCTGTTCTCTGCGTTTTAATAAAACCTCAGTTTTTCAGTGGACTGTGTAGACATTTGATTGGTCATTGTTTTAAAATCATGGAATGAAATAAACTCAGCAACAATAACCTATCAGTTTAATTTCTCTACATCCATAATAGATGGAACAAAATTAAAACGGTAATTTTAGAGGATGTCTACCCTTTGCTTTTTCCTGAGAAGTGACCAAAATTTAGAAATGTTTACAATAGAAAATTTTATTCTTACTCTCTAATACTTACGTGGTTGTGACAATGAAAAAATGGGTAAAAAGTTAAAATTTTAAACTTAAACTTGAGAGTATAGAAATTATATATCTTTTTCTTTTTGGCCTAATGAATTTTTAAAGAAATGTAATAAATGGTTGTATTAATGTACTAGAGCCATTATTAAATTAGTTTGTCATTCTAATATAGTTAGAGAAAATTATCAAGTAAAGTTAATTAATAAACTTTGATATTTGTTGGGTGATTATCTTTGATTTTGCAGCAGAATCTGTTTTTTCATTTAGTGCTAAAAATATACCTTTTTAGTTATTAAGTTCTGCTAATTGACATAAGTATGCATAATGAAAGCTATGCACTAATAGGATTATATTGATATGCCCTTTACATCTGTTAAAAACTTAACACTAATTATTAATCATTTTTCTGCAATAATTCTTTATAATTAACAGAAACTTATGGATACTTATAAGTTTGGGAAAGCCCACAACTAACATCAAACTTAATGGTGAAAAACTGAAAGCTTTTCCTCAAAATCAGTACCAAGGCAAGGATGCCTGCTCTTGCCACTTCTGTCTAACATAGCATTGGAAGTCCTAGCCAGAGAAATTATGCAAGAAAAAGAAATGAAAGACATCCATATTGGAAAGGAAGAAGCAAAATTATCTCTATAGATGACATGAATTAATATGTAGAAAACCCTATAGATTTTACAAAAAACGTTTAAAACTAATAAAGGAATTCCGCAAAGTTGCAGAATACAAAATTAACATGAAAAAATCAGTTGTTTTCTATACACTAAGAATGAATAATCCAAAAAAGAAAATAATTCCATTTACAATAGCATCTAAAAGAATAAAGTGCTTAGGAATAAACCTAACCAAGGAGGTGAAAGACTTGTATACTGAAAAGTACAAATCACTGATGAAAGAAATTAAAGACACAATAAATGAAAAAATACCTTATGTTCATGAATGGGAAGACAATATTTTTAAAATACCCATACTACTCAAAGCAATCTACAGGTTTAACTTAATCCCCATCAAAATCTCTATTCTGCAGAAATAGAAAAATTCATCCTAAAATTCATATAGAATCTCAAGAGATTGTGAATAGCCAAAACAATTTTGAAAGAGAATAATAATATTGGAGGACTCACACGTTCTGATTTCAAAACATATTACAAAGCTATGGTATTCAAAAGAGTGGGGTACTGACATAAAGACACACACATAGACTGATGGAATAGAGTAGAGAGCCCAGAAATAAACTCTAATATATAAAGCCAAATGATCTTTGATAAGAGTGTTAAGACCACTCAATGAGGAAAAGACAGTCTTTTCAAAAAATGGTGCTGGGAAAACTGTATATTCACTGTAAAAAACTAAAGTTGGACTCTTATCTTACACCACATACAAAAATTAACTCAAGAAGAATTAAAGACCTAAATATAAGACCCAAAACTATAAAACTCCTAGAAGAAAACCTAAAGGAAAAGCTTCATGATGATGGAGTTCTTAGATATGACACAAAAGCAACATTAGACAAGTGAGACTTAATGTCTTTTGTATTAAAGGACACAATCAACGGAGTAAACTGACAACCAGTGGAATAAGAGAAAATATTTTTAAATCTGATAAGGAGTTAATATCCAAAATATATTTTAAAAACTCCTATAACTCAACAAAAAAATAAAATAACCCAATTTAAAAATGGACAAAGGACTTTAATAGACATTTCTCCAAGGATGACATACAAATGGCCAACGAGTATGTGAAAAGATACTAAACATCACAAATCATCAGAGAAATGTAAATCAAAACTACAGTGAGTTATAACCTCACACCCATCAGGATGGCGACTGTTAGGAAAGGCAGACTTGTACATGCAGCCTTTCAACCCCCACTCCACCACACGAGAACGGGCCCTGAGCCCAGAACACTTTCTAGCCGAGAGACAGAGCCTACACAGTCTATGTGGGCTTATCAGCTTCTGTGGGAGTAGCTTTCCTTGTTTCATACTTAATGAGCTCTCTTTTCTTTTGCTTAACTGTGTATGAGGTTGGACAATTAAATTCGCGAACTTGTTGCAATGATGTTGCTAACGTTTTTTGATATCAGAGGGATTATTCATTATGAATTTGTACCAACTGGACAAACAGTTCACTATTAACCAAGCTCACTATTTGCAAGTGCTGCAAAGGCTGAGTGAAAAAGTTAGACGACCTGAACTTTTCATCAACAATTCATGGCTCTTGCATCATGACAATACACCAGCTCACAAGGCACTGTCTGTGAGGGAGTTTTTAGCCAGTAAACAAATAACTGTATTGGAACACCCTCCCTACTCACGTGATCTGGCCCCCAATGACTTCTCTCTTTACCCGAAGATAAAGGAAATATTGAAAGGAAGACATTTTGATGACATTCAGGACATCAAGGGTAATACGGCGACAGCTCTGATGGCCGTTCCAGAAAAAGTACCAAAATTGCTTTGAAGGGTCGCCTAGGTGCTGGCATTGGTGCATAGCTTCCCAAGGGGAGTACTTCGAAGGTGACCGTAGTGATATTCAGCAATGAGGTATGTACCACTTTTTCTAGGATGAGTTCGCAAATGTAATTATCCGACATGGTATGTCAACGGCCCTCAGGCATGGCCCCAGTTTTCGGTACTTCAGACTCCATATGGGAGGAGATGGGTTCCTTCTACTGCTGCATGAGAGGGGTGCAGGCAGGCAAACTGCCCTGTGTGGGCTGCCAAGAGATACACACCAGCCAGGAGGGACCAATACCCACTAATGAAGCTGATGTTGCTCTATTTTCTATGAAAAGTAAAGTGTTGTTTCATCCAATGCATGGCTGTGTTGTGTCTTCCTTGGTGACTGATACCAAGGTACAATGGGCAGAAGTGTTTCAAGTCCTCCCCTGGGATTGGTAATCAGTGCATGGTACTTTGCCAGAATATATATACATATATATTCCCCAAATAAACAAAACACAAGTGTTGGCGAAGATGTGGAGAAATTAGAACCCTTGTGCACTGTTTGTGGAAATATAAAATGGTGCAACCACTATACCACTATGGAAAACAGTATGGAGTTTCTTCAAAAAATTAAGAATCAAACTAGCATATGATCCAGAAATCACACACTTCTGGGTATATATCCAAAAGAATTGAAAGTAGGGTTTCAAAGAGATATTTGCACACCCATGTTCATAGCAGCACTATTCACAATAGCTTAGAGGTGGAAGGAATCCAGTTCATCAATGGACAGATGGATAGACACAATGTGGTATACACATACAGTGAAATATTATTCTGCCTGAAAAGGCATGAAATTCTATCATTTGCTACAACATGGGTGAACCTTAAAGACATTATGCTAAGTAAAATAAGCCACAAAAAAGAAATACTGTATGATTCCACTTATATGTAATATCGAAAAAAGTGCAGTTCACAGAAACGGAAAGTAGAATGGTGGCTGCCAGGGGCTGGGGAGAGATGGCAAATGGGAATTGTTGTTTTATGGGTATAGTTTCAGATTTGCAAGATGAAAAAGGTTGAGAGATCTGTTTCACAACAATGTGTATATACTTAACACTACTGAACTATACACTTAAAATGGTAAATTTTATGGTATGCATTTTATACCACAATAAAAAAAGAAATAGGAAGCTGAAGAATTATTTCACACTTCTCCATTGTAGAACTGGATTATTCAGAAACCCAAGAAACCCTTATGGGTTTTAAAACAATACTTCAGGACATAAGGAATGGAAATTGCAAGTGTCTGGAAACAATATGACTAACTAAACAATCTAGTATAACATTTTCCAAAATGTATTTTGTAGAATACTACTTCCTTGGGATGCTAATACAGCATGAGTTAAATTATGTAGTCTAAGTTGTTTGAGGAGTGCTAGATTCAACTTCTATTGAAAAGTTTCCCAATGTTACTGACCACAGACTCTCTCTCTCTTTTTTTTTTCTCAAGGAACATCTCTCAAAAGTAAAGTTATGAAGAATGCATTTTAAGGAACAATGGTATACAGAAATAAAAAATATTTAGCTCGTTTAAGCAAAATTTTAGTTAGACTGTAGAGCTGAAACACAGCTTCAAATAAGAGGCATCATTGCTAACCAAAACTAAACAGTTTTCAAAGTTAACCATGGGAACGATCTCTAGCTGATGTCCTTTATTGTGTATTGATGTCCTCACAGTGCTTAGCATACCACTGACCTTGCACATAGTATAAACATTTTTTAAACAATTGAGTGAACTACATGAGTTAATAAGAAACAAATTTCAACCTTCACATATTTCAGCAAGTCAGTCTTTAAGAATTTGGAAACATAAAGATTTCTTTAGGTATGCCTCAAAGGAGGTATGACATTGCCCAAATTCTCATATCTAGATCAAATGTGAGACTTGAAAATTATACAGTTGCCTATGGTCATCATCAAAACTATGGTTCGACTATTGAACCCTTATAGTCATTTTTGTCTTACAATTATGGTCTTTTTCAAGACCATACTTCAGATCATGTCACCCTGATCTCATCATTCCAATCCCCCAGTTCAAAACTCTAACGACATGCTATTGCACTCTCAATAAAATCTGAATTTCTTACCTTGGCCTGTGAGGGTCTACATGATATGGCTTTTGCTTACCTTACTTAGGCTTAGCTCTCTACCTCTCTTTCCTCTCTGAGTCCTCCTTGCTGTTCCTTGAACACACCTAGCTTTTTTCTGATTCCAGACCTTTAACTCCTACCTAAAGAGCTTCCCTCCTATCACTCACCCTTCATATTGTAAACATCTTCCCTCTTATGCCCCTCATATTGTTGGATCTCTCACTTTTTTTTGGTTATTACACAAGTGTTACCTCAGTGAGCTTCCTTGACCACTTTAAAATAGTGCTTCTATTACTCTTTAGCTTCCTACCGTATTTTTAAAATTTTCTTCATACCACTTATTAATTCCTGATATATGTATTTTTACCGACGTTCTCTCAGCCACTGAATGTTTAAGCTCAATAGGAGAGGGACGACACTGCTTTGCTGTCTACAATATTCCATACCTGGAACTTAGGCACAGAGAATACTTAATAAATTTTTGTTAAAACAACAGAATATAACACTATCGTATGTCAATACCAAATGAATAAAATAGAAATAGCTTGTAGCATTGTAAGTTTACCCCTCGTAATGCTAGTGGACAGCCAACAATCTATTGGTTTATTTTATTTGGTGAGATACTTATTTTTTCACTAGTAAAAAGTCAGTCAGCAAATATTTATTGAATGCCTACTGGGAGTCAGTCACTATTCAAGTAATCGTGCTTAAGAAAAATCATGGCTTAGGCAAAAGTCAGTGACTAACCCTAGGATATATATTATCAAATTGGATTAGCATTTAAGTCTAACTCCACTGTTTTAAGACTATAGAAAAGATGAGTGACAGAGGAGAAATATTAGCTTTCCATTCTCATGTAAGAATTATTCATAGTATAACAGAAATCTAACCAGTAGATAAAGAACTTCAAACAATATTTAAATAATTATTGGTCCTAAAGTGAAAAAGAAAAATTAATCAATTAATTATATTGTGAAAAAAATGGAAAAAAAATTACTTGCTTCTCCAGTTCTGTTCTGTTACTGGTCTTGCTGGATAATTTTTTAAATTTGTGGTAAAATATACAGTGAAATGCACTGAGCTTACAGTTAATATTATGAACTAATAAATGTGTACATCCATGTAACCACCACCCTAATCTAAACACAGAATATTCTCATTACTCCACAAAAATTCCTTCATGCTCCTTTCCTAGTGAATTCCCCATCCACCACAGACAACAACTACACTTTTTTTTAATAGTTCTTTTTTATTAGTTTCAGGTGTACAGAACAACATTGTGATTAGACATTTACACCCCTCACTAAGTGATAAACCCCCAAGTCTACTACCCCTCTGACATCGTACAGAGTTATTACAATACCACTGACTACATTCCCTATGCTGTACTTTATATCCTGTGAATATATATATATATTTTCTTTTGAAAATGGTCTTTTCATGTCTTTTGCCCATATTTTACTAAACTTTGTCTTTTTGTTATTGATTTGTAATAATTCTTTACATATGCTGGATACAGTCCTTTGTCAGATATATGTATTATAAATATTTTTTCTTGTTTTTTTTTAATCTGTCAGGATAGAGAAGCCACGTAGTAATTTGAATAGGAAAAGTTTAACATAGTTAAAATGCTTACATATAACAGAAGATTGAAATAACAAAAGATTGCCTAGTAAGAAATAAAGAAAGCTCTAAAAATATAGAAATACTAGGTAGAAGGAGAGCTGCTACCCGTAGGACTGAGATACAGTACCTAAGGAAGAAGCCCCACCGGAGCTGAGATGCAAATCTTGTTGAAGGTACTTGGTATGGCTTACTAAATGGCTGATAGAGAAGTCACTGTGATGCCACATCAGTGGAACTTGCTAGAAATATGCCCTCTAGAGTGCTGATGAAGGCTGTTCACAGGGAGATAGCTCACTGGAGCACTCCGCTACAAAACTGCCTGAGGAAGGTGCCAAGTGGCTACTGGCCACTGGGTGCTGCTGGCCACGATGCCCCGCAAGAGCCTGTGCTAGAGAAGCTGCACGTACTGTGGAGCCTGAAGCTTATGTAGGGGACTGTGAACCCACACACCAGAGACCTCTACTGACAAAGGTGGCAAAGGAAAAATATATAAATGCTCCAGAGAAGGTAAAGAAGCGTGAATTTGGAGCATATAGGCCACAAATTGATAACTGGCACACTGTCTGTGGTTTGCCTTTTCATTCCTTGGCTGTGTCTTTTGATGAGAAGAAGTTTTTAATTTTGATCAAGTCCAATTTATTTTTTTCTTTCATGGTTAATGCTTGTTGTGTCGTCTAATAAATCTTTGTCTATCTTAAGTTGTCAAAGATATTCTCTTATGTTCCTTCTAGAAGTTTATAGTTTTAGCTTTTATATTTAGATTAATAATACATCTCAAATTACTTTTTGTGAAGTGTATGAGATAGGGGCTGAGGTTAATTTTTTCCATATATTTATCCCCTTGCCATAGTACCATTTGTTGAAAAGACTTTCTTTTCCCTGGTGTATAGTCTTGGAACCTTTGTAAAAAAAAAAAAAAGCATCAAGTGAATACATATGTGAGGGTCTATTTTTGGACTTTCTGTTCTGGTCTGCTGATCTATTTGCCTGTTTTTACAGATATGACATGACCACACTGTTTTGATTATTATAATTTTATAGTAAATTTTGAATCAGATACTGTAAGTTCACCAGCTGTGTTCTACTTTTCCCCCAAGATTGGGTTTTGTTTTTCCATATAAATTTTAGGATCAACTTGTAAACTTCTAAAAAAAAACCCTGTTGAGATTTTGATTGGGATTGAATTGAATCTATACATAAGCTATGAGAGAATTCAGTTTTTCAATCTATAAACACGGTATGTGTCTATCTACTTATTTTGGTCTTTTAAATTTTCCCTGTGAAATGTTTCTTAGTTTTCAGTGTACAGGTCTTGTAGTAAATACTAAATCATAAAGTTTTATTGAATTAAAGTCTCTTTCATTTACTACGAATACGTGGTCTAAAGCCTTTGAGCAGTCCTCAGCACACAGCCATCATTCTATAATTCTACCTCCATTACTCTGCTAAAACCACATTTTTCACAGCCATCAGTGGTCTCCTTATTCTAAGTCATTTTCCCTTACCCCTGTAGCTGTTAAAGCCACCTACACTCTTCCCTTTGAAATGCTCTCTGCACTTGTTTTCCATTTTATTGCATTATCCTGATTCTCCTTTAACTTCCGACTCCCCATCTGAATCCTCTGTGCTGGTTTACCCCCAGCCATGAGTATCCCGTAAGACTCAGCACTCAACTCTTTGTCTTCTCTTCAGCTTACTGTTTCTACCTCACAGAACCAGTGACTCATAACTTAAATATAAATGCAACTATATTTCAAGTGTATGATTTTATAATTTATGTACAGTATATCCTCATCGATCAATCTTTTGTAGAATAAGTGAGAAATAAACAAACATTCTTGGCACCATCCCTTTCTTTAAACTTGAGTTATATATCTCTTCTTGCTTTCTAGCCTCCTGAATCATCAACCACCATCTCAAGGTGAATATACCAAAATCTGAACTTATTATCGTCTCTCCTCCTTATTCTCTTCAGCTTCTTCTCCTAACCTATATTTTCCCAGTACCACAGGCTCAAAATCTAGGAATCATCATTGAGGCCTCTTTTAAATGTCACAGCCAATTAGGGAGGAAGCTTTTTCAATTATTTTCTTTCAGTACTTTTCACCTGTCCTTTGTTTTCCATTTCCGGTCACCGCTTTGAACTTTGCACAGAAACACCTCAATACTACAATTGTTTCTTAACTTATTTTCTTGTTTCTGGTCCTTTATAACTTTCAATTCAACCTTCACACCATTGTTTGATTAATCTTTTAAGATCACCACCTTTATCTTATCACTTCTCTATTCAAATAGTCATCTTTAGTGATCACTTGTCCCTGAATTCTTTAATACTTATCTCTCCACATTTATTAAATCCTTTGCTCACAAAGTTTACAAATGTGTTCTTTATGATAATTCCACTCTGTCATTCCAGATTTATTTCTATACCACTATCAACTTGTTTTAAATATATTCTTTTAATAAGTTTTCATCTCTTTTTCAAAAGTTTCTTGGGTCTTCTCACCCATATATTTTTCCAAATTAACTTTAAAGCATATCACTCAATTATTTGAAAAAACTTTTTGGAATTTTAGAATTCTATCAACTTCATAGATTTATTTAGAGAGAATTGAGATCTGTATAATATTGATTTTTTTTCATCCAAGCAACTTCTTCTCATTTATTCCAGATTTCTAGGTCTCTATTAAGTTTTATGGTTTTCTTCATGAGACCCCAGCACATTTTATTGCACCTATGAATTCTGTAATCATTATGAACAGCTTCTTCCTCCTTCCTTCCTCTGTCCCTTCTTTCTTTTTTTTTTCTTTATTTCTCTTCCTCTATTTCCTTTTTAACTCAATCCTTCACTCTTTTGAAGAGACTCTCAAACAAAATAAACTTTCTAGATAATTTTGTGGATTTGATGACATATAGGTATAGGAACAAAGATATATAGACATGAGTGTATAATTTGTTCTGTTTTAAAATAAACATTGCATGCAGAAATTTTTTCTTTCATTACATGACTTGATTTCAGGTACCATACTTTTTGACTGGGTATTTGGACTGCAAACCTTAAATAATGGTTTATATTCACTGAGAATGTATGCAAATATCCAGTAAAACAGCTATATTTATTTGATTCTGTTTCTTGCTACTTGCGTTTTACTTCTTCTCTTAAGGAAAATTAGAACATTTCTATTCTAATGAGTTAAAAAGAATCCCAGGATATTCATTTTCTTGAATGTTATTTACATAGAGTAAATCAACAAAAACAGTACTGAGAAAAGATTTAGCATATTTTATTTAAAAGTGCTCCAAAGTGAAGATGAATAAAACAGTGATTATAAAAGAAGGAAAACTTAAATAAATATATGAGTTCTTTATCATAATTATCTCATTTGTCAGTACTGAAAAAAAGTATACATATCCTGTTAAGTTTCCCTAACACTGGAATTTGCTATGAAAGCCAGGGGCAATTGTGTCCCACCAGGTGCACAGTACAGCAATCTACATATAGCTGTTAAAATACATATACCCCAGTTCTGCCAAGAAGGAGTAGTCCCATTCTTCCTAGGTCCTCTCTTTTGCAACTAATAAATCCTGGACACATACAACAAAGATAGGAAGACTGAAAGAAGGTGAACTGCCTAGGAACTTTGGCACTCAAGGAACAACATGGTGATGAGCTCCTGAGTTTCCTTGTTGCCTCCCATATATCCTGGACAAGGCACTGCAGAAGCCTCCAACCTGAAACCATTAACAAGCATAGGCAAAACAAACAAATAAACAGAAACAAAAAAAGAAATCCAAGAAAAATATGTTTCCCTTAGCCAAAAGACTGGATGCATACCAACAGAAAACCTTCTGAGAAATATCCATCCTACTCCAGCCAAACACCAACGTAAAACACCCATTCCTCCTAAAAATGTTCAACAGCCCACAGGAAGGTAAGAAAAGACAAACAGAAGTATCAAACAGAAACAAATAATAAAATGACGGACTTATGCTCAAACATACCAATTATTATCTTAAATGTAAATACACCAATTAAAAGACTGAGATTGGCATACAGGTTGAGAAGACATCATCATCAAAATATATGCTGTCTCAAAGAAATTAATTTCAGAGGGAGATCCAAGATGGCGGAGTAGATAAACACTGTACCTGCTTCCTTCCATGAACACATTAAAATTACAACTAAATTATAGAACTATCAACTTGGAGAACCATCTGAAGTCTAGCTGAACAGAAGTTTTATAACTAAGGCTATAAAGAAACCACATTGAGACTGGTAGGAGGGGCAGAGATGAGAAATGGGCTGACCCCAAACCTCCGTGTGGTGGGTCAAAATTGGGAGGGAGATCTCGGCCACAGGGGTTCCCCACAGAGGAATAAGGGACTCCAGCCTCACACTAGACTCCCCAGCCCAGAATACTGGTGCCTAGAAGAGGAGCCTCCACAACATCTGGCTGTGAAAAACAGCAGGGATTCTGACCAACTGGTGGGATGAATGGCAGTGAGAAACCCAGCCATCCTCTTAAAGAGCCTGTGTACAGATCCGCTCGCTTGCAGGCACTCACCTTGAGCTCCAGCGGAGAGATGGTGACTCACAGGGTGTCAGAAGAATGCAGGGGACAGACGGAGTAGTGTGGCTTCAAAACAAGGGCTGGAGAACAGTTACCATTTTCCCTGTGGGGGTTCCTACTCCCATGCAGCCATGTAGCCAGCAGGTGAGTGCCGTCTTTCTTGTGTTTAGCCCGCCCCCTCTGGCCAAATCTTAACCTGATTGGTCTTATAAGCTCTGCTACTCCATCTTGCTGACTCATTGGGATCTCACCCCACCCAACTCCACCAACAAAGGAGGAACTTTCTCAGCAAGCAGCTAGCCCTGCCCAGATTGCACTATTTTTTAGAAAACTATCAGAGTCCAAGGGCACCAGGCAGACAGTGACTAGTCTTGGTGTACTCTGGAACTGTGGGGACAGAGTCCCAGAGAGCAGTTTCCAGGCTCTCAGTCTCATGTGGAAAGGTGCTGGCTCGGGTAGTAGATGGCCATCAGCTGTAACCAGTTAGCCATTGGTTACTAATATAACTGCTGTGGCTACGCTGGGAGTTGGTTCATTGGTTGGTTGGTTGCTAGAGAAGTGGAATGGAGATTGTGGCTAGCAAGCGCCTATGGCGGATTGCGGATCATGTGGATCCTACATCCTGTGTCTCGCCCAGCCGCCAGCGAGAATGGGGTGCAGGAAGACCCCTCGTTGCGGTACTGGCAGATGTTTGCTTTTCTGTCTCAACCAGCTGCCATTGAGAATATAGTGGTACGAACCCCCTATCCATGGCTCCGTTGGTGTTCCTTTTTGGCCTCACCATATCCTGCCTTCTTGTGCAGGGAGCGGGACCAGAGACCCTGCATGACAGGAACTTTTGCAGAGTAGTTCCAGGCTCAGCACTGGCACCAAAACATAATCTATATTAACCTGGTGACCACAACACTTCCCAATCTAATGACTCCGAGACCCTGCCTCACCCAACATGTGTACTGCACGAGTCTTTATCAGTAGCTGAAACTTACAAGAGCCAGCAGGTGGCAGCAGGCATTGGGGTGTTCTGGCTTTTTGTGGAGCTCCCCCAGACCTGGCACTGGTGGCTGATGTCCTCAGTTCAGTGTGGCCTCTCCCACATGCCTCCAGGGTAAGCACAGGCAGTGAACAACTGTGGATTGCTTTGTAGCCACTACCAGGTAGGCACTAGCCAGTCATAGGCAGTGGGTGACCTGAGTCTGCACTGGAGACTCTCCCAAGAGGCTGCAGAACCAACATACTTGCAGGTTGGCTTCAGACCACAGTACAGCACTGTCCAATTAGCCCCACAAGTGGCACACACAAAGGGTGGTCTCAACAGGCACCAGAGCCCACTGGGACGAATCACACTCAGTGGGGTAAGCCCCCCACACAGCAGCCCATGGATGTGGCCAAACTCCACAGCCAACTCAGCCTGAGAGTCAATCTCACCCACTGACATGCTCACTGCAATCAAGGCTCAACTCTAACAGGAGAGCACACACATCCCACACATGGGACACTCCTGGAGCACCCAGAGCAGATGACCAGGGAGGCTGTTCCCAGGCCCTGCAGGCCACCAACTACATAAGGCTTCCTGGCCAAGATTGGCAGACATAGTAGATCTACCCAATACATGGAAAAAAACACAGACAGGCAGCCAAAATTAGGAAACTAAGAAATACACTGCAAATGAAAAACAGGAGAAAACTCCAGAAAAAGAACGGGAGGCAAGCAACCCGCCAGAGACAGAGTTCAAAACAATGGTTATAAGGATGTTCAAGGAACTTAGTGAGAACTTCAACACAGAGAGAACAGGCATTAAAAATGGACATAGAAACCATAAAAAAGAACCAGTCAGAAGTGAAGAATACAATAACTGAAATGAGGAATGCACTAGAAAGAATCACTAGGAGACAAGATGAAGTAGAGGATTGAATCAGCAATTTGAAAGACAAGGTAGCAGAAAATACCCAATCAGACCTCAGAGCAATTAAAATTACAAGAGACAAAGAGGGACATTACATAAAAGATTAATTCACTGGGAAGACTTTAATATGTACACAACAAATGAAAGTGCTTCAACACTATGAAACAAAAACTGATAGGGTAAAAGGAGAAATAGACAAATCTGCAATTATACATTAGGAAGGAACTTCAGCATCTCAGTCTCAGCAATTACTACTAAACAACCACTAGATGAAAAATTAGCCAGGATATGTAAGATCTGAAAAACAGAATCAACCAACAGGATCTAATTGAAATACATAGGACACTCTATCTAGCAACCGCAAAATACACATTTTTTTTCTAGTGTCCATGAAACATTCACTAAGATAGACCATATCCTGGGCCAAAGAACAAATATCAACACACCTAAAAGAACTGAACTCATATAGAGTATATTCTCTAACTATAATGGAACCAAAGTAGAAATCAATAACAAAAACAATAAAGAAGCCATTAAACACTTGGAAATAAAACAACACACTTCTAAATAATCCATGAATCAAAGAGGAAGCCTCAAAGAAAAATTTAAAAATACACAGAACAGAATGAAAGTGAATATCCAACATATGAAAATATGTAGGATGCAACTGAAGCAGTGCTGAGTAGTAAATGATAATATTAGAAAAAAAGGAAAGATCTCAAATCACTAACCTAAGTTCCTATCTCAAGAAACTAGAAAAAGAAGACAAAATAAACTTAAAGCAAGCTGAAGGAATAAAATGATGAAGAGCAGAAATCATTGTAATTGTAAACAAGAAAATAGAGACAATAAAACAAAAAGCTGATTCTTTGAAAAAAATCAATAAAATTGATAAATCTTTAGCAATGCCAACAAAGATAAAAAGAGAGAAGACACAAATCACCAATACTAACAATAAATAGGGAGTATCACCTCAGATCCTGCAGCCATTAAGAGGAAAATAACTATTAGTCAGGGTTCTCCAGAGAACCAGAACCAGTAAGATATGTATATACAGAAAGAGATTTATTTTAAGAAATTGGCTTACATGATTACGGAGGCTGGCAAGTCCAAAATCTGTTGGCAGGCTGAAGACTCAGAATGGAGCAAATGTTGCAATTCAAGTCTGAAGGCAGTCAGGCTGAGGGCCCAGGTAGAAGCTCATGTTTCAGCCTAAGTCCAAAAGCCCTCTGGTGCAGTCTTTCTCCTTGGTCCACTGAGGTCAGTCTCTGCACTATTCAGGCCTTTAACTGATTGGATGAGGCCCTTGCACATTATGGAGGGCAATCTGCTTTACTTAAAATCCACCAACTTAAATGTTAATCTCATTAAAAAATCCTTATGGAAACATTCAGATAACATTTGACCAAATATCTGGGCACTGTGGCCCATCCCAATGACACATAAAATTTACCATCACAACTGTTAACAACTTTCTGCCCATAAATAAAAAGATGAAAGAAATGCACCAATTCCTCAAAACTCACAAATTACCAAAACTCAACCAAGATGAAATGGAAAACCTCAATAGTCCTATAAACATTAAATAAATTTAATTCATAATTTAAAAACTCCCCCAAAAGAAATCATTTGGATCAGATTCACTGAAGAATTCTACCAAATATTTAAAAAATTAACACCAATTTTACACAATTTGTTCCAGAAAATGGAAGAGAAAGGAACACCTCTTGACTCATTTTATAAGGTGACTACTACATAGTACAAAAATAAAAGTTACAGACCAGTAACTTTCATGAGATAGTAATGGTCCCATTAATACCAGGCCTGAGAATTTCTCCCATAGAAATAAAGCTATCAGGGTATAAAAACATAAACATTTACTAAATTTGCTTTTGGTGACAAAACCTGAAAACAAAGTGACTAACAATCAATTTGGTAGTGGTGGAATAATTATGATATATAGTATTATGCATCCATTAAAAGAATGCATTAGCGATATACCCATTGACTTAAAGGGATTTTCACAAAGTTGAGTAAAAAAAATTGATGAAAAATGTGTGTAATTTGATCCTCCTTTTTATTAAATTTACTGGGGTGACATTGGTTAATAAAATTATATAGGTTTCAAGTGTACAATTCTATAATACAACATCAGTATATTGAATTGTGTGTTCATCACCCAAAGTCAAGCCTCCTTCCATCACTGTAATACTTGACCCCCCTTTTTTTCTACCTCCCCCCAACCGCTTTTTCCTCTGGTAACCACCAAACTGTTGTCTGTGTCTATGAATTTTTGTTTGTTTGCTACTTTCAGTTTTGTATCCCATATATGAGTGAAATCATACGGTTTTTGACTTTTTCTATCTGACTTATTTTGCTTAGCATGATATTCTCAAGATCCATCCACGTTGTTGAAAATGGAAATATTTCATCTTTTCTTATGGCTGAGTAGTATTCCATTGTATATATGTGTCACATCTTCTTTAATTATGATCCCCTTTTAATAAAGCAAATGAAACTCCTGTGGCTTGGTGAGCATATGTATGAATGTATATGAGATTATGTGCCTTTTTATGATAATATGAGCATAGGAAAAACATGGAAAATTATGACATGAGCATAGGAAAAATATGGACACATATCATGTTGTTGATGTAGGTTACCTGAGGAGAAAGAGGGTTTGGGAACAGCAGTTGGAATAGGAAAGAAAAGTAGAGCAAAGAAAAAGAGAAAAAGAAAAAAAAATAGACTACACTAAAATGTATATATGATAAAAATTATACATTTATGCCTAATGATATGTCTGGTACTTTTTTTCATTATGTTTTCTAACAGATTACTGATGGTATATAAGATGTATAAATTTTTGTATTTTTATCTATAACTGGCTGCAATACTGAAGTATATCATTAATTCTAATAGGCTTTTCATTTATTTTCTTGGGTAAACAATCATGTTAAAAATAATTTTGGATACACTTTCTAGTTCGTATATTTGTTATTTCTTTTATTTTGTCTTCTTTGATTAGCTTGAACTTCAACTTACAAAATAATATTTAAAAAGTTGTTTTTCTCAGTCATCCTTATTTTGTTTCTTTAACACCTCTAGGGTTTTCCACTAAGTACAATGTTTGTTACAAGTTTGAAATAGTTTTTTTGGGTGTGTGTGTGTGTGTGTGTGTGTGTGTGTGTGTGTTTTATTAGGAAAAGATGCTGGACTTTAATGAGTATCTTTTTGACATCTGTCAATATGACACTTTTTATTCCTTTTATTTATTAACATAATAAATCATATGAATAGCTTTCTTAATATTAAACCATCATTGCATTTTACAAAACAAATTCTCTATCGGAATTATTATTTAATATATCTCTGGGTTTCATTTGTTAATATTGTATTTAGAAGTTATTCCAAATTAATTGGTGAATTGTGTATAGTTTTATTTTTATGTAATTTTTGTCATATTTTTGTATCAGTTATTAAAAAGAACTCAGATGCTCCCATATTTTTTTCTGGGATCAGAAATACTTTTAAAAACATATGCGTTATCTGTGTCTTCACAGCTTGATAGTAACAACCATTAAAATCCGTAAGGCCCAGTACATTTTATAGAGGCAAATTGTAATAAACTTTTCAATTTGTTACATGATTATTTCTCGAGTCAATTTGGGTAATTTATAATTTCCTAGAAAATCATTCATTTCATCAAAATAATCTTATCAGATCTTCCCATTTTTAAAGAGAAATTAAGCTTTATTAATACTCCTATTATTAAAAATAAGTTTAGATTTACATAAATGTTAATATCATATACATTCATTATCAAAACCAGAAAATTAGCATTGATACAACATTAACTAATTTGCAGACCTTCAAATTTCACCAATTGTCCCACTAACATCCTCTGAAACAGGATCCAATCCAGATCCCACATTGTGTTTTGTCCTATCTCCTTTGTCCTGATTTTTTAACGTTAGCAATTACTTATAATACTGTGCAAGATTAACAAGACCCTCAGATGTCCAGTGTACTACTTCAGAGCAAGCAAGACATGGCTGAAGCTTCTGTCTTGTGTGACATCAGCAACAGCTGCCTTGGAACTCAAGTTAATGTGGAGCTGAAGGAGAGTTGACAGAGTGTAGAGGAGTGAATGTTCGTTACATCTCTTCTTCCCCTGAAGTGCCAGACGGATATTTTTTGTATTTATTGTATTATGTAGAAACCAATTTTTATTTGCTTACTCTGGGATTCCATACACTTTAATGGCCTAGCATATAATGCATGTTGAATACTTGTTGAATAAATGAGTGAATTCTGACAAGGACAAAATGCTTGCTGTCCATTTGGGACAAGTTCCTGCTAGCAAAAATGTATGTGTGCTATGTTGTCGTGGACATGAGATGTTTTTACTTATCCATCATCCACTTTCCTTTCTTTTAGAATAGGAACCTAATTTTCCTTTTAGAAACTGCTTTCCCTGGCTCCATGCAGTCTTGGTGGAACCATCAATCAAGGTATCTAGGAGAGGTTAGGTCAATCAAGCTTTCCTGGAAATTTAATCTTCAGCAGAGTGATGTAAGATGGAAAAATGGCTGTAGTTCATTCATTCCATTGGCAGAACCCTGAAGAGACCTAGATCCTGGAATTTCTCTGGTTCCTAGCCTGCTTAAGGCTTACTTGTTCAGCTTTTACTTCTATTTTATAGGCTATTCCCATCCTTCTAGTAAATCTTCATCTCCCCACAACACTTCATTTTGACTTAGCTTACTAAGAGTTAGTTTCTATAACTAACAAAGAAATTGAAGACAGATATATAAAGGGGAAGTGAGAAGGCTATTTCTAGATTTTCCTCTCAAAATGAGTGGAAATTAACAAAGAGAAAAGTGTGGTGTGTAAAATTCAAGCTCTCCCTTCTTCCTACATTCTTCCTAATTACATGTCCTACATAATATTACAGCTAATTTAACATTCATATATCAACTATATTATTATATGATAGATGTTAATACATCTATATTATGGATAGCACATATCAATATAATTATGTAATTATATTATGTGTATTAAAATAAATACAACACGCATTAAATTTAACAATATATGTCTTAATGTAATAGTGAGATGAGATATAGCAAAAGACATAACACTATTTTTTCATGAAAAAAATTAGAGTAGATACAGTTCATTTTGGAAAACAATGATCAGGCATTTCTCAAACTTCTAGATTAACATGTACTAAATTTAATATCAGTTTCTTAAACAGAGATTATGTTAATCTGAAAAAATACATTATAAAAATTTTACCTCCAATTCCTGGTAGTAGAGGATCCACTGTTTTCTAAAATAACCTATCCTATGACAATTCTCATAGTTGACTCATAACAGAAAAAAATAACACATTTAAACTACTTGCTTGTAAAAGTAAATCTGTATACATTTTGTTAGTTTTTCTTATGTGTTTACAATGTAGAATTTGGAGACATTACAATACAAAAGGATTCTTATTAGTTTTATAAATACATGCTTATTAACATTATAAATAAATTTATAAACCCATGCTTATTAACATAATAAAAAGACATGCATTTGCATCCAATTTCATTTAACTTACAAAGATGTGGTAAGCATTGACCATCAAATGTCATCACTTATATATTGATAGCCCAGAGAAAAGGTAACTATATTTGAAGTCCCGGAAGAAATTGCTAAGCCTTTAGCATTCCCTTGTCAAAGTAATCATCTTGACAAACAAGCAACAAATGACAGCAATTCAAATATTTGTTTTACATTATGTCAGTACTTACAATTGATCTAGACACTATGCTTATTCTCCGATGATCTGAATTCTGAAATGCCATTTCCTTTAAGAGTTCTAGGAAAATATACATAAGGTCCCAGGATATTCCAAATAGTTATTCTAGATTGGTGTTGGTTTTACAAAGAGGAAGAAAAAGATCATGAAACATGTTAAATTACGTAAATGAAAGATTCCTCTTATTCAGCTTTTTGTATTCTTCCTTGTTATCTAAACCATAGAATACTCAGCTGTGTTTATGGATAGGTGAAAATACTTAAGAAGCAAAATGGTAGTGGTATTCATCAAGAGAGCTAGCACACCAGTGTATTTTCTATAATCCATGTTCTGTTTCAGACCACTTGTATCTTCCAGAAAGGAATAATTTTTCTCCAATATATTAAAAAAGACTTGCTGCATAGTTACAATTTTTCTTTTTAGAGTGTAGGGGAGGCGGCTTCGTTATTCAACAAAATATTTCTGGGTCATATTTCTTTAGGTTTTACTGGTCTAAAAATTTCAGTAGTTTTCAAAAAGAATTTTAATCATTTATTCAACAAAAATTTATTGAGCATTATTATGTGAAAAAATCCTGTGCTAAGTGTTTTAGAGACAGCAATGAATAAGACAGACTTGATGGAACCTCAGCTTCGGAAACCTACAAACATTAAATAATTAAGTATATAATTAAAATTGTAATGTTATGAAGAAGTATGCAGGGTGTTATGACAGGTATCCTAGTAGTCTATGGGAGGGAGGGAAGGTCTCTTTGAGGAAGTGACATGAATCAGTGAGAATACTGGTAACAAAGTCTGTGGTTCAAATTTATAGTTTCTTTGTGTTTAAGCTAGTGTGAGCTTGGAGTCCATTGCTTACATCTGACAATTCTAACTAACATGCCATTTATGTCATATAAGATGTAAAATTACTTTTGTTCAAGATATTTAAAGACCATTATTATTAAAGTTTAGGCTGCTATTTGAAGTTAATTTCAGATTGCAATTTATTTTTCTTAAGTAATTTTTTTCAGGTTCATTCCCTAAAAAAAATGTAATAATTCAATGCTGATTAATATCAGAGCTATACATTGTTTTGCTTAAAACAGAAAATTTATGCTTTAGATTGAGCCAATTATTTATTAAGACAAAAATATTTTAATTTCAAGCATTTTAAAGTAATTTTCAAGAATATCTAAGAATACTTCTGAAATTCTCATCTGTACAAAAACCTTACCAAGCACACTACATGCTACATAGTAATTTAGTGAACATTTATTGATAACCTATTAAGAACCAGGCCATTGAGATACAAAGATTAAAGACCAAGTAAGTCCCTGCTCTCAAGGAGCTCATAGCTAGGATTATGAAAAAAGTTCTCAGGAAAAATTATATTCTGCAACAGTAGTGCTAGATACTGGTGACATAAAAATGATTAAGATCTAGACTTTGATCTGCGGGATTGACTAGCCTACTGGCATAGTGAGTTCATGCCATTCACCTTTCTTCCAACAAATATTTATTGAGCACCTATAGGGCTAGGTACCATGCTAAAATATTCTTTCCGAGGCAGCAGTAGATATAGTCAAGTGGGGAAGGTGGGAAGTACTCAAGAATTAATAATAATTAAGGGATTATTCCACTTGAGCATAATCCTTGTCCTTGAGGAACACAAAGTCTCATTTTACAAACGGATAAATAATAAGTGAATATTTTAAAAGCTATACTAACAGGTATGAATAAAGTATTTTTGGAGCTTACAAGAAGTGCTAAGATGTGCTTAGCGAAATCAGAGAAGGCTTTGCAGAAGTGTCTTTGAGCTGAATTGTAAAGAAGTAGGAGCATGTAAATAGCACATAGGTGGTATTTTAATTAATGGAAGCAGGTAAAACAAACTCTCCCTCCCCCCATAATTCTCTAATCACAAAGAAAAGGATATACACTATTTTATTGACTTTGCTTTTGTGCGCATGGAATTTTAATTACATTTTATTTAATTTAAGCTATCAGAGATACACTCATAATGTTATTCTCATTGTGTTATGTTGAAATGTAGGAATACAAATCTTTTTTTGTATTATACTCTCAACTGTGTTTGAGACCAGCTTGGTCTTATTTATAAATAAACTCAGGTTCTTACAGAGATGCTACTGTTGCTGTGGAGGATTTTTTAATTATTATTATTAATTTTTTAGCTCAGATAAAATACACTATATTTTCCCTCTTTCCCTCTCATCCACTATGCTCCAGCCACAACTGACTTCCATCTCCTAGAAATGCCAAGTTCCTGCCTCAAAACCTATGCTCATTTTATGCACATTACATAGAACATTGTAAGTATTTATGCAAGTTTTGTGTACCACCTATCATTCCCACTTAGATCTTAACAAATATTTCTTGAATTATTAGGTTAGCCACATTTTTCCTTTTGAGGTCCTTTTTATTTTTCTACCCATCGAGTATAGAGAATAAGAGACAGACTAATTCAACAGATGTAGAATATTATTAGTTATTTTAAAAAGATCAATGCACAATTCAAATATTTTTATATTATCAGAAGGTATCAATTAGTCATGAAGGGCAAAAGAACAAAAATGAGATGGGAAATAAATATTTTAATGCTACTCTTTTAGAACATGTTGGAAAACAGAATCACTACTTCCTTGGCTAGAAAAAAATGCATAACTTTTGCAAGCAATTATTTTTCAGATCCACTTGGACCATGGTATAACTGAATTAATATAAAATACCCTCCTACTGCTCAATGAAGAAACAATATTCTTTAATACAGGGCTCTGCCAGTGCTGTTCAACTCTAAACTGAAGGCAATAACACTCACGTAATTCCTGGTCTGAATTCAGAACTTCAGGCTACAAACAAGCTGACCACTGATCACTTCGGTGCAATGCGGCATCTACTGTCAAGGAAATCATTTGTTAAACTCCATACAGATACTGGATCTTCAGGTCCAGGGATGTTTACATTTCTGGATTAAAATCAGTGTACTTACGGAAAATAAAGGCATGTTTGAAATTGTTTAAAAAAAAAAAATCCTCCTATTGAATACTCATTTTGTCACTGGACGGACTCTAAAAGTTACTTTAAAATATCTTTTGTCTCTATCATTTGATGCGTTTAGTGTTTCTTAGTGTTTTAAAAATCTGAACATCAAATTATCTTATGTTTGGGATGAAAATCTCTATCATCTGTCTCTAAAAAAAAGTAGGCCACCTTTCATCAGGCGTTCATCCTGAGGTAAGCACCAGGTCAAACACTGTAATACTCCCGACAACCCTATTTGATAGGGAGGATCATCAACCCCAATTTAAAAAGGAGGAGACTGAAGCAAAGAGGATAAATAACTGGCCCAGAGGCACACTTTAGCATGAATTTCTCAGAGTTTAAACCCAGACAGTATTCCAGGGCCCAAACTATTCAATACTATGTCCATCACCCCTCTGCTCTACTCTTGTGGTTCATCAGTATGGAGCTACAAATACTTCACGGTAAAACACACCAAAAATATAAAAAGATAAGCTGATACTTTGGAAAAACAGCCTTCTAACAAGTAAGGTAGCTTAAAGTTTTAAAAAGAGTATCATATTCATATCAAAACAAAAAAAGGTACACTATTAAAGAAATAATGTCTTAAGAGAAAAATTCTCAGCAAGATGTTAACATCAGAATACAAAGTGATGTATGTAGAAGCAGAACTGCTAAACTGCCAACAACCTGGGTGTGAGTCAGATTAGAACAGGCCTCTCCACCAGGGACACAGATTTGATTGCTTGCGACTTGTGTCAACTTGGAGAAATCAACAGCAAAATATAAAAGCAAGGCAATGAGAATGTTTCTAAGTAAGACATTCAGCCTCTAAGGCAAGTTATATGGCAGCAACTGAAATTCAAAGGGAAAGCATCAACATGCCAGCCAGGTTTATACATTGCCAGGTTTATACATTGCTTATTCATTCATTCCTTCAAAAGATTAGAAAAATTTTAATTTTAAAATTGTAAAAAAATCGCTTCTCCGCCTTTTGGCTAAGATCAAGTGTAAAATTGTATAAAAAAACAATTGCAACAATACCATTTCAAAATTACTAACACTCTCTAGTCAATTACGAAAGCTCTAGTCAGTCACCTGTTTAGGCCCCTGAAATTCTAATACCTATTCAGTCACAGTAAATAAAAAAATAATATTTATACTCTCTATTACCCAAAAAGGATTTACCTGCAATCAGCAAGATAAATAGAAAGCTTAAAGTTGTGTTTGTGTGAGTGCATTGTTCAAATTTTCCCTCTACTACTTTTATAATAAATTTTATTTTTTTAGAGCAGTTTTAGGTTCACAGCAAAATTGAGCAGAAGGTACAGAGATTTCCCATGTGCCCCCATCTCCACCATTGTCAACATACCCCACCAGAGTGACACATTTGTGACAAAAACCTACACGGACACATCATTATCAACCAAAATTCATAGCTTACGTTAGGGTTCACTCTTTGTGTTGTACTGTCTATGGGTTTGGACAAATTAATAATGACATGTGTCCATCATTATAATATCATACAGAGTATTTGTGCTCTGCCCGTTCATCCTTCCCTCCCTCCTGACCCCTCATAACCACTGATCTTTTTACTCTCTCCATAGTTTTGCCTTTTCCAGAATGTCGTATAGTTGAAATCATATAGTATGTAATATTTTCAGATTGGCTTCTTTCACTTAGTTAATACACATTAACGTTTCCTCCATGTCTTTTCATAGCTTAATAGCTCATTTTTTTATTTAATTAAAGTTTATTGGGGTGACAATTGTTAGTAAAGTTACATAGGTTTCAAGTGTACAATTCTGTAATACATCTATAGATCATGTTGTGTGTTCATCACCCAGAGTTATTTCTCCTTCTGTTACCATATATTTAATCCCTTTGACCCTCATATGCCACCCCCCCCTTCCTCCTTACACTCTGGTAATCACTAAACTATTGTCTGTGTCTATGAGTTTTTGTTTCTTCATTTATTTGTTTTCTTCCTTTGTTGTCTTCAGTTTTAGATCCCACATATCAGTGAAATCATATGGTTCTCTACTTTTTCTGTCTGACTTATTTCATTTAGCATAATAATCTCATGATCCATTCATGTTGTCACAAATGGCACTACTTCATCTTTTCATATGGCATAATAGTATTCTATTGTGTATATATACCACATCTTCTTTATCCAATCATCTATCGATGGACACTTTGGTTGTTTCCATGTTTTGGCCACCGTAAATAAAGCTGCAGTTGAGCATAGGAACACATGTATCTTTACAGATAAATGTTTTCAGGTTTTGGGGATAGATACCCAGGACAGGGATTGCTGGCTCATATGGTAATTCTATTCTTAATTTTTTTGAGGAACCTCCACACTGCCTTCCAAAGCGGCTGCACCAATCTGCATTCCCACCAACAGTCTATGAGGGTTCCTTTTTCTCCACAGGCTCTCCAACACTTGCTATTTGTCTTGTTGATGATAGCCATTCTGACTGGTGTGAAGTGATATCTCATTGTGGTTTTTATTTGCATTTGTCTGATGATTAGTAATGTTGAGCATGCTTTTATGTCTATTAGCCATCTGTATGTCCTCTTTGGAGAAATGTCTATTCAGGTCCTCTGTCCATTTTTTAATTGGATTGTTTGTTTTTTTGTTGTTGAGTTCTATGAATTCCTTATATATTTTGGATATTAGCCCCTTATCGGAGGCGTTGTTTGCAAAAAACTCCCATTCGGTTGGTTGCCTCTTTATTTTGTCGATGGTTTCTTTTGCTGTGCAAAAGCTTTTTAGTTTGATATAGTCCCATTCATTTATTCTAGCTTTCACTTCCCTTGCCTTTGAAGTCAAATTCAGAAAATCCTCTTTGAACCCAAGGTCCATAAGTTTAGTACCTATGTTTTCTTCTATGCAGTTTATTGTTTCAGGTCTTATGTTTAGGTCTTTGATCCCTTTTAATTTTGGTACATGGTGACAGATAGCGGTCTAATTTCATTATTTTGCACGTGGCTTTCCAATTCTCCCAGCACCATTTATTGAAGAGGCTGTCTTTTCTCCATTGTATGTTTTTGCTTTCTTTGTCAAAAAGTATCTATCCATATTTATGTGGGTTTATTTCTGGGTTCGCAATTCTATTCCATTGGTCTGTGTGCCTGTTTTTCTACCAATACCATACTGTTTTGATTATTGTTGCCCTGTAGTACAAGCTGAAGTCAGGGAGTGTGGTACCTCTAGCATTATTCTTTTTTCTTAGGATTGCTTTGGCTATTCAGGGTCTTTTGTGGTTCCATACAAATCTGATTTTTTGTTCTAGTTCTTTAAAAAAATGCCATTGGGATTTTGATGCGGGTTGCATTAAATATGTATACTGCTTTGGGTAATATAGCCATTTTAACTATGTTGATTCTTCCAATCAATGAACACAGAATGTCTTTCCATTTCTTTGTGTCTTCTTCAATTTCTTTTAAAAATGCCTTATAGTTTTCACTGTATAGGTTTTTCACATCCTTGGTTAAGTTTATTCCTAGGTATTTTATTCTTTTTGTCATAATTGCAAAAGGAATATTTTTTATTTCTTTTTCTGAGATTTAATTGTTAGTATATAGGAATGCAATGGACTTTTGTATGTTGATTTTGTAGCATCATTTTTTTAGCACTGAATAATATTCCATTGCATGGATGTATCATAATTTACTTATACATTCATCTACTGAAGGACATCTTGGTTGCCTCTAAGTTTTGGCAATTATGAATAAAGTTTCAATATACATCTGTGTGCAGGTTTTTGTGTGAACATTAAGTTTCACCTCCTCTGGGTATATACCAAGAAGTACTATTGCTGGATTATATGGTAAGAGTATGCTTAGTTTTGTAAGAAACTGCCAAACTGTCTTTCAAAGTGGCCACACCATTTTGCATTCCCACAGCAATGAATGGGAATTCCCATTGCCCTACATTCTTCCCAGCATTTGGTGTTGTCAGTGTTTTGGATTTTAGCCATTCCAATAGGTGTGTAGTGGTATCTCATTGTTATTTTAACTTGCATTTCTCTGATGACATATGTTGTAGAGCATCTTTTCACGTACTTATTTGCCATCTGTACATCTTTGGTGAGGTGTCTGTTCTTATCTGTGGCAAAGTTTCTAATTGGGTGGTGTGTTTTATTGTTAAGTTTTAAAGTTTTTTTTATGTTTTGAAAAACAGTTCTTTATCAGATGTGTTGTTTTCAAATATTTTCTCCCAGTCTGTGGCTTCTCTTTTTATTCTCTTGACAGTGTCTTTTGCAGAGCAGAAAATTTTAATTTTAATGAAGTTCAGCTTATCAATTATTTCTTTCATGGATTGCATCTCTGGTATGGTATCTAAAAAGTCATCACCAAACCCCTAGGTCATCTAGATTTTCTTCTGTGTTACCTTCTAGGAGCTTTATAGTTTTGCAATTTACATTAATATTTATGTTATCCATTTTAAGTTTTTTGTGAACAGTGTAAGGTATCTAGATTCATTTTTTGGTATGTGGATGTCCAGTTGTCCTAGCAACATTTGTTGAAAATGTGTCCTAATTCACAAATATTTTACTAAGAAAAATTTATCTTGTTGAATGGCTAATTTGAGACTGCTAGCTATGTCAGAAAATAACAGTTAACAATTAGGACACCAGGAATACTAAATGGAGCATATGTAATTATCCCAGATTTTATGGATTTTTCAATAATAGTTAAAGGCTTTCTTAATAAATATAAACAGAACAAGAGTATAAAACAAAGATAGCAAACAAACATTGGTTGTCTCCTCAAAATCTAAACCTGAAGCCATCCCAAAAGTTTGAAAAAGGGTACGGTAGCTATCAAAGTGATATAAACCTTAGGGCTAAATACCTGCATCAATCAGGGATCAGGGTTCTCCAAAGAAACAGGGAAACAGCATATGAGCATATATCCTCTATCTCTACATATGTATCTATATAGAAATATATAGATATATAGATATGTATACATCTACATATCTATAGATATAGAAATATCTATATCTATGGTGAGGTGTCCTTATTTGTGGCAAAGTTTCTAATTGGATGGTTTGTTTTATTGTTAAGTTTTAAAAGCTTTTTATGTTTTTGAAAAACAGTTCTTTATCAGATGTGTTGTTTGCAAATATTTTCAAACAGATATATAGAAATATAGAAATATCTGTATCTATAGATACAGGTTTAGTTATAGATCTACAGATATAGGTATATAGAGATAGAGAGATAGAGACAGAGATAGAGAGAGATTATAAGGAATTAACTCACATGATTATGGAGGCTAAGAAGTCCCAAGATCTGAAGTAGGCAAGCTAGAGAGCCAATAGTATAGTTCCACTTTGAGTCTGAAGACCTGAGAAGCAGGACAGCTGATGATATAAGTTCCAGTCCCAGTCCAGAGGCCTGAGAACCAGGAGAGTCAATGGTGTAAGTTTCATCCTGAGTCTGTGTCAAATGGCAAGAAAGGACCTATATCCCGGCTCAAAGACAAGTAGAGAGTGACTTCTCCCTTACTCAACCTTTTTATCCTATTCAGGATTTCCACGGATTAGATGAGCCCCCCGCCACATTGGGGAGGGCAATCTGCCTCTCTCAGTTTACTGATTCAAATGTTTATATCATCCAGAAACACTCACAGAAACACCAAGAATAATGGGCACTAGTAGCCCAAATAGACACAGAAAATACCATTTCAGGAAGCTAGCACTGTGATGAGTTTTCAGGTACGCCCTTTTATGTCATCTTGGTGATGGTGGTAGCATGTTGATATGAAATGGCAGGGAAATCTCAGGGTCTGGAGAGTAGTTGAGAAGTACAGGCAGGTTAGCAGGCCCTGAATATTTCTTCCATCTCCACTCCTTATACACCCAGTTTCAAAAACAACTCTTAAAAATGTTTATTTCTAGTCAAACTTTCATATAAATGCAAAGTCAAAGATCTTTGATACAGATTAAGTTGAACAAAAGGTACAATATAATGTATCCTATTATGTGTCCTATCTTAAGTGTAAAACAAGGGGAAAATATGAATGTCCTTATTTTTTTTATTATGCATAAAAACTTTAGAAGAATAAAAAGAAACAAAAACAATATTTACATATGAAGGGGGTAGGAAACAGGTAGAGGAAACTGGTGAGAAGGCTCTTCAGTCTTTACCTTTGTGTGTGTATCCCTGTGAGTATATTACCTTTAGAAAAATAAATTTTAAAAAATAAATGAAAGATGAAAATAAAGATGTCCCTATACCTAAAAGGCCTCAGAAAATTTACTGTTAAAGGACCACCTGGTAAACACTCTTGGAGGAAGTACCTGAGCATAAAAATAAATATATCCAGGAAAATACTATGAAATATGGAAAGAAAGGGAGAATATACATAAAGTTCTAAAAAAGCCCACATAATATGTGAGTAATTACTTCTCAATGTCCAGTTTCTTCTTCTTCCTTAGTAATAAAACCCTGGGTAATGTGCTCACCTACAAACCCACATTTCTCAGCTTCCCTTGCAGTTAGGCAGAACCATGTGATAACTTCATTCTGACTAATGAGACAAAGGCCAAAATGTTATGTGGGACATTTAAAGGGAGTATGTGCAGAGATTATTAGAATGAATTTAGAAAAAAGAGCCAACCGTATACTATCGGCAAGAGAAATTTTAAATATAAAGATACAAACAGGTTAAAATAAATGCATGGAAAATATACATCTTGAAAACAATAATAAGGCTGGAAGGGCTCTATTAATATGAGATAATATAGAATTCAAGAAAGAGTATTAGTAAAGATAAAGGGAGAGATTTCATAATGATAAAAGGGTCAATTCATCAGGAAGATATAACAATCATAATGTATGTATAGACTTAATGACAATGTTTCAAAATACGTGAATAAAAATGGACAAATTAAAGGGCGAAAGACAGAAACAGTCATAGTTTTAAACAGACCTTTTCCAGCAATTAAGAGCAAATATAAAAATGATTTGAACACTACTAATCACCTTGACCTAATAGATATTTATAGACTATTACACTACACCCAATAACTGCTAAATACATTCTTTTTCACATACACAAAATTTGTTTACAAAGATAGACTGCATGTGGATCCACAGACATCTCAAATTTAGAATGGAAATCATACCCTAAATGATTCCAATGGAATGAAATTAGGTACCAATAAAAATATTTACAAAAATTCCAAATATTTGGAAATTAAATAATGCATTTCTAAATAATTCACTGATCAAAGAAGAAATCACAAGAGACATTCGGGAAATATTTTGAAGTAAATGATAATGAAGCTAGATAAGATTTTCTGGGATGCAGCTAGAAAGTACTTAGAGAGAAATGTATAGCTTTAAATGCTTATATTAGAAAGACAATAGGGAAGGGACCGGGTATTTCTGAAATCTTGTTGAGTAGGAGTGGAGGAGACAAATACCTATTTTGAAGATGACAGATTTAATCTATCTTTTGGGGGAATACTGCTCTTTTAACAATTATCTTTAGAAGGCTATTTGATTATACAGTTATTTTTGTGATCTGTATTAGAAACACTGCCATTCCTCCACTAGTTGGAGGACCTGATATTCAAACACAATTAAATAGCTCTGGTTCCTTTCTCCTTTGACCTTTAACAGATAGTATTCAACCCAATATGTTTCTTTTAGACAAGGTATACTTTTCCAATTTTATATGTCAGCAGTACCAAACCACAAGGCAATCAGTTGTAATCACCTGGAACTTACCACTGCATACCTGGACCAGTGCAATTGCCTCCTAATTGGTTTAACTGTAACTTCTCTGACTAGTGTATTGTCAGTTTAATCTTTCTTAGCCACCCCTTTTCTCTTGAAACTCTGGTATTTAGCATATAAATTTTTTATTGGCCTCAGAAATGAAGTCAAAATACTTGAAGGTCCTCTATAACTCAGTCCTACCAAATCTGTTAAACTCAATTCCCTACTATTACTCTCCACTCCAATTAGGCCTATTCTGAATTTCCTTCACACATACTATATTTATGATTGCATTTTTCCTTTGCTCACCCTCCTTGCCTCCTTTACCAATTCAGTTCAATTCTATCAATTCAACAAGCACTTAATGAAATCCTACTAAACACTCGCCACTAGAGTTAGGCAATAATAAATGCAAAGCTAAAAAAAAGGCATCGACCTTACACTCAAGAATTTTATAATACCTTAAAAGTGTTCATTCAAATCCTACCTCTTCCATGAATTCTTCCCAGGCTTTCCATTCCGTGATGATCTTTCATTTTCTATTCTCAAAGCACTCAATCTCTTCTCTACCACAGACCAAGTTATACTATAGAATTTGAATATAAACTATTTTATAGTAATTTTTATTTCATAAGTTTTGTATCCTCAACTAAATTATAAGTTCCTTGAGTATAAGACTATGTCTTTTAGCTCTTTTATATACCCTCAAAATGCCCTTATATGCCCTCAAAATGTAGATATTTTAAAAATACTTATGTATTTTACTTTACCTCTTTTACTGATACATGATAAACCTAACCAGAACCTAACTATTCTGGTGTGCCAAGTATTTCTCCATTTAAAGTAAAAATAAACCATGGTATCACCGGGTATCTCAAGGCTAAAAACTAGTTTTGAACCTCTTAATAAATAAAAAATAAACCAATTGTATCTTTCTCCTTTCTCACATATAGGCAATGTTTTTACTTTACCAGAACTACCAATTAATTCAATCAAAGGGTCAATAAAATAAACACTCAATATGAAAAGAAAAACTCCAGCTTTTTAACTGAAATTTTTCCCTTTTAACCATTGTTGAAGGTCTTTTTTTTTTAAAAAAAAAAAAAAACCCAGTCCAAAGTTCTCTTTGATTCTTTCTATCATTAGTTATATCATCCTTTTGACTTCCAAAAAGCCTTTGGGAAGGTTTACTGTAATAATGATATGCTGTGGACACCCTGAAGCAAGAGGGACTCTCACCCAAAATTTGGTTTAGATAGTGAAGCTGATGATACCACCACACCCATTCCAATAGGGTATGAAAAGGCTTATACTCACATAATAACGTTTTCTGGGACTAGCAGGCCAGGCCTCCCAAACGGGTCTAAAAATGGCTTGAGAGAGAGAGAAAGGAGACTGGCTTTGGGGTTTTATGGTGGTTAGGGGTGGGGCTGGGGCAAGCGTCCCTATACATGGCTTTAACTTCCCACTGGTGCCAAAGGAAGGGACATCTGGGCTTTCCTACCATCTTGACTAGATGTGAGACAGAATGAGAAGAAAACAGGATGACGCTTAAAATCTGTCAGTCAGTAGTCACACACCAAAATATGGAGTCAGACTCTTTATTAATACTTGATAACTCAATACAACTAATTTAAAAAGTACAAAACACAAAGATATTGAGTAACATGCTTATATAATTTCATAAAATTTTAAATATTTTCATTTAAGTTATATAACTGATTGATAAGCTAAAGATGCATATAAAATATGTATGTGAATTTTTTGTTGAAGACAGAAAACAAAATTTTAACTATTCTTCAAAAAAGCTTAAGCAAAAAGAAATATTAAGAGTATCACCATTAATATAACAATACAATTTTCAGAAATTAGCTTTACACATTTAATTTCCTTCCGTTAAAAATACTGGAGTAACTGACAAAATTAGAATTTTACCCCTTGTTGTATTAGAAGAAAATGACACATTTTATTCCCTATCAGTAACATAAGTTATTGGAGATTATTAAGATATTACTCTTCATATTGCAAAAATAAAGCACAAGTGAAACAGTAATTTTAAAAGCATTTTTAGTAGCTAAAGTACTAAGTACACCTCAGCACTAATGCTGCACAGTTACTGCTAAAAGATCTTCTGAAAGCCTGAAGGAGTTCTTGTTCTTCTCAAAGTACCTAAAATACTATCAGAATGAAACTTAGGTTCTGTGGAGAAGCAGGCTTAATATTTATAATAAAGATTAGTGGAAAAAGTATCAAGTTCTATTAAGATTAATAAATATTCTGCCTGGACATCGCTTGTAAGAGCAAAACCAAAATGATAGCTAATACTGCAAATAAAAACAAAATAACATGACATAGGCTTAATTTAAATCAATATTTTAACAAATATAATCAAATAATATAACTATGATAACCCATTATTGCTTTAATCAACAAAAAGTAGTCTTCATATTTTAATGTAAATTTATGCCCTAGATGATTACAAAGCAGTATAATTCAAGAAATTACTAATTAGTTTAAAAAGAGTAAATTGTGTTGTATTTTGTAAAGAAGACGAAAAATCTTTTACAGAAGAAGGTGTTGAATTTTGACATTAAAATGAAAATGGAAAACTAAAATCATCTTTTCCAGCTCCAAATGTATGAGCTGAAGAGTCTGATGGAAAAGAAAATGTAAAGGCATCTTCTCCTTCTGGTTTCCCAAATAAGTTTCCTGAGGAAGATTAATTGACAATATCATGCTATCCATGTTACATGATTTGTATAACCTACTAAATTATAATATACTACATACAATAAATAAACATTGAATCATTTATCTGTTAAGCAGGTATTTAACTATATTCCTCTTATGTGCAAAGTATTGTTCTTTGTACTATGGAAGGTGAAGCAGGTTCAAACTTAAATCCTACTTTCAAGTAATTTGAACTCAAATATATAAAAAACATACTCATAAGGAAGGAAGAGGATTAAAACACCTCAAATGGAATAATTATCACAGAGGCACAGAAACAGGTGTGCATGGGAAATATAAGGGTAACAGAAATCAATTCAGCTTGTCAGGAGCACTGAGAAATAATAAAGAGCTATTAAAAGGGAATTAACGAAGATGAGCTCAGGAAAACTGCTGTATGTCCAACTATAGAATCTGGACTTTGTCTGGTAGATAACAGGAAGCCATTAAAAGTTTTCAAGCAGAGCTATGACAAGATTTATACTGCTTTATAAGGATTACTCAGGAGAGAATGTGTAGAAAGGCTGAAACAGGAGAGTGTCTAGAAGTGGGAATAACAAAAAAGAGATGATGAAAGCTTGGCCTTACCTACAATCATAGCAAAGGGAATGGAGAAAGAAATGCTGGGTCTGAGAGACATTGCATAAGTCAAACTTATTCAACTATTACCGTATTTTGCGACGTATAATGCGGACCCACATTTTTGTCCCAAACTTTCAGGGGGAAAAATCTTTCGCTTTAATTTTTTAACTCAAATTTTTATCTGTTTACATTTACGTACTTGTTTTTTGTATTATAAAGGAATTTTAGCGTTTTATTTTTTAACATATTATGGTACACGAAATTTTATGTAACAATTAATTACAAAACACAAGAACAAATACAAGGTACAAGAAATTTTATGTGCTGGTAACAAATTTACGATACTTATGCATCATAGAAGGCCAAGAACTCTTCGTCATTGCAAGTAAGTTTAACAAAACCAATTATCATATTCCAGGGTATTATTTTTCATATGGATATAATTATTGATTTCTAGAGTTACACTTTTAACTCATAAGCATAAATAAAAGAATTAAAAACATTTATATAGATACAACATTAGTACTACCCATGTATAATGTACATCCTTATTTTTTCCCTCACAAATTTGGGCAAAATAGTGTGCATTATATATGGCAAAATAAGATATTTATTGAGTACAATTATTGCTCATGGCATTTTTCTAGGAAATTGACAGAAAGTGAAAAGGATTTTATGGTTTTAAAAGGATTTTTTTTAATCAAATTTACATAAGAAGTTATTTGGGTGATTACTCCCAGAAAAAACATTGTTTTTCATTCATTATATTATTTAAGACTATAAGTATATTTTTAACATCTTAATTATAATTTTTAATTGTTATTAAACAATTTAAAATGTACAGTAATTCAAAGACTTACTTGAAACAAGTCTTTTAAAGCATCTATATTTTCTCCATACAGAACCAATTCAGTGAGTACATTAAGCAAAACAAAACACTTTGCGCCACTTTGAAATTTTGTTTTTAAACATCTGTTATTTCACCCAAAATAAATCTGAGCCAACCAAAAGTAAGGTGAATGGGTGGATGGATGAATGGATGGGTGGGTGGGTGGGAGGATGAAAGGATGGATGGGTTGATAACCAGATACTTGAGTACTTTCTCTCTCCCTTTCTCAGTCTATTTTTTTCCATGGACTTCAGTACACATCTATAAGACTTAATGAAAGATAACTGCAATACAGCTATAGATCCAGAAAGAACTAAAATCTTTAATCTCCCACTGAATAAGTGAATTTGATTTTTTTTAATTTCAGAAGAAAAGAAGTTCATATTGAAGTCTTCATTAAACTTCTATGCTCATCATAAATAACAGATTATTGTATAAGGCAGTAAGTGTAGGTGCTGTGGAGAATTCAGAGTCCTTGCCTTCAAATAACCTGTGACTAGAAGAGATTTTATATATAATCATAAATAATGACAGATGGTAGAATGTAAAAAAAGTATTTAAAAGAGAGGCATTCAGAAAAGTGAAGGAGAGATCTTTTTGAAATAGAAGGTTGAAGAGGAAAATAATAGATTCTATAGAAAAAAACCTGGTTTTGAAAAGATGATTAGAAAGAAACAAAGTTGAGGATTTCAGAAAGAAAAAAGTGGGTCAGAAAGTGTGAGCATATTTGGGTTGTAATGAGTTCTTCACTCTGGCCAAATCACAGATTATTCTTTTAAGAGAAAAGGCTTAAAAGGTACGTTGGAGCTAGATTAGAAAAATAGGAGCATATAATTTGACACTGCATGGGGAGCCACTAAAGGTATTTAACTAGGACAGTGAGATAGTCAACACTATGTATAAGGAAAATTAACTGGACTGTGATCTATAGGTAAGATGAAAAGACTAATTATGATGTTACTGCAATAGCCTAAGTAAACGCTAATAAGAGTTTAAAATATAATGATTTCAATGAAAATATTATAGGTAAGAAAGGAAATAAATATTTCAGAGAGAGAACTGATATAACTTAATGACTAGCTGACTACAGTCACAGACACAATAGAAGTTAAAATTATTACTAACGTTCTAAGTCTTGGCAACTAGACTAATGGAGATATCATTTGGTATGTCAGAAAGAGAACAAGTTTGATTTCAGATATGCTGAGTTTTTAATTTCAACAGATGTCTTAAATATAAAAAGATATCAATAACACAATTGGAAATAAGATCCTACCAGATGGCTTCACTGGTAAATCTTACCAAACATTTAAAAATGAATTAATGCCAATCCTTCTCAAACTCTTCCAAAAAAAAAAAAAAAAATCAAAGAGGGTGGAATACTCCCAAACTCATTTTACAAGGCCAGCATTATTACCTTGATACCAAAGCTAGAAAAGGACACTAACAGAGAAAATTACAGATCAATATTCCTCATGAATACAGATGTAAAAATTCTCAATAAAATACTAGCAAATCAAATTCAGCAGCAGCATTAAAAGGATCATTCACAATGACCAAGTGAGATTTATGCCTGGGATGCAAGGATTGTTCAACATATACAAATCAATCAATGTGATTGATACATCACGTAAAGAAAATGAAAGAAAAAAATCGTATGATCATCTCAACAGACACACAAAAGCATCTGACAAACTTCAACATCTGTTCATGGTGAGAAAAAAAAAATTCTTAACAAATTAGGTATAGCAGGAGCAGACTGCAACATAATAAAGGCCAAATAAGGAAAGCCCAGAGCTAACCACATACTCAGTGGTTAAAGGTTGAAAGCTTTTCCTCTAAGATCAGGAACAAGACAATGGTGTCCACTATCTCCACTCCTATTCAACATAGTACTGGAAATCCTTGCCAGAGCAATCAGGCAAGGAAAAGAAATAAGAGGCATTAAAATTGGAAAGGAAGAAGTAAAACTGTCTCTATTTGCAGATAACAAAATTGTATATATAGAAAATCCTAAAGATTCCACAAGAAAAACTGATAGATGTAATCAACAAATTCAGTAAAGTTGCAGGATACGAAATTAACATACAAAAATCAACAGTGCTTCAACCAATTTGGGCATTCTAATCTCACCTTCTCGCTCATCCCTACCCTCCTCCCATCTAGCAACCATCAGTTTTTTCGCTACATCTCTGAGACTCTTTCTGTTTAGTTTGCTCATTTATTCTGTTCTTTAGATTCCACATATAAGTGAGATCATATGGTATTTGTCTTTATTCAACTGACTTATTTCACTTAGGATCATGTTCTCTAGGTCCATCCATATCATTGCAAATGGTAAGATTTCATTCTTCTTTATGGCCGAGTAATACTCCATTGTATAAACGTACCACAGTTTCTTAATCCAGTCATCTACCGATGGGCATTTGAAGCTGAATAATATTGAATGTCAACTATAATTTTATATATATATATATGTATATATACATATATCTTTATATATATGTAAATCTTTCATTTTAATTTTTTAACTCAAATTTTTATCTGTTTACATTTACATACTTGTTTTTTGTATTATAAAGGACCATATATATGGTCATGGGATGTGGAGTACAGCATAGGGAATAGAGTCAATGGAATTGTAACAGCTATATACAATGTCAGACGGATAGACTGGGGGAGGGGCATTATCACTTTGTGAGGGGTGTAAATATCTAACTATTACATTGTTTTTTACACCTGAAACTGATAAAAAATTAGCATTTCTATACACTAACAATAAGTTATCTGAAAAAGAAATAAAGAAAATGATTCCATTTATAACAGCACCCAAAACAATAAAATACTTAGGAATAAACTTAACTAAGGAGTTGAAGACTCTACTCTGAAAACGACAAGACACTGATAAAAGAAATCGAAGAAGACACAAATAAATGAAAGGTATTCCATGTCAATGAATTGGAAGAACTAATATTGTTAAAATGTCAGTACTACCAATGGCCAGCTATAGATTCAATGCAACCTCTATAAAGATTCCAACGGCATTTTTTACAGAAGTAGGAATAAAATCCTAAAATTTATATGGACCACAAAAGACCCTGAAAAGCCAAAGTCATCCTGAGAAAGAAGAACAAAATGGGAGACACTTCCTGATTTCAAGCTATAGTAATCTAAACAGTATGGTACTGGCATAAAAACAGACAAATAGATCAATGGAACAGAATCAAGAGCCCAGAAATAAACTCAAGCATATACAGTCAACTAATATTTGACAAGGGAGCTAAGAATACTCAATGAAGAAAAGGTAGTCCCTCCAATAAATGCTGCTGGGAAAATTAGATATTCACATTGAGGAGAATGAAACTAGATCTCTGTCTTACTCACACTCATAGAAATTGTTAGGTCTCGGAATGTTAGAGACCTTGACTTAATGTTAGGTCTCTGAATGTTACGTCTCAGAGACCTTGACTTACAGACAGAGCCATGTCTGCAAGAAAACAACAAAATGTCTGTTGGCCTGCACTTGCAGACAGAGTTGAACTTATGAGAACAGAAAATGCCACGAAACAGCTACTGGCTTGCAGGCAGTCAGCACTTCTGTTCAAACAATGCTACCCTGTCAGCACAGCCCCTATAAAACCCTCCTCACTCCCTCCTTCGGGGCTGTACGTCTCTTTTAGACATGCAGCCCAGGCTGTAGCCATCTTTTGCTCAGCCCGATAAACTCTCGCTCTCTTACAATAAAAACTCTTAACTTGCCTGACCATGTGTGTTCCTTTACCGGCCGATCTATCAGAAATTAACTCAAAATGAACTAAAGACTTAAATGTAAGACCTGAAACCATGAAACTCTCAGGAAGAAACATAGGAAAAAAGCTCCTTGACATGAGTCTTGGCAATAATTTTTTAGATATGACACCTAAGCAAAAGCTACAAAATAAAAAGTAAACAAATGGGTCTACATCAAATTAAAAAGCTTCTGCACAGCAAAAGAAACAATCAACAAAGTCAAAAGACAACCTATAGAATGGGAAAAATACTTACAAACCATATCTCTGATAAGGGGTTAATATCCAAAATACATAGAATTTATAAACTCAACTGAAAAAATAACAAAAAATCCAATTAAAAATGGGCAAACAACCTGAACAGACATTTTTTTCAATGAAGGTATATGAATGGCCAACAGGTACACGGAAAGATGCTCAACATCACTAGTCATTAGAAAAATGCACATCAAGACCAAAATGACGTATCACCTCACACCTGTCAGAATGGGCATTATCAAAAGAACAAGAAATAACAAAGGCTGGTGAGGACGTGAAGAAAAGGGAACCCTTGTGCACTGTTGGTGGGATGGTAAACTGCTATAGCCACTGTGGAAAACAGCATGGAGGATCCTCAAAAATTAAATATAGAACTATCATAAGATCCAGCAACTCCACTTCTGGGCATACATCCAAAGAAAATAAAAACACAAACAAAACATATCTGCACCCCCCATGCTCATAGAAGCATTATTTATAATAGCCAAAACATGTAAACAACTTAAGTGCTCATTGACAGATGAATGGATAGAGAAGTTGTGGTACATGTATACATACACATACACACACACACACACACACAAACACACACACACAGATATTATTCGGTCATAAAAACCTGGGAGAGCCTGCCATTTAACAACAACCTTGAGGGAATTATGCTAAGTGAAATAATTCAGACAGAGAAAGACAAATACTATAATATTATCTCATTTATATGTGGAATCTAAGAAAATAAAAAAGAAAAAGAAAAAAACCAAACTGAGAAAAAGAGATCAGATTTTTGGTTACCAGAAGAAGGGAAACTGAGGGAGGGTGAGGGAGAATTTGTCAAAAGGTACAAACTTCTAGTTACAAGATAAATAAGTATTAGGGATATAATGTACAACATGCTGACTATAGTTAACACTGCTATAATATATACCTGAGGTGCCAAAAAAATGTATACAAGTGGACACTTTAGTCAACATTGCTCAAGCAGTAGTTCACTGTAATCAGAGTGTCTGGACGCTGATGGTAACCACTTTGAACACCTCTAGTCATTGCAGAAGTCAAACGTTGACTCGTACTCATCTTTTGTTATTGGTACATATTGAGTACTACAAGTTTAATAGTCTTTTCCTTTCTTAAAATGTGTATATATTTTTTGGCACCCTCTGTATATATAATTTATATATGTATGTGTTTTATGCATATATACATATATATATACATATATATGTTGTTAAGAGAGTAAATCCTGAGAGTTCTCATCATGAAGAAAAAATTTTTTCTTTGCTTTTTCTTTTTTTGTATCTATATGAGATAATGAATACTAACTAAACTTACTGTGGTAATCATTTCACAACATATGTAAGTCAAACAATTATGCTGTATACCTTAAATTTATACAGTACCGTATGTCAATTATATCTCAATAAAACTGGGGGGAAGACTGTAAGAAATATTAAGGTCCTAGAGTTTTGGAGAAGTGAGGAAGGGTAGATATGAACTGGTCATCATCTGTATTATAATATTTCAAAGTACTGATGTTAATGAGTGTCGAATGAAGGTGTCAAAAGAGAAAATTAGATTTAATATGTTAGATGACAGACATTTAAAGAATGTTTGCAATTGGTAGATCTCTTCTGGTCTCATAGCAGTAAATAGCATTTATGACAATTCCAAAATTTATGTCTCCACCCCCAATGAATTCCAGATTCATATATATAATTTCTTACTATACTTTCACTTAGGTAGCTAATACAGGCTTTTCAATAACACTTCCAAAACTGAACTCCCAGTTCCTGTCAATCTCAAATTAACTTCTATAAACTTCCATATTTCCATAAATGGCAATTCCATTCTTACAGTTATTCATGTCAAAATCTTGGCATCATTCTTATTTCTTTCCCTTAATCCTTACATCCAGTCCATAAACAAATCCTTACAACTCTACCTTCAGAAAACTAATGATCAAAATCTGATTTCTCACCACTTCCACTGCCACCATCCTCGCCATCATCAATTCCTACCTGTATTATTTTAATAGCTTCCTAATCAATGTCCCTGATTTCACCCATGTTTCTATACAGTCTGTTTTCCATATAGAAGCCAAATAATTCTTTTAAAACCTGTGGAATCACTTCAGTCCTTCATTCAAAACTCTCCAAAGCTTCCGCTGTCACTCAGAAAAAACTCAAAATCCTGAATGGTCAAGGGCCTCATAAGGTTTGCTTTCCCTCCAAACTTTTTTATTTAATTCCCTACCAGTTACTCCTTCCTTATTTGATTCCAATCATACCAGTTTACCTGCTGTTCAATGATCATGTTGAGCATGCTCTCATCCTTTGCCTAGAACAGTATCTCAGTAGTTTGTAACACCCACCTCCTTCAGGTCTCTGCTCAAATGCTGCCTTTTAATGATGCCTTTCCTGACTCCCTTGTAACACAGCAACCAAGGTACTCCCTACCTTTTACTTTCCTTCATAATACTCATCATCACCAGTAAATGGAGTTAACATCAAGCCCAAGCTGACCTAGGTCCATTTGGAGAATGATCTTGGAATCTGACTTCTCACAGCACTCTTTTCTTAGCAAATACAGAATTAAGGTAAATGTACAATGTTGTATCTGCCTAGTCTACTGTGTGAGACTGCACCTGAATTAGAGGAGCTGTGAGCTGGTATACAGGCCTTGGGCCTCATGATTAGAATGGTAATAAAAGACTTGTGGGAAACTGAGGTTGCAGCTTTTGTGTGTCAAGGTGACCTATATGCACCATGCCTTTTGTCCACAGCAGTCTTACATGCCCCATGTGGGTGAGGTGGTAAAAGAAAGCTTATTATTTGGGTAGATGGTGGGCCTCTTAATGAGATAAAGATGCTATACATGCTATTATCTTCTATCCTGTATCTTTCTACAAAGCTAGGTAAATCTAATATTGGATTAAAAATTATATTCTGTGAATCTGATCAAACCCAGATCCATTAGTGTACTACCTGACACATAATCATTTCTTTGCCGATTTTCAGTCTCTCCCACTAGAACATAAATCCTATGAGAACTTTGCATTCTTGTCCACTATTCTATCACCAGAACCAAAAGCAGTACCTGATATAAAGTATACTACATGCACACATATATGTTTATATCTATACGTTGAATAATTAGTCAAGGGATAAAAGAAGAAAGAAGTTCCAATGAAGAGTAAGCACAAGAGATATAGGAGGATATCCAAAACTTCAGAAAGAAGATGGGAATAGTCAACTAGATCAATGGTGCAGAGACTGAATATGGCAATAAATACCCATAATATTTGATAATTCATAAGTCACTAATAATACTGGAGAAAGTATGTTTGGTAGAGTAGTAAGAGAAGAAGCTAAATTGCTAAATAATAATAATAATAATAATAATAATAATAATAATAATTAGTGAGTGGTTCAAAAGTAACAGTAATTTTTAAAGAATAAACTAAGTGCCTAAGAAAATCACTTAGAGACAAAAAATGTAAAGGGAAAAGTTAGCATGTTTTTATATGTAACAAATTACTTACCGATTTCTTGCTGTGATGAGAGAGGATTTAAATTTCCTGCAGCACAATGTTCATTAAACTGAAAAATAATTTTCATTAAATATTACTCATGATATCAGTAGAACAGTATATATAGCATTTATATTTGAATCTAAAGCCTGGTTTTTCTAGTAAGTATAGTTAGAGTAGACAAGATAGTGACATTCTATATAGCACACTATTGTATAATACTAAAAAGAGATCTATCTTCAAAACCTATCATTTACTTATATTAAAATAGGCTTACTGATTTGATTCTAACAATAGATAAATTAACAGGCAACATACGGATAGTGGATAGTTCCTACTTTGGAATAGTAATATAACCTAAAATTCTAATTAACTTTTGCTTTATTCTGAAGGTTTCACAAATCAGGTTCTTGGTATTGTTTTTCTTCCTATAAAAGTAATTGGAAGTATGATAGCTTCATGTCATTTCAGATCACGTTTGCGGCCAAAGAGTCTATTTTCTCCGTAAGACAGGCTTTTTAAAAAATGGGATCATGAGAGACATAATTTTCTGTCCTCTTTTGTTTCCCAAAATGTTACATTATGAGCATTTTTCCAAGTCACTATTCTTCCAAACTCTGATTGTTTTTATGGTATTTTAATATTCTTCCATATTGACATACCATACATACATTTTCAATCATTCTTTTATTTTGGATATTTAGGTTGTTTCTATTCCTTTTTCTAATATAATGCCCACATGAATACTGTTATGCACAGATTTACATTTCTTTGACAATTAATAAGGAAAAGTGTTCTTCCCACAGATTTTATAAATCACTTGAATTTCTTTCTCAGTGAATTATCTATTCACCATATGGACTTTGTCCACATCTCTATTGAGGCAGTAATTTTTCTTATTGGTACATACAAGCTCTTTGCATATTAAACATATAAATTCTTTGTCATATTATTACAAATATTTTATAACACATTATCACTTTGCCTTTAAATTTTTTAATATATAAAAATTTGTATGTAACCAAACCCAAACTTTTTAAATTTTCTTTTCTCTTCTTCCATTGTTTTTATGCAGAGAGAATACTTCCTCCTCTTACGATCTGGCAAATATTCACCTATATTTCCTCTGAAATATTGATGGTTAACATTTTTAATTTAATGCATCTATAACTTCTATTGGTGTAAATGCAAGATGAGTGCCCAATTTATCCCTACTAATTTGTGGTCCCATCTTTATCACATTCTAAATTCTTTTGTGTCAAGACTTTCTAGACCAAGCCATCAATCTATCATTCCTTGTACCATTATTTCACTATTTTGATTGCTCTAGTTTTATAGGGTGTTTCATTATGTAGAAAGTGAAGTACCCCCCACCAATACTCTATTTTATGTTAGTCTCTTATTATTAATGTCCATAGGATCTATAATGCTATCCTCTCTTTCATTCCTAATACAGGTAAACTGTCTTCTGTTAATCTACAAGGAGTTTATAAATTTTGCTAATATTTTTCAAAGAACTAACTTTTGGCTTTATTAATTTTCTGTTTTCTATTTCACTGATTTCTCTTTCTTATTCATTCTATTTACTTTAGGTTTATTTTGTTCTTCTTTTTCTAGCGTTTCAAGGTGGAACTTTCAGGTCACTGATTTTATACCTTTATTTTCTATTAGCTTTAAATAATTAATAATTTAAATAATTAAATTATCATTTTTGCTCTGGTTTTGGCAGCATCCACAATTTTTGATATGCTGAATGTTCATAATCATTCATTTCAAATCTTTTCTAATTTCTCTCATTATTTCTTCTGTGATCCATAACCTTAATATTCAGGATTCTCCTAATATCTTGCTATTTATTTCTAATTTAATTCTGTTGTGGTCTAAGAATATACTCTTTGTGATTTCAATCCTTTTAAATGTATTAAGACTCATTTTATGACCCAGAATACAACCTCTCTTGGTGAATGTACGTACCATCAGCACTTGAAAAGAATATATATGCTGCAGTTACTGGTGTGGTGTTCTATAAATGTAAGTTAGGTCAAGAAGTCAATACTGTTGTTCAGATTTTATAAAAGATCTTTATTGATTGAGAAAGGGATGTTAAAAATCTCCAACTAAATGTGATTTTGTCTATTTCTCCCTTTAATTCTGTTAATTTTTGTTTCTATATTTTGAAATTGTTATTAGGCATATACACATTTGTCACTGTTATATCTTCCTTAAGAATGGATTCTTTTATCCTTATGAAATGTTCCTCTTTACCTTTATAAACATTTTTTGTCTTGAAAACAACCTAAAATGATATTAGAGTAGTGCTTACAGTTTTCATGATACATCTTTTTCCATCTATTCACTTTTAACTTGTCTTTGTCTTTAGAGTGTGTCTCCTATAACAACTATAACTGGGACATGCTTTTTATCCATTCTTACAAACTCTGCCTTTTAATGGAGTGCTTAGCCCATTTATGATTAATATAATTATTTTTAAATCTCTTATTTTTGTCAAACAATTTACTATTTGTTTTCTGTTTGTTTCATGTGTGTCTTTTTACACTTCCTTCTCTGCCTTGAGTTAAATATTTTCTTAGAATTCCATTTTAATTTATTACTAATATCTTTGAACAGTGTCTTGATTATTCTTGACCAGGAAACTTAATAATTATTTGCCAATCTCCTTCCTAACCCCACCATGCCAGGACTCAAATTAGATTTTAATTGGATTACGTTTATAAATCACTTGAGGAAGAAATATATATTTACAGTATTTTCTTCCTATACAGGTACTTCATATATCTTTCTAGGTATTCAATTACTTTTTTAAAATATTTTTTGTTTTTTCATCCAATGTACATTTCCTGCTAAGGTTACATACATGTATTTTGCATTTATGTTACTATTGTAAATGAGAATTAACTAACTGTAGTCTATGTTTTCATGGGTAGTACACACCGAGGAATTAGCTGTTTTTGAAATAAGCATTTAGATAAACATTGAGACAAAGTTGAAGACATGAAATTCTATGAAATGTATAGTATTATGTCATCTATCAATACATTTATAATTTCCACAATTTAATGTAGTGTGAGGATGTAGGAATAAAATATTCTAATCTATATAAAACTGGCTAAATATGACTAATTTAAATGAGCAATAACAATACCATACTGATATTACATTGCTATATAAATGGCATTATTAAGTGCTTAGAACTTTTCTAAGTGCTATGTATACATAAATCCATTTAATATTCACAAACCCTATGGTAAAAATTATTATTTCCATTTTACAGAAGAGAAACAGAGAATTAAGTACCCAAAATCCCACATCCAATATATACCCAAGTAGTCTGGCTTCAGAGTCTAGTCTTAACCACTACACTATGCCATCTCTGCTGGTCAAATACAGTATCTTAATTTTCCATTTCAATTGCTAAATACAGAAAACAGCACTTTATCATGATTTCTATCACTGAACAGTAGAAATCACCATTAGAAGGATATTCTTTAGGACTCTTAAAATTAACCAATGATAATGTTGCTATAGACACACATGTAGATGAAAGGCCAACTAATAACATGGAGAATTTTTACACTGAGAATATGGGAAATTTGTTTAAAGTTAGATACATGAACTATAAAGCCAAATTAATTTTTAAACTGCCTTTAACTGCAATTTAAATAATCCCTACTCTGAGATTTTTTTGTATTTATATAGATATCAGCTTGGGGCACCTGAAGTTGAAAACAAAAAGATAGTGGGGGAACACTGCTATACTATCAATACCAAGAATCTTTTTAAAAATTGCCTATGACCCAGGATAGTTTGGTACTAAAGAACTAAAATTACTTAAGGCTCCAGTGTACAATTTTTCAGAAATTTAGCTTTAGCTTCTCATATTACCTGATCTGATGACACTTCTGAATCAAATATAGAAGAATCAAATAAATTCAATCCAGGTGATCTAGAAGTATAACTCATAAGAAAAGAAAGTCCAGGGGATTCCTTTTGTGCTTGACCTTCAGGCATTGTATTTCTATTTCTGTTACAGAGAAATAAGAAATCACCAAAATGTTAAAAATATATTATTAAATATTGCAGACTGGAAAGCATCATAAGAAATGGCACAGAGGTAAGAATTAGTATAGTAGAGAAAAGGAGGAAGTAGTTATTGAAGTGACATACCTATGAAGAAAAAGATGGTTTTAGGTGGTGAACAATGTTAAACAATGAATTACAGAATGATAATAATTCCTACTGGGAGTATACTGTCAGGCTTTATTCTAGGCATTTCCATCAGCATTAACTTACTTATTCCTCACAATAAGCCTGTGCAATAAGTACTATTATTATCATCTTCATTTTACAGAAGAGGTTTTGAAGCATGGAAAAGTTAAATGATTTGCTCAAAAGAATGTAAGTGCCAGCGTGGGGATTTGAATGCAGCAATCTAGAGTCAAAAGTCCAAGCTCTTAACCCGGATGCTACTATATTGTCCCCAAGATCTTGCTGCATTCGGGTGTTAAACCATAAAATGATTTGCGAAAAATAATTAGACAAAACAGTATACAATAACACAGTGGTTAAAAGCATGGTTCTGGAGGCAGAACCGCCTAGGTCTGAATCTCAACTCTATCACTAATGAACTGTAGCATCTGTGATTGTTTCATCTGTAAAATAAGGATAATAATGTACTTACATCTCATAAAGTTGTTGTGAACCTTAAATGAGCAATATTTATAAAATTCTTAGATACAGCGCTGTTAAGTTTGTTAAATATAACAGAAGTCTGAAGATAACTTTCATAACTACCTCCATGACCATTAATGAGTCACTTAACTTTATAGATCGGTTTTCTCATCCATAAAAAAGAGGTTTTAGCATATGATTGCCACATCTTTTTATATTTTTCAGATTTGATGAGTTCCACTTTGAACATGCTGTGTTTGTGTCAACAGCATGACATTCGTATATATAACTCTTACTAGCAATTTAAAAGATAGAAATAGAACACAGGTGAGAGATTCCTGATGAAGTGAAATCTGACATACGTTTTAGAGAAATCTCAGGATTCCACATTAAGGAAGGGATTGAACTAAACAAAAAGGCTAAAATGCAACACTGTTTTCTTGGCTGCAAACTATGTATCTATGGTTTCCAAAGTTAATCATGTTAGAGATATTTAATCTACTGAGGTTCCTTAACAGAACAGCAATCTTGCTAGACCCTACAACGTACGGAAAAATGACTGCTGAAACATTATTTGATGATGTCCACAACCTACGAATGGGATACCAGCTTTTTAGCTTCCAGTTGTTGTTTTTTTATCCTTTGGAAAAAATCTCAAATGTATGTACTATTTAACTAGATAAGTACTCAGGATCTATGCCATATTCAGTTAAATGCTGCAGGAAAAAATTGGGAAGAGGATCTATGAAGTAAGAATAGCAGAATGTTAGTAATTGTTTAAACAGGGTATAGGTACATAGGTTCATTATACTAGTCTTTCTCTCCTTTGTATATTTGAAATATTCCATAATAAAACTTTTTAAAGTTAAAAGTACTAGACATTTTACTATTCTTATCAATTATTTATACAACTTAATATGTAGATTATATTTATAATTATATATAATTATAATTAATTTAAATCCTACATTTCAAATGAGGGTGTTTTAGGAAACAGTAATTTCTCCAAAGATTCAGGTGTTTTCACAGATTCAGTTCTTAAAAATGAAGGAATTTCAGGAGTTCGTGGAAAATCCTCAGCCCTTTCTTCTACTTCATCATTATTCTCTCCTGGCATCCCAAGATGTTCTTCACATATAACCTGAAAATTCAAAGTAACAGAAAACTATAAAAATGAATGTTATTGCATTAATAAACTCACATAGATAAAAATGTGTGAGGTGGAAAACACCATATTAATCTATGATGTTATCACTTCATAGGCAAAATAAGTGAAATAAGAATAATTGGTGAAAGTGATACCAAAATATATCTATCCAAAATATGGAAAAAAATTTTAATTTTCTAAGTTTTCTTTTTCTTTCCAGCTCTACCTACTCCCTGCCTGAAAAAATAAATGATAACCAGAACATACTCAAAACGATGAAGAAAAGTGGTTAGGAATGATTTTTCTTTTAAAATTCTATAGCATGCTCTGGCTCAAAAATTGCATATGGTATCTTCTTGAAAGGGAGAAGTAATTTATTTCTAAGCAATCTTGCTCTCATTGGTTATGTTCTTTGAAATTTTTTGCCCTTATAAATTCATTACACTACTTTCTCTGCAAAGATTGAGAACCTGAATAACTAATTTTCCTTTTTATGATTCTATAGACTAGGAATATGATTTCTCAAATATGTTTGTTACACCAAATCCCATTACAGAAACAGTTTGGGTCCCTCCATCAAAAAAAATTTAAATATGCCTTTTACCTGTATTTCTTTACAGCAGTATACTACTATGTTGTTTCTCTTTAACCCTTAGTAGCTATGGTAAAGTTGGTATACATTGTCTTCATCTATCACAATGAAAGCTTTCCATTATTAAAAATTATTTTGAAGATATTTTTGTGGTAACCACTGGCTTTAAATTGCCTTGGCAAATCATTCAATCTTACCAAACAAAATACTTTGCTTCAGTTATGATTTAATTGTGGTGTCAATATATATAGTGAATTATTAGTAAGAATTTTTTGTATATTTTTGTGTAAACTTTTTGTAGCTTCATTTTTTAATCTAAAACTCCTCTAAGGAATAGATTCTGTAATACTATAGCAACATGATTACAAATACAGTAACATTTAGACCTCAAATAAATAATCTTCATTATAATAAATCTGAAATTAAAATGGAAAAAGAATGTTTTAAACTGGAATATTTTGCTTAGAAATTAGAAACCAAACATTTAACTTACTTGTGAAGTACATTTTGATTCTCTCAAATGTCTTACTGTCCCTTTATCTCCACACTCAGCATCTGTTTATTATAGGAGAACAAACTATTTTTTTCTTTTTGCAATTTAATTATAAATAAAACATAGTAGACCATTACCAATATTTAACTGTTTTTGACCTACATAAAGGCAGTTTCATATAATTCAACCCAATACATAAAGATAAGAATAAAACCTATGTGAATAGTTTAACAAGCAAAATTATAAGGCAAATACCCATGTAACCACCACCCAGGTGAAGAAATAGAATATTACAAGTACACCAAAAGGCCTTATATTCCTCATATCCTCCTCCACAGATGTAATCAGTATCCTGACTTTTGTAGCAATCATTTCCTTGATTTGCTTTATATAGTTTTATTACCTAAGCAATACAGTTTATTTTTCCTTGTTACATGATGAAATAATAATCTATGTGCCCTTAATTTTACTTTTTTTGTTTAGCATATGTTGTGAGATTTATCTATATTGCTGTACATAAACATAGTTTGCTTACTTTTACTGATGTAAAGTATTCCATTGTACAAACACAACACACTGTCTCTATCCATTCTTCTGCAAATGGGCATTTGAGGTGTTTCTGCTTTGAGGCTATTACATTCTTTTATATATACTTGCATGTACATACCTGTATTTCTCTAGGTATAGACCTAGGAGTGGAATTACAAGGTATAGGGGTATGTTTATCTTCCATTTTACCAGCTGTTAAACTATTTTCCAAAGTTTAGTTTCCAAACTAGTTACCAATTTTTGTTGTGGCAACTGGCCCTCCCAAGCTACCCTAGGAAATCATTCAATTTCACCAGACAAAATTATTAGCTCCAATTATAATTTAGGTATTGTCTCACTATATGGTCACTTATAAATGACAGTTCCTACAAATAGTTATGAGAGTTCCTATCTTCCTATTGTCCTAAATTCTCATCAATATTTAGTATTGCCAGACTTTCTGGATTTTGCTAATCTGGTGGATGTATGATGATATATCATTGTGGTTTTATTTTTCAGTTTCCTGATTTGCTGAGCAACTTTTCTATGTTTATCTGCCACACAAGTTTCTCTATTTGAAGTGCCTATTAGTGTATTTTGCACCTATTTCCAACTGGGTTATCTGTCTTTTCCTCCTGGTTTGTCGAAGTTCTTTACATTTTTGGAAACTAGTCCTTTGACAGGTTTATATATTGAAAATATATCATTTTGCCCTCAATTCTTTTTATGTCTTTTGATGACATGGTGACTTACCTTCTATTATTTTCATGAATAAAACTTAATTTTAATATGGCAAAATTTATCATTCTTTCTTTTTAATTCTTATTTAAGAAATCCTTTCTTATCTTGAATAGGTGTTTTTTTATTTGATCATCTGCAAGCTTTATAGTTTTGCCTCTTGCACTTAAGTCACAACTATTGTTTTCACACATATTAACTTCTTTGAAATATAGGCTTGAAATTATTGAAAGAGTCTTTTCTTCTTCTGAGATAATTATATACCTTCTTAAGTATGAAACCTCATTATATATTTTCAATGGCAGCTAGGACTGTGCCAGATATATGCATTACCCCACAAAACTGTATTAGGGATGTACTGTTCCTAGAGATTAGCCATTCCTTCCTTGTCTAACACTGTCAGCTTGACATGTATAGATGATTATAAACAGGTGGAACAGATCACCTGTGCATATAAGATATAATTCTTTATTCCAGAAGAAAGCAGGAAGAATATCCATCTGTATGGAATAAGCATATTATATTGGTTGAGTCTTATACTGAGATGGGAGAAATAGACTCATAGTATATTATATGACCATTTTGAACATGCATATATTTACAGAATTTTTGTATTTTCCAAATGAGCCGTTTCTAAATTTCAAAATAAAAGTCAGTAATCCACATGCTACAGACAAGAAGAGGTGAAGACATTTACATAGCCTCATGAGTGGAATAATTACCATTTGTTACCGGGTTACTATAATATACATATATGTGTATATGATATATTACATATTTTATATACACATAAATTTATACATATGCATATATGCATAGACAGAGAATGAGTTGGTATTTCAAAGTGTATCAAAGTTCCAACAGCAAGTTGATTCTAGGATAATAAACTCATACATATAAATCCTGTGACCTTCCTATGATTTTATTCAAAGATGATAATCCAAGATAGTAAAAGATTTATATAAAAGAATATAGTAGCATTATTTACAATAGCAAAAAAACTGGAAACAGAACATTCAAAGTGAGAGAATGGCTAATTATAACATATCTATACAATGGCATATTATGCAGTCATTACAAATAAAATCTACTTAATAGTATGGAAAAAAATACCCTCAACAGTGTATCAAATAGAAAGAAAAGGATACAAAATGACATACATAGTATACTTCAAATTTGTGGGAAAAATATAAAAGAACAAAACATACATATGAATAGAAAAAAAATCAAGAATATACACCAGTATGTATGGAGTTGTTTATGTCCAGGTGGTGGTATTTTTGTATCTTTTATATATTTCTCTGTTTTCCAAATTTTCTACAATGAAATGTATTTGTTTTATATTTAGGGAAAATATATTTAAAAACCAGGCAGGCATTGTCAGTTAACCAGAGAGGCAAACAATCCAAATAATTTATTTGAGTAGTATGAAAACCTGATAATTTGTAACTTCTACTTCTTAGGAAAAATGTAAACAGCAAATACCTGTCTCTCCTTTTTCAAGCCACTGATTGCAATTTGATTGTTTCTGCAGGGTTAACAATCTAAAATACAATAAATATAATTTTATATTATTTGCTGAGTTAACAAATTCTTCTAGAAATTTAAAACATTTTCTTAGTTTTAAAAGTTACCTGAATGGCATAAAATTTTGTGAACTTTTAACAGCCATAACATGTGAATATTTTGAATGGTTATTCACAGCAGAGTCATTAAATTCCTGAACAAAAGAAACTAAGCATTAGAGTAGGCTACACAAAACAATAAACATGTTTGGCTTTCCATGGCTACTCAGAACTCTCCAAGAGCACTGTCATCCTCATCATCATCACTATTATTATCAGTATCAATAACAACTACAAACATTAACTGAAACCACTACATACAAAACATTAAATCAAATACTGGGAAACAAAAATGGTTTGACTCTCAAGGAATTTGATGTTTTTTACAAGTATAATAACTACGCTTGGTAGTATTTCTACATTTAAGGTAAACTTTTAAAAATTTTATCCCATATTCATGACTAATCAAGTGAATCTTACCATTTTCTAAACTGATTAGCTAATTTCTGTGTCTCTCTCTATCCTCTATAATCTCTCAAATTGAACATAGGAAAGCAAAACAGAAGGTTAAAATATTAAAGCCTAAAACATTCTTTTTTACGTATGTATGAAAAAGCTAATTACTTTTTGAATTTTAACTAAATTTTAATATTAATATCTAAACCACTGCTTTACTAATGTTTGTATTGTTTCAAGTTTCTCATTCACCCTAAGTCACTCATTTTGAAGAGTTCCTGATTCTTATTTGACCCAAAATGAAAATATATTTAAATAGGAATGTGTATCCCATAATAGCCACTGGTCCTAATTTTGTCATTGTATTGTGTTTTGGATCACAGAAAAACACTGGTCTCTTAAAAAATAAGTGTCGTTACTGTTTTGATGTATGTTTTAAACATACACGTTTGTACATATGCCTCCTGGTACAAGTATTTGTTTAGAGTAGATGCCAAGAAGTGAAATTGCTATTCGTATTTTTATTTTTTATTGGTACTGTGAACCAGTCCTCCAAAGTAGTTGTACCAAATTATACTCTCACTATTGCTGACCTCACTAGATATTATCAAATGTTTTGATGTCTGCAAATCTGGTAAGTGAAACTAGGTAACTCATTGGTTTAATTTACATTTCCCTATACTCCAGGCATCTTGTTATGTTTAGGGTCCTTTGTCTTTCCTTTTCTGTAAACTACCTTATCTTTTGCCCATTTTTATTATTTTTTAATTACTTTTCAAAAATTATGTATTTCTTTACATATTAGATTCTGGATACCAATTCCCGGCCCATTCCACCATCATCTTTCAACTTTGTTAGTCTCTTTTGTCACAGAGAAGTTTTTCATTTTGATGTAGTCCACTGATCAGTTTGTCTTTTCTTGTTCCACATTGTTGTAATTACTGCATTTTGATAATGTTTGAAAATGTTTTGGGATGATGAAAATGTTCTGGAATTAGACAATGGTGATGGTTACACTACTTTGTGAGTATACTAAAAACCACTGGATTGTATACTTTAAAATGGTTAATTTTGATATGTGAATTATATCCCAAAAACAAAAGTTTAAAAAAAATATTGTGATATCTGGTAATATAAGTCTCCCTAATATTCTTTTAAAAAATATTTTATTTTAAATCTTCACTTAAAACCATTTATTAATCTGTTAATGTAGTGACTCACATCGATAGATTTTTTTAATGTTAAACCATCATAGCATTCCTTGGGAAAAGTGAAGATAGCTACTTTTTAGAATTGGTTGAAATATCCTTTTTGTTCTAGTAAATGGTCAATTTTGGTGAATACCGCAAACAAAAATTTAACTGAATTCCATGTATGTTAGGCACTAAGTTTGCTAATTGTGTTATTCAGATCCTGTACATCCTTACTTATTTTTTATCTACTTGATTTTTTTCTGTGGCAGAAACTGCCAGTTTTCTATCCTATTCAAAATCTACTTTCCTTCTGTGTTCTCATTTAACAAACAAAAACAAAAACAATGCCACCGGTATTTCTCAACCTCTCCATAGATGGAAGTAGCCATGTAACTAAGTTCTGGCCAATGAAACACTACCACAAATTGTTTAAGAAGCTTCCAAGAAAGACCTTTAAAAATAGGGTTGAATCAGCTAGCCTCTCTCTCCTTCTTTCCTGCCTGGAAGGAAGGTATGATGGCAAAGTTGCAATGGCTAGTTTCTGACTATGATTTGACATTGAGGCAAAAGCTTAGCATTTAAAGATAGGAAAAGAAAGCATATATAGAGTCTGAGAAATAATGAAACTGTGGAGATGATGCTGTCAGCCCTGATAAGTGAACTTGAGTCACTTTAGAAATGCATGGCAGGCAAGAGAAAAATAAATGTTTATCTTGTTTAAGACGCTATTATTTCATTGGTTTGGTTTTGTAGTGTTTCACATGTAGCCAAACTCAGAACAGCAAACTCAGAACAATTGAACTGTGGGTTCAATTGTTTTCTTTCAAATTCCTCTTATTTGCTTTTTATATTTTGAAACTGTATAACTTGGTACATTGTGGTTATGACTTTTTGGTGAATTATTCTTTTTAAAAATATGAAATATATTTATCCCTACTAATCTTTTTTATCTTGAATTCTGTTTTATACGGCAGTTACATCTGCTTTGGTTTTGTTTGCATTTGCGTGATATGTATTTTCCATATTTTCAGCCTGCGTTTGTCAGGTTGTATCAGCTGTTCTAATAGTACATAGCTGTATTTTGTTTATATGTTCCATAGAAGCACTTATGTCACATTTTTTATTATTACTGATTTGTTCAGAATTATTTTGGGCATCTTATTTGTCTTCTACTTATATGCTTTCTAGCTGTTTTATTTTTTCTGCATTTTCCTGTTGGACTGATTAAGTTTTCTTTGTTTCATCTTTTTTCTTCTACTGTTTTAAAACTTACCCATTCCTTTTCTCTCCTATTGGTTACCCTTAAATGTTTAACATACATGCATAAATTTAATTTTTCCAACCATACATATTCATATCTTCTCCCTACCTCAATCCCCAAACAAAAAAAGAACTTGAATAAACTTTTGTTTCCCTCATTTATCTTTCCACCTTCATCCCATATTGATATCACCTGGAATTTTAGTACCAGATATTTAAGTTTTTATAATTAATACATATTTAGAATTAAAAATGCCTCACCAATTACTTTGGACACCACTACCCCTATGTCTGTGTGTATTAATTGTGAATTAATGGAAAGCAATATTTTTCATGAGAAGTTCCTCTGGACTATTTTCAAGAATGGGAGAAGAGACATGTGCCATACCAGAAGCTAGCTTTCTTGGTGCTATGCTCCTTGTTCTTCACGAGCATCAAGAACCACCCAAAGTACCATCTATCTCTCTAACCCAAGCTCCTATACTCACTGCTTCCAACTGGAGACAGTCATCCTATTGCTGATGCCTGGCCTAAGGCAAAATGACTATGAGATGAATAGGTGTTAAATAAACTAACTCCCACTGAAGTAACCCAACTAATTACCCTATTCATTATTTCCAGACTTACACACGTTGTATAAGTATTCTCCTAAGCAAGTACTGGGCCACAATTTCCTTCTTCAATACAATCCTGCTTTCCTCCTTCAGAAATGTCTCACAGTTTTTGGTCTACTGGGTACAGAACTTGGAATTTTAAAACATCTTTTCTATTATTTTTAGAGTATGTGAGAAGGCTCCAGCATATGATTAGGCTGCCATGTTGAAACTCTTTTAAGTTTTCTACACCCTGAGGTTGTACGAATGGTTAATATATTTATCACACACACACACACACACACACACACACACACACACACACACACACACCCTAAATGCAATACATTCACTGTCACTTAATGCAAGCAAATATTTAATTTATACTAGTAAAAAAAAATACCAACCTGTGTATTGTTTTCTTTCTGTCTGAAGTCAATATTGGGAAGCTTTGACTGCTTCACAGAATTTTCTTCTTTTTTATCTAGGTTATTAAATTGTACAAATTCAAATCAATTCCATAGAGAGAATTAAAAATCATGCCCAACATTTAACCTAAACTTGTCATTTAAAAAATCAGGTAACATCAATACTTAATTTAAAATACAGAATTATGAAATTACTACATAACTCTTAATTCTTACTACATAATATTATTACAATAATTATGAATGTAAAATAAAAACCAGCTGACAAAACTGTATCTTTATAATAGGGAAACCAAAGAAGACAGAATGTTGATATTAATGATCAGAGGAGAAAAACAGCCAATGTAATCTAATACAATGTATTTAATCTAGTCTGCAGATCCATTGAATGAAACATGATTCAAATACCTCAGTGACTAAGTCACAAATATCATTAACACAAGCCTGATACCCACTTTAATCATATATATTGATAATACAACTTTTCAAATAAAAAATATGTAATTATTCATCCTCTTCTGACAGCCACACGACCAGACCCAAACACTTTTTTTTATGTAAAGTGAACAATTTTTCTCTCAAAGAGAAAAAAGTTAGGTATAAAAGGTATATATCTTGTTCGCTCTCAGGAAAAATCAAAGTGGTACTTTCCTAAGTCTGTGGGTCTCTAATATTGTTTGTTCTTGGTTATACCAAATGATAACTAAGATTGCTTTTTTCTGTTTCTTCTTCTATGTGGTTGCAAAGAAGACTAATTTATTGAATAATAGATACTGTACCTATAACTCGTGGTTCTGAAGAATGCATATTTATTGGTCTGACTAATTTCTGAGATTCATATGGAAGAAATAATTGACTGTTCTGAGAAGTTTTATTCAATGTAAGTACATGTTCATCTTTTTCAAAAATTCTAAAGAGAATAAATTATATTAAATATTCACTAAGTAAAAAATTAACATATATTAAAGTAGAATAGATATTTAGATACGATATAGTTAAAACTCCTTATTTCACGATAATAAAACATTTGCAGAGAATTTAACAGATCTGCCCAATATTATTAAATTACTTACTAGTGTCACAGCTAAAACTTTTCCTGATTAAGTCCAGTGCTCTTCTTAGTTTACCACACTCTCTTTTTAAAAATGTAATTACTTTAAAAGACTTTCTAAACATATCAAAACTATTTTAAACCAAAACTTTATCCACAAATAGCATGCTTTAGATTTCAGAGTAGTTCAAACTTTAAAACAATTTATTTAGAAACAAGTCAACTAACATGAAAATAGAAACCATTAAAACAATATTACAATCATAAATGGGTCTTTTCTGTTTTTTACTGGAAGAATAATTCCATTGACTACTTCCTAAATTAAAGAAATAATTTTAATTATTGATAATTAAATAATTTAAATAATGATATTATTTGATAACTATCAAAATACTTATTGAGTAAAAAGGACTAGTTATGTAAGTTCCTCTCAATATAGAGAATTTTATATTAAAAATTTGTCAATAAAGTGAAATTCTGTACATTTACCTAGCTTTCTAACCAATTTCACTGCAAAATTAAAAACACATTACCATGGGAGTGGAAGAATCAAGAAAATAACAAATCCAAGGAAGTGGGTTCAGGGAAATTAACTTGGGAGAGGAATGTGTTTAAAAATCAGGATAAAAGCAATGGAGCCTGAGGAGAGGAATTTAAGAAAAATGAAAAAGGGTATGGGCAAAGGAGAAAAAGTAGAAAGTTTATCAGAAACAGCAACACTAATACATCTATTTTTCCATCACACAATAACAGACAAAATCAATCTTTTTTTAAAAATGCCACCACCACTGATATCTATTTTATCACCATTAGGATGAATGATAAGGAAACATGATGCCACAGATTCAGTAGCATTTTGGCTCATCTTCACTCTCTGTGGCAAAGGAAGAACTAGTCATGCTGGTGACAGAGTGATAAAACGATAAATACAATTGCTATTCCCATCCTTGTTCCTCTTGTTTTAACTCCTAATGGTGACTCATCATGGAAAACGGGATCAAATGTACAACTGACAGGTTACAGAACAGCAAATATGCTGCTGCTTTCCTGTTTCTCTCTACAAATTATCCTTGGCCTTACTAAATAACAAGCATATTTGAGTATTAGTCCATAATACTTAAAGGTATAAATATTTTTCATGAGAAATGAACAGAAAGTAGGCTGCACAAAAAAAGTATATGTAGATACTGTGTGAATATTGGTGGCTTGGGATAGAATATAGAATAAAAATTTTAGATGCAGTATATCTGTTCACATAAAATCCCATTTTAAAGTTTACCTATACCTTTCTTTCAATTCCTTTCTCTTTTCTATATTTTTTTCTTCCAGAGTTTCTGAAAAATTCTTAGTTTCATAAAGTCTTGCAATCTGCTAAAAAGAAAAATGATAGAGCAAAACAAAATAATTACCTATGAAGCATTAAGGAACATATGCTTTATCTTAACTAATATGATTTTCTTGTCTATATAATAGCGAGATTTATATTTTTGATAGTATTAGCTATCGTTTAGTGAAAGTTGTTAAAACAATAAATTGTATTCCTTTAACTTTTCTTTACAACTCCATTAGTAAAACTAGATTTCAATGAACTTCCACCTTCTTTTTTTAAAAGGACAGTCAGAGAAGCAAAATAGACATTAATTCCCTACAAAGATACAGTAACCATACATTTTAAAGGAAGTTGAATCCACTTTCTTATCATTACTAAAATTATATTACTGTTATCTAGAATATCATATCTATACATGATAACTATACCATCTTTAACACAATTTTCAGAAAATGTAGAAAATTAGCTATTCAATTTTTTCTGAAAATTTGGAAAATTTTGGAATTCGATGGGTTCTCATACCTGTCAATGAAAGCTACATTTCAAAGATTGGCACTAGCAGTGTGTTCAAGAAAATATCATACACCATCAATGTTAAATACTAAACTAGTTCTAGCCTAGCTCTATATAGATTCTAGTCGTACATTTTCAAGACTAAGTTCTTTAAACTATTTACTGTCTTGTTCTCTTTTTTGAGATCACTGTTGTAGCTCTTCCAGTGCCTTTAAATTCGTTATTAAGCTACATCTTGTTCTTTCATCATCTTCTTTCCTCAGCCCCCAAAGGAAGTTAAACTAGTCCCCAAAACCCAGAGTTGAATATACTCAATACCTAAAACACATTTTGGCTCCAAAGGCAATCTGAGGCAAACAAATGATTGTAAGCGTTTGTCCCTATTTGGGATCTTTAAAAATAGCTCTTCTAAGACTGTCAACTAACATACCATTATACTTATACATTAACATATACATTAGAAACACATAACAAAATATATACCTGGTTTAAACAATTAATTTCTATTTCCAGTTCATCTACTTCTTTCTTCAATTCACATGAAATTTTGGAAAAATTGTTGGCATGTTTAAGAATATCTTGTGTTTTACATCTCAAATTAACCCTTATATGTTAAGGAACTATGTTATGTAAGCAAATTTTACATTTATAATATATGTACTACATCAGAAATAATTAATGTCATGTAACATTATTTATACATATGTTCCACATAAGCAATATTAGTAACAGTTTCTGAAAACAGAGGTAAGACTAATATAAACATCTGAAAAACTGACAAACATAATTTATTGTTTATCTATGTTATATATTGAGTTTTAAAGTAACATTTCATCCAAAATATTAGTTAGGATTTTTTCTTTCAGTTAAATATTTTTAAAGGGTGGTTTTTTATTTTGCTTTGTTTTTTTAACCCAAGTGCATCATATTATTTGGCATGACTAATAATACATAACCAATTCAGGTCCAAATTCAACTTCTTGTGTTTCTATCATTTATTTGTTCTCAAAGTCAACATTAAAAATCCACCCTTTTCTTGTTCTAAAAGGTTCATGAGTGTACCATGCAGAACTCAGAAGAGAGCTAGATCTTCTATCTAAACTTTCTGCTTGAACTGAATTTAAACCCAATTCAGGTAGAGAATTTTTCAGCTGCTAACAGACATCTTGCATGGTAATTAGCTACTACAATTTCCCAAGTTACTCTACAATCCATTTAGGAGAATTTAAAAATAAATAGGATATTGGTAGTGAACAAGAACTCCAGAGAAAATCTGTCAAACCTGGCCCATTCTGCCTTAAAATATGTTATTTATATGCTAGAGTATAAAATTTCAGATGAACATTATTTATAATGCTATGCTGTTATCAAAAGTATCCATTTAAATTGGTATAGACATTCAAATCCTAATTTTCAATCCTCCCTACTTCCATCACCTCTTCTTGTTTGCCATGCAATCACACATCTCATCCCATCTTATATCCAACTCCCTAAACCCCTGCTGTATCTTCTGCGTCTACCAACCTCTGCCCCTTCTCACTGAGAAGTTGAAACACAGATGGGAAGCAAATGAACAACTAAGAACAGAATAAGCTAAAACCCAAACATGGAGAGAACAAGTAGCAAAGAGTTAAAAGGATAATTTAGGATGAAGCAGAATAAATCAAGGTAGAATGCAAGGATGAAGAAGGTTTAGTATAAACGGTAGTTATAATCTGGTAGGAAACCATATGAAGGATTGTGGAGGCTGGAAGAGTATTCAAGTTCCAAGTTTGCCATCAGGGAAGATCTCCCTGACAAACGAGATTTAGACCAATTAAGAATTACTTAAGCATCGAATACAATGCCATTATATTAGAATTATTTGTTTATATGTCTGTCTCTTCTACTAAAATACCCTTGCAAGGAAGTTCTGTATCTTCCTGGCACAAGGTATGTACCCAATGAATTTCTACAGGTGAATGAATAATTGTGATTTACCTCCTTATTACTTTCCATCCTAACAAGTAATAATGAATAGATTTAATTGGAACTCTTTTGTAAGACAGAGCAAGATGACTTTTTCATTGGTTGGGTTGTTAAGATACGCTATTTAAACCAAATACATATACCACTTCATTCTTATTAAAATTGCCTGCTTCTGATCACATGCACATATATGAAAACTAATCCCAGATGACCTTTAAAGTAACCTCTAAAATTTTTTAATTAAACAAAAACAAATCCATGTGATTCTTACCAGGGAAACAAAATAACAATTAAAATACAGAAATAGTACTCATCTAATAAAAATTCTAAGTAGAAATACTGTTGTGGATACAAATGTAATGTCCATCTAGTAAGTGATGGAAAGGGAGCAGGCACTGAAAAACAAAGTCATATTTTAGAAAAAGTTATTACATTCTTTTCATGATAAAGATACCATAATTAAAACAATATATAATAAAATGTTAATACCAAGAAATTCCATAAAAACAGTTTCATTCATTTTTAGTTGTTCAGTACATGCCAACACTCTGTTTTGAATTTCTTCATGTTCCTTTTTCTTCTCATAATATTCATGTGAAAGGGGTATTTCTGAGTATTTTAGTTGGTATTGCTTCAAAACATCTTTATACTGACATACATATCCATGGTACATTTTTCTGTTAAAATTAAAAGAAATGATGTCATTGTAACGAGAGAACACCTTAGAACTTTCTAAATATCGCTTGTCAAAGTCTATTAAGCATTAAAAGCAAGTTAGATATCTACTTATCCTTGCTTCCCTCAATACTGTCAAATTTTCTTTAACTCCATGACATTATTCAACTCTATTTTTTTTCACTACCTTAGTTATTTACACCTTAATCCTCTTCAATTTAACTTCCACTCCAACCATTCTAATGAATTACCCTTTCCCAAGATCACCAATGATCTAATTTGTCCAACTCTGATCTCTAATTTTCTTCCTAAATAACACTGCAAAACTTGGTTCTTCTGATCACTTCTTCAATGTCTATGCTCCTTGGGTTCTGAGTCCCTATTTTCCCCAGTTCAGCTATTTCTATAACAACGCTTTTTATATTTCCTTCCATTTCCTAAGCCAAAATTATTACATGAAGTCATGTCCTCTGTGTAAGAACTCTGGGTTCACATTCTTGTATACTCCACAACTATTTTATAAAGAAAATTTCAGCATTATTTGGAGGAACTCCTCCATTTCAACTCAGGTACAGGTAAGTGGTCATCTACTTAGGCACAAGTCTTGAGCAGAACAGTTAATTCTTGCAAAAATTATATTAATTCCTCCTTCTCATTTGACCTTTGCTTAATCCATAGTAAGGGTCAGTTACTATGACCCATGGGCCAAATCTAACCTGCCACCTGTGTTTGTATGGCCTATTAGCTAAGAATGATTTTTACATTTTAAGTGATTGAAAACAATGAAAAGAAGAATATTACATAAAACATTAAAGTTATACGAAATTCAAACTGTAACGTCCATAAATAAAGTTTTACTGGAACACAGTCATTCATTTTTGTATTGTCTAAAGTTGCTCTTGCACCACAACAGCAGAGCTGAGTAGTTACAACAGAGACTGTATAGTCCACAAAGCCTAAAATATTTACTATCTGGCCTTTTACAAGAAAGTTTACCAATCCTGATCTACAATATCTAGAATGTTCAATCCAGGTTCATTACAGAAAACATTCTTGAATCCTCTTTTTACTCAATTCTTATCAAATACTTAGTTTCAAGAAAAAATATTCATAGAAAATTTTCTAAAAATATATAATCCTTATGTTCCTCAAAATTTTATAAATCAAGCCATACTATATTGGGGAATTTCTTAAGATACTATAATGATTATCTCACTTTGGCAGATCAGAAAAAAAAGAACAAGTATTCATAACCTGCTTATTCGTAAGAAGAAAAGTAGGATAACAGCCTTGTAGTGGGTAGTAGGTCTGAATCTTAAGAATGTTTTAATTTCTTAGTATTACTAAACTCTGTCCCGTTTAACCAGATAAAGCATTTGAGCCCCAAACAAGCTCCTATTTCTCTAAATATATATTTGCTAATTAAACCCTCACTTCTTAGAGAAATGGTCCAGGTAGGGGGGAAATACCTATAAGGAAACTGAGTCTGGGTCACCAATTTCAGTGAGATTAGCATACCAAATCTATCCTGTTCATATTATATATTCATGTCCACTCTTCTAATACACTCAGTACAGAAACTCTGGCAGAGCCCAGCCTAGACAAGTCATGATTCAAGAAGAGTCATTACTATTTCATCTATTGCCAGCAATACTAGTCTCCATGAATGCCTGGGGCAGGGATGGGAGATTAGGAGAAACAAGGAGCTGGTGACTCTACTTCCGTCATTACCCATGACACCAACAAATGGATTCTTCTCCTTTTATAAATGCCTGGTATTGAGTCATCAATTCAATCAACCTATGTGGCTGGTTTAAGAAAGAAAGAGATAGCTGTTTTCACTTTAATACCTCTAGAGAGCTGAGACAGTCATCTACAGTAAACACTGTCAGGTTCATATTTGGACTGGTTTGTGTTAGCCCCTCACAGAATCATTTTAGTAATTTTTATAGCCAAGGCTTTTATTAAGAGATGTTATATAAAAAGCAATAATATATGTTGTACTTATTTTGGGGAGGACACTGAAGATACTGATTACCACACTGCACAATTTCCCCTTTATGAGACCCCAAGAGAGAAATTTATCTCAACTCTCAGTGCCAGGAAAAACCTCTGGTTATCCTAAGTAACTGAAATGTTCTTTTTTTTTTTAATGAATACTCTGAATTCAAAGCTGATCATATTTCCACAATGCCCTATTACTAGCAATTTCAAAGACTAATTTGTGCTTGTATTTAACAAATGTGCAAGACCATGTAGTGTGAATTTCTATCCTGATCAAAGGCTTCATCTTCTTGTATTAGCCTTACTTCCCTGAAGCCTTGATTTTTATATCTAATTTTCTTTTAACACTATGGTATTATTTATACAATTTATCTCCAATCCTAGCTTATCACCCTCCAATAACTTGTCATCCATCCATGGAAAGTTTTGGAATCCAGGTAGGAGACTATGTGAAAGTAGGTGCCTTTGTGAAAGTTTTGGAATCCAGGTAGGAGACTATGAAACCCCAGTGCATGCCAAGACTGAAAGGCGCCAGTTTGAGAAGGGAGGCTCACATCCTGGTGGCTAACTTGCTGACTGTGGCCCTAGATACGGACCTAGGAACAGCTCTATATTCTTGAGAACTCAGTTACAGCCCCATTTGGCTTTGGGTCTGTCACCAACTGACGAGGGAGGAATCATGCCCACCGATGTGTCAAGTAATAGGCATACAGACCCTGGTCCCAGCTGGGGACCCTGAATCATCTCCAGTTCCTCATGGCCACAGTCCAAAAGCCCCTGGAGGTAAGCCTGCCAAACTCAGACTGTGTATTCTGGAACGGTCCTATAACGGGGCTCCAGTCTGTCCCAACCACTGTCATCAAAGTCCTGCTGGTACAGGGACCCAGCAATAGAAACTCTTGTCTGTGCTTCTGAAGATTCTGAAAGGGCCTATGTTTGGTTCCAGCCCCCTCACAGCCGAAGTTTGTCAGCAGTACTGAGGGTCCAGCGTCCTAGCGGGAGAGACTCCCGTCTATATCCCATAAATCTTAAAGGGCCCTATACTTGACTTTAGGCCCTTCACAGCCAAAGGACCCTAAGAGATCTGTCATCCCAGGGACCCAGAAAATGCGTATCTGCTAGTGCACCCCTAGAGATTTTGAAAGAGCCCTATACTTGGCTCCAGTCCCTCCAGCCACAGTCAGGGAACAATCCAGCTCCCTGGTGGGAGACACGCCCATCTGTGCCTCCAGAGCCAGGACTGAGGCCTCAATAGCGGTTGTAAAATCTGAAACAGCCCTGATGCTCAGTTCCAGTCCCTCCAGGTTACAGTCCAAGGCCAGTCCTAACCACACATGAATCCATCCAGTGACTAGGCAGGAGCCCTCCCAGGGACCTGGAAGGAGTCACATCTGTCTACACACTTGGTTAACAGGCCTACTGACTGAGGAGCCAATTACAGCGTTGTTCCAATGCTATCCTACTTAACAAGATACTGGAGGCAGTTTCATCCCAGGGACAAAACAGGATCCATACCTGCCTAAGCCTGCTAACAGCACACCAACTGCAGATTCCACTGCAGACCCAGAGACAGCCTCAAAACCAGCTCCCACACAATACAACTGCAATTCTAGAGGTAATCCTTTCAGCTCAGGAAACCAACTGGAGAAAGCCTTTACCTTTCAAAACCAGTCTGTAAAGACTGGAAGAGGTATTTGGTCATGCAAACACCAATGCAAGGCTACAGAGATCACAAAGAATCAGGCAAACATGACATCACCAAAGAAAAGTAATAAAGCTTCAGTAACTTACTCGAAAGAAACGGAGATCTACATTTTGCCTTACAAAGAATTCAAATTAATCATCTTAAGGAAATTCAGTAAAATGCAAGAAAACGTAAGACAACTAAATGAAATCAGGAAAACAATGCATGAACAAAAATAAGAGGTTTAATAAAGAAACAGAAACCATTGAAAAGAACAAAACAAATCCTGGAGCTGACGGAAACATTACAGAACTGAAAAATTCAATAGAAAGCATTAACAGACTTGTGCATGCAAAGAAAGACGCAGCAAACTCGAACATAGTTCATTTAAAATTAGCTAGTTAGAACAACAAAAATTGTTTTCAAATGGAAAAAATGAAGAAAGCCTACACAAATTATGGAACACTGCCAAACAAATGAATATTCACTATAGGGGAGTTGCAGAAAGAGGAGAGAAAGAGGCAGAAAGCTTATTTAAAGAAATAATATCTGAAAATGTCCCAAATCTTGGGAAAGAGATGAACATCCATGTTCATGAAGTGCAAAGGACCCCAAGCAAGATCAACTCAAAGAAGATTCCTCAAAGACACATTATAATCAAAATATTAAAAGTCAAAAACAAAGAGAATTTTAAAAGCATCAAGAGAAAAACAACTCATCACCACAAGGGAACCTCTGTAACATCATCAGCAGATAGCTCTGCCAAAATCTTGTAAACCAGGAGGAATGGGATCATACTAAGTGCTGAAAGGGAAAAAAAAAAAAAACAACAACTACCAACCAAGAATACTATACCCAGACAGAAAAACTGTCGTTCAGCCATGAAGGCAAGATAAGGGTATTCTCAGACAAAAGATAAGGGAGTTCATTACCACTAGACCTGCCGTACAAGAAATATTAAAGTGATTTTTCAAACCGAAATGAAAGAACACTAAGTATCAACATGAAAACATATAAAAATATAAAATTCAATGGTAAAGGTGAACATAGTCAAATTCAGAATATCGCAATACTGTAATAATACTGTGTAAACTACTTTTATCTCTAGTGTACAAGTTAAAATATATTAAAAATAACTACAGCTACAATAATTTGTCAATGGATACACAATATAAAAAGATGTAAAGCATAATATCAATAGCATAAAATGTGAGGGGAGAAGTAAAAGTGTAGCTTTTGTATGCAATTGATGGTAAGTTACTAGCTACAAATAGTCTGTTATATCTTTAAGATGTTTTATGTAAGCCTCACAGTACACACACACACACATGCACACAAAACTATCACAGATACACAAAAGATAAATAGAAAAGAATTAAAGCATACTACTACATACTACTACAAAAAATAAATCTCAAAGGTAGACAGGAAGAGAGGAAGAAACAAAGTAAAAAGAATTCAGAAAACAATAATATGGCAATAGTTAAGTCTTTACCTAATAATATTTTAAAGTAAATAGACTCAATTCAAAAGACAGCGAATAGATGAATGGAATTAAAAACAAAGATCTAACAATATGCTGCCTACAAGAAACTCATTTTAGCTTTAAGGACACACATAGGCTGAAAATGAAGGGATAAAAAAAGATATTCCATGCAAATGGTGACCAAAACAGATCAGAAGTGGTTATACTTACATAATAGACTTTCAGTCAAAATCAGTCATAAGTGACAATGGTCATTATGTAATAACAAAAAAATCAATTCACCAAGAGAATATAACAATTGTAAACATATAAATATGCACCTAACACTGGAGCACCTAAATATTTAAAGCAACTATTAACAAAACTGAAGGAAGAAATAGCGAGCAATACAATAATAGTAGAGCACTTCAATACCTCACTTTCAACATAGGAAAGATCATCCAGATAGAAATTAATAAGGAACTAGCAGACCTGAATACAATATAGACCAAATGTACCTAATAGACATAAACAGGAAATTCCATGTAACACCACCAGAATAGAAATTCTTCTCAAGCACATGGAATATTCTCCAGGATCATATGTTTGGCCACCAAGAAATCCTTAACAAATTTAGGAAGATTGCAATTACATCAAGTATCTTTTCTGGCCACAACTACATAAAATTAGAAAGCAATAGCAGGAGGAAAATGGAAAAATTCACAAATTCATGGAAATTAAACAACACACTCCTGGATATTTCAGGTCCAAGAAGAAATTAAAACAGAAATTAAAAGTATTTTGAGACAAACGAAAAACTTACGGGATGTGGCAAAAGAAGTTCTAAGACGGAAATATATAGCAATAAATGCCAACATTAAGAAAAAGACGGATCTCAAATTTAAAATCCTAACTTTATACCTCAAGGAATTAAAAAAAAATCTAAGTCCAATGCTAGTAGAAGAAAATAATGATTAGAGCAGAAATTAATGAAATAGAGACAAGAAAGATGATAGAAAAAATTAAACAGAACAAAAAAATCGTTTTTTAAAAAAAGACAAATAAAATTTACAAACCTTTAGCTAGAATGGTTTTAAGATTTACAAACTTATAGCTAGAAAAAAGAGAGGACTTAAACAAAATTGTAAATAAAAAAGGAGACATTACAACTGACAACACAGAAATACAAAGGATTTTAACAAGCTACTATGAATAACTATAGGACAACAAATTAGATAACCTAGAAGAAATGGATAAATTTCTAGAAACATACAATCTACCAAGACTGAAGCATGAAGAAATAGAAAATCTGAACAGATTAATTACTCCTAAGGAGACTGAAGCAGTAATCAAAAACCTCCCAATGAAGAAAAGCCTAAGACCAGATGGTTTCACTGATGAGTTGTATTAAACATTTAAAGAAGAATTAATACCAACACTTCTCAAACTCTTCCAAAAAACAGAAGAGAGAACACTCTCAAACTCATTTTATAGGGCCATCATTACCCTGTGACTAAAGCCAGATAAGTTACACTACAAGAATAGGAAATTACAAGCCAATATCCCTGATGACTCTAGATACAAAAATCCCCCAAAAATACTACCAAACTAAATTCAACAGCATATTAAAAGGATCACACAACATGACTAAGTGGGATTTATCCCTGGGATACAAAGATGGTTCGACATACACAGATCAATAAAAATGATACACCACATTAATAGAATAAAGCTTTAAAATCATATGATCCTCTCAATAGATACATAAAAGGCATATGGCAAAATTCAACAACTTTTCATGATTAAAACTCTCAACAAACTGGGTAAAAAAGGAATATATCTCAACATAATAAAAGCCATATCTGACAAGCCCACAACTGACATCATACTCGGTGGTGAAAAGCTAAACCTTTTCCTCTAAAATCAAGAACAAGACAAAGGTGCCACTCTCACCACTCATATTCAGCAAAGTACTGGAAGTCTTAGATAGAACAATTAGGCAAGAAAAAAAAATAAAGGCATCCAAAGAGGGGAAAAAAAAAAAAAGTAAAACGGTCTCTGTTTGCAAATGACATCACCTTATATATAGAAAACTCTATGACTTCACCAAAACAACTGTTAGAACTAATCAAGAAATTCAGTGACGTTTCAGGATACAAAATTAACATACAAAACCCGGTTGCATTTCTATACACTAACAATAAATGATCTGAAAAAGAAAACAATCCCATTTATAATAGCATCAAAAACAATTAAAATATTTAGGAATAAATTTAACCAAAGAGGTTAAAGATCTGTCCACTAAAAACTGTAAGACACTTGATGAAATTGAAGAAGACACAAATAAATGGAAAATATCCTGTGCTCATGAATCAGAAGAATTAATACTGCTATAAATATCCATGCTACCCAAAGCCGTCTATAGATTCAATACAATCTCTATCAAAATTCCAATGGCGTTTTTCACAGAAATGGAAAAACAATCCTAAAATCTGTATGGAACCGTAAAAGACCCCAAATAGCCAATCAATCTCAAGAAATAAAAACAGCTGGAAGCATGATACTTCCTGATTTCAAACTATGCTACAAAGATATAGTAATCAAAACAGTGTGGTACTGGCATAAAAACAAATACACCAAAGAACAGAATCAAGAGGCCAGAAATAAAACCATGCATATATAGTCAACTACTATTTGGAAAAGGAGCCAAGAATACTCAATAGGGAAAGAACGCTCTTTAACTAATGGTGCTAGGAAAACTGGATATCCACATGTAAAAGAATGAAACTGGATGGATTTTTTTTTTAATTTAAATAAAAATATTTTTATTTAAACATTCACCCTATCTTTTGATCACATCTCATACATAAAATCTGAAAGAAACCGAACTCATAGAAACAGAGAGTAGAATGGTGGTTGATAGGGGCTGGCAGGTGAAGGAAATGGGGAGATGTTGGTCAAATGGTACAAACTTACAGTTATAGGGTGAATTAAGTTCTGAAGATCTAATATACAGCATGGTGAATATAACAATACTGTATTATATACTTGAAAGTTGCTAAGAGAGTAAATCGTCAATGTTCTCACTACTAAAAACAAATAGTTATGTGAGGTGACAGATGTGTTACCTAAACTTACTGTGGTAATCCTTTCACAATATATATATGTATCAAACCATCATGTTGCACACCTCAAACTTAAATAATGTCATATGTCAATTATATCTCAATGAAGCTGAAGAAAAACTAGTAAAAATGTAAAAAATAAAAATATATTGCTCTCATCCAATTATGCTAAAAATAAAACCATTTCAATTTTTTAAATTAAGTGAAATTATAATGCTTTTTCAATTTTATAATGCTTTGTTTTATTATATTCACTAATTACATTTAGTCCCCAAGACCAGGTGATTTTACACATAAAATAAACCCACACAAATATTGGTATTTATCTATCAGAATTTAACAACCCACTAAGTTAGCACTCTGAAAAACAGAAGTTTGATATAAAATATCCTTCAAAAGTCAATATAGGTATCCCCCACTTTTTGAAAGTTCGCATCCCATCACTTCACTTTTATGAAAGACCTACATCAGTACCTGTTTTCGCTCACCAAAAGAAATCCAAAGAGGATTTTCAATTTTACGAAAAAAGGCAAAAAGCAAAAACAACGTTTAGTGTGTTTTACAGCCAGCTGTTGTAAAGGCAGCACTGCACCCCAGCAGCAAGGGTGGCACTGCCAAGCTGAACTATGTTCAGTATCAAACATCAATCCGCCATAACCTTGAACTGTCTGTAAGCATCAATGCTTTATCTTGATTTATTTTGTGCATTCCCTTTTTTACTATATGTTAGTGTTATTTTAGGTTTTGTGTGTTATTTTTGTGATTTGATAGGTTACTTTTTAGGTCTGTGAATGCTCAAAAATGTTTCCATTATATAAAGCAATGGTAACTGCTTCTTCGTTTTATATCATTTCAGCTTACGAAGGTTTCATAAGAATGCTCAATTTTGGGGTAGCAGGGGAAACCTGTACTCCAAATTGTTCATAAGCTAAATCTACAGATATTACCCCAGATGTTTGCCTGTAACAATTCAATGACATTTTTACAAAGCATATCCTATTAATACTAATTTATAGAATTGATAAGCTTAAATTAATATATATACTGTACTTGTCTTTTTCAATAGTTTCTTGATAAATAGCAAATTGTTCTTGCATATAGTCTTCATGTTTATGAAAAACATCACATGTTGGCTTCCAGCTATGGAAAAAAATTACAATTAGCATCTCAGAATGATAAACAAATTTTAAGAGATAATAAAAGTGAATGCAACCATTTAAAGATACGCAAATCTTTCTCTTCCTGGAGAAAACAAGCTAACATAAAGAAAAATATTCCCATCTCCCATCACCAACCACCACTACCACCCTTCATACAATCAATCATACGTATGCTCAAATATCAATATTTGTTAATTTTTACATACCACCTATTTTGGAACCATGACTAAGGAAGAAGAAAATGTGACATGGCTGGACTGTGTATTGCCATGACATTTCTAGAATATACTCAGCAAGGCTGCAACATCAGGCTTTCTTTCTCATCATAATTCTAAGATCTTGGCTGAGAAAGTCTTTTGGAGTAAGCATTCAAAGAGCTAGGACAGAGCTAAAGAAAGACTTTTTCTTCCTCCAAAACTTAGAAAGTCAGGTTGTTATACCTTCCTGAACTATAAGGATATAAACTAGTCCAAAATGAATTATGAAATCAGATGGTAAGAATAAAATATTCGCATTATACACTTTGTTTCATTACATGACTCAAAAAACGTTATCAATGTGAAAAATCTAAAATTAGCATACACCGTGGCAGCTTCCATTCTAAGTGCTGTTCAAGTATTTCCTCTAGGTCTTTTTTAATCTTTTTTATTTTTTTCAGATTCAAAAAGCCTACATGGAAGCACAGAAAAGTATATGTAAGAAAATAACTATCATTCATAGTCTCAACCTTGAAAAATAACTATTAATAAATTGTTTCCAGACTTTAAGTATACATTTTAACATCTTTGAGATTATATTCACATATAAAAATGTATCCTCCTTTATCACTTATTGTTAAATTATACACATTTTCATTGTCACTAGGAATTCATTGTAAACGTTTTAATAAATAGCGTGTTTCCCCAAAAATAAGACCTAGCCGGACCATCAACTCTAAAGCATCTTTTGGAGCAAAAATTAATATAAGACCCAGTATTATATTTATATTACATATTATATGTTATAAAAGACCCAGTCTTATATTAAAATAATTTTATATTAATTTTTGCTCCAAAAGATGCATTAGAGTTGATGGTCTGGCTAGGTCTTATTTTGGGGGAAATACGGTATATCATATTCCATAATTTATCTAACCATTCCCATATTGTTGGCCATTTTTGCTTAATCAAAATTTCTCTATTGTAAACGGAACTTGTACTTAAATATTTGTCTGAATTTTTAATAATTTCCTTAGAAAATATTCTCCCAAATGGATGTAACCATAAGGTCAAAGGTTATACATATATACTTTCTAAGTATTTTAAAAACTGCATAATAAATACATGTTCAATGAAAAGACTCACTGTAGATCTTTTGATGTACATAGTTCTAGACATTTTTCTATATATAAATACTCATATACATTTACTAAATTGGATTCATATATGAATGTTTTATTGCTTTGTTCAATTTGTAATATACTGTTAACATCTTTCCATATCATACACATACACTTATATCATAATTTTATTGGCTGTCTACTATTCATTTATATGAATATACCAAAGTTCGTTAAGTAATTGAACATTAGAGTTGTTTTCAATGTTTTCCTATCACAAAAAAGGCTGAAATAAACACCGTTATACTTACATCTTTTGAGAGAATGCCTATTTCCTTATGAAAAATTCTCAGAAATTGAACCATTTAATCAAAAGTCGTGCTTCTTTTTAAAGCTTTTTAAAAAGTATACTGACATATCCAAAAGATTTATACCAGTGCAGTTTCCTATAGTCTATGAGAGGTAATTTCCTTATTCCTTGGCCAACGCTCGGTATTATCTTTCTTTAAATTTATACAAAACTTAAAGTTAAAAAAAAATAGCATTTCATTATTGATTTAATTTGGGTATCTTTGATTACTAAGATCGAGCATCTGTTCACATGTCCATTAAACATGTATTTCTTCATTTTGTATTTACCTGTTTACCTTCTCTACTCACTTTTCAAATGGGGCTTTTGTTTTCTCTTATTAATTTCCTCAAGTACTTTATATTTTAAAAAATTAACCCTTATTTGAAATTTTCACTACCTTATCCTTTTGCCTTTTATATCATTTTGGGGTGTTTTTCTTTTTAGTTTGCATGTAGTCATATTTATCCATAGTTTCCTATGTGATTTCTACCTTTGGTGACATATTTACAAAAGCCTTCTTCTCTCAAAGATTATACAGTTCCCTATTTTCTTCCAGTACTTTCATGAATTCATATTTCACAATTAAATTTCTAAACCAGCAAGCTGAAATCACAAACTACAGGTGTTAATGGTATTAAAATCAACAGATCCTACTAACTGTCCTCAGAATTCAGCAGAGCGTAAGTTTGTATAAAGTACAGTACATCTTGGACACAGCTGGTACCAAGCGGAAACTATCAATACTCTTCCAGTACCCATTGCAGCTAGTTGAAGGAAACCACTGGTAAAACCTACTATAATAAAACTTACTATAATAAAAGCTAAATAAAAGAATAAGTTCAACAATATATACTTTTTTATTGATCTGACTGCCAAAGAAATTTAAACATTGCTAATTCCAGTGTTGGCTAGGGTGTAAGGAAGTAGAAACTCTCATACATTGCTGATGAGAGTATAAATTAGGATAATCTTTTTGGAGAGCAGTTTGGCATTGTCTATCAAATGTTTAAATGTGCATACTCTTGGTTCTACCAAATTCACTTCTTGGAGTTCATTCTATAGCAATAGGTCTATAAATGTGGAAGGATACCGGTATATATGGCTTATAACAGGGGAAAACTGGAAATAAATGTCTATTAATAGGAGAATGATTAAATAACTTAGGATACATCAATATTATAAAATACTATGGAGCTGTTAAAAAAAGAATGAAATCTATACATAATCATTACATGTATAGTACCATTTACATAGCATATTGTTAAATTAAAAAACAAGTTGAAGAATAAGTATGGTATGATCCCATTTTTGTAAAAACATACATATATAGATAGTTGTATACATAAATATATGTAATAATGATGTTAAATATTTATTTAAAAGGTCTGAAAGGATGCTCACAACTCTTAGAAGTGATCACTATAAGGAAGAGAACAAGGTGGAGGTGGAAATACAGGCAGGGAAAAACTTTTCACTCCATACGTTTGTATAGTTTCTGAATTTTTATAAGTATGTGTTACTTTTACAAAAATTAAAAACTAGTATAAAAAACGTAATGGGATAAAAACAAAAAAGGCTTGTTAAAATTTTGAACAACAAAATATTTTAAAACAAGTATGGTTCTCAAGTATAGTACTTAATACAAGACAATGGTCTATATAAAATTAAACACAGAAAACTAATATGTTTAACTTTTGTAAGTATTTGTAATATACAATAAAGTTCCACTAATAAGTCTTTGTTTAAAAATGTATGTTTTATTATGGATTTAACTACTACAATCCACAACCTGAAGCCATGTTGAAAGAATTCTTAACATATTGAATACTTTTATTTTGAAAAGCTACTAATTTTAGGCTAGATTCCACTAGACAAAATAAGGTCTTGAAAATTCAAAAATGGAAACTACTTCAAATTTATTTACGTAATAGGAATTTTATATACTGAGCCTAGATTAGTCAAAAGTCTGTATTTATACTAACTGGATCTGAATTAGAGGGATCTTATAGCATTCCTATTTTTCTTTTGAATCTCCTGTGATCCCTTTTTATAGTGGCATGTAACAGGCAATTTAAGACTTATTTAATTCATCCTTGTGCTAATATAAAATATTACTTTAAAACAGCAGTCTTCAACTATAACCTCAGAAACCTTGAATAAAAGAATTTAGTGACAATTATTGAAAGTTCTTTTCTTTCAAATACTCACTTACTACAGTTGTCTTTGATCTCCTTACTATGTTTACAGTAATGACCAATTTCCTCATCTGTTGTATTTATAGTTTCATGTATCTTACTAATAGTTGCTTTGTTTTGTTTAATATCTTCAAAGCTTTCTGGAAAGAGGAAATATTTATTTTCTTAAGGTTGAAATAAATTACAATAAACAAATCAGTAGGAAAAAGAGGTATAGCAACTTACCTACAAAGAAGAGAGTCCAAGAATAGAGTCTCGGAGTGGAAATGAGGCAATGGAAAGGGCCCTATACTGAAAAGCACAGAACCAGGACAAGACTTGCTCCTAGACCCAGAAGCCAAGGATTTGGGTTTGGGTTTAAAGAGACATAAATGTCCCCTTTAACGTAAGAGGGCTAGATTAAGTGATATCTAAGATCAATGGCATCTTATGATGCTATGAGTTCATGTAAATATTTACTAATATATGATATTAACAAGAGATTTGTTTTTGACAAATGTGAAATTTCTATTCAATTCTATGTCAATTATTAAATGCACCTTCAACTCACTCACTTGTTACTAGTGACTAATACAAGATACAAATATAGTTTCTTAAAAAGATTAAAACACACTTAAGCTTATTCAAAATGTCTTTAAATGTAAGACAAGTTATATGTATTCCTTATATATTTCCTAAGGAAGAAATACTATAATTACTTTGATTTGATTTTAAAATGGTTTAATAATATTTGAAATAAAAATGACATTTATAATACACATATAAAATAAAAGAAAATAAAGGAACATCTGTATACCAACTTAAGAAATAGACTGTTACCAGTTCCTTTGAAGTCCTTTGTATAACTTTGCTTAAGTCTATCACTCTCCCCATCCTTGCAGCAGTAACCATTATCCTGAATTCTGTATTCATTCACTTTTTAAAATTGTTCAATCTCATATGCCCTCATCCATATACTGTTTAGTTTTTCTGGTTTTTAAACATCTATTTTTATAATGGAATCACATTGTATATATTCTTTTGTAACTTTCTCTTCCTTTTAAAAGATTATATTCCTGACATTCACCTATGTCGTTGAATTTTGCTAAAGTTGATTCGTTGCTGTATCATAAAGTATTTGAATTTATAAATACATATACTCCATTTTGTTTATCCAATAATTCGTTGGTAGAAATTTGATGTTTCTAGTTTCATCAATTATAAATGTTTTTGTGAGAATTCAAAAAAAAAAAAAAAAGATTAAAACAAATCAATATTCTATTATTTTTTGTTGCAGAAAAGATAACCAAATTCTACCTTTTAAAAACTAAGAAATTAACAGTTCAATTTTCTTTTGATACCTCTTATGTAGAATCTTAAAATACTACCTTTATGCAATTTGCTTTGCCATTTCACTCATAACATTATTTTTCAGTATTATTATTCCTGAAAATATGGCATCCACCAATCCTGTCCCCTGACTTTTGGTGATTTCTAAAAAAGATAAATTCACTCAAATGTTTGAAATAACCTGTGTTATTTGAGAAAAATAAATTTTCAACTTCACTTAATTGTCATTTCAGCTTATAGCAAAATTCTTCAACACAAATTAAATGCTGAATACAGAATTTTATTGTTAAAAAACTGTAGTTAGGGTAAATACCTCATTATTAGTCACTAAATAAAACTGGCACAAAAGTTGTAATGTCAACTATAAGTTACCTAAACAGGCAACTGCATATTACCTTATATGCCATATAGAATTAAAAATTAAAATGTCTTCATGCAAAAATACTTACTATTAATTCGTTGAATCATATCTTCTTTAGTACGTATATCTTGCTCATACTGGAAAACTAAAATAAATAATTTTTTGTGGCTTCCCTTCATTATGAAAATACCAAACGATAATACAAAGTTACCTATTTCTTTATTTTCATTTTATACGTACCAAATTCTAGCAAAAGTCTGTCCAAACTGACAAATAGGCTGTCATTCATCTTGGATACTACGTTAAAAAAAAGAAAAAACATTTTTAAGTAGGGATTTTCTGAGGTCTTATGCAAAACAGTATTTATTCACTAACAACCTTGTTAATATAGCTTTATTACAGGAAAATGTGAGCAGAGAACCACATTAATTTGAAGGAAGAGACCCCTTCAGCCTAGTACCGGGCATTGACCTAGTAGGCACTTTAATAAATACTTGTTGAACGTGACAAATTTCTGGGGGAGGCTTCATAATGTTTATATGTGACATTACAATAAGTCATTGAACATTCTGGAGTCCACAGACATCCAGATTTCTCAAAAAGATACACCCTTTATAATAAATCTCTCTGAATATGTCCTTTCTGGGCGTGTGTACTACTACGAGTAACAAGGTTCCCACAGAAAGTCCTTCACCAACAGCGAGGTAAAACCTAAAGGTACAGTGCGATTTTACACTTCCGAATTTACCACCAAGAATCCAAAAGTGGAGGTTTTCTCTTAAAGGACGGCCAAGTCACTTTACAAAATACGCCTGAGGCGAGCTTCGTATCGCTGGTTAACCACAGATTCAAGGAAGGACTCTTCCCGCGCGTTTTGAGGCAGGAAGTTCGCTCTAGAACCAACACTCTCAGAGCCTACTCGCTTCCCCCAACCCGAGTCCACCCCAGCACTCCAACCACGCGGCGACGCCCACTGCTTCGCGCGGAACAGTGGCTGAGAACGAGGCCACGGGCCCGGAAGCCCCCAGAACACGACCTCCGGTCGTACTCCGAGAACAGGGCTAGCCAGCGCCCCGGCCCCTGCAGAGCCGCCTGCCCAGTGAATAACCGCCACATACAGGTCCCTTTCCCATCCACCTCAACGGCCATACTGGGACCTGAATGTAAACTCCCTTCCTTCCCCGGGTCCCAGATTCCGCTCAGGGTCGAGCTCCGGAGACGCGAAAACAGACCCCCACTCTGAAGGTGCCCCAGCCCCACGTGAACGAATTGGGCCCCGCCCAGCCACGCCCTGTCCGCGAAGCCGAAGGTGGAGCGGCAGATCGCGCAGAAGAGCGAGATCCCAGTCCCCGCGAGACCAGGACTGAAGCAATCACTCCTTCCTTCCGGGGCCAAGCGGGAACCACCTTAAAGCCCCCTAAGTGGATCCTGGAGTCGGAGAGGGAGCCCTAAAAGGAGGCGTAGGGAACTTGTGCGGGACTTCCCATTTTCTTGAAGACAAGTGTTTTTTTAAGACTACTCATTCTTCTTGTAACATAACAGTTTAAAAGATAATTTTGGGAATAGGAATAAAATTGATATTAATTTTAGAACAGTAAACAGCTCGAATCAATCACCAAAATTCAGTTTTGCATTCAGTATTTTTCAAAACTTCATGAAAAGCCGTAAGATTTCAAATACATTTTCATTCAACAAGCATTTTGAGAGCGAGTCAAGTTGTTTCAAATAAAATGCATATTAACATTTTCTGTCCAAAAATACTGTCTTTAATCTATGTTCTTAGACTTTGATTATACAAAGTGAAATAAAGAGGGGAGAGGCGGCCAGAAGGCTCAGTCCGTTACAGCCGGATGGAGCTCTCAACAATAAGGTTGCAGGTTCAATTCCGGATTGTGATGGTGGGCTGTACCCCCCTCAACCAAAATTGAAAATGGCCACTGGACTTGGAGCTGAGTTGCACCCTCCACAATTAGATTGAAGGACAGCTATTTGGAGCTGGTGGGCCCTGGAGAAACACACTGTTCCCCAATAAAACAATTTTTTTTTTATTTAAAAAAAGTGGAGAAAAAATAATTTAAACAAATTGCCTTAATTATTGGTATATTTCTGGTGAAATGTTTTTAATACTAAACGATCTAAATAATTGCTTCAATTTACCACAACCTAAATTGTTTCACAGATTATTAAAATGAAAAAGAAACTTTCAGAAATTTTTTCTTGCTTAAGTATCTCAGATCATATATGCATAACCAATTTTATTATAATGTAATATAATGTTGCTCATTAGTTAGCAAAAGTTAATGTAAAGTTTGATGACATAAGAGATTTAGCAGCTTTATTCTTATACTTGATTATAATATATTACCCTTTTAAGGAAAGCATGAGAGAATGAATATGAAGGCTTATCATTTAGTCTTGCTGGCATTACATTGCTATGTCTGTCAAGAAAATTTGGTAGGTCTAAAGAGTTGGTTCACTTCAATTTAACAGTATATTTTCTTACAAAAATTTGTGGAAACCTGGAAACACCAACGTACTGAGACATGAAACTCAATTTATTTGCATTTAAATTCACATCTTTGCATATACTAATTACTCTCACAAAAATATATTTGAAGTCTACCAAAATCACTACCACCTATCCCATTCCAAAATCTCTTCTGGAAAGCAATAAAGATGATGTTCCATCTACTGCAGTGTTTTAAACAAATTTTATTCTTCCTTCTAAATCCTCCCAATGAAATATAGTGCTCCATTTGAAAATTACAGAACCTGGACTCAGTTAAATATTTATCCTAATAAATCATTTTCTAGGAAAGTACGCCCGTAAAAATCTCTCCTTACCTACTATTAGGAACCTTCTCCTCCTGCTCCATACAGACAAATCAGAATCTGAAGAAATTATTTAAACCTGCTGTCCATTCTAATGGCACTGTATTCCTTTTCAATTACTGTTAAATGTATCCAACGGAAACCACATTTCCTACCTACAATTCCTTTTCACTCCTTTCCTCATTGACTTTTTCAACTCAACTGCTATCCCTATTACATTTAACTGCTTTCTCAGATAATCAACAAAAATTCTTGCTCCAAATCTAATGGTCTTTTCTAAGCTTTATTCCCCCTTCTTTTCTCTCTCTCTCTTTTCCATATTTGGTCCCATTAAAATTCTCTGCAATCCTGACTTACAAGACACTACTCTCTTCTAGTTCTCCCATCTCTCCTACCTGCCTCTTTGATTTTGGCTCCTACTTCTTTCCCTCTCACCATGGCTACCCAACTATGGGCTCTTATCAAAGCTTTTTCTTTAACTCTACCCATCTTTATACTCTTCTTTGGATTATTCATCTATAATGGCTTCAGTTCTTAACTCTATGCTTAAAACTCCCAAATCTGTATTTCCAGTTCTATCCTATTGTTTCAAAATTATCCAAATATTTACATTTACATGCTTTGCCATCAATCTTAGTTTAATGCTTTATCCTTCTTCATTTAATAACCTCCTACTCATTCTTTAAATATCAACTCAAGTATCACAGCCTCAGCAATACCCATTATAAACTCTCAAATTTCATGTATTTATTCTTTATAGCCTTTAACATGGCTATAATTCTACATTAATTGTATAATTATTATATCAATATCTGTCTTATCCACTATATTCCATGAGAACAGACCCAACCCGCGTCCACCTCTCCCCAACACTCACAAACACCTTGGCAGCCATAATAAATAGGTTACAGCAGTAGTTTGTCATAATGGCTATAATCCAAATTCAATTCACAAGCAATTCCAAAGTAACAAATGCCACTTCATTTTAAGAACAGTCCTTATATGAAAAACAGTCATAGAAGAGGCAGCAAAGCAATGTGAATCTGCTAGTACAAATTTATTTACATGAATAGCAATCAGGTCAATGGGAAAAACAACAGGCTTAAGGCTTAAGGTGTGCCAGGATTTTCAAATGTGCATTATTAAATTTACAATTTCATATTAAAACAAAAACTCATTCTTTGTTTCTTCATTTGATTCCCTGTGTTGAGATTAGTGCTGCTGACTTTCCTGGCCAAATTAGGTTTATGCCTGCATCATCTCCTAGAATTACCAAGGCCATAAAACAAGGGTTGTTGTTTAATAACTCTGCTGTCCTTTCTTGACAACAATCCTAATGCTAGTGGGTTTCCTTCTAAGTGTGTGCAAATCATATTAGGCTAATGCAAAATACCCAGCTTTTTTTTTTTTTTTTTTTTTTTTTTGTAGCTCTTGTATACATCATTTAATGGTAGTCTGACCCGTCCATTATTTTACTGCTCATGTGTATTTGATTCTGTTTTTAGTGCAAATCTTCTTCTCTCAAATATGTCTACTTACTTCTAAAATCCTATTAAGTGGGATTTTAAATTTTAATTTATTTCCCATTATTATATACTTCATGCCACATAACTCTTTAATTTTATTCCTTTTTAAATAACCATTATATCCCCAGCACAAAGCCTGACATGTGACAGAAATTCAACAGGTACTTCAGTTAATGAATAAATAAATGAATGAGAAGTGCTCAAAATATGGTTACATCATTTCACATCTGGATTACTGTAACAGATCAGGAACAACTCCTCCCCTTTGACCTATCTTATATTCTTCCTATTCCATCCTTTAGCAATACTAATTTTTCTTACATCTATTTCACCATGGTACTCATCTAACTCAAAAGAAATTAATGATTACATTTTCCTCTGCTTCAAATTAGAATGCCTCTGCTCTATTTTAAGACCTCCTATAAGTTGACTTCAACTTTATTTCCTAATAAAATCTCTCATTTTAAACAGGCAAGTTCCCTCATTGACCCATGAAGACACTATGCTTATTTCAGCCTTAGTGGCTTTGTGTTCAATGTTGCCCTCTACTAGAAAGTTTCTTCTTCTTGACCCAATCAAGAGCTATCCATTCTTCAGAGTTCAAATTCCAACTTCCTCAGAAAGCCTATCCCAACTATTATAGATATTCCTTTTCTCTGAAATCTGTGGCACTTTCTCTGAAGTCTGTGGCACTTGTGTAGTACTTACACAGTATGCTAAACACTGGGGTTATAAAGAAAGTCCTTGCTCTCAAAAACAGCTCCATTTGACTATGGAGACAGATATTGATGGTTATGAATACTATAATAGAGATGTACATATGTGATTAGGATGAAAGTTTGGGGATATTAAATCAATGACCTCAATGACCTTTATTTCAAAATCAGTCAGCAACTCTGTATCAGTCAGGGTCCCAGCAGGAAGCAAAATCACCCCAGAAGATTTAAGTGAGAAAACTTTAGTAAAGAGACAACTTATAGAGGTATGGGAAGAGGACAAAGTGTATGGTGTTTCACTCCAGAAAGTAAACACATAGAAGCCCAGATTCTAGCAATGGGTTTCTGTACAACACTCTGAAAGGCTATATGGGGGGCAATCCATACTATAAAACCATCCACTCCACAGCAGAGACCAGAAAGGATCTAAAGAACACCAAATGGATCCAAAGCCCCATCTACTCCACCATGAAGTCATATTTGCCCCATTGCCATAAAAATGACATTTAGAGACGCAGAGGAAATCGAAAAGATTTAGTATTTATCTGAAAAAGACTGAATTATCTAAAAGAAACTTTTAAACTGGCAGTAACTAAGATATCTCTCAGAAATTTAAACTTGTCCCCCTCATACCCCACTGCTCCTGGTACCTAGCTCCCATAGGTCTCTCTCATCTCAGGGATGGACACGTGACCTGGCCAGGAATGGCCTGGACAAACACAGCACTCCATCTCTAGGGCTGGTCTTTCCTTAAACTGTATGTGTAGAACGGTAGAAGAAAAATGTCTCTCTGAACTGGTGAACTCCAAAAACCTTCTAAAGCTGGAGCAGCTGATAATTATCTTTCTCAATCATATGGAAAAACCTGCCCTATAATGAAAGCAACACAGATGGAAGCAAAAGGAAGATATAGCGTCAACTACCCCTGCACTTTCAGTTCTGTAAGTCAATAGATTCCATTTTTGTTCAAGATAGTCTAAGTTGGGTTTATATTACCTGCACCTATAAATGCAGGAAAGTAGAGATGATGAAATTTTGTGTCACTATACATGCCATTTGAAAATTTACTTGCATTAAATTTCCAAGCATCAAAGTCAATTAAATTTTCTTTGTTTTGTCTCCGATTGATTATAATCATGCCATGCTTTATTCAGTTTGTTTCACATTTGATCCATGATATCTTATACAAATTTTATTTTCCCTGGAGTTTCTCATTGCACCTTTCCCCCCTACATACAGAAGAATCATGTATCTTCTTCACTATATCATTAAACCCTTCAGGCTCATTACTAATTGTTGAATGCACTAGCATAACTTCTCAGCCCAGAGTAAGCAGAAACACTCCACTTTGAGAGACCTATACCTTTCCAGGCATATCACTCAATTTTATTAAAGCCTATTTCTTAGGCTGCAGTCTGGGTGCATTCACAGGAGTGGGGGGGGGATAGGAGAGCCATTATCATGGCCCTTTTCTAGACAGTTCTTGAAGCTCTAACCTCATTTTCTGCTCCTCTTCCCTTTCCAATTATCTTTATCTACCAACTCAGGGGGACTCAATGGAAAAAATTCCTCATTCATTTTAAACAATAGTAAATGTTAATTATTGTACAATGATGCCTTCAAAATCTATGGAGTTGTATAGGACTTAAGATCTTTACAATAATAACCTCAAACCATGATACTTTTTCAGTTATCCTGTCAGCTTTTCCTATGTGAGAAAACTATAAAATTTTACTAAAGGACATAAAAGAACATTTGAATAAATGAGAGCCATTCCATGTACCTGAATGGGAACATCCAATGTTGTAAAAATGGATTTATCTCAAATTAACTATTTATGTAATGCAATTTATTGGAGTAGGTCATCAAGAGGACGTGACTACCAGTTGACCTACAAGCTGGATCCAGGTAATTAAAGGCTCCTCACTTCCTCCCCTGTCTTTAAAATATGTGTTCTGCTTACCATTCCCACAGTGGGAGCCATTTTCAAGGATGTAGCCTTGAAAGTTGTTATGAGGCCACCTGGACTGAATATGTGACTGAACCCAGTTAAAGGCCTCTATATGTATAAACTTTTAAGATTTGGTAGGCGGGTGTGGAGATCTACTCACCTTGTGGCCTCCCAAGGCAAGCCTCGTAATTAAGTTTCCTTGCTTATTAAACCTGCCACCTACCAATTTTGGGTAGCCTACCACTTTTTAGGCCTCTCGTTGCTATCCGTGTACAGGGGCCAGTTTGCAAACTGACAATGCACGAGCTAGCCAGGGGACTAAATAAATGGGTCTTGGGAAAGAGACAATGGGAGAAATCCCTAGTTGGCCATTGACCTCTATGTGAGGAGGGGTGGCATGTATGCCAGATGTTTGTGGCCTGCCACATGAGTATGAGGATGCCCCCAAAATGCCAGCTGCTTAAATGCATTTGAGAAACTGAATGTAGCACACTATATCAAAGAAGGGGAAAAAAATATGTCCAACTAGAGGCTGAAGCTCAAGTTAGAAAGTTGGAACAAGAGCTGAAGTTAAAGAAGAATGTGCAATTGTCTACTACTCTGCTAGCTTCAGGGCTGGCAGATAAGGTAGAAGAGCAGAATAATAAGTTGAATACTTTAGTTGATGTTTCGCAAGGCTAGGAGGTTACAAATTGCCAAGGATTAAGGTCTGAGTGCTTGTGACAAAGCCTGACTAGGATGCTAAGAGGTAGAATCCCTGAGAAAGTGCGGAGAGCAAAAGGAAGGATGTGGTGATTGACAATGAAACAGACCGAGTGCCCCGTGCCATCCAATACATCCCAAATACAAAAGAAAATTTTAAACAGCCTTAGACTTCTGATAATAGAGAAATACACCCTAAAACTCCTAAGGAGAAAACTTTCATTCTTTCTCTGCCCTTGAAATAGTAAATCTTATCATGTCTGAAATGTAAATACCCCAGCAGATAACTAGGTAAAACACTGCCCATGATTGCCTGAGACTGAAGGGAAAAAAGGAGGGGGGTGAAAGAGGTTTTTAAAAATACAGACTGCTATATATGGTCAAAGGATGTGGAGTACAGCATAAGGAATAAAGTCAATGGAATTGTAAGAGCTATATACGATGTCAGAGGGGTTAATAGATTGGGGATTATCACTTTGTGAGGGGTGTAAATGTCTTACTATTACATTGTTTTGTACACCTGAAACTAATTATATATATGCTATAGAAGCTCCCTTGCCCAAAATGTAGTCCAAACCCTCCATAAAATTATTGTAAAGGACAAATACAAATCTTAAAAGTCTTCTCCACAAATGTTAGTAAAACCTTTTAGCCATGTGAGGGGGTAACCTTAACTTATTCTGTCTTCCAGAGACACATTTAGAGTGAACTGTTTTTATAAACTAGTGAGCTTGTTGCTGTACCTGATTCATGGCTAGACTTTTGGAATGAAAGCTATGGCATCTCTGTTTGTGTCTGTATGTTTATGAATGTCTATGGATATATGTTATGAATATGTGATGTTTTTCTACCTCCAGAGGGTATTGACAAAATTAATTTGTAAAAGAGCTGTATTTAACTGGCTTAAAGAAAAATAATCTTTAATATCAATAGTGTACTTATGTAAAACTGAAACTTAATTTTCTTTCATCTTTTTTTTAAATAATATTCCATTGTGTGCGTGTGTGTGTGCCACAATTTCTTTATCCATTCATCCACTGATGGACACTTATTTTTTTTTTAAGGGGAACAGAATTTTATTGGGGAACAGTGTGTACTTCCAGGACTTTTTTCCAAGTCAAGTTGTTGTCCTAGTTGCAGGGGGCACAGCCCACCATCCCTCGTGGGAGTCGAACTGGCAACCTTGTGGTTGACAGGACGCATTCCAACCAACTGAGCCATCTGGGAGCTCAGCAGCAGCTCAGCTCGACGTGCCGTGTTCAATCTTAGTTGCAGGGGTTGGAGTCCACCATCCCTGGCAGGACTCGAGGAATTGAACTGGCAACCTTGTGGTTGAGAGCCCACTGGCCCATGTGGGAATCGAACCAGCAGCCTTTGGAGTTAGGAGCATGGAGCTCTAACCGCCTGAGCCACCAAGCCAGTCCTTTCTTTCATCTTTTAAAAGCACAAAGTTTTCTTGGACTATTTGTTGTTGATGGGATTGTGAAAGACTTTTCTTTACCTTTCTTAGAAAACAAAGCAGATGTTTTATCAAAATAATTTCCTGTGTTTCATGTTGTCTTTATCTGGTCTTTGATTACTTAAGTAGACTGAGTCTTCTCTATTAAAAGAGCTAAGTTGTTTTTACAACTATGTAACTTACTGTATTTGCCTTTGAAATCTTTGTCACTTATGTAAAATGGACAAGTAATGTTTCACAGTGACCTATTTAATCCTATTTAATCAAGTCATTTAAGACTTTTGATATTTTTGACAAACTTCCCAAAAATAAAATTCTAAATGAAATCTTGTTGCCCTTGAACTAATTTTTTTACAAAGGACCATGGAACATCTCAAAAGATGTGTTCTCTCTCTTTATAAAAGAGAGATATTTAACTAATTAAGCTTATTTGACATGTTAAATTACATGGGAAGTATTTTCAAATAAGAAGTATTACTAAATTTCCTTTAGGTTATTTTGCATAAATATTTGTTATTAATATAAGTGTTTCTGCAAAAGTGCTTCAGCTTCAAGGGGATTTATGGAGAACATTCTGACAAGTACAGGTTTCTGAAAACTAACATCAATTTGCAGGGGCAAACATGCGAGGGGCAATATGGACCTTTCAAGTGCTTCCCCAAGGCAACCTGCACAACACTACAATATGCAGTAGATAGTAGCCCATGACCTGTCCCTGTTCTCTTCCATATCAGTAAAATGGGCCCATTACATTGATGATATAATGTAAACATGTGAAGACTTGCTTCTGCTATAGGACACTGCAGACTTTGCTAGAACATCTGCAAGGGAGAGAATGAGTGGTGAACCCACAGAAAATTCAAGGCCCAGGCACTCCCGTAAAGTTTTTTGGTTGGATAAGATACATGTTGTCCCAGAAGCTGCGATTGATAAGTTGCAAGCTTATCCAACCCCTAAAAACATAAAAGAGGTGCAAATTTGATAGGGATTTTGGTGTTTTGAAGGACTTTTATTCTCCACCTGGCACAGCGCCTCCTTCCCTGATACTGCCTAGTGAAGAAACGCTGCATGTGGGACTAGGGAATCAGAAAAGGCAAAAATACTAGTGAAGCAGATTAGAGTTTGACACAGGGCTGCCACTGAGTTATATGTGTCTTTGACTCCAGAAGGTATGGGTTGGGCACTGTGGCAGAGACAACAGAAGAAGAAAATACCCCTAGGATTTTGGTCCCAGCTCCAGAAAGGAGCAGAAACCCAATATACCCTTAGAGAGCAACAGCTCCTGGCAGTATACACAGCGCTCCTCCAGGTAGAGCCTCTCATGAAGGAATAGCTAAGAACTTCCCTTCCTATCAAGGGGTGGATGGAGAATATGTTCCTTTGACCCAACTCTGCCATGGCTCAAACTCCCATTTTGTCTAAGTGGCATGCCTATTTGCAGCAGAGGAGCTGCACCCTGTCTGCTGGCCCATTGTCTCTAGAAATGTCAGTGGTACTCAGACCTGTAGAGTATGTAGATCCTCCCAACGCCTTCACCCTTATTCCTGTGGTGGCCCCTGTGGTCTGTAGACAGTGAGTGCGGGAAATTCCTGCTGATGTTTGGTATACAGATGTCTGGAAGCAGGAACAAACCACATCAGCCAGTGAGCTGAACTCAGTGGTTTGGCTGGTGATCACTCATGAACCCTGGCTGTTAACCCTTTGCACTGACAGTTGGGCTGTTCTAAAGAGATTAACCCTATGGCTTGGACAATGCGAAGCTGAGGGGTGGATAACCATGAACAAGCCCTCATGGGGTCAGGATATGTAGAAAGACATTTGGATTCACATGCAAGAGGCTGAGGTAACCTTCACTGTCTTTCATATCCTGACTCATACGGTGCTGACAATCCCTAGCAATCAGGAGCTGATGCCCTAGCTCAGGTACAGGCCCTAACTACTGACCTTTCAATAGATACAGCAGATTGGGTGCATAGAGTGTCCACCACAGTACCCAAGTGGAATGCCGTATTGCTTACGATGCTGGATTGCCCTTGAAATACAGTGACTTGGTTAATGCAGTAACAGCATGTCCTATGTGTCTAAACAATGCCTGAGGCAACTACCAAAGGAGTATGGGGCCATCCACCAAAGTTCCCAACCAGTAAGAAAAATTGATTACATTGGCCCCCTCCATCTGGTTTCTGTGGATGTTACATCTGACCTAACCCAAGCTTTCCCCTGTCACCCCGCAAACCAGGTAGCTACCATTAGGGGATTAGAGAAGCTGAGTAGCATGTACAGATTCCCGTGTCAAATAAACAGTGATTAGGGGTCACATTTCAAAGGTCATAATATGCAAGACTGGTCAAAAGAATATGACACTGACTGGAAGTTCCATCTCCTCTATAATCTGTAAGCAGAAGGATTGGTAGAAAGGAAAAATAGACTATCAAAGCAGCAGATTAAATTACTAACAGTTAAAACCACCTTGGCTGGATGGACTAAAGTATTGTCCCAGGCTTTAATATATTTCAATGGTTAACTAGTAGGGCCTGTTGCCCCGTGTGTCAGAATAGGGACCCCTGCTGAGACACCCAATACCATAAAGACACAGAAGTTGCAAGAAACAGCCATTGCCCCGATTCTCACCATGGATCAATGTGCTATGCTGCTGAGAACACCAAAGCCCCATCACACCTGGGAAAAGTTTCATCTACTGGAATTTGCAATGGGTTGTCCCACCAGAATGGCCAAATAGCTGCCAAACAAGCCACTGCTATGCTAGTGAAACCCCTCACTGACTGCTTAGGGCACATTGTGGAAGGAGGGCCTGTGTAAAATTGTAAGAGCCAGTCATGAGGGGTGATGGGTTGGGCGTAATCGGGAGGACATAACCGCCAGTTGACCCACAGCCTGGACCCAGGCAATCTGAGGCTCCTCACCACCTCCCCTGTCCTTAGAATATACGCTCTGCTGACCATTCCCACAGTAGGAACCATTTTCAAGGATGTAGCTTTGAAAGAGTAAGGTGTTGTTGAGACCATATGGACTGAATATGTGACTGAACCCAGTTAAGGTCTCTATATGTATCATCTTTTAAGATTTGGAGGGCAGGTATGGAGATCTACTCACCTCATGGCTTTCCAAGACAAAGTACATAAGTTCCCTTGCATGTTAAACCTGCCACCTACCAATCTGGGGTGGTCTGCTTCTTTCTTCAGTCTCTCCCTGCACTCTATGTATGGGGACAGTTTGCAAACCAACACAATTCCATGAAAATTCCCACTGGACTCTTTGAGGTAGTGAAAAAGACACTTGAAAAAACTGACCTTAAAAGTCATCTGGAAGAAAATATTCACAGAACAGCCAAAGAATTTTCCTAAAAACTGCTAAAGAATAATTTACCCTATAAAATATTAAAATGTATTTGAACTAGTGAAAACATAGGAATAGACATCAATGAAAGAGAATAGAAAGTCCATAATAATAACTGTGTACTTGTACATATAGAAATTTATGCACTAAAGGTGGCATTTCAAATCCATGGGAATGCATCAATCAATAAATAATGGCAGGAGAATTAGCAAATGATTTGACGGGGGAAATACTTGTTAGATTCCAAATTTACATGAGACCCCAAAATAAATCCAGATGATTAAGAAGCTTAAAAATGTATTTAATCTAGCAAGAGAAGAAGAAAATACAGATTATTTCTATAACTTGAACGGGAAGTTGTACTAGACAGACACAGATTTGATAGATCTGACTATGTAAAAATTATAAACCTATAGAGCAAACAACACCATAAAGTTAAAAGGCAAGTGAAAAACTAGAAAGAAATATTTGCAATATATGACAGGAAATAACGTACCCTTAATAAACTGAAGAGATATTACAAATGAATAAAAAGAATAAACATCCCAGTCAATGGATATAATTGGTAAATTCTCAAAATAAGAAATGTAAGTGACCAACAAATATGTATAAATGCATAACCTTATTAGTAATCAAAGAAATGCCTATTTTTAAAAATAAGAAACTATTTTTCACCTATCAAGAAGAATAATGGTCAAGGTGTGGGGGAAATGACACTCTTGTATAGTATGGGAAGACATAAACTTGGTAAAAATCCTTTTGAATGACAATTTGGAAATACAAATCAATTTTTTTAATGTGTAAACCCTTTAACCCATTCATTTCACTTCCAAGAATTTAAAGGGAAAAAATTGGACAATGCATAAAGATATTTATTGCTAAATTGTTCATAATGGTGAAAAGCAGGAATCTACTTAAATAAACATCAACAGGGACTAGTTTAATAAGTTATAGTATGTCTGATATAAAATACAATGCAGCCATTCAAAATAATAACATGTATTTAGTATCAAAAACAAATGTTATCATGAAAAAAGTTTATAAAAAAGTATGGATAATATGACAACACTTCTATCAAAAGGAAAAAAATGTGTATCTGCGTGTGTAGAAAAAAAAGTCTATAAGGATATGCACCAAGCTCTAATAGTGATTATCTCTGGAATAACGGCATTACAAAAATCTTTCACCGATGACTTCATATAACCTTAGTATATGGATATTTATTGCAATGGGCATGCATTGCTTTTATAAGGAAAAACAAAACAAAACAAAGGTATTCCCAGTAGAAAAAGAAGAAAAAATACAACTACCATGCCAGATGAGGAAAATACCTGAGAAAAGATTCTAAATATCCACAAATAAATCAGAGCAGAAGGAAGAATGGAGTGGAATGTGTGTGTCTATATGTGTGTATTATAAACTGTCTGGAATTATGTGACATAATTTTTAAATAAGTATTCTTGAAACAAAAGGGACACACTCCAAGGAAAACTCAAGGTACTATACCATTTCTGAAAACTTTGAAATTGGGGTAACAGAGGAAGAGGAACGTGGGGAAGTGAAGATACTGTAAAAGTCTGATCCTATTTGTACTAGGAGAAGAATGGAGAAAGTAGTATCATGGTGGGAAAACCAGTGTCTCTTGATGGGGGAAATATTAAGTGTCTTATTCATAAACAATAGAGTCATATATAACAAAAAAAGAGCAGGGAAAGGAAAGATAACCATTGACAGACTAGTAAATACTGCAGAACTTCCAAATTATTATTTCAACTCAATGAAATAAATATACAAATAAACTGCAAATTTATTCTAATATCTGTGAATTGTGCTTCAGTATAATACTATAATATGTTTTCACTCTATACTATACACTTGCAGAGAGGTATGAAATCTTCTCTTTTATCTTATCCCATGAGATAAACCTACTACTTTAGTTGTTCATTTCAGTTACTGTCCAAAGGGAAGTTTTAAAAGCAAAGCTCAATGTGAAAATGAAGAAATTAATGAAAATTCTCCTATGTTTGGGATCTTGCCAATCTTGACACTGAATAATGTTGAGGTGAAAAGTCTATAATTTATAAAAACAAAGCCAAAAGGATTATTTTCCTTCTTGTAGATGGAGAATAGAATTTATAAGAAGAATAGAATTTATAATGTTCTATTCTTTTAATTTACTTACAAGAAACATTTGAGACTAGTACATTTGTCATATAAATGGGTGTGGTAGGCTGAAAAGGAGCCTAGCACAAAGATATATTCACTTCTTAACCCCTAGAATCTGTGAATGTCACCTTATATGGCAAAAGATATGATTAAGTTAATGATCTTGAGAGGAGGAGCTTATCCTGGATTACGTAGGTGGCCCTAAATGCAATTACATGCATAAAATATAAGAGGGAGTCTTCACAGAGAGTGAGAATAAGAGCAAGGGAAGCGGGGGCTGTGGAGAAGGGTGGAGAGAAGAAGGGAGGAGAGTGAAGGAGGCAGAGATTGGAGAGCTGCTGCCACAAACTGGGAAATGCCCTTAGCCACCAGAAACTGGAAGAAGCGAGAAGCAAATTCTCCCCTAGAGCCTCTGAAGGGAGCACAGCACCTTGTGGCCTTCAGAACTGTGAGAGAATAAATGTCTGTTGTTTTAAGCCACCCAGTTTTTAGTAATTTGTTATGGCAGCCACAGTAAACAAATACAATGACCATTGGGGGAATTTCATATAAATGATCTATTGACTTCTTTAGACCAACTTATTATAAAAACAGTGATTCACAGAATGGGGAAGGCCAACCTTAAAAGAACATATTGCTTGGAAAGTTTCAAGTAACTAAGCAGAACAAAGGATTATGAGACCAAAGACAATGGAAAGTGAGGCATTATTTATATAGAGGGTCAAACTAATAGATTAAGTGGATGGCTTTCCACAAGACGGGGAACACTTGTTGAAAATTTACTATGAGCCAGGCACTATACAAGGAATAGTTAGTCATTTCATCTTCACACTACTCTATGTGATAAATACATCCAATAAGGAAACTGGGACCTAAAATCATATGGTTAGTGCATGATTTAAACTCAAATTACCAGTCCTTTCTGTTATTATTTTATCTGCTTCCATGAATTTTAGTTTGAGAAGCATCACTGCCCTAAAACATCATTATAGTGACACTGTACCCCTCTTCTTTGAGAACCACTCCCATCCCCCACCTACTTTCAGGAGTGAGCACTTTGTCTTTGCCTACTTCGTAATTTTAACAAGGTCTAGTTTACAAGGAGGTATTTGGCAATGGAGAATGAAAAACAGAAAGAATCATGGAGTCAGAACAAACAGAAAAGAAAAGGGAGAAAATAAGTACAAATTATTACAATATAGAGAACTATCAATCACTGGGAAATATCAACTTTCAGAATCCATGAAAAGGACTAATAAGGATAAAAAAGTAGATGAGGGAGGTAGAAAGAAAATTTAACTAAATGAAGGGTAAAAATTAAATATTAAAATTAAAAAAACTCAATTCAGCCCAAATTTTAATAGCTGTAATGACAAATTCTCTTACATTAATTTCACCAAAGCCTAGGAATAATAGAGAAAGTAATAACAGATAAAATACAAAACAGAGAAAAGGGAGGATTAAAATTCCATAGTTTGAAGGAGCTGAGAAAAAAAATCTACTGTTAAAGGAAACACGCACACATTTCTCTGTCCCTTCATTTTTTTCTAAATCTACTCCCACTATCTGCCTATATAATTCCCTGCCAGAGCTTTGCAGCTGGTCCCCACTGGGGCTTAAGCAGACTCCTCTCTGTGTTTCCATTTAAAAATCTTTATTTCAATAGGTGGGCCTAGAGCATCTGCACTTCCAAAATTACCACACAACTGATCCAAAATGATTGAAACAAAATTGGTTTCAAAAATTGCCCTTAGGCTGAAAAGAAGATGAAGGCTAACATTTCAGACCTAAAGAAACATTTATCACAATTCTGTGGTCTGTAATAGACTTCTGTGGTCATAATAGAAATGTTGACAGCTTGTTAATTATAGAAATGCTAGTGAGCATCGCTGTTATTCTTTTGAAAGACCTAACAAAAGAGTTTGGAGGTTTGTTTTTTTTTCTTTTTTTGACTTAAACCAAGGCTTATAGCACCTCAAGCCAAATCTCTCCTCCCCAAGAGACTGGATTCAGTTCCATTTTCCTGCTAATACACTGTGATGACTTAGGAAAACGTCTTCAGTAAACCCAGACTTTAAGGTTCCCACCCCGCCCCCCACAAAGAAGACAACTGAAGTCTCAAAGCCACATTTGAAATTCAAGAACTTTTTAGGGCATACAAGAGTACATCACTTGACAAAACCCAGAATAGTTTAAATATCTCTGAGATTCATGAACTAGAGTGCACCAAACTCTGAAAGTCATAGCAACAGGAAACAGCATAGGACCTTACACATGACAGCCACCAATAAATATTCATGTGTGATTCAAATCCTCTGCCCTCAAACTCAACTGGAATTACACCATCTTCCTTGGGTAGGGAAAGCAAGGTATGTAAGGGACAGAGGTTGGAATCTGTTTGAAACTTCTTTCTGCCACTAACTAACTAGTTGTGTAACATGAGTAATCATTTAACCTCTTCGGTCTTTATATTTTACTCATTTGTAAAATGGAGGAGGCCTGAGCAATAACCTTCAACCACTGTTGTCTGTCACCAAATATTCAAAGAACATAGATTGCAACACAATAGAAACAAAACCCCCCTTTTCCTAGAGATAGTTTTAAATTTTTAGTATTCAGTCACCATAAGTATTATTTATACTAAATTTTAAGAAGAAACAGTAGGTTCTTAGGAACAAATTTTATTGGTGTGACCTAGACCTAAGGTGAAATTAAAAGGGCACTGATTCCTTTGAAAGTGCTTCAACTTCAGAATAAACCAAATTTTAGCAAGCATTTGATAATGTCTGTGCCTTGTTGATTATGTAAAATCCTTTGAATCAGGTTCTTAACAGTTGTGCTGTTAACATTTTGTTGTGGGGGACTGTCCTGTCATTGTAAGATGTTTACAAGCATCTCTGGGCTGCAGCCATTAGATGCCAGTTGTGATAACCAAAAATGTCTTCAGACATTGTCAAATGTCTTCTGGAAGGGGAAAGTAAAATTGCCCTTTGTTGAGATTTGCAGCGTTGAAAGTAAGATGCCACATAAATGTATTTTTTATAACGCAATTTTTCAAAAGTATTTTCTGTCAATCAAATGGATCAACTCAGAAAATTTAAGTTATTTATTGGAAGGTAATGCCTCTATTTGATTTTACACTACTTGGAAGGGAATTATTATTTACTACACATATAGTACATGTAATTGAAACACATATATAACACACATACAATTTAACGTGATAATGTTTGGCTCATCTCAGAGGACATAAACAAACTTACACTTTTTCACTTAATTGAATTTTAAGGTTTCTATGTGTATTTCAGAAAGATACTTGGATCTTAGATTTTAAAATGGTCAAAAATGAAAAAAAAGTAAGTTCCAGTAAAAACTATGAATTAATCATTCTTTCAGTCATTCAACTAATGTTTCATTGTTGATAATAAAGCATTTATAAGTGACACACTGGTTATCTTTTTAAGCATTAATCCTTCACACAAGAACCCACTGATTGATAGATAGCCCTAAACAAGCTATCCCGTGGTATATACAGCCTGTACAGATTTGAGCTTATCCCACAGAAGCAGAAAAGAAAGAGAAAAGGGAATTTAAGACCATGGTTTAAACAAGGAGCATGACTCGTAATATACTCTTTGGATTAAATATAAATTCTCATCCAATGTCTAGGAGCAACCACAAACAAGAGGTCAAAACAGAGTTGTATAGTCAGCCTAACACTTTTTAAAACATTACTGCTAATTAATCTTTACTTTCAAATGGTACATTTTTCCCACATATAAACTATAAAAATTTCCTCCACTTAACATAAGCAATTTTGCATCATTTAAAAAATAGCTAGTGAACAATTTTGCAAATAACAACAAAAATATCCTAATCTCTTAAAATTAGATTAGTATTTTAATTGTAGTACATTTTTGCCAGTAAATTTTACAGTACCATTAAATCTACAAACCATTTCTCAAATGGTGTTCGTTCTCAGGAATGCACAATAAAGAGGCATCTCTGTTCTTTGTTCCAAGGTACACACTGGCAGGGAAAGAATGTGTGAAGTAGGGTAATCTACCTTGGGAGCTTATTAGGATAGTTAGTACTTTAAAACCAGAATACTGAATTAATTCCATAATCTGAAGATGTGGACCATCAAATACATAAACAAATATACCTATATTTATGCATATGATAGCATCTGAAAATCACAATACTAAATGCATTAGTAAATGTTTAAGAGTGTGAAATTTTAATACTGTAATTCCAAAGAGAGTAAAATGCCTTTTTTAATTTTCTAGATTTTTTTTTTTTACATTATTGTCACCCACCAGCAATGCACAGCTTTGAGGCCCAGGAATAAGAAACCAAGATTTCATCCCCAAAAGTCAAAATAGACATACACGAAAGGCTGGGACCTCATTTCTTGCCAGTTTGTGACTCACATGCAGCACAAATATCTTTCTCAAGGATATTTGTTACTACAAGGACTCAATTACTACATTCTTCAAATCCCTGACTATGCGAAATTGTGTAGGAAAGAAAACAAAGATATTTATTTCACAGGCATTTGATTTAGGAAAAGTCAAAGAAAGTATAAGGCAAGACAAGAGACAAGACAAAACAGGGTAAGAGACTGGAAACCTACAGGTAAGAACGTATTGACCTCTAAGCAGTGATCTCCATTGGCAAATCGTTCAGCAGGGTGTAAGCAAGACTCCACGTGTCCCTCTACACTAGAGAGGAAAACCAGAAGAGGCACAACGCTGTGTGCAAGAAGTCCCAGACTGAACTCTGAAGATTTCTAGTATGAACCTCAAAGCTTCCGGGGGCACTTTGCCCTGCTGCCTCCACACTGAAGTTAAACATAGAAGCTGCCCAGGGGCGATGTCTTCTACTTTTTTTTCCCCTCCATATTTTCCCCATAAAGTAAAACTCTTGAGTCTGCAGAAAGCAGAAAAGACGTCTATGGATTCCCGGATTCCCGGCGAGAATCGAGCATTTGCCTAAGGACTCCCAAACCTACTGGCTGCAAACCTACCGCAGAAAGTTGCAAAACTGCCCAAATAGGCCCGAGGCCAAGGGCAGCTGCTGCGTTTTCTAGGTTTCCTGGTCAAGCGCAGAAGGAAAAATGAAGTTGGGGGGCGGTGAGGCGGGGGGGACGGGAATGAGAGCGAGTAGGGCACTAAATTCCAATCTATCCTTTATAAAATTAAGAAAAGTCAACCCTCTTTAAAGGTGGGTATGAGTCATCGCCTTCTCCACCATGGGGTTATTTCTAAGTAACCCAGAGGAGCTTCTCTCATTTCCAGTGATGGGGATCTCACATATTTCTTCTGTTTGTCCTTCACCTGAGTGAAGCTGGTGAACGAACACATGATCCCAACGTGTCCAGGGAGAGTTTATTTCCTTTGAGTTAATAAAATTAAACCAAGTCCTCTGCGATGGCGAAGATAGACAGGATCAACTGACAATAGACCCGAGCCTCTAGACACTTCTCAGACCCCGCCCGCCCAGTGCCCAGATTTCGCGTCCGGCGGGGCTGGGACTCTGCCACCGCCCACAGCCTGCTCCCTTTTCCCGCGGCTCCAGCGTGGTCAGCCCATGCTTTCGGTCTCGGTCGTCTGAGAGCCCCAGACACGCGGAAGCCAAAGCGTCCTCTCACCTAATATTTGCAGAACTATTGTCCAGGAAAAGGGATAAATATTCCCATTTCCTGGATAGGGCACCTAGACTTGGAAAATTAACACGACTTGCAGACTAAGGGTAAGAAGCCAGTTTTCTCCGAACTCGCCGCTTTCAAACTGTGTAGCAAAAGGGAGACCGGTCCCCTGAGACACTGATAACTTCCCGCCTCCAGCAGCGAGGCGCCGGGGTTAGGGGCCGCTCTGCACTCGCGGACTGTGAGGTTTAGCGTACCCGCGGCGGCTTCTGCGCGCGAAGCGATTCTGCTAGGGAGAGACTGGGGAGACATCCCGAGAGGGAAATTAAGAAACCTCTGCAAACTGGAGCAGGGGGATGCTTTCCTTCCCTGGCCAGAAATACGGGGAAACGCAGCTCTCCCGGAGTCCCGCTTCACCCTAGACCGGCCCCCAAGGTTCGGCAGGTTTTCTTCACTGCGTCTTGCTGGCCCTTGTATGTTATGTTTCTCACTAAAAGTTGTCCTTCCGGCGGATTCGGAAGTCGCCCCAAGCTAGAAAGGGATTCTGCTTTGTCATTATCCTCATCGCCCTCTTTATTTTGCTCCTGCCCTGTCGCATTTCAAGAAAATGTGCTCTTAGAAAAGAAAGCCTCTCAGTTGAAGCCGCTGGCAATCTCACATAAGTGATGCAAATGGTTGCAGGGTGTTGTTATTGTTGTTGTGTTTGTTTGTTTGTTTCTTCCCCTCTGCTATTTCTATTCGGGTGAACTGTGAAGATCTGTGAAAATAATATCAGGGTTTTCCGTCAGAACGAGCTTCGCCCTGCACTCAGGCGTAGCATGATCCGACCCGACACCTCCAACCATCTGTGCCATCTATCTGCCTTCTGATTTACCCGAGCTATACAAGCCGCACACAAATTGTACTTGATACTAAAGAAAAGACTGCCGGCCCAGTCCATTTCGCCGCGAATATTCCTATCTAATTCCTTTCTGGGGATGGAACTCCCAAAGATGGTTTTCCTGGCGTTTTAATTGGACTCCCCTCTCCCAATTATTTTCTTCAAACTAAACAACCCCTTGTCAAAAGGGCAGGTGAGAACGTGGTTTGTTTTGACCCAGGCCTCGGAAAACGGTATGCCATGAACTTCAATTGGGAATCAATTAAAGTTGCCAATTCAATCTGCTGGCCCAAAGGCAGAGCCGCCAAGAAGGCCCCTTTTCTCTGCAGGAAAGGTCATTGCTCAACGGCTTACGGAGTGCTTTCTGCCCCACCCTCCCCACATCGCCGTTGTTCCCCCTTTTCTATTCTACTTCTACTGAATTACTTTGGGGCTAAAAGGCCAAGGTTAGAGTTTCTATCCCCAGCTTAAGAGTTAAATGTTCTAACACAGGTTAGGGCAAAATTAGCCTGCAAGAAAAAGAGCAAATCGATATTTTAAAAAAAGATCTGTAAAATAAGCTTTTAAGTTACTGTCCTGACCTTACCAATAACTTCTCATTCCAGATGTTGCTATGGTGCACATTTGTTCAAATCCATTAAACTGGGGGCAGAGGGGAGCTAAAAAGTATAAACTTTTTGGGGTGTGATGCCCCTTTTCTTACGAGTGTTTGACTTCACGGTCAGCACCTGTGTTACCAGGTGTAAGAGTGTCCTAGCTCGAACTTTGAATGATTTCAGAAGGCTTTTGAAGGTGGTGAGGATAGAGTCCAAACTGACCTCTTCTACAGATTCCCGGTCCCGTTCCTTCTGCTTCAGATTCGCATCCCACTCGGCTGCTTTGGCAGCTGGAAAAGGAGGAAAGCCATGCAGGGATGGGTGCTGGAAAGAAATAAGGTGATCCACTTCCCCTCCCTCCCCATTAGTGCGCTGCTTGCACGGTTTGCTGTTTGGGTACAACTAAACTTGGCGAGTTCTTGGAGGATTTCGTTTTGGCCCAGTCCTTTTTGTCCTCTGGAGACCTCTTGTCCCAGGCAGCGTATCTCCCCAAAGTGGATTCCTGTCACATCATTGCCTTATTTGGGGGGTGGGGAGCGTGGGGGAGGACGGAAGAACAAGGCTGGGATTGAAACGCTGCTGCTCTCGCCTCTCTTTTTCGCCCAGCCGCTGGCAAGTCTTTTCCTCCTCCAGGTTCTGCAAAATACTGAGGAAAAGTCCACGAGTGAACGGCGGGCGCTGTCGAGAGCGGGGAGGTGCTGAAATGTCCCAGACATCCTGGTCGCAGTCTTGATTGGCAGAGCCGGCCAGTGACTGACAGGGGGTCTCCATGGCGCCCGTGCCGCCAATCCGCCCACCCCAGTAGAGGCGCCGGCTCGCCCGCCTTCGTGCCCTAACGGAGCCTAGCCGAAACCGAGCCGCGGAGCCCGCACCTCCTCCAATCCCTCCCACTTTCTCGCTCCCCGCGGTTGTGCCTCCACCGCCGCCCCAGCTGTGCGTCCGGGCTGCCCAGAGCTGCTTCACCGAGAAGAACCTAGCGCACCCGACCCGGCCCGTGGGCATCTGCTGCGTGTCCCGCTCCGGGCTTAGCGGTCCAGCCGCCGGCGGCGCTGCCTCGATGTTCCAGCTGCCCATCTTGAATTTCAGCCCCCAGCAAGTGGCGGGGGTATGCGAGACTCTTGAGGAGAGCGGCGACGTGGAGCGCCTGGGTCGCTTCCTCTGGTCGCTGCCGGTGGCCCCTGCGGCCTGCGAGGCCCTCAACAAGAATGAATCCGTGCTGCGCGCGAGAGCCATCGTGGCCTTCCACGGTGGCAACTACCGCGAGCTCTACCATATCCTAGAAAACCACAAGTTCACCAAGGAGTCGCACGCCAAGCTTCAGGCTCTGTGGCTTGAAGCGCATTACCAGGAGGCTGAGAAGCTGCGTGGACGGCCCCTGGGTCCCGTGGACAAGTACCGCGTGAGGAAGAAGTTCCCGCTGCCGCGCACCATTTGGGATGGCGAACAGAAGACACACTGCTTTAAGGAGCGCACGCGGCACCTGCTACGGGAATGGTACCTGCAGGACCCGTACCCCAACCCCAGCAAAAAGCGTGAGCTCGCCCAGGCAACTGGACTGACCCCTACGCAGGTGGGCAACTGGTTCAAAAACCGCCGACAAAGGGACCGGGCAGCTGCCGCAAAGAACAGGTGGGTACCTAGAGCCTCCTCGCCCTGCGCTCACCCGGCAGGGGGCGGGAGACCGCACCCTGGGCGCTCTTACCCTGGGCCCGACGACTTGGATTCAGCAGAGTTAGGAGCGCGGTCTGTCTTCGGTTATGAGCCCCTGTGTTCTGGGATTCTGGGCAGAGGTTTCCTTCCGGGCTCTTGGTTCCCCACCCTCTTTTTCTGGGCGCCTGGGGGGATCTCGCCAGCAGCTGGTTGCAGTCACCAAATCAAGCCTGCTTTGGGAGGGGATAAGAAAATTAAAATCCCAGGAACAATTAGGGACCCCAAGGCCCGAAGCTAATTCTTGTCAACCTTGGCCCAGACTCCTGTTACTAAGTGAAGCCCGCTTATTAGTAGCAATGTGGCAGTTTATTGTCATTTTTAAAGCCCAGATGCATCCTTCTCTGATGCTATGAAAACAGTTTTCGATGGACTCATGTTTCTAAGAAGTGGGAAATCGAGCTCTCTTCCACTCGTGGGCAGCCCAATCACAAAACAGCAAACTAGTTGGCTGTGCCTTTTCATTCCCCAGCGTATGGATCTCGATTAGACATTTTGACCAAGAACTCAGCATCTTCCCCAAGGCCCAAATGCTCCCTGGAACCCCCAGGCATCTCCTTTTGCGGTAAGCTTTGGGCCAACCAGGCCTCAGGGACACTGACAAAGGTGTCTGCCCCAAGCAGACACATGCTGGGAAGGGGTCCCCTGTCCCAGAGCCTACTCTGTCCTTGTCACCCCCACTTCATTTATCCTGACGGTATTGTAAATCTCTCAAAGGTGGTCAACAACCGGAAATGACCCTGCAAGTCCAGCATCCCGATGACCGGAGAGACTGGGAGAGGAGAAAGGACTCTGGGGGGTGGGGGGAGAGCAACTGCAGGGCTCTGCGGAGAGGCCGCTGCGGAGTACTGCCGGGCTTCTGTTGCCTCACCTTACCGGCTTTAACTGTCCGGGTTTGAGAGAGCCGCTGACCGCTGGGCTTAAAGGATGCGGACCAGTGGGCAACGGGAGGCTATGTTACACGCTGTGACTCATGTTTCTTTCCTTCCCGGTAGACTCCAGCAGCAAGTCCTGTCGCAGAGCTCCGGGCGGGCTCTAAGAGCCGAGGGAGAGGGCACGCCCGAGGTGCTGGGCGCCGTCTCCAGCCCTGCCGCCAGTCTATCTAGTAAGGCAGCCACTTCGGCCATCTCCATCACGTCTAGCGACAGCGAGTGCGACATCTGAGCTGCCCACCCAACACGCTCAGAAACAGAATCCGGTGTACAAAACGAGAAAAGCAAAATGAAGGAGGGAGGAAAGATGAAAGACCAAGCAAACCCAGCGCTTTCGAAGCCAGGTGGCCAGGAGCTCGGGATGAGGGACCCGCGAGCTCGGGTTGCAGTGTCCAGCCGGTGGCCCGCGCGGCTCCACTGGCGCCCCCCGGCCTCTACTGCAGGGGCTCACGGTGAGGCCCGACCCAGAGCCACGTTCTTCTTGCTTTGCTTTTTCCCAAGGATTTTGCTGCAAGGATGCCTCCGGAACCTGAACTGCACGCTGAGCGCCTGCCTGAATCTCCCGTGGGTATTTCACGTCGAAAGGACGCTGTTATATATGTATAACTTTTGCTTTAAAGTTTTTTAAACAAAACATATATATGCTGTTTATTTACTTATTTAAGAGACTGCCATGGTAGGTTTCTCTGTATCTTGGTAACTTGCTGTTTCTAAAGGGGCAGGGTGGAGCTGAGGGGTTTGTGTGGAGAAGCCAAACAATAAAAACCTGGTGAGCAACCTTTCTTAAATAAGGGAGCTGCTCTCAGATTCCTTAAAAAAAAAAAAAAAAAAAAAAGAAAGAAAGAAAAAAAAAGACGTTCTATTCACCAGGCAGGCAAGGACCCTAGTGCAAATGATATATTTTGCCTTCTCTGATGTCTCCTGGTATATTTTTAAAACAGCCCATGGTAGGTCCATAACCACATAGCCACCGCCCAAGTCAAATTGCGTGTGTGTAGGTAGGTACATACGTATGTATGCATGTACATATGTATGATATATTTAAACCTAGAAATTGGCAACATGAGCATTCTATATTAGGCAACTCCCCACATTCCCAGCACAGGTATGGCTTATTCACCTCACACTCACTTTTACTAAGTGTCAAGGGCTTTCAAGAACAATTTAGGAAGCCAAATTCTGGGAGTCAATAGTGAGTCCTATTTTATTAAAATGTAAGACTATTCTGACATTCTCTGCAATGAGAAAAGCTTTCCATCTCCTTTGAGGCCCCTCCCATACAAAAGCAGTAGGCACCAATGATCATACTAGAGTGAACATAAATTGTATTTAGGGTTGAACTCATATTAAAATTAGACAACAGAAGATAGGAAAGGTAATAACTAGCCTAGTATCTTCTTGCTGCAGGAGCAGGTTTTAATCAAATGTATTATTTTCAACAAAAGGGGTATACTGAGATGGTGGAAGAATGTAATCATGCCACATATTGAGATGAAATGGAAAGCTGCAGAGAAATGACTGGCATTTTAAACATCTGATTTCTGTATTAAATATGAAACAAGTCATCCAGAGCCTCCTTGTCCTGCAATGGCTTCAATTAAAAATATCAAATATTTTTAGTATTTAATTTGCCCTCCCAAAGTGTGCAGGCACACACACACACACACACACACACACACACACACACACACCAAAAACAAACAAAAATAAAACAAAACTCTGTCCTTGCACTAACAAAGTAAATGCTATCCAGAGTCTCTAAGCTTTTTCCCTAGTGACATGGATTGCATATTATAAAATTTGACATTGATCTTTGAATCACTTGAACTGAACTTCCCTCCTCATGCTCTGCTCCCCACTGGACTCCTTTCAATTTGCCTTTCTGTCCTTAACATATGCTTCTTTGTCCTTATGGACATATGTCCTTAACATAGGCTTCTTTGGTTCAGAAGCCTACTAACTTATTTAGGTAGAAGTGCCATATGCAAACCAAACAAAAATAAGTGAAGTCATGGAGACAAAAAGCAGTCAAATGGCAAGATATATGGGGAAGCCCAGGACATAAATAAGGGTTGGTTTTTGGTTTCTAAATCGCTTGAACAGATTTGGCCCCATTTGGGATTTATAAACAATTGCCAGTGTACAAAGAAACCCTTATCCAGAGAACTGTTGACAATCAAAACTCTCTTGCACAAGAGCTCTAGGTGGAAGGAGTGGGGCAAGCTGGTGTTCTTCCAGAAAACAAACAAATGCCCTACTATGGGTCCTGAAAGGCTAGGATGGTAGAAATTCCTCAAGACTCTATTTTATTTCCTAGAGCCCCTGGTAGTTTCTGGAATGCCAAGGAGCAGGACAAGGGCCCCACTGAGGCCAGGGAGGCACCTAGAGTACAAAATTTAGGGAGGTATTCACTCTCAAGGTCAAACACGTACAGCAAGTACAAGGCATCTGGGAGTGAGTGCCTCCTTAAATTTTGCGCTCTAGGTGCCTCCCTTGCCTCACCCTAGTCCTGAATCTGCCAAAGTGTATTGCACTTCAGCGAAAAATCAAGGCATTTCCAGTCTTGTTCCCCAGCCTCACCACATCCTAACTGTTGAGCTGTCCAGACCAGCATTTGAAGAAGATAGTTGGCAAATTTTATCTTTTAAGCTGATGCAAATTCAAGAGGGAAGGGAAAGGACTAATTAGTGGACTGATATAAAGGAATTTGAGATTCTAAAATCCCACCTCACTCACCAGTTCAAATGCAGAAGGAAATGTCCACTATGCATTTTTCAAAAACAGGGTGGGTAATAGCACTGCTAAGAACTAAACTTTCTCTTTACAAAAATTTCTAAAGAATGCTTCATTGCTTAGCAAAAAAAGAGAAGGCCAAACAGTGATGGAGAATTGATAGAGGATTTTTCTTCCTGCTTTGGTGAAAGCCTTTGAACTACATCTTTCTTTAAAGTACATCTCATTTGCCTGAAGTAATATGCTGCCTAAGGATTATATTGTAAAGTAGTTATTCTGTTTCACCAATCTTAAGATTTATCTAATTTTAATAATATCTTAAAGGGTGACATATTATTTAAAAGATTTTTTAAATGTTTATCTGAAACCCGATGTACCTAACTGCTTTTGTGAACAATCAATTAATTCTTCGATGATCACATGTTGGGAATTGGTCCAAATCTTCCCATGGCCTGGTATTGTAAAAGGTTTTCGTTTTCTTTTTAGTTTTTTTCCTTAGTTTTATCCTGGTCTAGAAAGCGTATTTGTTTTTTTGTTTTTTAATTCCAGGTAGTAGCAATGCTGAAGGTTTCTGAATTTGGAGAAATCTCCATATGATGGGTTTCCTTTCTTTCTTTCTTGAAATTATTTTCCTGTAACAATTCCCCAAAAAGCACTTACTCCAGCAAAGTGGAGAGAAGCTGCATTTTTATATTTCATATTTCAACGGACCTGACCAGTGTGAGGATTTAACCCCCAGCCCTAGCTCAGGCTCCTTTACCGGTTATAAATATTTCAACCACCCGCCAAAAGCGCGATGGCTCCTGCTCCCCAAATGCCGCAGCTCCTCTCTCATCCCCCTTAATGACCCACTTCGCTTCCACCCGCCGCGCTGGTCCCGCCCCACCTCCACTGCCTTTCTAGTCACTAGTTTGTTTATAAAAATCTGGGAGGGAGGGGATGAGAGGCTGGAGGTGGGGGAGGACTTGCTCTTTGTTTACATTAAACAAATGACAGGCAAAGAGCTCTAGCAAAGTCTTCCTTGACCTCGTTCTCTCCCCCTAATTTTAACAAAAAGGAAAAAAATATTGTGTCTAAAGACAAAGTGAATGGGACGGGAGAAGAAGAGAAGCAGCTTTTCGCTCTATTCAGCCAGAACGCGGGAGCGCGGACGATTTCCGCTCCTATTGTGAGGCGGGGCCGGGGGGTGGCGGTGAAGGGGAGGTGGGTCTGCCCAGCGGCCCGCAGGGCTGTCAGGCGGCTCAGCATAATCAGGGCTAATGACTGTGGCCAGGCGCTCGGCGGGACAATGCGCGGGGCTGCGGGGGTTTTGTCGTCCTGAATGGCTAATAGGTTTGCCTGGGGGTGGAGGGTGGGAGGACGTTGTCGGCAAGGAGGAGCCGTCGAGGGGAGAAGGGGTCATTGTCCGCGCAGTGGTCCGGGCCGGGGCGCGTTCCTTCGCCGAGCGGCCGCCAGGAAGGCTACGGCGGGGAGGCCCCCTGGAGGCCTGCTGGGAAGTGGCCGCAGGGGAGGAGGGCGCGTGGGTCCCCTAGGGTAGGCGGCCCTGAGCGAGGAAGTCGGGCCCGAACTTTCTTCTCAGGGAGAAGACCGAAGTGGGCCCACAGTACCGGGAAGGCGGGTCCTTCCTCCGGATTGCGACTTTGAGGTGACAAGTTACACACCCACCTTCTGTGTCCAGCGCCCTGGGAGTTCTGCTGTGTGGGCCTGAACCACTCCTATTGTTAGACTCACAAGTTGCTCGAGGAGAGAAACCTCTCAAAACGGGGTGGGAGCAATTAAATAAAACCCAACGTGAGGGGCATAAAACCACAAATGCGCGCTCCGGCCGCAGCTGAGGCGCGCGCTCGTCCTCGAGCCCCTGACGGCGCGAAATTTTAGGGCCTCAAGCGATAGGATGCAGCGCGTGTCGCAAATCTGCCGCGCCGATCTGAGTCTGCGCGAGGTGCGGACGCTCGCGTCAGGCCTACGCGTGAGTCGCCTGCGTTGTGCTGGTCGGCGGAGTCCCTTCTGGGCGGTTTGCAGTGTGTCTCTTGGGTGGGCCAGTCCGGGAAACAGTCGTCACCGCCGGCTCTCGGTGACGCGGAGTGAGTCCCTCGAGCTGTGACCGAAGAGCAGGTAGGCTCCCGACTGGGGAAAAGGGATTTGCAGTAGATGAGGCCTCGAAAGGGCTTTGTGCGTAAGGCAGATCCGCCAGGTCACCGTCGGAGCGGGGACCCCGAGCTGGGTGTCCTGCCGACCAAATGTCCACGACCGCCCAATTGAACTCTGGCAGGCCCCCGCCGCCGCCCGAGTCCCCTCTTTTCGGAAACTTGGCGGCACCCATTTCAGCTCTTAGGAATTTCCTTAGGCTAGATTCTGCCTTGCAGCTCGTTTGCTAGGATTTATATTCCCAAACTTCTTTAGACCTATCCTACCCTGAGGGATCGAATTGTTTTTCTCCACCTTTTCGCTTCCTTGTCTGGACATAAAGGAGTATGAGGGCGATCGCAGAGCAGAACAAGCAGTTTTACACCTCCATGTTTTCTCTGCTCGTGCTCTTTCGGCGTGTCCTGTGGTTTCCTCTGCCCAGAGCGCCGCTCCCTGTCTCCACTGCTAACCAGCCAATCTATCAAGCCTACCCCACCTCAAGAAGTCTTGCTTGATTAAATGGGCTCCCCCCAGAGACTTTTCCACTTCCTTTTTAATGCTTCCACCATACCTTATCTGGATGTCTGTTTTTAAAGGTTGTAGTACACTTATTTATGCATTTCTTTGTCTATATGTTTGACTCTCCCCTCTAGAGTGTAAGCTCCTTAAGGGCAAGGACCGAATCTCACTCATCTTTATATTCCCAGCGCCTAACCTAATTGTTAGGTGCTCAATAAATATTTTAAAACTTTATGAATTAATGGATCTTCCTTGAAGCTTGTTTGTTCCAAATTAGTGGCGGAGCCCTGCTGTTAACTCTGAGCTCACTTGAACCGCGATGGTGACTCATAGTAGGCTGGACCCAAAGTTCACTTAAATCCTCCTAGCTCAGGTTACCTGCTTTTACCTACTTGTCAAGTTCTCTGGGCTAATTCTCCCTCTTGGCATATGGTATTTCAGAATCTCTTGGCTTTGGGTTCATAACATGAAAATTATCTTCTCACACACACATTTTCCTAAACAGGTAAGAGTCACCCATTAGGTTTCAAAAACTCTAGCTATTATACTCTCTTAACCCTATAAAATATAATTCCTAATACTTTTGCTTGTTGTAGAATGATAAACGTTGCCTGTTCCAGGTAACTCTTCCTTTTTTCTCTCCCTCCCTCTGCCACTTTAGTCTTGACCTACAAATTAAAAAGTAAACACACACACAAAAAGCACAAACTCAGACAAGGTGTCCAATTTTAAGACAGTGGATTGGCATCCCATCCCCATGCATAGGCTAAGGGTGGGAGGGAACCCAGAGTTTTCATTTTCATTAAAATCTTAAATCACAAAAGTCCCATGAAAATCTACTGACTACCAAACTCATCTCAATTTTAAAATTTAATGAACAGAAGCAAATGAACTGTGTGTATTTTCAATTCTGATGAAAAATATATAAAACTGCCTCTTGGAAAGTCATTTTAGCCCTGGCACTGTCAATCTGCAACGTGAGAATGTTGCTTTATTATTTGCTTTTCTGGCTAAAGAAATTAGTCTTAAATTTTGTAACATGGAATCTGATATCTAATTTTAGGTGGTGCATTTTAATTTGATACATGAGCAGTCTGGTTAGTGGTAAACTTAATTTATGTATTTCAAACATTTTCAGGTATTTAAAATTCCTATTAAAGAGTTATACATTTAAGCACCATTTAAAGCATATTTTATTGCATTGGGTATACTCCTGACTTTCCATAAATTCATGATAAAGTATGCATTTCTAAATGCATAAAGTGAAGATGCATTTCATTGTATACTAGACATCTGATCTACAAAATTCTTTTTGCATGCAATTGTGACTGTATGAGCTGGATTCATCAATTTAAAACAGACAAGCAAATAGGAAAAGGAAAATTATATTGTAAACAGCATGTAGCAATGGACTGGTACCTGAGAGGGTGGGATCAAACAGACCTTGCTTTAAAATACCTAATCACTGTGAACATGGGCAAGGCATTCAACTCTTTTAGGCTTCGGTTTTTGCTGTTGTTTTTCTGTTTTTTTTTTCCTAAATCCAGGTGTGTCTTGCAATCAGTGGCATCTTGGATTTGATGAATTAATCAAGTATTTTAATTAAATGAAGTACTTTTAAAATGTAAAAGTGGACAATCTAGAAATTGTCCAAACATCCGGGTTCCAATCTCAGGTTCAGGATGTGACTATTTTAGTTTATCAAAGCAGGGATACGTCAATGGTGAAAATGAATTGGAGCAAGGTGATTCTCAAAGGGGGTTCCCCATCAGCATCAACAGAACTTGAGAACTTATTAGAAATGCAGAATTCTCAGGTCCCACCCCAGAAATACTGAATCAGAATTCTTGGGATATATGGCCCAGCAAAATTTCTACAAAATCTCTGGGCAAGAGTTTGAGAATCACTCCTTTAGTAGCTAGGCAAAGGAGACACGTGGTCAACATGTGTTTGGCATATCTGGGAGAGGGGCAGAGTCCTAATATGTCAACCCAGTGGCAGGGCTACTAGTAAGAGAGCCTTAGTTTTTACTTCTGCAAAATGGGGTCAATAATATCCATGGATGTTGTGAGAGTTTGGGATGATGTATATAAAAGCACCTAGCACAGACCCTCACATATAATAGGTGTTCAGTGAATTGAACTTCCCTATTCCCATTTTTTCCTGGTTAAATACTAAAGCAAAGAAATAAGCTGTACAACTCCCCCTAAAAATTATCTTTTAATAGATGTCATCTACATATTTGGAATATTATTAAATTTAAATGCTGTCCTTAGTGTCAGAAGCAGGGAAAACTTGGTTGGTTTTCCAACAGTGATAATAGATGTGTTTCTGCTAGCACCATCATTCTTTCCTCAGCTCTTTACTCTGCCTGAGGCTGCTTGTCATCTATGTGAAGCTCTCCAAAGGGATCATGGCCCATCCTGTAAGTCAAGAGAACCCCAAATGTAAAGTATGATCACTGAAAAGATAATATAACCTCTTGGGGAAAATGAAAGATTCTTTGAGGAGGGAGTAGTACTCCCACTTCACTTACATGTGTATGTATGGCTCTTTGTAGCTCTTAATAAAGTCCTTTCACCTCTACCATCTCACTTCCTCACAAAAACCTTACAATGTAAGTCAGCAGATACGGTGATTCCCACTTTCCAGATAAGAAAACTGGGAGCTCATATAACTTGCTCAAAGTCACAGGCCCAGAGAAGAATCCAGATTTTGTAGGGCTTGATGTTTACACAATGTGGAAGGGAGGATGCTCTTTAAGATAAAGGATACAAAATTATGAGTACAAAGTTGGGTATGAGAAAAGAAATCACAACAATTACAAAATTTTAAAATCTGGCAAAACATCAATACAACAAACAATAACAATACAAAAAACAATAACAGAATCATTTTATTACCTGTTGTATATACCTCTAGAATAGTCTTCTCTCTAGTTTCTTTCTGTGTGTTCATTGGTTACTTCTTTACATGACAACAATTTTATAGTACAGTCTTGAATAGAAAAATAATTCAAATTTCCTCTAGTATGTGTTGATTTCAATTTTTTAATTATTCATAGTTCATAAGAACTTCTTTCAGCTTTAGAGCTCAGTATTGGTAATGCCACATGAAATTTTTAGCATTGTTATCAAATTTGGGAAAGTATCAACAAAGTTTCTTTCATATATGAGCAGTAAGATCTCAGGACATTTCAAGTTTCTTTGAACAGTGACCCATTTTAAATAATATTTGCATTGATAATACTCATTAACCAGTTTGTGATCAAGGGCTTTACACATCCATGTTGTGACCCATAAATTAGCATAGTAAGCAGTAGGAATATTCCTGCAAGACGTCCCTGCACTGAAGCAGCTAACAATAACCTTGTACACAGTAGTGTCAGACAGCAAACCATAAAAATACATACCAGTAAACCTAAAGTAACTATCTCCAACTCAGCTTCCCTTTAGCTACTGGATTGCAAAAGTGACTGTGGTTACTCCAGTGCTACCCAGCACGAGGGGAAATGTGACAGGGAAAATTGGAGTGGAAAGAGAGAGTGGTCTGTTGTAATTATCTTATTTTGCAACTTTGCCAAAATGCATGATCATGTGAACATATTGCTAGGATCCCTCCCAGGGCTTGGAAAAGGGCCTGGGCAAGTGTGGTATCTTAACACCTAAGTGTCATTGCTTCAAGGTAATTCTGCCTCTGAGTAGGCCCAGTGAGTGTTCGATGAGGACAAGTTTTCTGACTCCAAGTCCAGTATTTTCTATTGTCTGGGACATAAGGTGTATTCCCAGAAGGTTTTGACAAGGTTCTACTCAGAGGCTGTCTCTAAAATGATTCGTTGATGGGGAAGGAGATTTTAAGTTGAAAATGGAGAATTGGCCTTGGGTAGAACTGTGATTTAGGTTACTCCTTAGAACCTGGTTGCTTTTCCTTTTGGGGGTTCTTCACCTTGCCTTCTTACAGAGGCCACATCCCAAACTATCACAAACCCTTCAGTGCTCTTTACCCTCCCTTTATCAAAATCTATTCTCAGTTGTCACACACCAAAAAAAAAAAAAAAAAAAAATCAGATAAACCAATTCACATCAACACACAAATAGCTGCTAAAAGCTTAATGAATTACCTACAGAAGGGGACCTGGGAGGGTACTTACTAACTGCTAGGAGGTAATCCTTTAATTCAATAACCCCAAATCACTAATTGTAGCAATTCAGACAGCACTAGTAGACTGGTAGAAAATTATTTTTGGTTAGAAGAGAGCTAGGAATCCTTCAAGTCATTCCATGGAAATAGATGACTGCATTTAGGGTCAGATACCGCCAATATTAAAAATAAAATGAAGTAAAATAATCTTGCTGGGCCCCAAGATTTTCCTTCAGGTTACAATACCTTCTCTATCATTCCCTTACCACCAAACTTCGTGAGAGACTAGTCTACATTCTTTGCCTCTGTTTGTTTCTTCACTATATACTCCTTAACCTCTTGCAATCTGGCTCTTACTTGCATCATTCCATCAAAACTGTTCCCTCAAAGGTCACGCTACATGAGCCTTAAACTACTCAACCTGTTGATTTTCAACACTGTTGAGCATCTTCCTTTTAAACACGGCCAGGATTTGTTTGAGGCAAGGAAGGTGCCTAAGGTACAAAAATAAGGAGGCACTCTCTCAGGGTCCTGCAATTTCAGGGTTAACATCTGAGTGTCTCCTTAAATTTTGCACCATAGATGCCTCACTTCCTCACACGAGTGCCAGCCCTGCTTCTGAAACATAACTGAGCTTCCCACCATTTTCAGAGCATGGCCTACCATTTGCTACCGTCATGCTTTGCTCATGATGTAGATGTTAAGGGACCTCCATTTTTTTGCCTGCTCTACATCCTTTCCTACCTCCTTCTGGTAGCAGCACCCTAAAGGAATTGCTCCTCCCCAGTTTAGTGTGTTTCTGGTGGGCTGCCAAACACAGTACTTTGCTCCCCACCTCACAGCGGAGTATAACAACCAAGCTAGGCCAGTCCTTTCTAGATATTTCTGAATTGGAGTCAGAGGGGCAACTCTCCTTTTACTCTTGGATTGAGAGCAGTAAGAATATAATGCCACAGTTATTAGCAGCCATATCACCTGTTACAAGAAGGCGCATCAAGGAAAAGAAGCAGAATGGAGGAAAGGGAAACAGAAAAGAGTAATGTATACTGATAAAGTGTTTTATGCTGTTGACAATGAAGCCAGCTAGCTTCCTTCTTGTCTTTTCTGGTTTTAGTTTTAGTTACAGGAGTTAATATCCTCCTACTGGCTTTGTTTAAGCTACTTTGAGTTTCTGTCACTTGCAAACCAGTGTGCTGAGATATATATAACAGAATATTCTGCCTTTTCCCTCACACCCACATCCACAGGTACATACTCCCAACTTTCATGGCTCAGCTCAAAGGCAGTTTCCCTCCCAGAGCTTTCCTTATCCATAGGATTTAACTAATCTCTCCCTTCTCTGAACTGCTGTGGCAGTTTATACATCTCTCATGGTTCTTTAGCTTCATGTCTTATGTCTCCTGCTATACTACATGTTCTTCAAGGGCAAGATACATAATCTTTGTAATCCTCTAAGAACTGAGTACAGGATCTTTGACAAAGCAGAAAATCAATTGGTTTTTGCTGAATGAATGAATTGAATGGATGAATGGATATAACTAAAGGATATCTAAAATCTGTTTCATTTCAGGAAATTTTAGTCTGAATAATCTGAAGTTCTAAAAATAAACTTTTTTTTTTTTTTCAAAAGAAAAATAAAAGAAGCAATGGCCCACTAATTGCTAGGGAAAGATGGTGAATTTTGAAAGGTACCAGAATTTTTTAGAGGGTAGGAAAATGAGACCTTATATTTATATTTACTCATACCTGAATAAATCCACTCTGGAATGATACACAAGAAACTGTTCAAGTTTGGTGGAGCAGTTGAGCAAATGGGGGACAGAAACAATAAGAAGACTTTTCACTGTATCCTTTGTATATTTTAATTTTTTTAACCAGGTGAATCATTGCCTGTTAATGTAAGTTAAAAACTGAAATGTAAGGTAAAATTAAATAAATAACTAAATACAGAAATTTTTTGTTGTAGAGATCATTCACCTATTACAAGAAAGGGAAAACCTACTTTCCTAAAGTAATTTGCATAAAGTGACAGCACAGTGCTCTGGTTTAGAAAGTGTGATAGCTCAAATAATTTATACAGAAATGAAGATAATGTGTTCTGAAAAATTCTGACAGATGTCTAAACATGTGGAGCAAACAGCCCTGGTGATGATAATGACACTAATATTGAAGCTAAATGCAAATGGTTCAAATCTACTTGTCTCATATAAAAAAATAAAGAATAACAGAAAACTCAGACTTCTTCAACTACTAATTAGGGTTTCTCTTTCAAGTAAAAAAAACAATCCTTTTCTTAGAACTTATTGAAATTCGTGTTTTCATATTGGTGAATTTTGTATGTATAGTTCAATAAAGCTGATGTTTTTAAATAATTGTTTTATTTTTTTCAGTTACAGTTGACATACAACATTATATTAGTTTCAGGTGTACAACATAATTGATTAGACATTTAAAAACCTTATGAAGTGATCACCCCAATAAATCTAGTACCCATCTGACACCATACATTGTTATTACAATACCAGGGGTACCAAAAAATTGTATACACATGACTTGTATTTATCTTTTGTTATCAATGTATTTTATTACAATTTTAATACAGTTTTTTCCTTTTTTAAAATATGTATACATTTTTTGGCAACCTCTGTATTATTGACTATGTTCCCTATGCTATACTTTACATCCCCATGACTATTTTATAACTACCAATTTGTATTTCTTAATAACTTTCCTTTTTTCACCCACCTCCCAACTTGCTTACCAGCTGACAACCATCAAAATGTTTTCTGTATCTATGAATTTGTTTATTTTGTTTTTTAGATTCAACACATAAGTGAAATCATGTGACATTTGTCTTTCTCTGTCTTACTTACTTCATTCAGCACAATACCCTCTAGGTCCATCCATATTGTTACAGATGGCCAGATTTCATTCTTTTTTATGGCTGAGTAGTATTCCATTGTATATATGTACCACTTCTTCTTTATCCATTCATCCATTGATGGACACCCAGGTTACCTCCATATCTTGGCTATTGTAAATAATGCTGCAATGAACATATGGATGCACATGTCCCTTCCAATAGTGTTTTGGGTTTCTTAGGATAAATATTCAGAAATAGGATTATTTCTTTGTCTCTTGTTATGGCCTTTGTTTTAAAGTCTATTTTGTCTGGTATAAGTATGGCTTCTCCAGCTGTTTGTTTTCATTTTCATGAAATATCTTTTGTATCACTTTACTTTCATTCTGTGTGTGTCTTTCAATTTGAAGTGAGTCTCTTATAGGTAGCATATGTAAGGTTCTTGTTTTCTTATCCATTCAGCCATTCTATTTTTTGATTGGAGCATGTAATCCATTTACATTTAAAGTAATTGTTGATAGATATGTATTATTGCCATTTTATTCAGATTTTTAATATTTTTTATCTTCTTAAAGAAGTCCCCTTAACGTTTCTTATAATACTGGTTTGGTAGTGTGATGAACTCCTTTAACTTTTTCTTGTCTGGAAAGCTCTTTATCTCTCATTCCATTTTAAATGATAGCCTTGCTAGGTAGAGTAATCTTGGTTATAGGTCCTGCTTTTGATCACTTTCAGTCTTTGTGCCAGTCCCTTAATGGCTTGTAAACTTTCTGTTGAGAAATCAGCTGAAAGTCTTATGGGAGCTCCCTTGTACTAGGTTGATGCAAAAGTAATTGTGATTTAAAAGGTTAAAAATAATTGCAAAAACCACAATTACTTTTACACCAACTTAATAGGTAACTAACTGCTTTTCTGTTGCTGCTTTTGAGATTCTTTCTGTGTTTAACCTTTGGCATTTTAATTATGTATCTTGGTGTGGGCCTCTTTGGGTTCATATTGTTTGGGACTCTATGCTCCCTAGTCTTGTATGTCTATTTTCTTCTCCAGGTTAGGTAAGTTTTCTGTCATTACTTCTTCAAATAGGTTTTCAATTCCTTGCTCTCTTCTCCTTCTGGTACCCTTATGATGTGAATGTTGGTATGCTTGATGTTGTCCCAGAGGCCCCTTAAACTGTCCCCATGGTTTTGGATTCTTTTTTCTTTTTGCTGTTCTGATTGGGCATTTTCTGCTGCCTTAACTATTAAATCACTGATTCGATCCTCTGGATTCCTTCTAATATATTCTTCATTTCAGTGATTGTTTTCTTTATTTCTGAGCAGTTCCTTTTTTTTTTCTATCTCCATTTTTTGTTTCCTATCTCTTTATTGAAGTTCTCCCTGAGATCATTGAGCATCCTTATAACCAGTGTTTTGAACTTTGTGTCTGGTAGATTGCTTGTCTCCATTTATTTAGTTCTTTTTCTGCAGCTTTGTTCTGTACTTTCATTTGTGACATGTTTCTTTGTCTCCCCATTTTGGCTGCCTCCCTGTGTTTCTATGTATTAGGTAGGGTTGCTTTACCTCCTAGTCTTAGTAGAGTTGCCATACGTAGTAGGTGTGCTGTGGGGACTAGGGGCGCAGTCACCCTGGTCGCCTGAGCTGGGTGCTCCAATGGGTCCCCTTTGTGGGTTGTGTGTGCCTTCCTGTTGTGGTTGAGCCTTGGTTTCTGTTTACATGTCAATGGGAGGGACTGACCTTCAGGCTGATTGGTTGAGAGGACTGGCCAAGACTACAGAGGAGGATCTGTTGTGCAGGGACTGACCCTATGGAGCAGGATTCACTTTAGCAGGGCTCTGGTGCCTGCCCAGTCTTCCTTTGGGTCCCAGGAGGTGGTGCTTCCTCCTGGGAGCTGTAGGCCAAGTTTAGTCATAGCCTCTGCCCATCTTGGGGCCCCTGGCATGAGACACAAAACAATTCACACATGGCAGCCACCTGCACTGGGCTTAGAGGTGCCTTGAGAGGCCAAGTGACCAACCAAGGTTGGCTGCCACTAGTACTGGGCTTAGGGCTGCTCAGCAAGAAGTTGGGGATATGCCAAAGCCAGATGCTGCTCTTATGGGTTTTCTGAATCTTTGAAAGATTTTAGGAAAGTCCCAGCATGAGCCAAGTCAGGCCATTTGTATGGAAAAACCACTGCAAGTGGGTTGGGTGTGCCTGAAAGTTGAGTGGGGCAGGGTCTCAGGGAATCACCAGGGTGGGGCAAACAATGTTAGCCAGGTAATGGAGATTCAGATAGGGGGCCACCTGTGTCTGCATGGCAGCAGAGGGGAGGGCTTAACAAGAAAATAATGGATCCTGCCAGTACTTCTGTCTGGGAGAAAGCTGCCCCTCCAGCCCTCACATTGAAGCAAAACAATTCAGTTCTTCCTCATATGTCCCTGGCACCTTTTGAGCAGCTGCTCCAGTACCGGAGCTCAGAACAGTTGAGTCCATCAGTAAGTCTGTCCAGGGACGCTTTAAGAGGAATGCCTGGGACTCCAGCCACCATCTGTCTCACTCAGCCACAATCTCCACTAGTTTTCACAGCCAGAATTTGTGGAGTCTTCTCTTCCTGGCACTGGAACCCAGGGTTGGGGAGCCCGGTGTGGGGCTGGAATCCCTTGCTCCTTCTGAGGAACCTCCGCAGTCGAGATATCCCTCCCAATTTTTAACTGCCACACATGGGTGTGATACCAGCCCATTCTGTTTCTCCACCCCTCCTACCAGTCTCGAGGTGGTCTGCTGTATGTCTTTAGTTGTAGGACTTCTGTTCAACTGGACTTCAGGTGATTCTCAATAATGGTGGTTCTGTAGTTTACTTGTAATTCTGATGTGGTCATGAGAGGAGACAGCACAGCATTTACCTACTCTGCCATCTTGACCAGAACTCTCAATAAAGCTGATTTTTAAAACATTTAAAATGTTAGATTGAAAGAGACTTTAGAGATTTTGTCTGGTCATCCCATCTTTTCCCCAATCTCTTCATCCAAGGACTCCTTTTATTTTCAATTATGTACTCCCATATCCTGAAAGATTTTCTGACCTAAATGAAATCATATGTACCACTGTGATGAATAATGCTAATAACCGATAGAATTAAGTAGGTTTACAGACCAAAAAGTGTCTTAACCTCATTCTACCAGTTTAAAAGTTGAAAGTCTTTTTTACACATAATCTACTTAGATGCTAACTTATAATTTTAGCTGAAATAACATTCCTATTACCTAAAGTAAACAGCTGGGTGTTTGATTTATAACAACTTAACTAGTAAACTTATATCTTAACTTGTATAAATCAGAAATCCTATCCTTCTAGTGAAGAAGTACTTTCACTATCAACAGCTTAGTGGTATCACTAATGCTCAAACTGGTCAGAAATCCATTTAGTCATCCTATAATCATCCATTCATTCATTCCATATGTATTGGGCACATAATATGTTCAAGGTACTTTCAGCTTTCTACCCACACTAAAAATCTCTTCACCTTTTAACAGTTTAATTATCAGTAAACAACGTCCAATAGGTAGAGGGGTGGAGAAATGGAACAGTCTGGTCCCACACCTGCATGGGACCAGCATGGGGGAGATGTGATATCTCAAATTGGAATACTACAAAGATGAAAATAGTTACGTGTTTTCCAAATCTGCAGAAAACATAAGTAGTTAAAGATTCTAAGAGTTCTAGAAAAGTGCCTTTCAAATTTGGAGATTTTGTTAGTTTCCATTTCAGTAGATTGGGGTGGGGGCCTGGGATTCTGTATTTCTAGCAAGCTTCAGAGACCACCCTTGAGTAGAAGTACTCTAGAAGACATTTCTAAATTGGGTATAATTTTACAGCATCTGTTCAGCAGAAAAGAAGAGGGTTACCTACATGAGGTTGAGTTTTGAAGGTTCTATATTTACTTATTTGAATTATTCTTCATCTGGAGCACTATCATACAAACTTTGATGTTATTTTGGGTGATACAGTTTTGTGATTTCTTAAATGTTCTTATCTAGGAGAGCAACAAATAGCACACTTCCACTTTGAATACAATTTTGAGGAATACTAAAATAAGATACATCTGAAATATATTGTTCTCCTTAAGACAAGGTGTAATGTGAGAAAGAGGAGGGGCCAGGGCGGGGACTGAGGTCTGAGGTGGGATAACACCACTCACAAGGCAAGGCTGGGGTTGAAGAGAATACCTTGCTGTGGGCAGTGGGAAGAAGTCCAGGTGAGCAGAGTATGGCTTCTAAGTGTTTATCATCAGAGAAAATTGGCAAACAGTAAGAGAGCTACAGCTCCAGAACTGTGGTTTAAGGACAATATTCAAGTGATGTGGGGGGGATGAGTATGGAGATGGGGGATGAAAATAGAGACTGGCATGAGTGAGGTAAAGACAAAAGTAAAGTATAGAAAAAGGAGAGTATAAAATAAAATAAAATAAAATAAAATAAAATAAAATAAAATAAAATAAATAAATACAGGAGAGTAGGCAGATTTTGAAGATAAGTATTTAAGGGACTAGAATCAGAGAAAAGGCAAGGGATTCATTTAAGAAGCACAGAACTCCAGGTACAAAATCTGAAGTATGAGATGGAAAACAGGCTAGCTTGATGTCCATTCCTTTAGTGCTGAACTAGAGCTCTTCAAATCCCATGCTGGAGGGAGTAGAAATCTCAGAGCTTGAGAGAATAGAGGAAGTAAGGCCACGGTTCCTGATCAAAAAGTCCCAGGTTTAAAGGAAATCAGGCAAATTATTACAGTTGGAGAAAGTTATTAAAATATGGTTTTTATGGGTAGCTCTTTATTGCGATTTTACAATTACTAAGTCTAGTCATTGTTGATTAATTTATGATGCTGAGAAAGAAATGTGTTTTTTCCACGAGAATGATCATGATAGTAAGCAGATAAACACATTTGCAACCCAAAGTCTGTATAATTGCCTAGAGGACCTGCAAAGAGGAAGGAGTCAGTTCAATCAGTTTATTGGATCTGACATACTTAAACTGTAGTATTTCCTTTTGACCCTTTAGTTAGCTGCAAAGGAACCTACCTACCGTGTTTTCCCAAAAAAAGACCTACCCTGAAAATAAGCCCCAGTTAAGATCGTCAGCCAGACAGATGCATTTAGTACGTTATGACGAAGTTCCAGAAGAAAATGATATGACTGTATTTGAATAAATGTAGATTGTTGTACATGAAAAAATAAGAAATCCCCTGAAAATACCCCATCCCCTGAAAATGCATCTTTTGGAGCAAAAATTAATACAAGACCTGGTCTTATTTTCGGGAAAACATGGTAAGACACAAACTGAAAGCCTTACTAGTTTTTACTTCTTTTGATTTATTTTTTAAAAAGAATAAGGTTTTGGGTCAAAAGGAGAAATTTGATTGCTTGTCTACCCAGAGTATAAGGCAAATAACCAGAAATGTAATATATTTGTCTTCAAAATTCAGAAATTTCTATACCAAAAATTTATGGGGAGCACGGAAATTCTCTAATAATATATAGGAAAATGTGAAGAATTTTGACTCCAAAGGGATACTTGTTTTCTCTAATTCCACCTTCAAAATATCTGCCATTGCTTTCACAATGCACCTATTCACCCCTTCTCTCCAGTCAGTACTGATTGCATAAGTGAGCTAGCTCCCTTTGGAAGCCTTTGGAATTTGCTCTGAGATGGGGAGGGTCCCCAGGACTTTCCTCAAATTCTGACTCTATATAACAAGGGGAGAAAAGAATCAGGAATAGTCTTCTTTTCCACATCTTACTTGAGATATAAAATAGTCGTGGATTTTTTTTATTTCCTTGGGACAACTGCTAAACCCCTTTTGTAGAAAAGAGAGAGCAAGGAATCTATGCAGAAAACAATTGCAGTCATTCAAGTTTAAGAGATTAATTCAGAAGCAACAACATGTTAAGTTTTGTGGCAGAGACTCAAAAGTAAAAAAGCACATTTTAAAGGAATCTAAAAAGCATTGATTAGGGAATGCCACATTAACGAGTAAGTACAAATTAAAAAACAATATGCCTGTGGTGATTCATGGTGACTCAGCTAAAGTAATTTGGTAATCTTAACACAGGATGTTCCTTGATGTCCCCCCACTTTTTTTCCTTTTTTTGATGGGAGGAAGAGGGAGAGAGGAAATCAATTTAATGTTTTTCATTTAGGTGAATTAAAATTATGCAAAATTACTTTTCTTGATTTTGGCAGTTTGATTTAACAAATGAATAAGCATATGCCTATTTGACACTCTATTACTCCCACCTGGAAGCACAAACATGTTGAGCCTTCCTATTACAAAGAATGTATTGACTCCACAATACGTGATGATATATTTTTCACTTTTTATTTTATAATAATTTTAGAAATAGAAATTTTGCAAAACTAATACAAATAATTTATATATATGCTTCACTCAGCTTCCCCTAATGTTACTTACGTAACCATTTCACAATGGAAAAAATACAGGAAGTTAACATTGATACATTACTGTTATCTAAATTATGAACCTTATTGAAAGTTCACCAGTTTTTCCCCAATGTACTTTTCTTTCTGTTTGAGGATCCAGTGTAGGCTCCCACATCGCATTTAGTTTTGTGTCTCTATTTAATCTCTGGATCTGTGACATTCTTCCTAGTTTTGGACCATTATTTCAGTCTAGTGAGAACATCTTGAATTTTGTTTCTGTTATACATCATATTATTCTTTGGAGTTATAATTCTGCTCATTTTAAAACATGACTTTTTAACCATCATCCAAGTCCAGAATAAAGTGTTGACTTAGGATGGTGACTTGTGACATTTCATTGTGGTCCTCCCTGCAGTTATAGAACTATGGCTTAATCTATGGTTTTTAAAATCTAGCCATTTTACTCTTTCTGAGCTAAGAACATTCTAGGATTCTGGCATGTCTTCCCGTTGTCTATTGATTCGCTAAGATTTTTGATAGTGACTCAGAGACCATCTTGGCAAGTTCCTTCTGGGTCCGAGTTTAAAAATTTGAACTCACTTAATGTGGCTAAATGTTGCCTTTTGACCTGTACCTATTGGACAGTTGATTACTGATAATTAGTTAAACTGTTAAAAGGTGAAGAGATTTTTATTGTAGGTAGAAAGCCGAAAGTGCCTTCCACATATTATGTACCCAGTACATGTGGACTGAATGAATGGATGATTATAGGATGACTGAATGGATTTCTGACCAGTTTGAGTATTAGGGATACCATTGGGGTGTTGATAGTGAAAGTACTTCTTTACAAAAGAATAGGATTTCTGATTTATACAAGTTAAGATATAAGTTTACTAGTTAAGTTGTTATAAATCAAATACCCAGCGACTTCCTTTAGGTAATATTTTAGCTAATTATAAGTTAGTATCTAAGTAGATTATGCATCAAAAGACTTTCATCTTTTAAAGTAGCAGAAAGAGGTTAAGACATTTTTTGGTATGTAAACCTACTTAATCCTATTGGTTATTAGCATTATTCGTCACAGTTGTGTATATGATTTCATTTAGGTCATAAAATCTTTCATGATATGGGAGTACATACTTGAAAACAAAAAGAAGTCCTTGGGGAAAAGACGGATGACCAGACAAAATCTCTAAGGTCTCTTTCAATCTAACATTTTAAATGTTTTAAAAAACCAGCTTTATTGAGAGTTCTGGTCAAGATGGCAGAGTAAGTAAATGCTGTGCTGTCTCCTCTTATGACCACATCAGAATTACAAGAAACTACAGAATAACCATTATTGAGAATCGCCTGAAGTCTAGTTGAACAGAAGTTCTACAACTAAAGACATACAGCAGAAGCCACCTCGAGACTGGTAGGAGGGGTGGAAAAACAGAATGGGCTGGTATCACACCCATGTGTGGCAGTTAAAAATCGGGAGGGATATCTCGACTGTGGAGGTCCCCCAGAAGGAGCAAGGAGTTCCAGCCCCACACCAGGCTCCCCAACCCAGGATTCCAGTGCCAGGAAGAGAAGTCTCCACAACTTCTGGCTGTGAAAACCAGTGGAGATTGTGGCTGAGTGAGACAGATGGTGGCCGGAGTCCCAGGCATTCCTCTTAAAGCGTCCCTGGACAGACTTACTCACTGATGGACTCACTTGCTCTGAGCTTCAGTACTGGGCAGCTGCTCAAAAGGTGCCAGGGACATATGAGGAAGAACTGAATTGTCTAGCTTCAGTGTGAGGGCTGGAGGGGCAGCTTTCTCCCAGACAGAAGTACTGGCAGGACCCATTATTTTCTTGTTGAGCCCTCCCCTCTGCTGCCATGCAGACACAGGTGGCCCCCTATCTGAGTCTCCATTACCTGGCTAACATTGTTTGCCCCACCCTGGTGATTCCCTGAGACCCTGCCCTACTCAACTTTCAGGCACACCCAAGCCACTTGCAGTGGTTTTTCCATACAAATGGCCTGTCTTGGCTCATGCTGGGACTTTCCTAAAATCTCTCAAAGATTCAGAAAACCCATAAGAGCAGCATCTGGCTTTGGCATATCCCCAACCTCTTGCTGAGCAGCCCTAAGCCTGGCACAAGTTCATGGCAGCATTTGTTCATGGCTTGGCCTCTTGAGGCACCTCCAAGCCCAGTGCCGTGGCAGCCATCTGCGGATTGCTTTGTGGCTCATGCCAGGTGGCCCGGGCAGGCACAGGCTGTGGCTGATTGTGGCCTGCATTAGAGCCTTTCCCAGGAGGCCCCAGGGCAGGCATGCTCACTGGCCAGCTTCAGACCTATTCAGAGCATCACCTGGCTGCCTCCAAAGACAACACACACAAAGGGCAGACTGGACAGTCACCAGAGCCCTGCTGATGCAAATCTGCTCCATAGGGTCAGCCCCTGCACAGTAGCTCCTCCACTATAGTCACGGCCCGTCCTTGCAACCAATCAGCCTGAGAATAATCTCCTCCCATTGAAATGTAAACAGCAACCAATGCTCAACCACAAAAGGAAGGCAAACACAACACACACAAGGGACATACCTGGAACACCCAGCTCAGGCAACAAGGGAGACTGCATCACTGTGCCCCACATCTGTACTCTTTATACTACATAAAGACACTTGACTAAGACTGGGAGACATAGCAGCCCTACCTAATACATAGAAACAAACACAGGGAGGCAGCCAAAGTGGGGAGACAAAGAAACATGTCCCAAATGAAAGAACAGAACAAAGGTCCAGAAAAAAAACTGAACAAATGGAGACAAGCAATCTACCAGACACAGAGTTCAAAACACTGGTTATAAGGATGCTCAATGATCTTAGGGAGAACTTCAACAAAGAGATAGGAAATATAAAAATGGAGATAGAAGAGATTAAAAACAACTGGTCAGAAATAAAGAATACACTGAAATGAGGACTACATTACAGGGAATCCACAGTAGATTAGATGAAATACAAGACCAAATCAGCAATTTAGATGTTAAGGTAGCAGAAAACACCCAATCAGAAGAGCAAAAAGGATCCCCCCAAAAAATGAGGATAGTTTAAGGGACCTATGGGACAACATCAAACATACCAACATTCACATCATAAAGGTACCAGAAGAAGAGAGAGAGCAAGGAATGTTAAAACCTATTTGAAGAAATAATGACAGAAAACTTACCTAACCTGGAGAGGTAAATAGACATACGGAGTCCCAAAAAAGATGAACCCAAAGAGACCCACTCCAAGATACATGATAATTAAAATGCCAAAGGTTAAAGACAGAATCTTAAAAGCAGCAACAGAAAAGCAGTTAGTTACCTACAAGGGAGCTCCCATAAGACTTTCAGCTGATTTCTCAACAGAATGTTTACAAGCCATTAAGGGATTGGCACAAAATACTGAAAGTGATCAAAAGCAGACCTATAACCAAGATTACTCTACCTAGCAAAGCTATCATTTAGAATTGAATGAGAAATAAAGAGCTTCCCAGACAAGAATAAGCTAAAGGAGTTCATCACTACCAAACCAGCATTAAACGTTAAGGGGACTTCTTTAAGAAGAAAAAAAGATTAAAAGTCTTGAATAATAAAATTGCAATAACTACATATCTATCAACAATTACTTTAAATGTAAATGGATTAAATACTCTAATCAAAAGATAGGGTGACTGAATAGATAAGAAAACAAGAACCTTACATATGTTACTTATAAGAGACTCACTTCAGATTGAAAGACACACAGAGACTGAAAGTAAAGGGATGCAAAAAGATATTTCATAAAAATGGAAATGGAAAAAAAAAAAAAAGCTGGAGTAGCCATACTTACACCAGACAAAATAGACTTTAAAACAAAGTCCAGGGACGGCCCGGTGGCTCAGGCGGTTGGAGCTCCATTCTCCTAACGCTGAAGGCTGCCAGTTTGATTCCTACGAGGGCCCAGTGGGCTCTCAACCACAAGGTTGCTGGTTCAACTCCTTGACTCCCGCAAGGGATGGTGGGCTCCACTCCCTGCAACTGAAGACAACTGGATCTGGAGCTGAACTGCGCCCTCCACAACTACAATTGAAAGGACAACAACTTCACTTGGAAAAAATCCTGGAAATACACACTGTTCTCCAGTAAAGTCCTGTTCCCCTTCCCCAATAAAATCTTTAGAAAATACATACATACATACATACATACATACATACATACATACATACATACATAAAATGGTTTTAAAAACCCAAAAAAACAAACAACAACAACAAAAAAACAAAGGCCATAACAAGAGACAAAGAAAGACTCAGTAATCTCACTTCTGGATATTTATCCAAAGAAACCCTAAATGATACTTCGAGGGGACTTGTGCATCCATATGTTGATTGCAGCATTGTTTACATTGGCCATGATGTGGAGGCAGCCTGGGTGTCCATTGATGGATGAATGGATAAAGAGTAGATGGTACATATTATATACAATGGAGTATTGACTGGCCATGGAAGGGATTGGGTTCTTGCCATCTGTGGCAGCATGGATGAACCTGGAGGGCATTATGCTGAGTGGAGTATGTCAGACAGAGAAAGACAGATGCAATGTGATTTCACTTACACGTGGAATATAAAGAACAAAATAAAACAGAAACAAACTCATACTGAGAACATTTTGATGGTTGCCAGATGGGAGGGGGTTGGGAGTGAAGAAAAGGGGGAAAGGATTAGGAAGTACAAATTGGTAGTTATAAAATAGTCATGGGGATGTAAAGTAAAGCACAGGGAATATAGTCAATAATATGGTAATATGTAACTATGTATAGTGCCAGATGGGTATTAGACTAGTCAGAGGGATCACTTCTTAAATTACATAAATGTCTAACCACTATGCAGTACACCAGAAGTTAATATAAAATAATATTGAATGTCAACTGTAACTAAAAGTTTTTAAGGGGGGGGGAAAAGGTGAAGGGGAATAAGGGGTTCAAATTTCCACGTATAAAACAAAGTCATGGGGATATAATGTACAGCATAGGGAATATAGTGAATAATATTGTGAAAGCGTGATACAGTGTTGGGTGGTTGCTAGACTTACAATGTTGATCACTTCTTTGGATATATATAAGTTGAATAACTATTATGTACACCTGAAACCAATATAATATTGTATGTTAACTATGTTTTAATAAAAATCTTTTAAAATTTTAAAAATAACCACTTCTCCTCTTTCTATGCCCAGTGCAGCCATGGCTCGTGGTCCTAAGAAGCATCTGAAGCGTGTAGCAGCTCCAAAGCATTGGATGCTGGATAAACTGACCGGTGTGTTTGCTCCTCATCCATCTACTGGTCCCCACAAGCTGAAGGAATGTCTCCCTCTCATCATCTTCCTAAGGAACAGACTGAAGTATGCCCTAACAGGAGATGAAGTCAAGAAGATCTGCATGCAGCGGTTCATTAAGATTGATGGCAAGGTCCGAACTGATGTCACCTACCCAGGTGGTTTGATGGATGTCATCAGTATTGGCAAGACCGGAGAGAATTTCCGTCTGATCTATGACACCAAGGGTCGCTTTGCTGTTCACCGCATTACACCCGAGGAGGCCAAGTACAAGTTGTGCAAAGTGAGAAAGATCTTTGTGGGCACAAAAGGAATCCCGCATCTGGTCACCCATGATGCTCACACCATCCGCTACCCTGACCCTCTCATCAAGGTGAATGACACCATTCAGATTGATTTGGAGACTGGCAAAATTACTGATTTCATCAAGTTTGACACCGGCAACCTGTGCATGGTGACCGGAGGTGCCAACCTGGGAAGAATTGGTCTGATCACCAACAGAGAGAAACACCCTGGTTCTTTTGATGTGGTTCATGTGAAAGATGCCAATGGCAACAGCTTTGCTACCCGGCTCTCCAACATTTTTGTTATTGGCAAAGGCAACAAACCATGGATTTCTCTTCCCCGTGGAAAGGGTATCCGCCTCACCATTGCTGAAGAGAGAGACAAGAGACTTGCAGCGAAACAGAGCAGTGGGTGAAATGATCTCTAGGTGTCCTGATTGGAAGAGTCTTTGTCCTTAATTAAAGATAATATAGCATGATTTAAAAACAACAACAACAAAAAAACACTTCTCTATAACACAGGACTTAGGCTAATATTAGAAAAAGAGCCCTTCAGAAACACTTCCAAACCATCATGAGAGGGCAGGCAGTTCTACTCCATTCAAAATAATGGATTTATGTAAATTGGTTAGTATCACTCTATTTCAAGGTCATAGAAGCTCCCTTAACTATGTTTCACAATTGTGTCATACATGTTATTAATAAAAGGGGGGAAAAAACCATAAACAATGCTAGTCTAGGTCAGGCCAAGGATCCATCTGCTCCAGCAGTTTTCTTTCCTTTTTTTCTAACTCGAACTATATTTAGGTGGGGAAAAGTTCAGGAAGTCCTCCTACTCTACATGTTCCCACTTACTAGGGAAAAAGAGCTAGATAATAACAAAATTTCAACCACACATAAGTTCACAAGAAAAATAACAGTTCTTACTATATATTTATATATAGTAAGAGCTTTGCAGTATCTTGTCCAGGCTTCTTACTAAGCTGTAGTGCCTTATATACATGTGCTGTCCAGTACAGTAGCCACAGCCACATCGAGTACTTGAAATATAACACAGATTTTGCTTGAGATGTGCTGTAAGTTTAACATGCATACTGGATTTTGAAGACTTAGTACCAAAGAAAGAGTTAAAATATCTCAATAATTGTTTATGTTAAATACACATTGAAATGATACGTTTTGGATATGTTGTATTAAATGAAAGATATTATTAAAATTAATTTTACCTGTTTCTCATTGCCTTTTTAAAATGCGGCTCCTTGAAGAATTTAAATTACATACATACATACATGGTTCACATCCTATTTCTATTGACCAGCACTGTTTTATACTAAGTTCAGTGATTAGGAGCACAGTCTGGAGTCACTTTGAAACCCAGTTCTGTGACATTAGGCGAATTACTCGTTTTAGGGGCTTTCTGTATCATCATCTGCAAAATGGAGTCAATAATAACACAAACCTTCAGTAATTGTAAAGATTAAAGGAGTATTTATATGTAAAGTACATAGAACTGAGTGCCTAGCACATACTAAGCAGTCAATATATGTTTTATCTATATCTACATCTATATCTGTCTCCCTGGTAATATACTACTTTTTGTATATGGATTCCAAATTTTAGTACTTAATTTTAGTGATTCAGTAAGTGTATTATTTTCTCAGGCTGCCATAACAGAATACCACAGACGCATGGCTTAAACAGTAGAAATTAATTTTCTCACAGTTTCGGAGGCTGGAAGTCCAAAATCAAGGTGCCGGCAGGGTCTCTCTCAGATTGCAGACAGTGCCTTCTCAATGTGCCCTTACATGGTAGTCTGGTATCTCTTCCTTTTCTTATAAGGACACTACTCCTGTCAGGTTAGGGCCCCACCCTTACAACCTCATTTAACCTTAATTACCCCCTTAAAGGCCCTATCTCCAAATATAGTCCAGTGGGGGTTACGGTTAGGAATTTAGGGGTAGGAACACAATTCAGCCCATAACACTGGGTTATGTATGTATAAATAGTCCTTTAGACACATATAAAACTGAAAGCCAATGGATCCATAATTTTGGATCCATTCACAGTCTGCCAAGAGCAGCAGGTGTCTACCAACCACTAAAAAATACTCATTTTAGTCAACTGGTCCGTTCATGACATAAAAGGTATTTGGCAGAAGGGCATGATGGTTCCCCTGACATAAACCTCAGAATACTTAGTGTATTTCTCAACCAGCCCAAGTTTTAAAATGTGGTAGGAATTGAATAACCCTGAATTCAATAAAACTCTTAGTTCATATTACCTCTTGGAGTATTGAGTTTAACTGCCTGCCTGTTGGAAAAAAGTTTTTTTCTTTCTTGTTTTATAATTGCTTTTTCAAATACTGATGTGTGCCCCCAATTTTTTGAAGTTTGGAGTTTGATAGAAATGATGTTTTCATCTTAAACAGTGCCTCTTGTTTAATTATATTTTCTCTCAGACTGTATTTCCACACCCAAGAGCTGCGTTGTCTATCTTCAGTCAGCAATTATTTTATTCTCTTAATTATCTTAGTCTTTACAATCTTTTTTAGTTCTTTATTTTAAATTCACTATTCAAGATTCAAACAGGAGTTAGAACACAGGATAACATTTTCTGTTTTCTAATTTTGAGTATGAGGATGTGTTATGTTTTTCACCTCTATATATTTCTTTTTACTTTGTTTGGTTTTTGACTGAGGCAACATATTAGGTCAAAACCTTCAGGAAATAATCCAGATGGACTCCTAAATCCTGTCACTATGTTGGAAATCATAGCGGGAGACATATTAGCCATATGCATCATTCCCAAATTTCATATTTTATCTTGACCCATCTACCCATGTCATCATTACATCTTCCTGTAGTTTATCAACATCAGTGCAGTTTCACCATCTAATGAGACTAATTGCCATGTATAAACTTCAAATATTTTCTTTGTACCTCCTTTTCTAAATTCATTTCCATTTCTCATTTCTCCAAAGAAATGATAGTAAATTTTACTGGATAAATATCACTAAATACTGACTACATGCAAAGCATTAAATAGGGATAAAAGGGGGGCCGGCCCGGTGGCTCAGGCGGTTAGAGCTCCGTGCTCCTAACTCCAAAGGCTGCCGGTTCGATTCCCACATGGGCCAGTGGGCTCTCAACCAGGTTGCCAGTTCAATTCCTCGAGTCCCGCAAGGGATGGTGGGCTCTGCCCCCTGCAACTAAGATTGAACACGGCACCTTGAGCTGAGCTGCCTCCCGGATGGCTCAGTTGTTGGTTAGAGCGCGGGCTCTCAACCACAAGGTTGCCAGTTCAATTCCTTGTCTCCCGCAAGGGATGGTGGGCAGCGCCCCCTGCAACTAAAATTGAACACAGCACCTTGAGCTGAGCTGCCGCTGAGCTCCTGGATGGCTCAGTTGGTTGGAGCCTGTCCTCTCAACCACAAGGTTGCTGGTTCGACTCCCGCAAGGGATGGTGGGCTGTGCCCCCTGCAACTAGCAACGGCAACTGGACCTGGAGCTGAGCTGCGCCCTCCACAACTAAGACTGAAAGGACAACAACTTGAAGCTGAACAGAACCCCACACAACTAAGATTGAAAGGACAACAACTTGACCATTGTTCCCCAATAAAGTCCTGTTCCCCTTCCCCAATAAAATCTTTAAAAAAAAAAAAAAATAGGGATAAAAGTAGAGTATGGTCTTTACTTTCCCTTCCAGTCTAGAGGAGGCAGCCATGTAAACAATTAACCTTGATGAACAGAATAGTACCTATTAGATTCAAGTGTTGGATTGAATGTGTGTATCCCCCAAAATTCCTATGTTGAAGTCCTAACCCCCCAGTGTGATGTTATTTGGAGGTATGATGGTATTTGGAGCCTTGGGGAGGTAATTAGGTAATCAGGGTAGAGCCCTCATGAATGGGATTAGTGCCCTTTTAAGAAGAGACATGAGAGAAGAGATGTTTCTCTAGGCCAAGTGAGGATACAGTGAGAAGGTGGCTGTCTATAAGCCAGGAAACAGGCTCTCACCAGACACGATCTTCCAGCTCCTTGATATTGGACTTGGTAGCCTTCAGAACTGTGAGAAATAAATATCTGTTGCTTAAACCATCCAGTCTACAGTATTTCTGTTACAGTAATCTCAACTAAGTAAGACATTCACATTTTAAAGGAAGAGCAATGGCTTCTGACCAGGTTGACTGAGTAAACTTCCAGAGCATGAGTGAGACATTTGAGCTGAGGCTGGAATAAGAGCAGGCTTTTGATGGATAACAACTGCCTGAAGACAAAGTCCACACACCGAGTTGAGAAGAACCAAGAGTCTCAGAAATGGAACCAGAGCCCTGACCACACCAAGCCTAGAAACCACCCTATCTGTGGACTCGGTCAAGTGAGATTATGAATTTTCTTATTGTTTAAGCCAGTTTGAGCTGGTTTTCTACTTGCACTCTAATTGACATAACCTCTCTAAATCTCTCAACCGATATTTGTAATTGTCAGCTATGCATCTCCAAATGGATACCCCAATAACACCTGTGTTAGGGGTTGTCTGAGAAGTAGATGCCAACACAGGATTAGATGTGCAAGAGGTAACGTGGGGAAAATACTGGTGAGGGAAAATGGGGAGGGGGCTGGTGAGGTTGGGAAAGCCATCAAACTAGTCCACTCACCCTTCGTAAAGGACGACAGAAGGAAGGATGCAAGAGTCTTAGGTTGCTATGCAGCTCTAGGAAATTTCAGCAAGGCTGATGGAGAGTTCTCAAGCCAACATTGCTGATTAGAGGAGGAAAATTCTAAACCTGGAGGGCCTGTTCAGTATTCCTGCCAAACTCAGTCACTGGCCAGGAGCAGCCCTTGGGATGCATTACCTGGACCTGATTGACCTAATGGATGTCAGAGCTCAGAAACATCCGGGGCCCTTGGTCAGTAGCTTAAGCAAGGTGCATTTTTCCTGACTTCCACACACCTCGACCTCTACACACCCAAACTGAACTCATCTTTCCCAGCTTCCAAACCTCCCTGTCCTCCTGTACTCCCTATCTTCCTAATCTCTTAAAACAGAAATTATGTAGTCATCCTTGATTTTTTTTCCTTCTCTTCACCCTTCACATCCAATAATATCTCCTATTTTAAATGATTCTACCTCCAAAGTGTCTCTTGCACCCACCTTGCTATCACTTGCCCACTCCAGGCTTTCATCTCTTGCCTGTGCTGTTGCAGTAGCCTAAGCAGAACTCACTTCTGACTCCTAATTCAACATTCTTTTCACTACATCAAACTATTTTCAACAAGTTTATAGGTGGAAAGACCATCTAATTCATTCCTCTTCAGTCTTTGATCCACCCTAACATACCCGAGACACACCGATTTGCCACTCTCCACCCCAAATGCGAATTAACTGATGACTTCACCATGGCATTGTAGAGGGTTAAGGGCATCACCCTCTGTTCAGGGCACACCATTATCATCAGGCTGTGCCAAGTCATCTCTGGTTTTATTTATGTAGACAGTGTATTCCCAGTCCCCTGTCTGCCAATAGGTAATCATTCTAATGTGTTTGATGTGTCTCTTTATAGTCACAGGTGGTGGGATTGGGTTTTTTTTGTTTTGTTTTTAGAAAGTTGAAGATTTTATTGGTAATTATTAATAAATCATAACAACAGTTAATTTTTCTCCGTGTGGCATGAAGGATAATAAGCATGTGCAAACTTTCAAAATCAATTATTAAAGCAAAAGGTTTTAAAGTATTTCCAAATGAGAACAAATCCTAAAAGGAGAAGAGTGGATTTTAGTTGCCACAAACCTGTATTCGTTTGCAGAATTTTCTGGCTCTGAAGATGAATAGCTATCATTGGGAAGTGGCAGAATGGCCTGCAGGGATCTGACAGTCTCTTATCACCTCATCATCTCCTATCACAGAATATAGTTGGAATCTTGGGGACTTTCTCGCTCCTTTGCCGTTATGTCTTTATAAGCCTCAATGGATGCAGGTTCGAGTCCACAGATTTGATTCTCCCACCTGACTTCAGCCGCCAACTTGCCTCTTCCCTGTAAAGGAATCCCCCAGACATTGGCAGTAAGTGTCATTTTTATGAACCAAAAACATTCATAGGATAATATATGGAAAAACAAAAAATTCACTTTCAAAATTTGAAGTTGTATACATAAATTATTTATATCAATGTTATCAATGACTATTTGCTAAGGAGTAACTAATATAAAAATACCTTCTTCCAAACTTTAGCTTCACCATCATCTCTTATTTGTAATTGGGTCATAACTCATAGCAGTAAATGTTGCCTCCCTGTGGATATGAATCTCTGAGCTCCAAAAGCCAAAGGATTATTCTGTTTTTCATCTCCCTTTGGGCTTCAGCTTACTAATATTTTCATTAAACATTTAATTACTTAGCCATTAAGTGACTCTCTATTCAATGCTCAATTCAAAGCTAAACAAGTGGAAAGATTTACTATAACTCATGATAAAATACCTGGGGTTGGAATTAATCCTTAAATTACCTATATGTGTAGACATAATTTTAGGAATACATGCTAAGGAGAAAACAATTCCTTGTGTGTTGTTCTGAAAGGGAACAAGAAGACTGAAGGCAGCAAAACAGCTCTGTTCAGAGGAGGCCCCAGTGAATTAAGGTTAAAAGGATTTGCCCTTCCAGGACCCCAGGTCCCTAATTGGGACCTTCAATTCCTGTAATCCAGAAGGATTGGGACCAGACGCTTCTAGATTATTGTCAAAGCCCATAGGTGACTCATGAGGGAAAAACAATTAGTGTCCCCAAGAAACCTTCAGAAAGAAAAGAGGCATTTAATGAAACCTGATGAGGGTTCAGCCAGGGCGAGGGACTTAGTGAATATTCAGCCATTAGCAAAGGGGAGGTAAGTCTATGTATTTCCTCGTCAGTTTTAATCTCACTAAATATCAGGTTTTTCTTTCCAGAGTACATTAATTTGCTACTTTAAAGAGGACACAAGAGTGATTAGACCTGTGTTTAAGAAAGATGGTTTTCTTTGTCACGCCACAATCTTTAAAGTAAGAGTAATAAAAACACAATATACCCTGTTTCCCCAAAAATAAGACCTAGCCGGACAATCAACTCTAATGTGTCTTTTGGAGCAAAAATTAATATAAGACCCGGTATTATATTATATTATATAAGACCAGGTCTTATATAAAATTTTGCTCCAAAAGACGCATTAGAGCTGATTGTCCAGCTAGGTCTTATTTTTGGGGAAACACGGTATAAAGCTCTCAAACTTCATATACTTTTGTGCTAACACACAAAGCCTGTGCGAAGAATCTAAACTCTTCCAACCCCATTAAACTGCAAGGGCAATCCAAGCAGGGGAGATTGGTATGGAAGGAAGGTTCTGGAAATTAGGCTCCAATTTTACAGTGGTTTTTAATTTGAGTTGCACACTAATCACCAGAGGACTTTTTAAAACTACCAATGCCCGGAACCCACACGTGAAGACTACGATGTAATCCATCTGGGGATGGCCTGGGCATTGGGATTTTCAAAACTCCCCAGGTAATTCCAAAGTGCAACCAAGGACAAGAACTACTTTTCTAAAGAAAAGCCAAACAGGAGGCTGGAAGACCAGGACTACCTATATAATTCCATTCAGGACTAGCTATATAATTTTCAGGGTCCAGCACAAAATGAAAATGCGAGGCCCTTTGTTCAAACATTAAGATTTCAAGATGACAACAGAAGAGCATTAAATCAGGCATGGGCTCCGTGTGACTGCACCAGTCACTCACCCATGAAACCAGCCTGGATTCCATTCTTTACTAAACTACACTAGTTTACTTTTTGGAACAAGTCTCTTTGGAATGGCTAGGAAATATGTCATCTTTTCTCAATGTGATGTTTACTGTGTCTCTAACACCCCACAGATAACTAATCCCTGCACAATATTATTGTCTATTTAAACAACTTGATTTGTCTTGAAAGCTCCCTCACTTTGTCAAGACTAATAATAAAAGGCTGAACTGCAGAACCAATGTGCAGAGACAGTTGGGACTTGCACTTCACATCCCCATCCACAATAGGAAAAACATCTTGCCTATGAAAAACTAACTCTGAATGAAGGCTTCTTGGCCTAGAAAGAAAAACAAAACAAAACAAAATCTCTGAGTCTGGAATAGTCAGTCTCTTTTAAAACCTTACTAATTTTCACATGCCTGCCCCAAACATCTGGCAATTATCACACTACAAATTTTCTTAGCCAACATCCACAGTAAAGATTCAAACTTTCAAGCCTCAATTTACTTATTGTTTCTTTTCTATTTACCAATTAGTGATTTGAAATTTTTATTGTAACTTCAAGGAAAACCTAATAATCAAAATAGCATAGAAACTCCCTAATTGCAAATTTTAGCAACTCCTCCCTTCAGGTTAAAGCATTGCTACCCTTTCTCTCCCACTGCGGGGGGGGGGGGGGGGGGGGGGCGGGGGGGGGCGGGGGCATCCCGTTATACAATGTTAGGAGAGCCCTCTGGTGGCCAAATCAAAATTTTAACGTTGGCAAATTCGAATAAATGGAGCACAATAGAAGATTCCCAGAAATGTACAATTCCAGAAGAGGCAGAGCTTCCATGCCCTACCTCTCCTCATCCAGCTTGTCCTCTTTTATAGCCACTACTATTGGAAGTACTAGGGGAAGATCTGAGATTAGATTAGAGAGAAGAAGCTGTGAAAACCAGGGCCTGATTTAGGAAGGGAAACTCAGTCAGATTCCTAGTTAGATCTCTAGATGCCCACTCATCTCATGCCAACATACACCACACACACACATACACACACACCACACACCCTCAGCCTCTACCCAACAGTTCTAACCCTCTCTGTCCTTCCCATTTTCATTTTGCAATGCTCTGCTCTCTGAGATCCATTTGGGTTAGTAAACATCCTTTTAAAAATGCAAATATCTCTGGATTCCAGAGTCTACATAATAGATCATTGGTTCTCAAAATTAATTTCTCAAACCAGAAGTATGAGAGTCACGTGGGAATCTATTAGAAATAAAAATCTTAGAGTCCCTCTCAGATCTACTGAATCAGAAACTCTAGGGTGAGGGCCCAGTAATCTGTTTTAACAAGCCCACCAGACAATTCTGATGCATATCAAAGTTTGAGAAACACTGATTTATGCTGTGGGCTCTTCTTTTTTCTCATGATTTTTATTTATTTTTATGTTTTAATAAATTTGCAGATATTTAAGGTGTACAACATGATGTTTCAATATACATAGTAAAACGATCACTATCACCAAGCTAACTAACATTTTCATCTCATCATATAGTTGCCATTTTTTGAGTGTATGGTGAGAGCACCTGAAATATACTTGCTTAGCAAATTTCCAGTTACAATACAGTATTTTAACTGTAGTCATCATGCTGTCCATTAGACCTCTAGATTTATTCATCTTACATAGTTGTGACTTTGTACCCTCTGACCAATATCTCCCAGGGCCCCCATCTTCCCGCCCCAGGTTCATCCATGTTGTCACAAGTGGCAGAATCTCCTGATTTTTTTAAAGCTGAATAACATCCTACTCTATTGGCTCTTCTGGTGAAATAGATTTCATTTGAGGTGCCCAATCTAAATGTAATTCAAGGAGTTTGTTAAAAATCCAGACTTCCCGATTTCCAGTCCCCATCCTTGGATATTCCGATGCACAGTAGGTCTACAGTGGGATCCAGAAATCTGTTTTTAACAAGCAGTCCAAGTGATTCTGATGCAGGTGGTGCAAAGGCCATATTTCCCACATCATATAGTGGTGGGGTGGGTGATTCCAGAACGTGGAGTATATAAAGAGTATGTTGGACTTGAGTGGGAACCACAAGATGGGAAGCCTGAGGGTCCTGGGTCCTTGAGAAAAGGATACAGAAAGGGAAGTTGGCACTAGCCAAATATAAATTTTTCTTGTTTTAAATGTTTTGCCTAGAGTGGACTCTGCCTCATAAAAGCAGAAAAACTCTACTTCCTTCCCATTTCATATCACGGCTCCTTCCCTCCAAGCCTCAGAAATCGGGTTGGAGTTATCACAAAAGTCATTATGGCTTAATTGAGCTTTTGTTGAGTACTCAAAGAAACTAACCATCTTATATGATCTTTTTAATAGGAATGTGTTCTGATTTACAATCAAAGATTTAAAAGAAACTTTTGGAACACTACCCATTTGTAAGTTATTGGCTGATTCATTTAATTTTTCATATTTTTTTCCTGAACTTATTATGGGTATCTCAAATAGTGACTAGAAAAGTTTTACAGAGCATGAATGCCAGACTAATATTTAATTTGATTTAAAGTTTAGAATATACAATTATTGATTTATATAGCCCTCAGATTTACTAAATAGTAGTCTTTTTTATTGCTTGCTGTGTCCCACAATATATAATAAAAGGCAGCTACATACATTATTGTATAATTAAAGTATGTGTTATTGGTCTACATTAATATTACAAACATACACAGTGAATTATATTATCGTCTCATATAGTATGCATATGTTACATGTACATTACATAATATAGTATAATGCATATATACATTAAATCAATTTAAAAACAAACAGTATCATAAGATGTTACATAGCAGTACAGTCTGTTTTTACCACCCTCACACTGAAGAGATTAGAAGGATATGAACATCAGGTCCCTTTACTCATACCCCTTATTCAAAACAATATTTGAAAGGAATATCGGATATAAATTTCAAAACCTTTTAAACATATCTTATGGATTTTTCCCCAGAGAGTTCCAAAACTTGAATGTTAAAGAAACCTATAGCCAAATACTAGATTCTGAATAGTAAATGTGGCTTGTGGATTCCAAAGTGGATCAGATGAAGAGTGGACTAGCTTAAGGCCACTCCCTCACCTGTCCTGCAAAAACCAATTCAAAGCAACCTCATCTCCAATATAGGTGGAAATCATTTTATTCTAAAACAGCAACCCAGAATTATGAGCCTAAAATACTTCCTGTTTGTGCCCCATGTGGACCTCTGATTTTTACCTCTTCCCATAAGCCTGCTTCCTGCCACACCTCCTGGAAGAGGCAACAAGGAGAGGGCCCTCACTGGGCTTTCACTCAAGGAGTTTGTGACTTCATTTGGGACGAAGTTGGGTATGACTCAGTAGGAGGAAAGCCTGTATTCCTGATCCACCTGGCCAAGCCAACCCGTCCTTCCCTGGGAATGCTATAGCAACCCCTTTCCTCTTGGACTACATCCAGCCAACACCCCCTATGATAGAAACAACTGCTGCTTTACACTGATCACACCCCTTAGCATTCCCAACTTAGTTTCTGTTCTGAGTGTTAAAGGTCCCTAAGTGGATATTTTCATGTGGAATCTGCTTTTTTTCCCTTGGTCTTTTGAAACATCCATAAACACCTAATAACTTTTCTTACCAGAAATACTGTAGCAATTGTAAAAAAAAATAAAAAATAAAAATAAAAGAAAGAAAAAGGAATTTTTAAAAAGGGAAGAAAAAAAAAAAAACAACTCAAATGCAATTCAGTGCTTTGGAGCCTCCCTCTCCTGCCTCCATTCCACCCTTCCAAAAAAGGTTTTCAACAGCTAAGGCCATTCCAGAAGTTTGTCAGGCCAACCAAAGTCACAAAACAAAACAAAAAACCCAGGGCATTTAGGTAGTAAATCCCATATTTCTCAAGAGCACTCCCAGGAAAGCCTCAATAACTTTTATTGAAAGCAAAAGCATTCCCTTATAAGATGGGAGATGAATAGCACTTCAGAGATAAAGTAGGTCTTTTCATTCAAGAAGTAAATGGAGCTAGGAATTAAAAGCTTTAGAAGGCCAAGGAGGGTAAAGTCTAAGAATTCAGTTTTTCAGCACAAGCCAAAAGATAATAGGCGAGTCCCAGCCGCCTCAAAGCGGGATCTCCCTTCTTGCTACAGAGCAGCAGCACCACCTCGTGTGCAAAATCTTACTGTTTCGTTCTGTTTCCTCAACGACCAACTGGAAGCCTACACTGTGCACTCCCGAGATGAGAGCTGTCATCCATCTCTGCACGTCCAGGGTATCCCAGCCTTCAGAACAGGGGTTGGCACGTGGTAGAGACTCAACAAATGACTGACAAATGGAAGGACTCACTGGAACTTGTAGATGGGAAAACAAACCAGCCATAACATCAATATTAAATGTTTTCCACCAACTAGCTCTGTAGATTGAATTGCAAGATTTACCATTAGAATTTGATCAAATATAAGAAATTAAATCAAATTTGAAATACAAAGGTACGTTGATGTAACTATAAGTTTCAGGGGTCGAAAATTAAGTGATTCCTAATTGAGGTATCTGAAGGATAAATTATGACATAAATGAGAATTTCTTAGGTAATCCAAGCCCTAACACAAACAAATGCACCAGAGTCATCCTACAAATGCTCATAAACCTAAATTAAATCCCGTATGTCATATCAGTAGGCAGAGGTATTTGGGGGAATCTTACAGTGACAACACAATCAAAGAGCACTCCTCTCCACCCAGCTTCTTTCTGGAGTCTTCTGTAGTGCTCTAACATTCAGAAAGTAAATAAAACAGATTTATTAAATGTCATCCAGTGGAGAGTTTTGCCTGATACAACAAAGAAATTACAGCCAATTCACACACACCCTTCATCTGTTGAGAACCACAGCACTGAATTCAGCAAGCCAAAGAAACTTTAACAAAATTATACAGACCTCAGCCTCCAAGAACAGTCTCTCCATCCAAAACTCTTACAAAGTCCAAGTCCAGAAAACAACTGTGACTAATTCTGACTAAAATAAAAACCAGCTGTCTGAAGCACTATAATTAACTATATATAAAATGTTAAGAACAATGCTCTGTGACTTAAGTAAGGACAGAGAAAGGTACAGGACATAATTGCAGTGAGGAGAGGTGAGTTTGAAAATAACTCTAGCCCACTTCTGACTCTCAAAATTCTACTTTAACAGTTAAAAGGGAATACTCTCTGATCTACTGATTTCTGACCAAAAGCCTTCAAAGGTAACAATCATTCTGATTGGGATTTGATGATAAAAATCATATGCATGGCATCATTACAAAGCCCTGATTACTGAAACAAATACACCAATGTCCTGGAAACAAAATTTTTGTATTTCATCATAGATGAAAATAAAAATCTTCATCTGTTCAACTTACTCTTAGTCTGTAAAGAATATGAGATTTATGCAGTGCCCCTTTGTGTTTCTATAATTAATTATTATTTTCCCTTTTAAAGGTGCCAATTAAATCTTAGAGAACAGATACCTTTTGGAATTTCAGGAGGAGGGAAATAAAAGGGTAAGAGTGAGGCTTAAAATGCAGCTGTGTCTGCAAATTTAATTCTTTTAGAATTGGGCATTTTTACAATTCATATTAAAATAACCATTCACCATGAGACAGCACAGTGAAGAGAGACTGTACTAAGACATCTGGTGATATCAGCAATGTCACCCTAAAACATACTCAGAGCTCCAGCACCAGCGATGGGGCAACTTTGCGTCTGTTTTCTTCAAATTTTTGGAAATTGAAGGCACACTAGAAATGCTGAGGTGCTATGTGGACATTTATTTATTTTCATAGCAGCTCTGGAAAGTAAATTGGAATAACTAACTCCCTCCCTTTCCCAGATGAGGAAATCAAGACACAGTGAATTCAGAAACGCGAATCAGGATCACACCAGGCAGGACCGAGACTGGCACGTGTGGAGCCTACTTTTCAGTCAAGTTGAGGGTCTCTTGTATACCTAGCCCTCTGCTAGGCACTGTGATGTGAAAACCAAATGTAAGATTCAATCCCTGCCCACAGGAAATGGAACCTAGTTAGGAAGAAAATATACACCCATGAAACGCTTCTGAGCAACAGATCATGATATACACTTTTAAAGTACTTACAAAGTTGTGTGTCTCTGCAGGTACACCTGCACTTTGTCACCACCATCAGGACTAAACAGGACTGAGTACTTGGATGAAATAGGACACCTGAAAGTTGAAGGATTTACATGGTTTCTGAACAAACCATCTGAAGAGCAAAGCAATTCCACTAGCACTCAGTCAGTTTCAGAGAAGAAGGATATTCTCTAGTTCCGTGGTTCCTAAATGGTCGTGTGCTAAATGTAAGAACCACAGGGGCTTGCATTCATTAATGAAAACTGGTTAACATCGATTAAAAGCTTGCCATGGGCCAGACCCTATATTAAGCATGGTAAGCACTTTATACATAGTACCTTATTTAATCTTCACTACAGACAAGAAACTGAAACAAAGTTGCCCAAAGTCATACTGCCAGGACTAGAAAGCGAGTCATCAGCCCCTAGAGGCCATGCTCATAAAATATAGCACAGTCGCTTCCTTACCCAGCTGTACATTTGTGTCACCTGGAGAGCTTAGAAAACAAACAACAACTTGTGCTGGGTCCCTCACCAAACCCAAAGAATCAGAATCTCTGGGAATAAAGTCAGAGCACTGATTATCCTTTCAAGTCTTGCCCAGGTACTTTTAATGTGCAGCCAGCGTTGAAACCACAGCTATTTCATACACCCAGAGACCCTAGGATGGGGCCTGGAGTCTTTAGCTTCAATGATCAGCAGAGCTGGTTCTAATACAGGTGGTCCACCGTCACAATTTGAAAAACAACAGAAAAACTAGTCTGGAGCAGTGCTTCTTAAACTTCAGCACACATCCAAATTAACTGCAGGGTGGATTGAGACAGTTTCCTGGGCCCTACCTCCAGTTTCTGATTCAGGAAGTGTGGATGGGGCCTAAGACTCTCCATTTCTAACTAATTCCCAGGTGATGCTGGGGATACCAGTCTAGGGAGACCACACTTTAAGAACCACTTTGACCTTTTGAAAAATCACAGAGGGAAAAGACAAGGAGGTATACAGTCATTTGGGTGTCCACGTGTGTGTCTATTACACGTTTGAGGGAATTTGTTCATCCTTTCTTTTGATAAACATTCGTAAGATTCTACAATGCGCCAAACACTGTACTAGACTCTGAGATTTGAATATGTATCCTGGTCTCAAGGACCTTATGACCTACCATCACAATTACATGCTGTGACTAAAGAACATAAGGGTCCGTGAGAACCCAAATAAGGAAGCGCTCAATTATGCAGGAGAATGGGCAGAGGTTAGAATTCAAGAAAGACTTACTTCAGAGTGGTAGTGATGCTTGAGTTGAATGTTTGCAAGTGAAATAGCAGCTGCCTGGATTGACAGGGTGGGGAAAGGCTTTCCAGGTTGCCTTGGAAATTTAAAGCCACAATAAGGCTGTTGCATGGTGTCCAAGGCGGGCATGGTAAAAGTTAAGGCTGAGCAAAGAACTGACCATGGAGAATGGTGAGAGGAGTTTAAGCTTTATCATGCAGACAATGGGAAGTCCTTGCATGGTTTTAAAATGGAGAGTAACATGATAAGATCTTTATTTTAACACACTCTCTCAAGTTGTAGTACAGAAAACAGAGAAATAGGGACAAGATCTGAGTCAGGGAGACAAGTTAGGAGACAGTCCAGGCAAAAGACAATTAGGGTGTGAACTAAGACACTAGCAGGGGATGTGAAGAAAATAGGATAGACATCTTAGATTTGGGGGAGGCAAAATCAACAACAAATAGGATGTAAGACTTAGAATGACCCCCAAGTTTCTGGCTTGGGTGACTGGTGGACCAGGCAGCTGTCACAAGTTAGAAAAGAACAAGAGTGAATTTGGGGAAATAAAAGAGTTAATATTTATGGGGATATATATATATATATATATCACTGTCCCAAGTGTCTTACATACTTTATCTCAAAAAACTTGAGCAATAAATACAATCACTCTCATTTTACAGATGAGGGAACCATGCTTGAGAGAGGTAATTTGCCCAGGTTGCACAGAGGATAAGTGGTAGAGCTGAGATGCAAAGCTAGGTCCATTTAGCTACATCAGGGATCAGAAAACTTTTTCTGTAAAGGGCCAGATAGTAAATATTTTAGGCTTTGTGGGCCATTTGATCTCTGTTGCAACTACTTATCTCTGTCATTGTAGAGGAAAGCTATAGCCAAACATAAACAATAACATAAACAAATGGGTGTAACTGCATTACCATAAATCTTTCTTCATAAAAATTATATTTCATGTAATTTTCATGTGTTATAAAATATTCTACTTTTGATTTTTTCCAACCATTTAAAAATGTAAAAACCATTCTCAGTTCTCTGGCCATACAAAAAGCAGACAGCAGACCATACTCGGACCACAGACCTTTGTTAGCTGACCCCTGAGCCATACTCAGGGGTACTACTTCTGAGAAAGATTCCTTTTGGTTTTGGAATGCTGTGTTTAGAATGCCTGTGGAATGTCCAGGTGGAAATGTCCTGTTGGCAGTTGCATAAATGGATCTGGAGTTTGAAAGAGATATGTGGGCTAGAGACCTGAATTTGAGAGTCACTCACATACAGGTGTCTAAATATAGAAGTTAAAAGAGTCAATGAGATTACCCAGGGAACAACAGTAGCATGAGAAAAGAACAGGACTATGGCTGACACCAAATTTAAGAGCATAGAAGAGATGAAAAACCCAGAAGCGGAGACTAAGAAGAATAAGAGAAATAAGAAAAGAACTGGAGGAGAGTATTGTCACAGAAGCCAAAGAGTCACAAGGAAGGGAGAATGGTCAGCAGAAGTAACTGTAGCTGAAAGGTCAAGAGAGACCTGAGAACCATGGAGATTCCAAGGGACGTGGCAATTAGAACAATGGTTGCCTGGGCCAAAGCAGTTTCAGGGAAGTGGTGGGACTAATGTTTCATGCAGTGGATTCAAAAACAAATGTGAGATAGGAAAGAGAGAAAACAGGGATCGTTTATTTTTTTGAGAAAGTTGGCACTAAATGAATGAGATCGATAAGGAGGTAACTAGAGAGACAATTAGCTACCCAGAAAAGGACATCCTGAAGGCAGCTCCTCCCACAAGTTATCTGCCTTTTCTGAGTCAGGGGGCTTCTGGGACATTCAGGCAACTGGTATAGATGAGGACATAGCCATGCAGGCTCCTGGTGGAGTGACCTGGTGTGGGGCTTCCTCCCCTGTGAACTGGACTCAGGGGTGAGGACCAGAGGCAGTGGATACTTGGAAGAGCTTTCAGCAAATTATGGCTCCTGAGATAACCTACCTGGACCCCAGAAGTGAGTATGCTGGTCTTCCTGGACCCCAAAAGCCAGGAGAGAGCCAATGGTAAGGCTAATTTTTCCTGACCTCCAAGCTAGGAAGGCAGAGAGCAGAAGGCCTCCTCCAGGGGCCTCAGGAGAGGCTGGTTGCTGGGCCAAAGATCCATTTGCTTTGCACTTCCTGCAGAATTCCTGCCATTTAAGAATACACCAGCAATCAGGCTTGAGCACCAAACAAGACCAAGAGAAACATAATACCTTACCTATAGTAGTCCAGCAGCCAGAACAAGGCGGAACTGGTAGGGTAATTAGAATGCAAGCCCAATGACACAGAACTGCTCCAGACAAAAGGAAAAGTGAGAGGGGATGCAGATATTTATAAGGCTATATACATGAGCTGAGAAGTTGAAAGCACATCCCTAAATGGCCTCATTTATGTGTGCGTTTTTGCAGGGAGAAGGGGGTGATGTGATAGAACACATGAAGAACTGCTGGATGAAATCAGACCTCAACAAATGTATTATATCAAAATCTTCCTATGTTAAGAATCTGTAAAAAGGGGGTGGAGGGAGGTGTTCAATAGTCCTATAGGGCATTCCCGGATTGTTCCGGCAGTCTCTGGAGTGATTCAGATGTTTTATACTTTTGTGAAAAATGAGATTAGGCAGCAAAGGGACCATTTATCCAACCCTAAGCCTACTCCACTTAGACCTTGAAATCCCCAGGGCTACCCACAGTAATACCTTTGGGGGTACCCCCATTCGTCAGGAACCCTGCTTTTACAAACTCCACCTAATGCCATAAAATTTACCGGACATACCAGGTGGAAAAGAAGCTTTCAATGTCTGAAGAAAAGACAGAACCAGTCAGTCTGTCGGTAACTTTCCCTCCCTCACTTAGCGTTGCCTCCATTTCTGCACAAAAGACAAGCATTCCAGTGTGTCTGAGAACCTTAGCCAGTGGCACCAAGGCTGACTGGGCTTCTTTCAAAAGTTTCTTAATTACTTGACCTCCACCAAGTAATGATACGGTGTTACAGGTTAGAGCAAGAAACTTATAAACAGTCCCTCTGGTTCTTGATGGCACTATTCAGCAGGGTAATCTTGGGCAGCTTCTAAAACGTTCTGTCTCAGTTTGCTGCTCTGTGTACCAGGAAAACAATCATATTCACTTCACAGAGAAGATGCAAGTCTTAATTAACGTTTGCAAAACACTTTGACATCCTCTAATGAAAAGTGCCATATCTAAGCGACATATAATTAGAGGCAGGTTTGTCCCTATGATCCTCCTGAGAGAAGAAAGTCACATAGAAGCAATAATTTGCATGTCTATCATTGTTGCTCATGCACTGATCAAATTCTTGACAAATACACATATATCATCATCCTACCTTTCTGGTTAAGAAAGCAAGTCTTTAATAGCTAAAAATAAAACATAGAATTACCACATCACCTCCTACTTCTCCAACCAAGGACACATTTTCCTCTTCTGTCAGAGCAGCTAATGTGAGATCCTGTCCAGCTCACTTAAATGCAGCAGGCGGGCAAGAACCCAGACCCAAAGTGGTAAATGACTTGCCCAAGGTCAGTCTGATTTGGCTAAAGACACATTGACTCAAATGCTATAGCTCTAATTCTTCTCTCTCAAAATAGTCTGAACTGATGAATCGTCACCAAAAATAATTTAAAAGGCAGAAGGAATATCTTTTCTTTTTTTTTTCCTGGTTGGAATATCAGACTTTTCTGAAAGAGAAGTTTATTCTTTATGCCAACCAGGGGATAAGGACTCCTGAAATGTCCCAATTAAGTGGATATGAGCCAATGACTTCTCTTCCAAAATATTTTAGGTTTGCAAGTAATGTCCCTTCCATATCTGGGAAAGAGCATTTCTAAATACATAGCAGAGTTCTCATATTTTCTCTGGAAGCCTTCCCCAAACTGTTTCATAATAGGTAACTTGCTACTAAAGCCCATTCCATTCCCTCAAAGCAAAACTCTCATAGAAAGTTCAGCTGTTTGGTCCCAAAGACCACAGCATATGGACAGATCTGACACCAAGGCATCCTCTTGAAAATTTCTACATTCTTATATTTAATGACCAATTTATGTACTTTTCCATCAAATACAGCTTTGTAAGATATTAAGTTATTTAATTTAATTTTATATGCTCATCCAAAAAATTGTCAAAGAACTGTGATTTTGCTACGAAAACACCATGATGTATAGAGAGCAGCTACTGAGAGGCTGGTTCATTTTCCTCCAAGGTAAATGTCTCTCACCACAATAGCACATTTTACAAGATTCCTGCAAGAAAATTTCTGAGATGGGAGTTAAATGATAAGAATACAGTATTTACCTCATTTCAATACCTTTTCCTTATATTGCAAGGTGTAAAACTTAAATAAAGGCACTATATTTATTTGTATATGGTAATGTGGGAAATATCCCATTATTGAGTTATTTTTTAGTTTTTAATATAAAATATATTAAAATTTTTTCCAACAGAAAGTTTTAATTTTTTTTGGAGGGGGGTTATTGAGGAAGGAGACTCTAGATGGAAAATTGCTCATTTCTAGAAAAGAAAACTTAGCATAGTACTCCCTTGATAATCCACATAATGTGTTTTTACTCCAGTGAAATGAAAATAGCATTAATTATAAATACATTTACATTACTCTACACAATTACTCTACACAATTTTTTTAAAAATCCCGATTAAATGGTATAATAGCCTTGAAATATACAATTGGCTTTTTTATTATTTAATCCGGAGGTTGGCAGCACCAACCACAAAGCAGAGCCAACTACATCCTGTCACAAGAAGGGCACCATAACTTCACGCTCATGGTGAGAATCATGTGTGGAAAGCAAACCTGGTAACAAAAACCAGGCTTGGAATGCATGTAGTGCCTGGTATTGCTTTTCCAGAAAGGTTTTTATTATAATAATTAATAGTATTTTTCAAGGAGAGAAAACAGGACAAAGGGAGCAACAACTACAACAAAAAAACCACCTTTGCTATTGGGCAAGAATATGAGAAATGCTATTGGGGGTGGGGGTGGGGGGAACCATGAATGTGTGGAAGTGACATTTGAGCCAAGTCTTAAAGGATGAGAAGAGGTTTGAAGGGGAGGAAGGTGGGGAGGAAAGAGTCTGCTCCAGGATATTGAACCAACAGCCTGGTGTGAAAGGAGTAAGGGCAGAGGGAGTGAAGTGAGAAGAAATGAGCCTAGGGAGTTGGCCCATATTGTGAAGAGCTGTGTGAAAGATAGAGGTGTGATAGGGCGTGATGGTTAATTTTACCTGCCAACTTGACTGAGTCATGAGGTATCCAGATATTTGGTTGAACATTTCTCAGGTGTGTCTGTGAGGGTGTTTCTGGATGAGATTAGCATTGAATCAGTAGACTGAGCAAAGCAGATGCTGCTTTAATGTGGGTGGGCCTCATCCAATCAGTCGAAGGCCTGAATAGAACAAAAAGGCTGATCCTCTCTCAGGTAAAAGGGAACTCCTCTTGCCTGAGGAGCCGGGACATCTTTTTGGTTTGTTTGTTTATTTTTTGCCTTTGGACTCAGAGTGAAACATTGGCTTTTCTTGGATCTTGAGCCACGGCTTTCAGATGAAAACTACACTATCAGCTTTCCTAGGACTCCACTCCAGCTTTCCAACAGCAGATCTTGGAACTTGTCAGCCTCCATAATTGCATGAGCCAATTCCTTATACTAAATCAATTAATAAACCAACCAACCAATCAATCCTACTGGTTCTGTTTCTCTGCAGAACCCCGACTAAGAACACATGGAGGAAAACATTCAAATGTCCCGCTTCACATTTCTCTCCCTCAGTTGCCTTCTGAGGACAAGTCTGTGATGACACTTGGATTCTTTGATGTGTTGCCAGGGCTAATAGGTAAAGCTGAAAAATCAAGGGAGGGAGAAGGGAACAGATTGATTTACCAAAATGGTGGCGTGAAACTTCTCTTGAAGAAAAGATCCAACCCAAAGGCAGAAGGAAGAGGATGAAAGAAAGGTGGACAGAGTTTTGAGGAGGAGTTCACAAAGAGAGATGGGGGGCAAATGTAGCTGAATATATGACTTTAGAGAGAAAGCTGTGCAAAAAGGATTGGGGGTAAGTTTTGCTGTGAGCTGTACGTGGCCATTCTCCCTGTGCTCAAGCAGCTCCAATAAATACCATCACCGTTTTTTGAAGTCAGATTCATGAGAAAACTCACCATGTGGAGGGAGGCCTTAGGGAGGGAGCAAAACAGAACAATTTTATTTAAACTTTTCAAAATAAGCCCTTCGGTAGAGATGAAAATACAAGTAGAAAGGAAAATAAACTACTCACCCAACTCCTTTCACGAAGAGCTGTGTGTTAGCCAGGATGACATAGCAGAAACTCAGTAAACAGTGTCTTAATTAAATATGAGATTTTGTTCTCTCCCATGACCATAAGTCCAGAGATTGATAACCAGGGCAAGTGAAGCAGCTCAACAAAGTCTCAAGGCTGTGCTGCTGTTTCCTGCTCTGCCATTTACCTCCAAGGCTACAAGATGGCTTGTGAACCATCTGTCCAAGCAGGAAGGAGAGGAAAGGGCGAAGGGTAATGCCAGCTGAGTCTGTCCCTTTCTATCAGGAAATCATAGTTTTCTCCCAAAGCCCCATATGGCCTATGTACATTTTATTGCCTTTAAGAAACCCTTAAGAAAATTAATACTTTATCTGGGTTCTGTTGGTAAGGAAAAGGAATGAATAGATACTGGGTAGGCAAGCGGCAAAGTCTGCCACATACAAAATACTTACTTGGAAGAAATCTCTTGATTAGCTAAGGCCTGAGTGGGCATCAAGGAGGGCAGAATTGCCCTGAGTGAGAGGAAGAGAAGAAATAATTTAATTGCTCCCAAGGTAGACAGGGAGCAACTGAGAGGAAGGGAGAAGAGCCAGCAAGATGACTTAGGATAATGCACATTCATGACTCCTCACTTTGATTCCCTCTGAACCTTCAGTAAAAGGGTACAACCCCTCTCACTCCTCCAAACAATAATAAAACACTTGATGCTAGTGGTTTTCTTGTGGAGACCAGAAGAGTATGGAATTCTGCCTCCAATATATCCTGGGCTGGAATATAAAAATCCTTCTAGGTTTTGGTAGCATGGATTCAGGGAAAATCAGAATGTAAGCCACCAGAAATCCTAGGAAAGTTCCATGGAAGTGCCTTACTCAACCACACACACACACACCAAATGCACACACCCCAACAGACACCACACACACACACACACACACACACACACAACCACACCAAACATACACACCCAAAAACCAACCCACAAACAAACAAAAAACCCACATTAGCATTATATCAACTCTCACCAGAACTCAATTTCAAATTTTCAACCTACTGCAATGAATCATTTAATGTCACTGTTTTCTTCAACTCCAAATCAAAATCAGGAGGCATACTGGTGACTACCAGCTATCTCCTATGAATGGAATAATATGTGGAATTTAGTATAACCTCTTTTCTTTGCTTAGAAATGCTCTCCTTTGCTGGACACATAGGTGATGCTCCATCAACACTTACCCCAACACAAACTTCCCTTTGTTTGTGTTCTGCTGCTATGTGGCAAACTACCACAAATTTAGTGCCTTAAAACATCGCACATTGATTATCTCACAGTTCCCTTGGATCAGGAGTCCAGACACAGCTAGATCCTGTGCTCAGAGGATCTTCTGCTCAGAGTTTCACAAAGCTGCAATCCAAGCATTGGCCAGGCTGCAGTTTCATTTGGAAGTTCGACTGGGCAAGAATCCACTTCCAAACTCTTCAGGTGTTGGCAGACTTCATGTCCTTGTGACTACATGGGCCCTGGCTTTTTGCTAGCCAATTGCTGGAGGCCTCTTTCCGGTCCTAGAGGCTACCCATAGTTTTTTGACATGTGGGCTTTCTCAGTATGGCTGTTTATTCATCCAGCAAGGAGAATCGCTAGCTCCAGTCTGCTAAGATGGAGTCTTACACACTGTAACATAACTGCAGAAGTGATATCCCATCACCTTTACAACATAACATAACCTAATCATGAGAGTGGCACCCCATCATCTTTTTACATATACACGTTAGAAGCAAGTCACAAGCCTGGCCTCCACTCAGGGCATGAACACTGGGAGGTGGGAATCATTGGGGGTCACCTTGGCATCTACCTGCCACACAATTCATATCATAGCATACAAATTGCCAACCAGATGAAACCTTTTATATAGCAGAGTTCGGAAAAAGGCCTCAAGCACTTCTCCCTCATACACGTACCACACACATCCTGTATAATATCATGGAGTTTAAGAGAATAGTGTATAGTGTTAGACTCCTGGTATCTGAAATATCTATCGCTACCACAACTACCTCAAAACTTAGTGGCTTATTACAAGAACCATTTTTAACTTGCTCGTGAGACTGTGGGTTAGTATTTGGACAAGGCACAGCAGAGACAGCTTATCTTTTCCCTGCCTGCTGGGGCTTGAATGTCCAAGACCGCATCTTTAGTCACACATCTGGAGCCTCAACTAGGATGGCTCAGGTGGCTAGGGCTGGCTGGAACACCAATGGGGGTCATGTTTGTGGGGCCTTGGTTCTTGCTTGCTGGATTTCTCAATTCCTTCTGTTTCAGGGCCTCTCCCTCTCCATGTGGCATCTCCACATCATCTCTCCATGGAGTCTCTCAAGCAACAGAGCTGGACATTTTACAGGGGGGCTGTACTCCTACAAGCAGGCCATAGACGCAGGTAATTTCCTTAAGGCCTGGGCTTGGAAGTCCCAGAAAGTCACTCTGCCACATTCTACTACTCAAAACCAGTTTTTATGCCTCCATTGTCTGTATCTTGTCCTATTACACTGGCTTGAATCCAATATTGAAATATTGGATTCAATAGTGCAATATTGAACACAAATAGTAATACTGTGGATACTTCTCTCATTTCTGATTTTAAAGGCAGATGAAGAGGCACCCTTCCATTTCTATTTACTGAGTGTTTATTTCTAATGATGAATGCTTTTTCTGCAACTTTTGAGATGATCATACGGATTTTTCTACTTTCATGTATAAATATGGTGAGTTTTCCCACATTTGTCAAACCATTCTTGCATAACTGGGACAAATCCAACTTGATTGTAATTTATTATCTTTTTAGACGGTTTTTTCAATTTGCTAATATCTTCTTTGGGATTATTATATTTATATTCATTAGTGAAATGGTCTTGTAATTTTTCTTCCTCATAGGTGTTCTTTATTTTATTTTGAATGTTATACTGGCCTTGTAGAACTCATTGGGTAATATTCTCTCTTTTACTATTGTCCTAAATAATTTGTATATTTTATCTGTTCTTTAAAGATTAGAACTTTCCCATAAAACTATCACTTTTCTCTGTGGGGAGATTTTAACTGTTGTTTCAATTACTTCAACTACTGTAATAGTATAAGACTATTTAAGCCTTTTATGTCTTTCAGTAAATTTTTTTTCCCTAGGGTCTTGTTTCTCACCCAAATTTGCAAAATTGCTGACACACAGCTGTTGGTATTGTTCTCTTATTGTTTAGTGTTCTCCTATTTTTTAATCTCTGCTTTATCTTAGTTATGTTCCCCTTTTCATTAATAAAATTATTCCCTTCTTTCTTTTGCTCTTCATGTGTCTTATCAGTGGTTTGTTTATATTGTTCATTATTTTGAAAAATCAACTTTAGCTTTGTTGGTCTATATTGAATCTTTGTTTTCTATTTCATTTTTGTATTTTCCTTCTATATTCTTTGGATGTATTTTTTTATTTTTACCAATGTCTTAAAATGGACATTTATTTCATTAATTTTCAGATTATGCTAAATTTCCTAGAAGCATGATTTTTTCCATCCCACAGGGTTTCTAAGTAGTAATTACTATTCAGTGCTAGGTATTTTTTTTAACTTCTATTTAAAAAAAAAAAACACTAAGAGTTATTTAGCAAAATGTTTTATAGATTTTGAAATATGCAGGGACTTGAAATTTTTATGTTGTTGTAATTAACTTCTAACTTAATTGCATTGTGTTGAGAGATTGTTGTGTATATAATTAGTCTTGGAAATTTATTGAGGCTTTTTTAATGGCCTAGTTCATGAATAATTTTTGAAAATATTATAAAAATGCTTGATAAAAAATAAAATATATATATTCTCTAATTGTTGGACACAAAACTATATTGGTGCATTAGATGAAATGTACTAATTGTGCTGACACTTTTTTTGTATCTTTGCTGCTTTATATATGCATAGTCTAGCAACAATTAAGAGCAATTGCTCGAAATCTCCCACAATAATGATTGATTTACATATCATTTCTTTCTGTAGACTTGCTTCATATATTTTGAAGCTATTTTATTCAGTGCATACATGCATAAAATCATTACATGTTCATTATACTATCACCTCTTCTATCCCTAAAAATATTTTTTGTCTTAAAGCCCATTTTATCTGATAGTAATATAGCCACACTAGTTTTCTTGTGGCTTTTGCCCAATGTTTCTTTTCCATCCTTTGCTAAGTGTATCCTTTATGTTTTAGATGTATCCCTTATAAACAGTATATCTGGATTTTTTTGTTTAACATAGTAAATGGTTCAAACAGCAGTAGCCTTTTATATTTTTCCCTTCTCTTTTTTCAGCTTTATTGAGGTATAATTGACAAAGAAAATTGTAATATATTTAAAGTGTACAGCATGATGATTTGCTATACATATACGCTGTGAAAGGATTCCCACCATCAAGTGAATAGCTATCAAATATTTTCAAGCCATATATCTGATAAAGGACTACTATTTAAAATATATAAATAACTTATACAATTCAAAAGCAAAAAAACAATTAATTCAATTTTTTAAAGGGCAAACAACCTGAATAGACATTTTTCCAAAGAAGATATACAAATGGGCAAGAGGTACATGAAAAGATGCTCAACATCACTAGTCATTAGAGAAATGCAAATTAAAATCACAATGAGATATCACATCATGCCTCGTAGAATGGCCTTAAACTTACCTTAAACCTTAAACTTACATCGTGATGTATATCAATTATTTCTCAATAAAACTGGGGGAAAAAATAAACATATCCATCACACCACATATTGTGTGTGTGTGTGTGTGTGTATGTAAACACATAAGTTCTATTCTCTTATCAAATTTTAATTATTGGCATAGTCTTTCATAGCTTCTCTTAGTATCTTTTAATTTCTGTGGAATGTGCACTATATCTTTTTCGATATTAATACTGAGTATTCATTTTCTCTTTTTCTTTATCATTAGTCTTACCAAAGATATGTTTATTTCATTAGTCTTTCCAAACAACCAACTTCTGGCTTTGTTGCTCCTCTCCATTGTATCTCTATATTTTTCTATTTCATTAACATGTGCTCTTGTCTTTAGTTCTTCCCTTTTATTTTACTTGGGTTTATTCTGCTGATCTTTTGCTATTTTTAAGCTGGATGCTTAGCTCATTAATTTTTTTTAGTCTTCCCTAATTTATAATGTAAACATTCAAAATTAGACATTTCCCTCTGCTTTTGCTATATTTCATGAATTTTGATTTAGTTTTTTCTTTATAGTAATTTTAGGCATTTACCAATTTCGATTTTGACTATATTCTTATTCACAAGTTACTTAGTAAATGCTTTCAAATTTTCAAATATATAAGGGTCATGTGGGTTTCATTTTAACTTTTCATTGAAGAATAATATGCATACACAAAGGACATAGTATAAATGCACAGCTCAATAAATTTTTATAAACTAAATACAGCCATGTCACCAACACCAAAATCAAGAAACAGAACTTTGCCAGCACACCAGAAGCCACCCTCGTGCTCCCTTCCTATCGCTGTGTCCCCCACAAGAGTAAACACAATCCTGACTTCTAACAGCATAGATCTGCCTTTTGTATTTAATATAAATGAAATTATACAACATGTAAGCTGTTTCGTCTTACTTCTTTCATTCAACCTTTTGTGAGCTCATCCATATTGTTGCATATAACTGTAGTTGATTAATTGTCCCTGCTGTAAAATACTTCATTGTATGAATGTACTACAATTTCTTTATCTGTTCTACTATTGATGTACCTTTGGGTAGTTTCCAGTTTAGGGCTATTATGAATAGTGCTGCTGTGAACATTCTAGTACATATTTTGTTGGTGAACACACATACATTTCTGTTAGAGTAAAATAATTGCTGGGTCATAGTTTTATGTATATATTCAGCTTTAACTAATAGGGCCAAATTCCAGTGTGGTTGGACCAATTTATATTTCTAGCAACAAGGTTGGTTATTTTTTGCAGCTGACGTCTAACTTAAGTGCAGTATGATCAGAGAATGTGATTAGTATATTACCGATTCTTTGAAATTTATTGAGATTTGCTTGATGTTCAATTTTTCACAATCTTCTATGGATGCTTGAGAAAAATGTGCATTCTGTAATCATTGAATATATCATGCTATACTTGATCATCAGGCCTAATCTTATCAATTGTTAAAATCTCTTATGCACTTAATTATTTTTTCTCTGCTTTATCTATCAATTACTCAAAAAATGTGTTGAATTACTGCACTATGTATGTATACTAACAGATATATATTTTTATATATATATATGAGTTCATACTGATACCTTTGATTCCAATCTGATACCACAAGGTTCATTTTCACCTTCCCCCTTTCATTATTCATATCTTCTTTCCCCCTTTCGTTATTCATATCTTCTTTCTCTGACTGTGAACTTTCATTGCCATCATTGTCTATACTATATTTATTTACATAATATACAAATAATGCAGTTTCAGAATTTCTTATCCCTGTGAAAAACAAATTTACTAACTAAAGTATTGTGTACATTTTTTACAGTCTCCAGTCAAATATTGTCTTTCAAAGTTATTAGCTCTTTTACATTACATTAGCTCTTTTCTTCCCCATCCTTACCAATGTGGTAATATTATTCATTTGTAAAACAGGTTTATCTGTAACTGTATTTTATTTTGGATTCCCTCTGACATCCTGGTTGGTTTTGTTTATTTTTGAGAGTATACGAAATATTAGTACTGTGGTTCTAATAGAAATGTGAAAAAAAGGTTTACTCAGAGAAGTATCACTCCCTCCACATGCCTACTACACTGTCCTCAGATCCCCCAAACTTTTTGCACCCCCTTTCCACCATTCTCTTTAATTTCTGGTTTATCTTTCCTTGTTTCTTTTACACCAATGAGCGAATTCATTTATATTTGCTTATATCTCTTCTTTTTCTTACATAAATGTCTCCTATCTTAGTTTGTACTTTCTAAATGTTCTATTTTTATAAACTTCTTTCTTTCATTGCTTTTACAGTCTCATTTTGGATTAACTAAGGTTTTTTCCCCCCCTCTCACTATGATGACAAAAGTATAACCTCTGTTTCTGTACTCGTATTAGTTATCTTTAAATTTTTAATTCACATACTTGGTTAATGTCTAAAGATAATCAGTATGTTTTTCCTCTAACAATCTCAGGACCTCATAATCATAAAATTAATGTTGATTAGGTGCCTGCTATTTAGTAGGCCCTATTCTAAACACTTTATTTACAAGTCATGTAAGGCCTAAGAGGTTAAGTAATTTGCCCAAGATTATACAGATAATAAATCATGAGACTGGGATTCAAACCCAGACAGCCTGGTTCCATAGTCTGTGCCTTGAAGACTATGTTTGATTTAACCTGGAACACTTGAATTAGGATCACCCTCCTCCCATCTTACATGTTACTCCTACATAGTATTTGTATTTAGTTTCTTTTCTTTGCTCACAATTCCTTATTGCTTCTCAAACCTTGCTTTGGAAAACATTTTCCTTGTTCCTGAAGCATATCCTTTTAAAGTACCTTTGGTATGTGTTGAAAGTTTTAAAAAAATCTGTTTTTGTCAAAAAGCAGATTTATTTAATAATGGTTTAGCTAAGGCTGACAGTTATTTTCTCTCAGCACTTGGAATATATCATTCCATTGTTTTCTCGTTTCCATTTCAGTGATGAGAGGTCTGCTCTAAGTGTAATTGTCTTACACTTGTAAGTAAATTGTCTTTTCTGTCTGCTTGCTTTTGTAAACTTCTTTTTGTCTTTAGCATTCTACAGTTAAACCAAGACATAGTTGCTTATGAATTACTTTTTGAAAGTCCTGCTTGGGATTCATTTTGTTTCCTGACTCTAAAGATTTATGTCTTCATCAATTCTAGAAAATCATTAGACAAGATCTCTTTGAATAATCTGTCTCTCCCCTTCTCTCTATTCTTGCCTTCTGGGACTCCAATTAGATGGATGTTAGACCTTCTCATTCTATCCTTAGTAACAGATATTTTTACCCCCAAATTAAGTATTAATTGGTAAAATTATAATTGTTTTATTTAGTCAGTGTTTGTACACCACATTTCATTCATCTCTTCGTACCTTTAAAACTCACTTGCATTTATTTTCCTCTGATCTGCATGTTTTCTTATTGTTGAATTGTAAGAGCCCTTTATATATTTTGGATAACAGTCCTTATCACATATGTCTTTTTTATTTTTTTTAAGGAGGGCTCAGCTCACAGTGGCCCATGTGGGGCTCAAACAGGCAAACTTGGTGTTATTAGTACCATGCTGTAACCAACTGAGCTAACCGACCACCCCACATATGTCTATTGCAAATGTTTTCTCCAAATCTGTGCCTTGGGAGAAAGCCATTCTCTTGACAGTGTCTTTTGCAGAGCATGTATGCAGGTTTTTAAAACCAAAATTATGTAACAAGCATTCCTCATACTATAATAAAGACCTTGCAAATTTTTATTGGGGTAAAATATGCAGAACATAAAATTAAACATTTTAATCATTTTTAGGTATACAATTCAGTGACAATAAATACATTTACATTGTTGTGCAACTATCATCACTATCTGTCTCCAGAACTTTTTTATCTTCCCAAACTGAAACTTTATACCCATTAAATAGCTTTCCATTACCCATCCCCATGTTCTGCCCCTGGCAATCACCATTCTGCATTATGTCTCTATGAATTTGACTACTCTAGGTACCTCATATAAGTGGAATCATACAATATTTGTTCTTCTGTAAAAGACCTGACAATTTAAAATTATAATATTATTCAGAGATTATATAATATTAAATTTACATAGTTTATTGACTCATTTCTTATTGTTGAACATGTTCATTGTGGTTCTATTATTTTTGCTTTAGATTAGCATATTTATGCATTATATATTTTATGTAACATTATACTCTTACAATAGATTCTTAAAAGTGGAATTACTGAAAACAAAGGGTATGAGTATTGTGGGGACAGAGCTCCAGAGAGCAGTTTCCAGGCTCTCGGCCTCAGATGGAGGAGTGCTGGCTCGGGTGGTAGATGGCCATCAGCTGTGGCTAGTTGGCCGTCAGCTGTAACCATTGAGCCATTGGCCACTAATATAACTGCTGCTGCTACAGAGGGAAGAAGAGCAGAGTTGAGGAGAGTGGAGGAGAGTCGTCGGTCGGTTGGCAGAAAAGTGGACAGCAGGTCGCACGTCATGTGAACCCAGCCTCCAGTGAGACCACAGTGGTATGACTCCCCTACCTATGGCTCCGTGGGTGTTCCTTTTGGGTCTAGCCACATCCTGCTTTCTTATGTGGGGAGCGGGAGTAGAGACCCTGCAGACCTCCCCACACAACACCTGTGTTCTTGTGCAGGGAGCAGGAGCAGAGACCACGCATGACACCCTGCATGACAAGTATTTTTAAGAATCTTCCAACTTTTCAGTTTTCCAACTTTACAGTTTTCCAACTCACTTTGCAAAAGAATCTTATCAATTTATACACCCAAAAATGATGTAAGACAGTACCTATTGAAGCATACTCTCACCATATTATGTTCTCAAGTCTTTCTCCACTTACTTAATATATTCTTAATGATTTTCTTATAAATTCATATAAAGCTCTTTATGTAACAAATTGACAATGTTTTTTCTATCATATTTTCTGTAAATACTTTTTCAGCATATTTGCTTTTAAATTTTTGTTTCTTTTCTAACATAGAGTGGTTTCCAGGAATTTTTTAAAAATAGGATACACTTAGGACAAGGAAGAAGAATGGCCATGGAGAACTTTAGAATTCTCTTTCAGGCATGCGACATCACAAGACATTAATCCCTAAAAAAGTCAAATTCTCCAAAACTAAGTTTTCTACAACTAAGCCAATGCTTTTGCATAATATTTAAAAACAAATTGGCAATTAACCTTGAACAACAGAGCAATGATGGAAGGTGACCTTTGCAATAAACACTGTTTAAATGTCAGGTGGCTCCAGTCAGCACCAGCTGGAACTACTCTATAGAATAAAATGTGTCTTCCTCTCTGCTGCTTTCAATGCCAAATACAACTAAGGCCATTACTAATTTGTACCAAAGATTTCGGAGCAACTAACAGACTATAACCAAGACATATGACATATACTTCTTATGTTGTGAACAAAGGCCAAATAGGCTGAGTTGTCCCTGATTTCCCTATATGGAGCCTTATATTTCTTTATCTATATTTTGAGAATAAGCATCTTTCCTTGGTAGGCCAGATAACAGAATTTAGAGGAGACAAAAAGAGACCGCAACAGAGAAAATATAGAAATTATTACAACCTTGAGCAATCCACAGATAGTCCTAGAACATTTGTTTATGCACCTGGGCATTTATGAAAACTAGAGGAAAAGAAAAGGTGCATTTGTTGTGACAGTAACACCCCCACTTTGCTTTGCAAGAGGAGAGAGTCCTACCATGTTTTCTCTCCCCACACCTGACATGCAAGGGCATTTTGCAAAAGAAATCAGTGAGGATGAAAATCCAAGTCATTCAATGTCTGCATGATTCAAAAGGCAAAACTAGTCTCAGCTTCCTCTTCTACCCAAATTAACATGAAGATTATAACTCTGTGGGTTTACAGAGGACAAGATGAAAGGGATTGTCACAACCATAATCCTCACAGCTTCTGAGATCTAAGAGTATAAACCAAGTCCAAGACCAATTGACTACCGTTCCATATACCCAGCGTTTATAAAGGTGCAAAACTGAAAAGATTTTACCTCTGTGCCAAACAAGCAATAAGAAAAGATGAATTGGTTTTTTGTTACAATACTGAAACATTTGCTTTCACTTCATAGTTTATAAAGTAGTTTTCACATAAACATACTGTCTTATTAACTCATTTGAACACTACCATTACCCTGGGAGCCAGATACCTCTGTATCTCCCATGTATCTAAAGTAGCTTTGAATATAGTAGGCACTCAATAAATGCTTTTTGAATAAATGCATATGTAGGCAAACTTCCCTCTTCAAAACTGACCATAAGAATAGGTCAGCCATGGGCAGTTGGATGGCTTAGTTGGTTAAAGTGCGAGCTCTGAACAACGGGGTTGCCAGTTCGATTCCCACATGGGCCAGTGAGCTACACCCTCCACAACTAGATTGAAGACAATGAGCTGCCACTGAGCTTCCGGAGGGGCAGCCGGATGGCTCAGTTGGTTAGAGCATGAGCTCTCAACAAGAGGGTTGCAGGTTCAATTCCCACATGGGATAGTGGGCTGTGCCCCCTGCAACTAAAGATTGAAAATGGCAACTGGACTTGGAGCTGAGCTGCGCCCTCCACAACTAGATTGAAGGACAATGACTTGGAGCTGATGGGCCCTGGAGAAACACACTGTTTTCCAATATTCCCCAATAAAATTTATAAAGAGAAAGAATAGGTCAGCCATCATGCAAAGAAGTAGCAGTGATTTGTTTCTTGATAGTTCATACACACACACACACACACACACACACACACACACACAAAGTAGCATGATGTATTTGGTAAAGAGGGTTAATTATATTTTATTAAGTGGGTCACAACAGTTACCATAACTTTTTTGTTCTCAAACCCAACCAATTCTACTTTTCAACACTATAACAAGATCTTCTGTCATAATATATTTTTTAAACCAGGTAAATAAGCATAGGTATAGTATCTAGCACATTGGTTTCCCTGGATTGACCAGTTATAATAGGTAAAATAGACAGTATTTGGAAGTCAAGGAGAATGACATGGTGTTCCGTCAAGGTTTGCCACAGTGATACAAGGAGAGTCTAGGAGACAGGGTCAGAGGATCACCTCCAAGTCCTACCTTGCTCCAAACGCATAATTCTGGGAGCATAAAATTGAAAATAGGAGTTTACAACAACTTCAGTGGGCAAATATGGCTAAAAGAGGATACACGTTTGAGAAAAATCAAACTCTTATGCCAAAATGTGCGCAAAATAACATAAAGCTAAAAAGTGCCTGAATGAAAAATAATATCAGATAATACATGGTATCCACTTCAAGACAAACAAAAAAGAAGGTATTAGGTATTTGGGACTGAGAAACTGGGATCATAGACCAAAATTACTTTGTGCTATAATTTATTTTATGCAATCTACCTCCCACGGCCATTCTTTAATTCTTCCATTGTACTGTAACATTTATGGCTTTCTCTCTCCCACTGGAGTTTTAGTTCCTGGCATGTAACCATACATCATACATCATTTTGTTCTCAGGAACAGGAACATTGAAAATGTTTTTTAAAAAAGTTTTCTTGAAGAAATAAACACTTTCCTTTTGTTTTCTGATCTTGCTCTTACTTCCTCCCTTTATACTTTATCTCCCCCCGCCCCCCTTTTTCTCCTGTTAGGATAGAGATCAAAACACCTGTGTTCCAGCTTTGGTTCTGATATTCACTCTCTTTGGGTCACTGTTTACTTTATCTAAAAATGGGAATAATAGCCTCTGCCCTTCTCTAACTCACTGACAAGGATAGCATGTAAATTCTAGTGAAATCATACATAGGAAATCAATCAAGAGAAATGAATAAGATAAATCAAACATATTGTTTTGATCATTTTTATTTAATGACTACACCATAGACTGGGGTGAAAAATGAATAAGCAATTAGGAAAACCTAGAAGTGAATAAATAGATGCAGCAAGGGAAGAGCGATGAACTCTCAAGTGTTATCAAAGGACCAATCAGTGCACCATCAACTTGTCTTCCTTTCTTAGTTAAACATATACCGTCACTTCAAAGGGTTCTCTGGGAAATTAAGCAAAACTGACTCCAAATTGGGCAGTTGACTACAGGATATGTCTGAGTTTCCCAAAGGCTCTAAGGGAGTTACAGCACTTTAAGAAACCAAATTATTTACAGAATCAACATTTTATAGACTTTCTTAGAAATGGGATTAAAAATAGCATCCCCTCCACCAATGCTACACCCTCCCCACCAGCTTTCCTCTTTCTGACTTACACCTAAAATATACTTAGGATTTGACTCTTCAGATAATTTTAACAGTTCTCTAGTGGCTTTCTCTAATGGGGTGGAGAGGGCGTTCCTGCTTAGAAAATGCCAGATTGCAATTCCAGAGCAATTGCAATTCCAGAGCAATCTCCTTCAACAGAAAGTTGATCTAACTAGTAACTAGCAAATACACATCATGAAAAAGAGAAATTGTAATACTAGGAGAAAACTAAGGCATACTTGGCTCACAAAAGTCTTAGCAACTGCCAGAATTCCTCGACATTTGCAATAAAAAATAAAAAGCAGAGGAAAGGTAACTGTTTTCCTGTAAAAATGAACCTGCTCATTTGTGAAACAAATAAAACAAAACTTTAATTTAGTTTATAAGTGTCCTTGCTTCTCACAGGAATATAGCTGTGAAATGTTTCAATATATTATATCTGTGAATTGTTTGCATATGCTATAATAGTAGCACAATTACATAGAAAAGTCCAAAGGTGAACGACCTTTTTCTACCAAACTAATAGACTTACACTGTTCTCTTATCTGAGCTCCAGACTTTAATACTCAGTTGCATTCTTGACATCACTTCTTGTATGTCTCAAAGACACCTTGAACTCAAACTCAAACCCAAAACCAAAATCATTACTTCTTTCACTCATCAAAACTTGGTCTTCTTCCAGGCGTCTGTGAGTGAATTAATCCATGATCCATCCAGTTCTACCAGTCAGAAACCTATCATGTTTCACATTGGCTTCTCACTCTACCATACTCAATATATCTCCAAGTCCTGTCCATTTTACTTTGCTAAAAAAGTTGAACTTGAGTCTAATCAAGGTTTTAGAACTAACTTCTGGATTACAGGAAATAGAGGAAGAGAGGGACAAATTACATAATACTGCAAGGAATCAAATAGATAAGTCCAGAATATGGGAAATTCTACAGGACAATTGACATGGTTTCTGCAAGTCAATGGCATGGAGGGAAAGGAAAAAGAGAGAGTTAAGAGACAAAATGACTAAATGTAATGTGTGAATCTTGTTTGGACTGTGATTCAAACACACCAACTATAAAAAGAGGTTTTTGAGGCAATCATAGAAATTTCCATAATAAAAATATTTAAGAACATGTGATGGGTAATTTTGGTTTGCCACCAACCATTGCCCACAAGCACCACAAGATCTATCGTTACCACTCGAGCCCCAGTTTCCCTTCCATGTCTCTCAAGATAGAAAACAAGGTCCAGAGAAGTGACGATGGACACCACGGAAATATAAAACAAAATTTAAGAAAATACTATGAGCAGCCATATGCCAACAAATTGGACAATCTGGAAGAAATGGATAAATTCCTAGAATCATACAATCTTTGAAGGATGAATCAAGAAGAAACAAAAAATCTGAACCAACCAATTACTACTAATGAAATCGAATCAGTAATCAACAAGCTCCCAACAAACAAAAGTTGTGGACTAAATGGCTTTACAGGTGAATTTTACCAAACATTCAAAACAAGAATTAACACCTATTCTTCTCAAACTATTCCAAAAAATTCAAGAGGGAGGCTCTGAAGCTCATTTTATGTGGCCACTATTGCCCTGATTCCAAAACCAGAGAAAGACACTACAAAAAAAGAAGCTATAGGCCGATATCCCTAATAGGTGAAAATCCTCAACAAAATATTAACAAACTGAATTCAGCAATACATTAAAAATATCATACTGACTCTGGGTGGTGAACACACAATGGGATTTATAGATGATGTAATACAGAATTGTACACCTGAAATAGATGTAATTTTACTAACAATTGTCACCCCAATAAATTTAAAATATATATATATCATTCTCCACAATCAAGTGAGATTTATTTCCTCATATGTAAGGTGGGTTCAATATCCACAAATCAATTAATGTGATACACCACATAAACAAAATGAGAAATAAAAATCACAGAGTCATATCAATAGATACAGAAAAAGCATTTGACAAAATCCAGCCTCCATTTATGATAAAAACTCTCAGCAAAGTGGGAATAGAGGGAACATACCTCAACATAATAAAGGCCATATGTGACAAACCCTCAGCTAATATCATACTCAATGGGAAAAAGCTTAAAACATTCTTAAGATTAGGAACAAGACAAAGATGTCCACTTTCACCACTCTTATTCAACATAGTACTGGAAGTCCTAGCCACAGCAATCAGAAAAGAAAAAGAAACAAAAGCCACCAAATTGGAAAGGAAGAAGTAAAACTGTAATTATTCGCAGATGACATGATACTAAATACAGAGAACCCCAAAGATTCCACCAAAAAAACTATTAGAACTGAAAATGAATTCAGTAAAGTAGCAGGATACAAATTAATATTCAGAAATTGGCTGCATTTTTATACACGAATAACAAACTATCAGAAAGAAAAATTAAGAAAACAATCCCATTTATAATTATATCAAAAAATAAATAAAATACCAATACCTAGAAATAAATTTAACCAAGGAAATAAAAGACCCGTACTCAGAAAACTGTAAGATACTGAAGAAAGAAATTAAAGAAGATACAAACAAATGGAAATAAATACCACGCTCATGAATAGGAAGAATTAATATAGTTAAAATGTCCATCTTACTCAAAGCAATATATAGAGTCAATGTAATCCCTATCAAAATACCAATGACATTTTTTACAGAACTAGAAAAAATAATCCTAAAGTTTATAGTCCAAATAGCTATGCCAATCCTGAGAAAGAAGAACATAGTTGGATGTATCATGCTACCTGATATCAAACTATACTACAACGTCATAGTAATCAAAACAGCATGGTATTGACATGAAAATAGACACAGAGATCAATGGAACAGAATAAAAAGCCCAGAAATAAATTCATGCCTATATAGTCATTTAATCTATGACAAAGGAAGCAAGAATACACATTGGGGTAAAGACAGTCTATTCAACAAATGGTGCTGGGAAAACTGAACAGATACATGCAAAAAAAATGAAACTGGACCACATTCTTACACCATATACAAGCATAAACTCAAAATGGATTAAAGACTTAAATGTAAGACCCAAAACCATAAAATTCCTAGAAGAAAATATAGAAAGTAAACTCTCATACATTACCCTTAGTAATATTTTTACTGATATATCTCCTCAGGCAAGACAAACAAAAGAAAAAACAAACAAAAGGGACTACATCAAACTAAAAAGGCTCTGCACAGAAAAGGAAACCATCAACAAAATGAAAAGACATCCTACTGAATGGGAGAAGATATTTGCCAATGGTACATCTGATAAGGGGTTAATATCTAAAATTTGTGGGGGGGAAAAAGATCTCACACGACTCAACACCAAAAAAACAAATAACCCAATTTAAAAATGGGCAGAGGACATGAATAGACATTTTTCCAAAGAGTACATACAGATGGCCAATACACATATGAAAAGATGTTCAACATCACTAATCATCAGAGATATGCAAATAAAAACCACAATAACATGCCACCTCATACACACGACCATTGATGATGGTCAGAATGGCTATCATCAGTAAATCAATAAACAACAAGTGTTGACAAGGATGTGGAGAAAAGGGAACACTTGCACACCATTGGTGGGATTGCAAATTGGTGCAGCCACTGTGGAAGGTATGGAGGTTCCTCAAAAAATTAAAAATAGAACTACCGTATGACCCAGCAATTCCACTCCCAGGTATTTATCCAAAGAAATCCGAAACACTAATTTGAAAAGATATATGCACCACTATGTTTACTGAAGTGCTATTCACAATAGCGAAGGTATGGAAACAATCAAAATGCTCTTCAATAGATGACTGGATAAAGAACTTGAGATAGATAGATAGATAGATAGATAGATGATAGATAGATAGATAGATAGATATAGATATAGATATAGATATAGATATAGATATAGATATAGATATAGATATATATTACTCTGCCATACAAAAGAATGAAATCTTACCATTTGCAACAACATAGATGGACCTAGAGGGTATTATGCTAAGTGAAATAATTCAGACTGAGAAAGACAAATACCATACGATCTCATATGTGGAATCTAAAGAACAAAATAAACAACCAACCAAGCAGAAATAGACTCATGGATACAGAGAACAAACTGATGGTTGCTAGATGGGTGAGGTGTTGGGGGGATGGGTGAGAAATGTGAAGGGATTAGAAAATACAAATTGGTAGTTACAAAATAGTCATGGGGATGTGAAATACAGTATGGGAAATATAGTCAATCATGTTGTAAAAACTATGTATAGTGTCAGATGGGTACTAGACTTATGGGGGAATCACTTCGTAAACTATATAAATGCCTAACCACTACGCTGTACACCTGAAACTAATATAAAATAATATTGAATGCTAACTATAATAGACAGATATAGATAGATAGATAGATAGATAGATAGATAGATAGATAGATAGACACAAAATGTAAAGTAGAGCATAGGGAATATAGTCAATGGTATTGTAATAGCTATGCACAGTGTCAGAGGAGTAGCAGATGGGGGGTGTCATGCGGGGGACCCTGCTCACTGCGCCATTTGTTGTGCGAGGTGGCCTGCAGGGTCTTTGGTCCCACTCCCCACATAAGAATTCAGGATATGGCTAGGCCAAAAAGGAACACCCACGGAGCCATAGACAGGGGAGTCATACCACCATAGTCTCACTGGAGGCACTATAGCCTCACTGGAGGCTGGATCCACATGATCTGCAACCTGCTGTCCACTTCTCTGCCTGCCAACCTACCGACTGACCAACCAATGCAGCCATGGCAGTTATATCAGTGGCTAATTGGCTAACTGGTTACAGCTGATGGTCAATTAGCCACAGCTGACAGCCATCTACTACACGAGTGAGCACCTTTCCACGTGAGGCCGAGAGCCTGGAAACTGCTCTCTGGGACTCTGTCCCCACAGGGGGTTATCACTTTGTGAGGGGTGTAAATGTCTAATCACTATGTTGTTTTTGTACACCTGGAACTAATAATAAAAAAGAAAAAAAGAAAACTTGTTTAAAAAAAAGAAAACGCAGTCCAAATTTAAAATACTAGATATGAGTTGCAGGGAAATTCTAACTCTTTAGAACACAACTGGAATGATCAAAAGCTACTAATGACAGAACTTTTTCTGTATATTGTTCATCAAATGACACCCACAGCTCAGCATACTGCTTGGCTCAGTGTAGGTGCTAAACAAATGTTTGTGGAAATTAAAATGCAAGAAATACTCCCTGGCTTCTCCTTCCTGTCACCACCCACCACTCCCTTAGTTTGTCTCTATCCTTTGAACTCTCTGGATTCTATTAGGAATCTGTGCCCAATGGAACAGTATCATGAGTTCTGCTGTCTTGTTTTTGGCCTTGTATGAGCATTGGCACTGTATATGCAACTGTTACGCTTATTGCTATTATCAATAATCACCTCCCCCTCTTCAAAAACAACTCCTCTTCCAAGTGGGTGTTCCACATAAGTGAAATGTTGGAGAAGAGCAGTAATAGGTAAAACATGTTTCAGAGAAAACAAGAGAGCAGGAAGCTGGGGAGGGGAAAGCAGAGCTCCACAGCACTTGGGTATAGAAACAGAGAGGGAAGAGAAAGAGAGTGCAATCAGGGCAGATTCAAAAACCCTGAGGATCTGTGGGGAAAAGTGTCAGACCTCTGGCCAGGAACTGAAATGTATGTCTGCAAAGTATGTATAGCAAAGCAACTAACCACTTCGACCCCCACCCCCAATATCCTCTCTCTAAGCCCCTTAAGAGCTGTCTTCCCATACCTTCCACCCTTCTTTCCCCAGCAAAATCAGCAGTCAGTGTTGACATCAGTGTGCAAAGGAGCTAGAGACCCAGGTAAAACAAAAGATGCCTGCAAAAAGGCAAATGAGAAAGGAACTCAAGGAAAGTTCACGATGGAAAAATAAACACAGGCAACAAAAACATCCACAGAGAGGAAAGAGGGGGAAACCAAAGAGACAAGATCAGCCAGAAAAAATAAGAACAAAAACAAAAAGAAAAGCCAAGAACAGGAAAAAAAAGAGTGGACTAAAATAAAGTACAGGCATAATCCTCTGAAGAAAAATAGAGGAAAAGACAGGCACAGAATTAGCCCTGGGGACATGGAGCTAAAAGCTTTTATACACATTGTCTCACTTAATCTTCACACCACTGTCAAAGTGAATATTGTTAATCTCCATTTTGCAGAGGTGAAAATAGAGGCTCACCTAAAGCCATACTAATAGAAAATGGTGGAGCAGAATTTGAACACAGTTCGGATCATTTCAAAACAGACATTCTCTTGCAGTCCATCCCAGGTTTGAAAATATGACAAACATGACTTTTAAATTTGGTTGATTGTGTTCATCAACACTAATGAACATATATTCAGTTATTCCTTAATTTGGGATAATTTCTTGAAACGGATCCTGAATGCTTTTATTCCTTCAACAGTATGCTGCTCACCCCACCCAAACTCTTACATTTGACCTAGGAATCTCTCCCACAGGGATAAAACATCTAACCACATCCAAGCAGCTCAGGTAAAAGGAGACAACACTACCCACCTGTTCAGGTGACTCTAAAGCTGTGAAAAAGCCTTTCCTTTGGGACTAATCTGGGAAGGCCTAAAATTACAGGGGAAAGAATCAGGAACAGCAGGTGACTAAAACTGCCACCAATATGAAAACGTCCTTGAAGCTGATGCTGAAAGAGTGGGAGCAGTGGATGTGTGGATCTGGTGTGTGTGTGTGTGTTGGGGGCCTGAATGGTATATATCTTATATCCCCATTAAATCATAAGTTTCTAGAGGGCGGGGACCACAGACTGCACTTCTATTTTGTCCATACCAGCACAGTACCTTAAGATTCATAGACACTCAAAGATGAGTCAAATAACTAAGTGGATATTGGGTGTTTTAGCCTTGGGAATTTGGGAAGTATCAGGATGTCCCTTTCTTTTTGAAAAGTAAAGTTACTCTTAAATTTTATTTTTACTTCTAAAAGAAATCAGAACAATGGCGTGACTAAGTTTTAGAACTGAAGTAGCTCTGTTTTCAGCAAAAAGGGAGTTAAGGAAAGGACTGGGGCACTCGAGAGATATCAGAAAGAAGTACTAACCTTACAGCAGTCACAAGATACTGGTTTTCCTTTATCCCTTAGGTTTCTTCCCTACCAATTTTTCAGTGTGTTCCCATCCATGAGTTCTTGTATTCCACATTTAGTAATACAGGACACATAAATGAGAACCTGTGCAGACAACTGACTACCAAGTCTGGTCTTCCAGTAGGAATTCTTGAACCTATGGAAGTTTGGATCCTTCCACAAAGAACCCCTTCTCCAACATGACTTTACAGGCCCCTTCGGATTTACTGACTGGGCTCTGAATACAGTGTTGATTTTCCTGGTTCATAAAGCCAGGCAGAGTTCTGCTGCCAAACAGGTGTATTTGTTTTTGAATGATAAGGACACACAGTTGCTCTCAGTTTAGGCTAATAATAAACACTTTAGACATCCTTCTAAGTCTGAAAGAGGAAAGAATAAAAACCCCTCCAGCAACAAAGTCTGTTAATGGAGTCCTGTTCCTTAGAGAACAGATGGCCTGTACAAGAGCCGGGTGCTTGCTGGCTAACCTTTCTGGTAAGCATGTCCTCTGAATATTGCTTTTGAAAGCTCTCTCCCATCAATAGAGCCCTGAGGTTAGGTTTACCTAATTAAAAGGAAAGGCGTTTTCCAGACTCAGGAGAAATAGAAAAATGAAGAAGAGTATATTGGCACCAAAGAGGAACCAGGGGAAATCAGTGTCAATGAGGAAACTTTTTTCACCCCCTTTAGCCTAGCAGCCTATAAACATGCTGCCCATGGGAGTGGAGAGTTGATGAGAGAAACAGTACCAAAAGCAGACACAACAGGGTAACCAGGGAAAAATAAGAGTGTAGCAAAATGAAATTCAAGGAGGAAGAAAACAGAACAATTTTGCTTGTCCTTTAAGCAGCCTAAAAACCTAATGTTGCAAACGAGATGGTTTAGAACAGGATATACGTTCAAATTCACAGAGCTAGGTCTCTCTGCTTTGATTATCAAGGTTGTGGTGGTAAGTGACTTCCGGGATCAAGTTGTTCAGCAATGTGAGGAGGGTTAGAAACAGCTGTCCACATCCTGGGCACCAATGCTGTAAGCCATTCCTACCTCAGGTTGACTGAGCTTGAGCCACTAATCTCATTTTTCACCGTTGATTCTCAATCAACCCAACTGGTTTGTTTTTTTTTTACCACCGTAAGTCACTTGAAAAGAGCTTGCTTTGGCTGGAATCTTACAGGCCTGGGCACGACTGGACACAGGTTGGTTCCCTCACCGCTCCTGGTTCATGGTTCTTCTCACAAAGGAGGAAGGGACAGCTATGTCCCTGGAAGGGGCAATGTGGGCACAGTGCTTCCCTTGTCTCCAGGGCTTTCTGGAACTGGCCACCAGCAGTGGCTAGCAGTGAGTATTGGGCTTCTTTGCTGAACAATACTTCAGGAACTTTGACACCTACAGCAGAAAAAATGGCGGCTCATTCCACGAGGTAGGCATAAAAGAGCGCCTGGGACCAATTTATCTTGCTTTGTTTTACCCTTTTCATGTAAATTCATCCTGAGGCTTTTAAAGTCACCACAAATCAAACTAACCTGTCTCTCTCCAGTTTTCCTACACTGTTTTAATTCCCAAAATAACCCTTTTCTGGAATATTTTGTTTACACTTTTCTTTCTTTCCTTCCAATACATTTGCACTCAGAGGTTAAGATTTGCTGTTCTCTTTTGAAAATGCAAAATTACCCCTAAATTTTCATTTTTAATTCTACGTGGCACATATATGGGTATTTATTTTAATAACTTTTATCTGACTTTAAATTTTTTCATAACTTAAAAGGAAAGAAAATGGTAGTAGAAAAACTTGAAAATGTTTCATATTATGATTTTTCTTCTCTTCCCCAACATTAGGATACAGTTAGAAAAATTACTATTTAGAAAATCAAATCTATGTTTTCTGAACCATGTCTTTCTCTCCTGTGAGTTTTATATACAGAGAGCATGTGTTTTTCAGGTGATTACTAGCGTAGCATCATCTTTAAAGATGAAGCTATGCAGGCACTCCCTGTTCTGTACATACTTGCTTCATGGATTCCTCTTGTCTCACTTTCTTTATAAGTCACATTTCTTTATTTGTCTTTTTACCACAGATCTGCACTGCAATTACACATCCAGACAGAAATGTCTCCTCAAGAGATGTACAATCAAGTATTTAGGGGTGAAGGGTCTACAACCTAAATAGCTCAAAGATAGATAGATAGATAGATAGATAGATAGATAGATAGATAGATAGATAGATAGATGTGTGTATATACCTATTTTACCTGTACATATATACACATGTATACATATGCATATATATTTATATACATATGTGTTTATATAATTTTATATATATGAAAGATAAGGTAAAATAGGTAAATAATTTAATAAAATTTAATGGAAGGTATTAGTTATTTTTTTCTCTTTTTCTGTATGCTCAGATTTTTCATGATTAAAAACTTAAAAGGATGAATGGAAGGAAGAAAAATGGAAACTAAGAAAAAGGGAGGGAAAGGTAGGGAGGAAGGAAGGAAGGAAGGAAGGAAGGAAGGAAGGAAGGAAGGAAGGAAGGAAAGGAAGGTTTCTTTAAGATCCTGAAAGATGTGGGGTTTAGCTGGTTTGCTCATTTTGAGAATTCTAATGGTCAACAATAGCTCATAACATTACATTTTAATCACTGCATGTTGAATTATTGTAATTTACACAATAACTTTGTGATCATTTGATACCAACTCGCCTTGACTTTGTGAACTTTCATGGAGCACCTTCTCTTTAAGAGTTCTCTAACGTTTAGCTGTAATGCTCTCTACTGGTCATTATTCCGTGGGTCTGATTTGTATGTGAGACCTGCCTTAGCATGAGTACTTCACACCTGCTCTTTTGTGCAATTCCAGGGTATCCTCTTATTGTTGACCATCTGTCTTGAGCTAGTTGAGGTAGGTATTGTTGACTGAATGACCCAACCAGTATCTGCAGCCTAGCCACCTAGCCCTATTCACTTTCTACTGAGATGGCATGTGTCACAGTTCTAGCCATTATAACGTATGTGAAAAATCTTCAGAATAAGCTATTGTTTTCCTAATAAAATGGGTCTTTTCACCATTTTCCCCTTAAACTTTTGCCCTTTGCTCCTTTTTTCCTTCTTCCTATCTGGAATAAAGGCATGAGATCTGGAACCACAGCAGCCATTTTGAGATCCTAAGGTAATCAGAATAAAGATGACAGTGGAGTGGGAAGAAGGGAAAAAATGTCTATGTTCCTGATGGCAGCAGTGCACCACCTTGCCAGTCTTGGATTCTTGTCAAAAAAAAAAAGAAAAAAAAAAAATGACACCCGGTAAGATTGAAACCATGTGTAGAAGGGTTATCCATAATTTGTAGCTAAAAGCATACCTAACTGGCTTGATGGATTTTGACACATCCTATAAGACTTGGTCCTGGCATAGCGAGAGTTATTCCCAACCTCATACCATCCACTGATGATGCTCTCTAATCAGAACTTGGCCTGCCCTCAAGTTGACAAGAGAGTGAGTCTTTCATGTGTCACATTTCCCACACTCCACTGAGGGACAGGTTTGAGGTTCTGAGTTTGACTGTTTCTTTTGTTTTTTTCAAATTCTTATTCTGGAAGGGCAACATGATTTTTTCAGACTATTGGGCTAGGTTCAATTCTTTGGAACTAGGCAACCCTGCTACCTTTACACCTAGACAATTACCCAAATATGTATGGAACAGAAGAAATTGAATATAGTCTATGAGTGCTGGTAAGTGCAACCATGAGGTTTTTCAAGAAATAAATCTTCCAAGGCCCTGCAGAACTGTCTGGAGATTCTGGGAGAAGAATCCTGGTCTTCGTATTAGGTAGAGAAACAGGGCTAAAAGACATGCTTTGGTTTTGTAAACTCCAAAGAACAATTTAAGTAAATAAAGTTTAAATAGTAACTGGAGCTGAAATCCCTCACCTTGGCATTTGTTTGCTAAAGTACAAACCAAGACAGAACGACTTTCCTTTACCCTTAGTCCCCAGGCCCCAGCTTTGGACTGGGCCCCAAAATGCTTTCTGTTTTGGAAACCCCAACCCATGCAAAACTCAGTAGGTCTGGGGTTTGAACATATGAATAAAAAAGCCAAGTTTCCGCCTGACCTTGGCTAACCTTGAAGTCAATCGTTCTTCCAGTACTGGTCTGGCCAACAATAAAGCTTGTGGTTTCGTCTTGGTCTTACCACAAAACTTTGTGATGAAACACTAAGAACCCACTAAGATTTGTGCTTCCATTTCTGTCTCGTTTCAAATTCTTTGTACAAAATCTGATGACTTCTATAGAATATGACTATGTAACTCTGTGATTTCTCTTCTGTTCCACATGAGCTCAGAACCAACTTTCTGCCCAGCAAAATGTTTTGAGAACAAAAAGATGAAAAACCAGAGAATATCAATGAAAATTTATTCAATGTAAAATCAAGATCCTACAGATGATACAAATCTACATGATACCATGATTAGACCAACTATAACAACAACTCAAATAATTTGAAAGTCACAGTAAAGAAAAAAATTGCTGAGGGTTGGGTATAATGCGGTAGAGAAGGTGGAGAAAGCAAACCCAAGAATTGACAAATGTTGCCCCAGACTAGAAGTGCAGGAAATAGGACCAGCATAGCATCATGAGAGATCCAAAGGACAAGTAATAGTGGGGATTTACTCCCAATGAAGAGCAGTTAAATCAGGAAACACATGTAAAGGTAAACCAAAAATCTAAGAGAAGTGAAAGCAAAAATAAATGAATGGGACTGTATCAATCTAAAAAGCTGCTACATAGCAAAAGAAACCATCAACAAAACAAAGAGGCAGCCAACAAAATAGAAGATATTTGCAAACAACACCTCCAATAAGTGGCTAATAAAGATCTCATACAACTCAACAACAAAAAAATAAAGAATCCAATTAAAAAATGGGCAGAGGCTCTGAATAGACACTTCTCCCGAGAAGACATACAAATGGCCAACAGATATATGAAAAGAAGCTCAACTTCACTAGCTGTTAGGGAAATGCAAATCAAAACCTCAATGAGATACCACCTCATACCTGTTAGAATGGCTATTATCAACAAGACAAGTAATAACAAGTGTTGGAGAGGCTGTGGAGAAGAAAGAACCCTCATATACTGCTGGTGGGAATGTAAATTGGTACAGCCACTATGGAAAACAGTATGGAGGTTCCTCAAAAAATTAAGAATAGAATTACCATATGACCCAGCAATCCTTCTTCTGGGTATCTAGCCAAAAAAATTGAAAATATTTATCCATAAAGGTATATGTACCTCTATGTTCATTGCAGCATTATTCACAGCGACCAAGACATGGAAACAACCGAAGTGTCCTTTGATAGATGATTGAATAAAGAAGATGTGGTACATAGGTACAATGGAATTTTATTTGGCCATACGAAAAGATGAAATACTGCCATTTGCAACAACATGGATGGATCTTGAGAATATCATACTAAGTGAAATAAGTCAGATGGAAAAAGTTAAGAACCATATGATTTCACTGATATGTGGGATATAAAACTGAAAGTAACAACTGAACAGACAAACAAACAAAAACTCAAAGACACAGACAACAGTATAGTGGTTACCAGAGAGAACAGGGGTGGGGGGGATAGAAAAGGTTACAGGGGTCAAATATATGGTGATAGAAGGAGAACAGACTCTGGGTGGTGAACACACAATGCAATATACAGATGATGTATTATAGAATTGTACACTTGAAACATGTAATTTTATTAACCAATATCACCCAATAAATTTAATTTTAAAAATACACCTCTAAAAAGAAAAAAGAGAGCAAGAAGCCAGAAATCTAAATGTATAATCATTAGCAAGGACAAAGTACTTTAATCTTATGAGATTTTACCATTGTAGGTGTAAGAAGTAACGTCTCTATTCTGTAATTTAGCTTGGCGCTGATGTCCATAAAGACAAGAGTGCCAGATGTCATATGACCTCATCCAATATAGATTCTTGTCAACTAGAGATCTGAGAAAATCTCACCAAGCACCAATCATTTCCCCATAAAATACTGAATCCCAATAGCCTTGTGTTATCTGGATCCTGAGCTAGACGTAACCAGCAATAAAAACAGAAAGCTCTATTTACCATGAGCCCTTTCTAAATCTGAATCCTGTTTTGTAGGTTTAGAAATTTAGCCACAAAACCCCATTAACCAATTTTGGAACAAAGAAAAAGAATTTTTGCTTTAGCCCAACAGACTTTTTTGTGAATTATGCATGATGTTTTCAGTGATAGGAAAAGGGATCCAGGACAGGAGAAATACGTGCCACCAACTTCTGTAAAACTCTGAAAGGAGAAAACTGGTATCATCCTGTCAAGAATACACTAAAGACAATCCTAGGGTCAGTAATAACCTAAGGAACAACTCCTGGAACTTCAGATTTCTGCAAAAGTGATTAAAATGACCCAAGGAAGAGAAGGCTAAATGATTGTCCCTTTCCCAAGGCCCCTTTCCCTGCACCACTCCCAGGTAGCTAGCACACAAAAAAATGCTATGTAATTTTCATGTCCTTCCCAAGGACCAATCTGTCAGAAACTTCATGAAGCTCTTAATAGACCAAGACATGTATTTATTTACTCTAAAAAGCCATTTCTACCTTCTTGCCCTTAATGGAAACTACAAGTTGTCCCAATGCTCCTGTGAGTCCCGGTCTACTGAATTACCCCTTAAGTTACAGGTGAAGTTGTCTTCACAGAGCCCCCTAAAGTAAAGTGATGCAAAGGAATATTTTTTCCCCTAGTCCCTAAACATGGACTACAGTGGCAAACCCAAAATTCTAGGATGAAATTACATATTTGACATTGAAGCCAACACATGGTCACAGCCAAGGGGTCCCTAATTTCCTACCTTTCAGCAAGATATAGATACAGACTCCTTAAGGTAAGAAGTCATCCACAACTGCCTGTGTCACCAATGTATGAAACTCTGTGAGTTCATAAAATAAATAGTGGACTATATTCTTGGCACTGGCAAGCTTATAAACAATAGCTCAGAGGAATATTTTTGCATTGAGTTTATCTTCTGAGTGTGTTTTTCTTATAAATCTCAATGCTCACTCAAAGATCACATTACTCCACAGGACATTACAGCTGTCCTTGTGACCTAAAATCAAAGGGGTGTTGTTTGGGCACTTTCCCATTAAGAATTGCAAATGATTCACCATTCTTGGGTTGAGATATAGAAAAGTGTTTGTGTACAGCATCCAGCAGGTGGCACTCACACCCAAGGCAGGTCAGAGAAATCTTTGCTCACAAAAAAATTGATTCATTACACTCAGTGAATAGTAGACAGATGCCTTCTTAGTAAAAGACCATGAATTTCACTCCTAGTTTCTTCTTAAATGAAGTTTTGACGTTGTATATAAGCAGCCAGTCAATTTAATTTTTTTTTATAAAGTAATACAAAATGGAGACATTCCATACAAAATATGTATCATTGTGGATGTTATGGCTGGAATGTTTCTGTCCCCCTGAAATTTATATGTTGAAATCTAATCCCCAATATGATGGTATTTGGTGGTGGTGTCTTTGCGAGGTGATTAGGTCATGAGAGCAGTACCCACATGAATGGAATTAGTGTCCTTATAAGAAGAGGCCAGCAAATTAGCTCTCTGCCCTTTCTGCCATGTGAGAACACAATAAGAAGACAGCCCTCTGTAAACCAGGAAGAGGGCACTTACCAAGAACCTGACCATGTTGGCATCCTAATGTCAGACTTCCAACCTCCAAAACGGTGAAAAATAATTGCTTGTTGTTTAAGCCACCCAGTCTATGGTACTTTGGCCTAAGATATTTCTGTTGTTCCTTTCCTGACTTGGCAACATTTGGAATAGGATTAAGGAACCACCTATAATGTTGAATATTAAATAAGCAAGCCAAAACCATTTTGAAAAACAATGCATTGAGCAGAGAAAAAGAAAAGACATTCCTTCTTAAAAATTCTCTTAATATGACAATGGCAGCTACAAATCACGTTCGTAAGGGCACGGGAATTATTTTGGAAAAGGGATGGAATCATCATCATGATCATAGACTGTGCTTAAAATTTATTTGCCCTTGAATCACATGCACTAATTATTTTTATTAATCTATATCATCTCTTCTTAAACAAGCAAAATCAATCTAAAATAAATAGCAGTACAATAAAGTTCTTCTGGCTGTATACAGTCAGGTGTACTAATACTAGCTAACACTGCTACTTGCACATCATACACTGAAGAACCTGCAACCCACAACAATTTAATCTTTACAGCAACTCTATGAGGCAGGTAGCACAATTATCTACACTTTGTAGGGAAGGAAAATGAAGTTTAGAGGCAAGTTACTAACCTATTTTAGCATTATCTCCTCACCTGTAAAGTGAGAATAAAAGTATAAACTATGGCTTAGGGTTGTGAGAATTAAAGAGTCCATACAAAGCACTCAGCCTGCTAAGAGTAAGTCCTAAGTATATAATTACTACTACTATTCTTACTGATTATTATTATTGTTGTCAAGTTATTTGCTCAGGGTCACATAGACAGTACATGGCACAGTTAGAATTTGAACTCAGGTCTATCCGACTCCAAAACTTGGGTGCTTAATCTATAAGAGACTTTGCCTCCCAAAGACTAAACTGGGACAATTCTGAGAAAAAAATAACACTTCTAGAAATATGGAAGTTACTTCCTCTTATAGAGAGACGATACAAGAATGGTCATCAGAAAGTAGCCATCTCTTTAAGTTTCTCCTTCCAGACCCAAAAACACACATGAGTAAAGCAACAGCCTTGCCCCCCCCCCCAATCCATCTTGTGGGTCAATATGACCTTTTATCTTCCTGACCAAAATATGATATCTTAATGGTCATAAAATTACATCCTTCTCATGGGAGGAAGGTAAATAACTAGAATTTAATGAAGAACCATGACTGGTGCAAGCCAGAACCACCCAGCATTGAGCCAAGGTGACCACATCATAGAATGCAGAGCCAAATCTTGATTCTAGTTTATCCAGTATCAGCAACATGACATAAGATTGAACTATAGTCCAGGCACATCAATCACAGTGAATGGTGGTGCTGAACCATGGCGTTAAGAGACAAGTTCTTTAACTAGTAATCTTAATAAGCTTGGTATGATTTTGAATATTTCTTGATATGGTTCTAATCCATACACCAAGTTAGTTTTACTCATTTGCCATTCTTCTAACTGCCTTGGAATTTATATGTGAGATTGTTTTGGAGCAATATATTAATATATTATACTGACACACTCTTCCTAACTTATCAGGATAAAATGAATTTATTTAAATTATTTTATTTTGGGTTTTGGTTTCCCAAGACTTCTGTGTATGTCTGTGTTTCACCCTATCATGTTTTGAACCTACCAAGCACTAGGCACTATGCTTACAGTTTAACTAGATTATTACGTCACTTAATTTTCAAATGATTAATCTAGGCCAGAAGTTCTTAACCTCAGCTTATGTTCAGGGTATCCATGTATTAGATAGAGAAATTAAATCATATGTATAGTTTAATTAACCTCTAAATGAAATTTAGCATCTCCTTCAATTGTCACTGTAGGCAGCAAACCAAATAGTATTCATAGTACCTGAGACTTTGTCACCATTAGAAATCACAGATATTTTCAAGTTACATTACAGTTCTGATATCTCAAAATATCACTTATACCAGTCACTACTTAAAAATTACAGTAATTATTATTACACCAATTATTATTAACTACTATTAGGGTCTGCTAGTGATGAATAAAAGATAATATATATTACTAGATCACAGGTATAATAATTTTGTTAAGTATAATTCTTTATAGTTGATTTCAGTGGTGTGAATTTAAAAACAATATTCTGAGGACACCTAGAAGAAGGATCCAAGATGGCAGAGTAGATAAATGCTGTGCTTGACTAATTCTGTGAACACATCAAAATTACAACTAAATTATAGAACAATCAACCTGGAGAACCATCTGAAGCTAGCTAAACAGAAGTTTTATAACTAAGGATATAAAGACGCCACACCGAGACTGGTAGGAGGGGCAGAGAAAAGAAACAGGCTGATCCCAAGCCTCTGTGTGGGGGGTCAAAATTGGGAGGGATATCTTGGCCACAGAGGTTTCCCCACAGAGGAGTAAGGGACTCCAGCCTCACACTAGAATCCCCAGCCTGAGTATTGGTGCCAGGAAGAGGAGCCCCTCACAACATCTGGCTGTGAAAAACAGTGGTGATTCAGAACAACCCGGGTGGGACAGAAGGCAGCAAGAAACCCAGCCATCCTCTTAAAGAGCCCATGCACAGACTCACTTGCTTGCAGGCACTCACCTGGGGCTCCAACAGAGAGATGGAGGCTCACAGGGTGTCAAAAGCATGCTGGGGGCAGACTAAGGTGTGTGGCTTCAAAACAAGGGCTGGAGAACAGTCAACATTTTTCCCTGTATGAGATCCTGCTCCCAGGCAGCTGTGTAGTCGGCAGGCAGGCGCCATCTTTCTTGTGTTTAGCCCGCCCACTCAGGACCTGATTGGTCTTAAGGTCTCCTGCTTCATCCTGCTGACTCATTAGGACCCCACCCTACCCAACTCTGCCAATGCCAGAGACGCATTTTCAGCAAGCAGTCAGCCCTGCCTACATTGCACTATTTCTGGGGAAACTATCAGCGTCTGAGGGCACCAGGTAGGAGGTGACTGGCCTTGGTGTGCTCTGGGACTTTTGCTGAGTAGCTCCAGGCTTAACACTGGCAACAAACCAGAATCTACATTAACCTAGTGACCACAACACTTCCCACTCTAACGACTCCCTGAGACCTTGCCTCACCCAACTTGCATACCACACGAGGCTTTATCAGTGGCTGAAACTTACAGGAGCCAGCAGGTGGCAGCAGGCTGCGGGGTGTTCTGGCTTTTTGTGGAACTACCCCAGATGTGGTACTGGTGGCAGCAGTCCTTGGTTCACAGTGTGACCTTTCCCATGTCCCTCCAGGTCCAACACAGGCAGCGACCAACAATGGATCACTTTATAGCTCCTACAGGTAGCCTCTAGCCAGTCAAAGCAGTGCTGACTTGGGCCTGCACCAGAGCCCCTCCCAAGAGGCCCAGAACCAACATACATGGAAGTTGGCTTCAGACCTCAGTAGAGCACCACCCAATTAGCCCCACAAGCAGCACACCCAAAGGGTGGTCTCAACAGGCATCAGAGCCCACTAAGGAAAATCTCACTGCATGGGGTAAGCCCCCTGTACAGCAACTCGTAAGTTGTGAACATAGCCAAACTCCACAGCCAGTCAGCCTTGGTGTGCTCTGGGACTTTTGCTGAGTAGCACACCACCCACTGATGTATCAATAGCAATAAAGGCTCAAATATAATAGGAGGGCACACACAACCCACACAAGGGACACTCCTGGAGCACCCAGCACAGGTGACCAGGAAGACTGTGCCAATAGGTCCCACAGGGCAACTACAACTAAAGTCATCCAGCAAGACTAGGAAATGTAGCAGATCTACCCAATATACAGAAACAAACACAGAGAGGCAGCCAAAATGAGGAAACAAAGAAATACATCCCAAATGAAAGAATAGGAGAAAACTCCAGAAAAAGAACTAAATGAAATGGAGGCAAGCAACCTACCAGAGACAGCATTCAAAACAATGGTTATAAAGATGCTCAAGGAACTTAGTGAGAACTTCAACAAAGAGATAGCAAGCATAAAAAAGGACACAGAAACCATTAAAAAAAAAAAAACCTATCAGAAGTGAAAAATACAATAACTGAAATGAAGAATGCACTAGAAGGAATCACCAGCTGACTAGATGAAGCAGAGGATTGAATCAATGATTTGGAAGACAAGGTAGTAGAAAATACCCAGTGGGAACAGCAAAAGGAAAAAAGAATTTTGAAAATGAGGATAGTTGAAGAGACCTCTGGGACAACACTAAGCATAACAACATTTGCATCATAGGGGTACCAAAAGGAGGAGAGAAAGCAAGGGATTGAGAACGTATTTGAAGAAATAGTGACTGAAAACTTTCCTCACCTGGTGAAGGAAATAGACATACAAGCCCAGGAAGTGCAGAAATTCCCAAACAAGATGAACCCAAACAGGCACACACCAAGGCACATTATAATTAGAATGGCAAATGTTAAAGACAAAGAGAAAATCCTAAAAGCAGCAAGAGCAAGGCAACTAGTAATTTATAAGGGATCTCCCATTAGATTGCAGCTGATTTCTTAACAGAAATTTTGCAGGTTAGAAATTCAAAGTGATAAAAAGCAAGTATCTACAACCAAGACTATTGTACCCAGCAAGGCTATCATTATAAATCAAAGGACAGATAAAGAGCTTTCCAGCTGAGAAAAAGCTAAAGGAGTTCATCATCATCAAACCAGTATTACAAGGAATGTTAGAGGTACTTCTTTAAGATGAAAAAAATAAAAATATGAATAATAAAATGTCAATAACTACATATCTATCAACAATTACTTTCAATGGGAATGGATTAAATGCTTCACTCCAAAGACATAAAGGGGCTGAATGGATAAAAAAATAAAACCCTTATATATGCTGCCTACAAGAGACTCACTTCAGATCGGAAGGCACACACAGACTGAAAGTAAAGGGATGGAAAAAGTTACTTCATGAAAATGGAAAAAGAAAAGAAAAAGCTGGGATAGCAACACTTATACCAGACAAAATAGACTTTATAATAAAGGCTATATAACAAGAGACAAAAAAGGACCCAATAATCCCACTTCCAGGTATTTACCCAAAGAAACACAAAATGATACTTCAAGGAAATGTGTGCATCCATATGTATATTGCAGCATTGTTTACAATTGCCAAGATGTAGAGGCAGCTTTGGTGTCAGTCGATGGATGAATAGATAAAGAGGAGGTGGCACATACACTCATATATACAATGGAATATTGCTCAGCCATGGAAGGGAATGGGTTCTTGCCATCTGCAACAGTATGCTTCTAAAAACGGCTTCCTTCCTCCTGAGAACTCCAAGAAGAGAAAATTCCTCTTGTTCTTTTGGATGCAGCTGTGATGAGACCAGATGCCTGAAGCTGCTGCAACCACCTTGCTACCAACCTAGGGATGACATCAACACCCAGAAGTCGGTCTGCCGGAGGATTGCTGTAAGCAGATTGCCTGGAGGGCCATGCCTGAAGCCTGTCCTACTGTCTTAGCCAATTTGGGTTCTGGTTTTCTAATATTTGCAGCAATACACACCTTAACTCTGTGCTGCCATACTTAGGTCTTAGAGAAAAGGCCTCTTTGAGAAGGTAACACTCAAGTGGTCCGCAGGATTAGGTGGAAGACAGGCGATCTTAAGAGTGAGAGGAAATAGTGTCTGTAAAGTCTTTAAAGAGTGAATGACTGGCTTGTTTGAGGCACTATAAGCTCATAGGACTGAAGTATGGTGACTGAAGGGGAGCGTGAAATGAGTTTTAAAAAAGATCATACATGGCCTTCTAGGCCACAGTAAGAAGTTTAGGCTTAATTCTAAGTGTAATGGGAAATCTGTGAAGGACTTAAAGCAGAGAAGTGATGTGATCCAAAGCTCATTCTGGCTGCTGCTATTTGGAGAATATACTCAGGGGAGGGGGGGCGGATAGCAGTGGGGAGACTATCTGGGGATGTTGCAGGAATCCAGGTAAGAGATAATGATGTCATGGGCTATATAATGGGAATATAACTGGAACCGTTGTTCTCAAATTTCAGTTTGTGGAAGACTCACTTGTAGTATTTCTTTAAAATGCTAGTAAGCACACCAGTGGATTTTGATGCAGATGGTCTACAGACTACACCTATGAAACACCAATATAGAAAAATTGGTTAAGACCTTTCCATCTCTGGGTAAGACAACTTTCCAAAAATAACCATCTCCCATTCCTTATATTCTCCTAATATAGGGGCTTCTAATTTCCTAGGTAAAAAGTCCTTAAGTCCCAAACTTCTAAGAATCACATGGTTTTTCCTTACAGTCTCACCTCAATCTCTCCCAGCAAGGCCTATCTGTTCCCTCTTGTGCTATACTCAGTAAAAGAAGAAAGGTTTCTATCACTCACTGTCCCAATGTTCCTGAACATCATCCTTTCATCCATTGAAAAAGCACCTATCAAGTACCATTTAGGTGTTTGGCAACGAGCTGGGCACTGGTCATACATACCAAGATGAAAAAAAACACACCCTCTCATGTGATAGATGTCCATCTTCTTTCTCTATTTATCTCCCCTCAGATGTCATCCATGTTAGAAAACTTAGACAGCATTATGAAGGAGAAAAGAAGGAACACAAAGGGAAATTAAACTCAGCAGAAAACAGGAGTAGAGGAATGTTCAAGACTTATGAACAAGACTTCATAACAATATAGACTGATGTGACTCTTCCTAGGATCCTGCATATAGATGAGATCTTATTATGAGTCTCTTACCTGAACCTTAAACAAAGAACAAGCTGCCTCTTATTATATCAGGACAACATCTGATGACTTGTGAGCCCTCCGGAGACATGTATTGAATACTCAGAAGAGAAAACTATGTGTCTAGATTATTTATGAACCACTGGAGTAGGTGTTCTTGTTGAGGGGTAGAAGAAACATAAAGGAACTATAATGCCATTTTCTGAAGTTGTCCAAGACAAGGTCCCCAAATCACTGTGTGCTGCCCCCATCTGAAGGGTGGACAATTTGAGAATACATGACATATTATGGGGATTTTAGCCCCAGTCCTAGACCCTTTGATGTTTAATTAATGTGCTGAACCAAAACTTATACTCACCTCTCTAACCCTACCCTGAATAAGACTAGAAGGGGTTTATTGAGAGCATAATTACTGTTTCTAGAAATAATACCAGAAATTCTTTTTTAAAAGATAAATATTGAGGTGTTTTGAGTGGGCACCAAAGGTGACAGTCGAGCTTTAAACACTTCTGCCAAGAGCCTTAAAAACAATTATTCAGTAAGTAACAGCCTGTTCTTATGAGTTATCTAGAACCTCAATTTTTTTCCCTAACCACCCTGAATTCTTAACAACAAGATGACTAACAATAAGTTAGGCAATTTCAATAAAGGAAATGATTTATTATGTACAAGCTACACTCTCAATAAATTAACTTTGCCAACATGTTTGGTACAGTAAGGCTTTCAGGCTGCTGGCATACTCTTTGGCAGATCACTGATGAAAACGTGGTTCTGATTTAGAATATAGAAAGACATTTTAAAATATAGAAATGGGACCCTGGTAGTCTAAAAGCTTTATTGTACCTTAACAGACCTAGAATTTACTAAGGGGTGGGGGAAGAGGGTGATGAAACTGCTAATTTAAATTTACTAACTATTTATAAAACTGGGCTTCAGTCCAATAGATAGTTTGCTTTCTGACCTGCTAAATGACCAGTTTCACTGGGTTTGGAGTAGTTGTTTTTTTATCATGAACTTGTGATGCTAGCTTTATGTAGGCATAAACTTACTCACTTAGAAGAATTTGGTTTAAAAAGTGTAACCGTAGCTCATACACATGCTTATACTTGTTAACCAATATGACTACAATTGTTCCAGAAAAGTAGCATTGTTTACATTAGATTTGTTTTTCCTGGTTTAACACAGTTAAACACCAATAAATTCACCAAATCTAGTTAGATAAAAATCTTTCTCTCATCACCTTATGAATATTTACTATGGTTAACACCTTCCTGGGTGCTCTGGCAGGATTTTTGTTTGGGGTTTTTTAATGAAAACTATGCCTAGCAAAGGTCTGGTGTCATATTCTAAAGACAAAGACCCTCTTTTAAAAACTTTTATAATAAAAATATTTATCCCCCAAACATGAGTGATAATATATATGATATGCAATTCAATTAAACTAGTCTGTACTTTTGTTATAAAATTTGTGATGTTACCATGATGCTTTTCTGTGTGATTATGCTTCCCACTTCTCAGGGACAATCTGTCTCGAGGCTAGTCATTCAGCTACCTGAACAGTTCTCAGTTTGCACCAGCACAATCTTATCAGGAGAGATTGGGCAGGGAGATAAGGCTATCCCGTATACAGTTGCATCTAGAGTCTATGGCCAAATCCCCACTGTTAAGTCACATTTGACCCAAGAACCATTTTGTGGATTGCTCATGAATAACATTTTTAACCATAATTCTCTGCTCATTGTTAGAAAGAAAAGCTTTCTTTATATTTAACTGGTCAACTCTTTAAAACAAATGTGACCTCAATTCCATGAAGTAGCTAGTAGCCACGGGCAGATTCTTTTCGGAGACAGCCACGTTAAATCATACTACCAGGAGGGGAGCGGCCTTTCTGGATGGTGGTTTTCTAACTATTGCCAAATTCTCAAGGTAGAGAAATGTTCCTATAAAAGTGAAAGGTACATTCCACCACCCCTTTCCTTTACATCCATTATAAACACATTACTGAGTCTGAAATCTCATGATATGTTTATTGTTTTAAACCTTACTTTTATTATCATTGCTTGTACATACATGGCCATGAATTTTACTTTTTCTGAGATTTCATTCCAGGCAAAATTTCTAATATAATTGTAACACTGATAGTATATCTAAACATTTGGATTCATTTTTGGTGAAAGCAATGGGGCCAGAAGTTTAGCAGACATCACTGTGCTGATATGTCTGCTTCCTATATACAAAGCAATTGGCTCAATCAGGCAGCGCAAGCACAGAAAAGTTCACTCAATCATCTAATCATTTGTAGCACTACATTTTTCCTTTTTTCAAATCTTTGGCTAATTAGAAGTACAACCTTATCAGAAAAGGAGAGAAAAATATTTCCTCTTATCCTTTTTAATCCACCTTCATTACCATCTCTAATGTCTCCTCCCACTAGCCTTAATTAATTACCCACTGCTGATGAAGATGAAGGAATCAATCATTCAATAAAGACAGTATTTATTCTACTTGTGAAGGCAATTACATTGAACCTACCTGGAATGGTAATGAAGAATGTGTGGAAAAGGAAGACATTAAAAAAAAAAAAAAGGATACAGGTTTTAAGAAACGACTAGATAAATCAAATTGCTGAGAAAATAAATGTTACAGTGATCTTTTGCTTCCCATATGTTACCAAAAATTATGGACATTAGAAATTCACTGCTGGTTTTGTTTATTGTCTCTAAAATAGCTGGTCCAACATAAGATCACTTTGACATTGAGCTAACCATGGATTCACTTTGTATGAGATGGTACTTCACTCATCCTAATAATCCATTGATTGATTCCTATAAAACCCAATAATTGATTTTTTTCTTGCTAAAAATTTACCGAACTTGCAGCCCAAATAGTTACAGTATGCATATAGCCATTAGTACAGCCTCAATAATTTACCAGAAATTTAGAAATTTTTGTATTTTCTCCTATAAAAACTATTTGTAGATATTATAACATTTTGTTCAATCTTAAGAGAGTAAATCAACTGAAATATATCTAAACAGAACGTCTTCCTCGGCCATCAGCTTAACAACCATCCACAGGAAAACACCACACTAAAATCTAGAACAGGAAGAGAAGAATAAATACCATTTTCAGTTATGGCTAGTAAATAAACGAGCATAGGGGAGGTCTTAAATCTGAACTTCAGCCAGGATGCCAGGATTATTGATACCACTTCCAAGAGAACTAAAGAATGTTAAGGTGAATTATGTGGTCAGGACTTGAGGTTTTATTTCTCAGCTAAGAAATATGGCATGTTAGAACTCTCTTCTCTTAATAGATGAAAGATATGATTTCAGCTTTTAACCAGTTGGTGTGCTCGGTCAAAGAGGGTCAATGCTGGAATTACAAATAATAGTCTGCATCAAATTAGTCTTCACAATATAGACTGGCCTGTGAACGAAGAAAGGGCTATAGGTCAGGCTCTGGACCTTCAACGTCTTACCCACTCTACCCAGGAGGAGATGCAATCACCAAAAGAATTTCCCATAGGAAACCACAAACCCCCAAACCCCTGGTACCACCTGCATGTCCTTCTGCACAAGGGTTGGCCCACCCCAACTCTGTTTAATTCTTGAGAGCCAATGGGTGTACAACTGTACCAAACCACTGAATTTCACAACGTAATTTGAGACAAACTGAATCTGAAAGGCTATTTTATGGGTATTTTGCCTCCACTCCTGCAGGTAATACAATCTACCGTACACCCACTGGCTAGCAGTATTTGACTCTCCTAATCCTCATTACCATACTTCCTCTGGTACACTTCTCAAGGGAAGTACGCTGAAAGCACCAGAGAAGAAAATAGGTCTTTCTTATTCATTTGTGTTGTTCATAAGAAGTGTAATGGAAGATTAGAATCAATCTTGAGGCTTGTTTGTGAGTTTTGTGCATATTTTCACAAAAATTTGGTACTTTTGTTTTACTATATTTTATGTATTCTATCTATTTCAGGTAATTATTCAATTTCAAGTCTTCATTATCTTAAAGTCATGCATGATGTAGTTTTAAGGGGGGGGCAGTCACAATTTATAACATTTGTCATGTACATGTTTTTCCAGTGAATTTATCACCATAAAATGCTAAAAACTTGAACTTTGAAAAATAAAGCTTGTATTTCATTTCATTCCTTGTTTAGAAATTGACTTATTTTCCCCCCTTTATTTTATTTTATTTTTTGGCCTTAATCAAAAGGGGGGGAAATGCTTTTAACAGTTGAAAGACCAGTCAGTTATCTGAGATTGACCTATAATTAAAATCATAAAATGTCATTCATCATAAAATATACTGAAAACATATAGTATGTTATCTTCTAAGCATTCCATGAGGGCTAATTCATTTTAGCTATAATTTCCAGTAGAATGTTACTATACTTCTGAGCATATTGACAAGTAAGTCTTTCAGTTTCATGGAGGTTAAGTGATTGAACAGGAACTACTGATTCAGCACTTATAAATCCTTTAGAGAAACTCTAAAATTGAGGGGCCTGGATTTCCACACTTATTTTATTTCACTATGATACATCTGCAGTGTAGAAATAAGACTCCCCTCTTTATCCAGCCGTCAAGTTCAGTCATATATTTTTTTATTTGAAATGAACTAAAGCTGAGTTAGAGCGGACATGCCTTTTAGAATGCCCCAAGGCCTCTCATTTCTTGAATGATATGCTAAAGCTTGGAATCTACCCAAACCTCCTTGAAGTACCCTCTGCAAAGTTTAATCTAATTTAAATTAACTTATTCCTCAGCATAAAATGGTCTTTCTTATTTCTCTTTATTTTTTTGTGTGAACACATGGACATATTTTTTGTGTTTCTAAACATGTGGATGCTAAAACAATTTAGAAACAAAAAATACTATATATTTACTTATTTCAATCATGTTAAAAAGCAATGGCAGAAAGCAGAATTCTGAGAACTCCTGGCCCTGGCACTATACAAATCATTTCACAATATGCCAATAATTGAGCAGCAATATAGTCATAGTTCCTACCAAATGTCTCTCTGGTTATAGGACACACTCTTAAAAGTGATGGGCATGAACTCTCACTTTTTCTATCCATCTGTGTGTACTGCTTACATTCAAATCCTTACTTTGCAAATAAAGTCATAGTAGAACATGTATTTGCCAAAAATAAGCATTTGTGTGGACAAGTCCAATTCTGCAGGCATAAAGCAAAGTATATGTATATAACAGGACTTTTGAGTAAATTTCTAAACATGTATCTGCTCCCTCTACCTCTACCTCAAGGAAACTTTTGAATGTAATATAAAATTTTTAAATAAAAAAAGTGTTGGATTCTTCCTGAGCCTCTATGGTGATTGACTACAACTTGATCAATCCTCTAAACTAAAAACTTAAACTTATATACAGTTTTTAGTTGGCTAGGATACTTTTGAAGAAAATGAAGGTGCTGGAGGAAAATGCAGTGTTAAAGAGCTAAGCACAAAATGCTTCTTCCAGTTACGACAATGAAGTCATTGTAAAGGGATTGCAGTACATGAGGATCCATCCTTAAAGATACCTCCCACATGCATGTTCCACCTACTCTCTAGGTTTTATGTTTACCTTTGCTGGTTTGTTCCTTCTATCAGTAGTCCTCTTGTTCCCCCACTGAGTCAAGCTAGGAGGAAAAAGTCCCAATATAATCTCAGGATCTCTCTCTCTCTCTCTCTCTCTCTCTCTCTCTCTCTCTCTCTCTCTCTCTCTCTCTCTCTCCTCTCTTTCTCTTTCATTTGCCCAAGCAAGTTTCAGCTATGCATTTTGCTTTCAATAATACCTGAATGAGAAAGTCCTTGAAATCAGAGAAGGATGTGCAATATGTCAAAATGAGCTATTCATCCCTGGTGATCATTAGAGAGTGTCACAAGAGAAGAAATGTACCCAAGAGGGTCCTGCAAAATTCCAACTCTGGGAATTGTATTCTATCTAAAGACTCTCCGTCATTTCATCAGCCTATTCATTTACTCAAAAAAATATTCATCAGGTGCTATTATATCCAGCACTGTGTTAACATCAGCAAGGCATTAAATCTTCAAAGTAGGTTCTTATTCTGCACTTATGTTGACACATTTAGGTGGGGCCTTAAACTTATCTACTCAGCTGAATGTTTTAGTTCCCTTCTAAGTAATTTGTCATTTGCAGGCACATATAAGTGGGTTTTATTTTTCATCAGTGGAATTCTACCATATATGATGCCATCTACATAAGTATTGAAATCATGAAAAACAATAGAGATGACAAAATCCAATGACTGTAAATTTAAACATCATTCCAGAATTAAATTACTGGAGTTAAGCTTCTATATTCTAGGCTCAGAACTTCAAGAAATAAGTTTCAGCTTTGGCTACCGTCAAAGACTAATCGGACCCTAGGTCTCTATCTGAATAACTTGTGCTTCTTTCAGTGTTTTAGACAAAAGAAGAAAATGGCCATAATCTGCCCTCACTGGAAACTCTAGCATCATAGGAATTTTCCCAGGCAGATTTGTGAAAGTCTAAGGAGGCTTCAAGCATGTTATAATTGTATCTACTATTCATTAAATGTCTTTTGTGCCAAGCACTTTACATTTAATACTTCAGCTCATTTAAGCTTCACAGTACCCCTGCAGCGTGTCATAGTTCCCATTTTCCCTGATGAGGCTCAGAGAACTTAGGTAACTTGCCCAAAGTCACACAATTTACAAATGTGTGCATGTGATGGACCTGTGACAATGCATTTATACTCCTGCCCTAGTCAGTTCTCTCTGTAATGTTTTAAAAAGGAAAAACAATCACCCACCTAGTCCCCATGAAGGTTAGGGAGAGAGATGGGGTCTGATTATGCCGTCTGGGAAAGATTTCTGAATTCATGGAGAAAGAAAAAGAAAATTCTGTAAGAGAACAAAGCAGTCGCAGCAGTCTGGGTTAAGGAGAAAAACTCGCCTCGAGGGGCCTTGGGTCTACTTCCTCCTACCAACCCTGAGGTTGCACCCGCGCAGGGCGCTGTGATTGATAGGAGAGTAGGACCCAGGTATGGTCCAGCGCGTGGTTGGGGGGGGGGGGGGAGCGTGAACTTCTTAGCTCTCCTTTCTCCCATTATCCCCACCCCCACCCCCACGCCATCTCCCAGCCGACAGCCGGGAGCTTCCACTGCCAGTGCGGGCGAGGCCCAGAAGCTGATGAATACTGCTGACTGATGGGGGCGGCCGAGCGCGAGGGAGCCGAGTGAGGCCCGCGCTTCGTCGCCGCTCGTCCTCCGAATCCCGGCAGTTCACCCTGCGCGGTCAGGGGCCGGGGTCGTTACAGACATCTCTGCCCAAGAGCTGGCCCGGGGTTCTGCTCCCAGAACCTCAACCTAGGCCATCGAGGGCCCAAAGGTTTGGCCCAGCCTACGCTGCGGCTGCCAGGGGACTCTAGGCCCTTGTGCAGAGGCCGCGCTAACCCTGCAGGGGTCTGGGCCTGAGGCTCGGATTTTCCTTCCCACTGCGCGTTGACCCTAAAGACAGATGGAACCGTGGCGGCGGTAGCGGCCTACGCTGTCTGGAGGCGCAGAGCGCTTGGGACGCGGCGTGGAAGCCGGTCCCGAGGGGCGCCCGGGCCTCTCGCGCCCAGCAATCTCTCCGCTCTCCTCTCCTCTCCTCCTCTGGCTCAGAAAGCCTGCCAGCCGCAGCCCCAACCTTCTCCCTTCTCCTCCCCCCACTCCGCGCCGGGCTCCGCTTTCCCTCCATCAACTCCAGGCCGAATTCAATCCGAGAAGGCTCCTTTGAGCTTTTGTGTTTGCTGGGGGAGATGTGGGCGCAGGAGGGATCGCGTTACAACTTTCATTTCCTGAAATGTTTGAGGGAACATCCAGCGTTTTTATCCCCCCATCAGGCTGGGCGATGGGCTCGGGTTTCAGGCCTTGTCACTCAGCTGTCACCAAACAAACGAAGCTCTCAGAGCCCTGGAGAGAGAGAGCTACCTGCTATTCATGACCCCTGGAGCAGGTGATCGCTCATGGGAAAACAGGTAGAATTAATCATAGGGCTGTTCTCTGTTTCCTCTTCTTTTTGGCAGACCTGCCCACAGTGTGAAACCTGTCAGAAAACAAATTAACTCTTTCTTCTCCCCCAGGGGAACTAAAAATACATTTTCAGAAAACCCAATACACACATTCACATCAAATGACCCAAATGAGAGTTGGAGAGAACATCTTTATATCCCGCTCCACTTTGCAATTTCTTAGTTTGTGGGGTTTCCCTCCTTAGTGGGACTTGGAACATGGGAGAACCAAGAGAGAATGGGGCATCTTCCAATCATCTGGTTCTACCTACTGAAGGGAGCCCCAGGTGTGGTCTCTCAACTTAGGTAGATTCCAACATCTCCTTCCTGCCTGGGTGTCAATGCAGTTGGGCTTGGTCCTAATAACAAGAAAATCTTTACCTTAACAGAAGTTTCTAAGAAATTTCTGTAAATTGGTGTTTCCCCTGGCCCAGACTCTAAGTCAACTTTGTTGAGCATCCATGTTGGGCTCTGTACTAGAAAATCCAAACAGTTTCAAAATTTCCCTCATTCATTTCATTCCTAACTTAATCCACAGGAAAAATTTTTTAAAAACTACTTCTTGCCTTAGTTGAACAAAAGCAGAAAGGTTAGCAGCATACTAGTGTTCTTAGTTGTCTGGATACTGTTTAACTGCTATGTATTAAATATTATAATGCACACTTTAAATAACACCTCTTTTTTATATTTGGTTCTATTTTTATTTTTCCTATATCTCTTTCCTTCCCTAGGAAATACAAAAATTAGACGGAAAAAGAAAATGCATACAGATTTGCTTCTAAGATATGTTAATGCTGGAAAAGTTGACCAGGAAAGCTTGGGAGCCTTAAATCAGACTGATTTTTTTAAAAATAGAAATATGGTACGGGGCCTGCATTGTCATTCTGCCATTTAGTTTTCCCATAAAAGATTTTTTTGTGAGAAATCAGGATATACTCTATGTAAAAATAAGCCTCCTGGCCTTCTTTAAGATGAAGATTTTGTCTGTTTATTTTGAAAACAGCCATTGGTTCCAGATTCCCAGAACTGATTTTCTTAGATTAGCTATTTATACTCAGAGGTAGAGCCCTGAGCAATATTATTCTTCAATTAAAATCAAGAACTTGACTTCAGGAGGAAGCATGTTATGTTTATATAGCATCAGCAACGCATAGAAAATATTCACCACATATCTAAAGAAAGACAAGGCTTCAATTGTTTAAATGTTCTTTTTACTTCATAGATACAAAGGCATGTTGACCTGTCTACCTTAATTTCTAAAACAGCTTGTTGCCTACTTTCATATTTACAGCATTCTAAATAAATACAGAACTAATGCTTCTTCCTTGTTACTACCTCCTTGATTTAGAGGTAAAATTGTCTTTTGCAAGGTATTGCTGCCTATGTCACCTCTCCCTCAAAATGTGCATCTTCTGTACAAGCACTGTAAGTTTCTGCTCCCCTCCACCAACCATACCAGTCCCCACCACACACACACACACACACACACACACACACACACACACACACACACACGGCTGCAAAAGTTAAGGGAAACATCATTGCATACTGATGCTTACAGTTTAAATACAATATCTGTGTGAGAACTAAAGATGTCACAGCTATGTGGGTTGGGTTTGGTTGTTTTTTTTTTTTTTTTTTTTCATTTTTTGGGGGTTTTTTTTCACAGCCCCATTGCCTTTTCCTGGTATTTAGATCATTTGGATAACTGGCAACTCAAATTAGAATTGAAGTGTTGCAAAGCAGCTAAAGTCATGCCTTAAGGGGGAAAAATAGGAGAGTGGTTGAGTTTGTAAAAATACTTAATATAAAGTAGAGAACACCTAGAAAATCATTTTTACAGACTTGCTGGCTGGAACCTGCAAATTTTGTATCAGAAATGCTCACTGACTAGCTCTATGAAATGTTAAAGAACGTTTCAATATTCTTTAAGAATCCTAAGACAATTTAATGGCCTATGTAAGTAAAAATATGTAGTCTAGGACTGTTTTTTTCTTTAAGATCCCACATGCATATCAGCTCAGATCCTGAACCACCACCACCACCCCAAAAAAACCATGTATCTATTATGAATAAGCCATGCATTTTAAAAGCCATAATCAATTTTAAATCCTAAATTAAAATAAAATTTATAACAAATTGTTATAAACTTGCTTGTGTTAATCCATGAGTGTTTCTATTTGGATGTGCTTATGTCAGTCCCATAAAAGATTTATGTTCTGAGTTGGGGAGGGTGGGAAGGACAGGGGACCAGATGGAGGAAGCTGGTACACATTTCCAGTGCCTCCTTATTACAGTAAGTAAAGGGCCAGAATCTATCTGTCTTCCTACTTATCTATCTGTCATTTTAATGACAACCACTAATGGCAGTAAAGAAGGGAGAGCAGCCAATATCACCTAATAGTATTTTAATTACAATTGGGTAGCCATTTCAGGTACACTTAAGTGTGTGTTAAATCTGAAGTTAACCTTTCTCTCTCTCAAAGATAAGATTGTTAGGGTTTTAGTTTTTTTTGTTTTTGTTTGTTTTTCTTTCTGCATTTTCCTGTTAGATCACAGGGGGGAAATGTGATTTTAAGAATATTTTAACGTTATGGCAAAGGAAAACAATTAGTGAGTTCTCTCTCCAAAGGAGTGGAGGGGGTGGGGACGCTCATTAGCAAAGCAATGGAGAGGAGCAAACCTTTAGGTGGGTTGTACTCTACCTGCTGAGAACTGGGGTCCCAGCTGTCCATTAACAAGTTAAAAGGGAAGAAGCTGAAATTCAGATTGGGGAAGAGACCGGCGTCCACGCGCCTCAAGCAGTCTCTTTCTCTTTGTTTTTAAATGCTACTGCAGTGTTGTTCCTCGCTGTCTGAAAGGACCACAGCGTCTAAAACACTGATTGTCATCCTCAGTGGGAGAACAGGTTTCCAATTTCATCAGCTGGAACAAAGTCGTGTGTGTACACTCGGTTTAAAACACTAGAGAAAACGCGGCCTTTCCAGGGCAGCGCTTTTTTTGGGTAGACGATAAGCCCACGATTTTGACTCTTTTTGTCCCTGGCTGGCTCACCCATCCCTTTAGAGAATCTTCCAGGTGGAGTTATTGGATTCAGTCAGACGGGGGGAGGGGTCACTGTGACCTCGAGGGGCCTCAGAAGTCCCCACCTAAGGTTTGCAGCGCATACCTGCAGGCTAAACGACTGAGCCCTCAGTTACCCTCAGTTTGAATTGTCCCATAAGGGCGAAGTGGGCACCAACACAGGTTCTGCAGGCTTCGGGCAGCTGGAGGAGGTAGTCTGGAAGAGTTTTTAGTCTTCTACTCCTAGGAAAAGCTCAGAAAAAGTAGAAATAGCTCAGAGAAAGCACATGGACCACCAGCGACTCTCTTCACCTTAACCTTCACTCACCTGTCTCATTCAACACCACCTACCACCAAAGGGCAGAATGTGCATGTGCCCCCACAGCCCATCCCAAAGCATCCTGCGGGCGTCGGCCAGTGCCTTCCTGCTGGGGCCCCGGGCCGTGCGCGGAGTAGAGGCCGATGCTCGCCCCTCGCCCTGGGGGGGAAACTTTCTAGCAGGCTCCGCCAAGGAAGCGAAGCTGCCGCCGCTTCCTGGCCGGGACTCCAAAAATTAGGGCCGCTCTCCCTAGCCGTTGAAGTCCCAGCGACAAACCTGGGAAGAGGCGCCCTCTCTGGCTGGCACCCCTCTGCAGAGGGCGCGGGTCGGAAAGCCAAGGCCGAGGCTACAGGAAGCAAAGGAAATGGGGCCATGTCTAAAGCAGGAATGGCAGCGGGGAACGGGCGGCTTGGCCTAGGCCGCCTCCCGACCAGACTCTGAGGCCTGAGCCCGCTGCCCTGGGCGCAAAGCGCGGGGTCTGAGAACCAGAGCGCGCCGACACCTGCAGGCGGACCGCCCAGGGGCAGCTGGAGGCCATGACAGCTTGATCCCACCGCTGCAGGGCCTGGGCCAACCCCGCAGTAATGTGTCCCGCGCCGCTCACGTGCCTCGCCCGGACCTTAGCTCCACGACTACGAGAGGAAACCTGGACTTGGGCCTGGGAAGTGGCTCCGGGGTGCCCCGGAAGACAGCACCTGCGTTGTACCGCGAAGCTCAGGCCGCCTCCTCCTCCACTGCCTAGCCCTTCGAGGCTAGCCTCGCAGCTTCTGCTTTCAGGGGCTCCACCGGTCGGGTCACCAGGCCTCGCTCCTGGAGCTGCGCTGTGATGCCGGTAGCAGAGAGCAGAGGCGCCCCAACTGCCCGCGCCTCGGGAAGGCAAAGTGGCAAGAGCGGCCTCCGGAGTGTGCGGGTGGCAGGAGAAGCTCCCCGTTTTCTGCAGAACGGAACAGGAGCCTCTGGATCCCCAACCTGGAGTTCTGCCTGCAGACTTCACCGAAGACCTCCAGGCGGGAGAGGCGGTAGGAGTGAAGCCCCCTTCGGTCGCAAGCGCCGCTGCCGCAGGCGCGGCTGCGGAGCAGAGGAAGGGCGGCTCCGCGCGGGTTCAGTGCCAGGTGCCCTACTGGTTCTCAGGGTGCGGGGGAGTGCGGCGTAACAGGGGTCACTGCTCAGCAAAGTAGGAGTTCACCCATAAGGGCCAATGCTCTTCCTGGAAGCTTCCACTGCAGCTCGGGGTCAAGACCAAGCTGTCCTTGCTTGGAGAATAGGTTCAAGACCCGGCTGTGCCCGGCCCCAGAGGCGCCTATCTCCCTGCCCGCAGCTTGTGGGGCCTTGAGTCCCTACCTGCTAAGCCAAAAATTGGGGAACCGCCGGCCAAGCCCCTTGGCCTCCGAGTATTTAGGAAACTTCGTTCTCAGCCAAGAGGTCAAGGCGAGCAGGCAGTGAGGACCCAAACAATTCTGTGTTCAAATTTAAAACGTCAAAAAAAAAAAAAAATCGCCCTAGAGTTTCTGTTTTCATCTTACTTGGCAAAATACTGTAAGGTTTCATCCTAAAAACACTTTATTTATAAGCAGTTGTTCATTACTTTTGGCTATCGTTATGAAATCTGTAGAGGAGAAAGGAAAACTGGCTTTTGATTCAGTTAAACTGCGACCCGAGAAGGTAAATTGGAGGTTCCTTAATAGCTGGTCCTCGAAGATTTCCTCCAGGGGAAAAAATATATATATATATGGTTAGTTCCCCCTAATGATCGCTCTAAAATGATTGCCAAGAAAACCCAAAGCAATATCCAGCTTTCTGTCCTCCTGCTTCTCCCTAGTTTAGCCAGACTGAGCCGAGGGTGACGGAGGGAGGCGTATTGTGCAATTTCTTATTAAACACATCTGGAATATGCGCGCTCTGGATCGAGTGCCAGGGATTTTACAAAGAGTTTATGACTGTGACAGAAAATTGTCCTTTTAACGAGTTTACAAGCAGTAATCACAGGGGCTTTTACAGGACCGGCCCGCTCTGCTCCTCACCAGATCTGCAGACATTTCCAAGATTCACCAAGCAAGGGAGCAGGAAGTGGGCTCGGGTGCCCAGGGAGACAGAACTTCCACGACCCTAAAATTATACTAAGCAGAGCTGGAAGAGTGGGGGGTAGTCATCGGAGTAGGAAGAGAGGGCATGTAAGAAATTAAAGTAATTGGCCCTTCCTTATTTTCCAGGGAGATTTCCGCGGTGTCCTTTGAAGCCTGTCAGGGTCATTGAAAGCTATCTTTGTGCAGGGTGTTTGTTTTGGGGAGTGAATGTGAAGAATGTGAGGAGATCCCCTGTGAGAGCCCCTCCTGCAGAGGGTGGCATTTCTCCATGGCCCAAGACGTGGAGAATAAACACCCTAGTGACTTAAATAAACACCAACTTAATGATCCAAAACACTAACAAGGGAGACTGGGACCCTGAGCTCCCAATCCAAATGATGGTCTCCGAGCGGCTGTGTGCACATCTGTCCATCACTGAGGGGAAAAATTACTTTATAAGTAAAAGTGACTACAGTTAAGTACAGTGACCCTTTCTCCCTTGAACTCAGTCAAATCCATTTGACATTAAAAAAAACAAAACCTCATAATAATAAGGCCTTAACTCCCCCCCCCCCAACTCAGTCTCTTAGATCAGGACAGGAAAGATAGGAAAAAGTAAGAAAAAAGAAATTATTATATTAATGGTACCACGGATAGGGAAAAATCAAAATTATGAAACTGTCATGTCAGAAAATAAATAGACTCTCTCTGGGGAACAATATTTTACAAAGCACAAGCAAGCCAATCCTGTTATCCTGAGTAGAATTTTAATAAATAATGCCATTTGTTTCACTAATTTTAAAAGCTAAATACAAAGATACATCATTTTTGCCCCAGGCAAAAATAATATGGAGCCTACTTGATTACTGGGATTTTTCTGAACTACCCGGCAGCACTGCAAAGAGCTCCTATCCTGCTGGTCTGCTTTCTATTTGTACAGGTTAATTCACAAAGTTGCTATCCTCATTCAAGTTTCCTCCCTTTTTTTCCTAAGCAGATAAATCATTTTACTTTCACAGTCTTGTCAAACTTGTTAATACAAAATAGCTGGCTTAACATATGAATGCTGTGGAGAAGAGCCAGTGGTAAACAAAACTGCATATCTAAATAACAAAAAAATAAATAAATATCCCAAAGCTATTTTTTTTTCTGTCATATAATTAACTCAGTCACCATTCTTGGTTCAGGTGATGGCCTTTAAAGTACCCTGCAATTCATAACCACCGTTAAGTAGGAAAGCAACAAAACTATTCATTAAAAAGAAAAAAAAATAGGGCCCAATGACAGCAATACACAACTCATCTTTCAGAAACAGAATCGTACTCCTGGTGTTCTACTAAGTTTTAATTTAGACTGGTTTAGGTACAATAGAAAAGAAACCTGAAAACACATGCTGTTTTAGTAACAAATACCAGGTTGCCAGATTTGTCGCAAATTTCTTGCAAGCTAGAAACTGGGAACAGGAGAAACCCTTAACAGGAGTAGGGTACAGATATGAAAGCTTCGAGGGCGTGAGAAGAAATAGCATTCAGGAAAGTGTTTCTTCACATTGGTACATTTTTAAAGTTTGCCATAAAAAAACCCAAGAAAACAAACAACAACCAAAAAACCCCACTAAATTTGACAAAAATAGTTGTATTACTAATGGTCAATTCTATCTCTAACTGCCTCACAGAGAGCGCATTAAGACATTTAGGCACTTGTTTTCCCCCTAATACTGTTCTTTTATTTTAACCTACATAAAGTTGTTTAACACTAAATATGAAAAAATGTAAACTTAATTTTCCCCTTCAAAAAAAAGTTATAAGATTGTATTTTTCCTATTCACCTTAATAATGCAATCATTTCCTCCCAGGCTGGAGGCTCTTATTTTCACTATTTTGCTCTCTCTCTCTCTCTCTCTCTCTCTCTCTCTCTCTTTCTCTCATTTTCCTTTTCCCCTTCCCAAAAGATTTTTCCATAAATAAATTAAAAAGAAATAATTAAAATCCAGTTGATTTGTAATTCCCATTCATTGCAAAAAAAAACAAAAAACCAAAGGGCTACTGAAGCAGGCACATGGGTTGCCCAAAACCAAGACTGGGTGACTGGGTGTTTTTGTTTGTTTGGGTTTTTTTTTTTCCTTTTTCCTTATCTCTGCACTGGGAGGGGAAATGCAAAAGTGGAAAGAGTCAGAGAGAAGAAGGTGACTAAGCTTGGAATCGCTGTTGGTTTTGAATTTTATAAAGATATTTGTGGAAGTCCACCGTTCCTTTATGCGCAAAGAACCCCAGAAACAAGCTGCAAAAATGTTCCTGATTTCTATTTACAAGTGTCTCTAGTTGCTGCTTTAAAGCCCCAGTCCCTCCCCATTTAGGACCCCAAGTCCACCAGACTGGAGGTGAGTGGGCCCAGCAAGGAGTCCTGGAGCTGATGCTGGTGGGCTTGCAGGCCATGGCTGGGCTGCGAGGCCGTTAAGCCAGGGAGAGAATAGTTTGAGCTCCTGGCGTGCCCCATATTGCCCTGCAGCAGAAGGACCGAGTTCTGGTCTGGGCTTTGGGGAGGTGAGAATTCTTCTTCTGAGCTGGACATGAGCGGCTTGCCCCCTTCCAGAGGAGAGAGTTGATTCTGCTTGTTGGAGGAGGAGTTATTGTTTTCGGTGTTCTCCCTAAGAAATAGAGGACAACACCATATGGTTAAAAAAAAAAAGTAAGTTAAAAAAAAGTGTGAGATGGAGGGAGGGGAGCTGCAAGGAGTAAAGGGCCATTGTGCAATTAGTCATCCACCCAAATGGAGGGGCTCTGCCCTCCCACCCATCCCCAACGGTCCTGAGAAGTGAAGAGACTGAGGAGACTGGAGAAATAGGGAGCTATAGGACAGAGCTCCTGGGAGCAAGGTCCCTACCTTTTCCAGATTTTAGAAAGCCAGAGCAGCAGGGCTTATTTGAAACACACATATTTTTCATTTTTCTCCAAACAATTATTTTAAAATACCTATCAAACTAGTACCACGTGTAGAAGTAACTAAGTTTGAAAATCTTCCAACAAATGATTGTTGGTGATGAAGAAAATGAACACAGGACAAATAGTGCCCAATACATACTGGTTTGGGGTGAATCAAGTCAATTGTCTTGTTCCCATCTGAGGAAACACTTAAACGTCGAGTTTCCCTGCCCCTGCCCCGAGGTTGTGGTTTCAGAGATACAGGACAGGTCATGGGAAGTGGTGTCCAGAGCGGCCCAGTGACCTGAGTAAACACAGGGAGCGCAGCCAGTCTCTCCGATTTCATCAAGGAGTGGGCCCTCGGGCCTGGCTTGTAGGACCGCCGTTTTGTAATTAAAGTCTAACTGGAACCGTACTGTCCCAGTCCCCGTGTTACTCACTTAATCCTTAGTCCCTCACGTCCCCCTTTCAAACTCCCCACGGACATCCACACCAGCGCACCGTTCCCCGCAGGGAAACTTCTCGCCCGGGAACAGCCTGTGAACCCGCACCTGGTGCCGGGGCGTCAGTCCCGGCTTTGGGTGCTGGTAACCTTCAGGATTTGGAATCCCTCGCTGCTTTCGCCTTCGTAGTGCTCGCCTGTCCTCCCCACCGGGAGAGCCTGCCTGTCTCCCCCTTTCTCTCCCCTTCTCTCCCAGTCTCTCCCAGAAAGCCCTTTTCAGCTGAATGTATCCAGGTTCTGTGCTTTTCCACCCAAAATGGAACGCGGAGGCGACATTTTCAGCCCCCCAGGCTCGGAAGCGAACAAAGGAAATCCAGCCGGCTCGGCGCTCAGGTTTCCCCCAAACTCTTCGGCTTCCCGGAGCGCTCTCCCTGACGCTACCACTGCCGCCCCCACGCTCTTCCGAATCTCGGTCGGAAACTCTACAGCGAACGGATGGAGCGGGGCCAGGTGGCCGCGGGTGTCAACGCGAGGAGGGCGGAGGCACAGATAGGTTTTTAAAATATTGCCTTCTGAGCTCTAAGGCTTGGAGAGAAGCCTGCGATTTGAGACCCCTGACTCGTCCAGCGCGGCGGCGCGGACAACCAGACGGACTGGCTGCCGCGCCCGGCTACGCGCGAGGAGTCCCGGAGAGAAGCAATCCTTTCTGGGCTTGGGGCACCGGGAAGTAAACGCAGCGCCATCTCTCCCAAAGCTCTCTTTTCTGTGGATTTTTGAAAGACTTCTTTTGTAAGGCTAGTGCGGAACGAAGCGACGACCTCTCGCCCAAAAGACTAGCAGGAGAGCGCGAGTAAAGCACGGGCGGCAGTGGGGACAGAGCAGATGTCTCAGGCCAGTTCCACCGCTCCGGCGAGCAAGAGGAGAGAGGTTCGCGACCCTCAGCCCCCACTGAACCCCTTTCCTCGCGTTACCAATCAACACTTCCCTTCTAGTTGATCTAGAAACTCACTCTCCAACCCCCACTCCTAGCCCAGCCAGCCAAAGAGGCATGAAAAACAAACCTAGCGCCAATATTTCCCGACACTCACAACCCAAGAAGCCCACGCGCGGGCGCTCAAATCAAACGAGATCCCATCCCTAGCTAGCCATCTCAGAGTTCATGAACTTTTGCTGCAGTGCCGCGGAGGACCGGGCGCCGCCCGGCGGACGGGCTCCAGCAGGCGGTGAGGACGCGGTGGCGAGTGCCTGCGGGGGCGGAAAAGGGCGGAGGGAAAAGGAAGACATCTCCGGGTCGCCCCAGCAGCGGGAAGCACGCCGCGTACCTTTCCTTGGCCTCGGCAGCTCGGTCTCTTTGCCTCCGGTTCTTAAACCAATTGCTGACTTGGGTGGTGGTGAGGCCGGTGGCCTCGGCCAGCTCCCGCTTCTCACGCGGCGAGGGATAAGGGTTATGCGCGTACCACTCCCGCAGCACGCCCCGCGACTTCTCCTTGAAGCAGTAGCTGGTCTCTTCGCCGTCCCAGATAGTGCGCGGCAGCGGGAATTTTCGGCGCACCCGATATTTGCCCACCGCACCCAGGGGCCGGCCGCGCAGCTTTTCGGCCTCCACGTAGTGAGCCTTCAGCCACAGTTGCTGAAGCTTTGGATGGTTGTGAGGCGAGAACTGGTGGCTCTCCAGGATCTTGTAGAGTTCGCGGAAGTTACCGCGGTGGAAGGCGACCACGGCCTTGGCCTTGAGCACGCTCTCGTTCTTGTGCAGGTGGTCGCAGGCGGGCAGCGACCACAGAAACCTGCCTAGGCGCTCCAGGTTCCCGCCTTGCTGCAGAACCTCGCACACACATGCCACTTGCTCTTGCGTAAAGCCGAACGATGGCAGCATCGACATGGCTGGGGCCTGCCGAGGCGCACTGCCCGGACGCACGCGGCAGGGAGCAGAGCCGAAAAAGCAAGGGGCGGCGGCAGCGGGGAGGGGGGCGCGGCTGCTCCTAACCCCCTCCCTAGGCTTTCCCTAGTCGAAAAAGCAACTCGAGATTTGGGGATGGACGGCCCAGGAAGAAGAGGAGGAGTACTGGGGCACACGCAGGACACAGAGCAGCCGGCTCACTCCGCAGTCTTTCGGGCCTCGCTGGCTCCAGCCTCCCGCCGGGTGGATGCTGCTCGTTGCCGGGGAACTTGGTTTCTGTTCTCTCCGCAGCTGCCTTAAAGCGCGCAGCGTCCCTGGCGCGCTGATTGGCTGCGGGCGGCGCCTATCCCTGGCAGGCCAGCCCGCGCGCCGCCGGGCCGGGCCGCGAGGCTGCGCCGCCCTGCGCGGGGAGGGCAAGGCTGTGGAGTGGGGGATTGGGAGTGGTGAGAGAAGAAGGACCCGGAGAGGTGGGAAGCGAGGTGGAGGGCGGGGAGGGGGGTTAGGAGGGAGCCTAACTGCCCGGGGGCGGGAGTGGGTGAGCGCGTCAGGACCCTGCAACGTGAGCCCCCTCTCCAGTGTCACCTAAGGGCAGCCGCGCACATCTCTACGCAAATCAATGACTCCAGACCTTCTAATTCCCTTCCTCTCCCTCTGTACCCCTGTCCCTGTCCCTTGCAGACTTGCCCTTTCCCGGTGAGCTCATATTTAATTACCTTAATGTTGGAATGAATAAATAATGGATTGATGAATAGCTTATGGGACGAGATAAATAATACAAGAGCAGACTAGAGCTTCAAGCTGCAGCCGCTGGAAAAGTGGCTTCTCTCCGGGCTGGCTTCAGCTCCAAACTTAATTTCCTCCTCCCTTCTCCACCCACCCCCCCTCACGCCCATACCGCCCTCCAAAGGGCATGTGTACTCCCAGCTGGATAGCGCTTCCCTCATTCTCAGAAGCCCATGACTATTTAGGACTACGTGAAGAGCTGCTTAGAACGCATTGAGGAGCGGAGGGTTCATTTGTGATTTGGCATCTTAATGTTCTATGGTTTAAGCGTGAAGTCTATTGGACTCAGTTTCCCTATCTGCGCGGTTGCGTTTTCCAAGGCCACTTCTGCTACTGCGGAATGCCAAGAAGCTTTATTTGCTATTAGCAAAAATGCTTTGGGAACCTCGTACGAAAGACGCTGGATGGGTGTAAATTAAATAAAACTGTCCCGCTCCAATAGCCGTCCGGTTGTAATATAATCTTTGTCCTACTCTGAGAGGGACACTTCCCTCAAAGCGAGGACGGCAGCGGCTCCAAGATTAAATAAAGAGGTGTGTGTGTGTGTGTGTGTGTGTGTGTGTGTGTGTGTGTGTGTGTGTGTGTGTAGATTACAATGCTGGCCTATTTCACTGCCAGGGAATGAGAGATGTCCTGCAATTTCAGTCCCATCATCTCCTACTTCGTGTATGTGTGGAGAGTGCTTAGTAAAACTGCACAAACAAATGAAGCTCTAATTATCTTAAGCCTCATTTGCACACCTTGTTCCAAAGCAATTACTAAAAAGATTTTGAAAACAATTAGTGTCTATAAACAAAGATCATCTATTGTCAGTAGCTGAGACTGGTAGAAGATAAGAACAATGCGTTGAGATAAGGAGAGCCGAATGGTGGAAGGAGAGTGACTTTATGACTATACTTATCTCTGATTAGATAAGTTCAAAACAGAATTGTAAGTACACTTCAAAAACGCTTTTGATTTAAATGCACCCTCTTAGTGAATGCAAAGAACAAACTCTAGGCTCTTTAAACTTGCTTGTCTTCTTTAAATATGTTTTGATTCCATCAGCCCGAGCCTAGCTCCACATAACCCTTTGCATATTGAGACATAAGTGGGAGAATAAGAAGCACTGTGTGGGTTTCCCCTTGTATTATTTATATGGTTTTAAAATAATGCACCCAGTCCAGTGTACCCTGCAATGTACATTTTAAACTCATGAAGGGTTTCCACCTCCTGGCTGCCTCTCCAGAGATTCCAAGTAGAGGGAAGCTGCTTCTCTGCTGAACTCCCACACAAAGCTTTTTGCATCCTTGAAACTCTGCAGTATCCCATGCAATTAGACCTTGGGAACAGATGCTGATGTTTCATTATGTTTAGAATTATTTTTAAGTGCATTTAATGGGTGCATATTATTTCAAAAGAGCCCCTACCACATGGTGTGCCCAGTGACTTACTTTCTAAACTGGAAGCCTGGCATGGCTGAACTTAAGTCCATGTGTCTGGTAATTTTCCCTCCCAGTCTTATTTTAGTACTCATGATGTTTCAGATGAAGTCTTAAGAAGCGGCAGTGTCCTGCCAGAAGGAATGTCTCTGCTTGGAACAGTCCTTATTGACATGGCAGCTGTGTGCGGACCGGAACGGAGTTTAAACTCAGCTCTAAAACTCAGTTAATACCCTAAAGTCTGGAGCAAGTGCGCAGAATTACAGTGTGTGTGTGTGTGTGTGTGTGTGTGTGTGTGTAGCAGGGTTGGGGGGTAAGTGTCTGTAAGTACAGCCACATCTCCCCCATCTCTTAAAAGACAAACGGTAAGTTGAGTATGGGGTGTACTTTATAATTAACAACTTTGTATAAGGAAATGAGGCATAGTTTGGACAAATAAGGACAGATATAAATTTACAGGGGATGAGGTGGCAATTAAACACCAATATGACCACCTTTTTTCCGACTTCCTCTAGACCTCCCTGCCCACTTCTTTTCACCTCTCTTCGAAAGGAACCAGGACGTACTGGACATTGGCGACAAATGGGCAGACGACCCTGTGGGTACCGTGATTAGGGGCACCGGGATTGGTGAGAAGTGATGCTCATCCTCAGGCCGTGCCCAGGTCCGCCACCCTTTCTCCTTGCGTTTAATCCAATAGATAGCGTAACTAGAAAGGAAAAGTGCTATTCGCTTTGCACTAACGAGCCTACCTGCTATTTCGATCCCTTGGTTAGGGGAACCAATTGTTATAAATGTTAATTATTGACTCGGATATATAAGGTTTCCCAAAATGGAACCTTTCACTGAAACCACTAAAAGAGGTAAAATGACATGAATTTACAAACCACATAAACCAAATGATCCATTTTAAATCGCACACAGAAAGGTTTGAGTTGTTCTAGTAACTTAAAACCTTTGCTGTCAATGCAAATCACGCGAAAAACAGAGATGCGTCAAAGATTTAAAGGGAACGAGCAACTCTAGCTGCTGCCCTCGCCGCATCGCAACTCCCGAAGGGAACGCGGCTGGCGAGGGGTGCCCGACTCCAGGTTTCAGTTCTTCTGTCTTTCTGTGCAGTAACGGCCAGAACGCGCACAACTGGTCTATGGAAAGGCCAATACGAAGGTACTAGTTGCTGCTGGGATTTCTGTCTGGGCTGACCTAAGGCCTTGGTTTAAAAACGTCTGGCTGGGACCCACTTGTTTCCCATTCTGGCTCAGAGCGAGATGCTTTGGGGCTCCCGGCCCGCCTTCTTGGAATTCCTTCGCCATCAAGAAGGACAGTGGGGATCCTACTCTACCTACAGGTACTTGGAAAGGAAGGCATCGAGAGGTGTTTCTTCAATAAATTAGCGTCGTTGCTCTGGGGCAGTGCGGGGACTCCCCAAATCCTGGTTGAAGTGACAACATTCGTTTTTTTTCCTCTGCTTGGTCGGGAACTTCGGGTGCCTTCGACTCTTGGGATCCCGGTCTCCGACGGCCCGCGAGGCGCCGGAACAGCCGCCCACCTGCCTCCTGGGGGACGCCGCTCCCAGCAAGGTCTGAATAGGCGGAGGGCTCAGGCAGGGAGGTTTGCGGACCCGGAGAAGAGAAACCCAAAACCAGTCCATTAGTAAATGAGTTTTGTGTTGTCAAGGTTCTTTCCCATCCACTTGCTGTTCTGAAAAATAGATCACGTTTCGTTATCTTTAGTGGGAATCTGCAACGTGACACCGGATCCGAACGGCCCCCGCCTCTCTCCCTCCCTCTTTCCAGCCCTGCTAGGCCGGACCGAGGGGAGCCGGCCGGCCTCCACAGCTTATTTCTGAACAATGAAGATTTGTCTGTTCCCCTAATATATTTATGTATGGAGGGAGGGAGGGAGTTTTCTCCTGGAAGCGGGAAGCGCGCGAGCAGAGCCTCCCGCTTCCTTGGTGCGAAAACTCAGCGTCAGCCCAAGACTGGGGGACAGCCGCCCCCCGCCCACACCTGGACAAACAACTGCCAGCCCGGCTTGCTGCTAAAAACGCTGCTGCCCCGCGCGGCTCCTGAAAATACAGTCTCCACATTGTCCCGGAGTCGGGGGAGGGAGAGAGAGAGAGAGAAAGAGAGAGAGAGAGAGAGAGAGAGAGAGAGAGAGAGAGAGAGAGAGAGAGACTGAGAGACACCACCACCAGAGAACTCAGACTGCAGGGGAACAGAGCTGGCGGGTGTGTATTTGGAGGAGTTATCCTCGTCCTCTCTGTGTCCCCACTTCTGGTCTCTCTCTCTCTCTCTCTCTCTCTCTCTCTCTCTCTGAATCTCTTTCTCTCTCTTTATAATTCTCTCTTTTAAATCTGAAAGAGGAATCTCGTTCATTCTGTGTGTGAACCTCTGTTTCTCATTGTTTTATTTTCTCTTTCAGTCTCTTATCTGTCTCATCCCCTTTCCGTCTCATTCTTCTCATTGTTTTCTCTCTCTCTCTCTCTCTCTCTCTCTCTCTCTCTCTCTCTCTCTCTCTCTCTCTCTCTCTCTCCCTCCCTCCCTCCCTCCCTCTCTCTCTCTCTCCTCTCTATGTCTATTGCTTTCTCTTCGTTTTCCTCCTTTCTGCAAGGTTCTGGGCGCCTGCGCCTGTTTCTTTCTGCCTGGAGACCAGGCACTGTGAGGTTTTACAGTGTGCTGATGTCGCGCCCAGATGACTCTGAAATATGGGCAGGGGCATCGGCTCAGTCGATGGGACCCAGCCACAGTGAGTGGTGGCGTCGTCACAAGGTGGGGGCGCCCGTGGGTAGAGCCAGGGAAAGTGGGTTGGCCACTTGGGGGGGGGGGGGCGGCGGAAGGGCCAACTTCAGCTGCGCTCTGAGGAGGCTCAGGCCCAGGGACTCGCCAACCGCCAGATTTGGGCCAGAAGACGCCACTCAACATCAGATGCCAAGTACCTCTCTGGAAAGTGAAGGAGAGTGTTATAAGAATCCATTCTTAAGACTTGAAGATACTCTTGTCCCCGTCTCTTTATAAATATTGCCTTAGGGCAAGTTTACAAAAAGATACTCTCCAAGCTCCCTTATCTTCCACTGAGTTTCCAATCAGCTTTTTTCTCAACTAATGTACATCCTGAATACCGCATCTGTCTAAGCTAAGAAGAATTTCCTTTTGGGAGGTGAAAGCCTGCAGCTCCTCCTGTTCAGAGGAAAGTGCTAGTGACAGTAATGCAGGGTGACACTAAATAAACAGTTAGGGTGGACTGGAAAGATGGAGTTAATTATCCAGTGAGCTGCGTTTCAGCCCAGACCATCAGGGGCTGATTTGTTTTGGCTCATAGTCCGAAGGAGACAAACCACTCTCTTCTTTACATCTCTTAGACATCCCGATCGTTGGTTTCTCCAACAAAACAAAAACCACTACCCAGGTATCACTGCTTTGATTAAAATTTGGTTTATAACTCCTCTTCAAACTCTACAAAAATGTCCACTCCATTGCCCCCATAACCTTGGAGAGAAGGTCCAAAGTGACCCAAAAACGCACTCCCAAATTCTCCGCCCCTCCTCCCCCAGGCCCATTGGTGAGGAAAGTGGACATCCAGCAACCTTCCCCATCTCTTCACTTGGATTTTTACAATAAGTTTATATAATCACGTGTTTATAAAAACTAAGATGTTAGCCTGGTTTTTACGATGGTTTAACTGCCCGCCCTCCTCCAAAAAAAAAAAAAATCAGGCTTCGTGAAATTTTAGATGCAATTAGATTTATTGTTTGCGTGATTCACTGACTATCCGGTTTCCTCAGGTAAGCCTGCACTTACATATAAATCCTAGTAACTTAAGACGTTTCCCGCCCCACTTTGCTCTTCCCTCCCTCCCCTCACGCCACCACCCCGCCACATTCTGATATTAATAATCCCCGGCTGCCCCTCTTTCCGGGTCATTACGGTACTGCTGGTCTCTAATCAATCCTAATGCGATGGCAATTGGAGTCCCTGATGACTGCGGCTCGGGTTTCTTGTAATGGCTCTACCACATTTTCCTGGACCTCCTTCTTTAACCTGAGATGCCAGGGGGACGAGTCCCTTCTCGGCTGCTGATTACTTCAAGATGTGGGGGCTGGTTTAAGCAGAAGGAGAAAGAGACACGCGCACAGCGTGGCTACTACGGCGGGCTGGGCCGCTAGGGCGAGCAAGGCGACTGCACGCCCGGCGCCGGCACCCGAACGCTTTTCGCTGCTCTCTTGTCTTTTCTCCCCATTTTCCAGGCCCAAACGCACCCTGGCGGACCGAGGTGAAGATTCTTAGAGCATTTCCCCCCCCGCCCCGCTCCCCTTCCCCTGCTGGTGCGGAGACGCCTGGTAGTCTCTCGGCCTCTCCAGTTCTCTGGTGTTCCCACCCTGCGGCGTCCGCCCCGGCTCCCGGGCCAGGCCTGCCCCTCTCTCAGAAGTGAACGCCTCTCCCCATTCCTCAGAGACGGCCCCTTTCCGCCTGGTTATCTCCTCCCAGTACCATCCACCCTCTCCAATTTTAGTGTGGTAGTCCCAAAGAGGAACTGGATTCTTCCCCATCTCCCCTGCTGACCCTTGACCTCTCTTCCCTTCCTTAGCAGTGCTTGAAGCTACTAGTTCCTGACCCAAAGGCGAGGCCAGAAGCGTGGCCAGGTCCTGTAGGGATATGACCCCCTCTCTCCCGACTTCTGAGGGGCCATCACTCAGAATTCTTAACCTCTAGGAACAAAGGCCTAACACTTCTTCCTACTGGTGCCATTGGGAGAGAAGACCAAGAGTGGGAACTTGCGCGAGACCTCCGTTTCGCCGGCGGAAATCTCGCTCGTTTCCCCTACCACTGGTCCAGGCCTGGCAGCAAAACGATCAGCACGTTCGCGGCATTTGTATTCTTCCATTTCTCAGACTAAAGCCATTTAGCGTAACCCGAGCTCAGGATAATTGCCACGTTTCTGCCGCGATACTTTTAAAAACAAGATAATGCTTCTGAATTGCGGAAGAAAGTGCTACGGACAAATTGGGCGCTGAGCTGCGGAGATGGATCGTTTTGTTAGGGGCAGCCAGTGGTTTGTGACTCAATTAGTGCATTTCTGGGAGCCGCCTGCGTTCCGCAGCCGGGTCAGCTCCAGGCGAGCTCCCGCTGTGGCTCCAAGGCGCCGGGAAGGGCTGGGGGTGGGGTAGGAGCACTTCAGACCGGTACCTGTGTCCAGGCAAATCCACGCCACGGGAAATGGTTCTGCATTCCCATATGAGTACATTGTTTGGGTTCTAAAGGATCCAGAGTTTCGCGGACAGAAGCATAACTGCCTCTGCACCGGAGTGGGCCGCGCGGCATTTGTCTGAAGCACTAGTCCTCTGAGCTGTGGGAAAGACACACTGGGCGGAAGGTACTGGGAAGGTACCCATGCCCCTCCGCGCGTCTGACCCACCCGCCTGGGCTTGGCTTTTGCAACGTTTTCAACACTGCTGCAGGGCTTGGCGCAGCCCTCCTGGAAACCCGCGGACTGCGGCGCTTTGGGGACTCGCGGAACAGGCCGTAGAAGTTTTCCTTGCCTTTCTTCAAGTTCACCCTCAACCCTCACCCATAACCCCCATGCAGGCCCGTGTCCACGTTTCGCCCGCCCATCCTAAGGTCCGGGGTAAGCCTTTTTGCCAGGTGCGCGCGCGCGCGCGCGCGCGACCAGGTCGCGGCGCGCGGGGTCCGGAGAAAGCTCACAGTGCCGCGTGCTCGCGGCCCCGCCCGCTAGCGGGCTGTGCCGAGCTTGGGGGGAGCCGGGCCTCACTCCCGCCCCGCCGCCTGCGCTAGGAACCCCTCCCGGGGGCCGTGCAAGAGTTCTAGGGCGCCGCGTACGCGCCGGGGACGGCTCCGCCCAGTCAAGCCTCCAGAGGTCGTGCGTTCAGGCCGGGTTGGCCTGGGGTCCGGACTTGAGCAGGCTTCGGACCCCGCCGCTCTCTCGCGTTGTTCCCCGGGGAGGTTACTGGAGCGTGAGGAAGGACCCGACAGGGCCAGGGAGGGCGGGGGCACGAACGAGACGCCGGGAGGTCAGCGGAGCAGAGAGAGGGCTACGGCAGGAGGAGAGAGAGAGGGCGCTGTCTTCCTGGCAAAGGATTCCGACCGGCAGGAACCGAAACAAAACAAAACAAAAAGAGAGAAAGAAAAGAAAATCTGCCGAGTTGAGCCCCGGGGGTGAAGGTTGCGCGGCGGGGAGGGGCTGTGGGGTGGCTGCATGGATTCTCAGCCCACAGTTCGGGAATCGCCTGGTCAGCCGCGGCCTTGCCAGCGCCGCGTAGCTCCAACCGGGACTCGCAGGAAGGGAGCCTTCTTTGGCTCCTTTAGCTCTCCCCATAGTTGCCTTCCTTTAGGACCATCCCTCCCTCGCTTTCTCCCGCGGAAAACTGGAGGTAACGGTGACGCTTCACTTGCGATTTGAGGTGCCCCAATTTGCCCGAGGCGAGCGGTGGTGGCGATGGTAGGGAGGTTGAAATCTGGATCCCCTTTCCGGGAGCGGAGCCCTTCTTCAGTTTCGTGAGTCCTGCGAAAGGAAACCGCAACACCAGCCAGTGCTTCACATCCAAGCGCCACAGCAAGTGGCCTCACCTGGTTTGACGGCACCTTATCCAGGAACAACGAAGAGATAGAAGACCTTATTTACTGTCACCAGTTGGCCGGGGCGCACACTTGGAGACCAGAGGGTCCAGAAGACAACTACTACCAGCCATTCCCCACCCAAATTCACAAATCTAAAAACTGAATTTATACTAAGCGAGAGAAACTGCTATCCCTCCATTCCAAAAGTACACATTTCTCTGTCGTTTACAAAGGATAATGTGTTCTTGATTTTCTGTGCTCATAATAAACCAGGCAAAGCAAAACAAAAGGATCCCAAACTCACTCATCTTCTGTCTTGAAAGGTCTCTATTACCGGACGTAGTTAAAGGCTCTCCTGATTTGTACTAGAACCGATCATATCCTTACATGTCCACTACGAGAGACTCTCAAGCTCCAGTCTCCACGTGATTGTCCTGGGGAATCGTGACTTTTCCAAAGTCCTTCCAGCAGAATCCAGGTGGCCCTGTAGTTCCGCTTTTGGCAACAGAGCTATTTCCTAGGAGTAACTGGGTGGGCTTCAATCCGCCTGCCTCTTCACATTGAGAAACGCTTCTCTTGTGGGAACGTCTGTTTCTATTCATCCGATTTTGTAATTTCTTTGATCAGCCTAAATATTTTCTTGGCAAACGGAAATTGACCATGCCATGAATATGATAACCTGCTTGGAAAAAAAAAAGCTATTTTGTTTCCAAGCAGCAGGAAAAAAAAAAGGAGGGGGGAGGAGCTGACTGGTAGGAATGCCTGTAACAGACTCCTGCACATACATCTTTTTGCAGTCTCTGAAGCAGCTTTATGAAAGCTGCCTTTCCCCCCTAATATAGTTTCCTCCCTTTCTCTCCTCCCCTCAGATAAACACACACCTGGTCTCCTAAAAGTCTTTGATACTCTTTATAAAAAAAAAAAATAGAACTTCAATGGAGGCCTCTGGAGAATTTCCCTTTAAAACATAGATGAAAGGCAAGGTTAATACAATGTTCTCTTAATCCCTTTGCCTTCTGAGTCAAAATAAATATTTTCTTCTGCACGTGATTCTACATCCTGCCATTTGGCTGCGGCTATAAGCAAATCGACCGGTAATAAAAGTGTTTTGGGGTTGTGTATTAAATGCAGTTCTCTTGAAATCAAGGAAGGGGGAGGAGCCTTACTTCACAGGAAAGAGTTGGTGGGTTTCTGAAAAAGCTGCAAGAAAAGGACCTTTCACCTCTCATTAGTGATGCCATCAGTGCTCGGGCAGAGTGGAGCTGAGGTCATGTTACATATGGCACACAGTCTGCTCAGCACTTGAAACGTCAGCTTTGAAATTTTAGAGAGGGGAAAGGTCATCTTTAATAAGCTAAAGTCTGGGGCTCCCATTGCCCTCCTTGCAAACTGGGTGGGTGTCCATATGCTTCAACCTTTCTGCATAAGTTTTTTTTTTTAAATTTGCAGTTTTAAGCTGATTTTTGTTCCACATCTTCATTTATTAATGTTAATACGACAGGCCTTTCATTTTCATAGCAACTCTGTCATCTTTTCTTTTCATGCGATCATAAAACCGTCTGTTCTGAGTGATAGCTTTTTAGAACTAAACTTCCCAGGAGAAATGAAGTGTATCTGTCCATCTGCATCCATGGATCCAGACATGTGGGCTATAGGGTTACCTTTCTGAGTGGGTAATTTAGACTTCACTCTTGTATACCACATAATTTACTGAACCTTCAAAACATTAAAACTTCCATATTATGTAAAAGCTCTAGTTTCTGAAAACTTCCTGGGTTCTACTAAAATTTTTCATGCCAGTTACTGAAATTTCACATTTTGTTTTTACCATGTGGGGGAAACTCTCAAACCAGAATATATCGATTCTTCTGTAAGGCTAAAGTTAGGGCTAACTGACAGATGCTACAATGGTAGATACAGCACTGAAAAAAAGTGCTAATATCTCACTTCCTTGTACAGAATATATTAGAAACATTTGTGAATGTTCAATCCTCAAATTTGTTCAAGAAGTGAAGTCAACCAAACCTAAGCCACTGAACTATCCCCAGATCTCTTTGTAGCCACTGTTAAGATGGATATAAATATTTCTCTTTCATGTAACTCTGCAAGGAACTTCTCAATAGTGATTTGTCATTTACTCAGTTCCAGAAACTTTTTTCCATATGGACCTACTACTGTCCAAAAGGAGCAGTCTCACCAAACTTTTACATGCTTTCCTCACTTATTTTTCTTTATGTCTGTTAAGCCATCTTATTTATCATATATCCTAGATTTCAGTTTTTACTTCAGTTTTTCCTTCTTTTACATAAAAGTTACATATTTTGTCCTTGTAAAATAAACTTTAGAAAATAAGACAATTATGTATGACAATCAGGTTCAAACAGTAGACTCAATGATATTTAAAAATTTCTTCTACCACTCTGCAAATGGAAAACATTGAAACCATTTTCAAACATCCTCTTGAGCCAACAAGGGGTTCTTCATTACTGAAGAATTTAATAATTGTGATATGCAGGGAGGTGTTGGTCTGTTTTGTTTCTAGTTAGAGTCTCAAAAAATCTGTAATTTTGGAGGAGCAAAAATTTTAAAAAACAGTCTGCATAATAGCCACTGGAACTATATAGATGGGGAGGATGATTTTACAACCAAGAATGACATCCAGTAAATTATTTATTTGAAATCACTTTCCTACATTAGGGTTTACTGCTAATAAGCTAGTGGACTTTGTGATACTTTAGCAAACCCGAAGCACCTGAGGCTTTGATGACCCAAAGGGTTTAGTAAGTCCAATCAATCTAGTCAATCAAAGTCAAAATACATATGCAGACACTGTAGTCTTAGGAGTGCATGTGTGTTTGGGAGGAAGGGAGTATTCTTTTTTCTTTTTCTGACTAAATTTTAAATTCCCAAAAATACTCCTGGAAAATTTAAGAGCAGATAGAGCAGATTGTGTTGTTCCAGTAAGCCTGAAAAACAGGAAATGGAATATTTCAAGAGGCATGTTCATCATTGACAGGTGGTAACTCATTAAAGGCCTATAAAAGGAATACTAATAATTTACACTTTTTATAGGATCCCTCACTCAAAAACAAGCCTGATCTCATTCATCTTCTTGGAACTTTGGGAGCCATTATCCTTATTACAAAGAGTGATTATCCCTATTTCAAAAATATGGCAGAGGTTGTATTATTTGCCTGTGGAATTATAAGTCAGAGACAGTTTGGAGATAAGAGCTACAAATCCCAGATCCTTTCCATTTTACATAAAAAGCAATTTTCCATAAAAAGATCAATTATTAAAGTGATTTGGATTTAGTGAGTACTTGTAAAATGTTATTCTCCTTAAGTTTGACTCTATCATTCAGGTTCAAGATTTATAAGACATTTCATAAATAAATTACCAAGAAAAAAATGTAACATGAAGTAGCATCAGTCCACATAGGTTTGGTAGTTCTTCCATCCTGGAAATAAGCCATAGTCTTGGTGCAAATGTCGTGTGGGAGGAGACATACAGATTACAGTACCATGAGGTAATTACTGCAGCTTAACTGTCCCACAGAGAAGCTATTAAGTGTTCATAGACAGGGTTATCATAGAATACATATTCTATGACAAGATTTGGCCTGTACCCTCAATGCTTACAATTCTTTCTTTGGCTTCTTTAGGAGAAGGAATACTAGAAATTCCAGAAAAGTAAGGATTGGTTAATCTTGAGGGCAGTGTTTCACAAATTTTAGGGGTGTGTGCAAATGACCTGAGGCATGTGTAAAAAATGCAGCTGGGCCCTACCACTAGAGTTTTTGATTCCCTAGGTATAAAGTGGGGACCCTGTAATCTGTATTTCAACAAGCACCCCACATCATTTTAATGCAAGGCATTAGTGGGCTATTCTTTGAGAAAAAAAAATCACTTTGCTTCAGGTAGGCACATTTAAACAGGAAGGTTCTATCAGCAGGAATAAAGTTTAAACTCCAGATGTTGACCTAACCAGAATTTACTTTTCTTTGTATGATTTTTAAAAGAAGACTCTTAAATTAGGTTTCTACCAGCAGAGAGGCTCTGGGTTTCTGATGAATTTTGTAGGAATTAAAGTGTTTCCAGCTAGTACTTAGATAGGAAATCATTTGTCCTTTTTAACTGATTGCTTCTGCTGAACGAGCTAGCAAGGAAGTCACACCAAACCAGAAGAATGAGACAAGAAAGAAAAATCTCTGAAGAAAATCCAAGCACCAGTCACAAAAATTAAGGAAATCTCTTTGACCAAAAAACAGTGCATAGGAATGTGACGGAAAACAAGCCAGTATTGCCTTCTGAATGCTACCTTAAAAATCAAACATCTTTTAAACATCTCTCAATGGGCATGACCTCTTTAAAACGGTGTAATCCAATTGGGTCCCATCCCCCAAGATTTGCAAAAAATGGAAATGCTCTGGAGAGTTGCCACACTATGATAAAAGGAATAGAAAATGAAATCTCAAAGGAAGTTAAAAGTGGTTGTCTGTACTGCAAAAAAGTGGTGCTTCTTGCTTATAAGAGGGAGATTAAATACTGGAAAATATTAATAATCATAATTCATTATTTTTCTCCCTTGAAATATTATTTGAAAACGAGGTCATGGAAACAAACTCTGCTGTTGGAGGTCAAGAGGTAATTAGTTGAACCTGCCACTCTAAGTAGAATCCCTCAGAAAATATTCTTGATGAGACAGCCCCCTGCTCAGCTTAAACACTTCAGTATTGGAGAACTCACTACCTCACATCTGTTTTGCGTGTTTCAAGACTCACCCAAACAAGAAAGATACGTATGGTGGTAACAAAATCACATGGAATCCATGATCCTGTACAAACTTGATAAAATGTGAGAGAAACGTGGAGGGATCTTCTAATTACCTGTTGGTCAAGGAAGTTAGAGTAATCTACTAGCTAAACTGCTTTCTCAAGTTTCCATTTTAGGCATTTCCACTGTTTGCCCACTGCCTAGTAGGCTGCTGGAGTTCACTATAGGAAAAGTAAATATTGTCATTTCAAATAAAGAACTGTTTATTATATAACAGAACAGAGGCTGCCTTCTATTTTTGAGACTCTGCTAAGTTAATTGGGGACAGTAGCCAAAGCAGCTGCCCAGGAGATGGTGTTTTCCAACAGCTACAGTCCTTAAAGCTAAACTGGGTTCATGTTTGTCTGCAAAGTGGCAATCACGTTGTTCTTTTCATTGGATGTTCTCTGGCTCCTTTGGGGTTGAGTAAATGGGGGCACCATTTGTACTACTTTACCAGCCCATTTGACTCCTGTGGTGAGGGCAAACCATAAGCCAAGACAGATCAAAGCCAAACCTGAAAGCCTGCTACCATTAATGGGATTCAACCCAGACTCTTCTCAATGAAAGGGGAAAGGTTGACTTAATGCCTCTTTCCATGTAAATCTGGGGTTCCAAAATTTTGATAGGTTTGGGACTAGGCTTACTATTTTTAGTAACTTCACATCCGTTTTGGTGGAGATTTGTCTGCTGCTGTTTTGAGAAACACTGGTTTAACTATATGATAAAGAAAAGAAATCTGGACTGAGTGGTGATTAAAGTTTTGCTTAATAAAAAAAGTTTTTCAGGAATAATACTTTGCATTTCTATAATGCTTTCTATTTTTCAAAGTACTTTTTACACTTGATCCTTACTTGTGAGATGAATGAGGAGGAATAATATTAATTCCATTTTACTAATAAAGAAAAAAGTGACTGTATATGTCCCATCTTTGTTTACCCAGTTTGTAGTCTGATGTCTACTATGAAAATATATAGATGTACCTCAAGCTTTATAATGGCTATATTTCATGGATTTAAAAACATTATCTAACTATTCTCTTATTGATGGACATATCTTTTCCCCCAACCTTCTTCTTTTATAAATAATGGTTTTGTGTTTGTCTTTACACATATATCTTTGAGTACTTGTGTGACTATTTCATTAGGGTAAATTGCTTAAAGTAAAATTGCTGAGTCAAAGGATATGTATATTAAAATTTTGATGTATATTACTAACTTGTTCTTCAAAATTTGTGCCATTTTGCATTCCCCTTGACAGTATACAATAGACTATCTTTCCCCAAGGATTACTGTTTAATCCTTGTCAATATGTTTGGGGAAATGTGGCTAATTTTTAATTTTATTATCATTAGAGTTTAGCATCTTTAAATTAGGTCTAACATAGATATGAGATAGAAAAGTGTACAAATCTGAAGTGTACCGCTCAATGAGTTTTTACATATGTATACATCTGAGTAACCCCCATCCAGATCAAGATATAAAACATTTCCATTACCTCAGAAGTTCTCTCTTGCCATTTCACCCACTCAGGGGTAATCACTCTTTTGACTTCTGTCAACATCAATTCATTTTGCCTGTTCTTGAATTCAATATAACTGAAGTCAAACAGTTTTATGATGTCTTCCTTTGCTCAACATACTATCTGTGTATTCATCCATGTTGTGTGTATCAGTACATTCTTTTTTATTAGTGTTTTTTATTAGAGGATATGAATACACAGCAGATTAGTAATCCATTTTCCTGCTGATGGACATTTGAGTTGTTTCTAGTTTTTTACTATAATAAATAAAGTTGCTATGAACATTCTTGCATATGTCCTTCATTGGGCATATATACTCCTACACATCTCTCTTGGTTGTATACCCAAACAAAGTAGGTGTATGTTTAGCTTTAATGGATACTGCCTACTAGTTTTCTAAAGTTATACTCCCACCAGCAATTGTATGAGAGTTCCACCTTCTCCATATCCTTCCTGATACTTGGCGTTTTTAGTCTTTTAAATTTTAGACTTTCTGGTGGCTGTATAATAGTTTCTCGTGGTTTTATTTTGCATTTCACTGATGAATAATGATGTTGACCATCTTTTCATATGCTTATTAACTATTTGGATATTCTCTTTTGTGTGGTACTTGTTCAAGCCTCTTGCTCATTCTTTAAATTGTTTCTTTGTGTTTTTTTTGTCTTACCTGATTTGTATGAGTTCTTTATACATTCTTGATATAACCCCTGTGTCATAGATAGATAGATAGATAAAATATTACCTTAGTCTGTGACTTGCCTCTTTACTCTCATACTAATATTTTTAATAAAAGTTCTTAATTTCAGTTAAGTCCAATTATGTTTTTATTCTTTTATGGTTATTGTCTTTTGTATCCTATTTAAGAAATCTTTGTCTACCTCAAGGTCAGGAAGATGTCCTCCTGTTTCTTCTTCCAAAAGTTTGAGTATTTTTATTTGACGTTTACACTTATGAGCCATCTTTAATTACTTTTTGTATATGGTATAAGGAAGGAGTCAAGTTTTTTAGTGTTTTTCCCCCTCATATGGATATACAGTAGTTCTAGCCTCATATGTTGAAAAAACATACTTTTCCCACAGAATTGCATCGGAACCTCAGAGGGTAAATATTCCATATTTCACCATTAAATATGTCAGCTGTAGTATTTTGTTGTTGTTGTAGATACCTTTTGTCAGATTATCAAACTTCCCTTCTATTCTTAATTTGCCGAGAAATTTTTTCCTGAGTGCATATTATGTTTTATTAAATACATTTTCTGTATCTATTGAAATAATAAAATGTTTTTTCTCCTTTTTTCTGTTAATGCAGTAATTACATTGATTATTTTATTTTATTTACTTTTTTAAGGTGGGGGCACAGTTCGTAGTGGCTCATGCGGGGATCAAACTGGCAACCTTGATGTTATCAGCATCACGCTCTAACCAACTGAGCTAACTGGCCATCCCTACATTGATTAATTTAGAATGTTAAACCAACCTTGCATTCCAGGGATAAACCATACTTGGTTTTTGTGTGTGTGTGTGTGTTTTAATATTTCTGTATTCAATTTGCTAATGTTTTATTTAGGATTTTTGCATCCATATGCAGAAGGAATTTTGGTTTTGGCATCAGATTTGTTAGTCTCTTAAAACAAATAGATAAGTATTCCTTTTTTCTCTAATCTCTCAAAGGGTTTGAGAGAGAATATCATTTCTCCTTAAATATCCAGAATTTATCTTGAAAGGCACCTGGTCCTGGATTATGTTTATAGGATTTTAACTATATATTCCATTTCTTTAATATGTCAGAGTATTAATATTTTACTTATCTCTGTATCAGTTTTGGTAAATTGTATTTTTCAAAGAATTTGTCTACATTGTCAAATTTATTGGCAAGAAAAAGTTGTTCATTTTGTTCTCTTAATATATGTAGATTGTGTAGTGACATTACATTTTGAAACTCTTGATATTGGTCATTTGTGTTTTCTCTCTCTTTTATTGATTATTCTTGTTAGGAGATTGTAGATTTTATTACTCTATTTAAAGAAAAAATTTGGCTGTGATAATTTCTCTATTGTATATTTACTTTCTATTTCATTGATTACTGTGCTTTATTATTTCCTTCCTGTGAGTTTGAGTTTAATTTGTTCTTCTAGTTTCATAAAATGAAAGCTTAGAGTATTGATTTTCAACTATTCCTCTTTTCTAATGCATTCATTAGTAGCCATAAATTTCCTTCTAAGCACCTCTTTAGCAGCATCCCACAAATTTGGATATTTTATTTTCATTATTCTTCAGTTCAAAATATTGTTTTCACTTCTATTGTGGTTTTCTCTTTGGCTGGCAGATCATTTAGAAATATATTCCTTAATTTTAATATATTTTGAGATTTTCTCCTTGTATTTCTGTACTGATTTCTAGTTGTCAGAGAAGACACTCTGTATGGTTTCAGTCCTTTGAAATTTGCTGAGTCTTGCTTTATGACCCAGCATGTGGTCCATCTTTGGTGTGCATTTGAAAAGAATGTGTATTCTGCAGTTGTTGGGTATAATGTTCTATAAATGTCAATTAGGTTAAGCTGCTTAATAATATCTCTTTATTGGCTATTTGGTCTTCTTGTTTTTAGTTACTAGGAGTGTATGTTAAAACCTCCAATTATGACTGTGGCTTTGTCTATTTTTCCTTTTATTTCACTTAAATTTTGCTTTATATATGTTAAACCTGTGTTATTATGTCTACACAAATTTAGCATTGTTTGGTCTTCCTAATGAACCAACCCTTTTATTACTATGAAATATTCTTCCTTATCTCTAATAAAACTCCTTGCCTGAAAGTACATTTTATCTCATAAATATAGTCATACCAGCTTTCTCTTAATTAGTGTTTGCATGTTATGTCTTTTTCCCAACCTTATACTTTCAATTTATCTGTGTCTTTATGTTTAAATGTGTTTCTAATGAACAATATATAATTTAGTCTTTTCCAAGAAACTGTCTGACATCCACTTATTTTTAAAGAGCTTATTGATATAATTGGGTTTCAGTTTGCCATCTTCTATTTGTTTTCATTGGTTTCATCTTGTCTTTATTCCTCCTTGCTGTCTCCTTTTATAGTAGTTATGTTTTTATTTTATTTTATCTCTTCATTTAATTTGTGTTATTTAGCATTTTATTTTAGTAATTACAAAATAATATATTTAAAATATTAAGTCCTCCTATTCAGGAATATAGTACATTTATCTATTTAGGTTATGTTAAGCCCATAGTGGATTGAATAATGTTCCCCCCAAATTCATGTTTATTCAGAACCCCCAAATGTAACCTTATTTAGAAGTAGGCTCTTTGCAGATGTAATTAAGGTAAAGATTGAGATGAAATCATATTGGATTAGAGTGATCCCTAAATCCAATCAAAGTCCTTGTAAGCGACAGAAAAGGACACATAGAACAGAGAAGAAAATTATGTGAAAGTAGAAGTGTAGCTTTTGGAATGATGCAGAAGGATGACAAGAATTGCCAATCCACCTACTGTGTTTCCCTGAAAATAAGACTGGGCGGGTCTTATATTAATTTTCGCTCCAAAAGATGCATTAGGTCTTATGTTCAGGGGATGTCATCCTGAAAAATCATGCTAGGGCTTATTTTCTGGTTAGGTCTTATTTTCAGGGAAACAGGGTACCAGAAGCTAGGAGGGAGAGATGGGACAGTACCTCCCTTAGAACCTCCATAAAGGAACCAACCCTGCTGACACCTTCACTTAAGACTTCCAGCTTCTGAAATGAGAGAATAAATTTCTGTTGTTTTAAGTCATCAAATTTGTGGTGAATTTTTACAGCAGCCCTAGGAAACTAATACAAAGTTTTTAGAAAAGTTGATGTTTCAATACTACTTTATTTTGATGTTCCAATACTGCTTAACCATCTCTTGGTGTCCCAGCTAAGAATGCCTATCTCAGTTCACCACCTGGATATTCACCACAGGCATTTACTAGATTGCCTCAGGTACAACAGATATTCTTCATTGCTCAATGAGGCTTTCCTTCTGTTCTTCTGTGTTTGACTAGGATTGCCACCTCTGGCATGTGCTGTTCTGTAGTCTATCTCAGTTGTATGTGGTCCCTGGCCTGCTCCATTGCACCACCGGCCACTTCTCTGGACAGAACATCTCCCACAGCTGCTCCATTCTACTCCATTGCACTCCATGTGGCAATGGGATCCCCTGAAATTATAATTTGTTTGTATTAATCTGTTTCTCCAACCCCTCCCACCAAAAGCTTTTAGTGTGTTCTCTGTATCCATAGTGTTCTGAAATTTGACAAAATGTCTAGGTATGAATATTTTTAAAAAGTTCATCCTTTTCTGTTCATCATATTTAATAGGCCCTTTCAATCTGAAGTTTTGCACCTTATGTCAATCCTGGGGTATGTTCTTCTATTATTTTTACAATTTTTTTCTCTGTTCTCTGTTTCTGGAACTCCGGCTGAAGGTAGTTGGTTCTACCTCTCTTAACATTTTTCCCTCATATTTTCTGTCTTTTGGTCTTTTTGCTCTATGTTCCAGGAGATTTTCTTGACTTTTTCTTGCATTTTTTTAGATTTTTTTTAATTATTATTATTTTGGTAGTTTTATTCTCCATGAACTCTTCATTATTTTCCTATGCTGCTTTTTCATAGTAGTCTCTCATGGTTTAAACAGATACAGTCTCTTCTCTTTTTGGACACAAATGGGAATTCCTTGTAGTTTCTTATGTTTTATGAATTATTTTTATTTCCACTGTCTGGGTCAGTTCTTTTGATGTTTATTTTGGTTACTCTCATCTGAGCTACAGAATTACCTACCAATCCATAGTTTATGTATCTTTTTGTAAATCAAGGACAAGTTTGTTTGATATAGGTGGCTTGGGTGGGGTTTCCTTTGACCTGCCTCTTAATTAGAGGTAGGTTTTGTGTTGTGGGATAGGAATGTGGATGATAAGATTTGCTTTATGGTGCTGGAGGCAGGTGGTCAAGTTGAGCCTCTCCCCAAATGCCAAAGCAAAGTGGGTTCTCTCTGGTGCTCCAACCTATACTGAGTTGTTGCATGAATACACTACATACACTGTTTAAGTCTCTTCAGACATGATGTTTCTAACTTGGCCTGGAGGCAAAAGCCATTGCTGTATAGAAGGATGTAGGAACAGGGGACCAAAGACCAAGGGCAGCAGGACTCTGTGCTTTGGCTTCATCAGTTCTGATACATGTACTCATCTTTAGAGTTGGGGGTGAGAGCATCATCACCCATGACACCATGGATTGAGCAGGGAAATTGTATTCTTCAGAGGAGATTCCAAAGCTTTTATCTGAAGATTAAGACAAAAGCAATAACTGTCCACTATAATAGGCAAATGTTATTAACTCCATTTTATGAGTATATTTGGTGAACTATTGTGAATGAATCATGGAGGTTAGGAATGAGGAGCAGCATGATATGGTAAATCAACCTAATGCAAACAAAACCATTGCTGATAATTGCGCTGATCATTGTGGGAAAAGCTAGAGGGAATGGTTAAGCATTTTCATCAACTTAACCTTGGCCCAGGGCAGTTAGGGGTGGAGAGGAAGAGGCTCTAGAGGGGAGAGGCTCTGCAAATCATGAACATCATAGCAAAGATGTTGTAGCCTTCACTAGAGACCAACTTCCAGTTTCTGATTCACTGAATATTTTTCCCTTAAAATGAGATAGAGTAATCATCGAAGGGAGAATGTAGCTATGGAAAACACATTTGGAATCTTACAAAATGTCTGGAATCTTATTCACTTCACTTGTATCCCCCCCTTCATTTGTAGAGTTCTTATCCATTTCAAAGTCTTTTCTGAGTGCTGATGAAGAAGAAAGTTCTGCTAACTTGGAGTCTTTTAAATAGATCAAGATTTTCACCCGCTCCCAAACATGGGTAGATTCAATACAAGTAAATCTCAACCACATCACAATGTTGATGGGATCATCAACATTTCCTTTTTAGCAGAGTAACTGTCAATCCCAAACACAGATCAGGAATTTAGTACTAACAAATGTAGTACTTAAAGCAGAGAGCGATCAACCTATCCAGTTTTCCATCTGTGCTTTAGCTAGGATGTTTAATTTTCATTTCCTCCTTTCCATCAACATCCTAACCCAGTAAGGGAGGTCTGATAGCCCTTTCCAGGAGATGTTGTTACTTCTTCATTCTTATATAAGAGCCGGAATTCTATTTGAAAAGAGAAATTATGTTTGCCTTGATCAATAACTTCAAAGAACTAAAAGAAAAAAAATAACTTGTTATTTGACTTTAATATGTACTTGATGTCCATGATTTGTGTTCTTGTGCTAATTGTAGGGTCACTAGCAATTAGATTAGGCATTGTTAACATCTAAAATGGATTTACATGCAAAAAGAATCAATACTTGAGCTAAATGTTTAAATATCACAACACTAACAAGAGAGGAGTCTTCTCAATTGAATTATTCTTTGTTTTCTGCATTTTAGAACATTGAGTATATCTAATAGAGGTGAAAATTACCTACTGTTTAAAGGACATGTAGATATCTTTCTGTGGTCATAGAAAGGATGGCAGCCACACAGGTATGAGCAGTAAGTGGTAAGTATAGTTTGTGTAACTAACATACATTAGCATTAAATTTCAAAAGATTATAGTAATTACAATGGCTGATGTTTTAAAGTACTTACTGGGTGCTTGACACTATTGTTTTATTTTTCTCATTTAATCTTCACAACAATTTTATGAAGCAGGTACTGAGTCTAGGACCCTGTGCTTCCACCAACTCGCAAGTTGGGTTGAAGCCTAAGTCTGCTGACTACAGATCCAGAATCCATAACCTGTCTGCTATGTTTTAGCAATTGTGATTCTATATATTCCAAACAAGTGGAGTCTTGATGAAATTTTAAAGGGTAGAAAGTCCAAAAGGAGGATACATTCAGAAAGATATTGGAGTTTACCAATTACTTGGAGTTTACCAATTGCTCTTTTATTTCACTAATTTAAGTCTCAGAAACTATCTTGTTAAAATTTGATACCCCCATAACCCTAAATTTTGTTTGTTGAACTGGATTCTACAATTGTAAGAGTGAAAATCACAAAAAATTTTAACATGTTCAAATCTTTTGACTCTCGTAAGTTTTCTAATTGAGAACTATTAGAGTGTATGCAATCATAGACCATAGAAACATTTATGGATGTGAGTTGGGGGATTAAACCTAGTTCAGTGTGTGTGTGTGTGTGTGTGTGTGTGTGTGTGTGTGTGTGTTCACATCCACGTGTGCGCCTGACTGTGTGTTAGTGGTGAGATTGCCTGGTTAGATGTAACTTCAGCCACATAAATTACATTTAAATATTGTCTCTGTTTAAAAACAGCAGTACCCCGAGGTGCAGATTCTCCTTGTTCTTTTTTGTTCTCAAGTATTACTTGAGAAACTCAACATAGTTATGTAGATGTATGTCAAGTAGGCCGCCCTGTGCCCTAGGGAAAGTCTGTAACAGGATCTTTTGTGGCTTGACAAAGGCTAGTCATAAGGAGCCCTTGGTTTGCAGAGTTGAACTCTAGAGAGGGGAGGTGGGGCTAAAATGAGTAAATTTGCTGATATTCTGAAGAACCAACATTTTCTTTTCTGTGGTGCAACATTACTATAACATCTCTGAAAGACTGAGATAATCCTGATGGCAGCCAATCGGTAGGAAAGGACACCAACAGCCTCCAGTTAGAAGTTACCTCCAGGGCAAGGAAAATCTGACCTGGTGGCCTGGCACTCAGAAGGTCTGGGTGGTCATGGTATAGAATGTTGGGGAGGTTGGATGTCCCTCCTGACATTGTCACCTCAGTGTAGAGGATGTGCTTTAGAAGCAAATGATTGTGCTTGTGAGGGTAAAGCAACATAACTGATACCCCAAGCCTGCAATGTTCTGGGATGAATATAGCATTGGAAGGAGTGGTTCATCCTTTCTTGGTTCAATGATTTTAAAAATTGGATAAATTATTTGTAATCCAAGCTGTTGGAGTGTAGATCACAGAAATATTTTAATATTTGGTAAAATATTAAAATATTTGGTAAATATTTTAATATTTTACCAAATCTGATATTCAACTTCAGATATTTAGGTTTTGACTACATTGACAAATATATTTTGAGTAAAATTTTTACTTTCGATGAATCTATGCTTTATTTGGGAATATCTTAGTAGTATAAACATTTATTTCTTTTAAATTTAATTTGCCTTGTGAAAAATTATTTCAGCTTTGGAACCACTAATTCCCACCACTTTGTCAAAAATATTTGTGTTCGATCTGTTTAGAACCTCAAAAAGTTCTGCGCATCCTTTTCTCTCTCTGCTGCCACAGAGAAGGTCTTTCTGCAGAAGCATGTCTGTAGAAGTGTTTGAGTTGTAAGAATCACCCAAATCACACTGTGAGGCAAATAGGACAGGGATTACTCTTTCTTTTTCTGGTTGAGGAAAGTAGGATAGGTGAAGTGAGTTGAAGAAGGTCTCACAGTTGGCCAGCAGCAGCCCTGGAATTTGCACGGGCTATTCCTAACTTTTAAAGCTATTCCCACCCACTATTTTGTGCTGATGATCCTTATAAATAGTTTCTTAGACTGAAAAGTGCTCTTCAAAGAGGAGGTAGGTCTGGGTTCAAGCCCTAAAGCTCCCACTTCTCATTTCTGGTTGGGCAAAGTACCTAAACTCTTTGAGCCCTAGTGTCCTTAGGTGTAGAATGTGAGAAATTGACATAAACTTTGTAGGGTTTTAAGTGCCTGGCCCTGTAGTATTAATATAAGAACACTATGCAGTGAATTGAGTCATAAGAAAATAGAGCATGTTATATAATTTTTTTCCAAAACATTGAAAGAATAAATTATTAAGAAAGATGTCTAGTGATGTGTACAGAAAGAGCAAAGTTGATTTCAAGTTCTAATCAAAAGGTGAATATAATTGTTTTTTTCAAGTGACCAGAAGGCTTGTAAGGAAGTATTCCAGAGGTACCACTAAACCCCAGGGCAAGAGGGAGAAAGAAAGAAATGGTGTTCTTTTTTAACTGTAAATTTCCCCCCTGATTATCCAAGTAAAACATGCACATTGAAAATACAGTACAATGAACAGTTGCTATTTTGATGGCCCAACAGCTCTCTTCTAGGTAGCACACTCCTCATCATGCTAAATATCTGGCCAGAGAGGTACTGCTTTTTTTTTTTTTTTTAAATTCTGCGACAGCATGGGGAATGTTGGAGGCCCTGATTTGCCCCAAACTCAAGCAGAACAGATTCTGTTACCTCCCCTTGGTGCTGTCGGCTTTTATAAGCCTACCTTCTTATCCAGAGTGATTGTTCTAAGAGTAGATACTTGACTGAAGTTGACCAATCACAGTCTCTCACTACCTAGTCACTGTGATTGGGTAATGGTTCTACGTGAGATCTAAAGTGGGTCAATTAGAATTTGTCATTGGGATTATTTTAGCTGGATCTGCCCCCAGCCCATTCTAAAGAATGTGGGAATATTCTTTGCTTTTCTAGTGGCAAAACTAGAAACTGTGAATCCAAGAGCTCCTGGCAACAGAATTACAAAGCTTTTGGAGAAGGCAAGTCCACCATAGGAGACACTGAACCCAATGTGCAGAGAGGAGCAGAAAGGAGAATTGGAAAGATTTCCTGGTTCCAGTCAGTCCTAATAACTGATTCAGTGAACCAATAAATATCCTTTTAATTAAGCTAGTTTGATTTATAGAGGCCTTGACTGATATCAAACAAAAACGTATAAAGAAACAGAATAATATGCTTACATAGTACTACTCCCCAGTGGCAACAACTGACAACGTTCTATGGTATGCATTTATGGTCTGTTTAGTATGCTTTTGTTTTTTGGTTTTTCATTATATTGATTTCCAATATCATTGAAAATGTTAATAAATAATCATAGTTTTTACAACTGTTCCCATAATAGTGGATATTTAGGTTATTTCCAAGTTTTCGATGCTACGTAGGCATACATTTTTGTTTGTATCTCAAATTATTTCTTTGGGATATATTACTAGAAAGGGAATCACAGAGTTATAGAGCATTAATAGTGACTTTTAAAGTTTTTTACTTTTTGTGAAAAAGTGATATATGATAAAAAGAATTGCAATCTAAAGGGATATGAAAGTGAACAAGTTACCCTTCCATTTTCAATCATGTTTCTTCTTCCCCAAACTATCTACGTCTATATCTATCTATATCTATATCTATATCTATATCTATATCTATATCTATATCTATATCTATATCTATATCTATATCACCATCATCTATCTATATCTCTATACCTATCTTGCTCTGCCACCTTTAAAGAAACCCATCAAATTATGGTACTATAGAAATACTCTTGTGTACTATGATTTTCACAATTTTAACAAAATATTCTTTAATAGCTGAGTGGCATTTACTTGCCCCCTTCCAATGATGGACAATTAGGCTTTTTTCAGTCTTTTGCCAGTATATATATATATAATATATATATATATATATATATATATATATATATATATATATATATATTATATATATATCACAAATGTGAAAATAAATCTGTAAGACAAATCTCTAGAGAGAAAGTGCTAAGTCAGAGTATGTACATTTTTTGTGTATGCTAGGCATTCCCAAAATATCTCCACAATGGTTATTTCAAATAGACTCCTACCAGTAATATATGAAACAGCATACTTCCTGATACCTCACTAAGACAATGTATTAACAAATTTTTATATCTTTGCCCGTGTGATCAACAATAGTTTGTTTCTTTTTGTAGTTGTAATTTGACAAATTGCTCTTGGGAAAGGTTATATGAATTTATACTTCCATCTGTAAAATATGAAACTGCTTGTCTTATTGCATCTTCATCAGCATTAGCATCATTATTATTTTAAATCTTTACTAATATAATAGGAGATAATAGTATCTTATTTTTAAAGCCTGCCTCTTATTCATTCATGCAACATTTATTGTCCAAGCACTTATAGCATGGGACATTGTTCTGACAACAATGGTAAGACACTCTCCTGCCCTCAAGGAACTTCCATTTCTTTGATTATTAATGAGGTTGAAAATTTAAAAATGAGCAGTTTCAATTTGTATTTTAAACTAGATCTGTGCATTGTGTCAAACTTTTTAAGGAGATAGAAGATGATAGCAATTTAAAGATGATCTTTATCATTCTAATTGGAAGCAGCATCTACAGATTTGTAGTGGAAAAGTGACATTTCCTGACTCATTTATATGACTACTTCCATTTATTATCTAGAAGAGAGACTCCACAGGCTTCAAGAAAGTAGGCTAACTACAATGGCAGATACCATGATGTGACTCCGTGTCTATTGTCCCCTTCTTTTTTTAGGAATAGAATTATCTCACCTTTTAGTAGGACATACGGCCACTGAGCTAGAGACTATCTTTTCCTTAGAACTAGATATTGGACACATGACTCGGTTTAGGCCAATGATATGTAAGAAGTAACATAAGCAATAATACCTTGATTTTTTTTAAAGAAGAAGCTTCTACTCTAGACTTCCTTTTTTTCTGAGGGCTGGGAAATAACATGGACTGGAAATCAATGTTGAAAGTCACAGAGACCAACTGTCATCTTGGGATCCTGGATGACCCAATGAGGCAGAACTGACTTGTCAACCTAGACTATGCACCTCTGGACGTTACAAGAGAGAAATAAACTTCTATCTTGAAGTCACTGTAATTTTGGGCCTCTGGAACAGCAGGTTGGCCTGTATACTAATTGATATCCTTACAGAGGCCTAAAATATCTGTTCTAGTTGGCCTTCATAATGCTTGAAAGTTCCTCATTAGAGAGTCCTCCTTCTGAGTTAAGGTTTCACAACCTTAATATAATCAGCAGGCATATAAAGTAATATGAGCAGATTTAGGATACTTAACTATTTCCTTTTCTTTATAGAAATTATCTTGGTTTACAGACACATCTAATAGTTTTTGTTGAGAAATCTAACTAAGACTGAAAAGAAGTCTCAGTGTGAATTAATAAAAGTGTTGGATTACAGAAGAAAACTTAAAACAGTTTTATTTATAGGCCATGTAATAATTTAGAAAATATATTGTTGTAGGCTTCATATGGGGATCTGCTGTGATAAACAGAGAGAAACACTTTGTATTTAGCATTTCAATGGCTACTATATTTGAGACTGCTTCTAAGGGATTAAAGTGCTTCAAGTGTTTGATAGTCTTCCACCTTAGATACTTTCTATAGGGACCTGGTCTTGTCCATGTATTTAATTTATGTTGTTAATATGCACCATTTAAAATAAAATACCGAAAGGCCAAGTTTAGCCTAATTTATCCTTCCTTGAATAACCACAACTTCTGTATTAATACAGCTTCACTCATACTGGGAGCTTAGTATTACAATCCTATCAGTTTGCTACCTGTGGTGTTTTGGGGGAAGGCAGATATGTGTTCATTAACATATCAGAGTATGACTGTGTAATGAGACCGTAAGTAAGGGATCTTATTAGATGAGACTCTATGTATTCTTAGAAGTAATATGAATTCATTGGGAGATTTTGAAATCTACCTTGGATGATTGGGATAGGCTACTTGGTCACTTAAGTATTAAGACCCCTGATAATTATTCGTGCGAGGGCAGGATTTAATCTATCCTCATTCCCATTAAGTGGGAAAATAAAATAATTTTGCCAAGGAATGAGCAATACATTTGTACTAAGATATTCCAGGCCATCCATCTGTTAAAGAACACAGTAAAAACATACTTATTAAATAAATAAAAAGAAATACAAGCTTGTATTATATTCCCTAATTTTCACCCAAATGTGTATTTTGGGTATCTCTTTGGCACATATCCCATGTATCTCACATGTTAAAAAGCAAAGCAAAACAAAACAAAACAACCCCCCCCAGAACAACCTTTGTTTTTCTATGGCTAATTTTTATGGTTTCATTATAGCTAATGGTTTTTCAACACAGGAATCCTCTTGAAAGAAATTTTCCAGGCTCTGGATAAGAGGATCTAACAGCTCAGATTCCACTGATACCCTGCAGAAAAGGTGAGCACACAAGGAAGGGAAACAGTGACATTCTCTTTTTTCCTCTGCTCATCCATCCTTCTCTTCATATCCCTTAAACACACACACAGACACACACACACACACACACACACACACACACACACGCGCACGCACATTTGCTTGCTGCACTTAGAAATAGGGGACACTTTGCTTAGTTTTATTAATCTGCAACTTGTCATCCATGATTACAACTTGTTTCTTTTGCGTCCTTAAAAGTCTTCCTTGAAATGCAAATTCCCCAACGGTGGTGGGGGTGGGGGTTGGGCTCATTATACTTTAAACTGTTAAACAGCCACACCAGGATTATAACTTAAGGCACTTAGGGAGTTAGGGCAATACCTGAGAGAAGGGCAGCCCCATTAGGGAGCAAAGTAAATACAGGTGAAGAACCCACAAGAGCACAAACCCAGACCTGTCTCACCTAAATCTACACCTCTAATTCTAGGGGGTCACAGGTTGTTGACTCAATATCAATTATTTTATCTTTTACATTTGTAGCCCTTGGCAGATCACAGTGTACTTTCACTCTGTAATTGATTTGATCTTCTTAAATGGGGCGGGGGTATTAGGGTTGGGGAGTGCATTTTATTAATATTAACCCCTTTTTCATAACTACATGGATCTCAAATATAATCATATCCAACATACCCATTTCAATGGGGGAGAAAATAAGCCCAGGGAAGTAAATTGATATTTCCCATACCTAAAAGCTAATTAGAATCCAGATTTCCTAATGCTTAAATTCTTTATTCCATTTACTATTCCTCATGGACTCTTTAGATATCTGCTCATTTCAAATACAAGTAATACAGCTACAGAGAAAATATTTTTAGAAAGTATATCTATAGATAATTATAAATAGCTTTTCTGTACATCACCACTATTTTGAAACATTGATCTAAAAGGGCTTAATGAGTACAATTTTTGCTAATGCCCCAATTGTCTGTCCAACTTTAGCCAACCTCTGTCATCTGGAATCTAACCTATATTTGAAAGTAAATGGAAAAAACCTTGGGGTAGAAAGGAAAATAATTACTATACAGACCATTCACTAATGCTAAAAGATTCAAAGACCCGCTCTCCGACCCTACCCCAAAATGTATTGATTTATTTTTATCCTCTAAATAGGGATAATACTTTAACCAGTTTAGCCATAAAGTTCCCTAATCCATAGCAAGTGAAATGATTTAAAGGGATGAATGACTGTTAGAGTCACTATTCATTCAATAAATAATTTTTAAGTGCCTACTATGTTCTACCAAATGCCAGAGAAAGAAAGATGAAAGTGTAGAAAGGCAGGCACATAATTCCAGGGATGTGATAAGTGCCACATTAAACAAAGGTATAAATCCCTGCCTACTCACAGAATGAGATAGGTAAGAAAGAACCTGGTCTCTTTGGAGAATAGTTTCATGTGGCTGCAGTTGTGACTAGACAGAGAGGTAAGGCCTGGCTCTTCGGGACTTTGTATGTTAAGGAGTTTAAATGGTATTTCGTAGGCAATGGAGAGCCATTGAAGGTTATAAACTGGAAAGCAAGGCTGGGATAGTAAGTCTTGAGTTCTGACAGTTCCTTCTGAATATAGTTGTAATGTATTCTGGAATGAGGACCAGACATTGGGATACCAGGTAGGAGGTGGTTGTGATAATTTAGTCGAGAAGTAGTAAGTGCCTAAACTGTTGCAGTAAACTTAGGCATGGAGGGGAGAGAACTGATTCAAGAACCAGTGAAAGAGAAGACTTGGTATACACAGTGATCTGGTGGAGGAGTGGGGGAGAAAGGGAGACAGCTCTAGAGTGAATCCCAGATTTTTTACTTGGCTAATGGGTAAATGAATGCTACTAAAATCAGCAACAGACTTAGGGCAAAGATAATAAATTCTCATATATGGAATCATAGTTGACTGGGACATTCTGAAAATATCCATTAAGGAACTAGATCTACCAGTCTGGAGTTCAGGGACAGGTTCAGGCTGGGACAATCCCAGCAGGAAGCTGGCAGCTTTGGCTAACAGCAGGAGGCAGAGTAGACAGAAAGCTTGGAGAGCACAAAATTCTGGAGACATTTGGGGACAAACTGCCATGCATGCTTCAAGTATTTCCTGTCCAACAGCTTAGGACAACCTGACAGTTTCGTAATTCCTGCCTTCACTCGTGCCTCCTATAAGGCCATTCCCCAAGGAATAGGTCTGGTGATATTTGAAAGTATAAATCATGTTGTATCATTCCTTGCTTCTCAGATTCAAATTCAAACAATTTGGCACAGAACAATAAAGCTCTATCTGTGATGTGATTCCTGCCTATCTGACTGGCTCTCCTATCACATGACCCCTAGAATTAACACTGTGATCCAGCCGCTCTGCTCTTCCCTTGGGGCTCTGCTGTTCCCTGTCTGGAATGCTCTTTTCTAGGTCTTGCTGGCTGGGTCTCATCATTCAAGCTTCTCAGCTGAACTGTTACTTCCTCAGAGTATGTCCTTGACCAACCTAATGTATATCCCCACCTCTACCATTCCCCATTCTCAATCCCATTACCCTATTAGCATGGATCATTATCTGAATGTATCGTTTATTTATTACTATCTCTTGCATTGGAAATGGTGATATGCAAAGGAAAATTTCCATTTATTATTTCTTAGGGGAAACTGCAAAAATGGGATGGAATCATATAGCTGAAGGACTTGAATTCCCATTGAGGAGTTTTATTTAATTTGCTAGTTTTTGAGGAGCCAAAAAATGTTTCAAGCAGATCAGTGACCTTGTCAAATGTTTTGAAGTATTTGTTTGGTTAAGATGTTATAAAATGTAATCACTCTACAATGCTCTGATTCTAAACTCACTTACTGAGACACTATTCATTACACCTGGTTTAACTACACAGAAAATTGCTAAATAAATGAACTGAATGGCAAGAATATAAAAAAGTCTAGGCATAATATCTGAAATTAACTTGATGGCTTTAATTAGTTTTGTAATACAAGTGTACAGTTCTACTTTATTACTAGTTTCCTCTTCATTTCAGTGTGGGAGGCATACAAAATCAGATACCATGTAATTTTACAATTAGGACCAAACTGTACCAATCTGTCTTCTACACAGTCAGTAATGCAGTTCTGTCTATCACTTTAAATCAAACCACTGGTGGACCCAACTGTGGTGTAACCAAACTTTGGCTAATGGGAGTGCTTTAAAAAAAATGGGTTATACAGAGCTCTTTCAGTAAGATTGGGAAAGGTCTTTGGACCCTTTCAATTTAATTCTACTCAATCTTCTAGAGTACCAGATTCAGATTTTGGGACACCCAAATGAATAAGACACATTTCTTTTACTGAAGGAGGATGGAATCTAATCATTTAGCTCTGAATATGCCGTATAGTTAAGTGAATTGCATAATTTTGTACAGAGACCAACAGAAATTATTTTTCCAAAATGACTCCTATTGTCCTCATATTTGCCAACCTATGAATGTATGTTATGGGTTTTTTTCCTTCTTCTTTGCTTTTTCAGGGATAAATAACTTTCAACACAAGATATATATAAATATAAAGTTTATTTAGCATAGTGTTTAGAAAAATAAGTTCACATCATTTCAGAAAACAAATAAAACACTTAATTGTCCAGGCATAAACCCCTATTACAGTACAACATACATACTTTAGATCTCTTTGGTTGGGTAATTAAGCACAGAAATGTTCTTGGACATGCTCTGTGTGCCATCACCTAACAGTGCAGTAAAGACTCTATTACCCCACCCCATGATATACATTCTGTATAGATTTTCTCTTTGTGTAAGGCACAGTAAAACCATATGAGTATATAACTGGTTGCCTCTAAACATACAGTACATGCAACTAAAGAATAAAATTTTTTGAGAACCCTGAAAGCCAAAAGTCACATGCTATATAATTTTGATTAATAAATTGTATGGTGGTTAATATTAAATTAACATGACATGTATCCGTTAGATACAAAATAAATGTTAGGCTCTAATCATCTAACTTCTAAGAAGACTTTGAAACATTTTTTGTAAAATGTGATTTCCCCCCCACGGTTTTCCTGAATTACTTATCTTTTTATGATGAGATGATCTGTCAAAAACATTTGAAAGAATGAAGAATTTCTCACTATGTACGAATGCACACTTGTCTAACATGTAGCAGGGCAGGCTGCAACATATGCCCAGTAATCCAACTTTTAACATGCAAGATGTAAGGGCATACACAAGGAGATTTAAGGTCAGTGTGTAATTTACACTATGGATTTTTATCTATGGCTATAACATCTACCTGCCTTTCGAAACACAAGAAAGGCACTGAAAAGTGTACAGTTCAGTCTTTTCATTATTATAAATATGCATAAGCTATAAAGCAGTACAAGATAGGTGCTCTTGCTTGGTTGAAGAACAAATGCACCCTCTCTTTAAGCAACAGACTGTCCTTTACTAGATAGATGTAAGTAAGAGCTAAATGCCAAATTCTGGCTGATAGAGTGCATAGTTAGGCTCACACCAAAAATCCCACAGCCAGCCACAGGGGTTGGGGTTTGCAGATCGAGTTACTTACCCCATTCTGATTCCTCTGTGGGGATCATTAGAGGGTCGTTTGTAGCATCTTCAAGCATTGGTTTATGTAAGAGAGAAATTCTGCCACATGAACTCCAAGGGTTCTGAGTCTGGCCCTTGGTATTGCAAAAGACATTTGCAATTCTGTGCACGGAGATCATGGGGTTTATCTTATTTCATTCACATATATATGGGCTACATACCAATTGGCCCGTATTTTACTGAAAGTTAGAAAAGAACAATATGTTCTTTATAATGTGCATTGATTCTTACCTGGTATATTGTATAGCTACCTGAAGTAATTGTAGGGGCATGATTACACCACGTTGGGAGTATGAATGGATTGCCTAGGTAAGTCTTAAGTTTTGTGCTATCTTAAGGGAGAAAAGAGGAAGAACTGTGAATACAAGAGGCTTATTATATTTTGGGAAGACATATAAAACTTTTCCAGTTATATATATAACATATATAACTTCTTAAACCTTCTCATCTCCCCTATTGGATGGGTATTTTTAAATAATTAACAAACTTTTGATATCTGCAGCAATCAAGTGGAAAACATCATTTTCATGTAAACTATACTATAGAACCATGTAATTAATCTCAGTAACATGATCAGCACACATTCAAAGAAAAAAACAAGCTGTATAAGTAGTGGTGGAGTGGAAGAGAACTCTAAAACACCTGACTTTGTAAAAAACAAAACAAAAAACGTAGTTTCAGCAGTTTAGGAACATTTACCAATTCTATACAAAACTGGGACCTAAGTTCTTTATCAAAATGAAGGGAGAGGAATTCTTCATAGGGCTGTTCATCTATGCCTGCAAGTTCCATTCACAATAACAACAGAAGTTAAATCCTCTTTGGCCCTTACTCAACATGCTCAGCTTGTAGAGATCTAGAGTGGACTCTTTGTTCTGATCTTAAAGAAAGCAAGATGTGGCGATACCTTTATGTTCAACAACTTTAAGTAATCTCTGAAGAGATCATTTCCCCACTTTTCTTCCTTTTCAGAGACCAGAGACTTTACTTACTACATAAATGTATTTGCATTATTACATCTCGTGTTCAGAGTCCTGACAAAAACTGTAACCACAGCTCACAACATTATCAAACAAAGCCAGGAGTTACTTTTAAAGAAGACATGATAATATAGTGCAAACAATAGTCATATGTCATAATGTAATAACTGATTCAAAACATTTAGAACTAAGTTTCAACAGGACAGAATTTTGCTCAATGGAATCTACATACGTATTCTTTCTTTACTTTAAAATGATTGTTTTCATAGCCCACAGAATTGATTTTACATGGTAGTCTATAATTGTTATTTTCATTGTAATGAAAAACATTAACATTAATTAGTTGTTTATCATTTGCATCATAAACATTATGCATAATAAAAGTGAAACTTAAGTTCTTCGGATTTAAAGCAATTTTGTGGTGAAATTAACCCTGTTAGAATAGTAGAAAAGAGCCATCAGTGCTTCTGTTGCCACTTCTGTACCTTTGTAAGAATAATAAAAAGGCCACAAGGTAAAAAGGCACATAGAATTCTATATAAAACATATTTAAATGAATCAGAGAGCTGCTAAATAAAGAACAAGGACGTGAAAAAAAGTACCAAAATTCCAATATTGGGAGTTGGATTTCCTGTTTCAGTGTTATTAATATTGACCTTAATAGACTTCTGATAAAAATCATTACTTTTAAAACCCTACAAAAAGTAAAACTTCGTTGGAAATAACTATGTTCACTTCCTGTTCAAACAATAAAAATAAATTAAACAGTAAGAAAACGTTTTTCTTTTTAGTTCATAATGTCTGAAGTATAAGAGAAACATACAGCATAAATAAAATTCACTGTAATTACTCAAATCCTTGCTTATAGGACTAATATATTTACACTTATACTGAAATTTGTTTCAGAGTTTTTAGTGGAGTTGCAAACTTTCTCAGCCACACAGAACTATTAGCAATCACATTTGGAAATGTGTAGAGACAAACCAAGACTTTCACAAAAATGCTGAAAAACAGAAATGCATGTATTCAAAAATATACCCTTAGAATAGTGTGGAGTACCATTTATGGTTTTTAACATTATCAATGCCCGTGGAGTAAAAGTAAACAAAAAAGAATCATATTGTTTCTAATGCTCTGTAGTGATACTTAGTTTTCTGTTAGGTTTTTAAATTAAAAAACTATCAAGTTCCATTTGACCTTAGAATTATATTGAGTCAACCAAATGATACACTTTGACTTGACATATTCCATCTTGTTCCTTTGTCTCCATCTATTTAAACGAGAACATATGTGAACAAAAAGGCTGCAGTAACGCAGTTCTACTATATTATTTAACTGTGATCTTCATGCAGATCAACCCAAAGTCTCTTGAATGCATTTACTTGCAAAACTAGTGTTTCCCTTTAAATGGGAAAATGTTTTATGTCCTCAGGGCTTCATGAAAAGATTGTTCACTAATGCCAGGAAAAAAAAGGGGGATGGGGAATAAAGTTTATAAGTCTTGCATGTCTTCATCCAATTGGACAGTTTGGAGCTTGGCAAGCTCCTTTTTGTCTGTATCCAGGTCTTCACAGACAGTCTCAACCATGCCCTCTAGGACATACTTGGATTTGGAGTCCAGCATCATTAAGTTGCTTGCTGCTTTGCTCTCAGAATTTAAGAAATTCTCTTTTATGTTAGCTACTGATTGCAGAACCAAACGATGTTCTCTGACAAAATCCTGGTGTACTACTGGGGAGGGGTGACCCACCTGGTCTTCAGCTGTAGGCACTATTTCCCCAAGGGCAGCCTGGGTCATGGGGACTGACAATAGATCTTGACCAGAAATAAGGGAGCAGTTCTGAAGAGTTGCATAGTTAGTGTTGCTAACAGATGTCACAGTAGATTTGCTTGCCACAGGTGCAGACATTGACTGGCTATCAGCAATGTCAGGGTTTAGCTCAGTGGGATTTAGTAAGGTAGGGGGAGTCAGGGAAAAATTGTGAGACGGGGATACATTAACTAATGAGGAGGCCAGGGGATGGAGGCTGCTCCCCGAGATATTTTCAGAAGACAGGTTTGCATTTACTTGTGCATTCTGATTGACAGGCATCAACTGAGAAAATACCAGGCTCCTCTCCAAGCCCTCCTGTTTAACAGATCCTATAGTCTGGCCTGAATTAGGAACAGTGTATACCACTGCACTGGGAGCAAGAGAGCTCAAGAAAACCTTTCCTTGCTGGACTGTGGTAGACTCACTTGTAAATGTGCTCCCATCTGAAGTGCTTGAATTTACTGAAATATTACCTAAAAAAAAAAAAAAAAAAGTATAGATTATCATTGATGGAGCTGAGAGGAGGGAAAAAAGTTACTTTTTTACAGTTTTTCTCAGGTTCAGTAGAATCACCTTGAGCACTTCAAACTACAGATTCCCAGGCTCCATTCCTGAGAATCTGGCTCAGTAAGTCCTAGAGCAGGTGTATTTTTAACTCCCTCAGGAATTCTGATGACCAAGTGGGAGTAAGAACTACTGGTTTAGAAACCAAGTGTGAAAAAAAAAAAAAAAAAGTCTTTTCCAAGTTCTAATTTCAGTCAAGTTTCTGGTTCATAAAAGATATTATTTTCCATATAAATTCCAACTTGCTATCTTTCAATTAGTTGACAGTTATTGCTAGCTTTGCCAGTTAGAATAGAAAACACAAATGCAAAATAAAATGCCTTTGTTCAGGACAAGCTCAGTAACTCACATAGGATATAAATGGCAATGTAGAAAACACCACATAAAATGAGTTACCTTGAGGCTTAAAATTAACAATATAAACCTGTACAGACAAGTTGAAAACTTTTGCCAGACTAACCATAAAGTAATATCAAGTCAACAAAACATTCAATAAGTCTTTTTTCCTTTTCTTGTGCCAGTTCTGAAACTTGTGTTGTACTGATAGGAAAAATTAATGATAATAATGAAATATGCTTTAAAAATATAGATTAATATAAAAAACTAGACTTAATGCTTTTCTAAGACGTTTGTATTTTTTGAGGCTCTCAGTATAATGATCTGCAGAGACCAGAAGTAGAAAAAGAAATGTAAGTAGAAAGCTGAGAAGATGTTCAAATCAGGTAACTCAGTTGATGTAGATGAATCAGGCCCTCCCCCCACCTCCCACCATCAAAGAAAACCCTTTTCTTTCTGAGTCTTTACACAGACACAGTGAAATGATGGTAATTATCTTGCCATTGAAGAAATGGTAGACTTGAGGGAGTTTTGTAACAGAATGGTTTCAGAAGGGCTGTTTACCCTGATCTTGAATTAGATGCTCAGTAAACTCTTTATTATTTGAGAAAACAGCCCAAATGGTAAAGATAATTCACCTAAAACATATCCCTTCTTGCATTACTACAAAATTGTGATTATATTACTACCTATATTGATAAATCAGTATCACAGGGCTGTTCATGTCTTCCAAACATTTTAAAGCATCCTAAATGCAAAAGAATGCCTTTAAAGGAAAAAAGAAAACAAAAACACTATATTTGAACTTAAAAAAAAATTAGCAACCCGAAAGTATTGATCATGGAAATACTTGTGTTAAAAAAGACATTTCTATGTATGTTTGGGCTCTTCCTTAACATAATTGTTTGTTCTAGGCCAAACAAATGAAAAAGGCTTTTATTTAAAAATGTTTGACTTCAACTTAAGTATGCTTTAAACTTCTTGGCTGCTAAACTTCTTAAGTTGGCTGCTAAACTGTAGCAAAAAACATCTGAAATAGATTTTTATTTTCTTGTGTTATGTGTTTGTGAAATTGTTTGCCAGTGGATATAACAACAAAATAATCAATTATTTTTTGACAGAGCCATAAATAACATAATAGATATGACATTTTCCCCAACTGCTACTGAGTATAATTAAAGTAATATTTCTGAATATGTAGATAATATGTACATGTGAAGGAGAAAAGCAGATGTGATCTAAAACTTGATATTTAAATATAACTGCAATTGAATTATAAATTGAATAACTTCAAAATTGGTTTAAAAATCCAATGGAAAAATAAGTATAACTTTGTAATGATGGTAAAATAAGGAAAAAAAAACCCCTCATTTTCGCAGATTATAAAGTGAAAAAAAAGATGTAGATATTCTGCTTTTCCATATAAATCCCAACTATACAAAAATAATCTACCTTGTCTAGGCATTTTTAGGAAAGATTTGGTATGTGTTTTTGAGAAAGGCTGAATCTCCAAATCCTCTATTAAGAACTGCAATGTATGACCACTATTATATAAAGGAACATGGACCTTCCTGGGCCCATCTGGTTAAACTTAAGCCTTCAACTCACTTAGACAGTCTAAGGATTGACAGCGTTGTCATTTGATCTTAGCTTTTTTAACTAAAAATACTGTTCTTATGCATATTAAATACCCCATTTTAAAAATTAGCCATTAGTTTGTAATAATTTTCTATGGCAGCACTTTTTTAGATTACATGTGAAAAGTACTTCTGCTTTTCTCCTTCCCCAATCTACATACCATATTTTTTTTAAATTAAATATGTTGTCTTTAAAATGTACATACTGTTTGGAAATTTCCTAAAGAGAGAAAAGGGATTAGATCCACAGTATAAAACTAAGCATTTGGGCTTTCCCTGTGGTTTTCATATTTTTGCCCTATGTTGTATAGTGACTTAGCATAATCCTTTCCATAACCTGGAACAATGAAAAAATAAATAGTATGCTGCAGGAGTGCTGTGTTTTACTACCATTTTACCTAAAGAGAAACAAATGTACATAATGAAACTTACTCCACAATTTTTTCATTAGTGTGTTAAATAAGCTAAGGTAGATCACAGTTGTACAAAAAAAAAAGTTGTGCATAAATTGACTTTTTTTCTTTTTGATAAAATCATTTCATTGGAAGCCTCTCTCTAAGGCAAACAATTACTTATTTTGCTTTGGTAAAAAAGCTGGACTTTCAGATTTGCTTACAGGAGGGCAAACATGCACTCCTGAATTCAAGGGGCCATCCAACCTCCACTGCCATTCTAACCCTTCTGGTTTCTATATAGAGGAAATGACACAGAGCCATCCAGATGTGCTTAAAGTCAGGGAAGAATTGGCATATCAGCCTTAGGTTACCCGAATTTTACATCAGTGGTTTCTTTAGCAGATTACCTTTAGTAAAGCCACAAACATAAAATAAGGCTTACAGTTGCCTTCATAAATAAACCCACACATCTAGGAGGTGAGTATACATGCAGAGCAATAGCTACCCAATCATATATTCTGGTTTTCTTTTAGGCCTGTAATCTTAATTACAGGAGGAACATGAATCAAACACAATTCTCTTTTAAAACACTTTTTGGTTAAATAAATAATGCTTATGTAAAGTGTACAATTCTTACCAACTGCTCCACTAATTTTGTGTTCTTAGCAATATTAATTTTTAATCTTAAAATGTCAAGCAATGGGTTATTCTGTAAGCACCGACTGACTTATCATATTTCTATTATTGTAGAACTGGCAAGACTTGCTATGAATTGTATTTTTCCATTCAGTTGTTAGGAAAATAAAAGCCTATCCCCACAATGCCAGGGAATCAAACAAGCTGGATATTACATGTGTGTTGTGAAGAAGAAACAAATCAAGTCTATTCTGCAGCTGTGGCAGCCAATAAGGTACCTGAACAGTTACATCAATCCATAGCTCTCACCAAATGCGTCACTTACAGCAGCTGGCTAAACATTCACTGGTGCATTATGGTACCAAATGAGACTCTTACCTTGCGAAGCTGCCACTGAAACGGGAGGCAGCTGCAGTGGAGAGAATCCAATGCTCCCATTAAGGAACTGGCTGTTTGCTCCGGAATTGGGGATCTGGACAATGCCATACTGATTAATTTGCACTGGTGTAGTAAAAGTCACGACAGAGCCTCCATCCTGGGAAGCCACTGTTTGAATGCCTTCTCTTTTCACTTCAGTGCTGGGGATGAGCCCTGGGAATGACACGGGGGCACTGGGGCTGTACGAGGTGGTGGCTGCTGAGTTAGGGGAAGAACTCTGTAGGACTTTGAATTCCTTCACATCCTGGGAGGTAGTGCCCAGTATGTCAGTCATGGATATACCATTGCTTACAATGTTTGATGCCATTTTTGGTGGATTCAATGACACTGTCTGTGTATTTCCCACATTTAATCCATTAAGGATAACTCCATTGGGTCCCTGAATGAAAGAATTACCATTAAGGAAGACAGATGAAGTACTTGCAGGTACCAAACTTCCATTCAACAAAACTCCAGAAGAGCTTAATATCTTAGCATTTCCAATTTGTTGCATATATACTGGCTCCATGTGACTGGAAAGACTGAGGTTGGTGACACCATCGGATGAACCGGAGAGTGGATGAGGAGACAAATCCTCATGGCCCTTGCTGGATTCATCTTCAGTGCTGGGATTGCCATCTGACTCACTGTATTGAGGGAAAATCAAGACATTAAGAAGGTCAGAGGGCTGACATTCTGCATAGCAACACTTGTTTGGAAAACCAGCTTCTAACCCGTTAAGGGCAGTATTTAAGGAAATCACAGCAGGAAGTCTTTTAGTCCTGTTTAAGCCAGGAGGCCTTTCAGCAGATTCTGACCAGAGAATATAGGAAGATATAAATTCAACTAAGAGGATTTACAGGAGAATTGTATATACGTTTTTATAGCATTGAAGTTATTCCTTACTGTTAAATGTGCCACTGCCTACACCATAGAAAAAACCCATTAAATGATTTGGTCAGTCTTTCCTGTGTAGGAAATCTGTTCCTTCCCTCAAACCAATTCAGATTAGTGTAATTTTGAAGGTAAACGAAACTGCCAAAGGAGCAGAAGGTCGGAACTGTTCTGTTTGCCAGTTAGTTAACAAGAGATCATTTTCTCACCTGCTCCCAAACTTCTACTCCACCAGACTGACAACTCTTTCATTCAACAAAGTGGCTGGCCTTGTTGTAGGAAAGGCACTTTCAACCCAAGAACTGTTATGTGCAGTCGCCTTTGAATCCAAAGGAAGCCAAAGGGGCCTATTTAACATACACCATCCAGTGCCCTGGTGAGGTGGGAGGGAAAGGGTGTGGGTCACTGAGCTGCCCTGTAACTATCAGACCCTTCCCCAGCACCTTCGGTCCTTCTGTTCCAGACAGGACTGTGTTCTTCAGAGCCCCAACTTGGGAAATACCAACTCCGGGTAGGGGTAGTGGTGGGGGTTTCCCATTCGGTCTGAGGCTGGGTAGGGGAGAATTGGTGAGTAGGGCATTGGAAGTTTGGAAGCGCGGCAGAACTTGGCCCAGTAGAAGATCCGACATCCCGGCAGTGCCCCGCGGTCGGTTCGCTTTCATGCCGAGGGGAGGGGATTACTCCGGCTTTGGGCTGCGGGGCCAGGAGCGCAGAAAGCGCTTTGATTTACGAGCTGAGGTTGAGCCGCCGTCGCCGTCTGCGAGGGTGACTCATTGGGGGTGTGGGTGGGAGGTAGATCCGGAGAGGGGCCTAAACCAGGCAACTGGACTCGGGGTGGGGGTTGAGGGGGTGGGGAGCGAAGCCGGTAAAGTGTGGCGGGGAAGACCCGGGGAAGGCGCCCAGCCGGGGAGCGGAGGCTGCAGGGCAGCAGGCCTGCGTCCCGCGCCGGCTCTCCACCCTCTCTCCCCGGTCCCCCGGAATCTGTCCGGGCTCGGAGCGACGCGATCCGCGGCCTCAAGCGGGCGCAGGTTAAGGTGGCGTGCGTGGCGTTATCAACGCACGTCCTCCGGGTCAACCGCAAGCCTGCGGAAGGGGACACGCAGGTCTCAGTGCGCGTTTTGTTTTGGTTACCGGGAGGCCAGGCTCCGGCCAGCGTCTCCCTTCCCGCCTGGGGTTAGCAACGCCGGAGCCGTCGGGCCCCCAGGAGCGCAGGGGCCAGGGCGGGCCGCGGCGGATTCTGGAATGCGCCTGGTGATCACCTTCGCACGGCCGGGAAGGCTCCCGGCTCCCAGATTCTTTGCCCGAGCAGAACCTTCGAGCTGCATTTGGATTCTTTCTCGCCTATCCCCGAGGGGATGGAGACAGCATCTCTTTAAACGACCTTCTCTTTACTTCACTTTGCCCAACAAACACCAGGACACAGACACCAGGTGTCTAACTCGGGAGGACGCACAAAAGAGGCGGAAAACCCGATTATTTTCCACCAGTCGGGGAAAAAAACCCTTCCAGTCAAAAAAGTTCAAGCCCGCCAGGGTGGGCGCTCTGGAGGTGAGGAGTTGATAGCACCCCCACTCCTTTCCCGCTGTCCACCTTATGCCAGTCTACCCTCTACCACTGTACCAGGAGGGAGGGAGCCTCGGAGTGTTCCGGGGCCCAAGGAGCTGCCCTCCAGCTCCACTACCCTAGCGGCACTGAAATCCGATCCGAAGGAGTTCAGAATCAGGTTTCAAAACACCGCAGAGCCAAGCCGCACCAACACCCCACGTTGCCGCGGCCGCGAAGGGAACCAAGGCGGGCGGTGAATGATTAACTCTGTCACATAAAACCTCGACGGCCCCAAGACCCCCTTCTGCGCCGCCAGCCCCCGCCAAATACTCTCCTCCCTCCAGAGCGGCCAAGGCGACCTCCAGCGCAGACCTGGGGGGGCAGCGGAACCCTGGGGGTCCGGGAGCGCGGACGCGCGCCTGGCCAGTGTGACCCCTCGGAGGTGTGGACCCCACAGGCGCTGGCAACCTCCGCGGGTCTCCGGCGGCAGCGAGAGCGTCCTTTCCGGCCCCTACACACGCTCCCTTGCCCTGCCAGAACCCGGGAGAGAGTGGCAACTTCAAAGCCAGCGGGATGGGGGTGGGAAACCCGGCAGCAGTGACCAGCCGAGGTGGGGGCGGGGATTGAGACCTAGGCGGGCGACGAGAAACTTCTGGGGGGAGGGTAAGGAGGGAGGTTCCCCCGCCCCTCGGCACCGCAGCCCCCCTTCCCCTCTACGGAGAGAGGTGGGGGGCGGGGAGAGGTGGGCAGCCGGACCAGGCTGGTGGGGAAGGTAAGCGCCATGTTTGCGAGCGCTAGGAGGAAAAGAAAGCTGGGAAGGGGGTGGGGGAGAGGAAGGGGGAGGAGGAGGAAAGTTGGCGCTCACCTTTTGGACTGGGTCTCAGAGGGGTTCCGATCGCGCTGCCGCCGGTTCTTGAACCAGTTGCTAACCTGGGTGAGGGAGAGGCCGGTGATCTTGGCCAGGTGCCGCTTCTCAGCGGGCGAAGGGTAGCGATTCTGCTTGTAGAGCTCCTTGAGCGCGTTGCGCGACTTCTCCTTGAAACAATACACCGTCTCCTCGCCGTCCCAGATGGTGCGGGGCAGGGGGAATTTCCTGCGGAGCCGGTACTTGTCCACAGCGCCCAGCGGCCGGCCGCGGGCTCGCTCGGCCTCGGTGTAGCGCGCCTTGTACCAGAGCTGCTGCAGCAGCGGGTGGTTGGCCGACTCGAAGCTGTGACTCTCGAGGATGCTGTAGAGCTCGGGGTAGATGCCCTGGTGGAAGGCCACCAGCGCCCGCGCCTTCAGCAGGCTCTCGTTGCCACGTAGCAGGTCGCTCTGGGGCAGGGACCACAGGAACCGGGCCAGGCGGTCCAGGTTGCCCCCCTGCTGCAGCGCCTCACACACGCAGGCTACATGGTCGGGCGAGAAGGCCAGTGGGGTCTGCGCGGCGGCCGCGGCGTGGTGGTGCCTGCCCAGAAGTTCCGAGTGGAGTTGTACCTGATCCGCCGCCGCTCCGGCCGCCGCCGCTGCCGCCACTGCCCCTTCTTCTCCGCTCACCCTGGCGGCGGCGGCCGCGGCGTCCCCCGGCTCCAGGGGAAAAGGGGCTGGAGCCGGGGGGCTCAGCCCCGCCGCCGCGCCCCCCGCCACTTCTCGGGGCGCCTCCTGCCCTTCCGAGGCGCTTTCCATCCCATTCTCTTGCTTGATGTCCGCCGCACTTGCAATCTGCCCGGTGGGGGAGGAAGAGGACATTTTTTGTTGTTTATTTTCCTCCCTCCCTCACTCCCTCGCACTCTTTTCCTCTTTCTTTCCCCCTCTCTTACTCCTCCTTCTTCGTCTCCCTCCCCCCTCCCCCCCTCCGGAAAGCCCACTCCCTCCCTCCCGGTTTCGGCTGGATCTGGCCGATCAGGTTTCCCCCCGGCCACGCAGTCACCATTAAGATAGCTGCTAGAGCAAAGTAGTGTAAAAGGATAGCTGCTTTCTGCCGTTCCCCCAACGTGACTCCTCGGGTTGCTGCATACTATATGGCACTGGCGGCCCGGCAGGCCCGGCCGCGCCACCCCATTGGCTATTTCACATTCAGAGGGAGGAGGAGACACCGTTTCTATCCCTGTCGATCACCCGCCTCCCACTCCACCCCTCGCCTTTCCCTCTCCCCCTGACCCCCAGGCACCTATACCTGAAGGAAAACACCGACATTCTTTTCAGGCCAAGCTCCTGGGCGGGAAATTACCTAATGTGGCCTGAAAACTGGACAACAGACTCTTTCAAAGGCAGTCCCTATGATTCCAGAGGGAATATTAATTGTGTGGCCTAAAGGTCCGGATGCTAAACTCTTAACAAAGAGACCACCCTCTGCATTCAGGTGACAGAATTTCAAAGAGGACAATCAGAAGCTTCCCTATTCTCTCGACTTCCCCCTTAATCCTCCTTTTCTGACGTCTCTATTAAGGATTTTGTATTCAAAAGGGTCCAGAATAGAATGACACTAGGGAATGTTCTAAGGGGGAAGCATTTACAGTAAATTAAAATTCCAAAGTCGGAAGAATGCTTGGAAACAGTAAAATAAATGGTATAAATAGCCCATCGAGAAGACAAAAACAAGACGCCTTCAAAAAACGTATTTAATCTTAAATCGCCTAAAGAGCTGGCAATCCAACTGGGTTGAACATAAGCATATAGAATGGTTAACTATATGTTTATCCTAAACAAGTAGGGTGGAAGAGATCCAAGCTTTAGATGATAATGACAGTATGGAAATTGAAGTCTTTTGTACGAACATTTTTTTTTTAATGTAAGTGTATGACTACTTCTTTGGAGATGATATTCCTGATAGAAACACCATCTCTATGTCTTGGAGGAGGTCAGTGCCGGATCAGCAGCCCTTTCCACATCATGGACAGATGGAAGACTGCCCTCTGGTTTGAGGTGAAGTGCCTGGGGTGGGGGTAGAGCGGAGTCTACTGCTTTTTGCAGTTAAATCTCTTTCCATCATGGTTTGCATAAGGTCTTAGCTCAAAAAAGAATGAACCCATCTCTGCTTCTCTGATTATTGTGAGTCAGTTGGTGCTTTTTCTTCAAAATCCAACATTTTAATGATATCATCCTAACCTTTATTTCAGGGTGGCCTTGTGTTGTTTCTGCTTCCCAATTACCCGTAACTGCCTACTTCAGCACATTATAAAGCAGCTGTTTAGGTCACCTGCTATCATAATAAACTTGGTGAGGTTTTCTTTTTTTGTGTGTGTGTGTCAGGCTGCATTTTATTGCTGGTCAACCAAGATGTCATTTGATTTTGTACTTAACTTGCTTTTATACTACCACAATGAAGCTAGCAATGACTTCTCTGGTAGACTGAAAATTCTTAATCATGGAAAAGATCATGTGTTTCTACCCCATTATCCAGTTAGGTATCAAACTTCAGGACAACAGCTAAGATTCGTATCTTCCTTGAATTTAAAAATACATATCTTTTTAGAATAATTTTCACTTGCAGAAAAGTTACAAAAAGAATACAGAGAGTTCCCATCTACTCTTTACCTAGTTTCTCCTAATGTTAGCATGCTACATTTATCCAAATACATTAACATTGGTTCAATACTATCAACTAAACTCTAGACTTCATTTGGATTCACCATTTTTACCGCTAATGTCTGTCTTCTGTTCCACAATCCAATCTAGGATACCAGGTTGCATTTAGTTCCTTGAATAGTAAAAGCATATTTATCAGAGAAAAGTAGACAGGAGGTAGTATGGTTTAGTGAAAAGGAGGTGAATTTGAGGATAACCTAGCTAGATGTAGGTTTAATCCTAGCTCTGCCTTTTATTAGCTACTTGACTCTAAAAAGTGGACAGGCTTGTTGTGAAGATTAAATGAGATAAGATGTGCCAAAAAGCACCTGGCGTATAATTAATCTTCGTTAAATGTTTATTATCTGCCTCCTGATAGTACAAAGTAGGAAACTTTTCAATTGTGTACACCTAAGGAAAATTCATTTGGCTATATTATGGGGCTATCCAAGTTCAGGTCATAGAGGAGTCTTCTTCTGGTGTATCATCAATCAAATATATAGTGCATCGACTTGGAAAACCATGTCTTGGGTTTCTGCATGTCTTCAATATAGTGCCTCCCAAGCACCAAGTTCAACAGATTATATAGAAGCAGCAGTGACCTTTTGTGATATCTGTAGCCTGAGCTACATTGGTATTCCATAGCTCCAGGAGGAGATTCCTGTAGGACCAGAAGTGAAATCCAACACCAGACTCCGGATTCCTTTAGCAGGCTGAGCCTCAGAGCTCATTCTGGCAGCAATTCAAAGTGGACTGGACGCCCTTGACTCAAACATGGTCAGCTACAATGGGACACCAGACTTGAGCATGTGTAGAGTTAATCTCATAACACTGGTTTTACCAAACTATTTGTAAAATTAATGAATACTTGCTTCTACTTCCTATGTCTGCCATGTTGTGAATACTGTGTCTGCTGTGCTGATATGCAGTCCAAAGCTGTGTTGTGATTTGGGAAAACAGAGTTGAGGCTGGGATTGTGTGAGAGTGAAAACCAAGCTGCTTGTTTCTGTATCTTTCCATCTTGCCTGAAGATAGTGATGACAGTATATGGAAATATTTTGCCATTTTAATGTACTGAAGAAAATTTGGTCCAGCACAAAATGTTACACTTTTCTTGAGTATATTTAATTGTGTTGCCACCATGAATAGAGATTTCCTTTTCCAAGGTTGACTTTGGCTCTCTGGAAGATAGAGGGAAAATAATATAACTATATCTTGGTGGGCTCTTTCTATTTCAGGAAGCTTATTTACTGGTACTGTTAAGAACGTTAGGTGCTACATTTATCTTTCAGGTAGAGGAGGTGTTCCATTGTTATTTAGTAACCAATGGTTGATGATATGTAGCCAACATTTCTGAAGATCATTCTTGTGCCAAACATTTATTGAGTCCTCAGTAAATACAAAGTATTGCATCAGGTACTGAGGGATGGAAAGATGAATAATAGATTGGGGTCTCTGATCCTGATGAGCTTAAAATCTGGTGGGGGAGATAAGACATATTTATAAGTAAATAGTTTGCAGGATATGGGAGTGATGGGGATAAAGAGACTGATTTTGAGAGGAGGAGGGCAACGGGAAGTGGATTTTTCGCTGGGCCTTTAAGGACAAGAATTTTGGGAGGACAAGGATAAAGTTCATTAGAGGCAGAGGGAACAAAATGAGTAAACATGGAGCCATGAAGGTATGTGGTATATAGTATTTGAAATATTGAGGTAATTCAGTGTGTCTGAAGTGTTGTGTTTTATGTAAATGTGAGGTGGGAGATTAGCTTAAAAGGCATATTGGGGACAAACTATGAAGGACTTTGAGTAAAATGCTCAGTTTGCTGTGGTACAGTGGACAGAGCGGTGCATTTACAGTGGCCATGTCTGCGTAATATTATGGCCACAGTTGATTTGTCCAGGGATGGGCACTTGCCTCAAGCCAAAACAGTCAGAATCCTTTTCTGGGGTTTTTCAAACTTGCATGAGGAAAAGAGTTAAGACTGGTAGAGGGAAGCTTCGATATAATGCTTGGAAGTTCTCAGTGACTAAGCCACCTACCTGTGGGATGCTGATGAGCACGAGGTGAGAGAGAGGGTGACTTAGTGAGTTGCATGGGTGATAGTGTAGGGAAAAGATCCTGGTGGAGATGGAATGAGTGTCAGGTCCTAGTCATCTCCTAGATATAGCAGCATTCTTGCCTTTTTGTGGTGATACGTATGAATTTCCCTAGGAGCCAGAAACCCCATTTGAATTTTCCTAGGAAAAAAGATTCATTTATTGGATCATGATACCAAACAATGTGAAGAGCAGGGATGCAGCTGGTTGGACTTGAAGATTTATTGTCCCATTTCACTTATCTTTGCCTTTCTCACCAAGTTAGTTTTAGTCTTTCAAAGAGGCTGTCCCCAGAAGGTTTGGAACCATGGCTCTCAGTAATTCCCAGCTCACATTTTCCAACTTCATTAAAGAGGCTCTGCTGCTTTCCCCTTATTGCTAATTTGAAAAATTCTAGGGAAGATTTCTGATTGGTCCTGGAAGGGTTGTATGTCAACCCCTAGGCCAGAGAGCCAGCATTGTGTTGGTAGGCCCATTAGAACACCAGAAGCCTGTGGGAGAAGATCAATTTTCTGTAAGATGGGCGAAGGATAATATACAAATGTGCCCTTCAGATGAGGAAAGCCCAACCTAGATCCATAGCCTTGGGACTGGAAAGGAGGGTCTGCATTTGAGATACACTGCCCCAAGGAGGTAGAATTTACTCTTAACCGAGATAGGAATGCTAGAGCATGAGCAGATTTGGGAAGAGAAATAACGGGTTCAATTGGTCCATTCTTGGGATACATCTGTCTTCAGAAATATAGAAAGCTTAATAGTTTGGTGGTTTTAACATAGGCTGAGGTTCTTTTTTGAATCAGAGTCTGATGCTGTCAGTGCTTTCCTTTTCAAAGCTTTCTGACCATTCTATGTTAGTGAACCCCACCTGTAATAATGGTGTACATTTCAGAGTTTCTATTATGTATGAAGCATTATAGTAGGGCCTTTGTATATGTACATGTCATGTAATTTAGTCATTACAGCAACCCTGCAGTGTATTATATGGACAAAGGAAGCAGGTAAGGGCGAATAAGAAATTTGGGGCAAAAACAGTCTGTCTGATTTAAAAGGATCGGCTCTTCCCATTACATTACCCTGCTTTTTAAGGCTACTACTGCTAATAATACTCATACCACTAAGAATAATGGCTAACAGTTATTGAACTCTTACTCTGTGCTAAGTACTGTGTTAAGCGCTTTAAATGAAATACCTTATTTATCCTCAACTTATAGTTGGGAAAACTGAGGCCTGAGGTCACGTGGCTAGTAAGTGATGAAGCCTACACTTTAATCCGGCCAAATCCACATACACTACTTTCTATTGTCTCTAGCTCCATGATTATTGCAGTAATGTGGTATTGGCTAAAAATTGTATTTGCTCAGTGACCATATTCACTCTTCCACCAGAAGTTTCCTATTCTGTTAAAATATGAAGATCCTAAAAGTTGCCTTTATTCTTAGAGAGCTTCACTCTGAATCATATAACTGGTTTGGATGTGGTCTCTTTCAATAAGACAACAGCAGCATAGAAAGCTTCCAGGTCAGTACAGCAGTTGGCATTGCCCGTTTTAGTAAACTTCAATTTGGTTCACTCCTATTAATGAAAAATATTATGATGCAGATGACATGATTTATTTATTAGGGGAATCCCTGCTGTCTATATACTAATATAAAGTTCTGTGCTACCATGGCCTGTTTTGGTCTGCTGATTTCCAAATGTGGTATCTAGAGCTGTTTGTCAGGTTCTGCCTTCATAACCCATGGAAGCCCCAACTGTATTTCCGCACTGTGAGTTGCCTACTAGGTTCACTGTTTATAAAAGGTGGGAGTTGGAATGTTCCTTTTTATTGAAAAGAGCAAAAATGCTATGAAAAGTTTGTTACTATGAGTATATACAGCAGGTATTCATTGTGTGGGTTAATTTGAAAAGCTTTTTCTGCATGCCCACTTCTGATGGAATTTGGGCCAAATTACAAGATAATGCTTGGCATAATTTTTTTCACATTACACTACAATTTGATGGTCATTCATTTATTTTTCATTTACTCATCCAGTAAGTATCAACAAATCCTTGTTATGAAGATGAATAAGATGTGCCCTTACAGGAGGAGTTTATTATCTAATAGAGCTGTTTACAGACGTCACTTTGCAGTCTTGATAAATGCAGTGAATGTGGCTTACAATTTCCAAAGAGATTCGGGCTCTCAAATCTTAGAATTAATGAAATTAATAGTGTATATTCTTGTGTGGTTTCCACACCCCAGTATTTGGGGAAATAAATATTGTCTTTGATGGGGGGAGGGTAAGAGATATTACAGCCAGGTGACACCGGTAGGCCAGGTGACACTGGTAGGCCAGGTGACACTGTTAATCTCTGCAGAGCGGATGTCAGATATTATTTATAGACTATTCTGACATTTAGTGAGAATCTAACATTTAGGGTCCGTGTAGAGACTTTCATTCTATATAACTTTTCCAAACTTTCTATCCGCGAATGCATAGTATTTCTGTGCTTGCATGACTGTGCAAGTATAAAGGAGAAGAATAAAGCATAGACTACCAAATTGTTCAAAAGAAAATACAAATTTGAATTATTGAATCTATTATGTACACCGGGCATAAATCTTTGAAGCCAGGGGAATGTTTTCAGACATAACAAGATGGAACCTATGTTCCTAATTGTGACACAGTTCCTTGAAAAAAATTCAGCTGGGTGCACTGAGATGAGGCTTTGTGTACAATTTGCCATTTTAAAAGCCCTTCCCCGAAATCCAAGGTATTGCGCTGGCTCTCGGAAGCAAAGACGGAACCCCCGCGACAGGACCGGAAAACTCGCTGCCGGAACGTTTGTGCTGCAGTGCCTTGTCCCCGGCCGGTGCTCATTTGCAAAGGGACCGTCTCAGCAAAGTGCCCGTTGGTAGGAACCTGCTTAGCTTCGGGTCTGAGGGGGGATTGGAGGTGACTGTAGCTGTGGCTGAAGCCCGCGTTGGGGAGAGTCCCCACGAAAGGTGCCATGGACGATCAGGGCTGCCCCCGGTGTAAGACCACCAAATACCGGAACCCCTCCTTGAAGCTGATGGTGAATGTGTGCGGACACACTCTGTGAGTTGGGGACAGTGGATATCATGGGAATGAGAAGAACAGGGTTGGACGAGAGAGCTGAAAGATGCTTGGCTTTGGTTCACGGGGAAAAAAGGGCGTCATTAGTTTCGGTACTGGGGAGGAAAATAGGAAAAGGGAACCTTGTTTCTGTAAACTGACTGTAGCCACTAGCCCTAAGCCGCCTTGGCCTGCTTTGCACTGCAGGTTCCCAGATGTACTTAGCAGCTGGTCAGGTTCCCCCGTCCATAGCTGATGAAAATCTTGACGGTATTTCCAGGCTGTATTGTCCACTGGGGTCCAGACTTATCGCTGGTTAAAAGCATGGGGAATCGGAGTGTTTAATTGCACGCGAATTTTTTTTAATTGAAAAAAGCGAAAGTTATGAAAACAAAATTACTGTGAGTATATACTGCAGCTATTGTGTGAGTTAATTTGAAAATCCTGTCTGTATGCCCACTTGTCCTGATGGAGTTTGGTTAGACTTTCATCACTGAAAGGGAGAAAATATAGATCTAGACAGTTAATTTTATTACAGTGGCTGGCATTTATTGAGTGCACATTATGTGCCAGGCACTGTTCTAACCGCTTTACCAGGAATCATCTCACTTCATTCTTTCAACAGCCCCATGAAGTAGGTGTTAGTATCAGTACCATTTCTTAGGGAAAGAAACCGAGACTGCTCAAGGTCCCTTATTAAGTGACGCTGCTAGAATTGGAACACAGGATGTCTGACTCTAGAACGCCCATTTTTGGGGGAGCGGGGGAGCCGGAGGAGGGAGGTTGAGTTTGTGTATTTTGAAGAATAAGTGCAGGGATTGGTTAAAGTGTTTCTTGCTATGTTTTTGTGGTCAATAAAGGTAGTTGTATAAGGCATGGATGTAAAGTGCTATATTCCTAAAGTTTCTCAGAGATGAAAAAATGATGGATCTGCCTTTTGAGCAGCTCTTTTGCTCGGCCCTTTCCAAACTCTTTGGAGAGTACTTTTTCTCCTAATAATGCCACCTTGAGCCATTGAGCCCTTGAGCTCTTTGAGCCTCTTGAGCCTTGCTTTTGCTCCGGGCTGGCTCCAAAACCTTTGGAGTGTACTTTTTCTTCTAGTAATGAACCTTGAGCCGCTTTTCTTTGTGCTTGGCCCACTCCTAGTAATTCTTTAGAGTGTACTATCTTTTCTAATAAGCAATCTCTTGCCGCTTTAAAAAAAAATGATGGATGATCTACAGTGTAGTAGACAAGGTCTTTGGGTAAGCATAAATTGCATGATTAATTGTAGTTATAATGATTTAATGGGATTTATTAACTCAATTGGTCTCTTTTTCTAATTAATCTTTATTTTTATCCTTTATCCATGATAAAATGATTTAAGATTAGAAATAAGGTAAAAGTAATCAAGTAGAATGCATGGAAAAGGAAAGTGAAACAAACACTATATGCAGACAATTAGTTTTTTTTAGAGAGATTCAGTTTCTCTTCATTTTCCTGTATCAGGTTTATTACATTTGGTGCTCAAAGAAAGGGAATTTACTTTTTTGGAAGGATACTAAATGTAATTAACTGGAAGAAATTTCTGCCCAGTAGAAATGAGCCAATCAGGGAAGATTATGTGATTTCAGTAAAATAAATGGCACTAAAAATTTTTTTTTTAATTTTCAATTACAGTTGACATGCAATATTATATTCGTTTCAGGTGCACAGCATAGTGATTAGACATTTATATAACTTAATGTGATCACCCCGATAAGTCTGGTACCTATCTGACACCACACATAGTTGTTACAATATTAATTGACTATATTCTCTGTGCTGTACTTTACATCACTGTGACTGTTTTTGTAACTGGCAATTTGCACATTTTTTTTTTTTTTTTTAACACTCTGGTCTCACTGTTCCTTTATTCCTCATTTTCCTGTCTTGGTTGTTAAAGACATTTAAACAAATTTCCTGGCCTTCTCTAGGATCTGAGCCTCTTCATCAGGGATGTAACAGTGGGCTAGAACATTAGCATTCATGCCAGTTAGGGGAAACATTAGGCTAATCTTCCTTATATTGGCCTATAGCTGATACCGAGGAAGGCACATGAGCTCTAGCAGTTCTAAAATACAGAAATTTACATAACTATAAGCAAAGCTTAATTTTTAGATTTAATTTTTTATTTTACTTTATTTTTATTGTTAGTTTCAGGTGTACAAAACAATGTAATACTTAGACATTTATACCCCTCACAAAGTGATAATCCCCCTCCCCCAGTCTGCTAGCCCTCTGACATCGTATATAGCTGTTACAGTTCCCCTGACTCTGTTCCTTATGCTGTACTCCACATCCTGTGATATATATATATATATATATATATATATATATATATATATATATATAAAATTATAGTTGACATTCATTATTATTCAGCTTCAGCTTCAGGTGTACACTGCAGTGTTCTGGTACCTACACGGTCCATGAAGTGATCTCCCTAATAAGACAAGTGTCCATCAAATACCCTACAAAATCTTTACAACATTATTGATTATATTCCCCAAACTGTCTTTTGTATCCCCGTGGCAATTTTGTGGTTACCGATTATGCTTTCTAATGCCCTCACCTTCTCCCTCATCCTCACCCCCTTCCCATCTAGCCAACCTCAGTTTTTTCTCTACGTCTCTGAGACTCTTTCTGATTAGTATGTTCATTTATTCTGTTCTTTAGATTCCACATATAAGTGAGATCATATGATATTTGTCTTTCTCCGTCTGACTTACTTCACTTAGCGTAATGTTCTTTAGGTCCATCCATATCATTGCAAATGGTAAGGTTTCATTCTTCTTTATGGCCGAGTAATACTCCATTGTATAAATGTACCACAGTTTCTTGATCCAGTCATCTACTGATGGGCATTTCGGTTGTTTCCATGTCTTGGCTATTGTGAATAGTGCTGCAATAAACATAGGGGTGCATACATTTTTTCGAATTAGTGTTTTGGATTTCTCTGGATAGATACGTAGGAGTGGAATTGCTGGGTCATAAGGTAGTTCCATTTCCAGTTTTTTGAGATACCTCCATACTGATTTCCATAGTGGCAGCACCAATCTGCAATCCCACCAGCAGTGCACGAGGGTTCCCTTTTCTCCACATCCTCCTCGCCAACACTTGTTGTTTGTTGATTTATTGATGATAGCCATTTTGACTGGGGTGAGGTGGTATCTCATTGTGGTTTTTATTTGCATTTCTCTAATGATTAGTGAGGTTGAACATTTTTTCATATGTCTGTTTGCCATCTCTATGTCCTCTTTAGAAAAATGTCTCTTTATGTCCTCTGTCCATTTTTCTATTGGGTTGTTTGTTTTTTTGGTGTTGAGTTGAATGAGTTTTTTATAAATTTTGGAAAATAACCCCTTATGAGATATATCATTGACAAATATCTTCTCCCATTCAGTGGGATGCCGTTTTGTTTTATTGATGGTTTCCTTTGCTGCAATTTGCACATCTTAATCCCTTCCCTTTTTTCACCCATTCTTCCCAACCCCTTTCTCATCTGGCAATCCTCAAAAATATTCTCTGTTTCTATGAGTTTGTTTCTGTTTTGTTTGTTAATTTTATTTTTGTTTTCTAGATTCTACATATAAGTGAAACCATATGATAAATTTGTCTTTTTCTGTCTTATTCTCATTCCTCTTAGCATACCCCCAGATCCATCCAGATGGCAAGATTTCATTCTTTTTATGGCTGAGTAGTATTATGTTGTGTGTATATGTCTTTCAAATTAGTGTTTTGGTTGTCTTTGGATAAATACCCAGAAGAATTGCTGGGTCCTTCTTTGTCTCATGTTATGGCCTTTGTTTTAAAGTCTGTTTTGTCTGATTGTAAGTATTGCTGCCCCAGCTCTTTTTTTTCATTTCTATTTTCATGAACTATCTTTTTCCATCCTTTTACTTTCTGTGTGTGTCTTTCTATCTGAAGTGGGTCTATTATATGCAGTGCATGTATGGGACTTGTTTTCTTCTCCATTCAGCCACTGTATGGCTGTTGATTGGAGCATTTAATCTGTTTGTATTTAAAGTAATTATTGATAGGTATGTAGTTATTGCCTTTTTATTATTTGTATTTTTTATCTTTTTTTTCTTCTTTTTCTTCTTAAAGAAATCCCTTTTAACATTTCTTGTAATACTGGTTTGGTGATGATGAACTCCATTAGCTTTTTCTTGTCTGGGAAAATGGCTTTTTTTTTTTATTAAAGACAATTATAAAATACTTATTTTTAACCAGAAATTGCTTTTGTTGTATCCTTAATCCTTTTTGTTTTCGCATAAGAGTTCAGAAATGTCCAAGTCATTCTGGTATTTCATTTATTATAGATCATATTTTATAGTCCTTTCTTGACTTGAAATATGAACAAAATGAATAAAAGAGTATAGGGTACTGACTAAGAGAACAAATGTTTGATTTTGAGTTCTTTTCTCTTGTAGCCTTGGTGGCGTTAAGCAAATTACTAAATCCCTGTGCCTCACTTTTCTTGTCTGTACAATAGAAAGGATAGTGTTACCTGTGTTACAGTGTTTGAGGAGTAAATAATATATGTAAAATATTTGGAGGTGTTTACTAGAGTTTCTATCACATAGTGTTTGTTCTATATATTGGCTATCATTTTCATTATTATTTGTGGATATTATGGGTGCTAAACTACAATGATATTAAAATAGGATCTGTTTGGCTGCTATGAATGACTTGCACAATAATGATTATTTTTAAATTAATGAGACTCTACAATGTGAAAATACAGCTTTAATTATAATAACCCTATTGTAATTTTCTTTAAAAAAATTTTTTTATTGGGGCATATTGGGGAACAGTGTGCTTCTCCAGGACCCATCAGCTCTAAGTCGTTGTCCTTCAGTCTAGTTGAGGGCGCAGTCCACTGGCCCATGTGGGAATCGAACCAGCAGCCCTGTTGTTCAGGGCTCACGCTCCAACCAACTGACCCATCTGGCCGCCCCTGTGATTTTCTTAATATGAACTTACTATCATGTTCTCTCATGGAAATATATATATATTTCTACTTTTTTGATTATGTATATCTTAGGTATCTTTTCTAAATCAGCACGTATATGTCTTCTTTATTTTTAAAAGTTGGATGGTAGTCCACTGTTCATTTGTACTATAATTGATTTAACCAGACATTTTTTTGATGAATATTTACATTTCCAGTTTTTCACTGGAGTAGATATCTACCTACCTACCTACCTACCCACCTACCTACCTATCTATGTATGTATGTATCTCTTTGAGTATTTGTACAAGCATATCATAAAATATAACAAGCAAACCACATGGTAAGTACCTAGTAGTGCAATTGTATGTGACTTTTTAATTTTGATAAATATCGCCCACTTGTTCTTAAAAAAGATTGTATTGATTATGCTTCCAGTAACTATATATGGTAATTCTTATTGTGACACATCTTTGCTGATATTGGGCATTATTATTTTTTAATTGGGCATTATTATTTTTTTAATCTTCCTCTTCTGATAAATAATAAAACATTATAGATTTTATGTGACATAATTTTGATTTGACAGTATATTGAATTTGTACAGCATGTATTTCACAGTATTGAACTTGAGCATTTTTATAAAATGCTTGTTAGTTTGAGAGGAGAAGGTATGTATTATTATATACCATTACTATTTGTATTAGTTATCTATTGTAATGAATTACCCCAAAACTTAATAGCTTAAAACAAATATTTATATTTCTGTTGGTCAAGAATCTGAGAGTGGCTTAGCTGAGTGATTTGGGATCAGGGTCTTTGCCGAGGGTCACTGAGGCTGTTGTCTGGGGCTGGAGTATCTGTTTCCAAGGTCACTCATGTGGCTTTCAGCAGCGGCTCCAGTTCCTCCTCAGGGGTCCTCCATAGGGCTACTCGTGACATGGCTTTTTCCAGTTAGTGATGAGAGAGAACCAGAAGCTGCAGTCTTTTATAATCTAATCACAGAAGTGACATTACCATCACTTCTGCTATATTTTGTTCACACACAAAAGAGTAAATACCATGAAGCAGGAATCACTGGGCCATCTTGATGCTGGCTGTCACACAATTTTACTCACTTTGGTTTTTGTTTGTGGTGTCAAGTAGCAAAAGCATTTCAGGAGGCAAATGATGGAGTGAGTAGGAGTAGTCCTTCCCAAAAGATAGGAAGTATGGGAGTATGGAAAGATTAATGAGGAGTACTATTTATTTATTCATTTATTCATTCATTCATTTATTTTAAGGAGGGCGCAACTCACAGTGGCCAATGTGGGGATCCAACGGGCAACCTTGGTGTTATTAGCACCACACTCTAACCAACTGAGCCAACTGGCTGCCCCTAGGAGTATTATTTATGGGAGAAAATAAGGAGCAGAAAAGAGACTGGAAGTGAAATATTATGAAAATACTTTTTTCCTGTAACTGTTAGCAATTGAGGAAACATATTCCCTTATGTATCAGTTCAACCCAACAAACACCTAAATGAATTGATTGCATTCACATCAAAGAAGATTGGATTCTATGTTTTTTCAATTCAAAGATGAGCTTTGTCTTAATTACAGAAAAGGGTAATTATTTTTCTTTGTTTATCAGGACCACCTATTTTAAGAAATGGACCTTTCCTAGAATTCTTTTATAGAATTAAGAAGGCATATTGAATTAGGTGGAATCAATTATATCTAATATTCTTTTAAGCACAGTCTTTAATAATTTAATTTCTATCCCAATCATCTGGGCAGAACTTGTCTCTGAAATCTTTATGTGTATTTGATTTTACTAAATCAAATTAGTGTGTCATTTTAAACATACATAAGACACAAAGTGGTGGAATAAACAAAAACGTATCCTGATTTGTAAAATTCAGTATTTTACCATATTTACTTAAGATATTTTTCTCTCTTTTTTCCTTTTTTTTCTCTGTCCCTCTTTCTCTCTTTTATTTACTGATGTTACCGGGTAGTTTGTCCAGAAGAGTTACCAATTTGTATTTTGCTGATTGCATCTCTGTGGTATAGTGTAATGTTCCTCTGTATTTTCTATAAATTATTAGTTATATTTAGAAGCTTTATCAGATTAAGGTTATATTTACTTATTGTTGGAAAGAATAATTCATCTCTGGTATTCATTTGTTTTAACTAACGTGCTGGGCTTGCATAGTACCTTTGTGCAGATCAGGACACAGCACCTCCTCTGGGCAGAAACATTAGGAAAAGGCACTCATTCTAGGTAGAAAAATTAGAAAAGGGAACTTGATAATGTATATTGTTAATGTATAATTTTATTCTGTTGTAAGAGAACATACCCTGTTCAATTTCAATCTTTTGAAATTTTCTGAAAACTTATTTATGGTCCTGTATATGGTCTGTCTTGGTGAACAATCTATGTATATTTGAAAAGAATGTGTTCTGTGGCTATTGGGTGCAGTGTATTATACATGTCAATTAGGGCAACTTGGTTGATAGTGTTACTCAGATCTTCTATATCCTTACAGTTTATTTTATTTACTCATTTTATCAATTATTCCCACTGGATTGTAGATTTGTCAATTTCTTTTTTTAGGTCAGTCATGATTCATTTATTTTGAAGCTCTTATAAGGTACATAGATATTTAGAATTGCTATGCCTTCCTGATGAATTTCTCCTTTTGTCATTATGAAATGTCCCTTTTTGTTTCTTGTCATACTCTTTGTCCTGAAGTTTTATCTGATATTAATATGGTTACGTCAGCTTTCTTATGTTTACTGTTTGATGGTATATCTTTTTCCATCCTTTTGCTTTCAACTAATGTGTGTCTTATATTTTATAGTTGGGTCTTTTTTTATCTGGTCCAAAAATCTGTGCCTTTTAATTGGTGTGTTAGTCCCTTTATATTTAGTGTAATTATTGATAACATTGGGTTTAAGCCTATATGCTTTCCATTTGTCCCTTTTGGTTTTTGTTCATGTCCACTTCCTGCCTTATTTTGGATTAATTCTTTATTTTAATGTATTGGTACATTAATAATAGCTCTTTATTGTTATTTTATTATTTTTAGTGGTTTCTCTGGGTATAATAATGTGTATCATTATCAAAGTCTTTTTAGAATCAACATCTGACATACTGTTTTCCACTTCCCATTTCAATACTCCACAGATGAGAACATAATAATTCCATTTACTCACCCCTCTCAGCTTTTATGCTGATGATTCATATTTTTTACTTCTATATATGATTCAATATTGTTACTTTTTTTTTTTTTTAAAGATTTTATTGGGGAAGGGGAACCGGACTTTATTGGGGAACAGTGTGTACTTCCAGACCTTTTTTCCAAGTCAAGTTGTTGTCCTTTCAATCTCAGTTGTGGAGGGTGCTGTTCAGCTTCAAGTTGTTGTTCTTTCAGTCTTAGTTGTGGAGGGTGCTGTTCAGCTTCAAGTTGTTGTCCTTTCAATCTCAGTTGTGGAGGGTGCTGTTCAGCTTCAAGTTGTTGTTCTTTCAGTCTTAGTTGTGGAGGGTGCTGTTCAGCTTCAAGTTGTTGTTCTTTCAGTCTTAGTTGTGGAGGGTGCTGTTCAGCTTCAAGTTGTTGTTCTTTCAGTCTTAGTTGTGGAGGGCACAGCTCAGCTCCAGGTCCAGTTGCCGTTGCTAGTTGCAGGGGGCACAGCCCACCATCCCTTGCGGGAGTCGAGGAATTGAGCTGGCAACCTTGTGAGCCATCTGGGAGGCAGCTCAGCTCAAGGTGCTGTGTTCAACCTTAGTTGCAGGGGGCAGAGCCCACCATCCCTTGCTGGACTCGAGGAGTTGAACTGGCAACCTTGTGGTTGAGAGCCCACTGGTCCATGTGGGAATTGAACCGGCAGCCTTCAGAGTTAGGAGCATGGAGCTCTAACCGCCTGAGCCACTGGGCCGGCCCAATATTGTTACTTTTATTTTAAACAATCAGTTGTCTTTAGGAAATGTAAAAAATAAAATAATAGTCTTTTTAGACAAACACCTTTATTGAGATATAATTCACATACCATAGAAGTAATTCATTTAAAGTGTAGAGTTGGTGGCTTTTAATATATTCTCAGAGATGTACGTCCATTACCACAATCAATTTTAGAACATTTTTGTTACTCCACGAAGAAACTCCACGAAGAAACTCCTCACCACTTAACGATCACTCTCCAGCACTCCCCACCCCCATCCCTGTTGCTCCCTACCGCTGGGCAACCATTAATCTACTTTGTTTCTACAGATTGCCTGTTCTGGACATTTTATATAAATGGAATCGTACGATATATGGTTGTCTGTGATTGGCTTTTACTTAGTATGTTTTCAAGGATCGTCCATGTTGTAGCATGTATTAGGACTTCATTTATTTTTGTTACTGAATACTGTTTCATTGAATGGATATACCACATTTTATTTATCCATTCATTAGTTGATGGACATTTGGGTTGTTTCCACTTTTTAGCTATTAAGAATAAATGTTGCTATGAGCATTCATGTACACGTTTTAGTATGGACAAATGATTTTGTCCCCTTGTGTTTGTACATAGGAGTATAATTGTTAGATCACATGACAACTCTATGTCTAACCATTTGAGGAACTATAAGACTGTTTTCCAAAGTGGCTGCTCCGTCTTACATTCCCATTAGCAGTGTAGAAGGGTTCCAGTTTTTCTACATCTTTTGCTAACACTTGTTATTATCTTTTTGAATATAGCCATCCTAGTGGGTGTAAAGTGGTGAAATGTAGCCTTTTATATTCACTTACTTATTTATCATCTTTGGTATCCTTCTTTTGTTGTTCTTCCTTTGGATATGACTTTATAGTTGTATTGACTTTCTTATGCTTGAAGAACATTCTTTATCATTTCCTGTAGTCCAGGACTGTAGGTAAAGAATTCTCCCAGGTTTTATCTGAAAGCTTTTATTTCACCCTACTCTTTGAAGGATGTTTTTGCTGAATATGAAATTATGGGTTGGCATTTCAATACTTGAAAGATATTCTTTGATTGTTTTATGGTTATCATTGTTTGTGATGAGAAGTTAGCTGTTATTCATATCTTTCCTCCCCTTTATGTAAAAAACTTTTGAGGCTGCTTTCAGGATTTTCTCTTCATTTTTAGTTTCTAGCAGTTTGACTATGATAAGACTAGATGTGGTTTTCTTTGTATTCATCCTAGCTGAGGTTTGCTGAGCTTAGACTTGTAAGTCAATGTTTTTTCACTCTATTTGGAAAATTTCAGTGATTATTTCTGTATTATTTTCACTCTGTTCTCATTTTGTAACTCCAATTACATGTATGTTAGACTCTTTGATATTGTTCTATAAGCCCTGAGGTGTTATTAAATTTTTCTTCAATCTTTTTTCTTTCTGTTCTTCAGATTAGGTACTTTCTGTTGATCTATCATCAAGTTCAGTGACTCTTATCTGCTATTTCCGACTTTCTGTTAAGCCCATTCAGTAGCTTTTTCATTTGTTAATGTCCTTTTTGTTCTAGACTTTTCATCTTGTTTTTTTATAGTTGTCATTTCTTTGACTAGATTTCCTATCTTTACACTCATTAGAACCATATTTTCCTATAGTTCTTTGAATGTATTTTCCTTTAGTTCTTTGAACATATTTTGTGTTAATTCTTTAAAAATATTTATCATAACTGATTTAAAAGTTTCTGTTTGCTTGATCCAACATCTTGGCTGTCTCAGGGCTGGTTTTTATTGACTGCTCTTTTTTTGACGGGGGGTTACATTTTTTATTTTTTTCATGTTTAGTACTTTTTTCAGCTGTATACTGGATCATGTGAGATGGTACATTTTAGAGATTCAGAATTTTGTTATTTTTCTGTGAAATTTGTTAAAAAAACATTTTTCTTTCTTTCTTTTTTTGTGTGTAGATAGTTTAGTTACTGGCTGATCACCTTGAATTTTGTAGGCTTGCTTTTAGTATTTGCTAGGATGGATTAGTGGAGAGCCCAGTGTGTTTCCTTACTTTAGTGCAACTCAATCTCCAGATTTTTAACCCTTTGCAAAACATGTTGGGGCTTGATTTTAGGCTTTGTTAGTGTGAGTCTAGAATAAGTCTTCTTCTAGTATGTGGTCCTTACTCTTAGATGAAGTACTAAGAGTTTGGTATCTCAGCTGGATGTCTGTGGTATTAATAAGGTAGTTAATATGGTTTCTCTACTCTGGCTGAGTGGGAACTTCAGAGTATTATTACCCAGCACTTTTTAACTACCCAGCCACTTTCTTTTAAGCCTTGGTTGGTTTTGCCTTGCACATGTGCAGCCTATTCCTTGGCCAAGGACTTATGGGGGTTCCCAGTGCAGACTTCTGGACCTTAAGCCTCGCAGATTTCAACCTTATCAATTGCACTGAATTCTGCCTACTCAGCTTAGCATAACCACTGTGCCCTTCTTAAACTCTTGGTTGCTGGGCCATGGTCATGGAGGTTGTCTACAGGTAAAAAGCTGAGGCGATTGTAGGACTCACCTTGTGAGTTTCTCATCTCTGAGGGTTTATAGTCTTGTTTATAGTCTGCTGTCCAATGCCTGTAACAATTGTCTCATACATTTTGTTTGTTTTATGGGTGCTCATGGTGGGAATGCTAGTCTGGCATCAGCTACTCCATCATTTTTGTTAGGAAAAGCTGGGCTTACTGTTGTTGAGGCATTTACTTTCTGTAGTCTCAGTTCTAGGTGTTCATGTTAATTTTCTTTACCTCAGAATTGGCAATTGCTTGTGCCCTTTTAACATTTCTTTACTTTTGTAGTTTCTGGTTACTTTTTTTTAATACCTCAGCTTATTCCCTAATACTTTTCTAAGCATTCTTTTTTTTTTTCTTTTTTTAATGGAGTGTGTTGAAAGTGATTAAAATGTAATGCTACAGAAGAGCTCTAGAGAATTAATATATCTTCTGAATGATAATTACAATGAAAATCTCAAAATTATTCTCTTTGAAGGAGGTGGTTTTTGCTTTCACTATGTATATAAGAGTTTGTGTCTCATGCATTTTAGTAATCCAGTTGTATGAGTTGTAGAAAATCTAAATCACAAGTTAGAAAATCTGGGTTCTAGTTATGTGATAGACTGGCCAGTTTTAGGCCAGCCATTTAACTTTGATTTGTTCATTTGTTTAGAATAGATAGTTTTTATTCCCCTTCAATCTCTTAAAATTTGGGTAATTTAGTCAATAATTTTAGCCTTCTTGTATCATTAATAAAATTGTTTTGTAACATTAAAATTTTAGTTATTTTTGTTAGCTGTAATTTTCTTTTGCAGTATGGGGGAGAGTGCTGCTCACCCTATTTATAGAATATGAACACTTCATTGAATTGGTTATTTTATGGATGTAATATATATTTTTTGGTTTGATCAAAAGTGACTCTTAGTGCACTTTAGTCTTTTCGTTTTAGTTCTTTTTCTTATTGAGTGTACCTTAATATTATAGTTCTAAAAACTATGATTAATAAATATTTAGTACTTAATGTTATTTATAATGTATCTCTTTATATGTGTATATATAACCCTATGCCTGTCCAGCTCTTCTCTAATTCTTTTTTTCTGTACTGGGAATCCTTTTTTTAAGATTCACTTTTATCTGCTGACTTGCGCTCATATTCTCTCTCTCTCTCTCTCTCTCTCTCTCTCTCTCTCTCTCTCGCTCTCGCTCTCGCTCTCGCTCTCGCTTTCTCTCTCTCCCTCTCACTCTCTCTCTCCCTCCCTCCCTCCCTCCGGCCCTCCTTCTCTCCCTCTCTCCCTCCCTCTCCCACTCCCTCTCTCCCTCTCTCCCTCTCTCCCCCTCCCTCCCTCCCTCCATCCTTCTCTCTTCCTCCCTCCCTCTTTCTTTCTCTACATACATACACACACACACACACACACACACACACACACACACACATTTTTTGTTTTTGTTTTAGAGGAAACCTTTTGTAAGGTATTGTCTGCAGGTATGCAGGTATCCGGAAGTTTCATAGGAACTTTGGCTTCATGGATGGGTACCCTTTAGTTCTTTTTCCCTGGAAGTTATCAAATTTGTGTCCCAAGATTCAAACAGGTAATAGGAAACTATCTATTAGATGTTCAAATTTATTTGTTAAAATGCAAATTATTTTATTCTGCAAGAATCTGAAACAATAGCACAATTAGTTTCCTTTAGGGATCAAGTATAAATAGAGACAGACAATTTATTTTCTCATTGCCTTTTTTTATGCTGTGGGCATAAGCGTTATGTGTAACAAATATGTGATGATAGTCTGCCTGAGTTTGAACCCTAGGCTTGCTACTTACTCTTAGCTGTGTGAGTTAGGGACAATTTATCATTTTCTTTAAGTCTTTGTTTTCTCGTCTGTGTGGTGAGTTTGCTAATAGCATATACCTCACTGGGTTACTGTGAAGATTAGATGAGGCTCAGTTCAAGTAAGTTTAAGAAATTAGGTAAATACAAGAGTAAAGTTATATTTAGTTTAGTATATATAAACTATAAAGTGTTATTTTTAGTATTTTAAATTAAAAAATATACAGTGTTTAGGTTAAGTTTCAGGGTTCTTTTTGGCAATTTATTTCTTGTTTACTTAGCAACTGGTACATGGAATGAGAATAATCTAATGAAAATTTAACCTAGTAGTTTTAATGGTTCTCTTCAAGTTTTAAATGTGTTAAGCCAATTTTCAAAGAAGCATAATAAGACTCAACAGTAATTTATTAATTGTTGGTGTTTACTAATTAATACAAGTTTGCAGTCGTTCTCATACACTCAATAAATTTTCCGGGCCATTGATTCCCACATACACTTGCCTTATCCTAAGAATCATTTTGGGTGCCTAGTTGTTATAGAATACAAATTTCTGGGCCCAACTATAGACCTTTGGGGGAGTGACCTTGTATTTTATACTAGTTATCTAACAGAATCTCGTGCTCAAGCAATGTTGGAAAACACTGTGCTGGATATACAACAGTGAATGTGGCAGGTGTGGTTACTGCCTCACCCTTTAGTTTTGTAGCGTTTTAGCTCATCTTTTGAGTCACTGAAAGGAAATTAGTTTTTCTCTCTTCTTTATAAGGTAGAAAAGGGAAGTTTAGAGTTATAAAAGTATTCTTTGTAAGTAGGTGTGAAAGTGGGCTTTATGCAATATGTGAAACAAGCTGTTTGTTAAAAAAGTGCTATCAAAGAAACAGAAACCTGAAATCCTAAAACCTAATTGTAACCATTCTCCTGATTTAGGAAAAGGGCCTTTTGGGAAGAAGCAAATAATTTTGGTGGGTGTACCCTAAACTTCAAAATTAGCATCAAGGGGACAAAAATGTTTAGGTGGTTCCAAATGCATAAATATTTTTGTGGAGCAGCCACTGAAGAGTAAAGATGTAAATATTAGACCCTTTAGGAAAGTGGAATGTGATGTTTAATTTGGCTGTCAGGCTGAGGATGGAAGCCTGTGCAAAAGTACATGCTACAAATTACTATTTGTTTTGTCAAAAGGCTTGATAGGAAGCTGGCAGCCTCAATTTAAAATTGGAAGGACTTTAGCAGTCATCTTTTTTGTTCTATTTTACACCTGTCCGTTTCTTTTTTTTAAACAATGGGAAAACTGAAGACTAAGAAAGGTTATATGGTTACATTGCCCACCTGGCCAGTTCCATTTTCTTCTTTCTGTGTTAAATTCCAGTCAGGAATTATTTGATTAAATTTTTATCACATTTGCTAAATAAAATTTTTATTAATGTAACACAATGAGATTGTAGCTCAAAACCATTTTATATAAAAAATGAAATACTACAATATTATCCAAATCAATTGCTTAAAACAATTTTCTCTTTATATTTTAGTTTCCAGGATGCTAGCTTAAAATAAAATAAAAAACCAAAAAACTTATAAACATTCAATAATGACTTTTCCACCAATCCTGTATTTTGCCGTATCTTTTTCTTTGATTGATAATATATAATGTCATAGTATTTGGTTTTTGAGGTATACAGTGGTATGCAGAGTAGGAAGCCTAAATGTAGTAAGTATATGATGAAACGATTTGGAAGATTACTTTTTTCTTTTTTTTATCAGAAGCAAATTTTATATCCTTTTTTTCTGTTATCGTTTAGTTTCTTTAGAGAGCAAAAAATCTCACAATACTTCTGAAAAATCCATAATTTAGACTTTATTTTGTGTTATACTCAGGTGTCTAGAAAGATTATATAAACCACCTCATAAGGAAAACTTATAGTATTTTCATTTTGCATATTTCACATTTTGATACTGTATGTCAAAAATATACACATACACAAATATATGTATACTCTATAAAAATACAAAAAAGTAAAATTTAATGGACTTTGTTAGAAATGTTTTTGGATTATTAGTTTTCCTTTCATTTACTAAGTTAGAATATGTAAAAAACTGAATTTTGAGATGAAGAAAAATGGTTGTATACCTCATTCAATTTTTTTTAGAACACAAATATGATAGTGGCTATATCATTGAAAATTCATGAAGGCTCTGTCAATATGGTGCAGTGCCTCTGCATCACTGATTTATATATATTTAATGAGCCTGCTATTCTAATTTCAGGTAACTGAAGCAAACTGTATCTAGCACTAACTCTGATTTACTTAGAAACAATTCATTTTATTAAAATATAGATGTCTTGAAATCTATCACTGCTAAGTATAATTTCTTCATAAATATTTCTACAGCGTTTACTTTCTGACTATAACTAACTTGTCTTTAAACAGAGCATCAGTTTTTAGTACTGTTTCAGATAATGTTACCAAAATGCATCGTTTTGTTTGATCTTATTTCTTGCTACTGATCTGTGGAGTTGGAGTAGAAAATATGAGGGGAAAAAATCTTTAAAAAGTAATAGGATTGTGACATGGCAAGTTATATTTTTGAGATCTCTTGGAGCACACATGAGGACCAGGAGAACTGACTCTGGGTGGTGAGCACAGTGTGATATACAGATGATGTATCACAGAATTGTATACCTGAAATCTATGTAACTTTACCAACAATTGTTGCCCCAATAAACTTTAAAAAAAAACGTATATTTCTATATTTTTTGGCATTAAGAATGTTATTTTTGATATTTACATCATTTTTAGTTTTATTTTAAAATATTTTTATGATGTCTATTTTGTTAGTTTTATTGAAAAGATGGTATTAAAATATTTTTTAACAACAGAAAAAATTGTATATAATACTTTTACAGAGCATTTATTTTAATTTTTACCTTCTGATTCTTGTGTATATCAACACACAAATGAACAATTAGATCGAAATCAATATTATATAATGTGCGACTTTTATGGAACAGGAATTTGCTGAGCTACATATAACTTTGTTTTCTAAAAATACTAATATTGCCAATCAAGTGAATACATAATTGATATCTTAAGATATAATAAAATGTGGTGTTAGTGGATAAAAATTCTTTATCCATATTGGCTTTAACGCCAATCAATTGATAGTAAAGAGAGTGTGTTTTCTTAAGAAAGGTGAGGTTGATAAACAAAATTTTAAGCAGAAGGTGAGGTTGATAAGCAAACGTTCTTTGTCTTAAGGTAGTTTAAAAATATTTCTGAGATGTAGTATGTTATAGTAAATGTTTCTGCATTATTCAGATTATGAATGTCTTGTTTCTTATAATTGTATCTGGTACATTTATTAATATTTAATTTCTTTTGGAGGTTAATTGCAAAAAGCAATCAATGTAATGTGCTGCAACTAAATGCAAAAACATATAATTTATAGTAGGAATGGTGTCAATAATAATAAATTGCCACAGCTAGAATAAGTTTAGTGCTTGTAATTTCCCCTTGGGAAATATATTATTTGTGTCTCCTGTTGGCTTTATGTATTTTGGGTTTATATTATTTGGAGTTTCAATAGAAGCTAACATTTATATGTTACGTGTAGAAGTTAGAATGTAATAAACTAGAAATTATTGAAAACATATGGCCAAAGTGGATTGATTAATAAAATACTTAACAGAGGACAATTATATACATATGTATTTACCAAGATTTTTTTTTTTCCTACCAAAAGATAGAACCAGAAATTAAACCCGTGCTTTTTTTATTATATTCTCTTTACTAACACTGTGTTCCCAATTGCTGTATTCATTTATGGGTTTTTGGTTTTTAGATTATGCTTATAGAGAGACATTTTGGTGCAGTGGTTAAAAGCATCAACTTTGGAATGAAAGAAACTTGAGTTAAATCCTTATGCTATTATTTACTAGTTGTGTGATCTTTAGCAAAGGCTATTTAAAAAAATTTTTTTTTAAATTAGTTTCAGGTGTACAAAACAATGCAATAGTTAGATATTTCACCCCTCACAAAGTGATAACTCCACTCCCCCAATCTGTTGCCCCTTTTACATCGTATGTATCTATTACAATTCCATTGACTCTATGCCCTGTGCTATACTCCATGTCCCATGAATGAATATATATATATATATATATATATATATATATTTATCGTTGACATACAGTATTATTCACCTTCAGCTGCAGGTGTACACTGCAGTAGTCAAGCATCTACATTGTCCATAAAGTGGTCTCCCTAATAAGACATGTGCCCATCTGACACCCTACAAAATCTTTACAACAGTATTGATTATATTCCCCAAACTGTCTTTCATATCCCCGTGGCAGTATTGTAGTTACCAATTTATGATGTCTAGTCCCTTCCCTTTTTCCCTCATCCTCACCTCCCTCCCTTCTAGCAACCATCAGTCTTTATAACTCTAAGACTATTTCTGTTTACTTTGCTCATTTATTCAGTTCTTTAGTAGCAAAGGCTATTTTGACCCCCAGATTCCATCTCTAAAATCTCTAAAATGGTGATAAAAATAATACTACTTACTTTACAAGTTTGTTTTGAAGATTAAATAAATGACAAGTGGTACAAAGTGCTTGGCATATTATACCTGGCATCTAGCAGCTAATATTTATTGAGCAGTTACTATTATTAAGAGTGGTGGTGTCAATCTTAACTTGTTATATATTGTTTCTTTGTGAAAACTTATGAAATATTTGCAATAATAGAGAATTTTAAGTGCGCTAAGGGTACTGGTCAACCAGATGTAATCACAGCTAGCGATTTCTATGCATATATATATGTTTCTTTTTTAAAAATATTAAATACAAATGGGATTGTGCTATATGAATTTCTCTGCAACTTAATTCATTTATCAGTATATCTTGCATAACTTCTTATGCTTAGCAATCAATGTATATCATTCTTTCATTCTTTTTTTCTGGTTGCAGAGTATTCCGTCGTTTGAAAATGCTGCAGTTGGCCCTTGAACAACACAGGGGTTAGGGGTGTTGACTCCCTCACAGTCGAAAATCCACATATAACTTTTGACTCCACAAACTTAACTATTGATAGCTTACTGTTGACTGGAAGCCTTACCGATAACAAAAAGAGTTGATTAACATATTTTGTGTATTATTATATACTGTATTCTTACAATAAAGTAAGCTAGAGAAAAGAAAATGTTATTAAGAAAATCATAAGGAAAAGAAAATACATTTACAGTATTTATTGAAAAAAGAATCAGTGTATAAATGAACCTGTGCAGTTCAAACCTGTGTTATTCACTGTAATTTATTTAACCCCATCATATGGTATTGGAAATTTTGGATGTTTCCAGATTTCCAACATTTGGATTTTGCTATTATAAGTTTTCAGCACACATCCTTATCTTTGTGTATATGTGAGTATATCTATAGGATAAATTTCTAACATTAGAGGGTGCTTTAAAAATTTTGGTAGATACCGCCAATTTTTTTCTCTTTATTTGTTTTGCTTTTCTCAACTTTATTGAGGTAGAATTGACATTCATTAACTGCACATATTTAGTGCATAATTTAATCAATTTGACACACACACACACACACACCTATGAAACCATCACAACAATTAAGCTAACAAATATTTCTATTGCCCACCAAATTTCCTTATGCTCTTTTGTAATCCATCTGCCTTCTTCTACTATCTCCAGGCAACAACTGATTTGCTTTATCTTAACACAGATTTGGTTTGGTTTTGCTATAATTTTACATAGAATCATATAGTCTATTTTTTTTTTTTTGGCCTGGCTTCTTTCACTCAATTATTTTGAGATTCATCCATGTTTTTGTGTGTATAAGTGGTTCATTTCTCTTTATTGCTGAGTCGTATCCCATTGTGTAGATATGCTAGTTTGTTTATTCATTCACCAGTTGTTGGAGAGTTGGCTTGTTTCTAATTGTTAATATTACAAAAGAACTGCTGTGAATTTTCATGTAAAAGTCTGTGTAAACAAGTGTTTTTGTTTCTCTTGGGTAAATACCTACTAGGAGTGGCATGGCTGGATTTATGGTAGTCGTATTTTTAACGTTTTAAGTTTTCTAGTTTTAGATTTTATATTTAGATCTGTGATCCATTTTGAGTTAATTTTTATATGTGGTATGAGGTAAGTGTTTTTTTTTCTTTGCAAGGATATCTAGCACCATTTGATCTTGCACCATTTGTTGAAATGCCTTTCCTTTTTTCACTGGGTTGCCTTAACATTTTTGTCCAAAATCATTTGAGTGAATAAGGGTGAGTCTATTTCTGAACCCCCAATGTATTCCACTGATTTATATGTATCTTTGCTGGTTCAGCTAAACTGTTTTAATTTCTGTAGCTATATGGTAAGTCTTGAAATCAGGTAGTGCAGGTTCTCCAACTTTGTTTTTTATTTTAAAAATTGCTTTGGTTATTCTAGATCCTTTGTATTTCTATATACATTTTAGAATCAGTTTGTCAACTTTTGTAAAAATGCCTGCTGGAATATTGATTGGGATTGCTTTAAATCTGGGTAGAATTGCCTTCTTGACAATATAGAATGTTCCAGTCAATGAAGATGATGATAATGCATCTTTTCATTTATTTAAGTCTTTAATTTCACTCAGCAATGTTTTACAGTTTTCAGTATAGAGGTCTTTTATTATATTTATTTTTAGGCAACTTGTATTTTTTGGTTCTATTGTATATGGTGTTTTTTAAAAAAATTACTTTCCAATTGTTTACAACTAGTATGTAAGAATACAATTGATTTTTGTGTATTAACTTTGTATCCTGCAATCTTGCTAAATTCATTTATTCTGGTGTGTAGATTCTCTGGGATTTTCTATGTAAATAATATCGTCTGTAAGTAGGGCTGTTTTGCTTCTTTCATTCCAATATTCATTCATTCCCTCATTCATTCAGCCTTAATGCAATGCTGAAATCTCTATAGTAATACTGCATTGGCGTGGTGAAAATGGGCATTCTTGCCTTTTTTTTGATTTTGAGAGGATGAAATTAAGTCTTTCACCATTAACTATGATATTAGTTATAGATTTTTTTCAAAGGTGCTCTTTATCAGTTTGAGGAAGTTCCTTCCTATTCCTAGTTTGCTGAGAGAATTTTGTTTTTTTTTCCTTTTTAAATCAGGAATTGGTTTTGAATTTTGTCACGACCTTTCTGAATCCATTGAAATGACTGGTTTTTCTCCTTTATTCTGATAATATGCTGAATTACATAGATCTTTGAATGTTATTTCAATATTGTGTTCTTGGCCTTAACCTTAATATGTCATGATGTATCATTATGTACTGTTAGATTTGGTTTACTAATATTTTGTTAAGGATCTTTGCTTGGATATCCTGTAAGTTTTTTTGGTAATGACTGTTAGGTTTTAATTAGAATTTCTCTGGCCTCATAAAACCAGTTGTGCTGTGTATTAGCTACCTATTTCTTTGTAACAAATTACGTCAAAATTTAGTAACTAAAAATCAAAAGCATTATCTCACAGTTTCTGTGAGTTAGGAATTTAGTAGTGGCTTAGCTGGGAGGTTCTGGCTCAGGGTCTCTCACAAGGTTGCAATCAAGGTACTGTAATCATCTCCAGACTCTATGGGGGAAGGATCAGCTTCCAAACTTACTTGCTTGAGCTGTCATCATCTGAAGACTCACCTGGTCCTGGAGGATACACTTCTAGGCTCGCTCATGTGGCCTTTTTGAGGAGTCCTCTGTTTTTTACTGTTTGTTGGCTACAAGCCTTAGTTCTTTGTACATGGGCCTCTCTTCCGGGTTTCTTCATTGTGGTCACAACATGATAGCTTTCTTTCCCTAGAGTAAATGATTCAATAGAAAGAGGTAGAAGCCACAATATCTTGTGAACTACTTTGGAAGTCTGACACGGTCATTTCTGCCACATTCTATTTGTTAGAGATCTAAGTACAGCCCACATTCATGAGTGGAGGGGAATTAGACTTGACCTTTTGATGAGAGAAGTATCAAAGAATTTGTGGACATGTGTAAAACCACGTCAACCATGATATCTGTCTGTTTATCACTGTTATAGCCCAAATCCAAGAAAGCTCCCAATAACCTTGCCTCCTGGTATTCATGCCCTTGTGTAATTTCTTCCCAAATTGTATCAGAGTTTCTTGTGTGACCAATAAAATATGGTGGAAGTGATGGTTTGTCACTTCCAAGGCTAGCTCATAAAAAGACTCTGTGGCTGTCTCATGGGCCACTTGCTCTCAGGCAGGACAGATTCTGTGTTGTAAGCAGCCATGTGGAAAAGGCCCAGGTGGTGAAGCGCTGAGGCTTCCCACCAGCTGCCATGTAAGTGAGCCAGCTTAGAAGTGGAGTCCCCAGCCCCACGCGTGTCTTCAGATGACAGTTCTGGCCGACTTCTTGAGAAATAAGCTGCAGCTGGATTCCTGATTCAGAAACTATGAGATAAATGTTTATTGTTTTAAGCTGCTACATTAGGGGGTATTTTGTTATTCAGTAATAGATAACTAATACAATCACTTCACCTTTATTAAAGCAAAAGACATATTACCCAAACTTGTATATTATTGGGGATTTTTTTAATGATAATAGGGAGAGATTTCTATGGGCCTATGTCAAATAAAGCCATTGTCATTATGTAGAGTAGTAGTTATTGTTCAGGGACATATAAACTACTTTGATTAAGAAGTAAAGTAATCTAGGGGGAATCCAGTAATATTGTTTCTTATAACTATAAATTACAAAGGTAAAAATTTTATCATGTAAACTTTGATAATAATTTGGTGCTTTTTAGTGAGAATCTTCTAAGTTTCCTATCGTTGACTAAGGTCTTGATTAAATTTTATGGTAATGCATCAAATAGCAATTTGAGGAGCTAATTCTTTATAACAATACATTAGCTTATTTATAGATTTATTTATTTTTAAAGATTTTTTTTTTTATTGGGGAAGGGGAACAGGACTTTATTGGGGAACAGTGTGTACTTCTGGGACTTTTCCAAGTCAAGTTGTTGTCCTTTAATCTTAGTTGTGGAGGGCACAGCTCAGCTCCAACCAAATCCAGTTGCCGTTATTAGTTGCAGGGGGCACAGCCCACCATTGCTTGCGGGAGTCGAGGAGTCAAACCGGCAACCTTGTGGTTGAGAGCCCACTGGCCCATGTGGGAATCGAACTGGCAGCCTTTGGTGTTAGGAGCACGGAACTCCAACCGCCTGAGCCACTGGGCTGGCCCTATAGATTTGTTTTTTATAAGTTATAAATACAGTAGTTTTGAATCTCATGTGGAATTTATATTCTGAAGTTGTGTAAAGTAGAAACAATACAGAGTGAAAGAATTACCCTTGATAAAACCAGAAATTGTCAATATCGATAAATGATTTTTCACTCAGTTCAGTGTAGTCCATTTCCCCTCCAGCATAGGAAGAAATCATTGTTTCTGTAGCTGAACATCAGATGAAATAATTGGCTCTTGTTTTGTCATTGTACTGAAAAGACTTATTTTAAACAGTAAGATATAGTCTAGTTAGATGCTCATCGTAGGAGAGAGATTGGGAACTGAGTGCAACTGAGGGAACAGCTGAATGACATCTCCCATTTTATGCTTTACTCTGGAGTATAGGTATAGTAACTGAGAGGAAAAGACAGATCATATGGGCTGCTTTAAAAAAATGCCCCTGTCTCTTTTTGCTGAACACATAAGTAAATTTGTGTCAGTATATATGTATAGAATGTAATGCCACTGTATAATAATAGAATGCTTGTGAAATTTGTTCTTTTTGGGAAAAGTAGACTTTTCCTTTATTTAATACTGATACTTAGATTATTTGATAGAATATTTAATGGAATGTTACATGAAAGATTGTTTTGTTGATTTCCATTTAGCACATTATGGCAACCTCTGTTCATAATGAGGAGTGTATGTAACAATGAAAAGTTTTAGTTATATTCAGCCAACACACAACCAGCGTACTACACACTTATTGAAGACATGTATTATAGGAAGAGTAACGTAGAAAAGTTTAAAATAGAACTTCTGCATTTCAGAGCATGCTACAGTTGTCTTGAAAAGTTACCCTCCGATAGGGTCTCATTATTCTTGGAATATGCCTTATTGTACATGAAATCCTGAACTTACATAGCAGATAAATTAAGAAGTGATTTTTCTCATTACTAAAGAGGCTGAATGTTCAGAAGTGATCACCAAGGACTTTCTTTAAATAGTACGTTCTTATATTTTACAATGTCTTATGGATTGCTCACCATTTAATAGTTAAGCTAGAGAATGGAACTTGATATCAGTGGGTAGTACCTTTCGACTGGAAATCAATTAAAATGAAAGAATAATGAAGTGTAAAGTTTTAGTGTTACTGGGAAGATATAATTTGACTCACTAAGGTGTCGTTCATGAACTCTTTCAGGCTATACACCTATGGCCTAAAGCTGTACAGTGCTTTTGGGGACTTTAATTAGTAATACAAAAGTGTGTTTTATGAAATAGAACCACGTCTATTTTAATACCATGTAATTTCCTTTTAAAATGTATAGATGCCGTTGTAAATTTTTGGACAAAATCTGTTTTACTTTTTTGTATTTGGAGATAAATGGTTTAAGAAGAACATACAGCTTCTCTTCAATTTAGTTTTGACTTGTTTAAAGCATTAGTATAAGTATTTGACCTGGACTAGAACTTGATTTTTTTTTTTTTCCCTTTTTTTTTTTTTTAATTTTTATTTATTTATTTATTTTTTAAATTAGTTTCAGGTGCACAAGACAAAGCAAAACTTAGACGTTTATCATTTATATCCCTCACACTGTGTGAACCCCCCTCCCCCCATCCACTATCCCTCTGTACGTTCCCAAAACCTCTCACCTTCCCCTTTAGAACTTGATTTTAAAATATCATCAGCTGTGAATTCTGGAGTGACTGGCTGTCAGATTTCACTAAGAGATCAGGATTTTTAAGAAATCATTTGCAGCTTTCTGCCAATGCAGATATAGCATAGTTTCAAGAAACTGAAAATTTCCTGTTTGAAACTAATGTTGTAGAGAGTTTCTTTTGTTATATCTGGAGGAATGGATATTTAAAAGATAAAATGTACACTGATCTGTCAATTTCTCTCATTTAGCTATTCAGCTTTTGGTTATTATTCCAAATTATATCAACTTATAGACTCTATTAAAGTCAATAGGAAAATTTTATCTAAATGCAATTCCAAATTTCACAAAATTTTTGTGCATTTTTTTCTTTATTGTCTATACACATGTGCACATGTTAGAATATTTGACATTTTCTGCCGGTCAGTTGTGAAATACATTGTTAAAGTTATATTATATTGTATTTTGAAAATAGTTTGAATAGAATGTTCCTAAGCATTTGAGCCAAATGGCAGCCATGAGTTTGGGGTTTTAGGGCAAGATTTTATTCCCTAGAATATCATTCACTTTATTCCTAGGTTGTGTCAGAAAAACATAGGTGACAAACTGCAGTTTGGTTTCATACTTTCTGAATTTTTACATCCTTGTTTTCTGTGTTAGAAATTTCAGTGAGGAGTCACAGAGGTTCTCTTTCTGTCTTTAACCCCCAAATATATAGAGAAGAAAGTTAGGAATAGAGAATATGAAATAGGAGAAACTGTTCATGGAGTCTCTGGGTTAAAATTCTTTTTTCCTTTTCGAGACAGTGCTCTAAGTCTGGTGCTTTACTTATTTCAAACTTTCTGTTCTTTTAGCGCTTACCTAAGTACTAGGACTTGACACAAAATTGAATGAGAAGTCTTATAGTTAGGCATAGAAGATAGACAAAATATTACAATACAGGACAGTAATTATTGCGACAATTATACTAGATGACCCATGGGGGTCATTATTGGTTTATATTCTTGCTTATATTCAAGCATCATAAAGTCCTTCCCATACTGACTCCTAAATAAATTTCAGATCACAGATTTTATAATCATTCTGTGATTTAAAAAGGACTTTTTTTTTAACTTATAAGAGCAATTTCTACTTATTTAGATTTTTTTTTTTGTTCTGCAAGGGGACTATGCTATCATGTGGATGTAAGTCTTCTATTAAGTTGGTGCAAAAGTAATTGCAGTTTGAAAGCTTAAAAATAATTGCAAAAACCGCAATCACTTTTGCACCAACCTAATAATTAGATTTTATTTAAATAATAGCAGAAAATTCAAGCCAGTTTGGATAGGGAGAAGATAAAAACAATGAAACTGAAATGTGAAAGGTTAAAGTTGCATACAGTTTTTGTGCAATTAGATAATATATGTATTCCAGTAGATAATATAGATTTATACCTTAATGAAATGATATGGTCTTATTAATTTGAAATGTGCATAAGGTCCACTTTTACCTTGCTTTTTTCAATTGACGGGAGATCTTGAGTATCAGCATATACAACTTTACCTCCTGTTTAGCACTTGCTATTTCTTAGTATGGGTGTTTCTCTTATTGATGAAAATTTAAAAATTTTGATAGCTCTAAATTGTTCTTTAATAAACTACACCAGTTAATTCCATAAATACTGATAAAAGTGCCTGTTTCCTCAGACTTTTGCAACACTGAGGATTTCATAAAGGCTATTGTGATGACAGTTACACCTATTGCATTTCATATTTGTGTTTAGCAGCAAGTCTCCAGTACGAAAATAAGAATACAGGCATAGGTCTTTTTTCCTTGATATTTGTACTTTAAGCAAACTAACAGATTAAAGTTTTAGTTTAAAATCATTGAACTTTCTGAATAATAAAAATCAGAAAGCACATTTAGAAATACAATTGTATGAAATAGCCATTATCTGTACTTTATCCACCTTTTATTTCTGTTAATGAGTCATGTTATAATTAGTATGAGAGCTATTCTTTGGGCAGCTGGAAAGCAAGACAAGGAAAAATCATTCTCCTGTTGTTTGGTAAAAAGTACATTGTGCCCTCTAGTACCAGAGTTGGGCTTTTTTCAAAGGATAATGGATTCCACACAGGTGAGTCAGTCTTTTGTGTTCTGACCAGGTGCATTAGTAATTTTCATGATGGTAGTCTAGGTGCTCTCATTGAACAGCAATTTTAGCAATTCTCGAAAAGAGCACAAAAAATAACCAGAGAGTATCACATTTTGGGTGCAAGAAAATGAATTTCTTCAACCATTGTACTTTTTCTTGCTAGATGCGTAAGAACTTTTGACTCTTTTGAAAAATATTTGTAAAAAAAATGTATGTATGTAAAAAAATCTTTTTTGTTCTTTGGCATGCATTGTGTGTCATGATCTATCTAATTTAGAATGTGAAGCAAAGTGTATTGATTTATAGTTCTTTTTCCTGCCCATAAATTGGGTTAAATTAGGGTGGGAAGGATTCCCTGTTACCGAAGGTTATCCATGTCCCAGATGATAGGAATAGTCAAGTTCAGATAGTCATCTAGGGTTGCCAATCATTTGATATTCACTTGGCCCTTACAATACTAAAATAAAGTTAATTTTGGGTTTTAACTAAGGCAAACATTTCAGAATACTCTTAATGTAAGAACTCTGTTCAGATTTCTGAGTGAAAGCTATAATCTACCTGAGAACCCTTAATAATTAAGGAAAAGAAAGTACCTACTACTTTTTGAAATTATCTTTTTTTCAGGCTTGCAAGTTGTTTATTTTTTAATTGTTAGCACTAAGGTAGTATAGCTTAAATCACAGCACTGAAAGTATATTTTATGTCATTTAGTATTTCAAACAGATGTAATCAAACTTTGTTTATTTAGGTTATATTTCATTTTTTGGTAAATTTCTTTTTAGGGTTATATTTTACTTTTAGAGTACTTCATTGCTTCTTTCATTCACTGAGGACTACTATGTACCAAGCATATTCATAGTTACAGAATTATATCTTTTGCCCTGGTTATTAGGTTTCTTTGGTTATCACATACAATGCTAACGTTTTATGGATTGCTTTTCCTTATACACTGTTTTTGGGAATGCAGATTGGTGCAGCCGCTATGGAAGGCAGTGTGGAGGTTTCTCAGAAAATTAAGAATAGAATTACCATATGACCCAGCAATCCCTCTCTTGGGTATCTACCCAAAAAAGTCTGAAAACATTTATCCATAAAGATATATGTGCTCCGATATTCATTGCTGCTTTATTTATGGTGGCCTAGACGTGGAAACAACCAAAGTGTCCTTTGATAGATGACTGGATAAATAAGATGTGGTATATGGTATTCTTTCAGTGGTTTTTCTATGAGTTTAATATATGCTTCACCAAAAAATAAATTGTGACTACTACTTGGCTAGAAATTTTTACTGAGCTGTGGTATTGTATATACACAAAATACAAAAAGAAAACTAAACATGTTTGTTTTAGTCCAGTTTACAGTTCAGTTTATCAATTGCATAAGAAGAGAGAGCTTATTCTCTTGCATAGACTTTTTAAAACCAAAAAGAACCTTATAAATCATCTAGTGTGATTTCTTGATTTTAATGGATGAGAGGGATATATTTTTCTTGTAAAGTTCTTCTGCCATCGAAACTTTGCAAATTCAGATTGACCTCTTTTTCAGTTAAGCTAAATTAGTGAAGTTAAGAAAAAAATCAAAAGTTAATTTATACAGTTCTCATTGATGCTAATGAAAATATCTTTCTGAGGTTCAAATGGGAAGTTATCTTTATCACTCATCTTTAATTGTTAATCTGTGGATGAAATGGCTATTGCTGCATTGTTGGTCAGTACTTTATTTGTTAGTGAATGCAACAGCTATAGCCTGTATCATTTTCAATGAATAATTAAAGAGGAATGGCTTATTATCTTCCAGCATGTGCATATAGTATGTCACTTTCTTAGAATCATAGACTGTTGGAAGAGATCTCAGGGCATCTAGTCCATGTTCTTATTTTATAGATGAATAAACTAGGGTACAAAGTGGTTGAGTGATTTGTCTAATCTCCCGTGACTATAAAGCATTTTGTATGCTTGCCTCCACTGTGATTTAGTAAGGTTAGAGACCTTAATGCTATCTGACTTCAACTTTCACTTGGTTAAATTCCAGTTGATGAATGTGTTGTATTATCTGCTTTCCTCCTTAGTGTAAGTTATCAAGCAGTGAAAACTCAGAATTTATGATGAATAGGAATTTAGTACAATCATTTCTCTAAACCTATCATTATCTGTAATTTAGAATTACAATGACCAGGAAGCAGTGTTAGTATAAGCATAGTTTAATACAACCATATTAATCTACCTGGCAGAATGTAACATTTTAACATACCTTTTAGATCCACAGTGATGGAAAAAACGATTAGATTGCTTATTGTCAAAACAAAGAACTGCTTTAGATATAGTCATTTAATAAGCTGTTTTGCTTTATGTAAACTAGTTTTGCTTAAGCTCCAGAGCTATAGTCACATGGATTTATCTTTCAGTGACAATTATTTACTGTCTGGGTTTATGTTTAATGCAGGTGCTGGTGGTAGTTTGAGATTCTTGATTTATTGCCCAGCATGGAAATGATTGGTTTTGCTAGCTATACACAATACTGTCTTTTAATGTTCACTTTTTAATGCAGTTAAACCTGACTTAATAATTCTGTCTTTATAGTGTTATGAAAGAGTTGTTAGTGGTTTGATATGTCTGTTGAACTAGTGTATATATGTAAACTGTTGTATATATGTAAAATGAAAAGTTTACGTGCACGTGGTACTTATTGCAGTAATGTAAGGTTCACAAATAGAAAAACATATTAGGTTTATCCATTTACATTGTTTGTAGCCTTTGTAGCCTTCTTTTTTTTTTTTTTTTTTTTTTACCCATTTTACCCATTTATATTACCCATGTTTTTTTGGAGAATCTGTGTTCAGTGCATTCTTCCTTTTTCCTTGTTTATGGCTTTATGTTTATGTCTGTGATAACAGATTGCTAAGGAAGCCTCTCTCGTCTCTTTATCAGATAGGGAAGCTAATTGTCTTTTAACTTTGTATTGCTTACTAGCTGTCAAATAGTCTAGTAAATATTAATAGATAAAGCTTATCACAAATGGTTACAAGTTAATGGGCCATTTGGTTTTAGAACCCATATTTTTAGCCTCTATGTTGAATTAATGTGTGAAGAGGACGTTAAGGCATGTTGAATTGAAGAAAGTAGGGAAGATTTGAGACAGTACGTAGGAAGTAATTTGAAAGGGCTTGGTGATTCTGTTGGCTATGAAGGTAAGTAGGAGCCGTTTAAGACAATTCTTACATTTGGGGTTTTGATGATTAGGTGAAGAAAAAACTTTTGAAGATATGGCGAACTTCTTTCTGAAATAAGACAGAGGATGTATCAGTAAATAAACAGGCAAATAAATTACAAGTGGTAATAGCTGAAATGGTAGGTCTTGAAGTCTGAGCTGATTATGAAAGGTAGTGTAACTAGGAGTAAGCTGTAATTAAGAGAAAGAGGAAGTATCAAAGCATTGGAGGTCTGGATGAGATCAAGGGGCCGCGTAAGTAATAAACGATTGAGAGCTGGTAGTTTCGAAGGTTGTGGCCAGAGTTTGGAATATAACTAAATAGGCTGATGCTGTGTCCAGTGCTAGAGAAGCTAATGGCAAGAACGCTAAATAACAGACAAAAAAAATTAAAAAGTAAAGCGTTCTTAAAGTTAACATTCACTGGGAAACAGGGACATGACCAGAATAGTTTTATTGCTGATTGTGTTAAAAATTTTGAACTTTACCATATAACTGTGATTTTAGCAGAGGTTGAATGTAACTTTCTTTTAAGTATAGAATCCTTTTCTGCCTCTATACAATTTAAAACCTGTAATCTTAGACTATATATACATGTACATAATATTTATTTATGTTTATATCAGAGGGTGCCAGAAAATGTATACAGATTTTCAAGAAAGGAAAAAACTGTATTAAAATTGTAATACTCGATAGCAAAAGATGACTACAGGTCATGTGTGTACATTTTTTGGCACTTCCAGTATATTTAAAAAATTTTAAATCTAGACATACAAAAATATTAATGTAACTTGAAATGATTATTTTTTAACGAATCTCTTAATTTTGCAATATTTGTTTTTGCTGATGTCCTAAGATAATGATTCAGTTAATATAAAAGGATTACATCTGTTAAATACAAACTACCCCCTCCCCCAGTTATTGGGTACCCATCTTGATTTTCAAAATCTTTGTGAGAAACTTTCAGATGTAGGACAAACAATACGTTACTGAATAGTCAATACCATTTATTATCTGACTACTTAGATTTCATTTTTGGGAGGTTTATTAATATAGTCTAATAATTTAATTATTAAAAACCAAATATGTTGGGTAGATACTTGTTAGAACTTCAAGTATATTACAGTTGAAATTTGAAACAATAAAAAATGAGAGAATAAATGTTCTTTAAGAAATAGGAAATGTTTTCGGATAATATGGAGCAAGTGTGGAGAATTACAGTTCAATAGTAAAAGCTAGTGTTTGTAGCAAATCAAGTTTGAGAGTTTCTGTTTTAATAAGTTGTTAAGGTTTGGGTTCAGAGATCTGTTTCTCTTATAGTAAACATTTTTAATATAGGAACAGATCAGGGAAATGGTTTCCATATGCTTTTTGAGGTGTTAACAATGCACTTTTGGATTGGGAATGCAATATAAACTTGAACTACATTCTGAAAGGTGAGTGGAGGAGCATTTCAATGGTAATATGTACAAGAAACCCTTGTGCTTTGTGGATTTGTGACTTACGGTTTTGTGAGTTTCTGGTACATGCAAATTACTCCCCCACAAACCTGGAGTCTAACACACCTTGCTCTGTCTGGCCAGCTTACAGCTTTAGTCTCTGGCCCAATATTTCTTTTTACTGCAGTTCATCCCTCTGGGATCTTTCTTGGATACCCTTACTTTTGGGAGAATTCAGGCCAGTTTTGGGGCCTAGCCTAAGGGACTTAAGATACATAAAACAAAGAGGATGGCTGGGGGAAGAAAAAAAAAATCGAAGTGGTAGTTAATATCTATCAGACCCTTCAGTGTTTTCTAATGATCTTGGAGGTCAAGAACAATTCAGATTTTGAATTATGTCTAACTTTATTCTTACTTGAGGTTGAGTATATAGTATTATTATAGTACCCATTTATTAAGAGCTCCAGAATATATCCATTTAAAAATAGAATAGTTGTCCTTAATAGTATTTGTAATTTTAAAGAGTTGCATGTTTAATAACTTTATTCTTGGTTGACTTTTAAAAGCCTTGGTTGACCTTAAAGAATTTTTTTTTTTTTCAGTCTTTGTAAATATGGCTCACAGAAACACAAGGAAAAATTCTAATGGGTTTTAGAGTTACATCTCTGAATAGAATTTTTCTACTTTCTTTTAGGATAACAACAAAAATCTTTAAAATGGAGGTAGGGCAAGAGGAGGATTAGAATAACCTAGGAAGGTTTTAAAAAGTACTACTACTCCTATAGAAATGCTTACTGTATCCTAGGCATAATACTGAATGCTCTTTATTCATTATCTCATTTAATCTTTATAATAACTCTAATTGGTAGGTACTGTTAATATCCTCTTTTAATGGATGTGGGAATTGAGGCTGAGACACTTTAAGTAACTTGCCTAAGGTAACAAAACTAGTAAATGGCTCAGCCTGGATTCAAGTAGGTCTAATTGAAGACAAATCTCTGCTTCTAAATTGCCATGCTATAATTCACTTCCCACAAACCTTTTTGTCTTTCTCCTCTGTATCAGAATGGGGATGATGGCAAGGCCATATGCATTTTCAGAATGTTACCTTAGTCCCCAAGGTTATAATGTTGAATTTACATTTTTAAATTTTTTTTGCATACAAAATGTATATGTATAATATGTATAGCTTAATAAATAACAGTAAGTCAAACACCTGTGTACTTACCACCTAGATTAAGAAATAGGATATTACCAATTACTTTGAAGCCTCTACCTTTCTTTATCACACTTCCTTCTTCTCTCATTAGAGATGACTACTACCCTGAATTTTGTGTTAATCATTCTGATTTTCCTTTATAGTTTTGCCATGTATTGCTGGGGCTCTAAGCAATATATTATTTAGTTTTGAATTTTATGCAAGTGTATACATTATATATGTGTTCTTTTTAGAAATAATTTTTTTTTGTTTCGTTTTTAGATTTAATTGGGGAAGGGGAACAGGACTTTATTGGGGAACAAACAATGTGTACTTCCAGGACTTTTTTTTTTCCAAGTCAAGTTGTTCCAAGTCAAGTTGTTGTCCTTTCAATCTTAGTTGTGGAGGGTGCCGTTCAGCTTCAAGTTGTTGTCCTTTCAGTCTTAGTTGTGGAGGACGCAGTTCAGCTCCAGGTCCAGTTGCCGTTACTAGTTGCAGGGGCGCAGCCCACCATCCCTTGCGGGACTCAAGGAATCGAACCGGCAACCTTGTGGTTGAGAGCCCACTGGCCCATGTGGGAATCAAACTGGCAGCCTTCGGAGTTAGGAGCACAGAGCTCCAACTGCCTGAGACACCAGGCCGGCCCCTAGAAATAATTTTTAAAATGTACAGTTCAGTGGTGTGAAGTATATTCACACTGCTGTGCGAGAGGTCTCTGGAACTTTTTCATCTTGTGAAACTGAAACTATATATCCATTAACATTCATTCCCAATCCTCCTATCCTCAGCCCTTGACCACCATAACTTTCTATTTTCTTTCTCTGATTTTGACTACTTTGGATACTTCATATAAGTGGAATCATACAGTATTGTCCTTTAGTGACTGACTTATTTCACTTAGAATAATGTCCTCAAGGTTCACCTGTCTTGTACGGAGCAGGATTTCCTCCCTTTTTAAAGACTGAATTCCATTGGATGTAGATACCACATTTTGTTTATGCATTCAACCATTGATGAACATCCAGGTTGTTTCATGTTTTAGCTATTGTGATTAATATTACAGTGAACATAGGAGTGTAGATATCTTTTCGAGATCTTGATTTCAGTTCTTTTTGGATATGTACTCAGAATGGGATTGCTGGATCATATGGTAATTTTTAATTTTTTTGAGGACCCTCCATGTTGTTTTCCATAGTGGCTACACTATTTTACATTCCCACAAACGGTGTACAGGGTTCCAATTTATATATGTGTTTTTTTGAACTTTATTCATTCAACATTGTGACTTTGAGTTATAGTTTTGAGATTCATCCATGTTGATGCATATAGTTGTAATTTGTTCATTTCTACAGCTGTATAGTATTCCATTACATGACAGTATTACATTTTATTTATCCATTCTATTAATGGACATATGGTTTTTTTCCAAATTTGTTTTTTGCTATAGGAAATACTTCCATAGCATTCTTGTACATGTCTCCCGGTGCACATGGGTTAGAACAGAATTGTTAGGTCACAAAGCATGTACATGTTTAATTTTACTAGGAAATACCAAATTGTTCTCCAAAGAGGTTGTACAGTTAGTAGTATGAAAATTCAGTTTTCTACATCTTTGTGATTATTTGGTATTGTCAGACTTTAAAATTAAAAACAAAATTTCAGATGTGAAATGGTATTTTACTGTGGTTATAAAACATGTTTTCTTGATTGTTCATCTTTTCATACTTCTTGGTAGTTTCTGGTTCCTCTTTTGTTAATGCCTCTATGAGGTGAGAATCTGACCACTTTTCACTCCATCTTTGCTGCTTTCACCTTGGTTTGAGAACCTTCATTTACGATAATAGCCCATGACTTAGTTTACCTGCTTCTGCCCATACCCCTATAGTCTATTTTCAAGAGGGCAGCCAGAGTGATCCTTTAAATAAGAAATTTATAACTTGTCACTTCTCTGCTCTAAATTCTGCAGAAACTTTCCATTTCATGTACAGTAAGTAAAAGCCAGAGTCCTTACAGTGTTCCTTCTGTCTTACATGATCTTTCTATAGCCTCTCTGAGAGGCTGCATGACGGCAGGGATCTTTGTTTTGCTCAATGAGGCATCCTCAGAGCCTCCAACAGCTTCTGTCACATAGTAGGCACTTAATGAATATTTATTGGATGAATTTGAACTTGACAACTAAATAAATGCTCATTTTCTGTGTTGTGTAGATTTTCCTCAAAATATTTTAGTTCTCTGAATAGGAATTTTCTGTAAAACTAAACAATAACAGACAGCACTTTTATAGTTTCATTTGTACTGGAAGGTTTCATTTTCTCTTGTTGAACACTTGTTTAGATGAATTAAAGAGCACATGTGTAAGGGATCTAATTACTTTTGATTATGTGAGTTTTATAACAGAATAATCACTAGGCAATTTTAAGATCAAAACTAGAATTTAGATCAGAAACTTAAATTGCATTGTTGGTTTCATCACAGAGATAACCTCATTTCATGTTATTTATAAATATGGACAATTGGATCTAAAAGGAAAAAACCAACTTGGGAGTTCTTGGTTGTATTCTAGTGCAGGATGTGGAGTGCCAGGGTGCTGGGTAGAAATGGAGAGTAATCCCAAGGCTCTGAGGTGGCTGAATAAGCAAATGAAGAAAAGCAAAGTCCAAGACTATTGCTTTTAATGATTTGAAATTGTGGTAGATGATAGAGAAACTTTGAGAGTTAGAGCTGTTATGTTCGAGGTAGTGAGTGGAACTATACTAAGATGTTGTAGTCATTCAACCAATATTTTTCCTGAATACGGGGCTTAGGATACAATAATGGGCATAACAAAGAGATTTCTGTGCTTGTCAAATAAACTGGAGGAGAGACAGATATTAAACACAAAGATTAAGTTTTAAAATTATTGATTTTGATAAGTGGATGATAAAGAACAGAATGTGTATCAGTTGGGGTTTAGTCAAGAAAACAAAAGCTACCCTAGCTATTTTAAGCCATTAGGAATTTAATATAGGCAATTACAGACTTATAGACCCGTTGGAAGGACAGGAGAAGTAAGGGAAGGGAAACTGCCATTCAGGTAGTTAGAAAGAGCAAAACTAGAATTAGGAAGTTAGGAAGAGCAAGAATTGCAGAAAAACTCCTGCTGCTGATCTCAGTTGTTGCCATCACCGAAGCTGGTGATTCATAGGAGAACACCTGAGAGCTGTGAGTGAAACCTCATGTGTCATCTGATGCCCACGTGCCTGTCCATTGCTTCTGAAGGCGCAATAATGCTTCTACTGTCCTTTAGCCTTCCAAATCTTTTGCAGATGTTTATCAAGAGTTGGAGTCAAAATCCCAAGAGGTGGGAGTCTTGCTGCCAGGGATTTTGGAAAATGAGTCCCTGGGAAGACAATAGAATGATGAAAATGGGATTGAGCTGTCATGAGACAATCTACCATAGTTAAATTGTATGAGAGAAAATAACAGGGTTACCACCTTTAGATTGGGTGGTAAAGAAAGTGTCTCTAGAGAGGAGACATCTGATAGATAAGATCTTTTAAAAGATGGAGAGATCAGTTTCTAACAAGAATTTTGGCTATTTTATGGCACACGTGGAGGACAACCTTAGAGAGGAATAGTGACACTTTTTCAGTAAGAGTCTTTCTGAACAGATGACGTTTGGTTTGATACTTGAGTTAGGAGAGGAGACAGCCAAAGGAAGATTGGGGAGAAGAGAGTTAGTGGCAGAGAAGGTAAGTGAAGTTGCCCTGAAACTTGAATGACCTTGGCATGTTGGAAGGACAGAAAGAAGATAAGAGTATGTTGATTGCTAGGACGTGAAGCTGGAGAGTTGTGTGGGGGTCAGGTGATGTGCTGTAGTGTCTTCAAGGCTCTGGTAACATATTTGGATTTTATGCTATTCATGCCATTGGGTCATGAATAAGGAAGTGAAATGAGCTAATTTTCCATTTAAAGAGATTATTCTGGCTGTTCTACAGAGAATAAACTTGGGGGAAAGAGGTGAGAGAGGTTTGGGGGCAATAGTGGAAGCAAGGCTTCAGGTAATAAGTCATAGTGGCTTATAGCAGTGGAGATGGCCTAAAGTGAATGCATTGTAGCAAGTATTTTAGATATGGAGTCAGTTTGTCTTGCTATAAATTAGATATGAGGATTTAGGAAGAGAGAAATCCAGGGGAAGGCTTCTGGATTTTTGGATTGAGCAGCTGGGTGGGATGGTGGTGACATTTACTGAAATAGGAATACTTGGGGGAGGAGCAGGTACAGCAAGATGAACGAATGAAGAATTCTGTTTGGACTTGTTATGTTTGAGATAACCCTGGACATCTGAGTCGAGTTGTTGATTAGGTAGTTCAGCTGGAATCTGGAGCTCAGGAATAAGATCAGGTCTGTAGTCTAGTTCTGAGAATCGCATTTAAAGCCATTTATACTAGATGTGATCATTTATGGAGGGAGAAGAATGCCCAGGATATAATTGTAGGTACTTCAACTTTTAGATGTCTTAAGAGGAGAAGGAGCCAGCAACTGAAATGGAAAAAGAGCAGGCAGATAAGAGTAAAACCAGGTGGGTCTAAGGGTGAGGTCACAAAAGCCTAGGGACTGTAGTGTTCCCAGATTGAGGAAGTGGTCAGTTGTGTTAATGCTGCTGAGAGAGTGTGTAAAATGAGGACAGAATTCTTAGTTAACTCCTGGCTTTGGCAAGATTGAGGACATTGGTAAAATTTTCAGGAATTGTTTCAGTGGAAAGTCAAGAATAAAAGATGGATTGGAACCGGTTAAAGAGAAAATGGGAGATAAGGCAATGAAGACAAAATTATAGACAAATCTTGCTTCAGGAATTTTGCTGTGAATGGGAGCAGAGAAATTGGGTTGTAGCTGGAAAGGAATGTAGAGTCAAACTTGTGCGTGTGTGCTTTAGGATAGTTGTTGGTACTAAGCCATCCTCATATTCTAATAGAAATGATTCAGGAAAGGAAGAAATTCATGACGCAGGAGAAGGAAGGGGAAATTGCAGAACTAAAGTACTTGAGTCGAGATGAAGGAATGGCATGCAAAACACAGTGGAGGGGAACCCTAGATAAGAGCAGGGATACTTTTTTCATTTTAACATAAAGGAATGCAGAGAATATGGTTATAGATGCAGTTACATTGATGGTATTGGTGTTCAGAAATAAGGTGATTTTTGTCTGACCACATCCCATATTAATTTAGTATGAGGCTAGGTCACCAGCTATGATTGAGGCGAGAATAGGAAGTGTTGAAAGTCCGAGGAGAGAGGAGAAAGTATGAAATAGTTCTCTCAGACTGGGAAAATGAATTTACTTAGAAAGTGTAGGAGTGTTTGGCAGTGTTGAGTACTCATTTGAGATCTGTGGTGGTGATTTTGAAGTAAATTCAGTCCATAAGATTATGAGATGCCTTTTCTAGCAAAATCAACAGTTCAGATACAGGTGTGGACGGGTAGATAGATGGGTTCAATCACAGACGATGAGGGGGTATAATAGTGGAGAGAGGGGCAAGCGAGTTAAGTGTATTTGCGAAGGTTTGGTTATAATACTAGATGCTGAAATCTAAGCTTGTTTACGTTAGGACCTTGAGGGGCTTGATTATTGAGGAAGAGTAGTAGAGTCAGTGGATGGGAGGTCCCAGTTGGGTCAAAGGATAGGGACAAAGGTACTTAGTGTAAGTTATCTGAAAGGAGAGGAAGAGGTGTTCAGAAAGTAGGATGCTAGAAATGGGGAATCCCGAGGAGATACATCTACTGATAATGACAAGGTTGAGGACTGAAGGTATGAGTGAGGGAGGATGACTAAAGTGGGATGGGGCAAGAGGTCATTGGGGCAAAGGAAGTGAAGGAATTACGTGCCTAGGATCATTGCTGGTTCACTTACGAGGGTGTTCAAGTTGCTAAAAATGATGAGAGGAATAGTGGTGAACAGGCAGAACACAAGCCAAATACAGAAAACTGTGTTAGGGAGAGAGCGTAACTGAGGGTGTTGGAGGAGTCCATAACTGAGGGGAAAGATGATGGGATTTACAACTAGTGTGGTACTGGTCGAAATGTCTGGACAGTGTGAATACATACTGGGAATTCTGTGGAGCATATTTACTGTTAGTGGGTACAGAGGGTAATGTGGAGGACATGAGAATAGAGTGAGTGTGATCATGACAGGAAAAAAAAAGAGTAGTATATTTGAGACGGTTCAGGAGTTGTGTAGTATTTTAAGAAATTAATTTGGGTGGTTGAGGAAGTGGGAATGTGCTTATATAGCTTTAGGACATTAGCTTTTCTAGGTAAGGTATGTGTTCTTTCTCTACGTAATTCCATTTTTGACACTCTACGTGTAAGACTGTTTTTAGAAGGAGGTATGCCAATTGCTTGGAGATACTTTTTGTCTTTTTTATTTTGATGGAGTACAGGTAATCAAAATAAAGGTACTTGATTTACTATCATGTATTTTAAGACCGTTATTTATGACTGGTGTTCTTTACCTTTTATGAAGGAATTTTTTATTGCTTGTATGGTTTACTTGGTGAGTTGCTCTTTTTGTTTTTTCCCCTAGTCTCATTCCATAATAAATATTGGGAAAATGTTATGGGGACTTCTACACTGTTGGCCACCAAGGATTGCCAGACAGACCTCAAGGTGTTTGCTGGGCCTAATGTGATACTGGGTTTGTTTTGAGTCTTTATAGGACACTGAGTCACTATTCAGCCCAGTTACTACTTCATGCTTGTGCTGCCCATACACCTTCAGTAATTCGAGTTTTGACTGCGAACCTATGAAGGATTATTGGCCACAGGGTGTGAATTGACATTGAAACCTTGGGGCCTAAAGTGTTATTACCTCTCCCTTGTTAGAATACAGGTGTGTGTCAGGTAATGATAAATAGAGTCTTGGCTCAGATCTAGCTCACAGTGGGTCTGCGTTCTCACTTGGTAGTCATTTCCTTAGTTTCAGTAATTGGAGTGGACATACATGATATTTGGCAGAACTCTCAGATTGGTTCCTTGACCAGTGGGTAAGGGCTGTCATAGTGGAGAAGGTCCAATGGAAGCTTCTAAAATTGTACCTACCCCCATCCTGGAAGGGGCGGCAATTCATCTAGTTTTGGATTAACACATATTCTGGGTGCAGGTTTGCTTTTTCTGCTCATAGGGCTGCAACCAGCACCACTCCCTGAGGACTTAACACAGTGTTTAGTCCACCAATATGGTATCTTGAGTAACATTGCCTCTTACCAAGAGTCCGACTTTACAGAAAAGGGTATATGACAGTGGGCCTAAGTTCATGAATCCATTGATCCTAAGTCATATTCCTCTACCAGTACCCCTTTGGAGTAATAGAGCAGTTGTAATGGACTCATAAAGATATAACTGAGGTGCCAGGTTAGAGGTGCTATTCTACAAGGATGGGCAGCATCCTCCAGGATGCTTTCTGTACCCTAAATATTCAACCATTATGTGGATATGACCATTATATTGAGTATCCCCAATAGGTAAAATACATGGGTTCTAGAACCCACGTATTTACATGGTCCTGTTACACCCAGTCATTATGTGGGGGAATTCATACTTTCTTATCCATGTAACTTGAGGCTCTGTGGACTTACAGGTCCTTGTTTCCAGAGGTAGGAATATCCCACTAGGGGACACAGTAAGAACTCCATTAAACTTTAAACCATGCCTGCTGTCTGGTCACTGTGGATTCCTTGCGCCAAAAGGTCACCAAGGGAAAAAGAGGAGTCATCCTGGCAAAAGTAATTGACTGTGATCATTATCACAGTGGGGGCAGGTGAGACTGTTGGCACTCAAGGATTCCACTGGGACACGTCTGGTGCTCCCAAACCCTTTATTATACACTACGGCAGCCACAGCCCAAGACGAGAATGTGATAAGGGTCAGGAGGGTCACCCCACTAGCCAGCTGTCCAGACCAGTAGAGGTGCTAGTGGAAGGTGAGGGGACACTAGAGCAGGATGATGAGGATCAGTTATGGCCAAGAAATCAATGGCAGCATTAGGGTTGTAGTTTGTGCCCCTTTCTTGCAGGTTTTCCATGTTTTCAGAAACAAAAATCCTTAGTAGAATCTTTAAACTGTTCCCAGCTAGGGTGCACTTACTCTAAGAAGCAAGTAGATTTGCATGGTGAAATTTCCCTGTTCAAATAATCTATTCATTTTTTTTCTGTAGCATTTCAAATAATCTATTCATTTTTTTTCTGTAGCATTGTCTATATTATTGATTTGTAGGACCTCTTTATGTAGTCTAAATATGATCTTTTATGTATGATGAAAAAGTAATTTCCTAATCTATGGTGTTTTTTTTTAAATTTTTAAAAATTAATTTTTTATTTATTTTGCATTTTTCTTTTTTTTACTAGTTTCAGGTGTACAAAACAATGTAATAGACATTTATCATTTATCTTGCTCACACAGTGATAACCCCCTCCCCCATCTACTACTCCTCTGACATCGTACACAGCCATTACGTTTCCAGTCTCTATTCCTAATGCTGTACTCCGCTTCTGGTAAATATATATATACATATATACATATATACATATATACATATATACAGACTTGTAGTTGACATTCATTATTCAGCTTTAGCTTCAGGTGTACAGTGCAGTGATCAGGCATCTACATCATCCCTGAGATGGTCTCCCTAATGAGACAAGTATCCATCGGATACCCTACAAAATCTTTACATTATTGATTACATTCCCCAAATTAACTTTCATATCCCCGTGGCAATCTTGTGGTTACTGATTGTGCTTTCTAATCCCCTCATATGGTGAGTGTTTTAGTAGTATTGTGTTCACTCCCACCCATATAGAAGTTTTTAATAGTGATAAAATGAAATTTATCAGTCTGCTTTACCTGACTTAAAGCACCTTTAGGAAATTCCTGCCCTGATTTATATATAATCATATAATTACATTCTATAATGTCTTAAGTTTAAAGTTTTCTCTTTTATGTTTAGATCATTAATTCATATGGAATTTATTTTTGTGTATAGTGTGAGAAATAGAGATCTAGTGCTTTTCCCCCCTTATCTAGAAAACCAGTGGTATCCCAATGATCGATTGAGTAGTTGTTTCTTTCTACATTGATTTATAATGCTATTTCTTTCCTGTGCCCAATTCCCATGTATGCATGGATTATTTTTATTTTTAGTCTGTATGCCTCTGTAACTGAAGTATATTTGGTTCTTTTATTTCCTTTTTTGTATTTGGTTCTTGAAGTGTGTTGATAGGTTGGTGGTGCATGAATCCATAGACATCCTTCTGGAATGTCAGTTTTACCTAAAGAATATGAAAACAATTTTGAGCAATTGAATAACCAGTAATTACTTGAAGATGTTTTTCAATGAGAATAAATAGGATTTTATTATGGAGTCAAATTTAACTTTTATGAATTTTTAAGATAATACATGGTACTTGAAGAATGCTGACATTATGGAAGACCATTTGGTACTATGTTCCCAATCTTCTGGGAGGTGCATTTTTCTCTGTCATTCAAGAGAAATTCCCATTGGTGGGAGGGGGTGAGAGAGGACTACTTTATATCCGTACACGAAGTCTTCTTTTTCCCCCCCAAAGTGATCTATTTGTTGTTTCATATATAAATTGTGAGTATTTATACCTTTGTTTTGCTGTGATTTCTGCCTGGAATGTCGTCTTTCTTTTGGATTTAAAAGCCAAAAATTCTTCAAGGCCCAGCTCTGTTCAACCCATTTCTTGAGTCCTTTCCCAACTGTAATCCTTGATACTGGCTCCTTTGAACTCTGGTCCTTATTGATCATTCCTTATATTAAGTCTTTATTGTAATAGTATTTATTGAGAGTGTTGTATGTGCTTGGTATATTTCTAAACATTTTACCTGTATTAACTGATAAATCTCCTCAACTCTATGAGGCAGATCACATGCCCTCCACCTTCCCAACCCCTGGAAGGTATTAATTTTCTTTTTCACAAGGAAATTGAAGCACAGCGAGGGTTGATAATTTGTTTAGGGTTGCATGCCTAGCAAATGACTAAAGAAAAGGAGGCAAAATGGCTCCAGAACCCGTGCCCTTAACCACCGTGCTCTAAGTTGCTCAATAAATAATTTGCTCAAGGGGTGAATCTACTTCTGTTTTGAACTTAGCAGGCACAGCCTTGTCCTGTGTGTCTTCTTGCCTAACGACACAGTGCATTCTGGAAGGTAGGAATCAAGTAGTATACTTCTTTATATTATGGCTTTATATTTTATACTTCTGTAGGTAGAACCACAAACAATAAGTGCCCAGTAGATATTTGTAGATAATGATAGTGAATTCAGTTTGATCCTTAGACTTGCCATAGTGTAACATTAACCTTATAATTTATTGTCAAATGGATCTAAGCCTTCTCATAATAAGTAATCTAAAGGTTCAAATACTCCAGCATTATAGATAACACTGAGATTTCCTGGTTCTGAAGCTGTAGGGTTTGTCTAGATCTGGAGTATTCATTCAGTTGGTAGAAAGATTCCTAGAAATTAAGTGAGGTAGATTTCTGGCCTGCACTTAAACTGTGACCTTTTACAGGTCATTTTGTTTTTTCCACCTGAGAAAGGGGAAAATAATAACTAACTCAGCCTTTATTTTTTTTATTAGTTTCAGATGTACAAAACAATGTAATAGTTAGACATTTATACCCCTTTTATTTATTTTAGTGTATTTTTCCAGGATCCATCAGCTCCAAGTCAAGTAGTTGTTTCAATCTAGTTGTGGAGGGAGCAGCTCACAGTGGCCCATGTGGGGATTGAACTGGCAACCTTGTTGTTAAGAGCACCGTGCTTTAACCAACTGAGCTAACCCGCTGCCCCTCAGCCTTTATTTTTATTTTTATTTTTTTATTTTTTATTTTTTTAAGATTTTTATTGGGGAAGGGGAACAGGACTTTATTGGGGAACAGTGTGTACTTCTAGGACTTTTTTCCAAGTCAAGTTGTTGTCCTTTCAATCTTAGTTGTGGAGGGTGCCGTTCAGCTTTAAGGTGTTGTCCTTTCAGTCTTAGTTGTGGAGGGCACAGCTCAACTCCAGGTCCAGTTGCCTTTGCTAGTTGCAGGGGACGCAGCCCACCATCCCTTGCGGGAGTCAAACTGGCAACCTTGTGGTTGAGAGGACGCGCTCCAACCAACTGAGCCATCTGGGAGCTCAGCGGCAGCTCAGCTCAAGGTGCCGTGTTCAATCTTAGTTGCAGGGGGCGGAGCCCACCATCCCTTGTGGGACTCGAGGAATTGAACTGGCAACCTTGTGTTTGAGAGCCCACTGGCCCATGTGGGAATCGAACCGGCAGCCTTCAGAGCTAGGAGCATGGAGCTGTAACCTCCTGAGCCACTGGACCGGCCCCTCAGCCTTTATTTTTTAATCATGGTTTTTGTATAGATTTTTAAGCTTTTAAGGAGAAAAGTTGTGTGCACTTAAAGTAGTATCATATTCTTATACTTTTGTTATAATAACTTATATACCATTATGTTGGTAGAGATTCAAAAGAATGTATTATCAGCAGAGCTGTGCTTTATTTTATGTTTTAGCATGAGAAATTAAAAATTAAGAAACAAAGTTCTTAGCAAAGTATATTTTTTCTTGTAAGGGAACCACTCCTCCTCTACATACCTGTGTGGATACAGATATGTATTTGTATGTTTATTTGCTTAAATATGTGCTTTTGAAAAGTATTGTACCATTTTTTAAAATGCTGAACATAATGTATTTTCAGTTAGCAAAATTACTATGTTACATAAACTTTTGAAGAGATCCTGGAGGATCTCTTGGTTTAAAGCCCTTTAATGGCCACCTCTTGATTTGGGAGTGGGATCGAACTCACCCAAATTACAGGACTGGGAAAGTCATAGTCCTAATAGTTTAAAATAGTAGAATGGTTGCCTGGATAACTGGAGAGGCAAACAAAAGATATCCTCTGTAGCAAGTTAATGTGAGAGTAAGAATCCAGATTTTTCATTCTTTGTTGAAAATCATAAATGAATAGATAAAACTTGATCTTGTGCTAAGAATATATAACTTTGCTTAAAATTTTTTCTATTGACATGAAATTCATATTGCGTAAAATTATTCATTTTAAAATGAACATTTAATGGCATTTTGTACATTTACAACGTTGTGCAACCACCACCTTTCTGAAACATTTTTATCAACACAAAAAGAAATCCTATACCCATTAAGCATTTACTCCCCATTTTCTCCTCCTGACCAGCACCTGGCAACCGCCAATCTGCTTTCTGTTTCAATGGATTTACCTATTCTGGATATTTATATAAATGTAATCATACATTATGTGACCTTTTGTGTCTGGCTTCTTTCACTTAACATAATGTTTTCAAGGTTCATCCACGTTGTAGCATGTATCAAGACTTCATTCCTTTTTATGGTTGAATACTTCTCTTGTGTGTATATAGAACAATCTGTTCTTCCATTCATATGTTGGTGGACATCTGGGTTCTTTCCTCCTTTTGGTTATTATGAATAGTGCTGCTATGAACTTGCTTGTACATGTATTTGTTTGAGTACCTGTTTTCATATCTTTTGAGTATGTAACTAGGAGTGGAATCACTGGGTCATGTGGTAATTCTGTGTTTAACTTTTTGAGGAACCATCACACTGTTTAACACAGCAGCTGAACCATTTTTTATTCCTACCAGCAATGTATGAGGGTTTAATTTTTTCGTATCCTTACCAACACTTGTTATTGTCTGTTTTTAAAATATTATAGCAGTCCCAGTGGGTATAAAGTGATTTGTATTGTAGTTTTAATTTGCTTTTCCCTAATGACTAATGATGATGAGCATCTTTTGATGTACTTGTTGGTCATTTGTATATCTTTTTTGGGGAAATTTCTATTCATGTCTGTTGCCCAGTTTTTAAATTGTTTGTCTTTTTGTTGTTGAGTTATGAGTTCTTTATATATTCTGAATACTAGACACTTGTCAGATATATGATTTGAAAATATTTTTCCCATTATGTAATTGTCTTTTCACTCCTTTGATGCACTAAATATTAAAAAATTTAATGAAGTGTGTAATAGATCTATTTTTTTTATTGCACGTGCTTTTGGTGTCATAATTAAGAATCCATTGCCAAATCCAAAGTCATGAAGATTGACACATAGGTTTTCTTCTAAGAGTTTTATTGGTTTAGCTGTTATATTTAGGTCATTGAATAATTTTGAGTTAATTTTTGTATATGGTGTGAGGTAGGGGTTCAACTTCATGTGGCTATAACTTTGATTTTTAAAATAATGAATTAATAATTATTTTATGGTTGTAAATTTCTACAAACATGTCTACTGTATAGTTTTTATACATGTATAATTACTGATAAGATTTATTAATATTTTTGTCTGTAAAATTAGATGTGATAGGTTATTAGTGGATTCAATAAGAATATTGCATATGATAGCATATTTTAAAAATCAGTTTCAGGTGTACAAAGCAACATAATAGTTAGACGTTTACACCCCTCACAAAGTGATAACCACCCCCCACCCAAGGTACTACCCCTCTGACATCTTATGTAACTGTTACAATACCATTTACTATATGATAGCATAGTAACTGGTATTTAAGTATTAAGTTTTGTTTCACCTAAGAAAGTATATAGGTCATATTTCACAAAACTATTTTATACTTTGTCATAAAAATAATGCTTCATATTTGAAAATAGAAGGGCCATTGTTAATATGCAGATTATCTTTGGAATTAATTTCAAAACAGTGAGCGATTCTTAAGAAAGTTTATTTTATCTTAAATTTTTGAAGATAAACAATGGTTTTGCTTATCTCTAGTGTTTTTTGGAAAGAAACAGAAGTTTCTTCTGAGTTTTGATAATATAAAAACCCCGGGTATCAGCTATAATCTTACTGAGGTTTTCTTTATGCTGAGTTCTAACTACCTAGATATTTCCATTCTTAGTCTAGGCCTTAAATTTTGTTTTTCTTTAATTCTGTTGACTACATATATTTCAATAATTAACCAAATCACGAAGCTGGCTTTGTTAATGGAGTTCATAACTTAACCCTCCCATATTCTAACAACTCAGAAACTCTTATCAGAAGTAATGCTTATTAGTGTTTAAAGTTAAAAAAAATTTTGAGGGGGGTTTCGGAAATAAATACTTTTCCTAGAACATGCCCTTGGTATCAAGGAAAATGGAAAAATATGCATTAATTTTGTAAAAATACCAGAATTTAGGATGTTGGAGGTGCTGAATATTTAAGTCATAATTAGGAAATATTCTTTCTTATAGTCTCTGGACAGTTTGAAGAATTATTTGGTCAGATGGAAAAGACTTTATAAATGTAAAGATACAGCTAACAATTATTGAACATTTACTATGTGCTAGGTACTGGTTTAAGTTTTTTAATATGTAATAACTCATTTAATTGATTATTGGGTGGTCATTTAATTTGTTAAAAGGTCTGAGTTTTCCATCTTTATTAGTGAAATTTAAAAATAATTGTCCCTATCATTCAAAGAATAAAAAAAAAATACAAATTTAAAATATGACTTAAGTTTTAAAACAATCTGGGAAACAGGTCTCCAGCTTGTCTATTATATATATTTATATATTTAAAACTACGATTCAACCAATTTTATTTTTTTGTCTATTATATTATTAATTGATGTTTCCTAGTGTTTATTGAATATTTAAAATGATTAATTTAAAATGTTAATAAATATTGAGCAAACTTTGATATACTTTGCTTTCAGGAAACAAAAATGAAAACATTTTTTTGTAATAGAATTTTTTTAGAGCAGTTTTTGACAACAAAACTTACAACAAAATTGAGGAAAAGGTACAGAGATTTCTTATATACTCATTACCAACATCTTTTTTCAGAATTGTACATTTTTTTACCAAGGATAAACCTACACTGACACATCATCCAAAGTCCATTGTGTAATTTAGGGTTTACTCTTGATGTTGTATATTCTATGGGTTTGGACAAAAGTATGGTGACATATATCTATTATAATATCATAAAGAATATTTTCTGCTCTAAAAATCCTCTGTGCTCAATCTGTTCCTCCCCTACCTACTACTACCCCTGATCTTTTTATTGTCTCCATAGTTTTGCCTTTTCTAGAATGTCATATAGTTGGAATTGTATACTATGTAGGCTTTTCAGATTGGCTTCTTCTTTTTATGGCTTGATAGCTTATACAGTTTAAGGAAAAAATTATATGGTATTAGTTCTCCACAATCTCTCAGTGGAAAGAAGCAGAGGAAATACTTACTAACTTATTCCATGAGGCTAGCATTACCTTAATACCCAAACTAGACAATGGCATTACAAGAAAAGAAAACTACTTTTTCTGTATCTATTGATATGACCATGTTCTTTATCTTTTTTAGACTATGTGATGGATTATGTTCAGTGATTTTTGAATATTGAACCAACCTTGCATACCTGGGTTAAGTCCAGTTGGTGATGGTATATGATTCTTCTTATACTTTTTTGGATTGGCTTTACTTATATTTTGTTGAGGGTTTTTGCATCTATGTTCATGAGAGATAATGGTTTGTAGTTTTCTTTTCCTGTAATGCCATTGTCTAGTTTTGGTATTGCCTCTGCTTTTTTCCTCTGAAAGAGATTGTGGAGAATTGGTGTAATTTCTTCCTGAAATGTTTGGTAGAATTCACCAGTGAACCAATCTGGACCTGGTGCTTTCTGTTTGGGAAGGTTATTAATTATTGATTCCATTTTTAATAGACACGGGCCTATTCAGATTATCTTTCTTCTTGTGTACATTTTGGCAGATTGTGACTTTGAAGGAATTTGTCTAGGTTATCAAATTGATGGGCATAGAGTTGTTTATAATATTCTTTTATTATCCTTTAAATTTCCATGGAATCTATAGTGCTGTCCTCGCTTTCATTTCTGCTATTAGGAACTTGTGCTCTCTTTCTTATCTAGCTTGGCTAGAATCTTAACTGATTTTATTGAATTTTTTCCCCCAAAGAACCTGTGTTTTGGTTTTGTTAATATTCTTTATTGATTTCCTGTTTTCAATTTCATTGATTTGTGTTTCAATTTTTATTTTTTTTTCTTCTGCTTGCTTTTGATTTAATTTGCACTTTTTTTAGTTTCCTCAGGTAAAAGCTAGATTATTGATTTTAGATCTTTCTTTCTAATATATACAGTCAATGCTATAAATTTCCTTCTAAGTACTCCTTCACTCTATCCCACAAATTTTGCTAAATTTTATTTTCATTTTCATTTATTTCAAAATATTTTAACATTTTTCTTGAGCGTTCTTCTTTGGTCCATGTATTATTTAGAAGTGTGTTTAATCTCTAAGCATTTTGAAATTCTTCAGCAGTCTTTCTGTTGATTTCTAGTTTATGTAATTCCATTTGTGGTCTGAGAGCAGACATTGTATGATTTCTGTTCTTCTAAATTTGTAGAGGTATGTTTTTTGACTCCAAATGTGGTCTGTCTTGGTGAATTTCCCATGTGATCTTGAGAAGAACGTGTAGTCTGTTGTTGGATGAAGTATAGATGTTAATTATCCAGTGGATTGATGGTGTTGTTGAGTTCAACTATGTTAATATTCTGCCTGTTGGATCTGTTTATTTCTCATAGAGAAGTGTTAAAGTTTCCAGATATAATAGAGGATTTATCTATGTTTCCTTCCAGTTCTGTCAGTTTTGGCCTCACATATTTTGATGTGCAGTTGTTAGGCACATGTACGTTAAGGAGTGTTGTGTCTTCTTAGAGTATTGACCCCTTTATTGTTACGTAATTCCTTCTTTATTCCTGATATCTTTTCTTGCTGTTAAGTCTGCTCTGTCTGAAATTAATATTGCCACTCCTCCTTTTTTTTTGATTAGTGTTAGCACAGTTTATTTTTCTTTACTATTTACTTTCACCATTTACTTTATGTGACCTTATATTTAAAGTGGGTTTGTTGTAGACAACATATTGTTGGGATTTGTTTTTTGATCCACTCTGACAATTTGTGTCTTTTAATTGGTGCATTCAGACTATTGATATTCAAATTGATGGCTGATACAGTTAATGTCAACATATTCATTACGATTTTTTATTCTTATTTGTTGTTCCTTTTTTTGTCTTCTACTCTTTCTGTCTTTTGTGTTTTTAACAGCATTTTATGTGATTCCATTTTCTGTTTTTCCTTAGCATATGCTACACTTTTTTTTTTTTTACTTTTGTAGTGACTGCCCTAGAGTTTGCAATATACATTTACAACTAATCGAAACCCAAATTAATCCACTTTCAAATAACGCTGTACCACGTCACAGGTAGTGCAAGTACCATATAACAAAGTAATCCTAATTCCTTCACCCATCCCTTGAATCATTGCTTATCATTCATCTCACTTATGTATCTTCATACATAAGCATATATGTGCACATAATGTATATAGATAAGTATACATAATCAAATAGATTGTTGCACTTGTTATTTTGAACAAAATATATTTGTTGTTGAAAATGTTATTTGTTAGATTAATTAAGAATAAGAAAAATAAAAGTTTTTATTTTACATTCACTTATACCCTTTCTTTATGTAGATCAGAGTTTCTGACCGATTACTTCCCTTCTCTCTAAAGAACTTCTTCTAAACATTTCTTGCAAGGCAGGTCTGTTGCCAACAAATTCCCTCAAAATTTGTCTGATAAAGTCTTTATTTCTCCACTTTGGAAGGATAACTTCTCAGGGTACTGAATTTTAGGTTGGAGGTGTTTTTCTCTAAATAACTTAAATATTTCACTCCATTCTCTTGTGCGTTTTCTGAGAAGTCGAATGTAATTCTTAATTTTGTTCCTCTGTAAGTAAGGTGTTTTGTTCCTTTGGCTTCTTTCATGACTTTTTCTTTATCTTTGCTTTTCTGTAATTTGAAAATAATATGCTTAGGTGTAGGGTTTTTTTTTTTTTTTGCATTTATCCTACTTGGTGTTCTCTGAGCTTCCTGGATCTTTGGTTTGGTGTCCGATGTTAATTTGGGGGAAATAGTCAGTTATTATTTCCAATATTCGGTTCCTTTCTCTCTTCTTTTTCTGATATTCCCATTGCATGTATGTTATTCCTTTTATATTCTGGATATAAAATATAGTCCTTGGATATTCTGTTGTGTTTTTCAGTCTTTTTTATTTTTAGTTTTCAAGGATTCTATTGATATATCCTCTTGCTGAAAGATTCTTTCCTCAGCTGTGCCCAGCTTATTAATAAGCTGCATTGTATCTCTTTTTAGTTCTTTCTTAGAATTAACATCTCCCTGTTTACATTGCCCATCTGTTCTTTTATGTTGTCTACTTTATCTGTTAGAGCCTTTATCATATTAATCACAGTTGTTTTAAATTCCCAGTCTGGTAGGTAATTCTTTTTTTTTTTTTTTTGTCATTAAAATGTGTTTATTGAGATGGTTCCTCACTCTCTCATCTTGGTGTTTTAGTGCTGCCTCATTTGGAAGGAGCATCCCTCTGCAAGCCTTGCTTTTCCTCCTGTAGGCTGATAGGAGGCAGTGGAACAGCCAACACACAAAACTACTGTTTTGTGCTTGACTAAAGATGGTAGTGATTTTATAGCATCCTGGGCATTTCACATCCATGAAGCAGGAATTGGGGCTCTGCATCAGGTGCTTCTTCTTGTGTTTCCTCTTCTCTTCTGGAGAGGGATGAAGGAGATCCTTAGTGAGAGGCATTTTTGTGTGGGGAGGTTGTAGTGCTGGAAAGGTGCTGGTAATTCTTACATTTCTGCCATGTCTGGTTCTGATGACTTTCTGTCTCTTCTAATTGTGTTATTTGCCTTTTGGTATGGCTTGTAATTTTTTTCTTGATAGCCAGACATGATGTACTATGTAAAAGGAATTGCTGTAAGTAGATGTTTAATAATGTTGTAGTGTGGTGTGGGGGGAGGGGAAGCAGTCTGTATTACTATAAGATCTCAGTATTTTTAAGGAGCCTTTGCCTCTGGACTGTGAACTGCACATGTGTTTCTCAGTTTTTTCTTCCCTTTAGATGGGACAGGATGACTAGAGGGGGTATGTCCCTTCTCCCAAGTGAATTAGGTTCTGATAATACCCCACCTGGTTAGGCTCTGGTTAATTAATATCTCCTGAGGGCAATCCTTGTTGACAAGAATACAGTACACTGGTATATTTCTAAATGGTTCCTTTCTGTGCCTGCTCCCTTTTACATATAAATTATGATTGAATTAAGGTTCATTTGTTCTTTATAAATAAACCTTTATTGATCACGTATAGCCTGGTTTTCAGACAGTTTGGTTTCAGTAGATTTAATAATCTTAAAAATTACTGAGGACTCCTTAAGAGCTTTTATTTATGAAGGTTTTATCTGTTAACATTTACCATATTGGAAATTAAAATTCAGAAAATTTGAAAATATTTGTTAGGTACCTATTATGTATTAACATAAATAACGTATATTTATGAAACGTAACTCTATTTTTCCAAAACAAAATAATTTTGTGAATGACTAGCATTGTTTTACATTTTTACAGATCTCTTTAACATTTGGCTTAAGAGATGACAGCTGGATTATGATATCTGATCCTCCGGTGAATCTATTGTTACATCTTTTGGTTGAAATATACTTGTATGAAGATGATCTAGCCTCCATAGATATGTAGTTAGAAAAGAGATAAACCAGCACTAGCCTTTTCAGATATTTGTAGATATTCTTTGGCCTACTTAGGTAAATATATGTTTAGTTCCTTTGAATCATTGTGAAAGTAAAGGTAATGTCTTATTTAGTGCAGGACCTGCATTTCTGGAAATTGTAGTATTTATTGAATTTGCCCTTTCCTTTCCCAAGGTGGAGTTAATAGTAATGGTCCCTGTGGAATACATTCTTGGCTTGGTATACTGGCAATTTGTTCTCTTTAAATTCTCCAAAGCCCTGGTGGCCATGATGTATTCCTTTACTATTCATGTAATTGTTTGTCAGTTCTCCCAGTTTGTAGTATTATTTCTGAAGCCTTTCATAAAGTTAGCTAGAGGACTTTTCTTCCAATTTCTAACTGAACTTAACCCTGTTTCCTCAACAATATCCTTGAAGGGACACCAAATCTCTACAAAACTTGCATCTTAATGTCCGACCCTATCACCTGCACATACTTTTTGGCTGTTCTGGGTCAAAACTATTCGTCAGTGGCAGAAAGAATGGGTACAGCAGAGTAGAATCCACATCATTCAGAATATGCTTCGCTCAGGACAATGAAGTTAGAGCTCTCCTTGGATTAGAGCATTTGGAGTATGGTGTGTTGGCACTCACTGGCCAAGAGTGTGCAGTATAATTTGTTGCGCTATTGCTTATTGGCTGAGAGCTTATGATAGTGTACATTTATTAAAGAGTTTCATTTGTTCTCTTCCTACCATTGTATTATAAGCCCTTATGCACAAAGTTGGTGTTATTCTCTTTGTATCCTTCATGTTGCGAAAGCTAATTGATTTTGGATATGTTGAGTTTGAGGTAACTTTATTTTTCAAAACAAAAAATATGCCCATGGGACACCAAAGAGGGATTGTGCAGTAGGCAGTGCTTAACAGTGACTCAAGAGATACTTTTGGGCCGGATAGATGTACTCACCAGGGGGCATTATTATAGGTCGTTGTGAAAGTTGAGAGTAAGAGTAAGATTGAAGGAGAAAATGTGGAATGTGAAGAGGACCGTGGTCAGGTCTCACTAGGTATCTGACTTTAAGCCAGATATTTGACTCCCTGTGCTCACTGTCTTCATCTGGATAGTAAGGAAAAGGCTATCTACATCACAAGATTTTTAATACATGTTATTTTCATTCTAGCTTTTTTACATTTCCAACCTCTTTTTAGAAAATATTTACAATGCTGTTCAAGAAAGGATTTAAATTTGGCTTAGGGGCTTACTGGGCAAGAAGGCAAAAAGAGAAATTGGATGGATTCCATGGTCCTTACTATTTGTAAGGAAGATACAAACCCACTGTGGGGTGGGGGGGGTCATGTTTTCTTGGCACAACTATACCAAATTATTAGCTCTTTTCCCCCCGTGTATAAATATTTGTATATATAGCTCTATTTTTCTGGCTCAAAGTGGGCTTAAACATATTCTTTGCTTGTTAGTTGTAAATTGCTATGCTAAATGGTAATAGCCGACAGAGATTGATTAATTATTAACTGTGAGTTCTAAGACAATGAACAAAAATGGTAAACATAATTTTTTTCTTAATTTTGAGAATGAAATTTCTTCCCACTCCCATCAGGTCTTTTGTCTCTTTATAATGTTTTTACATTTGTCCCAGGCCATCACTTCTATTTTTATGGATGGATTCTTTGCTTTAAATCCCAAAGCAGTATGTTTCAGTAGTTTATAAATCTCTTCCCTCGGGCTTTGGACCAGATTCATTCTGAATTCTCTTTTAGGTATGAAGTGATCCATACCAGTGTAACCTAAAGACAGGAATGAAGTGATTGTGAAATTTAATAGCAAATTGTCAAGGGTTAAGTTGAGAATGTCACATAAGTAAATATAATGCATTTTTATTTTAGTTGCTGAGAAATGATTATTGTGGTAATGAAGGTTAATTGGATTTCATGACTAATTGACTTGAAATTCACTTTATGTTCAAATAGGTAATTCCTTACTTTTTAAATCAAGATTGTATATTCCTTGTATCAAATGTTATTATTAAATTTAGAGTTTTGAAGTCATCAAAAATTTGTTTTCACTACAAATAGCTGAGGTTTAAGAAACCTCTTTAAGATGATGAAGATTCAAATTAGGACACAAACTGCTTGAATACTCCTCTTACTCATTTTAACTTCCATTTGAAAGCTGATAACATTGTTGTACAGTGAGGGGAGAGGAGAGAAAAATAATAACAAAATTGCCTAATACACTGTTCATCTTCTATAGGCCAGTAGAATCTAGCTGAAAACCTAACCATCATGTATAACAATATCTTTGGGAAAATGTATTCTGAGTTCCAAGTAGCCAGTTTGTAAACAAACTATTGGAACAGTCTATTTGTAATTTGACTACCTTTTCCAAAATGCAACATTTGTTATTTTTTGTGGGTTTTTAATGAATTCTTGAATTATTTCATTAATGCATGTCAGTAATACTGTATTAATTTAATTAACTAGTGATCATTTAGGTTATCTACCTCTAAAATTTTCTCATTCATTTAGGCCAAAGATTTTTTTAAAATGGTTTATTTAGTTAACTAAAATTCCTAAAGTTTTAATGTTCAAAGATATGGCTTTATAATCAGTATTCACTGGTACAGAGAAGATAGCATAGTTTGGGAGAGAAAATTTCCTTAGCAATATCCAGCTGCTACTCTAGAGAGTTCAGTACGCATGGATTTAAGAAATAATTTATAGGAGGAATAAAAATTTTAACAGAAGTTACCACTTGTTTTTTATCTTTCAAGACCATGGGTTTCTGTTTCGAGTTGTTTCTAAAAGCCAAGGAGCTAAAGAAGAATGGAAAGTGCTGATAAAACTAGGTTACCTCAAAGAAAGTCTTAATACAGAATTTGTGATTAATTATTTATGTTTTCCTAAGTCAATCTATTTTAATAATTATTGAAATTCTGCTGGAATATAATTGCTCTTGAAAAAGTAAAAGCAAACAGGTCTAATAAAAATCTTGACAAAGGAATATAAGTAGTTAAATATTCTTGATATAAGAAAATGAAATCTAAAAATAAGTTGTCCAGAGAGAGAAGAGGGTGGCACCATTCTGGTTTTTAAAAACAAAAGAAAACCGTAAAAATATCTTTGGGAATGGGTAATGACCAAGGATTTGGGCTTTTTCAGCAAATTTTTCTATGTTCTGCAGAATGTAAGATTTTTTTGAAAAAATTTGTAGTACTGTTGGAGGCAAAAGATTGCCCACACACTGCTGTTTTGGTTGCTCTGCTGCCAGATGAAGTGAACTAGCAATTATCAACCTTTCCTTCTTCTTCTTCTTCTTTTTTTATAGGACTAGTTTTTGTGGATATAATTTGTAAGTATATATTTTGTAAATATGTAGAAAAAGATCTAGCTGCATAAATACTAAACTTAACAGTAGTATGTTTCCTGTGGAAGTGAGGTTATAGAACAGAATGAAGTAGAACTTTCAGTTTTTTTCTCTTTAAACTTCTATATTTGAGTTTTAAAAAAAGAATTATTTGTTCTTTAAGCAAATTAAACTGGAAAGGGAAAAAGTATCGGGAAATAAATTATTTAAAAAAAAATCTTTTAATACTGTTGAAATCCTTATGATTCAAGGCAGATTTTTAAAAAGTGGAGATGTAGAACTGATTGTGGAAACAAATAATGTATTATGTCTCATATACAATATGACCTTTAGAAATATTAAAGTGTTGTATATTATAATACCTTGTTAACTGAATTATTGATGGAGACCACTCTCCAAGCCCTTGTAATTCCCTCTCTCTTGTAATTCCCATTTACTTAATGGCTTACTGAACTTTCAAAAAACTTTCTTCCAAGGTTGAAAGGGGAAAAAAAAGTCTTGGTTTTAGTGACTGTGGTCTGCAGGGCTTTCTTGCCCAGGTCTAAGTGTGGTGCTGGACTGAGAATGGAGGTGACCGTAGACCGCTCTTTTGTATGCCTCTTTGATTTCTCCCTATCTTGCTTCCTCTGAATCCTTCTATTCCCCAAATCAATTTGTTTTAATTTGGAAAACCAAATTGGTATCCCTTGGGACACCTATGTCTGAAAAGCTTCAAATGGAAATGAACATTTTCCAAAATGTTCATTTTGGAAATGTAAGAGTGTAAGTACTATCAGTGACTAATTTTCCATGCCCCCAAAAGCCCACCCAAACAAAAAAAACACCAAAAACAAAAGAAAGGCAAACTATACACAGACTTGTTGCACGTTTGAATGCTAGCTTAAACGTTACACTGTATTTTTCTCTGTACAGGTGTGAAAGTTGTGTGGATTTGCTGTTTGTGAGAGGAGCTGGCAACTGTCCTGAGTGCGGCACTCCTCTTAGAAGGAGCAACTTTAGGGTACAACTCTTTGAAGATCCTGCTGTTGACAAGGAGGTTGAAATTCGGAAAAAAGTGCTAAAGATGTAAGTATTATTGCTTGAATGATTCAGTCCACAAAGAGGACTTTAACGATTATCTCAATATTATTATTTGCTGATAGCAATATAGACAGTTTGGCAAGTGACTAAATAAGTACAAATTCATCTTTTATATTTATAAATATAATAAGATATTCATTTTATATTTATTCAGCCAACATTTATTAAGTTTTCAGTAATATTAATTATCTAACCTTTGTTAGAGAAGAGTGATCCTCTCCATCAATGGCTTCATAATTCATTTATTTCCTTTTCTTTTTTTTTAAATTTATTGGGGTGACAATTGTTAGTAAAATTACATAGATTTCAGGTGTACAATTCTGTATTACATCATCTATAAATCCCATTGTGTGTTCACCACCCAGAGTCAGTTCTTCCATCACCATATATTTGATCCCCCTTACCCTCATCTCCCACCCCCCAACCCCCTTATTTCCTTTTCTTTAATTAACAGATAGATATTGAGTACCTACTATGTGCAAACACTGAATTATACATATTAGGCACTAGGTACAACATGAATGAAACAGCTATGAACCTTGCCCTAAAGAATAGCACAGAGGATAGCACAGAAGTAGACAATTAAAAGAGTTAAGCAAAACAAATAGGTGATTATAAATTGAGAAAAATGCAGTGAAGATAGTGACTAAGTGTTGGTGTGGGTCAGTGATGTCAGGTAGGGCCTGAGGAGGTAACATTTAAGTTGAGATTTGAAGGTTATTAGAGAAAAGTCATGTGTCAGCTTTAGTTTATTTTGATACAATATCTCTATGTATGTGTATGTGTACATATATATTCCTTTTCATTTATAATTTAGTTTTGTACTCTTTGTTAATAGTTTTGGGTTTCATTTTATCTGTACTCTTGTTGTAAGCCACCTTATTGTGTTTTGAAGTTTAAAGAATTAATATATTTAATTTATTATTGTTTTATTTATTTATTTTTGGTGGTTACATTTCAATCTTGGTCAGCAGTGTTTCAGCAGTATCTTTGTAAGTACCTAACCAGTGTTACTTTTTCAGTGCCCCAAGCTGTTCTTTTATTATTTTGGATTACTTCGGGGAGATTGTCTCTCTTAGATGCTTATCTTTTATCATTAACTCCTGTGGTTTTCTAATTCTTTATAGGTGCATTACAACACTTATAGATTTTTCTGATCTAGTATTCCTTAGACTGCAACCATCAGGAATAATAGGAAGGTATTATTTGGATTAAGGGTCCTAATTTCTTTTTCGTTCTCTTAAGTCTTAGAAGGATTTTACATATTGTACCATTCTCTCCTGATTCTACTCCTTCTCGGTAGTCACTATACTAATTTAAGAACATTCTTTTTTTTCCTTCATTTAAAGATTTTCTTGGGGACGGGGAACAGGACTTTATTGGGGAACAGTGTGTATTTCCAGGACTTTATTGGGGAACAGTGTACTCTTCCCAGCACCCATCAGCTCAAATCAAGTCATCCTTTCAATCTTAGTTGTGGAGCATGTAGCTCAGCTCCAAGTCCAGCCGCCGTTGTTCAACCCTAGTTGCAGGGGTACAGCTCACCATCCCCTGGTGGAGTTGAACCGGCAACCTTGTGGCTGGGAGCACAAGCTCCAACCAACTGAGCCATCTGGCCACCCGGGAGCTCAGTGGCAGCTCGTTGTCTTCATTCTAGTTGTGGATGGCGCAGCCCGCTGGCTGATGTGAGAATCGAACTGGCAACCCCACTGCCCAGAGCTCATGCTCCAACCAACTGAGAACAACATTCTTAGCATAATTACAAACCTGGTTTCAAGAAAACAGTGTTTTCCATAGTAAGCAATCCTTTTCTATGTATCGTGTATGAATTAAGTAAGAACAAACTAGTTAGATCTACTGAAAGAAAGTGATATGTTATTTTTTTTCTTCTCTCGAAGATACAATAAAAGAGAAGAAGACTTTCCTAGTCTAAGAGAATATAATGATTTCCTGGAAGAAGTGGAAGAAATTGGTATGTTTTTAATGTTTGTACTTTTGGTGTGCTAGCTTCTGTGTCTTTATCTCTTAGATGCCTAGGAGAACATTTCAAAACTCTCAAACAAGTTTTGTTGTGATAGCTGATGTTTACCTAATTACTTTTTGTTGCGCTTAATCATATTTGTTAAACTGAAGGCATACTTAAGTAAGACTTAAGTAATAAAATTTTGTCTTGGGAAAAATATGATGAATAGAGGTACTGCCACTTTACAGCTGGGGAGGAAGGCTGTATCAATGTATATCATTTGTATGTCGATGATATAGTAACCAAAAGGACAGAATATTCAGATTTTCCAAAAATAGGATTTCTATTAACTATATCCATTGTGACTAAAGGCATATGTTGTTTATCATCATTTATGCTTCTGTGTATACAGTCGTTTTAAAATACTTTGATGAAATATTCTGTTACTTAGTGTTATTCTAGAATCAGAGATTAATCTTAGTGCCTTTCTATTATGATTAGTTAAAAGGATGTTTTCATCAAAAGAAAGTATTGTTTCTATTTTCTTAAATAAGATTTCAGAGATGTTAAAAAGTCAAGAAGTTGTTATATATCAATTAAAAAATTAATGTTTTTTAAAGTTGCCATAATTATTGAGTAAACCTGTATTACTCAATAATTAACTCAATGCAGGTATAGAACTGATACAAAAAAATCATGGACTGAAAATTAGGATGAGCCTAAGAATTAATTTCGATTAATAATGATAACTTAGATATACTCATATTATTTCTTATTTAAAATATGATTATAATAAAATTGATTATTCTTGAGAAGGCATATATATATATATATATATGTGTGTGTGTGTATATATGTGTGTATATATATATATATATATATATATACATATATATATATGGTAAATCTTTAGAAAATTCAAATTCCTGAGGAATGGAGTATTCTAATTCCTTTTAGTATTTTTTTATTAACTGAGAAAAACCCAGAAAATTGTTTTATTTCAACTGTTGTTGAAACTTTTCTAAAATATCTAAAATATGTCCCAGCAAATAGCATGTGCAGAATATAATTTAAGCTTTTTCTGAGATCTTTTAGTGCTTTGGAGCCATTGGTTTTTCATTATAATTGTTTATTGCATTTTGTATGTAATCTTAGCAACTATGAATGGCTATGGATTTTAGCTGAAAAGATGGTGGAATTGGGAGTGTCAAGGCAAAGTAGAAAAAGTTAGGATATAGACTGAGAAGATAAACCAAAAGGAAATCTGCAAGAACTGGACAAGTATGCCAATATATAGAAATCTGGCTATATATAAATACTAAGTATAAGACAAACAGTCTGGTCAGGCAATAAAGAGACAGGAGACAGATGTCATGAGCAAGTTGAATACATGGTCATAAGTCCAAGCAGGCAGGCAGGATGACTAGAACAAACTAATGGATAAAGAAGGTAGGGAAAAAGGTATCTTGATTTTGGACCAAAGTTCTGGTTGAACCATAACTTTTAAAAAATATATATCTTTTGCTATGAGATAAATTACTTTGAAGATATGAACAACCTGGGACCGGTAGGTAAAACGAGGTTCATGTCCAGAAGTGGGAGCTAGGATTGACAGCAAATTTAGATATAAGGGCTATACAATATGTAATCTTTTCTTTACCAGATAGGGAAACTGTGGCTCAGAGCATTTAATTTGAAAGTGATGCTACTATTATACATATTTAGGAAGGCCTATCTTCGTTTGCAGTATATTGAAGCTCTCTTAATCAACCTCCACTTAATTGACTCATTGCAATAACTGACATTTCCCAGTTTTTCCATAAAATGTACTGACTGATGCCCAAAGCATAATGAATGCGTGATAAATCCTGTCATTAGAGGATGTCCTCAAGTAGACCTCTATACTTTTCTTACCAATTCAGTTATACACCAAAAGTTGGTTGCATTGTTAACCAAACCTTATTATGCCAGTGGTACTTGTTACTATAATTATGTAATTTAATTAAGTAGTTTATAAGGTTGGAAAAAATTGTAAAACTCCAGAAGGATTCTGCTTTTCATGTTCTTGGTCCACTTTAAAAAGAAACTGAACAATATAGAAGACAGGTATAGTTTATACAAGAAACTCCAATCAAAGACTAGACTATGACTCTATGTAATTTACAAAATGACTATACTTGACTATATCTGTTTTAGGTTTAAGTTTTTAAGGAGTATATATGTGTTTCCTTCCTTTAACAGATTTTTCTAAACAATCAATTACTAATCCTTATTATGTTGGGTAGAGAGCAATTCTATTAATATTTGAAGATATTGATGAAGTTTGGGACCTAGTCTCATGGACTTAGAGTTTATTTTCTGAACTTCAGCTCAATTCAGCAAATAGTAATTGTTCTATGTGAACTGCTTTACTTGCTGGGAATATATGATCTTTGCCTTCAATAAGTTCAGAGTCTAAAGGGGGAGATCATTATGCAAACTAATAACTATAATGTGAAAATAGTATAGGCACTTATTTATAAAGTGTTGGGGGAATACAGATACCAAAACAATTCAGTATTGGGAAATAGAGGTATAATGTGGTCAAGTTCAGAGAAGGGGTCACCTTTGAGTGTGATCATAAAAGATGAGTAGGAATTTACCAGGTAGAAAATGGAAGAACATTTGTAGCAAAAATCAAAATCACAGAGATGCAAGGGTGTTGAGCGTATTGGAGAATGAGTGCATAATCTGTTAGAGGTAAATAGTTCTGGGAATGACTGGAAATGAGTCCTGAAAAACAGACTGGACCTCAGTTAATGAGGGTTTTGTAAGCTAGGCTGTGAGAGTAAGAATTTATTCTGTGACCAGTAGTGAGCCAGTGGGACGGTGTGATAGTGATGTGGAATATTGACAAGAGATACCTTGTCAATAGCTATCATTTTTAAGGGGCTATTGCAGCAGTTTGGATGAGAAACAATGAGAACTTGGAGTAGGTTAGCAGGGATCCCAGATAAAGGAGATGCTTTAGAGATAGAATATTCCAGTGACTAATTTGATGTCGGAAAGAGCAGGCAAGAATGAATTAAAATAATCTGATCTTGGTATTCATCAGGAAAATGAAAGCTGGAGAGCAGGCAGTATTTTTTTGTTTTGTTGGGTGGAAAGTGTAGAAATAAGGGAAAGACTAGTTTTAGCCATTTTAAGTTTTGTTAGGGTGTCGCTGGCTCCACCGCTTAGTTGTGTGTCATTGTTCTGATTATTGTGGTATAAATAAAACTTCCTTTAGAAATCTTGTTTCAATAGCTATTTACTTTTTGTATTTTATTCATGCTTTTAAAGATGATTAGTTAGATATTATATCTGTATTGGCTATCTCTGTGTTAATCAAAAGTATAAGATGTCAATTTCATGGGCACCTGCTAAATGCTAGACTGAACTATACTCATATTATCTCACATAACAATTTGCACAACTCCAAGAGACAGGCATTTTATCCCTATATTACATATAAAACAAAAAAGAGGCAGAGAGAACTTAGGTATTGTGCCAAAGATCACATAAATAATGGTGCCAAATTATGAACATAGGTTGTTTTGTTTGTTTGTTTGTTTGTTTGTTTGTTTTCCTGACTCAAAGAGCCCATGAAAGTGCTTGGTAATGTCCAAGAGTAGTTAGCAGTCTGAGTCTAGAACATGGGGTGTTGATTGGTGGAATAGTGGGACATGAGAGGAAAGAAAAAGGAGGTTGTGGGCATGTTTTGAAGCATCTTACAGGGAGAATGGTGCCCTTGATGGTGCTTAGGCCTAGATTGAGAGGAAGAGAGTTGTTAGGGTGGCTAAGGAATTACGTTGGAGGATTTATAAATTGGGGATTGGTCTGTTATATAAATTCCATTATGAATCCTTTGAACATCACAAATATAAAAAATTTAAAAATATTAGAATTTTGAATAATGGCATAAAAATTACAATGTAGGGGGCACACATGAAGATGAACTTTCTTACAGCATTAACAATAGGCTCTTTTCTGTGGTTATGACAATCTAAACATAAAAAGTCTTGTTCTTTTGGCCCCAGGGATTATCTCAAAGGTTTGTTCTTAGTTTCATAATAGACAGATTATTCTTTTGGTTCAGGATATGCTTATTTTAAAAGGGTGAGAAAGACCTAAGGCTTTAATTATAAATTCTGGAGGTCAAAAAGTCTTCGAAATTGTACTTAAGTAACATTAAATCTTTCAGAAAATACAATAGGTTTTTTTGTTGGTTTTTAATACTTCACTAAAGGCAAGTCAACATCTGAGCTACACAAGTAACTAGATAAAGGGCCAAATGATTGTATAGAAAATTATCTTCTATTCCTTTTTCTTCAAGGTTATTATACTAAGCTGATTGATTGTGGTGTGAATGAGACTTGCTTCATATGAAAAGTTTTTAAAATAGTAATCCATTGTGTTTTTTTTCTTTTTTTTAAAGGGAGAGCTTTGTATTATTTATGATTTGGATTCACATCTGTCATATTGCTATTACCTTTTTAATTTAAAAAAATTAAAAAATGAATTAAACAAATTTGTTCTTATAGTTTTATTGGAATTCATCAAAGTTTTTAATAAGCATAAAAGAAATAAATTATATATAAACATAATTTCACTTACTGTTTAACTTTACGTATTTTTGGGTTTTATTTAATGGAAGGTTTAAATCAGTAGTACACTGTCTAGCTTGATGATAAACTGATTTTTTTTTTTCCTTGAACTGCTCTAAACATTCCAGTAGAATTCAACATAGGATGTCAATTTGATTACCTGTGTGTCTCAGTAGATTCATACCATAAGAAACCAAGATTATTTGTTCCTGTAGTTTTGCATCTGCTTATTTTGGCATCTGTATCATTCAATTCTCTAATTATAAAGATCATTTTAATTAAACCTATAATTATAAAGGTAATTATAAATGTTAGTATTGGTTTATTTTTTTACTCTCGTGATAATTCAAATATTTTTTTGAGTTCTTACCAGATGAGAAATTCCCTTTTTAAAAATAAACTTTATTTTTTAGAGCAGTTTTAGATCCACAGCAAAATTAAGTGGAAAGTACAGAGATTTCCCATATACCTACTACCTCACACATGCACAGACTCCCCAACTATAAACATTCCCCCACCAGAGTGGTACATTTGCTATAATTGATGAACCTACATTGACATACTCGTATCATTATTGCCTGAAGTCCATGGTTTACATTAGGGTTTACTCTTGGTGTTGTGCGTTGTATGGGCTTGGACGAATGTATTACAGCATGTATCTACCACGATGGTATGGTCCACAACAGTTTCACAGTCCTAAAAATCCTCTGTGTTTTCTGCCTATTGTCCCTCCTCTCTTTTTCCCCCAGCCTCTGGTGACCACCTATTTTTTTTACTGTCTCCATAGTTTTGCTTTCTCCAGAGTGTCATGTAATTGGAATCATATAGTATGTAGCCTTCTCAAATTGGCTTTTTTTCACTTAGTGATATGCATTTAACTTTCCTCCATGTCTTTTCATGGGTTGATAGCTCATGTCTTTTTAGTACTGAATAATACTCTGTTGTCTGGATGGACCACAGTTTATTCATCCATTCACCTACTGAAGGACATCTTTGTTGCTTCCATGTTCTGGCAATTGTGAATAAAGCTGCTGTAAACATTCATGTGTCGGTTTTTGTGTGGACATAATTTTCAACTTCATTGGATAAATATCAAAGAGTGCAATTACTGGGTTGTATGGTAAGAGTATGTATAGTTTTGTAAGAAACCATCAAGTTGTCTTTGCAGAGTGGCTGTGCCAGTTTGCATTCTCACTGTAATAAATGAGAGTTCCTGTTGCTTCACATTTTTGCCAGCATTTAGTGTTGTCAGTATTTTGGATTTTGGCCATATTGGATTTTGGTGTGTTTTGGAAATTTTTCATTTAAGTAGTGGGCGTGATAATGATGAATCAGACCTAGAATCTGCCCTCAAGGAACACTCTAGTCAATCAAATAGATATGTACATTGAAAATAATTATACAGGGTAGAAAGTGGATACGTGCTACCACAATGATATTAGGTAATGTATTGTGGGCATTTGGGGATGGAGAGATTGTACCTGCAAAGTGAATTACAAGGAAGATCTGCATATTAAATTGGATATAGAAGGGTGGGCCAGATACAGATATCCAAAATTGTCCTGGTTTGGGGTTGGTGCTAAGATGGGCCCTCTGGGAGCAGTGTGATGGTAGGTATGGAGGTGGGAAGGTGTGGGGTCTGTACTCGTGCAGAGGAATAGCTGAACTGGCCGAGCAGTGGTTTTTAGGCACAGAAGCAATACAACTAGTATTGTAGAGAAAAGCCTAGGCTTTGGAATCAGATAGTCTAGGTTAAAATCCTGGTTCCAACATCTACTAGCTGTATACCTTGGATATAATTATTTAATATCTTTAAACCTTATCTGTAAAGTGTGAATAATAGTAGTACCTACGATTTCTTAAGGTTATTAGGAGGATTCAGTGATGTAATTAGGTCAAATGATGGCCCCAGTGCCTGTCATAGGCCTGTCATAGTGCATGTGGCATTTCACAGAGGTTTGATTCACACACACACACACACACACGAGTGTAATCCTCAAGCAAAATTTTGAGGAGATTACTTCAAGCCAACAAGTGAGGGCAAGCCACTCTGATTGGAATGGCTTGGTCTCTCTTTCCCTTGCTTAAAGAGGCTCTGAGGAATCTGCAGCACTCACAAAGCAGAGAGGGAAAAATAATAGAGAGGTAAGATTGGATTCTTTTTTTTTCAAGGCATTGTGGATGCAGAAGCAATGAGTGAACTTAGTGACTCATGACTGAATGACATAATCAGAACTTTGTTTTAGAAGGGTTAATTTGTGTCTGATTCCATTGAAAGGATAGTTTATTCCTTTAATAATTATTTATTCAATAACTAGCATAGCACTAAATATTTAATGAATGAAACAAGGATACTTTTAGTTTTTCCCTTTTATCTCTTGATCATATAGTTTCTTGTATTATTACTTTAATGTCACGTGTGTAGGGCTGATCTCCCTAGTAAGTGTTAGTCTTTGAAAACAGGAAGTTCTCTTGTATGCTCACAGCACCATAGTATTGGGAACCTAATAGATAATCATTAAATTCTTTTCTCCTTTCCTTTTCTCTTTCCCTTATGTCTAGATGATATAGAGATTGTATAAAATACGATTTTTGAATGCAAGATGAAGTGCAGAGTAATGAATGTTGTGTATGTGTACAAATCATATAAAGTAGAAATATTTTTATATGAGCTCTAAACAATGTTTTCAACATTTATAAGAGAAGTAAGTTATTTCTCGTTAGGGGAAACGGAGAACTTCATGGAAAAGTATTTGGGTAGACACTTAAAGTCTGGGTGTATTTTCAGTAGTAAGAAAAGGGGATCAGGCATTTTGGGTAGAATGGTGTGATCAAAGGAATTGTTGCAGGAAGTGTGGGGGACATTTGAAAAATACAGAGCTGTCTAGTTTCATGAGAGGTCTTTATTAAGTAAGGGGAGATAAAAGTGGTTATAACCAGTAGTTAGAGCCAGAAGGTTTCTGAATTCTAAAAGTGTTTAATTTTTTTTTTTCCTAGTAAAAGCAGGGAAGGCAGAAGGGATGAGAGAGGACTATAGAATGGTGGAGGTGGAAGGTGATACGAGGTATGCTTCAGAAATATTATTCTGGCAGCATTGTGTATTATGGATGGGATTAGGGTATAGGGTACGATGCAGAGATTCTGGAGATACGAAGTTCAGTCAAAGATTATTATACATTATTCAGGGAAAAATAAGATCCAGGCTTGGTGTATTGGCAAGGTGCTTGGAGATGAAGGGCAGTTTTAAAGAGATTTTGGTGGTAAAATCTGCAGGATTTGGTAACTGGTGCTTGTAGAATGCAAAGGAGAGTAGGTCAGCTGAAGGAAGTGTTAAGTCTTGATGTTTTAATATGATAGTCCCATCACTAACAGTAAAGAAGTTACAAGGAGGAGCAAATTTGGAGATGTTTATGTGTTTGGTTTTCTATAAATGCACTGAGATAGTGTTAGCTTTTTCTAGCATTTATTTCGCTGAAACTGGGAAGTGATGAGATTGCCCAAGGAACATAGAGGGAGGAAAGAGGGCAAAAGCCGGAATCCTTCAGATTAGTGTACCAAGAAGAGCCAGAGATGGACACAAGAATGAGTATTGGAATACTAGGAGGAAGATCAGGAGACTGTATTAACAAATTAGTCAAGCAAAGGAAGTGCCTGAGGAAAAAGTGATCGGCATTTATTATGTGCACATAGATGTTGAGGGTGGTGGAGGTTGTGAACAATTATTGGATTTGGATAGCCTGTTAAGTATAAGGAGTAAGTTGTGAGCGGTTGGCAGACATAGTGGAATCAGACCATATTAACTAATGGATCACAATTGCCTTTCTGAGTGACAGGGCTAGTTTGGAGTTTTCTTCTCTGACTGTTTTGTGTTGGAGCCAGAATGTGGTTTATGGAGAATGCCCTACATTGCGTCCTAGACAGATCTACTGGTTTAGCACTATTACTACTTTCTTTTCTACTTTTCGATAAAAAAGTGAAGAGATAGCTGGAGGTCTATTGTTTCTCATTTTCTCTCATTTCTTGCAGAGTTTTAGAATTGCATACAATAGAATCAAGGATTGCTTTTATTTTTCTACTTACCTAAATGAGCCTGGATTTTCAACAATGATTATAATAAATTGATGTTTTGAAATATGTTGGCCTTTTGAGGAGATAAAAATGGATTTATGGGTGAGATTGGTCTTTTGAGTATGTTTGATGACCTTACTCAAAAAACAGGTAGCCCCATATTGGGCCTCCAATGTTACTTTTCAAATCATACAGGACTCTAACATCCCAAACTCTAAGAACTTTTTAAAATGGTTGTTAGTAGTTAAAGGAAGGAGTAAGATGGGGAAGGAATCTGTAGGAACACTGAGTAGAGCAGTTATTTAGGGTAGATCAAACCTGTTTATAGGACAAGCAGCTGGACGCAATGGTAAGTAATTGGAGAAGGGGTACAAGGCCTAATGATGGATGGCGAAGGATTACAGAGGAAGCCGAGGGTAGTGTGAATTGAATTATGAAACAGGAGAGTCTTAATGATATGGATCCTTCTTTAGACAGGCTCATGGGGATGGTGGTACTTTATATATACCAAAAGAGGTTTTTGTTTTTGGTTCAGAGTATTACCTAAAGATTTACCTTTTGATTTATCTATGTAAACTTAGAAGGAAGTAAGGCATTTATAATTCAAATTATTTTGAGTCGGAATTATAAAAGGACAGGTCCAACTTACTAAAAACTCATCACCTATCATAACATTTCTCAGCAGCTTCTCTAATGGAATTATTTCAGTCTTAAGTTTTGGTGCCAGTTTATCCTTCATCTTTCCTGTTAAGTTTCACCTCTTACCTGTTTCATACTTTCCCAGATCTGTTTCAATTTTTTTCCATAGTATATGGGAAATAATTCATGCTTGTGAGTAGCTATGTTGGAGACCATCAGAGTGTAAATAAAACCAGTTTTTTTAAAACAAACTATATAAGTAATGATATTTTTTATTCTTTGGATAATTTTTGTTTGTTTCTGGAGCACAGAATCTTTTGAATATTGATTCTGATTAGTGTAGCAGATTCCAGACTTACTCTTTTCATTTAAAAGATTTAAGCATTCTTTTATATGCTTTTAAAGAGTAGGTACTATAAAAATAAAATCTAATGTGATTATGGCAAGCACATATTTTGTGATAGTCTGACAGTCATTCCTTTATATTGGGCTCAGAAAACATGATTGCTAAAGTAGAGCTAGTCTCTAAAATAGGTAGTGGGTAACAGGACACAAACAGAGCTGTAAGGAATGACAACCTGATGAATTAAGAAGTCACTGTGATGAATATTTGGTTTTTATTGTTTACTAAAGATTTATATTAAAACTATATTTCCTGTCATTGTTTCCTTTCTGATGCAGTTTTCAACTTGACCAACAATGTGGATTTGGACAACACCAAAAAGAAAATGGAGATATACCAAAAGGAAAACAAAGATGTCATTCAGAAAAATAAGCTAAAGCTGGTTGGTTGCTAAGTATTTTCTTCTTTTGTGTTAGAAATGACTGCTTCTACATCCTTTAAAAAGCCTCTAAAAGTAGTTGCATTAACGAAGGATTTAGCTGACGTTTAGGCCAGAAATACTAATATACAAATATATGTGTATACATGGAGGAGGTACACATTACTATAGCAAAAACAACTTTGGTGGAACTATTAAAATGTATTCTATAACGGGGAAAGGATTGTACGCATGCAGAGATTTAATTGTCTTAACTTACACAGTTTAACTATTATTTCTTTAGTATAATTTGGCTCTCTAGTTTTGGGGGTAATCAGAGGTAATTATTATTGTTTTTCTTTTTATATTATTAGTTTCAGGTGTACAAAACATCATAATGATTAGATATTTACGCACCTAACAAAGTGATAACCCCAAGTCTACTACCCATCTGAAACCATAGATTGCTATTACAGTATTATTGACTATATTCCCTATGCTGTACTTTATATCCCGTGACTATAAGTATATATATTTTAAAATTATAATTGACATTCAATATTATTTTATATTAGTTTCAGGTGTACAGTGCAGTGGTTAGGCATTTATATAATTTACGAAGTGATCCCCCTGATTAGTCCAGTACTCATCTGACACCCTACATAGTCTTTACAGTATTATTGACTATATTCCCCATACTGTATTTCACATCCCTTTGACTATATTGTAACTACCAATTTGTACTTCCTAATCCCTTCACGTTTCTCACCCATTCCCCCCAACCCTCCTCCCACCTAGCAACCAACCATCAGTTCTCTGTATCTATGAGTCTATTTCTGTTTTGTTTGTTCATTTATTCTGTTCTTTAGATTCCACATATAAGTGAGATCATATGTTCAGAGGTAATTATTTTTGAGGTACTTTATCAGGAATTTGTAATCATTGGTAAAAATGATAGTTATATTTGGATCACATAGCTTGTATTTTCATCTTGTGCTTTGAGGGCCTTCCTTCTTGTAGTCTGAGAGTGCTTTATGTAGGCCAGGGGTGTCCAAACTGCGGCCCACGGGCCAACTGCGGCCCATGATCCATTGTTAATTGGCCCGCAACAAATTCCAAAAATATATTTAGTTTACTTAAATAAACCAGGTGAGGCAATACGTACTTCACCTGGAGTGAGTGGCCCGGCTGTTTGTGTATTTTACCACATATGGCCCTTGGTGAAAAACGTTGAAAAACGTTTGGACACCCCTGATTTAGGCACTTTCCTGCCATAAAGCTCTCAAGGAATTCACACTATATTCTCATTCCATTCATACCCAGCTTGGCTTCTTTAAAAAGGTGTCTCATTTCTGAGAGCATCAGTGTGCTGTAAAAATTACTGTCTTTGCCCAATAGCCTTTTCTGGGTACATCAGAAAAACATACAAAGTAGGTATACCTAGGTAACTTGTTGTATTACCCCTAGTTAACTCAATAGTGGAAGGTTGTTCCTTTCAAGTGAGTGCTTTTTTTCATTAATAGTTTTAAGCTAAGAAATAATACTGAGAGTTTCAGTGAAAGAACAATCTAATTTTAAGCTGGTTATATTGTTTTAGAGTAGTAATTTCTAATTATCTGAAAACTTTATGATGATGGGTTATTGAATAAAACAAATACTTTATTTCATTTATGTTACAATGAGATTATTTGAACTGCTTCTATTCTTCATATTAAAATGTTGAAGTCTCACTGTTTCAGAAACATGAGTGTTGTATCAAAGAAGAAAAGAAAAAAAGCAATCTCTTGCATGAGTAGGCCCATAAAGTGACCCATTTTTGACATAGAGAAACTATTACTGAGTTGTCTGCTGAGGAGATCTTGTTTCATAGAGCTGGCACCTAACGTTAATCAGTGTGAGCATGGAGAAACTGACTAAAGGTGATCTAATCTTGAAATAGAGTCTTAGTGAAGATTAGCTTAATTTTTATTTTTAGTTTTCTGGATTCTCATCAGCAGGAGAGATTGCTGCATTAGAATGTCTATCAATTTAGCACACAAAATATCAGTTCAATAAACACTTGTTGAACATCTGCAAAGGATAAGTTGTACAAAGATGAATAAGAACCCTGGTTCTCCAGAGAGCACGTAATTTCAGTACAATGTCACCAACGTATGAAAAGTGCTGTGTGCTTGTTATTAGGGGAGTATAGAGGAGGGATACATAGTCCATTCTGCGAAGATTGGAAAGGCATTCTGGGCAAGCTAATGCCTGGATGGAGCCTTGAAGGACAAGTGGAAGTTACCAACATGAAGGTAGGACAGGGGTGTGGGTAGGGAGGCTGCTACAAGGACAGTCCAGGCAGAAAGAAATCATGAGCAAAGGCAAGAAAGCATGGCTAACTCACGGTGAGTTCTGAGAGTTGTAAATGGTTCTATATTGCCAAAGTTTAGTAGAGAGAGCTGAAGTTGGAGAAGTAGAAAGGGCCTAGGTCACGTAAGACCTTTTATATTGTGAAAAGTAATTTGGGTTTATATAGACCAGTTGTTTTTATGTGTTAACAGTTGAACTCTTTTTTTTTTTTTTTTAATGAAAACTTGTTCAGAATACTTTGGTTGAAGCGATAATGGGACAAGAGATGGGCTGGATTCTTATCTCAATCTCTGCTGTAGTGTTCCTTAAGGCATTTTATTAGGGAATTCCCAGGATTCTTTAGAGTAATGTTATAAGAACCTGGCTGTTGATGATTGCCATTGAAGGGTTTCCAGCAAGGTGATAATAAGGTATTGTCTTTGTTAGAATAGATTTAGTGGTTTCGCGGAGATTGAATTTGAGAGGATCAAGCATGTAGTTCAGGGTCCAATGGGAGGTTATCGCAGTCATGTAGGTGAGTTCAGAGGTGACTTAAACAGAAATGGGGAGGTAGGGATAAATTAGAGAAATTTTTTGAGTTTAAAATAGCAAGTTTTACTTACGGCTATGAAGTGGGATGTGAATGCAAGGCAAGTTGATTGGGTAAGGTAGCGCTATTAGGAAGAACACAGAGACCTTTAGTCTTTCAGCCTGCTTCCCTTGTCTCAGTCCAATACCTTCTTTATTATCCCCCCACCCCCATGTTTGATTTTTAATGATGGTTATTTCCCCAGTAATTCAACCAGCTGGCCAACCAGTAATTATTGAGGCCTACTATGTACAAAATACTTATGTATTCTATTTCAGTGATGAGAAAATTGAGGCAACCAGTTAGTTCCTCATTGCTAAACCCGCCAGACTCTTTATTGGTCTGAATTTGGCCTGTACGCAGTGTTTGTTGCAGGCTTCTCCCTTGATGTTGAAACTCTTCCTTAACTTTTGTGGGGCCACGCTACTGCTACTCGAGTACCTCATCCTGCTCTTCTCACCTTCCTCTTTCATCCTCCTAATAGGCCTATCTTTCCTTCTTGTCTCTTAAACACAGGTTCCTCTCAGTGCTTCTGTTTATGTGTTAGACTCCTTTATGCTAATTACTCTCAAATGTTTCTGCAGTTTGTTAGTTTTCTCCTGAGCTCCTAGAATTATATTATGTAATATATCCTTATATCTGTTGTGGTCAACAGACATTTCTTTCTGGATGTATTATAGGCACTTGTAATACAGCATTCCAGAACTGAACATTTTAATATTCACTGTCACACCTATTTCTACGTTTTTTATCTATTTGTTCAAGCCATATCTGCTCAGTCTTCATGTACTTTTGGTCATCTTTTCGTATCATTTTTCAAACCTGGTTCCTCCTCTAATTCTATTACAATTGCCTTACTTAGGGCCCTCATCATTTCTTATTTGGGTTATTGAAATATTTTTCTAACTAGCCTTCCTGTCTTCAGTCTTGAACCCCCTTGATCTGTATACTACTTCACCACTTCTGGTCATCTTTCTAAACCCAACCCTCAGATTTCCTGAAATCTTCCCAGTTTCCTTGTATGGTACAAATTCCCTCAGTACAATATGGTAGACCTTCCATGATCTGCCCTCTGCTTGCCTGTCCAGCTTTCTCTAGAGCTTTCCCCACCCCTGCACTTCATGACTTGGTCATACCAAGCATTCCAGCTTGATTCATGTCTTTGCAGCTCCCCCGCCCATGGCCATTCCACTCTCCAATGGGGCTAAATACCTACTGTTGAAGTCTTAGCTCAATCTCCTCTGTGTATTAGTTTCCTAGAGCTGCTGTAAGAAATTACCAGAGTTATCGCAACAGGAATTTATTCTCTCACGGTTCTGGAGGCTAGAAGTGTGGAATCAAGGTGCCATCAGGGCCATGTTCTTCTCTCTAAAAGCTCTGGGGAAAATTCATTCCTTGCCTTTCTAGCTTTTGCTGGTTGCCGGCAACCTTTAGCACCACTCTGCACTCTGTCTCTGTCTTCACATGGCCTCCTCCCCTGTGTGTCTGTGTCCATATTTCTGGTATGACGTTAACTTGTTTACATCTGCAGAGACCCTTTGGCCAAAGAAGATCACTTTTGCAGGTACCGGAGCTTAAGACTTTAACATATATTTTGGGGAGACACATTCAACCCACAACATTCTGTATGAAATCTTTTCTGACTCTGCTCTGCTTGTCGTCCATCATCGCAAGTGGGGAGTCCTCCACTCTATCAATTCTGTTCCCGCTCTACCCTGTGTGCACCTCTCTAAAAACTTGTCGTACTGAATTGCTTATGTGTTACTGCTTTGTCATCTTTTTCTGTTTATGGGCCTCCAATCAAATAGTTCACTTTTCCAGCCCTCATATTACAGCCTCTAACTTTTTACATTTATTCCTACTTATCCTTCTAGATAAAATTTGAAGTCTCTTCTCCACTGGGGGCCTGAGTTAGAGTAACAGCTTCAGTACTAGAGGAGGAAAAGTTTGTAAAATTATAGGGAGAGATGCTAATACAACTTAGTGACTGATATTTAATTTAAGGGGAGTGGCGGGTGGGGGAGAGGGAGTAAATGAAGATGAATGTGAGGTTTCAGCTTGCGATGACTGAGATATAGGTGTGCAGTTAGTAGAAATAAGGAGTATAGGAGGATGGTCAGCTTTGAGAGACCAGATGCTAAACTTAATTTTGGATATACAGAGTTTAAATGATAAGTGAAATATCTTTTTGCATGAGAACTTTCGTTTTTTGGGGGGAGTTTATCTAATATGTGAAATTAAAAAAATTCCAATAGTGTGTTTTAAATATTATTTTATATAAAAACATACTTTTCTCTGAGGTCTCTGTTAATTCATATATTATGTGAGTGATATATGAATTATATTATATATCTGTCTCCCCCCATTCTATGTTTGACTTCAGTTACCAAAAATTCTCAGCGTTCTACTGAATTAAAAATAAAAATACTACAATATTTTTAAGAGTAAGAGTCATGGTTTTAAAATAAAGCCATTCAGATTTTACTGTATTTTTTATTCATAAGATCAAAGACTAGGTATGATACTGCTTTTAAGTATGAGTTAGAGTTGGAATAAATTTCAGAGCCTGGAAGTGTTTAATATTTCTGAGGAACTTCATAAAAGGGGAATGAGTAGATCTGTAATTAATTGTATGCGCATATTAGCTTTGAATTTTGAATTTTTCCAGTTCACAAAGAGGACTCTTGAAATTTATATGCTTGTGTTAGAAAATAACTTCAGTTTTTTAAAACTTAATGAGTTCTATTTGGAATTCTAGAATCATAAAGATTCATTTTAGCTTGGGAAAAAGAAGTTAAGTACTATGATAACTTTTCATTTTCTTATGTGTTCTGGAAATTGTTGCTATTAAATAAGCCAGTCTTTTAAATGGAGTATTTCAATCAATAGTTCTATATAGAGATTGTTTGTTGTTATTCTGTTTTTTGTTCTGTTTTGTTTTCCTTGTTTAATCCCCTAAAATAAATGACTTGAAACTGTCTGTAATAATAGAAATAAACCCATTAGTAAGCACAGTTTCTACAGTTCTGCAGCTGGGCGCAGTGTACTTTGTTAAGGTGTTTGTTTACTGCTAGATGTCATCCTCTTTAATAGTAACATGTCCGCATGAAATAAAAGGAATTCTACTTCCTTCAAAGTGGAATCGCTGCACTACTAAATAATAAATGACTAGCGAGCATGTTTTGTGCTTCCAAAACAGAAAGAATCAGTGTGTGGTATAGGATTGATGTTAGTTACTAAATTTATTCCATGCCATATATAAATGTTTCTGTTTTAGACTCGGGAACAGGAGGAATTGGAAGAAGCTTTAGAAGTAGAACGACAGGAAAATGAGCAAAGAAGACTGTTTATACAAAAAGAAGAACAATTGCAGCAAATTCTAAAAAGAAAGAATAAGCAGGCTTTTCTGGATGAACTGGTATGTATTAATGTTAATTGGGATAAAAAATCGTTAGTCTTCAGGGTTTATCTTTCCTATTTATTATACTGGATAATGGCATTTAAATGGCGTTTCTACAGTTTGTGCTGGGGTATTCAACTTGTATTTCTTTATTTTAAAAAACCTTTGTCAATATCTATTTTATTTCAGATGAGAGAGTAATATTATAACTGACATAATCCAGTGTACTATTAATAGGTTGTTTATGTGTTTCTAAGCTTACTGACTAATAAAACATTGTTTTCAGAGCATTTTTCTCATGGTTAATACTGGTTTTCTAATAACTGGCTCATATTCAAGTGTTTTGGCTTCATGCCGAAGTTATAGTGACTCTGGTTATTCTATGAGAACTAGATTTCATATTTTTGCATGAAAAATAATACATTTGAAAGAAATGGTGTTTTGCAAGTTATTGGTGTTTTCCAGCAATTAGCTTCCTAAGTAGCCAACATTGTCAGATAACAGCAATAATGATAACTAAGGTTTATGACGTGTTTTGTAGATTTCACATATTATTTGATGCTTATAACCCAGTGTGATATTGATGAACTCCCAACTAGAAAATCGTCCTCTCCAGGAAGGTCTTTTTGCATTTTCCCCTTTACCTTTCTGTCTACATAATGAATTTTCATGAGGTGTTAAAACATTTAACTCCTTGGTCTAGTTGATATACTGTTTGTTATTCTATGATCCAGTAAATGTGTATGTGTGTATTTTTCTACTGTGCTTTTGTCCAAAAAGCATTTAAGCCAGCAGTCAAGAATAAAAAAAGGAAGCAAGATTACGTACGTAAATTAGAAGTAGATGGGGGAAGTAAAGGAAAGGCAAGGGTAAGGGCATTAATGAGGCTTAGACAGAAAATACTTATCATAAACCCTTCTACTTTATCTGAGTGGAATGTAGATTTGATTCTAAAAATATGGACAATGGCATATAAAATAGAATATGGTGTTTTCATTAGCAATTTCAGTTAATTTTCCTGAAACTATTAAGTGGCAGATATGGCTTTAACATGTGAAATGATGTGTGTTGTGCTTTACATTTTTCGTAGACATGTATTTTCTGAGAAATTAAGAACTTTAATACATCAATTAGTAAGTATTGATGTAATTATTTTATTGAAAGTTTCTTTCCTTCATCATTTTATACAAAGAGCGACACACTTATCTTTGGTAATGCTTCTTTGTGCAATCAATTGAATTAATTACACATATAGAACTTAGACTAATAAAATGAAAATACACTTTAACATTTTAAAAATGTTTCATCTAATATAAAGAGTTTTTAGATTTTATTTTCAGGTTAGATTTGCATAGCAATTATTCTTACATATTGTTTTAGTCCTCAAAGTACTAAGGTTTTTGCTGCCTCATTGAGCTTCTATTGGCATGAAGCTCCCGTTTAATTCAGTGGGGCATAAAGCAAGATGTGAAACTGCCAATGTTGTACAATGTGTATAATCTGGAGTTAATATTGGTTTTTGTCAGGACCCCCCTCCCCCCCCCACTTCCTGTTTTCTTCACCTGCAAGTCATTATGAAACATACTTTCTTCACTGTTTAGATCATGTAACATGGTGGTTTAAATAATCCTAGCAATTTACTGTATTCATTAGAACAATTAATTTCAACAGATTGGTTCAGAATACTAATGAAATTTGAATTTCTGGTTTCCATTTTAAAATTTATTTTTAAAGATTCTTTGTTACTATAATTTCTGAATTTTTTGTTGTTAAAAAGTTAACATACATTTAGTCTTTATTGACTAATTGAAAGAATTCGTTAAATTTCTTTTTATCCTCCTGAATTCTTATTTAGGAAGTAAAAGCATACCTTGTATTTCTTTTTCTATATGTTAATGTGTTAGATTTTATAAAAAAGGTAGCATTGGTATTTGTAAATATATCTAGAAGCTTAAACCTTAGAATTGTTCTCTGGATCTGATTTATAATTTAGGCAACAACTACTACTTATTAGAGTTTTTTTCTCTGTTTTTTGGTTTTGTTCTTGTGCTAAAAGTCACTTTTTAAACCTTTTATAAAGCATTGGCATTACATTATACTAAACCATATGTGACAGGATTTTAGTGTTATAGTCTTAATGTTTATGGCTTTAGTATTTACCATATTGTTGCCTAAAATGTCCATTTATTTAATCCTAACTGTAAATTCAATTTTTTTAACACTTTGGAAAAAGATTTTAAAACTGGTCCTGACTTAGTAAATATGTTTATATTCCTGTTTGAAAATTCTCTTCAGTTTATGTCTGAAATTTTGTATGGGCTAATATTGCTGTCAAATGCAGTAGCTGATTTTTATTAGAAATATTGTTTGCCAGATGGCTTGCTTAAAGTCAGTTAAAATAATCTTTTAAAAATGGTCATTATAAAGCTTTTAATGAGTATTACGGGCAGTCTTATTAAAATTTCTTCAAGTATTAAACAAGGTACCTTCAGGCAATTAATGTAGGTTAGGGAACCTTTCAAGGTAAAATGGAAAGCTAAGAAGAATGAAATAATTTGAAACGTTGAATCTGCAATTTTATGTATTCCCGAGAGGATGTGTGTTTCTCATAGTTTATTTTACTCTATAGATTTTTTGTTTTTGTTGTTAGAGCTCCTGCTTAATTACAGTTTAACATTCACAAAGATTTTCAGTCTCCAAAGTTTTGAGTGCTAAAGTGGAATAAAGCAGATTTGAACTAAATTGTATGCCTTAGTATCAAAATTAGTTTTAGATTCCTAGGATGTTTATTTTTATTAAATTTCATCTGTTTTACCAAGACATTTTAATAGTTAGGTCCTTTTATGTGAAAGTGAAACCAGGCCAAAGTATTGATTTTTTTTAAAATGAACACATTGTCTTGCTTTGATGCAAGAACTTTTTAAGAGTAAATACCAGGTATCGAAGAGCATTTGAATTCACTTAGAGTAGAAATTGGGAATCACTGCTTTAACTGTTTAGCCAAGGAAATTTAATTTCTTTTCTGTTTGTTTTTACATATGAAAAGATAGTAATAGCTTTTAAAAAATATTTTGGGCCACAATATTTTGAGCCATTTAAAATATCCTTTAATTTTTCATTTATTATGAAATTCTTAATGGAAATCTAGAATACCTGCAGGAATTCACAGCAATAGTGTTACTAATGCATTATTGATGCTTTGTTGTAGAATATGAAAGGTATTCAAGTATATTATTATAGTGTATTTCATTTATTCTCCATAAGGTTCTATTTTATAAATAAATTTGTGTCCTGCCATTTAATTTTAAAAGTTTTAATTTCTGCAAGAGCACTTCTATTACAAAGTCTTGAGATACAAATTTATTCTAGGTTAGTTCTATTTAAATAAATTGCTTGTTATTTAAATTCTATATTTGAACCTTAAAACAGTTCCTTTAAATATATTTATTAGCCACATTTGTTGCTAAAAATATTATTATGTTGTTAGACTTGGAAAGAAAAGTACATTCTGTTATATGTTTCCTTTCATACTATGAAATGTTAATAAATTCTGGGTAGTTACTATTTTAAAAATCTGTAGGTCATTTGAAGAATATGTTTTTTTTTTCATAGGTAACCTTGGTATAGGTGATAGAAATGTGTTTGTACCTTCATTTTTTTTACAGATATAGAAAGTACTGTGTGTGTGTGTGTGTGTGTGTGTGTGTGTGTGTGTGTGTGTGATATCCTTCCTTCCCTCCTGGCCTCCTTCTGCATATGTTTCTGTGTTCTTATTTAACTGACAACTCAGAAGGGAAAAAGTCTGGATATCATTTAGTTTAAACCTTAGCTCCACAGCACTTTAAACATGTAAGAGGACTTCATGTTAAACAAGATAAATAACAGCCTACATATAAGAATTAGTTAGTAATTTGCTTGTGTTATTAATATGTGTGTGTGCAGATTTGTTTAAATAGTGGCTCTGATTTAGTATCAATATAGATATTAAAAATGTTTACTATCATTTTGTTAATTTAAAAAATTTAGACTTCATTTCTAAAAATAAGTCAGTAAAAGAGAAAATAAATATACTTTTGGTTGTACTTAACAATCGTTCCATTGTGCAAAACAGAACAAGGATCATTTCCAAACGGCCTCAGGTGAAATCTAATGGGAAACAATTTCAAACTAGTCTGAATTCACTAGTAAAAAGAATGTGTCTTAGATAAACATCTGATCTAAGTTATAGTACTTTGTACTACTCTTTCTGTGATTAGCTTCTAATTTTTTTTATTTTAATAAATATGGTGGGCATTGCTAGATGAAATAAGGCCCTATTATATTGTCTTTAATGTGGATTGTGTAAAAATAATTTTTTGCAGGTTTTGATTTATGAGTCTGAAACAGCCTTTTCTTATTATGGAATGTTAAAATTTTTTGTGAAGTGTTCTCCATAAAGTGAATATTTAGGTTGACATCAAATGCTTATAGAAAGGCATAATTTAAAATAAAAGACCTGTTGCTCTTTAGTTTTTTCTTTTTAACTTTCATACTGCACTTTAACTTTTCTTTCAGGAGAGTTCTGATCTCCCCGTTGCACTACTTTTAGCTCAGCATAAAGATAGGTCTACCCAACTGGAAATGCAACTTGAGAAACCTAAACCTATAAAACCAGTGACATTTTCCACAGGCATCAAAATGGTAAGCTGCATTTTAATTTCTTGTTTGAAAAATATATTTCAAGAATTACACTCTATAATTTTATGTTGCTTTTACAGATAAACTGAAAGATTTAGATGTTTGGAACAGTGATCTAGACTAGATGTCTAGAAATATGAATATGTGCAGTGTAAGAGGAAAGGGAAAAGTAATAAATAAATAGTTTTTAATGTATGCAACACAGTTTTGTTGTATGTGATAATGGGCTATGTGTTTTCTTATTCTATATAAATTTTTAAGCTTATAGCATAGGAAAACATTTCTTAAAAGAAAATGCACACTTCTGGTCTGGTATGGCATGTAAGAAGCTTGGAAGTTGCCACTCCATCGTCACAATAAGTAAAAAGGTGAACACATTGAAAAATCAACAACTTTTCTTAGCTCTGTAAGTGAAGAGGTCACAAGGCAAATTATTGCCCTTAAAATTGGAGAGACAGACAGAGAATAGAGAGAATCATCACTTACTAGAGCAGCAGCCTTGCTGGGAACTGCTAGTGGTGTAGGGAAACCCGAACTGTAATTGACAAATTGTGGAGGCTCAATTTGTGGACAACTCTAAGAGTTAAAAACTCCAGAGGAGCCAGTTATTGGAGGGCCCCCACACTTTTGTTTTACTTTTTGCATCTCTACCAGGCTCTTTCATTGACTATCAGAGAAAAATCTCCTTGTGCTTCAGGCAGAAGAAGGGGTAAAAGAACCATTTTGAAATATGCCAGAGCATTCTATTCTTCTCAAAAAGCCTGCCCTCAGGAGAAACTATTTCACCAGAGCTTAACCTGATGGAGTTTTATCAGAGCCTAACTGACGTGGCTCTCGCCGCTCAAGCCTTCCACATGGGAGAAAGGAAATACACCACTTCAGCCCACTCTTGCCATCCTGCTCTATGTAAGGGAGGAAGATGGACCGAGAAGTGCTTGTGAAGTTCACAGTCTAGAAGCACAGGCTCTCAAAAAGGCAGACCTAATCATACGACTATAAAATACCACCACCCCCATACCTTGCCTTACCACCATATCGCAGTTCCTTTTACCCAGTGCATCATGACTAACTATCAAGAAATAATTACAAGACATACTAAAAGCAGAAAACACAGTTGGAAGAGACAGAGCAAACATTAGAACCAGGCTTGAATAGGGCAGGGCTTTTGGAATTATCAGACTGGGAATTTGAAACAACTTTGATCAGTATGCTAAGGGCACTAATGGATAAAGTTGAGAACATGCAGGAGCAGATGTACAATATAAGCAGAAAGATTGAAATTCTAAAAAAGAACCAAAAAGAAATGCTAGAGGAAAAAAAACACCACTTTAACAGAAATCAAGAATGCCTTTGATGGGTTTATTAGTAGACTGGACACACCTGAGGAAGATATCTTTGAGCAAGAGGAGGTATCAATAGAATCCTTGAAAATTGAAAACCGAAGAACACAAGAGTGAAAAAAACCCCCAGAAACGGAACAGAATGTCCAAGGACTGTGGGACAACTACAAAAAGTGTAATATATATGTAATGGGAATACCAGCAAAAGAAGAAAGAGAGAAAAAAGCAGAAGAAACATTTGAAACAATAATAATAAAACTTCCCCAAATTAACATCAGACACCATACCAAAGGTCCAGAAAGCTCAAAGAACACCAAGTAGGATAAATGCCAAAAAAGTCTCACCTATGCATATCATTTTCAAATTACGGAAATTGAAGGTAAGGGAAAAGTCTGGAAGAAGCTAGAGGAAAAAAAACACCTTGCTTATAGAAGAGCAGAGATAAAAATTGTATCTGGTTTCTTCTCAGAAACCACGCAACCAAGGAGAGAATGGAGTGAAATATTTAAGGTGTTGAGAGCAAAAAGCCACCAACCTAGAATAATGTACCCTGCAAAATTATCCTTTAAAAGTGAGGGAGAAATAAAGATAATCAAACAAAATTGAGGGAATGTTTTTGCCAGTAGACCTTCTTTGCAAAAAGTGGTAAAAGAAGTTCTTTAGAGACAAGGAAAATGATGTAGGTCAGAAACACAGATCTTCATAAAAGAAGAGCATCAGAGAAGAAATTAATAAAGGTAAAATAAAAACTTTTTTTTGTTCTTAATTCATCTAACAGATAACAGTTTGTTTAAAATAATAGCAACACTGTATTTGACTATGCTTATTCATAAGTGATACGAGTGACAATGATAATACAGGGGACAAGAGGAAGCAATTAGAATTATTTTGTTGCTGTAAGGTATTCACATTACCCATGTTTCCCAATCCAAATACCCATTCAGCTACTTTTTCTTTCTTCAGTTTTAAAATGGCCTACCTTTATGTACAATTAGGTAATACATGTTTTTAGGCTTCCTTACATTTGAGGGAATTTTATGATAAATTTGGCATTTTGATACTTCTGTAAATCTGTGGTATTGCTGTGACCATGGTATTTTGTTTTGTTTTAAAGTTTTAAAAATTCATATATAGTAAAGGTCATTCTTTGTGATATACAGGGTCTTGACAAATGCTGAGTTGTGTATCTACCGCAACAATCATAACATAGAGCAGTTCCATCACTCCTCAAAATTCTCTTGTGCTACCCTTTCATAGTCAACTCTGCACCCGCACGCCTCCCACCTCCCCTTCTCCCCTGCCTCAACTAGTGATCTGTTCTTTTAGGTCTAGCTTTGTTACTTTAGCAACACACATTCGATATCATCCGTGTTGTTGCATGTATTCATAGTTGTTTCTTTTTGTTGAATAATATACCATTGTATGGATTTTTCAGTTTCTTTATCTAGTTATCAGATGAAAGGACATTTGGGTTGTTTCCCTTGTCTTTACGATTATGAATAAGGCTTCTGTAAACATTTACATACAATTGTGTGTGTACGTAGGTTTTTATTTCCCTTGAGTAAATACTGAGGATGACATTGGCGATTTATGTAAGGGTACGTTTAGCTTTGTAAGAAACTGCCAAATTGTTTTTCAAAGTGCTGTACCAGTTCACGTTCCCACCAACATTGTATGAGTGTTCCCGTTGCTCTGTGTCCTTGCCAGCACTCAGTATTATGAGTTTTAAAAATATTGTAGGCACTGTAAACAGGTGTGTAGCGACATCTCGTTATCATTTTAATTTGCATTTCCCTGATGATAATGATGTTGAGCATCTTTTCATGTGCTTATTTGCCATCAGTATTTCATTTTACCATAGCATTTAATCATTAAAAAGCTTTTCAGAAACTGTTGTGACCATATTATTTTCTTCCTTTTTTCCTTCCTCACTTTCTTTTAACCTTTTGTTTTGTGAAATGTAATGTATATGCACAAAAGTGCACAGAACCAAACCATATAGCTCAGTGAATTACCACAACATAATCGTCTGTGTAGCCATAAGTCAGGTGAAAGGAAAAAAAAGTATTGTCAATGCTCTAGAAACACTCCTCGTGACCTGCCAGCACCCAGTGCATTTTCCCAAAAGTAGTCACTCTTGTCTTTTATGGCAATTTCTTTCTTGCTCTTATAAATAGCTTTAATATCTAAGCATATATGCCTTAACCTGATTAATGTTTGTCTCTCCATGTTGTATTTGTGAGATTCATCCAGGTTGTTACATATAGTTATCGATTTTTTCATTTTCATTGCTGGGTAATGTTCAATTGGAAGAATATACAGTTGACCATTGAACAGCATGGGTTTGAACTGCACAGGTCCACTTATACGTGGATTTATTTTTTATATTTAGTTTTTTATTAGTTTCAGGTGTACAAAGCAATGTAATAGTTAGACATTTACACCCCTTACAAAGTGAGGATTTATGTTTTTCAATAAATACCTGTAGTGTTTTGGATCTGTAGTTGGGGGTCCGCAGATATGGAGGACTGACTATGTGCATTGACTATGCCATTTTATACAGGGGACTGGAGTATCCGTGGATTTTGGTGTCCGTGAGTGGCCCTAGAACCAATCTTCCCAGATACCAAGGGACAACTAAAATTTGGGGAATCAAAAGTTATATATGGAGACTGCCCAGGGCTCACACCCCTAACCCCCGTGTTGTTCAAGAGTTAATTGTACTGCTATTTATCCATTTTACTGTTAATGGACTTTTTTATGTTTTTGGTATTATAAATTATGCTAACATTTTTGTTTCTTGGTGCACATGTACATACATTTTTTGGTAGCTATTTTTAATCTAAGAGTAGAGTTACTAGGTCATAGTGAATATGTATGTTCACTTTAGGAGATACTCCCAAATTATCTCCAGTTTTCCAAAGTGGTTTTTACCATTTGTACTTCTACCAGCAGTGTTCTTGTTATTCCACATTCTTGCCAACACTTGTGATTTTCTGTCTTTCCCAGTTTAACCATTCTGGTGACTGTTTAGTAGTGTTTTGTTATTTTAATCTGCATTTTATTTCACTGATCACTAATGAGTTTGAGCATTGTCAATCCTATTTTTGTGAAATGCTTGTTCAACATTCTTGCTTTTATGTAGGAGTTCTTTATATGTTCTGGATTTAAACCTTTTATTAGTCATATGTGTTGTAAATAACTTTAGTTACATTGTGGCTTCTTTTTTCTACTCTCCTAAGGGTATCTTGATGTCATTATTGTCTTACTTTTCTATTATACACCTGGGACTGATTTTTTTTTTTTTTTTTTGTATGGTGTGAGGTAGGTGATCCAATTACTTTAATGCATGTTGAGATTCATATAACTTAGTGTGTAATGGAATACTTATTATTATAACAGAATTTAGCACTGTGTTCAGGGCAAGGTGAAATTTCAAATGACAGTTTTTATTTGGATTTATTAATATTATTTACTGAACATGGAGACTGACATAATGTAGATGAAAATCTAAATGCTGTTCAGTGAACCATTTTTTATTGATTTGTTTTCCTACTGTTTTTCATTCCAGTTATATTTGCTCATTATTATTTCCTCCGTTCTTTTTAATTGGGCTATAATTTGCCCAGCTTTTCTAGTTTCCAAAGATAGAAGCTTAGATTATTGATTTAAGACAGACCGTTCTGATTTTTTGTTATTGACATTTGATGGTATATATGTTCCTTTAACCATTTCTTTAGTTGCATCTAACACATTTTGATGTGTTGTCTTGATAGTTTGAGCCCTTTGAGAAGCAGTTACCAAGATGGGTTTAAATGTGCAAAAATGTATTAGGGAAAATGGCTGTGAGAGAAAATGAGGAGGCAGCTATCGGAAGCTGAGAGAGTCATCAGACTGTGATGTCGTTTTGACCTCAAGTGAAGAAAGAAGAAAGGTTATGTAGAAGTGTCTCATACTACCGTGTATTTCTAAGGAAAGTTTGGCAAGGCAGCTGGGGAGTCCTTGTGGCAGAGTTTTCTGGCAGAGGAGTCTTGCATCTCTTAAGTAAGGAATTGCCTTGGTATTCTTGCCTTACTCAGTCTTTGGCTAGATGCAGCCTGTGGAAATCATGGACTTAGTGCAAATGTGGAGATGGATTTCAGAGTGCAGCAGGTAGGACTCTGGGTCCATTAGCTTCTGTAGTTGGAGAGCCGAGAGGTGCGTTCATGTGGCCATCACAGTTGTGTTTTCATTTTTATAGTTCAAATTATTGTGTAATTTTATTTTTGCTATCTTGCTTGACTCGTGTTATTTAGAAATGTGTCATTTAATTTCCAAATATTTTTAGGTTTTCCAAATACCTTTTTGCTAACTGTTTCTAGTTTAATTCCATTGTAGTGAGAGAACACACCTTGTATGGTTTCAAACATCTTTGATATATTGAGATTTTTTCACTTGCTTGATGATGTTTTTTGTGAATTTGGGAAGAATTTTGTATTCTGCTGTTGGGCAGTGTTCTGTGAATGTGAGCTAGGACAAGTTAATTGATATCGTTAAGTCTTCTGTTTCCTTATATTGATTTTCTTTTTCTTTTTGTTCTTTCAGTTATCAAGAAAGCAGTGTTGAAATATCCCATTATAATTATAGATTTAAAAAATCAATTTTGTAATATGTATTTTCAAGCTCTGCTTTTAGTTGCATAGACATACAGGATTGTTACAGACTTTTGATATTTTGACATCTTTATTATTATACATATACTTCTTTATTCCTGATAATATTTTGTGTTCTAACTACTACTTTTTCTGATGTTAATATAGCCACTCTAGCTTTTTTTGATTAGTGTTTTTATGGTATGAGTGTTTTTCTTAAAGACGTAATACATACAGTTGGATCTTGTTTTTTCATTAACTCTGACAATCTCCCTTTATTTATTGTTGTAAGGCAGTTATTGATATGGTTGAATGTAAACTTCATCAAATTTAGAAAATTATTTTTTCACATATTTTTCTATTTCCTCCCTCCTTCCTCTGCGATTTTAATTATATATAAGTTATACTGCTTCATATTGTTACACAGTTCATCAGTGCTTTGTTTGTTATTTTTCTAGTCTTATTTTCTTTGTGCTTTAGGTGGCTACTGTTGATGTGCCTTTAAGTTCACTGATCCTTACTTTGCTAGTGTCTAATTTGCTGTTTATCCCACTTGTTGTATTTTTCATTTTAGGTAGTATGTATTTAAATCTTTACATGCTCCACTTGGTTTTTTTTAAAATCTTCATTTCTCTCTTCATCATGTCTGTTTCTTCTCTACTTTCTTGAACGTGTAGAATGTATTTAAAATAGCTGCTTTAAAGTCCTTGTCTGCTAATTTCATCATCTTTGCCATTTCTGTGTCTACTTCTATTGACTGATTTGTCTTCTCCTGGTGTGGGTCATATATTTCTGCCTTGTTTTTGAATACCTGGTAACTTATAATATTCCATTAAATATTTTCAGACTTTGAGAATGCAATTAGGTTACCTTTAACCTGTTAGATCCTTACAAGGATTGCTTTTCAGCATTGTTAGAGCATACAAGAGCAGACTTCAATGTTAGGCTAATTTAACTCCACTTTCAAGGTGATATGTACCTGATGCCCCATGAATTGAGAAACCTTTTTACCTTGTTTATTGAGGATATGAACTGTTCTGGTCTGGTGTGAGCTTTGGGAATTGCTTGACCTATTGGTTTCCAGTTTATCTTCTTGGCCTTGAGTAGTTTATACTCTCTTATGTGCAGATCATTACCCAAGCAAAAGTTAAGGACATCACTCCAGGACCTCTAGAGCAGAGGTAGGCAAAGTACATCTTGCAGGCCAAGTCCCACCTGCCACCTGTTATTGTAACTAAAGTTTTATTGGAACATAGCCATACTCATTCATTTATGTATTGTCTTTGCTTTCATGTTTTCATTGCAGAGTTGAGTATGTATGACAGAGATCATATGGTGTGCAAAGCCTAAAATATTTATCTGCCCTTTATAGAAAATGTTTGCTGACCCTTGCTTTAGACTTTTCTCTCTGGGCAGAATTTTCCTCTCTGGTAATTTGCCCTGCAAATTGTAGCCACCCTGACAGCCCTGAAGTCTGATCTCAGTCTCCTTGACTCCTAGGCTTTGTTTGGTTCCCCTTCCACGAATCATGACCTGAAAACCAAGCTGAGACAATTTAGGGCTCTCCACATTTGCTTCCCTTCCCTTGGGGACCGCAAGCCTGCATTGGCTGATATTAAGTTTCTGAAAACCATTGATTCGTACATTTTCAGTTTTTTAGTTGATTAGTGTGGGGAATGGTTTATCTAGTTCTTGTTATTGTAAAATGGTCACACTCGTATATAGGAGAAGCAGCATAATATTTTGAGATTCATTCATGTTGTTTTGTGTATCAGGAATTACTTTATTGATATATAGTATTCCATTTATTTGAATATATGAGTTTGGTTAGCAGTTTTTTTGCTGATGAACATCTGAGCTGTTTGTAGTTTTTGATTGTTATTAATAAAGCTGCTGTGAACTATCTCGTGTAAGTTATTATATGAACCCATGCTTTAAATTCTCTTAGATAAATATATGAGTGGAATTGCTTGTTTATAGGGTATGTATTTGTTTAATTTTGGAAGAAAATGTCAATCCTTACTCCCATAGCGGTTGTACCAATAATATGAGAGTTTTATACTTTCACCAATAGTATGAGAGTTTTGATTACTTCATTTTTTGTCATTATTTAGGGCTGTCAACATTTTTAATTTTAGCTACTTTGGTAGGTACTTAATGGTACCTCATTATAATTTCGATTTGTATTTCCTGAGAACTAATGGTTTTGAGCATATTTTCATTTATTTGTCTTTTTTATATCCCTATTTGTGATGTCTCAAATCTTTTGTCCATTTAAAAAACTGGGGTGTTTGTCTTCTTCTTATTGATTTGTAAAAGGTTTTACAAAACGTTGCATACAAGTCCGTTGTCGGTATCTTTTTTACAAATAATTTCACCCAATCCATTGCTCACTTTTTCATTTTCCTAATGGTATCTTTTGACGCACCAAAGTTAAAAAAAGTTTTTTTTTTTTTAGAATGACTTATTAAGTGTTTTTTTTTTTTTTTTTTTTCTTCCCCTTTTCCGTTTTATTGGGGAATATTGGGGAACAGTGTGTTTCTCCAGGGCTCATCAGCTCCAAGTCGTTGTCCTTCAATCTAGTTGTGGAGGGCACAGCTCAGCTCCAAGTTCAGTCGCCGTTTTCAATCTTAGTTGCAGGGGGTGCAGCTCACCATCCCATGTGGGAATTGAACCAGTAACCTTCTTGTTAAGAGCTTGCGCTCTAACCAACTGAGCCATCCGACCTCCCCAAAGTTTTTAAATTTTTTCTTTAAATTTATTTTTATTAGTTTCAGGTGTACAAAGCAACATGATAGACATTTAAAGCCCTCATAAAGTGATAACCTACCCCCCAAGCTACTACCCCTCTGACATCGTATACAGCTGTTACAATGCGATCGACTATCTTCCCTATGTTGTACTCTACATCCTGTGACTATATATACCTATATATTTAGTTATAGTTGACATTCAATATTATTCTACTTCAGCTATTCAGGTGAATAGTGCACTAGTCAGGAATCTACGCAGTCTATGATGTGATCCGCCTGATAAATCCAGTGCCCATCTGGCACCTCACATGATCTTTAAAATATTGTTGATTATATTCCCCATACTGTATTAACTATCAATTTGTATTTCTTAAAGCTTTGCCTTTTTCACCCTGCGCCCAACCCCATTCCCATCTATCTCCATGATAGATCTAGTACCAGTCTGGCACCATACCTGGTTATTACAATATTATTGACTATATTAGTTATGCTATACCCTTCATCCCCATGACTACTGTATAACAACCAATTTGTATAATCCCTTCCCCTTTCACCCACCTTAACCCTCCTCCCATCTTAAAGAAGTCAGTCCCTCTAAGATTCCTTGTAATACTGGTTTGGTGGTGATGGACTCCTTCAGCTTTTTCTTCTCTGGGAAGCTCCTTATCTGTCCTTCAATTCTAAATGACAGTCTTGCTGGGTGGAGCAATCTTGGCTGTGTGTTGTTGCTTTTCATCACTTAGAATATTTCCGGCCACTCCCTTCTTGCCTGAAAAATTTCTGGCAAAATCAGCTGACAGTCTTATGGGAGCTCTCTTGTAGGTAACTAACTGCTTTTCTCTTGCTGCTTTTAAGATTCTCTTTTTGTATTTAACCTTTGGCCTTTTAAATATGGTGTGTCTTGGTATGGACCTCTTTGGGTTTATCTTGTTTCGGACTCTCTGTGCTACCTGGGGTTATATGTCCATTTCCTTCACCAGGTTAGGGAAGCTTTCTGTCATTATTTCTTCAAATAGGTTTTCAATTCCTTGCTCGCTGTCTTCTCTTTCTGGTACTCCTATAATGCAAATGTTGGTACGCTTGATATTGTCCTAGAGACCCCTTAAGCTCTCCTTAATTTTTTGGATTCTTTTTTCTTTTTGTTGTTCTGGTTGGGTGTTTTCTGCTACCTTATCTTCTACATCGCTGGTTGGATCCTCTGCTTCATCTAATTTACTGTTGATTCTCTATAATATATTCTTCGTTTCCATTGTTGTAAACTTTATTTCTAACTGGTTCTTTTTTATGGTTTCCATCTCAAGTTTTTATGCTTCCTATCTCTCTGTTGAAGTTCTCTCTAAGAACATTGAGCATTCTTATAACCAGTGTTTGGAACTGCGTCTGATAGATTGCTTATCTCCGTTTGCTTAGTTCTTTTTCTGGAGCTTTGTTCTATTCTTTTATTTGGGACATGTTTCTTTATCTCCCCATTTTGACTGCCTCCCTGTGTTTGTTTGTTTCTATGTATTAGATAGGGCTGCTATGTCTTCTGGTCTTAGTAGAGTGGCCTTTTGTAGTAGGTGTGCTGTGGGGTTCAGTGGCACAGTCTTTCTTGTCACCTGAGCCACACGCTCCAGGTGTGTTCCTTGTGTGTGTTGTGTGTGCCCTCCTCTTGTAGCTGAGTCTTGGTTGATAACTGCACTTCAATTGAGGGTCTGACTTTTGGGCTCACTGATTGTGAGGACTGGCCTTGCTACAGTGGAAGAGTTGTTGTGCAGGGGCTGATCCTTCGGAGCAGGATCTGCCTCAGCAGGACTCTGGTGCCTGCCCAATCTGCCCCTTGGTTGTGTCATGCTTGGAGGCGGCTGGGTGATGCTCCAACTTGTTTTGAGGCTGGCCACTGGGGGCGCTAGCCCCAGGACCACCTTGGAGAGGATCCACTTTAGGTCTACTTCAGCCACAACCCGTGCCCCATCCAGGGCCACCTAGCGGGATCCAGAAAGAAATCCGCAGATGGCTGCTGCCCGTGCTGTGCTTGGAAGCGCCTTGAGAGGCCAAACCGTGAACCAAGGCCAGCTGCTGCTAGTGCCGGCTTAGGGCTGCTCAGCCAGAGGTACAGGACATGCTCAAGCCAGATGCTGCTTGTCTGGGTTCTAGAAACCTTTGAGAGACCCTAAGAAAGTCTGCAGCTTGAGCCAAAGCAGGCAGTCTGCACGAAAAAGCCACTGGAAGCAGCCTGGATGTGCCCGAAAGTTGGGCAGGGCCAGGTCTTAAATCACGAGGGTGTGGCAAATGAATGGTGGAGACTCAGATATGGTGGCCACCTGTGTTCAGCAGCTGGGAAGGGGGAGGACTCAACAAGGAAACAGTGGTCTCTGCCAGCTCCTCCATCCAGCAGAAAGCCACCTCTCCAGCCCCTGTCCCAAGCCAGACAACTCAATTCCTCACTATTTGTCCCTGCCGCCTTTCCAGCTGCTGCCCCAGTGCTGGAGCTCAGAGCTAGTGATTCCACTGGTGGGTAAGTCTTGTGCGCAGTCTCTTTAAGAAGATTGCCTGTGAGTGTAGCTCCCATGTGTCACTCAGTCATTATCTCCACTGGTTTTCACAATCAAAAATTATGGGGACGTCTCTCCCTGGCACTGGAACCCTGGGCTGGAGTGGGGCTGGGATCTCTCGCTTGTTTAGGGTATGGAAGGGACCCCCACAGCTGAAATAACCCTGCTGATCTTTAATGGTCACATGCAGGCGTGGGACCAGCCTGTTCTGCGTCTCTGACCTTTCTACCAGTCTGGAGGTGCAAGTCCTTAGTTGAAAGGCTTTAGTTCTGCTTGATTTTAGGTGATTCTCAATAATGGTTGTTTTGTAGATTAGTTGTAATTTTGATGTGGTTGTGAGAGAAGGTTAACACAGCGTTTACATACTGTGCCATCTGGGTGGTGCAAAATTTTTAATTATGATGAAGTCTAATTTATGGATATTTTTCTTTTAAGGTTATTATTTTTTGTGTCCTGTATAGGGAACCTTTTACTTCCCTAAAATTAGAAAGATATTCTCCTGTTTAGAAGCTTTATCGTTTTTGCTTTTATAGATTGGTCCCTGATCTATCTTGGATTAAATTTTTGTGTATGGTATAATGTACGTGTGGAGGTTCATTTTTCTTTGCATATGGACATCCAGTTGTTCCAACATTATTTGTTGAAAAGTCTTTCTTTTTTTCATTGCATTGCTTGCACACATTTGGTGCCTTTGTTTAAAATCAATTGACTGTGTAAGTGTGGGTCTATTTCCGTTCTCTGTATTTAGTGCCAGTAACTCACTGTCTTGATAACTGTGTGTTAATAATAATTCTTGAAGTCAGGTAGTGTAAGTGTTCCAATTTTTTTTTAAATTCAAAATTGCTTTCTGTATATTCTTCAGAATTTTAGAATCAATTTGTTACTTTTTACAAAAAGTCTTGGTGAGATTATAATTGGGATTCTGTTGGATCTATAGATCAGTTTGGTGGAGAATTGAGATGTTAACAATATTGAGTCTTCTAATATATGAACATGGGATACCTCTTCATTTGTTAGGGCCTCTTTAACTTATCTTAGCAATGTTTTATAGTTTTTAGTGGTTGTTCTTGCATTTATTGTCAAATTTGTTTCCAAGCATTTTATGTTTTTGGGTATTTTCAAGGAAATGGTTATTTCAAATTTCATTTTCTCATGTATTTTTTATATTGGTCTTGTATCTTGTGCATGCACTCATTTTTTTACTTATTATTTTTAGTAGTTGCTTTCAGATGTTTTTAGGCAATCATGTCATCTATACGTAGAAATAATTTTACATCTACCATTCTACATCTTTTTTTTTTTGGTCATGTTGCAATGCCTTGTTCTCTACCTAGAGGGAAATCATTCAGTCTTTCAACACTGTATATCATATTAGCTATAGGATTTTCATGGATGCCTTCTTTTAGACTGAGGAAAGTTCCTTCTATTTTTTGTGTACTGAAATTTTAAAAATTTATGAGTGGGTGTTTAATTTTGTTAAATGCTGAATACTACATCTGTTGAATATGATTTTTCTTTATATTGGTAATGCAGTGAATTAAATTGATTCATTTTCAAATGTTAAATTCTTTGCACTCCTGTGATAAATCCTACATGGTTATGATATATATGTATTCAATTCACTAGTACTTTTATAAGGGGTTTTGATTCTGTATTTAAGAGGGAGATTGGTAGATTGGTGTACAATTTTCTTTGTCTTTAGACGTGTTGTCTGGGGTATCAGGGTAATACCGGTAATATTTTTACCAGTAATGCTTGCAATGTTCCTGTCATGGTATTTGGCCTTATTTGGAAGTAGGGTCTCCTACCCTATTTTTTCAAAGAGTTTCTATGAAATTGGTGTTATTTATTCCTGAAATGTTTATAGAATTTACTAATGAAACCATTTGGGACTCTAATTTTGTTCATATGTTTGTTTTTTGTAAACTCAATTTTTAAAATAGATATGAGCTCTTCAGAATTTCTGTATTTTCTTTATAAATTATATTTTTCAAGGAATTTGAGCATTTCATCTAATTTATTATATTTGTTGACATAAAGTTATAACATTTCCTCAAAGTTCTTTTAATGCCTGTAAGAGTTATAGTGAGGATTATAGTGATAATCCTTTTAAAATTCCCAGTATTCTCTCTTATCTTGATCATTCTAGCTAGAGTTTTTTTTAATTTTTTAAAAATCGGATTTATCGAAGTGACCATGGTTAGTAAAATTACATAGGTTTCAAGTGTACAATTTATAAATTATCTGTATATTTCATTGTGTGCTCACCACCCAAAGTCAATTCTTCTTTCATCACCATATATTTGACCCTTTTATCCCCCTCATCCTCTGGTAGCCATTAAACTGTTGTCTGTAAAGGTTGTCGATTTTAGTCAATGAGCCATTTTTTTCTTTAACAGGGTTATTGATGTATAATTTACATACAATAAAATTAACCTATATTAAGTGTAAAATTTAGTGGTTTTTAGTACTATTGGATAGACATGCAGCCACAATCCAGTTTTAGAATACTTTATCACCTTAAAATATTCCTGTGACAGTTTGCAGTTAATTCCTTCTCCCACTCCCAGGTGACTACTCATCTACTTTCTGTTTCTGTAAGGTGACTTTTTTTTGCACATTTCCTATAAATGGAATTATACAATATGTAGTTTTTTTGGTCTAACTTCCTTAACTTAGCATAGTTTTTTATGCTTCATCCATGGTATAGTAGGCTTTATCTGGCTTTAGTAACAGGGTAATATTGACCTCATAGAATGCGTTGGAGAATAGTTCCATCTTTCTGTTTTCTGAGAGAGTTTGTAATTGACATTATTTCTTTTTTAAATATTTGATAGATTTGACCAGTGAAGCCATATGACTTTGACTTTTCTTGGTAGCTTTCTAAATGCTTTTTCAATTTCTTTGCTTGGTATAGGTCTATTCAGACCTCTTCTTTTTCTTTTCTGTTTCCTTCCTCTCTCCCTTCCTCTCTTCCTTCCTTATTCCCTCCGTCCCTTCAATAATTTGAGTCTTCCTAGAAATTGGTGTTTCAGCTAAGTTGAATTTCTATAGGGTTAGGAGGATGTCTTCTTTCATTTCTCATTTTTGTATTTTGTGTCTTCTCTCTTTTTTCCTTGATTAGTCAAGCTAACTGAGATAGTTTTGTTATCTTTTCAAACAACCAACTTTGTTTTATTGATTTTGTGTATTGTTTTTTTGATTTCTATTTTATTGATTTCCATTCTAATATTTATTAATATCTTTCCTTCTGCTTACTTTGGGTTTACTTTTTTCTTTTAGTTTCTTAAGGTGGCAACGTGGGCTATTTATTTGAGATCTTTCTTCTTTTCTACTTTGGGCATTTAAAGCTATAAATTCCTCTATGTACTGTTTTAGTTGCACTAATATGTTGTGTTTTCATACAGAAAAACACATGTGTTTTTTATACAGTTGAAAATAGTTTCTAATTTCTTCTTTGACGTGGGTTATTTAGAAGTGTATTCTTTAATTTCCAAATATTTGTGGATTTCCCAAATTTTTTTCATTGTTGATTTCTAATTTAAGTCTGTTGTGGTCAAGAACATACATTGTATGTCCATTACTTTTAAATTTATTGATACTTATATTTTGGCCCAATATATTCTCTGTTGTGGAGAATGTTCCATATGTACTTGAAACTAATGTGTATCCTGCTGTTGTTGGGTAGAGTGTTAGAGATTAGTTACATCATGTTGGTTGATTGATAGTGTTGTTTAAATATTCTATACCCTTACTGATTTTCTGTGTAGTTTGCCTATCAGTTATTGAGAGTGGAATATTAAAATCTCTATTATTGTCTAATTGTCTTTCTTCAGTTGTGTTCCTTTTTGCTTCATTTATTTTGGGGCTTCTTTGTTAGGTCTATGTATATATTTATAATTGTTTTAGCTTCTTGATGAATTAACCCTTTTATCATTATGAAATATTTTTCTTTGTCTCTTGTAACAGTTTTTGTCTTTAAGACTATTTTGTCTTTAATATAGCCACTCTCACTCTCTCATGGTTATTGTTTGCATAGTTTATCTTGTTCCACACTTTTGCTGTCTCCTTTATGTCTTTCAGTCTCCTTTATGTTTTTGATTCTGATGTGTTTCTCTCGTAGACAGCTTATAGTTGGATCTTGTTTTCTCAGTCTAACAGGCTTTGCCTTTTGACTGATATGTGTTTAACCCATTTGCACTTAATGTAATTCTTGATACGGTTTGATTTATGTCAGCCATTTTGAGATTTATTTCCTTTATGTCTCATGGTTCTTTTTATTCTTCTTTTATTCTTTTATTGCCTTCTTTTGTGTTAAATAGATATTTTTCTGGAACACATATTAATTCCTTTTACTGTGTATATTTCTGAGTGGTTACAGTATGCATCTTAATTTACTACAAGCTACTTCATATTAATACTAAGTCGATACCAGTAATATAGAATCCTTGATCCAGAATATCTCCATTTTGTTTTCCTTTGTATGCTATTATTGTCGTATATATTATATTTTGTATAAGCCCAACCACACAGTTTTATTAGTTTTCTTGCAGTTATTTTGAAAATCAGTTAAAAGAAGATAAGAGGAAGAAATGTTTTTATCAAGTCTTTTGTATTTACCTGTGTAAAATAACCTTTTCAGTGTTCTTTATTCTTTGTGAGAAATGCCTGAAGGATTTCTTTAGTATTGTTTTTTCTTTGTAATGCACATCTTCTAGAAACAGATTAATCAGTCTTTGTTTATCTGGGAATGTTTTCATTTTGCCTCCATTGTATTGGGTAATTTAATTGGATAAAGGATTCTTGGTTTGCAGTATTTTTTTTTTTTAGCGCATGGAATATATCATCCCACTACATTTTGACTTCTGGGCTTTCTGATGAGATGACAGTTGTTAACCTTATTGCGGTTCACTTGTGTATCAGGAGCCATTTCTCTTTTGCTACTTTCAAGATTTTCTCTTTGTCTTTTTGCATTTTTAGGGCCCATTAGGGCTTTAACTTATTTAATTTTGTCTCCCTTTTAGTTTTTTCTTTTTTTTAAAGAGGTATATTTAAAGGAAATTTTCATAGATTTTTATTGTGTTTTAAAATACTTACAGCCTAAACTCATTTTTTATATGTTTGCCTTTTCCCTCAAGTTTTTAGAACCCTGTAATTCTATAATAGCTATTTGAGGAGGAGCTACTTAAGCATCTTTGAGAAATGTTAATAGTGTTTAGTTTTATGTTTTATTTCATGTTGTGGCATTATGTACTATTGCTTTCAGATATTTTTCTTGCTTTATGAGATTTTATACCCTTACACTCATATATACGTATTTTCTGTATATTTGTCAGCTAAAACACATGTATAAAAATAAAGCTTATGGGAATAAAAGTTTAACTTTTCTTAAGGAATATGTATGATCTTAATGTATTTTACTTTTGATGAATATTAAATGAAAGTCTTTAAGACTAAGTAAAACATGCTGTAGTATATTTAGTATTTGCATTGGGGCATGTATTAGTTTCTTTAGGAGTTTATGTTCGTAAATATTTAGCTCTGGACTGTGTCATTGTCAAGTAACATCTGGGACTAGAGCTCTCAACTAGGTATCTAATTTTGCTAGCTTATTCTTTTAGAAGTGTTACTATGAGCAATAGGCAGGCAACAAAAAGAAAGAAGGTGATTGGGACCAAAAAAAAAAAAAAGAAAGACTAAAACAGATGGCAGGGAAATAGAAATAATAAAAAATTTCTTAAGCATTGTTTGTTTGGGGTAGTTTTCTTGTTAAGCACATGGAAATACTTTGCACATTTGAGAATTATCGACTTCCTACATACTATTTTTGAGAAACAGCCATTCAGTCATGTAATATAAACAGAATTATAGATTATTTTGCTGGAACTTTTTATTTCTAGGCCTTTTTCATAAGAAAATATCAGTGCATTCTTTTAAATTATATTTTCACAGTATATTTTGGGGGATCAGAAATAAATTTAAATTGAATGGTGCTAATGCAAGTAAACAACAAACATTCATTCAAAACTTTGAGTATTTATAGTCTTGTTGCGTTATAGTCTCTAAAAATGAATGTTATTAATGGTATTGGACTTTTCAGGATATACCTAAAGTCAATAGTTGTTTTAAAATGTCTGTGATGCTAGATTTCTCTATCTGTAATCATATTAATAAAATTTTGTGACTGAAGGGTATTTTATATCATTGAATGAACTTGCATGTAAAAATGCAGCATGGATGTTATTAATCTTACCCCACACCCTGTTTTTTTTTTTTTACTGATATATTCTCGAAGCTCAGCAGGAAAATGTAAGTCAGAGTGAGAGTCTTCAGATTCTTAGTTCAACTTTTTTTTGTTATACCAGAGTATCTCTTGAGTTAAACATGCAAAGTAGGTGAGATATGGGTAAAGACAGAAATGAAAGAAGGAAAAACAATTTAATATGAGAAGTAATGTTACACCTTAAACCAACCATATTATCAGTGGTAGTTCATACACCATTAGTTTCTTGAATGACGATTATTGATAATGATATGGCTCCATAAAATAGTCTTGTTATTTCTACAGTATTGATTTTAATTTTAGAAATTAGATCCATAAATGTAATTACATATTTCTGGTGTAAGGCCTCTTTTCCTTGACATCATAAATAATGTTGCATACTTTTTCATTGTTGTCACCAGTTCTAACAAAGTTCCACTGTGTTTTTCAAAGGTTATCAAGGTATTTCCTCTGTGTTCTGTATAGTAGCAACCTATGCTTATTTCAATAGGAGGATCATTTTAATTGAGAATGAGAAGTAATGGGGAGTAATTGTAGTCTCCTGCCATTCTTTGTAATGGCACAATCAAGATACTGCTTTTCCTGCCTTTTTACAGAAGAAAGGCAGGATGATAGCAGTGTGATTAGGGATAGATAAGGGCTTTTATATCAAACCAAGTGGGTTCAAATTCTGGCTCTGTGAGTTAATGATTATGAGATGTGGGTCAGTAACCTTATTCATTTGGAAAAATATAAACCTTATTCATTTGAATATACCTTACAATGTAGTATTTGTGAGAATAAAATGAAATGGCAATAAGGTCAGAGAAGATTCTTTGAATGATTTTCTTAGATACTGTCAATTATAAACTGTTCTCCAGATTTAACCTGTTAGTCCTCCCATAGATAACATAGTAGATGAATTTTTGGAGAAGCTAACAACAAAGTAAAAGAAAGAGAGTGATTGAGTGACTAACTCCAAACAAGATAAATCTTAGAACTGGATGTAGAATTTCCCAAAATTTTAAGCAGTCTAAAGAAAAAGGAAGAAGGATCTATTCTGATTTATCAATAGGATAATAGGAAATAATGACATAGCCCATTAAAAAGCATTAATGACTTTTTAAGTCATTAAATGATGGTTTAGAGGATAATTTTATTTTGCAGATAATAGGAATCCTAAAATAACCTTATTCTTTATTGAGTTTCACATTTTATAGGAATTTTTGTTGAGTAGATACTGTCTAGTGAATATATGAAAAAAACGAACATTGGTCTGGCCATTAACTGGATGTATTGGAAGCAGAAACCAAGACCGCAGAGGAAGTCAAAGCCTTACATGAAATCATAGTTAAGAATAAATCTGGTGCTTTTGTTGATTAAAATACTGTAGTTACAGAAGCTTCCTAAATATTTCTAAATTTGTATTTTGTATTATCATGGTGATTGATGTCAGTGCATTTTTCTTAGCAAAAACATACCTCTCTTCAGTAAGAATCTTGTATCCTAGAAAGTCTTATGAGAGAAACTGCAGAGAAGTTCTGGTTCAACTTTTGTAAGGCAAATAGAGTGGTTTGTGTGCACTAAATAGATATGTAGAGTTTTGTCTGTGACATACGGATTTCATCACTCCTTCATTTAGTTAGGTGTGTACTTTTCTGTATCTGTTTGGGTACTGAGGCATATCTCTATACATTGTTTTGGTGCTTTGGCCTATCTTGGTAAGGTATGAGGTGTTTAGCCATAGACAGGGATGTTGAAGAAAGTACTAAAAAGTTCAGTGGCTAGTAAAACTGAAGAAGATCTTTAAAGCCCTCTCTACTTAACTGCGATTCTCTGAATTTCATTATTTATAGACACTCAGATTTTACCTAGGTATCCGTACCTTTCCCAGTCCTCATCTTGGAATTTTTGATGTTATTCTGATTGAGCCATTGTGAAAAATGTTTTTTTGAGAATCTATTTTTTATATAGGGAAATATAAAGATGGAAAAATGTGGCCCAAATAATTTGTTGACACTTATTAAAAAAACACATTAAGCAAGATATAAAATGATCTGTGAATATTTCTTAGCCTATGTCTTTAAAAGGCAACTACTGCTTTGTATTTTGTTTTACAAATGCTTTTTTTTTGAAAAAAAAAAAAAAGTTTCACAAGTGTTCTTTTTAAAAGCAATAATAATCTAATAAAAACCAGATGTCCACTAAGCAAAATCATGCAATGCAATTTCTTTCCTCCTAACACCTTAGTGATATCAGGAAGTTTTGATTGTAGTGAGATGCAGGTTGGTGACTTAAGATCAGGGAGCATGTTAGGAGTCAGTAGGTTTGAGTGGTGTGTTTCCAATTAGGAGCTTAGTGTTAAAGTGTTTTGGGGACATATTATGCCTGGGAAAGGCACTAGGTAGGTGCTGAATAGGAATGCAAAAGGTAAAATTTAGGGAGAAGCTAAAATTTCAGAAATTTGAAATTTTTGCTAAGGCCAGAGTTGTATCTAGGAAAGAGAAAGTAAACATTTGTTTTCTCTCCTATATTGCTCCCAGGGCTCTAGACTAAATTTAAAATAATTAATGTGTTTTGTATATTGTTACAAAACACATTATTCAAAACTCCGTTTCTGTAGGAAGGTATTTTGAGTTCTAACTTAGTTTCAATATGATTTTTGAAAGCTTGTTATTCATATGGTGATGATTGCCTGTGGTGATTTTATCTGGTGTTGACTAACAATCTGTGGAGATGGTGCAAAGTATTTCTCCTCTTCCTCCTGATGAAGTTGATGATACAGAAATAATAATAATAATTATTGGTAGCATTTTGTAGACACTTGTTTCTGCTATGTTTATGTGTGTGTGTGTGTGTGTGTATGTGTGTCTATATGTATGTATGTATGTATATGTATATATGTATATATTTTATTTGCTCCTTAAAATAATTTTACAAGTGAAACTGTGGCTTGTTTAAAAAAAAGTTGCTCAAGGTAAAAGTTGCTCAAGGTTGATTCTTTGGAGTCCAAAGCCCATGTTTTTAACATTATATTATTCTAATGGTCACATAATAGAGGGACTAAAAAAATAGAGTTACAGGCAGATAGAGCACATGCTTATGTTCTTCTTGGAAAGAAGAGATATAGATGGGAAAGCTATGAAAAACCAAAATAAATGGAACCTGGGATTGTTGCAGCTGCTTTATTTGAAGGTTAACCTGGGTTAACCTGCTTAACATTGCAACTGTGGGTTCTTTGGCTGTTATTTTTAATTATAGTTATGACCACATCAATAGTAGTTTTGGATATTATGGAAATCTTGAAGCACATACACTTCAAAATGAATTAGCGGGCTTAGGCATTTAAAAAATATCACCAGTGTTGATATAGTGTTAGAACATAGTGTAAGATCAGATCTTGAGGCATTTTTTTTACATATTTGACCCATGTTTTAGTTAGTCTCAATTTTTATGTTGCCTCATGTAGTATAGATTAATATTATGAATAAAACTGGTTAGTAATTTTCTTGCATGTTAATTATATCTATTTAAAGATGTAATACGTGCAAAATACTTAAAATTTAATATAGATTTTTCCTGAAAAGCTGTAATTCAAGAAAAAAATGTTTTGTTTTAGTGATGATAAAATAATGTCCATACTCAAATTTCTACTTGTATTCCCTAGTCAGAGGGAGAAAGTATTAGAGATATAAATTGTTTGAAACATCTTTTCTTAGAAAAATTATGAGTTTGTTGCTTAAACATTAAACTTTAATGAAAGACAATTTTTATTTAATTTTTCATTTATTTTGTCTTCATAAAATATATTTGGTGCCATCTGTGAACATGTCTGTTTCACTCACCATTGAACCCCTAATTCCTAAAAATATATCATTTTTTTTTTTTTTTACCATTTAAAAAATCAATTCAGTAGTAATTCTTTAAAATTTTTTTAAATTAAAATGTTTTTATTCTGGTAAAATATATATAACATGAAATTTACCATCTTAACCATTTTTAAGTGTACAGTTCAGTGGTATTAAATACATTCAAATTGTGCAACCATCTCTACCATCAATTTCCATAACTCTTTTCATCTTGTAAAACTGAAACTCTATACCCATTAAACAATACTCCCTTCCCCCATACGTCCACAGGCATTTTTTCAATTGTTTGTACACTTAATAGTAATGAAAAAAATCAGAAGAATGTAGAGAAAGGAAATATTCACCTGAATCAACATATTTCAGTTTCCTTTATGTTGAGCAATTAACTGATAAGCTAGTTTGAACCTGACTTTCAGGATAGAATACTTTTGAGGTTAATTCAGGTTTTTTTTTGTTTTTTGTTTTTCCAACAAGGCAAGTCTTGATGATAGATCAATTAACAAATCTTGAAGAATTAATGTAAATAGTGTGGTAATTCCTGTTATAAGAGACACTTCTTAGAACTCATGGAATTCCTCCTTCCCTCAGGGTATCAGATTTACTGTTGCATTGAGGAAGTAGCCTGGCAGCAGTCTTGTGTATCAGAGCCCAGTTCAAAATTGTTCAGAATGGGAAGTGTTTTTAAAATGCTATGGAAAACTAATTAGAACTGAACTTTGAAATTAAAAAGAAAACATAAAACTGTAAAAGTAAAGCCTAATGTTTTCTCTGAAATGTTTTTAAAAGAACTTTAAGAGTGCTATAGGAAGAATTTTTTTAAAACCTATTTTCCTAAAGTATAGATTCTTGAAGACAGGTGTTTATTAACCATTTCATTGCATTGACCTTGCTAAGGACAGTAAGGCAGGTAATTATCCTTAGGTTTGAGTAATAAAAGTATTATTTTTGAATAAATACTAAGAGACCAACTTTAATAACTCTTAGTATGAATGATTTGTGTGCTAGCTTTTTTCTAATATAAAATGAATCTCAATATGCCATATGATTGGTGACAAATAAGAAACTCTTTGTTCAATTAAGAGGAGATCTGTTTATTTAAGAGCTCTCAAAGGTTGTAAAAGATTATACTTGGCTATATGTGAAGGATAAATGTTGTGCAATAATGCCCCTTAGTTCCCCTTTTATAATAAATCTCAGCTATGTGTTCAGCACAAGGGCTCAGTGCCAAAAAGAACAGGTTCAACTTGTCTGTGAGGATTTGCACTACAGTAAAGTGCACAACTGCTTTTGTAGAGGTCATTGTGGAGGTCACAGCCATGTATAGTTGAATGAAAGCAACTTTAAAAACATGGTAGAACAGATAGTGTTACTTAAGATTCAAGAATCAATATTAATTTAAAACATTAAAAGGGTGGAAAAATCATAAAAAGAACCCTCACATACATTTTTCAATTTATATATGTTTACATGTTTTCAAATGGATTTAAAACAAGTTTTTTGGCACCTTGTGCCAGCATATTTTAAAGGAACTTCAGAGTCATTTTTATAATAATTGCCTAGCTTGGAAACATTGACTATTTTATGTTTGTTAAATTCTGAGCAGTGCTCTGAACAGAGTTCATATAATAAAGGTACGCTATGGTGGTGGTAAAACGAAATATGCAGGGGAGTGTGTGTGTGTGTGTGTGTGTTGGGGTGGGGTCGGGTGTGAGGTAAGTTCTAATGAAAAGGCAGATGTGATCTGAAGGAGAATACCTCCACGAGTCATATTTCTCCTGAGCTTATGACTGAAAGATTCAAAATTTGCAAGAAAGAAAATGCTATCTTTTATTTATATAATATGACTTTTCCCAAGTAGCTTACACTTTCATTTATTTGTGGTAAATAGAAATAACTCAGAAATAGCAGGTGGAGAGACTGTAAGTCTCATGACTCCAGCCAATACTAGCTTTGGGTTTAGAATAAACAACACCAGGAAATGATATAACTAAGTAAACAGATGCAAAGCTTACCTAGACTTGTGATTTATGTAGTTGTATTTGGTCATAGAGTGACTGTTTCCTTTTCTTTTATAAAATGGTGATCAAAATGCCAGGCAGCCACTGGTTTCAGTATAGAGATTAATTAGTAATCTTTAGAATATGCTTTAGCAAATGCAGCTGATTGGCAGTAGCATGTGTCTCAGCAACTGGTAGAATGTTAGTGCTTTTAATCAAGCCTGTAATTTCCAGAAGGACTTCAAAGCTATGTTTATTGAAGTCTCCCATACTAATTACTTTCTTTGTTCTCTAAGGCACTGTTTTACTACATGTACATCTTTATTTTATTTATTTATGTGTGTGTTTATGTATTTTATCTGTGAAGGTTATAAAATAAAGTTAGTTTTTTTAATTAAAAAAACTAAAATGAATTATGTGATAGTCTGTGTACTCCTGAGTTTGTGGAACCACCATTTATGCTCAGTGAACACATGATATTCCCAGATGAAAAATTTATCAATTGTGATTTCTTTCCATTGCTTTTGTAATTAATATCATGAACATAAAACATATCTGTCAATTACGAAAAATGATCTGTGAAAGTATAGTAAAATAATTTAAAGGACTGGTTATTATAGTCGACTTTCTAGGAAGGTAGTTTACTTCTACATTGCTAAGAATCAAGAATCATTCTTTCTAGTTGAAATAGTCTTTCTGGTTCATAATTCAAAATATATTCAATTTACATAGATTCATAAACAAACAATCAATTTGTATATTTGAGGAAGATAATATTTTTATTTGTTATGAAAAGAAGGCTGAACTTCTAAGAACATCTAAAAATGATGAAATATATCTCAGTACAGGAGAAATTTGCAACAATCTAAATATATTATGGAAAAGTTGAATGTGAATATTTCCTAAAAATAAATTGTTATGTTTTAATGAACTAGGTAGGGTAACTTTCATTTAAAAAGCACTTATATAATATTTTAAAAACAAAAGAGTACTTTCTAATTTGTTTAATAAATATAAATATATATTGTTAAATGCTTGAAAATAGAATCAGTTCTGATGGTGTAGCCTTTCTATCATTCCTTCACAATGTCTAATAGCCACTAAATGTTTAGGTAAATGAATTTTCATACTGTAGTCCTGTAATAGAAAAGTGCTTGGTATAGTCTGGCAGTGTAGGGTCTAAAATCTGCATAGGTTGCTTAGCCTTATAGAATATCAGTTTCTTTTCCAGTAAAATAAGCAAAATAATAATTACCTCTAATGTATGTATAGTGCCTAGCATGACATATAGTTGATGTTCAGTAAATATTTCTGTGCCCTTTGCATGGAACCCCACTGTTAGTAATCACATTCCATATCTGCATGACTTTTGTAAAAGACAATTTACATAAAATTGCAAGTGAAAGGGAATCAGAGAATCCTAAATATATGATTCTATTGGGCATTTAGAGTTCAGATTTAATTGCATAGTGGTTTTGTGAAGGTGGTGGTGGTGGTGGTGGTGATGTGTGTTTTCGGAAGGCAGATTGGGGTAGTTAGGATATTCATAGTATTTGTTGTTTCCTTTTAGGACATAAGGGTAAAGTCAGTTACAGCTTGGTTTAATTGTTTAATTTATTTTCTATAATGGGAATGGCATAGTAATGACTCATTCTGTAGTGAAATGACCTCAAATAGAACCAGGAGATTTGTTATGTAGTTTTTTTTGGGAGGTGGCATGGACTAGAGGATTGGAGAGAGTGGGATACTGTGGATTCTTACAAAACATTAGTTCATTTATGAAACAAACATTCCTAGGCACTGTAGTACAGGGTTTAGTTCTAAATAAAAACACTGTACTAAATAAAATATGATCTCTTGAATTATTCAGTCCCTATTATGGTATAAAGAAGCTTTCTGCTACCTTTTCATAGAAAAACATTTTTGCTTCAGAAAACTACTAATCTTATGTGATATTTTTTTGTTTTGCTTATAATAATGATATTTGTAGGGAACTTTAAAGTAATTTTCGTATTTTTATCACATTCAGAAATTTAGGCAGATATATAAGTTGTCATTGTTGGTTCACTGAAAGTTCACTTAAAGTGCCAAGTTAAGAATTCTTTCTTGGAAGCTGTTTTTGTAATTACTATTTTGTAATTAAAATAAACTGAAAATGCTATATGCCTGAAAAGTTGTTTTTACAATTTCTGGCAAGTGCTGTTTTTCTTAAAAGTAATATAGCCTCTTTTAAGGAGACAGATTTTGTCTCACTAGTCTCCTTGATGTTTTTCTTTTCTGATCTTTTTATAGAAACAGATATGATTTGTTGGGCACTCTGTCCTCTTGGCAACAAATGGTGGTTCAGTAGCAAGACAAGCATCAGAGAAAGAATGTAAAAATAATACTTTTCAACACTGCCTCTTTTATCAGTGCTCAGGGAAAAATAAAACCTAGAACAACAAAAGCAAAATAAAATCTCTTCCTTGGACTTTACCTTTTCTTTAAGCGACTGCCATATCTTCCTATTTTCATTTTACCTTATAATTTGATGAAAACAATAATCAAGTTTGCTCAGTGTTTCTACTTCCTCAACTTCCATTCTTGCTCTTATCATTTGTATTCTGGCTTCTATTTTCACTACTATGTTGAAGCTACTCTTGGTATTGAAATTTCCTTCACTAGAAAAGCTCTTTCTTCCCCTCCATTTCAGCTCCATTCAGTCTTCATAGCCCATTTCAAATGTCACTTTTTCCCATGAATTCAATTGAAGGAACATTCAAATACCTGTCATGTTCAGCAGAGTCATATCATATGTACATTTAACTTATTTGAATTTAACTAAAGTTGAAAACAACTAGGGAGAAAAATAGCAAAGAATTATTTTCTTCCCCCAGTAAAAGTGTTTTTGAAACAACATGGTTGCCAAAAGCAAGCCAACTGGTTTTCCACAAAACAAACAGTAGTTTATTACAATGCTGGAGGAAAACCTAGCTGAGTTGGATTTATATAAGATATTACAATAAGCACAGAACAGTGTATAGTATACTTTATGGTCTAGTTTAGTGATTTTTGAGGGGTTAGTTTGACCAGTTTTTGCCTTACTCTAGCTTTAGAGCCTAATCTTTGTGCAAGATATGACTTTACTATTACAGTTATGTTGAAAGTGTCAGTCACATCACTTAGGAGCCTTCTAAGTAAGTAACATTTGGATCTCTCTTGGATGTTAAGGTGTAGAACTATCTGAGGCAGAGATGACTAGTGTAGTTCCTTTTCTGTTTATTTTTGCATTTTTCAGGAGATAAATTTATATGAATGCAATTATGGTCAAAACAGTTTAAAGCGGAGGGAGAGAATGCTATTCTTTTTATATTTCATGTTCTCCTATAGCTTGAGACCCTTGGCTTTCTGAAAACGAATTGCTTGTGTCTACAAACACATTGTTGCATTTAGTTTTCATATGAACTATAGTAGTTCTACATCAATACAAAGAATTTTTTTTTAACATGCAGGGTTAGATTGTAATTGTATTTGAGATGCTTTAATGATAATAATCTTTTTTTTATAGATATTATTTCCTAGTTTTTCCTCAACATTTTAAGTTTCTAAATATGTTACATTTTATTTTTGAAATTCTTTCTCAAGAAATAGTTTATATGGTATAACAAGTTTCAAAATAGAATAGCTATGTTATTAAAGAATGCTTTTCTATGTGGTAATTTGAAGACTAAATGGTGTGTTGCAGAAAGGGGCTTTATTTATTTAACAAAGCCTTAAAGTAGTTTCAGTGGAGTGAACAGATTTTGATGAAGTTTCCAGGGCCAGTTTGATAGAAACGGTTTCAGAGACTTGGCTTGGCGAGGCGAGGTGAGGATATAACTCTTTTAGAGCTATTTGACTTCTAATGTTGAACAAGAAGCTTAAACCCAGCTAGGTAGTCATAGAAATTCTCCTTTGACGTTTTAAAGCATGTCTTACATATTTGAATGGAACTGATCAACAAAGAGATAGAAAAATATGGTGCTATTCCTTGTGTATTCAGGATGAAACCTCTTGAAAGATTTGGATATGAATTCTGGAAAAGGTTGTTTTTTTTCTGAGAGCAAAATTTTTTGGGGAAAATTGGTAATCCATCAGGCACCATATTTTAAAAGACATGGAATGCTTATAAAGGCTGATTTGTGGGAATAAGTCAGCAAATCTCCATCCATAATAATTTTTTTTTAAAGATATATTCTGCTCATTCTAAAACATGCATTCAGAAAGGGAATGTAGCCTGATGATTTTAGTAGAGAGCTGGGAATCTGGGGATTAGTACTTGTTTGTTGTTTTTCACTGGCTGTTTCTCTAGTATATATAGAATCATTATTTATACTGAATTTTGGGAAAATTGCTTGTATGTTTTATGATACATTATGAGGTAGTGGCTTATTTGCACTTAGTGATCATGAACTCATAGCATGTTAGACCTTGAAGAACATGTAGTCCAACCGTCCAGTTTGCCCCTTCACCCCATTGTAGGTAATGAAAATGAAGCTTAGAGAAATTGTATCACCTAAGTTCCTTTTAGTTCAGAGGCAGTGCCGGCGTAAGTGTATAGCAGTTACCTCTTACCATGCAGGGTCTTATCCCTCATTTGTCTTATGCTATTTATTGTTAATTTTGAAAGAAATTAGAGAAAGCCATTTGTATGGGGGAAAATGAATTGTACTTACCATGAAATTATATGCTACCAGGAAGTGATTACCATACAGCCGTTGCAGTGATGACAGGCTGATATTCCCCTAGAATGACCAGAACAGCATAGAATAAAAATTGCTCTCTTTGCTCCTAAAATAGAAAGAACTGAATTACCAAAGGAAAAAAAAAGTTACTTAGAATGAGCAGCTTGAAGGTAGTGCCAGGTATAGTCTTTAAGTATTCTCTATCCCATTTGTGTAAAAACACACACAAACACACACACAATTAAAAAAATATGTATGCACAAATAGAAAACACATGTAGCTATGTGCACACACATTTTTAAATTATTAGGACATTTACCAACATAGAAACAGTATTTCAGGAATAACTTAGTTGATACTCTAAAAGGACTACTGTAGATATTTTCTTTGGAAATAGTCACTAGAATGATATTGGTTTAATGTTCTGAGAACAGTGAAATAGTCTGTTTTCTAATTCCCTTTAGCAATGTGACACATTCTATAGGATTTGATAAATTTAACGTGAGGGGACCAATTTTGTGAAAACCACCACTATCTTTGTTTTATAGTTTATTTGCTTTGCATTTGGATAATTCAAAGAAATAAAAGTAGAAGGCACAATCTCATTGGAAAGTGATTTACTAGAATATAAGCTCCCTGAAGGCAGGGGCTTGGATCTGTTTTGTTCACTGCTGTACTTGTTAGTTCTTCATATATAATTAGTGTTCAATGTTTGTTATGTGAATAACCACAATGTTTTGTTATCTAAAATTTTGTTAAAATGAGTTTTTAAGTGGCTAGAAAGCACATTTCCAGCCTAGGGACAAAAAGTACCCATTGACCCTTTGTAATGAATAAGTGAAAGAAAACAGTATTAAAGTGTGGTGACAGCAGGGATGTATTCCTTATGTACTCCCCATAGTACCTATACGTGATTAACAAAATTTCAATTGTTTATGCATAGTAAAAGTGTTCTTAAATTATAGAATTTGGAAACCGGATTTTAATCTTACGGTTTTCCTAGTGTTCATACTCCTACACCAGATTACTGTTCACATGATATGTTATATTATTCATTCATTCATCCAAATACTGGGCAAATTTTTGGTGCCAGGCACGGTGTTGTAAGGCATGGCAGTGAACATAGGGCCTTACAGTCCAATGCGGGAGACCGATGTTAAATAGTTACAAAGAGAGTTTAGCAAGCTTACAGGATTTCTTAGCAAATATCTTGAAGATGAATGAGTCTAGCCTGGTAAATCAGTCATTTAAGTAAAACAGAAAAATTCATAGAGTTCTGAATCTTAAACTATGTTAAAGGATTTTCAGAATCATTTAACCTATCACCCTACATTGCTAATACTTTATGAATTACAACCTCTTCTATGGTACTTTACAATCATATGCTGATTGATATGGATGGGTATTTTCTTTTTTAACATTTTTACTATTGCTTATTTCAACAACCTATATATGAATGATTACTAATTGACTATTTCTGTTGCTGTTATTTTTATTAGAAAATAATATTTTTCTTTAGTAATGTTATTCTAAATGGTTTTACTGCATTCTAAATGTGTGTGTGTGTGTGTGTGTGTGTGTGTGTGTGTTTGTGTTAACATAGTGACCAGAAGTCCTTTAAAGTAAAAGTTGTTTTCAGAGTTTATTTCATCTCTTATTGAATGGCTTCCTGAAATCTAGATTATGTAAATTTTCATTTGGCATTAAATCCTGCAGTGTTAGAGTTAGCACAAGAGGTAGTCTATGCTTTTCCTTTATTTGAGAAGAGAGAATAACAATAATATTTGTAGTGTATAGATTATCTAACAGATAAGTCTCAGTAAATTATAAACTATTTTTTATAGTAGACTTGAAACTTGCTGAGTAAGAAAACTTAATATATTTCAGATTATTAAAATTATAGCCATGTATAACTACTTTTGTCAGCATTGCATTGTTCTTCAAATGTTTGTAGGTTCTTCATGGAAATGAGCTGAATTTTGGAATCTTTCCACATATACTTATATTACTAGCTAGCAAATGATTGAAATATAATCTAGGACTCGAAGGTTTATCTTAGAAGAGAAACAGAGACTCCATTCTGTTACATTCCTGGGAAGCAAAAATATTAATTATGCGATTGAATGTCGAGTTTACATGCATCCTTCCTCCCCCGCTGTGGATATTTAACTAAGGTTCCATGATTTGCTGTTGCTCTTCTCACAGCATTTTTATTCTCGAAGCCTCATTTATTATTTATATGGCAACAACAGTAATCCAAAGGGCCTCAGTTTTGTGTTATACTTTTGAAAGCCAGTAAAATATACTTCAGTTACCTAATGTGGTTTTTTAAGGTGCATTGCTAGGGTCTCACTCTTTATACATTTGCCTCCCCCAAATCTTATTTATTTTTGTCACTTTGCTCATCATTTTGATGGTGATGACAACAAAATTTCTCTTGATTTTATTTTTTATTTTTAGCTGCCTTTACTGAAAATTTCAACTTGGATATTTCATAGCAATGTTGAATTGATTCAAAGCATCTTGAACTCTTTATTTTATAGACAGCTTTATTGAGGTAAAATATATTTACCATAAAAAATACTCATTTTAAATGTACAGTGCAATGATTTTTGTACTTAATTGCGGTCACTCCTAGCCCCTCACAGTTACTAATCTACTTTCTGTCTCTGTAGTTTTACCTTTTCTAGATATTTCATATAAATGGAATCATACAATATATAGACTTTTGGGTGTCTTCTTTTACTTAGCATAATGTTTTTGAAGTTCATTTATGTTGCAGCATGTATCAATATTCCCTTTTTGTTGCTGAATAGTATTCAGCATATTTTATGATTATTAAATGAATGAATTATTCATATTGTATGACTATACCTCATTTTGTTTATCTGTTCACCAGTTGATGGTCATTTAGATTGTTTCCACTATTTGGCTACTATGAATAATGCTGCTATGAACATTCTTGTACAAGTCTTTGTGTGGTCATATATTTTCATTTCTTTTGGGTAGATGCCTATGAGTGGAATTACTAAGTTGTATAGTAAATTTATTTACAAATTTAAGAAAAACTGCCAAATTAATTTCCAAAGTGGTTACACCTTTGCACACACTCATCAACAATGTAAGCGGGTTCCAATTTCTCCACAATTTAGTAATACTTTTTATTGTCTGTCCTTTTGATTATAGCCAATCTAGTGGATATGAAGTAGTATTTCCTTGTGGTTTTAATTTGCGTTTTCCTAAAGATTAATAATGTAGAGCATCTTTTCATACTCAGTAGCCATTTGTGTATCTTCTTGGGTGAAATGTCTACTAAAATTTTTTGCCCATTTAAAAAACTTTTTTTGAGTATTTAAAAAAATACTTATAAGAGTACTTTGCATATATTATGGATACAAATTCTTTTTAAGGCATGTGATTTGCAAATATTTTCTCCTAGTCTATATTTTAACTTTTTTTATCTTCTCTACCCATTTCTTCCCTTTCCCAGTTTTCCTTGTTTCTGTTAGTCTTCAGCTCTGTTTTTCACAATTTTGTATTCAACTCAGCTATCCTGATTGCTGGTTTACAGTTTTAATTATAATTATTCCTTTTTCTTTTCCTCTCAGTTACCGCTTAAATCTAGAACATATTACTTCTACTCTAATTGCTAAAATAGCTACAAACTTGACCTACTTGATTCCAGGCTCTTCTTTCTTTGGTATGATTATATTTTTCTGTGCTATAAATGCATAACTGTTTTTCTTTCAAAACTAACCAAAATTCCATAACACATTTTAAAACTTTATAATGAAAAATTTCAAAAATAGCAAAGTAGAAAAATAATACAACAAATACTCGTATACCTAATGTCTAGATTCAATAATCTTTAATTTGCTTCATATACCCTGTTTCCCTGAAAATAAGACCTAGCCAGACAATCAGCTCTAATGCGTCTTTTGGTACAAAAATTAATATAAAACCGGGTCTTATATAATATAATATATTACATTACATTACATTATAGACCCGGTCTTATAGTAAAATAAGACTGGGTCTTATATTACTTTTTGCTCCAAAAGATACATTAGAGCTGATTGTCCAGCTAGGTCTTATTTTCTTATTTTCGGGGAAACACTATACATATATAATTTCTTTTTTCTTTTTTCTGAACTAGGTTAAAGTAAATTGTAGTTATCATGAAGTTTTTTTTTTACTCTGCGTCTCTGGCTGACTTGCCCTGGCATAGGATGTTCGTATACATAACCATAATGCCATAACTACACCAAACAAAATTAGTAACATTTCTCTAACGTAACCTAATACCCAATCCATATTCAAATTTTCCCCTTTGTCCTTAAAATGTCTTATGATTGTTTTTTTTCCTTCCTAAATCAATACTGAGCTAATGACTCGTATTATATTTATTAAACCCTGTAATTCTCTTTTAATCAATCTAGAATGGCTCCCATTCTATGCTACAACTTTTTACTATTGTTGTTTGTCATGACATTGACTTACTGAAGAGACCAGGCCAGTTTTCCTGTAGTATGATTTTTTTATTTTTATTTTTTTCCCTATGGTAGTATTCAATATGGTCCTTAGTATATTTTTATATTTTTTATGGTTATAAATGTAAAATATACCCATTTTGGCCAATTTAGAAAATTCTCTATAAAGATAAAATTATGAGTAGTTTATAATCTCATCACCTAGAGATAATTACAGTTAACATTTTGGTGGTTTTCATTATGCAGATTTAAAAAATATTTTAGTTGCTCCTGATTATATACTTAATATTAATTTCTCATTAAAATAATTTCAAATGGCATACATAGTTACATTTACATTTACTTATATTAATTAACTATATACTCCATTTTATTTAAATTTCTCAATATTGCTGAGCATTTATGATCCTTTAGGTTTTCACAGTTATAAATTAAACTATGAGGTCTTTTGAATAAAGATTTGATTATATTTCTGATTTTTATCTTATAAATTGTTCAACTGGACTTATTGGGTCAAAATATATGAATATTTCAATGGTTTACTAAATTGCTTTTTTATAAAGAAGCAGTTCCATAATTTGCTCTCCTATTTGTTTTATAACTTATTTGGTAATTTGATGGAGGTAAGATATTTCTATATTGTTTTAAAGGGTCTGATTTTTTTTACAATACGAGTTTAAATTAGTCTTGGAGTATTCTCTGGATGCAATTTAAGCTATACTAGACTGCCTTAGTCTCTCCCCACCCCTGCCTCCCTATATACCCATTCTCTGCTTCTGTTTAGTTGTTATTGTCTCAAGACACAACATACTACTGTGGTAATATTGCTGTTCTCCCTATTGCCTTGCTTTTGTAGACTTTGTCTGCCCTCTGAGGTCTAGCACAAGTTGTACTGTTTCATTTTCCCACATTTTATTGATTCTTCCTCTCTTTTCATTTTTCTATTGCCCTTCAAATGTATCCTATATCATTTGACAAGTCAAATTTAATTCAGCTGTTATGTATCACTAGTGCATCATGCAGTGTGACTGCCTTAATCTGAATCTTCCTTTTTCTGATAGTTTAGAATAATATCACACTTACTGTTTTGATGGGAATATCACATTCATTTACCGTTTTGCATCCAGAAATGTTTGAACACCTTTTTTTGCCACCAGTCACTTAAAACCCCTAATACTTTCCTCATGGGACTTGTTAAGACATTTAGTCTCTTGGTGATTAAAAAAAACACCTTAATTATGGCAATGACTTGTCCTGTAAATTCTTCCCTAGCTTTGGATTTGAGAAACTTCGCCTCTATCTCACACTAGTTCAGAAAGATAGATTGAACGTTACAAGACCAGGTTGCACATCATTTAGGAACTTTATTATTTTCATGTTAAACAGAATTACCACAGAGTAATTTTTTTCTAAATGCTGTTTGTAATTTCTTTCTAAATGATGTTTTTTTCTCTCTAAATGTCATAATTTTTTTTTAAAAAAAGTAATTTTTGAGCCTATGGTATTTTGACCATATCTAATTATTAGATTTTGTATAAAATTTTGTTTTAAATCTAGAATTTACTATTTATGTCAAACTGTTAAATTGAGCAACTATAAGTATATTGTCTGAAAGTAGGATTTAAAAGGCAGTGTGGTATGGTAGAACCCACTCTGGACAGGAATTAGGAGATATGGTTCTATGCAACCTTAGGAAAATTTATATTTTGGAGGGGGTGGAATATAAGTTTCTTTAGCCATAAAACAAGGAAGTTAGGGGAAACTTTAGAATTTGACAAATTCTAAATTCACAGGCTTTAGAATTTGACAAACTTGGCTTCTAATCCTCAACCTGCCATTAACTACAGTATGACCTTGCCAAGTAACAAATCTAAACCCCCGTTCATCATCCATAAAGTAAGGATGATAGTATTTAATCTCATAAAACTATTGTGAATTCTAATGAAATAATGCATAAGAAGCTCTTAGATGTGCCCAGCACTGGGTAAATAATGTTAACTACTATTACTATCAGATGATCTTTTATGTACTCACAGACTTTCAAAGAAGACTTTGGATTATATAACATAGCTTCAGTTACTTGGGCATCATTGCTAATATTTAGAAAATGATTACTTTTAATATGTTGTTTCCTACTCTAATAACTTAAAAGAGCCTATCTTTTTTGAATATTATCTTACCTGGGAGATATTCCAGCTCTTGAAAAGACCCATTTGGTATCATTTTTCCTGGGCCTTGATCTCTTATTTTGTGAAAATAGAGTAATCAGACAAAGTAATCTATAGTACTGTGTTAGTGGGACTATAATAGGTGTCCTTTTTAAATTCTTACAGTTTTTTTTTCTTTTATTTTTTCTAACTTGAAAATGTGACACTAATACTGCATCATGTGGCAGGAGAATTTAGTACTTGGTAGCTTATGAAGATGACATTTGAAACAGAGATGTCAGAATGCCACTTAAAATATTCCACTGAGGCAGGCCTCTTCTTAACCCATATAATGTTCTGTACTCATATGCATTTTTCAGAAATTGGATTACTGTGAGATAGTGCAAGATTTAGCTCGGTAGTTTCATGTTTATTTAAAAAGGCTGTGAAACATATGAAGGTTAAGGATTAAAATAATGTTAATGAGGTTTTCCATATATTTCACTTTTTACTTTTTTTTCCTGTGTTTTATTCCAGTCAGGTAAATGAGTAAGTCAGAGTACCCAAAACCCATTTTTAAATATTGTGGTAAAATATATAAAACATAAACTTTACCATTTTAATCATTTTAAGTATCCAGTTCTTGGCATTAAGAAGTTGGCATTGACATCATTGTCCACCCATGGCCACTGTCCAGCTCCAGAATTTTTTTTATCTTCTCCAATGAAAACTCTGTACCCATTAAATACTAATACCCTATCCCCTGACTCCCCTAGGCTCTGGCAACCATCATTCTACTTGCTGTCTCTATAAATTTGACTATTGTAGGAACTTCATATAATTGGAATCATATAATATTTGTACTTTTGTGACTGGCTTATTTCACTTAGCATAATGTCTTTAGGGTTGGTTCATCCATGTTTCAGCATGTGTCAAAATTTTATTGTTTTTTAAGGCTGAGTAGCGTTCCATTATGTATATGTACCACATTTTGTTTATTCATTCATCTATTGATGAACACATGGGTTGCTTCTATCTTTTTGCTATTATGAATAATGCTGCTATGAACATGGGTGTACAAATATGTGTCCAGTTCTACTTTCACTACTTCTGGGTATACGAGTATACCCAGAGGTAGAATTGTTGGCTCATATGGTAATTCTACATTTAATTTTTTGAGGAATCTCCACCCTGTTTTTCATAGTGGTTGTACCATTTTACATCCCTACCAGCAAAGCACAAGAGTTCCAATTTCTCCACATGCTTGCCAGCACTTGTTATTTACTGTGTGTTTTTTTGTTTTGTTATTTTTTTTTATGTATGTATGTATGTATGTATGTATGTATGTATGTATTTATTTATTTGATAATAGCCATTCTAAATAGGCATGAGTGTTAAGTGGCATATCTCTGTGTTTTGATTTGCATTTTCCTAATGACTTGTGATGTTAAGTATCTTTTCATGTGTTTTTTGGCTATTCATGTATCGGAGAAATGTCTATTCAAGTCCTTTGTCTGTGTTTAGTGAAGGACTTTTGAGGTCCTTCAAAAAAAAAAGCTATTGATGTGTCGGTAAACTAGCTAGGATGATGCTACATGGGATAAAATTTGTTGACGAGACAGACCACGAGTCAGATGCTAATATCTTCAGCGGTCCTTCCTGACAGCCTCAATTGCACTTTATCACTTTTAAGTCATGGTTTTTACTTTAAAAAAAAGAAAGATAACAAATATACTTTGTGTTCAATTTAGTAATTTAGGGGTAAAAGTAAAGAAAACCGAGGGAGGTAACAATAGAAATAAATTACAAACTAGAAATCAGTGGAAGTAATTAGTACAAGGACTAATTTTTATTAAAAAATTAGGAAATAGAGAAATTGATGAGAACTATACCAAGAAAAATTACAAAACTAGAGTTAGAATGAGAAACTTGGACTACATTAAAAAAAATAGGGATTTAAAAATAGAATTCTATACTCAGATATCTGATAATTATGTAAATCTCAATGTAATGTTGCTATATGGGTGTGACATTTTATTTCGTATACTTGTGATCAAATATGGTCCTTTTATTTTAGTTATCTAATAGTTATTTCTTTAAAAAAAATTACTGGATGTTTCATTCAACTTAATTTATAGCATAACATTTTTTCATTTTAGGTGTATGTGTGTGTGTGTGTAAGTGTAAATAGACTTCATATACACACATTCGGTAATTAAGTTTGATTCCATTGTAAAGACTTAATATAATAGATATTTATGTGGTAAAACTTTGCAGAGAATAATTTCATTATTGTCCCTCCTTAATTAGAGCTTTCAACAAAACATTGATTACCAAAACTGTCAAAGTTGTATAATAAAAATAGGAAAATGTGAGGATGGACTATGCTTATATATTTGTTGAATTTTACCAATGACATTGAGCTGTTTAAGACTAAATTTGAATTTAATGATGGATTTGATTTTCCTCCTTTAAATCGTATATCAATGACTACGTTAATTACATAATGTGGGTTTGAGTAGTGTAATGAATTGTATCCATGGAATAGCAGACATAATGGATAATATTTTAAATTTGAGGAATTTAGTCCATCTTTGAAATGATTATAAGTCAATAGTAATATGAAAGTAATATTAAAAGGTATCGCTTTCCTTCATTTTTCTAACAGGGTCAACATATTTCATTAGCACCTATTCAAAAGCTAGAAGAAGCTCTATATGAATATCAACCACTGCAAATAGAGACATGTGGACCACGAGTTCCTGAGTTTGAGATGCTAGGAAGACTTGGGTAAGTGCCCAAAAGAACTTCTCATTGAAGAGTGGATGTTTAGGGCTTTGTTGTTATTGTTTCTAACTCACACTTTAACATTATTAGACTTTGAGTTTACAGAATTTTACACTCTTTAGTAAAAAAGACTGGTGCTTAATGCTAAGTTAATACATTATTTTTTCTATGGTCTTGTTAGGTTTTTTGAGATTGAGATTGGATTGTATTAGTTCCCTTTTAAGGTGGTCCTTGGCAGCCATATTGAAGTAGCTGTTCATTTTCAGCTCACTGCATACTTTTTTAGAAATAGGGGCTTATGTCACTAGTAAGCCAGTAATAATATAAGAGTTGAGCTCCTTGCCATGAAAAAGAGTAGATTTACTCACTGTCTGCTGTCTATAGTGAAACTATATTTATGAGAAATGAGCCACAAAATGTATTTTGTGAAAAGGTGTATGTAGAGCTGGCCAGTGACTCAAAAGCCATATTATATTTATCCATTTTGAAAATGAATGTGGGATTATGGCTTTTGTCAGTGATGAAGGGGATCAGTCTTTCTCACAGGAGGAGGTGGCATTTGTGTACTTGAAAAGTACAGGCACAGACTTTGTTGGATGGAGCAAATAATATCTTGTTCTGGTGTCTCAACCTAAGCGATTGAATAACAATATGATCCTGAATTGGTTGTTTCCAACAACAGCACAGAAACAGTGTAAAGATATAACGTGAAAAGAAAAAAGTGGGTACAATGAAACCAAGTAATTAAAAAGTAATTAAGAAAAAAACCCAATAGCAAAAACAAGATAGATTAGACAGACAAAATCTACATTCATTTTTAAAACCAAAACCAGAGTCTTGAACATGATGCATAGTATTTTGCATATGAACATGGAGTCTCCAAGGTCAAATTATTATTAAAATGATAGATAATTTACGTATCTGCTATTTGGTAGATTTTAAGACTTTCTTTGGTTCTGTATGCTATGAAGCCCTTTGCTCTACGTTCAGGAACACGACAGAGTTGTCCCCTATCAACACTGCTTTTCAACATAGTATTCAAAGTCCTAGCCAGAGCAATCAGGCAAGAGAAAGAAATAAAAGGCATCCGAATTGGGAATGAAAAAGTTGAATTATCACTTTTTGCAGATGACATGATTCTATATATAGAAAAATCCTAAAGACTCCACCAAAAAACTGTTAGAAATAGTGAATGAGTACAGTAAAGTTGCCGGCTACAAAATCAACATACAAAAAGCCATTGCATTTGTATATACTAACAATGAAATCTCAGAAAAAGAAGTCCTATGGCTTCCAAGCATGAAGCCAAGGGGATGTGAAACAAAACCTAAAACCCTTTTTTGAGTTTGAGATAACAAATTCATCAAATAATTGGCCTACATGCTAAAATTGAAGCTTCAGGAGACAGATAATGTAGGGTTTTACGATTTGAAAAATTATGTGATATAGACATTGATTTCTTATCTCTTACTGGGTATGCAAGAGCCAGAATTCTGTATCTCCAAAATAAATTTTCTTAAAATCTTGACACTTATGTCAGTGAAGACAAAGTATTTAAAATAGTACTCCTCTATTACAGGGTTTTGCATTTTCCAATAATTTTGTCATCAAAATTGCATTTGAAAGATCATTGGAATGGCTATTCATAATAACAATGCACAAGTAAACTGTATGACAACAATTAATGCAAAGGATGGGAAGAGGGAAAAAACTGTGCTGTTGTAATGTTCTTGTACAATATGTGATGTAGTATAATAGTATCTGGTGGTAAGTTAAAGATGTTTAATATAACCCTAGAACAACTACTAAAAACGTAAAACAAAGTGGGATAGTCAGTAAATCAATATCAGAGAAAATAATGAGGTCACAAGAAATACTTCATTAGTAAAAAGGAGTGCAGGAAAAGAGGGAGGCAAAAAATAAAGAAATGGTACAATTAGGAAATAAATAGCATAATGTTAGATTTAATCTTAACTATATCAGTAATTGCATTAAGTGTAAATGTTCTAAACCAGCACTATCCAATAAAACTTTCTAAAGTGATGGAAATATTCTCTGTCTGTGCTCTCCAAGATATTAACCACCAGTTACATGTTTCTACTGAACATTTGAATGTGCCTAGTGCAACTGAAGACTTGCATTTTAAATTTTATTCAGTATTTTTAAATAAACACATATGGCTTGTAGCTACTATATTGGATAGCACAGGTCTAAATATTCCAAATAATAGACTGAGATTGCCAGATTGGATTAAAAAAAGCAAGACTTACATGTTTTCTATGATACAAGGATCTGGCATTATATATACAGCTCAGTTTCTCTGAGCTTGAAAAGTTTCTCTGAAGTTCTTGGATCTATAATTCATTGTTATTTTGTAACTATCTCAACTGTTATCTCTTCACAGATTTATTCTGCTCCATCTTCTCACTATTTTCATTCTGAGATTCTGATTTCACATGTTAGACCTTTCTATATTATTGTAGAGGTCTTGGGTGCTCTGATTTGTTTTTCAATCTTTTCTTAAATTTGTGTTTCAAAATTTGGATAATTCCTGTTGTCCTTTCCTCAAGTTCACTTATTCTTCTTCTGTGTTCCTTCTGCTGATAAGTCTATCAAAGGAATTCTTTCTGATACGGCAGTTTTCATATCTAGCATTTCCACTCCTTTTTGTAATTTCCATCTCTGCTGAAATTCCCTAGGTGTTTGTGCATGTTATCCACCTTTTTTCAGTAGAGCTTTTAACTTATTAATCATGTAATTGTGAAGTGCCTCTTTGATACTTCCAACATCTCTTGGTCTGGTCCTGTTGACTGTTTTATGTCTTGATAGATTTGCTTTTCCTGCTTTCTTGTTTTTATTGTAATTATTCCTTGAATATTGGACCTTCTGTGCAACAGAACAGTAGAGACTGAGATAAATAATATATATGCCAAGAAACATTTGTCCCTTTTTCTGTCAGGCCATTAGTGTAGGGAGTTGAGTATTAAGTCTGGAGTTTGGTCCCAGTTTGGGTTTTTGTGTTTGCTCTAGTTACCATCACTGTATCACAGGGTTCAGCTTCTTCTAGTTGTGATTTGTTGCCACACTGTGCCTGTTATGAGGACTGGAGTGCTGGAGGGATTTTCTCAGTCTTCTTGCTCCACTGTTGGCTTTCAACAGGCTCTGCAAGCCTGAGCCACAGAGTTTTCTCTTGATGCTCCTCCCCAGCAATAGATTGCTCTTGCTTTTTACTTGGAGTAAGTCTTGTGGTGGGAGCAAGGGGGTTTCTTAGTTCTCCTATTTGAGCTTTAGTCGTAGGAGGTCCTGTGTGCCAGAGCCTCAGGGGGGAGCTTTCTCACTGTACCTTCTCTTTCCCAGAGGCAAAAAACTTCTGCCTCCTGCTTCAGGGTGCAGGTGGGTTTGCTGTTCCTTCCCAGCCTCACAACTGAACTCTGTCCTGCCTTTCCTGAGTGGTTGAAGGCTTTTGTCTGTGTCAGTATAGAGTTGGGGAGGGTGGAAATAGGTTTTATACTCCTTCCCCAGTGAAACCCAATTTTGCCTTTCCCCAGAAACTGAGTCTCGACTGTTTTTTTTTCTTTTTTATAATTCATTTCCTCTTCTATTTAGTGTTCAGTTATTACAATTTTTATTAGATCTCTATAATGGAATATCCTCTTCATCTTCCTTTTTTTAATGTGATATGGTGCTGGTGCTGCTATATATACATGTGTATGTGAGTATTTAACGAATGGATAGACTTCTGTATGAAATAGATGTCTGGTAGATTGTTTTTATCCCTTGTTTTAAGTAAATTATTAAGTTGAATAAACTTGAGCAACACTTTTGATTGGAGTCCTTTTGGTTTCCTTCTGCAATTATGGTTTAGATTTTTAAAGGTAGGGTAAGTGTCCTTTAGATAAGGTATAACCACAGTGTTTGTATTTTTTCCCAAGTTTTTCATATTAAAATCTTATTTAAACTTAATAAGTTTAATAAAAGGAAGCTGGATCACTTTTTGGGGGGTGGTTGTGCTGGTTGGGAGTCTTTCATTATTAATCATTGACTGTTTAGAATATAGTTAGTTCCAGATTTCTAGAAGTAGATTTTTGTCTCTTTCAACAAAGACTGTACATATATTTTATATCCACAAAAGCTAAGAAGGCAAATTGTTCTGATTACAAATAAACGTGTATGTATTTCAAGCAGTAGTCCTTGACTGTGACAGTTGCTTTTAGACATCCGTGGCTAAGGAATGAAGGAATTTCTAGATTATCAATAGTGATATCAGAATTGCTAAAGAAACATTGGCTTTTTCTTGGCATAAACTATTTACCCAAATAGAATGTATCTCATACCTTCCTTCTCGTCAGCCTTCTTCCTTGAGAAAGGGATTGAATTCCATATGGACAGTTTTAGTTTTTGGAGCTGGGATTAGCGCTAGCAGTCTCTTTGGTAATATGTTAGGATCTGATATTTAAATATTTGCCAAAATAAATCCTAACTTGAATTCTTGTACTACTAGTTCATTTTCTGCTCTGGAATTATTATTTGAAACCATATGTTTTCTTACTTTTTTCTTACTACTTCAGACCTAGGAATACAGTTTTATTTACCACAATTTTCAGAAACATTTAGAGAGAAACCGAAGAAGTTACTCTGTGAAATTAGTTTTCAAAGAATGATTTGGTATCCTCAAAGGTGCTGCTTTTAAGGTACAAGGAATATTAACTACAGTTGACTAAAGATATAATTGTCACACATCTGTCCTAAGAGTTGTCCACATCTTAGCTAGAAGATTGTATCTAATAAACCCCAGTTATCCCTTTATAGTGGAGCTTTCCCCCTCCCCCCATCCTCTAGCTTCTACTCCTCTCTTTTCTTCTCCTATTGCAACAAAATTTCCATTTTATATGACCTTATTCTACAAAGGGAACAAATTTAATTTCTCTAGAGGCAAACAGAGAATAAATTAACTGCCTCATTTCCATTTTTTTATATCTGCTTTTGAAATCTTTATGACATGATGAAGTTAAGAATAATACATTTTGTAGCTTCACTTCAGTTGGCTCAAAACTGTGGATGCAGGCACTTTCAAAATAATTTGAATTATATATTTTTGGGAGTGGGTGACATAAGTCTTGGGAGAATGCCTCCAAAAAAACTTATGTTTTTGTTTTCATGTATAGCTTTGATAAAAGATGAAATCCAAAGTACGTTGTCATGAGATTTTAGGTGGTTTTTACTGAGATTTTGTCTAAAGTTAGTTAAACTTGAGAAGTAGATGAAGAATAAATGAGAATTTCTCTTTCAGGAGGGTACTATGAATATATAATTATAGTTCAAATTGCACTGGCAGCACTCTTCTGGTTTGCTCAAGGCAATATGTAAACATGTTTTATTAATTCTGTGCCAGTGGGAGCAAGCATTGGGAAAACTTAACTGCTAATTGAAATTCCCCAGACTACGGCTTTAGTGGTTAGTTTAGTAAAGTCTCTTGATTGGCACTGTGAGACTGTCTTTTTAATAATCAACTGGCTTTCTAGTGAATATTTTACTACCTTCCACCCAAAGAAGAATTATTCCCTTAACTGACATAAATTTTAAGCATTTATCAACTTTATTCATCAATTTCAAATTATTTAATCAGATATCACTACTGTTTTAAATAGATATATGATTTACTTAATAAAAACTGTTCATTTGTGAGCCTATTATAGAAATAAGGAAAAACTGTTTTATAAGATAAAATATGGTCTTTAAGTAAGATGTATATTTTTCAGTTATCCTTAATTTATGAATTTAAATGAAGCCATTTGCTATTAATTTATGAATTTAAATGAAGTCATTTGCTATCACAGTTTTATAGAATGAAATTTCAATCTTCATTTCCTGTAGAACTTTTCTGTGTGTTTCTTTGTGGTAGAGTGTTGTAGCCAAATGTACATGTTCGTTTCTTTCTCTTCTGCTAATGTAACTGACAAAAGTTATGTGCTATCAATTATGATAGCTTTAAAAAATAGATTTAAACTATGATAGTTCAATATCTTGAGTCCTTCCTAACCAGGTGATAGATTTTTAAACTATTATTCTGTAATTAGTAGTGAAGATAATTGTGGGAGTAATGATAGCATTGAATTAACCCAGTTAACTAGAACTTGATGATAATTAGAAGTTTCTTGTTTGCTGTCCATCAGCAGCTATGACTTTCTTTTCTTGTGTAGCCATAGACTACAATGATAAAAACCAATTTGCTGAGCAAAACTTACTGACCTATAACAAATCCATTACTGTTTCTGGCACAGCAATTAAAAGTGTTCATTTTTGAGGGAATAGGGTAGGGTATAGTCCCTCCAAAGTAGAAGATCCACTGTCATGGTAACCTTGGAGACACTTTTCATGACCATTCTTTTGTTCTTAAAAATTAGTAAATTAGAACTTTCTATGTCAAGAATTTGAGATGAGATGTAAAACATATATTTTTGTTTTTTTTTATAATTAAAAGTTTATTGGGGTGACAGTAGTTATAAAATTACATAGGTTTCAGGTGTACAATTCTGTAATGCATCATCTATGTATCACATTGTGTGTTCACCACCCAGAGTCAGTTCTCTCTTTTCATCACCATATATTTGATCCCTTTTACCCTCATCCTACCACCTCTTCTCCCCTTACCCTCTGGTAACCACTAAATTATTGTCCATCTCTATGAGTTTTTGTTTCTTTGTTTGTTTGTCTTGTTCCTTTGTTTTCAGTTTTATGTACCACGTATCAGTGAAATCATGTGGTTTTTGACTTTTTCTGTCTGGCTTATTTCACTTAACACAGTAATCTGAAGATCCATCCATATTGTTGCAAATGGCACTATTTCATCTTTTCTTATGGCAGAATAGTATTCCATTGTGTATATATACCACAACTTTTTTATCCAATCATCTTTCGAAGGACACTTTGGTTGTTTTCATGTCTTGGCCACCAAAAAGAAAGCTTCAGTAAACATCAGAACACATATATCTTTACGGATAAATGTTTTCAGGTTTTTTGGGTAGATACCCAGGCTCTGTTATTAATATCCTTCAGTGGTTCATCTTCACCTGCATAATCTGAACTCTGTCTACCTTCATGGCCATATATTCCTGCCCCTCTCATACTTGGTGTTTCTTAAGAACCTCATGGTGTCACACGCATTTTTGTGCCCTAACATGTGTTGTTTCAATTCCTCAAGAGGCTCTTTGCCTTTATATTTGTGGTATAGCCCCCTCTAGTAAGTTCTTTCCATCTTTTCTGCCCTATGCGTGAATTGTCTGTTTATGCCCTATGTCCCCCTTTCTATTAGGGTAGTATTGTTTTCCTTATTGTATGAGTCAGCCATATAGTAAGACTATTAATCCTTGAAATTCCAAAATTTTTTTGCTATTCTTACATTGTTTATGATGTGTTGTAGTTTTAATCTCTGAGCTGTAAAGTATTTTGATGATGTCCTGTTAATTTTCCATTGTTCTTCTACTTAGGAAGTCCTAAACCAACACACAGAACCTTGTATATATTTATTTATAGTCTAATTTTTATGTAGCTTCAATTTTTACATCTAATCACTTAATCCATCTGGATTTATTTTGTGAGGAGCTATAAAAGAATTTTTATTTTTTTCAACATAGTAAATCAGTTGGCCCAGAATAATTTATTTATTTTCTTTTCTCCATGGATGTGTTACATAACTATACTAGGACTTTTTCTCTGCTGCCCTTTCTTTTCCATTAGTCTATGTTTTAATTTTTCAACAGTATCACATTATTAATTTAAATTCATGATATGTTTTAATATTAAGTTGTGTATTTATTTTCTATTGTTGTGTATTAAATTACCACAGATTTAAGTGGCTTAAAACAATATCCATTTTTATCTCATTTATTATCAGTACCTGAGTCAGCAGTGTGGGCATGGGTTACCAGGATCCTCTATTCTGGTTGCACATGGTTGCAATCAAAGTCTCAGCAGGTGCTATGGTTCCTTGTAAGCGATTCTTGGGGGTTGTCTTTCAAGCTCATTCAGGTTATTGGTAGAATTGGGTTCCTTGCAGGTATAGAATTTACGATGACTGCCATCTTTTTGAATGCTACCAGAAGAAAATCTCTTTGACTCTCTTCCTTTTTAAGGGCTCCTACCTGATTAAGTGTGGCCCACCTAAATAATTTCCCTTTTTATTAATTCTCAATCAACCAATTTGAGATCTTAATTACATCTGCAAAATCCCTTTTGCCATTTACAGTAGTGCCCCCTTATCTGTGGGGTACATGTTCCAAGACCCCCAGTTGATACCTGAAACCAGGATAGTTTATAGTATATGTATATAGTATATATGAGTATACTGTGTTTTTCCTACAGATAGATAGATACATACATACATACATACCTATGAAAAAGTTTTATTTATAAATTAGGCACAATAAGAGATTAACAACAATAATAAAATAGAACGACTATAACAATACACTAATAAAAGCTATGTGAATGTGGTCTTTCTCTTGCTCTACAAAATAGTGTACTATACTCTCCCTTCTGCTTGTGATGATGTGAGATAATAAAATGCCAAACCTATTTCTGAATCTGTGTGACCATCCCTTACTTGCAGGAAATGGCTTGATGTCACTCATTTCAGGGGATCCTTTGCTAAAGTCTTCATATAGGGTCAGCGCTTTCTGATCCAACATGTTGCCTCAGTTGGAACACATTTTCTGTTCATGTTTACCACCCACAAATTTAATGCCATTTCCATTTTAACTAAGCACTTAATCACATGTTATGGTGGTGATGTTTGCAGTTTGAGGTGGTACAGCAAAACTAGCACAAATTTCTTTTTCACAATTTCAGAGATAGATTTGTTTGTTCTTACTATAGATCTTAGCAATCTCAGCATGCAATTTTTTTCTTTCCTTATTAAGTTGAAAACTTTTACCTTTCCACTCCCTTTGCAGCTTTTCTTTGGCATATACGAATTGCCAGCATCACTACTCTTGCACTTTGGGCCATTATTAAGTAAAATAAGCGTTACTTGAACACAAGCACTGTGATACCATGACAGTTGATACGACAACCAAGATGGCTACTAAGTGACTAATGGGCGGGTGGTATATACAGCATGGATACCCTGGATAAAGGGTTGATTCACATCTCAGGCAGGATGCAAGGATGATGCAAGATGTCAACATTCTACTCAGAACAGTGCGCAATCTAAAACTTATGAATTGTTTATTTCTGGAATTTTCCAGTAACATAATATTTTGGGCTGCAGTTGACCGTGGGTAACTGAAGCCACAGAAAGCAAAAATAACAGGGGACTACTGTAATATAATCTCAGGAGTGAAATCTGTCAGATCCAGGGGAAAGGAAGCATATAGGCAGTGGGAATCGTGGGGGCCATCTGAGAATTCTTCTTACCATAGGTAGAGCAAGTCTTCCTTTGCTACTTATCTTTTTCAGAGTATTCTTAGCATCTTTATACATTTATTCTTCTAAAAGAATTGTCCAAAGCAACAAAGCACTCTACACTTCTTGAAAGTTTTCTATACCTTTGAAAATTTTCAAAATAAAATATTGTGAAACAAGTAATGAAACAAATCAAACCAAAACCTTCAATAACTTAACTAAATTCCTATAGCACCCCAGATAACAAACAGCCAAATACCACTCCTTTTGGGATTTTATTTGGAATTGCTTTAAAATTATAAACTGATTAGAAAAGAACGGGCATTTAAAATTTATTCAGTTTTCATATATCTCACACATTTCTTGGAAATTAATTTTCATTATATTAACTTGTGATGCTGTTACAAAGTTTTCATTATGCTTTCTAACTGATTCTTGCTAAAATGTATTCTAACTGATTCTTGCTTAAATATGTATATTTTTGTATCTAGCTGCTTTACTGAGCTCTTATAATTTTAATTGTTCTATTAGGTGAATATCTGGGGTTTTATTTGGAAGTCAGTCATCTGAAAAAACGAATTTTTTCTTTTAAATACTCTATTTCTAACTTCAGTTTAATATTTTACTGCATTTGGCTAGAACTTCTTGACCTGGTGTTATACAGTTCTGGTAATAGCAGTTTCTTGTTTCTGATTTTTTTGTGAATGCTTCAAGTGTTTCATCGTTAAGTATTTGCTGGCTGTTTGTTTACGTGATGTTTCTTATCTTGTATTTTTAAAAATCACATTGAGGAAATTTGTGTTCTTTGGTCAAGATCTTTACCTATTGACTAATTGTTCATGGATTACCTAAGAATGGAGAAAAGTATTTGTTTTGCTTTATGTTTGTTTTGTTTTTGATGCTGTCCACTTAAGTTTATATGTTAGTTTTAGAAGAAGTCTCAGGGACGTCAGAAAAATCAAAGAACACGGAAAAATACAAAAGTCATAAAAATGATTGCAACATGTACCATGTTTCCCCCAAAATAAGACCTAAGCCGGACAATCAGCTCAAATGCATCTTTTGGAGCAAAAATTAATATAAGACTCGATATTGTATCATATCATATCATATATCATATCAGACCCGGTCTTATTTTATAATACAATATCGAGTCTTATGTTAACTTTTGCTCCAAAAGATGCATTCGAGCTGATTGTCTGGCTAGGTCTTATTTTCAGGGAAACGGTATATGTATACAATATATGATATATATTGTACTTTGTTGTAATTATAAGAGTATTACTAAATTAACTTTTTTTTGCTGGCTATGACAGCAAAATGTCTTTAGTATCTGTTTTTGTTGGCATTTGAATGAGGAATCAACTCACACATCTAACATGAACCTTTTTGCTTAAAGTTTTAGTCTGGCTCTAGTCTGGTAAGTTTTAAATCTTTGTTATGCAATCATGGAAAAAATATGTTTCTACTTGAAGCAGTTGTCAAACAAGCTTCTTTCATCGACAGTCAGACACAGGGCAGCTGAATGAGGCTGTTTAGTCTAGAGTAAATGCTCACGAGATTACAAGGTCACTAAGGAAATGTAATTATGCAGTTGATTCCAGAATAGTCTTTTGTAGTAAGGACTTTAAGAGTATTACATCACAATATTAATTTAAAAAAATATATTCCAGAATTAAGCTCAGAAAGAAAAGCAGCACTAAATAAATCAAATTATTTAATTCAATAATAAAATTATAATTATAAATTATTACAATGAAATGTAGTTTTAATTCAGATTTTTATAGGACCCTAAAACAGCAAGTTCAATTTATTATTGGAATTTGGTCAATTTCTCCCAAATCACATTCGGTAGGCCCTGTATATCTATATATAATTTTCTCCATTGTGAAATGAAACCTCATAGTAGTTACCTCATGTTAATTGAGAAAACAATTGATTATTTAGCAGTTCCTTTACTTTTGTTATTTGTTTGATTATCAATCACCTCCTGTGTGCCCGTTGTTCTGTGTGCTGAGAAAACAGCAGTAAGGAAAACAGAGAAAACACCTACTGTCATTAAGCTTACATTCTACTGGGATGAAACCAACAATAAAAATACGTGAATGAATTTGTTAGATAATAATTAGTACTTTAAAGACAAATACAGCATGATGAAGGGACATGTAGTGATTGGAGTACAGTGCTATTTTTACGTAGGTAGTGATGGAATCTTTTGTAGGATATTTGAACAGAAATGAATTAAGCAAAGAAGCTAATCATGTGATATCATGGGAAGAGTCAGAAGTAACTGTAAGGGCAAAGGCCCTGAGGTGAGGGTGTGTATGAGGAAGAGAAAGGAGGCAAGTGTCTGAAGCGGAGTGAATTGGGAAATGGTAGGAGATGAGGTGAGAGTGGTAGCAGGTTTGTATGTAAGGAGGCAGGCTGGTCCCAGTTAGATCATGTATAGCTTTTTAGATGATGGTCACGATTTGGGCTTGTAATTTAAAGATGAGAAGTCAAAGGCGAGTTTTGGACAAAGGTGTGTTATATGACTTACATTTAGAAAGATCTTTTATGGGAGAATCAGTGGTGGGGTGAAAGCAAGAAAACTCTCAGGTGGTCCTGGTTAAGATGGTAGTGGCTTAGATAAGATGGTGGCAGTGTAGCACTGAGAAAGTGGCCAGATTATGGATATAATTTTGGTGGCAAAGTAACAATTTTTAATGGCTTGGATGTAGGGAGTATGAAAAAGTTGCTCCTAGGGTTATACCTGAGTGACAAAGCTACCATTTACTGCGATGACAGAAACGGGGGGAGGGGTTCTTTGAGGCAGCATAGTAGTTCCAGTTGTTTATAAATTCAATTATTTATCAACTATTATTATTAAAAAATATGTTTCTAAAGAGACTGCAAGAGCTGGGAAAAAAGAAACTTTTGAGATAACAATGCAACTCTTCTTTTACAGAAGACTTAACTCATGAGATCACTATAGGGGAGGCAGGAGAAAAAAACAACTCTTGTTCTCATAGTCACATCTCTGGTTAGTGCAAAGTTAGGACCAGATTCTTAGTTTCTTAAAATAATTTTTCTTTGCTGTACCATATGACCTTGCCATATCCAGAGCTTTCAAAATCTGAATGGGCTTTATTTTTATTAGGTTTTCAGATTATTATGGTTGCAAGCAGTATATTTAAGGACTGTGTATTCAATTATATAGCAACTTTCTTGATGTTCTCACAAAAAAAGAAAAGAAAATTATTCTACTCTAAGTGTGAGCCAAGTTCTCAGTCTCCGTTCTGTGGTGTGTGTGTGTGTGTGTGTGTGTGTGTGTGTGTGTGTAAAATAGGTTATGTTGGGCACGGTGTCTCACAAGCTGTTGGGTTGGAGCATAGGGAAAGATAACCTGATTGCAGAGATGTAGCAAGGGCAGAGTGTAGCAGTGGTCTGTCCCAGGAGCAGGAAATAAGGAGTTGCATTGTCTGTAGAGAATTTAAAAAATAATAAAGCCAATTAAAAGTTAGTCTGTTTTTTATCACCATGTGCTAGCAATTCTAAACAATGTCGGTTTTCAAATACTCCTTCCTGAAAAAATCTTTTTTGGTCCAAGTTCTAAACAATTGCTGTCATTACTTTTGAACTTAATAGCATATATGTAAGCTTCCAATTAGCACATCTTTATTTTTGTTCTTTAATAACATTGTATTGTACACAGAAGTTCATTCAGAAACTGCCTCAGACTCTATTCCCCCACCCCCAATACCCGCAAACTCAGCTACATTTAGCCTTGCTCAAGAGTAAGTTTGTAAGGTTTTAGAATCTATTCGACTCCTTTTGGTAAAATTTCTATTTCCCACTCCGCTGTGGTACTGTATATTCCTGAGCTATGAATAGAACTTTAAGTTCTTGGAGCACTCATTTGTGTTTCAAGTTGTCAACTGGGGGATATCTGAAAGTTGCTAGAATCAATTCTAAAGAAAGACATGAACAGTATTGCAATTTCTGGAATATATTGTGAAATAGATATTTTTTGAAACTCTGTCAAACTCATCCTTATCATTAAGATATTTCCTAGCTGTTCGATATATTTTGCTTCAGGAAGGAAAGTTGAAATTAAAATTAACAAAAAAAAAAATATTCTTGAGTTGATTATGAGCAAAGAAAGGTAAATTGACAAATCTGGATTTATTACCTATTGAGCATGAATATGCAAAAGAGAACAATTCTAGTGAATTCACTGACAAATTTGCAGAAAAGCTCAAAACAGATGCTATAATGTGACAGTCTATTTACGTACTTACATATTCCTGTTTTCAAAAATTAAATTAATGTAATTAATGGGTATTTTAATCTGTTACTTTCCCCTTTTTTGTGGCATAAATTTTATTTTTCATTAACATTTTTTACTGGCATAATTATGTGTGCAAAGTCCAATAAATGAAAAATCTCACTATCTGCATATCTTTTCTGCATTGTTACTATTTTTCATTTTATGATTATTACAGAAAATTTCATTGTACATAGGAGCATGTGTGGTAAAAATATGATATTCTCTGGCTATCCAATGTGCTAGGTATGCAACTGCCTGCTAATAGTTGGCCTTGAGGATGGGATCATATGCCATATGGTTCTATAACAACAAAATATCTTGTCAATTTCGTCATAAAAATAAATTCTCCATTATATTTGGTCATATTGCTTTCAGAAGAATGTGAAGACTTAGAGAGATTTGAAAAAAAAGGCAACAAAAATATGTAATGGTCAGGAATTAGATACTACATACGTAGGTTAAAAGAATTGTGATTATTTAATCTGGAAAACAAATGGCTATGTTTTGGGAAAGCATGATTGGTAATCATTTTTTTAATTGATGAAGGATTTTTGAAGGGAATACCGTTTTTTGAAAGGAAAATTGCCGATAAAATGGTAAAATATGGATCAGATGACCAGCTTATTGGCTCTTACTGCTGAGATATTTCAGTTTGCTAGAAGATACTGATTGGTTTTATGTAGCTTTGACATTTATTTGACTAAGAGCAAAATGCTATTTCAGGTAATTTTTTAAAGCCCTTTGCCATTCTTGGATTCTACATGCCTCAACCCAACTTTGTTGACTCTGCCCAGCTTTTAAATCTTAGGTTTTGGTCATAGTATTTATCATCTATTTCAAAATAACACAATTATACTGTAGCTTCTTGATTTCTAATTTTAGACCTGTCTCGTGACATCCTAATGTAAGAGATGAAGATTTAGCCGTTAGAGATTCCTTCCCTAACCTTATTTCACTTGCCCTATTATCTCCCAGTAGAGTTACATCATACTTTAAAAATTGAATCAGTATTCACGATTTCCATGGTAAATATATAAATATTATTTTCAGTTAAGCTACACACATACAATGATTGTGTTTCTTTAGATTTCTCATAATGATTGCCCTTTTTTTTCCCTTCAAATTTTTCTGAAATTTCTTCAGATTTCATCTGTATCTTGCCTACCTCATCCAACTCTAATATCATCTTACCTTTTCTGGGGTTAATAGATATGAAAACAAAATAGAATCTTACCATTTGTTACCTTTCACTTTCTTGAACCTCTTTACCCAGTGTCGATGGCATTACAGTGCTGTTTTTGTTGATAGCTTAATCTCTCCTGTCCTGTTTGCCCTGCATGCAATTTGTCTGCTTTGCTAATTTGTGGTGGGCTACATTCTGGGCTTGTGGCATTGCTACTTTCTAAATCTTTTAAAAATATTCTGCCAAGGAGTGATAGCTGTCTTTAGATCTAGAGAAAATTTAGTCAACCTGTATGTTTTTTGTCTTGAGTTTTACCTCAAACTTAGAAAGAATGAAAGTTAGGGAGGCAGAAACAATAATTTCATTCTCTTATTTCCACTCCTTTATCCCAGAGACGAGGAAGAAAGATTCAGTGGCTTGGACTTGATAATTGAGAGATTGGAGTCTTCTCATTTATAAGACATATTTGAACAGCAAATGAGTCAACAGCAGGAGGGTATTTCTTGGCACTCTTTGGTACTTTTCCAAGAATCTGCCATTCTTTCTTAAGAAGGCTTACCTTTATCTTCTTATTTGGTTGAAATTAACATTTATAACATGATGTTGACTCTGCCACTTCCATCTGTTTCTTGAGCTTGTCTACTGGTCTTGGTAGTTTTTATTTATTTGTTACACATAATTTATCCAATACCATCTTAACTTCAACTTACACCTACTGTTTTAAAATGTTATATCAAAAGGCTATATCATTAGTGTTTTCAGATTGTGGATTATATTTAGTATTTTAAAAAATGGAATAAAATAGAAAATAAACCAGCCAAGGCCATTGTACTTAGTAAGTATTGTTTTGTGAAATTCTTGTTTTAGGTATGTGTGTGTATACACATTTGTAGTAGGTTTACATATAAAGTATATATGCTAATTATGGTAAGAAAAGTTTGAGAAATGTTGCTTTAAAGACAGGGCACACAGTAGTAGATGTAGTTACTACTCAAATCTAAAGACTAGGAAACATACTTTTGAGGTCTAAGGGAAATTATGTATGGGCATAGGTAATTTCCTCTGATTTTCTTTTATCATAATACTTTATGGAATTTCATCTGTTTCTAACCCTCTTTTTATCAGGAAAAATAGTCATTCCCATTTATGATCTACATTTAACAGATCCTTGTTATTTTTTATAATTTTAAGGGTAATTTTCAGATGTAAGAATAAATGAATAATGGAATACAACTGTAGTAGAAAATTCAGTAGCGTTTTAAACATAGCACAATCATATTTTTATTCCATATGTTCTTGGTTTAGACGGTATATATACATAAAATTGACAACGTCTTTAGAGTGCAACTAACCACTGATCAATGGTCATACATAAACATGGAACATACCTATCTTTAAATAATTGAGTACAGTTTTCAAATGTATCTCTAATAGATTCTAGCTTATCACTACTCTGCTTACATTTGTAGCATCAAAATGCAAACAGATCAATACGTTTGAGCTTATTATTATCTCTTTTTTTACATTTGCATTGTCAAGATTAAAAACTTTGATGCCTTGTAATTTGAAGAGAGGACCACCATCTCTTATTTTCCTGTAATTACAAAAGGTTCTCATTTTTAGATTTATAAACACAAGTTAGAATGACTAATTTCATTAATTGTTCATTTCTGCATCATCTTCTTTTCCAATACCTTTGTATATGCACCTACCTGCCTATAGCATTTATACACTTAAAAGCTATAACAAGTAAATTATGGTACACAAACATAAAAAAATGTTGACACACATTGTTTTATCAAAACTGATAGTCAAAGTTCTTGTCCCATATTCTGTGGAATGAAATCCATCTTGTTTAATGACTGACTGGATGAGAATGTAATATTGCTTTTCTGTCCTTAAAATTATATACTTGAATGATTGTAAATGGGCATCAGGGATCTATTTTGAGGTGATGTAAGTGTTCTAAAATTGGGTTGTGTTGATGGTTGCACAACTCTAAATTTACTAAAAATCATTGAATTGTACACGTAAGAGTATATAGAATATATTGGTAACTCACTGATTTTTGAGTTTACAAAAATTCATTTAGGATATTGTCATATCCTCTTAAGAGATGATACAAAAAAAGAAGATGCAATAATTTGGGCAAGAAAACAGAATTGATATAATAGTGATTTATTTAACTACTATTGTATCATTCTTCAGGTGATTTCATTATTCTTTTGCTTTTTATTAGTTTTATTTTTTATTTTATTTATTGGGGTGACATTGTTTAGCAAAATTATATATGTTTCAAGTATACAATTCTATAATACATCATGTATATATTGCATTGTGTGTTCACCACCCAGAGTCAGTTCTCCTTCCATCACCATGTATTTGATTCCCTTTACCCTCCTCTATCATCCCCTCCTTCCTTACCCTCTGGTAACCACTAAACTGTTGTCTGTGTCTATGAGTTTTTGTTGCTTTTAGTTTTATATCCCACATATGAGTGAAATCATGTGATTCTCGATTTTTTCTGTCTGATTTATTTCGCTTAGCACTATAATCTCAAGATCCATCTATGTTGTTGCAAATGGCAATACAGTGGTACCTCGGTTTTTGAACATAATCCATTCCGGAAGACCATTCGAGTTCTGAAACATTCGAAAACTGAGGTGCGGTTTCCCCATAGGAAGTAATGCAAAATGGATTAATCTGTTCCCAACCTTTAAAATCAACCCCTAAAACTGCATATTTAGAATGAATTTTACTGTCTAATGATACCATAGATCCATAAAATTTACGGCGTTCATAAACTGAAATGTTCGTCAATGGAGATGTTCGAAAACCGAGGTACCACTGTATTTCATCTTTTCTTATAGCTGAGTGCTATTCCATTGTATATATGTACCACATCTTCTTTATCAAATTATCTGTTGAAGGACACTTTGGTTGTTTCCATGTCTTGGCCACCGTGAATAATGCTGCAATGAAATAGGGGTACATTTATCTTTACAGATAAACATTTTCAGATTTTTTGGGTAGATACCCAAAAGAGAGATTGCTGGGTCATCTGGTAATTCTAGTCTTAATTTTTGAGGAACATCCATACCATTTTTCATAGTGGCTGTAACAATTTACATTCCTACCAATAGTACATGAGGGTTCTTTTTTCTCTACAACCTCTCCAACACTCGTTAGCACTTGTCTTGTTGATAACAGCCATCCTAATAGGCATGAGGTAGTATCTCATTGTGGCTTTGATGTGCATTTCCCTAATAGCTAGTGAAGTTGAGCATTTTTTCATATATCTGTTAGCCGTTTGTGTGTCTTCTTGGGAGAAGTGTCTGTTAACATGTAATGGGCTTTTCTTGTTATTTTAAAATGAATTACAGTTGACCTTGAACAATGTGGGGGTTAGGGACACCGATCCCCCGTGCAATAGAAAGTCTTTTGACTTCCCCCAAACTTAGCCATTAGTAGCCTACTGTTGACCTGGAAGTCTTACTGGTAACATAAAGTCTATTAACACATTTTTTTGTATGTTATAAGTATTATATACTATACTATATTCTTACAATAAAGGAAGCTAATGTTAGGAAAAATGTTAAGGAAAACCATAAGGTAGAAAAAAATACACTTACAGTATTTATTGAAAAAAATTCATGTATAAGTGGACCCACATAGTTTAAACCTTTGTTCTTCATTGGTCAACTATAATAAATATTTTCTAATTTTTTTGGTTTTAGTTCTTAATATAGAAAATATAGGTAGATATAATTCACCAAACAAAAGCTCTTTGGGAATCCTCAGTAATTTTTAAGAGTGTAACGAGGTCCTAAGGCCAAAAAGTTTGAGAATTGCCAATCTGTTACATGTATTTTTTCATTAGATATGCAGCTTTTGTAGTAATTATCTGTCTATTCATCCATTTATTCATTAGATGTTCAGTAAATCCAATTTGTTTTTAGGGAATAAATGTATATAAGACATGGTTTTCGTAATCAAAGAACTCTTGATATAGAGTTGAGGGATACGATGGTGTCTAAATAAGTAGGGCACAATGCAATATGCTCCCATAGTGTCACTGTGTTTAGCACAGTGTTAAACATATCTGCCTTTCAATCCAAGTTTTGTTCCTTAGTTATGAGAACTTCTCCTCTCTGAACCTCACTTTTCTTATTTGTAAAATGGAGATGATAATAGAGTTGGTCTCTCAGGATTGTTTTGATTATATAATTTAATTTATAGTACTTGAGGCGTAGTACTTTTAATACTTAGAAAAATTCAATAAATGTTAGCTGTTATTGTTGTTTTAATGGCAAAGAGTGTTTTATGGAGCAAGGGAGAGGTAGAGGTCAAATACGGCTTTAGAGACAAGGGAAGGGTTCATGGAGGTAGACTTTTGTTGAATGAGTTTATTTTTGAATGGGCAAGAATGGAGGCTAGTTAATATAGACAAAAGGAATGCCTTGTAGTTGGTAGGATTATATACTGCCTCCACCTGATAAAAATTATTCAATTAATGAATATCACCAGGATGATAAATTGCCAATAGGAATAATGTCATGTATTCCTAGTTAATTTATCAAACATACTCGTAAGATGTAATAATACCAAACTATTTAAAGTTGATCACATTAACCATTTAGTGTAGGGATTAAGAGAATATACTCAGGGGCTGGCCCGGTGGCTCAGGCGGTTAGAGCTCCATGCTCCTAACTCTGAAGGCTGCCGGTTCGATTCCCACATGGGCTAGTGGGCTCTCAACCACAAGGTTGCCGGTTCGAGTCCTGCAAGGGATGGTGAGCTGTGCCCCCTGCGACTAGAAACTGGACCTGGTGATGAGCTGCGCCCTCCACAACTAAGATTGAAAGGACAACAACTTGACTTGGAAAATAAAAGGCCTGGAAGTACACACTGTTCCCCAATAAAGTCCTGTTCCCCCCCCCCCCCCCCCCCCAGAAAAAAGAGAACATACTCAGGAGCTAGACTGCCTGGGCTTAAATATCGGGTTTTTCATTAACTAGTTTTAATACCCTGCGCGGTTAACTAATCTTTCTGTGTTTTAGTTTCTTCATTTTCAAAAGTGTAGATAATATTAGTGCTTATCTCATAGAATTGTAAGGATTAGAAGAGTTAATAAATAATAAACCCTTAGAAAAATATCTGACACATGTTAAGTACTATATAAATGTTAGCTATTTGAGTGACAAATGCTACCACTGGAGTTAACATTTGTTACTGGAATATTGCTAATATGTAGTAAGCTCTGTAAATATTGAACTTCAACTCATTTTGAAAGTTTAAATTCATCTTAACTTTGTTGACTGGTTTTGTTTATTTTCTTATGAGATTATCATAATCTCGTATTTTCTCATATCATAATCTCATAATTTCTCACTGTCAAATTGTATTTTCCGGCCAAAGTTACTTTAATATAAAAACAAATGGATTTAATTGTCCTACATGATCTATATGAGTTGATTCTTTTTCAAAATTGTTTTTAATCTACGTAGTGTTTCTATTTCTGTGTCTCTACTTTTTATTAAGTGTAATGATTGTTAAAAGCTTATTAAGAATAATTTTACCCTGTAGTTTGTTTTCTATCCAAATTTATGGATAAATACCAATATATATAATTTACACATATAACAGGGAGGATTATTTCCTAGTTAGTGTTGTATAGCTGAAGTAGTAATCAAGGAATTCTTGTTAAAGGAAGACGTAAGTGAGATGAGTATGCTAGTAGGTCTTTGTCATTTATCTTTTGCTTGTAATTGTTCTGAGGAAAACTTAATGGAAAATGTTAAGTGTTTTTAGAGGTAGTTTCAAGTTTTGTAAATAATGATTTTAACAATAAAATGTAGAACAAAAATTAATCACTTAAAGATTTATATTCACATTGAGGATAATATGTCTGTTCTTGTATGAAGTGAGGGTCTTTAAAAACATCAGCAATAGAAGTCTCTTTTGATTATATGTTGGCTAGCCCATTAGTTGAAGGTACTATGAAGTGTACAGTCACTCATTAATTCTTCATTTTCTTGGCAGGAACTCAGGTTCACAGGCTAGGATTCAGGTAACTATTTGGAGGTGTGCCCTGAAAGATTCATATTCTCTTAAAAACCACTTACAAATAGAGATAACTTTATTTTCTTTAGGTATGTCAAAATTGTGTTTCCTCTTAAAGAGACTAAAGTTTAAAAAAAAGAAAAATAATCTGGAGATTGAGTTGTTAGGAAATTATTAGACATGTGTAACTTGGTGACTCTCTTAACCTTTCAAATGTAAAACATGTTGGCTCTTGGGTTAAAGAACCCTGATAATTTATAGTTATCATATTCTATGATTGTAACCTAGGTCTGTTTTCTTTTTCTGTCTCCTTATTAGCTAAGATATATCATGCTTTTAATTTCTGTAAATCCTTCTACCATGTATTTTCCAATTAAATTAAGCATCTGGGATAAGAAACATTAGATTTTATACAGGCTATTAGAAATTGTCATTCACTCGTATTTTCAGAAAGAATAGAGATTATAAAAATTTAAATTTGAAAGAAGATATGTACTATGTAATGTGTTAAGAAGACAAGCATGCTTTTTTTTCTCTAAGAGTTTCTCCCAGTCAGTGGAGTCACATGTAGCTTTTTAAACAGCTTCTATTAAAATAAATAAGTTCATTGAGTTTTCCCCATTATAAAGGTAATATATATTCATTACAGAAAAACTTTGAAAATATAAGTAAACAGAAGAAAAATTACTCACGTTTTGACTATTGAGTTATTGTTTTTTTCCAATATGCAAAATCCTAATAAGTCATAAGTGGTCTCTATTCTCAGGAAATAATACCCATATCCCCTATGCGTTTTGTTAGCACTTTATTACCTAAATGTCAACCCCCCTCTTCCTGGTTTGGAAGAAGCCAGTATCACCAGTCCTCAAACAAAAATCCAACAAGTGAAAACTAGATAGTTTGTTCTGCTGGTACAGAATCAAAATATATTTAAGCTTTGCTTCTAATAATATTCAGTTATTTTAACATTTGATAAGAATGCCCAAAGTAGTTAGTATTCTGATTTGAAGGTAATGTTACCATGTTTTTTTGTTTCTCTATATAACTGGTTTTAAATGTAAAAACATAAATCCTGAAGAGTGGGAGTGGAAAAACGGGATGGTTTTCATTTGCTACAATTTCCTGTGAGACACAGCTCTAAACAAGACCCATATTTACACAAGATAATATAGTTTTATATACAGTGATATATTCAGCACATTTTGAAATTCTTTAACTAGTCGTCTGTATTTAATACTTTCATAGTAAATGTGTTTAATAATGCTAGGTGAAATTTGAAATAATTTTAAAATAATTTTACAGTAGAAACACCAGTTAAATCAACCTTTTGGTAATAAATGTCGGAAAAAAATTAATCATTTTTGCTGCCACTGCAAAATCAATTGTGTAACTGTTCTTTTTAAACTGACTTTTACATTACTAAATTCTAAACACTAGACTCCTGTAACTTGTCAGAAGCAGGTTTTGGTTAATAGATATTTTCAGTGATGTAATGGGAACTTTTGGCAGTGAGTCAGAATATAATGGACTGTGATTAATGTTTTAATAAGTACTTTTCTATTGCTCATGATGTAGAAGAGAAATGGTTTCCTGCTCAGATTGATAGGAGAATAGCAGGTGTGCATATAGGATTTTTTAAAAAGCGTTGGAATATTTTTCTTAGAATAACATTAATGTTTTTATATGGTTAACATTCATTATCACAGGAGATGCATATGTTACCACAGAAACCTGCAGTTGATTTGAAAAAATAAAATTCGATGATTACCGATTGCTTAAATCTTTTAATTTTTAATCTTTGTTTTTTTATGAAGCTATAACTTGAAGTCTCTGTAGTTTGATACTAGTTTTCACTATAAGGTAAAAGGAAATCAGGGATCTGCTTAAATCCTAGGATATGTGAGTTCTATGCCCCGTTGTTTCTAAAACATTCATATTGTTAAAAAAAGTTTTTAAATCTTTGAACTTCTCTAAAAAGTTTTTCTCTTAAAACCAGGAAGTACAGATTGATAGTCAAATGGAATACTGATCATGTGAGAATTCGCCATTTCCAAAGGCTACTAGTTCAATTTATAAACTCTATAAAGTTCAGAAGTTTGGAAAGTTAAACCCAGGAGATTTTGTGTCAGCATTGGAATCTGAAAAAGTGAAGACAAATCAAAAGAAATATTGGCATGCCAGACTTGAGGACTTGGTTTACAGTTTTCTTTCATTTTTCTCAATTTAATTTTGGCAATTTATATGCAATAAGTATGTGTTATTTGTTGTAGGTAAAGAGTCATAGGGCTCAATAGATATATTTTACCCTCTGCCCTATCTTTGTCTTTGAAATATATGTAAAATAGAGCATTTGTCCAAATGTGCACTTTTGTGGGAGAAAGTTCATAATTTTCATCAGAGTCTCAAAGAGATCTTAATCCCAATGAGCATTTAGAGTAATAGTCCTCAAACTTTGATATGCACCAGCACCACCTGGAGGGTTTACTAAAGCATAGGTTGCCGTATCCTCCCTCTAGGCCGGGTTTCTGATCAATAGGACTGGAGTGAGGCCCCAGAATTTTCCTTTCTAACAACTTCTCTAGTGATGCTGATTCTGCTGATTGGGGGCTACACTTTGACAACTACTGGGATAGCCTTGGTAAATAGCCTTCTAGACCTTTTCCTGTTTTCATGTATAGTGTGGATTTTACAAAAATACTTAACGCTGTACTGTTTTCTTACCTCTTTTAACTTACTATATTTTCCCCATATTTATCCATAGCATCATTTAAAGTATTCCATATCATAATTTTAATCAGTTCTCTAGTGGACATTTAGGTCATTTTTCATTTGTTGTTTTTATAAATACCGTGTTTCCCGAAAATGAGACCTAGCCGGACCATCAGTTCTAATGCATCTTTTGAAGCAAAAATTAATATAAGACCCGGTCTTATTTTACTATTATATGAGACCAGGTCTATATAATATATGATATGATATGATATGATATGATATGATATGATATGATACCGGGTCTTATATTAATTTTTGCTCTAAAAGATTCATTATAGCTGATGGTCCAGCTAGGTCTTATTTTCAGGAAAACACAGTAGATTGTTGCTCAATTTTCCAATTATTTTGTTAGCAAAATCCCTGGATTGAAGAGTAGACATGTTTCTAAGGCCCATTTGAGGCTAAATGATTTTTAACATCTGACAGGCACGTGATCACTAATAAATGTAATGACTTCCACTTTAAAAGAGATAGAAGAAAATTTAAAAGTAAAACAAAAATCTTTGTTTCAGGAAACAGTGTTTTACCTTTCATTGATTCAATAGTTTGCATCTTTTTAATGATGAAAACTTGTTTGCCAGTAGATTTTTCTAAGCTAAAAACATTTATTTCAATCTTTGTAACTGTAATGAAATTTCTGGAAAATAATAGTAGCTTTAAAAAAACGGGGATATTAGCTTTGTTACTTTATTGGTATGTCACATAGACATAGTTTACAATTTGTACAAACATTTATATTACTAAGTTTGTCCCAGCAGAAAAGAACTATTCATATTTAGTGCCTGTTTTTAAAAAAAATTGTATTCCATGTCTTGAAAATAGCAAAACTGTGGTAGAGATCAATGTAGGGAAGTATTTTTTCTATCTAGAGATATAAAAAAAAATTAACAGATGTTTTTGAATTTGAGAAAAAAAATGAAGTATTCATTTACCTACTTTAAAAATTAAGAAATAGAAGTATATATTAAATCCCTGCTGTGTTGTAAAACCATCCTTACAAACAGCACCCCCCACACACACTCAAAATAAAATACTAAACCCATATAGAGAGAGACAAATAATCTCAAAGAGACTTCCATAATGTGATCACTGAAAGGGTCCAGCGCTGGGCATCTTGAGTCAAGCAAGCCAGGGAATGGGTCAGAGAAAGAGCTGACAATTGGGACACAAATTGAAGCAGACAGTAGATCAAATACAATCTGTCCTGTTACATTGCTTGTTTCTAGAACACATATCTGTACCACAAATTAGCTCACATGTGAATAGTAAATAGGGAATGATATCTATGTAATGTGAAAGTCATTTTGGTTTGCACATGGTTTTCCCCAGCGGGTGAATGTGTTACATCACCGAGTAATAGCAGCTGAACTCAGAAATACAGATACATTATACAGCTGAATGCAGCAAGGCATAGAAGAATGAATAAAGTACTGTACACAATGTCCATTCTCGCCGTGTTCTTTCTGTTGGCTTAGTTTTGCCATGCACTCTCTCTTGGAAGTGCTATTTTTGGAATTCTCCCCAGTTTTTGTACATTTTGCCCTTGTTTTTATAACTTGGCAACCTTACTGCTATCTTACAACTCCTTCCCTTCTAATTACATTCACTTTTTTTCTTCCTTTATCATAAAACTTACATTTACTGTATTATCTATTTATTTGGAATTTAACCAATCTTTTAAAATAAACTATGCTAATACTTTTGGGAGGATTGTTAATGTTTTTGTTAGTGCTCTGATTATGAGGTTTGTGTAGGTTTTGTGTGGACTCCATCAATCCAATTTTACACATAATTTTAAAGCATGCATTTTGGCAGCATGTGAGGTCTTTCAAGAACACTTATATCACGTTATCACAGAAACACCAACATAGATGTATAGGTTTCCGGTTCCCTGAGTCAGAGCAGGCTCAGTACGAAACAATTTAACACTTGCAGTTGTTCAGTGTAAGAGGAGGTATTTGATAGAGATTTGATCTTGATTGTGGACTTTAATCCCAATGCAATTTATTGGGTCCGACTGTCTGTTTAGAAAGCCCTAGCATGTAAAAGGCCATTTCTAGTTATAAGGTGAACTCATTACCTCAGGAATCACCCTATTCTACTGCAAAGAGTTGTCGATTTATACATTCAAAAGGAAAACCCTATCTTCTGACCTGATGTGTGCCTTTCAGAGATACAATTGCTTTATCAGAGGAGACGTAAAATACAGACACATGCACTCTTTTTGATGCTTTACCCATTTAGTAAATTTTATTTCGTGTGCTGCCACCAAAGTCTTAAAGCCATTAAAAAAAACTCAGCATTTATTGAGGTACAATTTATATCCCATAGAGTTCACTCATGTAGAGTGTACAATTCAGTGAATTTTGATACATAAGCCAAGTTGTGCAGCCCTTACCGCAGTCAAGTCCTGCTTCACGTCTGTATGACCAGTGCAGTCTCGCGGCGCCCCATGCTCAGAAGGGGCCTCTGTGATTGGAGTTGAATGCTCTGTGGTCATCATCTTGAAATTCTTAATAATTTTAGTTTTGAATTTGTGTTCTGTAAGTAAAGTCTGATGGGCCATTGTGGCATATTTCAGGGGCGTGGAGCCACCTGGACCTGCCTCTCTAGACAGGTTCTCAGCACCTACTCCCTGTTCCTGCTCTGTTACTGCTGCTGCCAGCACCCCGGCAGGGCTGTGGACAGAGGAAGGTCAGGACTGCCCGCGTGTGTGCCCTGCATGCCTGTGGAGTGTCCTTGTGCCTGAGCGAGCACAACGTGGAACAGCAAATCAAAGTGCCGTGGCAGGTCTAGAGCCATCACAGAAGAACGGGAAAAAAATCCTGCGTTTTGAATTTTTCTTTTGTACTGAGCCTGCCCACAGTACAGTGTTAGAACTGTTCCGCCATCCCCAAAAGATCCGTTATGCCAGTTTATAGTTAGTTAATTCCTATTTCTGATCCCCAGACCAGAAAACCATTTTTACCTCCTTTTTGTCTCCTTTTTATCTGTTTAGACATTTCACATAAATGTAACCATACAAGATGAGGTCTTTTGTGTTTGGCTTCTTCTGTGTTTTTAAGTTTCATATTGTATCATATATCAGTATTTGTTTTTTGTTGTTACTGAATAATATGCATATACTGCATTTTATCTGTTATGTATCTTAACCATTCATCAGTTGATAGACTTTCGGATTGTTTCCACATTTGGGGCATTATGTTGCTATGAACATTCACATGTAAATCCTTGTGTGGACGTACGTTTTCATTTCTCTTGGGTGTATACCTAGGAATAGGTATAGAAACTGTTTCATTTAACATTCCCAGCAACATGAGGGTTCCCATTTTTCCATATCCTCAGTAACATTTATTGCTACCTGTCTTTTTTTTTTTTTTTTTTTTTTAAATTTAATGTGGGTGGCGTGTAGGGGTAGCGGTCAGGAGGAGGTGGGTGGACTTCTGTTTAGCTTTTGAAAAGATGCAAAATGTTTCCAATTCCCAAAATAAAACAAAATTTCTGAGAAGCTGTTGCCCTTTGTCCAGGCATGTGGATGGTCCAAAGATAGTATCACCTGTCATTTTGATTGTAACCATTCCAGTGGATGAAAGTGATGTCCCCCTGTGGCTTTAATTTGCATTTCCCTAATGACTAATGACATTGAGCATCTTTTTATATCCTTATTAATCATTCTAATATCTTTATAGAAATGTTTATTCAGATCTTTTGCCTATTTTAAAATTTGGTCATTTGTCTTTATGAGTTATAAGAGTTCTTTATATATCCTAGATACCAATTGTGTGGTTTTTTTTTTAAATTTTTTATTGGGGAACAGGGTGCTTCTCCATGGCCCATCACCTCCAAGTTGTCCTTCAATCTAGTTGTGGAGGGCGCAGCTCAGCTCCAAGTCCAGTTGCCATTTTCAATCTTTAGTTGCAGGAGGCGCACAATTCCCACCATCCCATGTGGGAATTGAACCGGCAACATTGTTGTTAAGAGCTTGCGCGCTAACCAACTGAGCCATCCAGCCACCCCCCAGTTCTTTATTAGATATATAACTTGTCAGTATTTTCTCCCAGCATGTGGTTTATAGTTTCATTTTTTAATGGTGTCTTTTGAAGCATAACATATTGAATTTTCATGAAGTTCAGCTTACCAATTTTTTTCTTTCACGGATCATACTTTTAGTGTCATATCTAACACACCTTTACCTAACCAAAGGCCATGAAGATTTCCTGCTATGTTTAGCTCCTACATTTAGGCCTTTGATATGTGTTAACTTTTGTGTATGGTATGAGATATGGGTCCAAGTTCATCATTTTACACATAGATATCCAATTGTTCCAATACCATTTGTTGAAAAGAATATCCTTTCCCTGTTGAATCCCTTTAAAGCCATTTGTTTTGCATATCATCCTCAGTAATTCTTACTATAAGCAAAGTTATTTGATTATTAAGTCCTGAATTTTTCCTTGACCTCTGGAATGTTGTCTTTCTTTTCCTGAATTACATTTTTAGCTTTGAACCTACTGGAATAGTGAGTGTTAGACACGGGTGTGTATTAAGTTTGAGGAATGTTTAATTTTAAATGTGAAAACTACAAGGAAACATTTCACATATTTTCTGTCAATTTATAATTAAATCTTGAAATAAATATTTATTATTACTATTTTAGATCCAAGAGAGTCTCTGATTCCTCAGCCAGGAAACATTTTGACAGGAACTACCCCTACCCCTTTTTACCCTCAAACAAACACCTAACTTTCTTTTCTAATGCCAAGAAGTCTAAATTTTGTTTCAGTCTTCAAACTCAAAATGTTTGTATTCAGAGGTCAGAAAAATATAACATGCCTTGGTAAAACAAAACTGGCTCCTTTAATTACTTTTCCAGGTCAAAAATTAGAGGTCATCGAGGCAGTGTTAAGTTTTGGCTGTGTTACAAACACTATTATCAGTTAATTCCAGAGTATTTGCTTAAGACATCGTCTTTCAAAATCCTTAGTAGTAAAGATTCATCTTCCTTCTTTATCTTTTTGTGTCTGCTTTCCCCTCTAGATTCGGTTAATTGCAGAGTATTTGCTTAAGACATCGTCTTTCAAAATCCTTAGTAGTAAAGATTCATCTTCCTTCTTTATCTTTTTGTGTCTGCTTTCCCCTCTAGATTATAAGTTCTTCTAAGTCTGGGAACATCTCTTATTCATTTTTGGTTTTCTTCATTGCACCCCATCCTGCGTCATCCCACAGTGCTTTGAAGGCACAGATGTTTCAGAAATGACTTTTTAAACTGAAGACAACTTAAGAGGTATAGCAGAGAGAGGTACGGTAGTGTCAAGTGCCAAGATTCTTCTTCCTTCTGAAGTGTATTAAGTGTAATCAAGCTGAGTGCAAAAATTATGAACACCAGTCTTCCATGGTTCCTCCTGTAAAAGCTGACATCTGGAAATGGAAACTGTCATGTAAACAAGCATACCATTCGTTATATGAGAGGAAGCTTCATAGAGATGGTGGAATTTCAACTCCATTTAAAAGGATAAATTTGAGTCTAGTAGCATGCATAGACCATTCTGTTAGACAAGGAGAGAGATTTGGAAGAACATGGTGCCTTTGATAGAAATACAAGCAGTTCAGTCTGACAAGAGTACAGGGTTTCAAACAGAGAGGGACAGAAACTAGTTGGGAATCCAGATTATGAAAAACGTTATTTGCCATATTAAGTATTTTGGTTGATACATGGTTTCCCCTTTTCACTTCTGTGTGAATTAAATCAAGGTTGAAAAACTACTGTTTTCTTTATAGCTGGGCTCTGGACAGTGCACTTTGAGTAAAAGCGAGCTGTTGAAGAACTTTTAAAGTGACATATTCAGATTTATATTTTGGAAAAATACTTCTGAAGGCAGCAGTGTGGAGGATATATTTGAGTAGACTGAAATAAAAAAAAATAGCCAAAAATAGAGAGGTCTGAATAGTGAGAATGGAGTTAAGAGAATGAATTTGAGATTTAAGAGATAGAATTAGGAGGGCAACTGACTTGATGTGGAGTAGAGAATAGTCTAGGAAAAAGCCATGGCTTTTGGCTTGAGTGTCTGGATGACTGTGATGAATTTCAGAGAGAGAAGGCCTCCGTCAGAGTTTTGCGTGGCCTACAGAATATGACACTTGGACACAAGTCTGTGTGCGAGAGCTACAACCAGCACCTGAATGATTAAGGCAGCTGCTTTTGGCTTTCTTTCTCTCTGCTCACTTTTGTTGCCTGCAGTGTCAGGGAAAGCCCAGGGACAGAAGTCAGTGGGGGACAAGGACTGCATTTATTCTGCTGCCACAGAGTATGTGCAGCTGCCACTTCCTTCTGTTTCACCACCACCACTTGCCACAGCTGCTGGGCCCGACCAAAGTAGGTGGACAGTAAAAACTTCTGTCAGAACAAATCCCGCCACAGCTTTGGGTGTAGCTTCAAATTTTGTATTCACGATATTTCTCCAACTTTTGTCTTAGTGTCCTTTTATTTTAAAAATCTGTCTGTAGATATATATCTTAGACCTACACTGTTCATTTAATATGCTGAAACCCTTAATATTCATGAGTTAGTCAGTGTGGCTGAATACTACTACCTGTTTTAAAGTCCAAACATAAGGATGTTCTTATATATTTATATGTAAATGTATAAATATATATTTATATATAATATATAAATATATAAAAATACTCATATATTATATATAATTTTTTAAATGTTTGTAGCTATGGAGTTGCTATTAGAGTCTGAGAAGAATTGCTTAGTTGTCAAAGTAAAAGATTTTTAAATACTCTCTTAGTCAGTTTTTTAAAATAATAGTGAATTAATTACGTGTTCCCTTAGATACATAGCTAACTATTTAAAATTTTTATTAAATGATTTTAGGAATTAAGCATGCTATTTGTCCATAGACAGTTGTATTTAAGTATTTGCCATTTCTAGAATGTTCAAACTTCTTTTTACTAATTTTTTTCTAGTACGAACTTCATATTATAAAGATATTAGTTTTCATCCATTTTATACTTAACTATCAAGTTTTTTTTCATTGTAGTATATGCCTTTATTTTTGCTTTGTACAAGTCCCTTGGGCTTTCCTATCTGGAAAAAGTCTTTTTTTTCTTTTTTTCTTTTTCTCTTTATCGTGTTCTTCATTCTGTAGCTGGTGATCTGTCTGAGGAGACCCAAAGCTCTTTCTAAGACTATCTTTGGGTTTATCATTTTATTTGATTATGCTTGATGGTAATCCAAGATACAAATGTGTCATTTTTGTAAAATTATAATCAGTGGCACAAAATATTTTATCAGGTTGACATTCCACGCCTCCCCCTACCCTTCTGCTTTTGTTTTGTTAATTTATGGAGAGCAGTACCATATTCATTGAGTGACTAGAGCCATTCCCCATCATGTTTATATGTGGGAAAATCTCTTTCAATTATTTGATATGTTCATACCTGTATATGTTTGCTTTAGTGTTTAAAAATCACAGCTTCATTTTTTTAAAAACAAATTGAACCTCTCATTTACCATTTTGTTAATGTTCCTTTTCTGATGATTAGTAGATTGATTAATTGCCATTCATTTTTAATTTTTTCCATAACTTATTTGATAGAGAATATCAAATAAAATAAATGATAAAGGATCCTTTTCATTTTATGGACTCAACTGCATTTTTCATTTTATTTCCTGCTTTGTAGCCTTATAAAAGACAGATACTTTCAAATTGCCATGATATTGGTTCCAGTTGCAGATGGGAAAAATGAGGTTTTCTTACCAAAAGCATGCAGGCATTTTCTTTTAGTACTAATACTTTGCCACCCAACAACATCAGGAATTTATTATTACTTAACTTTGGGGAATGATTTCTCTCAAACAAGTTTTATTAAAGTTCCATTACCTTTCTCCTTATGTTAAGTGCAGTCTAAAATTAGACTGACACACTAGTTTCTTATTCATTCTTATTTCTTAAAATGTATTTCATTGTTTTTGTAAAAAACAGCACTTTTTAAGAGAATTATATTTAGTTTTTCTTTTTCCTTGCAGAGCTACAACAACCTTAAATTATGCCATGGGTGTTCATCATAAATTGGTTCATCATACATTGGCTTGCATCCCAGATCTGTTAATGCCACTTATGATAGCATTTTATTTCATTTTTAGGAAGGAGTTACCATTTTTAGAAATTTTGGAGTTTTTTAACCCTTTCCTTAGAGATATGGTTGAATAATGACTAATATGGTTCAAGGAAATACTACAGGTGGAATGTGCAGCTATTTCAGCTATTTGTTTTTTACTTTTAAAGGGCTAACTGTCATAGGTACAACACCCATATTTAACGTCACTTATTTAAGAATCTTGGTCTGCACTTTTGACATTAATTCCCAACACCATTAAGCATGACATAGAATTGTTGTTCAACTGTTTCTTAACCTGTGATGTGCTAGCATTTATCATTTTTAAAGCCATGTCTCAGAAGTTATGCTCCTTTCTAAATAGCTAAATATTAGTGATTTTGCACCATAATTTTATGCAGTTACAATTTATTTTCAGAAAATTTGATTTGGTAAATATAATAGTAATCTTGAAAGCGAATCTTTGAAGACATATAAATGACTTTGTAAATAATAAGTTGCAGTGCAGTATAGATGTTGTGAGAAAGGTTTTTGGAGTTATATTGCCTAGGTTTAAATCCTGATCGTGCCTTTGCTTGGTTTATAACTCTGAGCAAGTGAATTAAATCATTCAGTTTCTTTATTTCCTCCTTTATAAAATAGAGATCATAATAGCACCTATCTTATAGGGCTGTTTTGAGTACTAAATTATATAATGTATGTAAGGCCCTGAGTACTGATTGGTAGAGTAAGTAAGTACAATATATAAAGTCTAATCTCTTAGAATCTACTACTATTATACTGTTTTTAGGTCTATTGAGTTTTCTTACCTTACTTCCCCTCCCCCAACTTGATCAATTAGGGGTATAAACTCAATGATAAATGGTTGTACTGCCATTCTTCCTTATAGCTTTGGCATTTAATTAAGTGTAAGCATTTGTTTTGTAATTACTTAAATAAAGACTTAGTTTATTTTTGAGAAAAATTAACAGTGGTATTCTAATGTTTTGAAATAGACAAAGTAGCAGGTAAGTTTTGCCCCAGTGATTTCATTTGTGCTCTGAACAAAACTATGGGAAAATCACAGGTAAGAATTTAAAGAACAATGTGAAGGAAAAAAGGGGAAGGGACATGAATGATTAATTCCCCACTTATTCATTTAATGACAGTTTTAATTGTCAAAAGAGGAAAGGATATGCCCTTCCGTCGGTATTGGTATTTAAATAAGAAGAATAATGACATGTAAAACATGAATCTCAAGAGTTCAATAGCTTGACAGTCAGAAGCCCTCCGCATAATTTTGTTGCTTTCCCTTGTTTACCTCCCTGCTCTACTTTTGCCCTGTGGTATTTCTTTAAGTGGCTCTGTCCCACCCTGTGTGGTACCTTGGATATAGAACTTTGTCACTTCTGTGAATTCCCCCAAGAGTCTGCTCATATTTTCCAGAAGATTTAAGGGTTACAAAAGGAGGGATCACATCACCTACCTGCAACTGTAATATCGTGTAACTTTGGGTTCATCTCTTCTCTCTCCCTTTTTCTTTTTTCTTTTTGGTAACATAAATTCCTTCCCTTACATCATGGAGGGCAATTTCTCTCACATTTAAGTGTTCTTGGAAGGGGCAGAGTGTTTCACCTTCTTCCCCAGATTATCAAGGGTTTCCTTCCAAACAAAAAGTGCAAACAAATACAAACAGTGCTTTCCCTGAAAGGAATTGTGGTAAAGTAGAATTTTCTGTACTTTAGTACAATACATTTGTGTTGTATTTGTTCATTAGTTCTTTTTTAAAAAATTTTAGATGGTAAGAAAATTGAGACATAAATATGAGAGAAGCAATGGAGCGGTCATACTTAGTAGGTTCTAAGCTTTACTCTTCATTTAGTTGTATAGCATTTCACAAGTGGCTTAACCTCTCTAAGCCTTAGTATCCTCATATCTAAAATGAGAAATGTAATACCTACTTCGTAGGGCTGTGGTGTGGGACAAATGAGATAAAGTGTTAAGGGGCTTAGGACAATTCTGGGCACATAGTAAGCCCTTAATAAACAGTTAGCTCCTCTCGCTGTGTCCTCACTCCCACCTCCACCATCATGGAGTGCTGCTGCCACACCCACTGCATTAGACAGTCATCTCCTTTCATAGGAAAAGCATCTGGTAAATGCTTTAACGTGTACTCATTGAAACCAGCAAAAAATTATGTACCACATAAGCTTAGATTATATATAATCTAAGAGAAGGTACAGTACTGATTTGGAAAAACCAGATTGTGTACTGTTTTTCTGGTTTGTCACACTTGGATGTTTATTGAAGTCTTATAGTTTGTCTTACATATTACAGAAAATTTAACTGAGTTTTAAATGAACCTTAGAAATCATCTAAGTAATATTGTTTTCCTTTTTCCTTTTTTTTTGCTAATTAGAGTGACTATATTTAGTAAAAAATGTGCTCCTGAAGAGGAAGGATCATTTGTGTTATGTAGATAGTGGCCACTTTCCAGGCAATTATTGAAATAATTTATGCAAAGTACAAGAATGTACTTAGATGTGGCATTGATGAAAAGTTGGCATTCTGATTCTTATTGATACTTTCCATTAGTCAAAGGAACTGGACACGTTTTATATTAATTTCCAGATGTGTTTCTGCTTTTCCCTTTAATCATGAAGTAGTTTCTTCTCTTATTTTTCATTATTTAATTCATTTGACAAATATTGTGTGTGAGTGCATTATGGGTACATGATGTATTTGACATTGTGAAAAATTCAAAGATATATAAATATGGTTTCTGCTTCCAGAGCTTACAGACTAGTCATACAAATTAGTAACCATAAGACAAAGTAGAAAGTGAGAACCACAGGAAAATAGATACAGAGTACTGTTGGGGTTCAGATGAGGGAATGAAGAAGGAGAACTAATTTTGAGGATATACAGTCCTAGTTTTGGAATACTACATGGAATGCTGAACACATCCACTCTTTGCCAGACACTGTACTAAGCGTTTATATACATTAATTCGTTTCACAATAACTCTATGATGGGTAGGTAAATTGTCACCATTTTATAGACATGGAGACAGGGCTTAAAGAGGCTAAATAACTTTCCAAAGTTAGAGCTTTGGAAAAAAGAATTAAACCTAGAACTGTCTGTCTAGTGTATATTCTTTCTACTCTTTGGAAGAGATCCTGGTAAACTTAGATGTTTTTCAGGAATTTCAGCTGGGGATAGGTATTTTGGACATCATGGAATTCTAGAGCGTTATCCATACAAGTTATGCACATAGAATGGTCCCTGATCTCTGGCTAGGACTGCAGTGTCCTTCCTCTTCCTGAGGCTACACAGGAGTGTTAAATTGCTTACTTGCAGTTGTCCCTGGCATTTCTGATTAGCTCATAATTTAGTACATCTGGCGATTTGGACCTAGAAATTTGAAAGAAACAGAATGTATTAACTATTGAAAGAGGTAGAATGTTTTCTGTATTGTAGTGCTGAGAAGGTAGACAGTTAACTGGCTCTTATCCTGAAGAAAATGACAAATGGTCAGCCGGTGCCCTTGCTCGTCAAAGACTTTCCGTTTATACAGTCCTGTAGTATGGAAGTGATTTGTAGATAAAAGGAGGACCGTGCTATAGAGTTCTTAGAAATAAGAATTTTAGACATTTTAAGAATTAGTTTTACATTACTAATTATATTGTATGAAAGTTCTGTTGCCATAGAGATTATGATAAGCATCTTCTTCTGATATTTTTAAAAAAACACTGAAGGCTGTTTTCTTGTTGCATATTACAAAAAGATTATATTTTTATATGTAAGCTTTAACATACTTTAAAAATAAGTTTAGAAAAAAAATAACAAATTTAATGAAATATCTATGTTATCTTCTAATTGTGCTTGACTCCACTTGAAATTGATTAGTAAAAAGGTGCCTGTTTATCAGAAAAGGGTATGCTTTAAATGTTCATTTCTAAAATGGATAGAAATGTAAAAAGTAGAACATATTACAAAACATGGTTAATTATTTAAAAAGTATCATAAATCGTTTGTGGAAGAAGTATTCAGCTTTACTTTTCAGGTCACTCAGTACGTAAAGCCCTCCTTTCAATTTCTCATTTCTATCAAAATGTCATTGTTTTAATAAGTATGCCACATTGGTATTGTTTTCCTTTCAACCAATCTTAAAATGATTTGTTTTTGTGACCCTCTTGTTTCTTTTCCGTTTTTCTTGTCTTATTCATCTGTTTCATAGCTATGACAAGTTTTAAACATTTTATGTTAGAATAGAAATAGAAAGTATAAACTGATCTAAGGATTTTCAAATCAAAAGCTTATTTTACAAGCTTTTCTAAATATGAAAAATGCAGAAATAGAATTATGTTAAAACTGGGATAACTATTGTGTACACCTGAAATTAATATTATATGTTAGCTATATTTTAATAAAAATCTTTTTAAAAAGTGGGATAAAATTCAGAAACAGCATATAAGAGGCAGTCATTAGGTTTGTTTTGGAGGGAGAGTGGAAATGTAATCTGGGAAAACTTTGCAAGAAGTGGTACCTAAGTATCTAAGTGGTACCTAGATTTTTGCCAGACTATTACAAGGAGAAGGACATTCTAGTAGAAAGAAAAGTATATGTGAAGGCTCAGAGCCTGACCTAGGAGACTGTATTTCAGGAATTCCAAGTTGTTACTGCCAGAATAGAAGATAATGGTGATGGGGGGAGATGCAGGGAGGAGAAACACTGAGAGAGGAGATTGGAGAAATAGACAAATAGAGTAAGGGTCTTCTGTGTCCTGCTGAAGACTTTGGATTTTATTATAGTATAGGTGATGTGAAACTAATTAAAGGGTGTTCAGCAGGGAGGTGACACGATGAAATACTTTTGTAGAACATTTCTGGGAAGTTTAATTTCAAACATACTTTGAAGGTAATATCATGAGGTATTAGAAAAAGAGATTGTCTATCTTTTTTCTACTTTAAAAAAGTAAATTAAAAAATTTTAAACCTTACTATTTTAGAGTTTTCATAAAAAGTCATGTTTTATAAAAGTTACCCCCCCCAAAAAAAAAATTGTCTGACTCACTATATAAAAGAACTAATATATAAGATATTACAGTTATTTTTCTTCATATACTTTGGGGCTACTTTTCAGGTGTATACAAGTTTATTAAATCTTCTTAGAAGATTACTCATTATTACATAGATTTCCTCTCTATTTCTATTAATAATGATTGTGTTTTAAATTTAAACAGGCCATTAACAATATGTTAAACCAGTTTTCTTTCTTGTTAGTATTTGCCATGTATGTGGGATTTAAAAAAAATTTTTTATTTTCATCTTTTGTGTGGTTTCTACTTTATGCCACTTAGAATATACATTGCCTTTGTTTTGTATTGAAAGAAATTTAGTCACTTATGTGTGAATTACTATGCAATTTATTAAAATGATAAATATAAACTTAACTATTCTTAAGCTTTTAATCTTACAGATTTTATTTTACTTATGAAACAAGTGATATTTAAATAAGAACCATTTTTTCTTAATGTTTAATTAACTCAGAAATTTAATTTGAACTCTAATTATAAATTTGAAAGTCTGATTCTTTAAAGCACATCAGACTCCTAATAAAGCTGATTTACAAATCTAACAAAAATTTTCCAAAAACTCAAAGAACTCCTGTAAATAGAATCAATCTGACTTAAAAATTAAGTAAATCAAATTATCTTAAGTGGTTCAAACGTTTTAAAAAGAAATCAGTATATACAACACAGTTCATTAATTACAGAATCTTTGTATATATACATGCAATTACAGTTTACACAAAAGTATCATTACTGTAGTTTCAATTTATTTCTTCTCCTAAGACTAATATTCACTCACTATCCAAGGTAAACAGAATTACTTATTTTAATCCTTCTGGAACTGAGTTAATAGCTTGGGATTCTTGATTGGAGATCTGGCTATGGGACATAGGACTTGGGAATTCTTTTTGTGATGGATATCTTTTGTTAGCTCCTTCAGATCCTTTCCCTTCTCTATCCTGCTACCTGCTACACCCTGGCTACTGACTTGTATGGACTGTATCAGTGGCTCTGGTGCCTTTTGGTTTCCAGGTTGGAGTGGGGGTGGGCAATGGGCAGCCTTAGCAGGAAATCAGAGAGAAGGAGGAGTGTGAGACAGTGGTATTTATTTCCATAGCACGTTGCCATATACTGGCTTTGTCCTTCAACAAAGAGTCACCATTCTTTTCAAGACAGTCCTTCCTAAATTCTTTTTTGGGTTCTTAAAACTACACTTGTTTCTCTTGCCTAGAGTGGCAGTGCCTCTGCTGCTACCCTGGGTTACTGAACTGTCCTACATTTTCACGTCTGTAAACCCTCTTCAGGTTATACTAAGTAAAGTGTGTCATCTGTTTTTAGTTGGAATCCTATTTGTTGCACAATTCTAACCCAAGCTAGGGTAGTCAGATCTTTACTGCTTGGTTAGCATGGCTTTCTGAACCCATGCTTTTCACCTGGTACTTAATTAATTGTAACAGTCATTTTCCCCCACCCTCCTATTTTGGTCTTGTTGTTCAGTGCCTTCCCTGAGATGGTGAATCTCTTCAACTGTACCTAATGGTTTTATTTCATGGCCATGGCAATGACTTTTTAAAACAAATGTGTAATTTCCAGTCTTAAGTTCTGGTATGTATTGAGGGATCCTTTGTATGTATTGAATCCCTTATTTGGGCTGAAAATGGACTTCCATTCATTTTTTTCTTTTTGCAATAATATATTGAGGTGAAATTCACATAACATAAAATTTACCATTCTAAAGTGAACAATTCTGTGGCATTTAGTACATTCAAATATTGTACAACCACCACCTCAATCTAGTTCCACACATTCCCATCATTCCAAAGTAAAACCTCTTAACCATTAAGCAGTTTCTCTCTATTTTCCCACCCCCACCCCCTGCTAACCACAAATCTGTCTTCTGTCTCTATGCATTTGCCTCTTCTGGATGTTTCATATAAATAGAGTCAGTAATCTGTGACCTTTTGTGCCTGACTTCTTTCACAGAGCATAATATTTTTGAGGTCCATCCACATTGTCTCAGTACTTCATTCCTTTCTATACAATGATATTACATTGTAGGGATATATCACAATTTGTGTATACATTCATTTATTAATGGACATTTGGGCTGTTCCTGCCTTTTGGCTATTGTGAATAGTCTGCCATAAACATGTCTGTACATATATGTATTTCAGTACTTTTTAGTTCTTTGGGTATATACTGAGGAGTGGAATTGTGGGTCATATGGTAATTCTATATTGAACTTTTTGAGGAACTACCCAACTGTTCTCCACAGCAGCTGAACTGTGTTTCATTCCCACCAGCAATGTACAAGGGTTCCAATCTCTCTACATCTTTGCCAACACCTATTTTCCTTTTAAAAATTTATTCTAATCATCGTAGTGAGTGTGTGAAATGGAATCTCTTTATAGTTTTTCATTTGCATTTTCCTAATGACTAATTATGCTGAACATCTTTTATATCAGCTGGCCATTTGTACGTCTTTTTTTGGAGAAATGTTTATTCAGATCATTTTCCCATTTTTTAGTTAGGTTGTTTGCCTTTTTGTTATTGAGTTGTAAGAGTTATTTATTTATTCTGACTATTAGACCCTTATCAGATATAGGATTTGCAAATATTTCTCCCATTCTCTAGGTTGTCTTTCCATTTTTTTGATAATGTCCTTTGATGGACAAAATGTTTTAGTTTTGATGAAATCCAATTTATCTGTTTTTCTTTTGTTGCTTATGCTTTTGATGTCATTTATAAGAAAGACTCCATTGCCAAATCCGAGTTTAGGAAGATTTACCTTTCTTTTCTTCCAAAAGTTTTGTAGTTTTAGTGCATATAGTATTTAGGTTATTGACCCATTTTATTAATTTTTTTACATGGTACGAAGTAGAGGTCCAACTTCATTCTCTTCCATGTGGATATCCAGTTGTTGCAACACCATTTGTTGAAGAGGCTATAGTTTCCCCACTGAATGGTGTTGGTACCCTTGTTGTAAAGTCATTTGGCCATAGATGTATGGGGTTATTTCTGTACTCTCAATTCTGTTAAATTGGGCTATATCTCTGTCCTTATGTTAGCACCACACTATGTTGATTACTATGGCTTTTTATAGTAAGTTTTGAAATTGGGAAATGTGAGTCTTCCCATTTTGTTCTTCTTTTTCAAGATTGTTGTGGCTAATTGGGGCCTCTTCTAATTCCATGTGAATTTGAAGATCAACCTTTCCATTTCTGCAAAACATGCTATGGTAATTTTGATAGAGATTGCATTGAATCTGTACATTGCCTTGGATAGTATTGACATCTTAACAACATTAAGTCTTCTAATCCATGAACATGGAATATTTTAAAATTTATTTAGGTCTTTAATTCCTCTCAGCAGTGTTTTGTAGTTTTCGATGTACAAGTCTTTCACCTTCTTGTCAAATTTATTCCTAGGTATTTTACTTTTCTGATGCTATTTTATAGATAGAATTGTTTTCTTAATTTTCTTCTTGGATTGTTTGTTGCTAGTATATAGAAATACAATGATTTTTGTGTGTTGATCTTGTACCTTGCAGCTTTGCTGAATTTATTTAACTCTAGTGAACTTTTTGTGGATTCTTTGAAATTTTCTATATATGTAGGACCATGTAATCTGTGAATAAAGGTAGTTTTACTTCTTCCTTTCCAATTTCAATACCATTTATTTCTTTTTCTTCCCTGGTTGCTCTTGTTAGAATTTCCAGTACAATGTTGAACAGCAGTGGTGAAGGCTGGCATCCTTGTCTTGTTCTTGATCTAGGGAGAAGCTTTTAGTTTTTCACCATCGAGTGTGATGTTAGCTGTGTTTTTGTGTAAATGCCCCTAATTATGTCGAGGAAGTTCCCTTCTATTGCTAGGTCTCTGAGTGTTTTTATTATGAAAAGGCATTGGATTTTTACAAATGCTTCTTCTGTGTCAATTGAGATGATCATGTGTTTTTCCCTGTGCTCTGTTAATGTGTTATATTACATTGATTAATTTTCTTATGTTGAACCATCTTTCTATTCCTGGGATAAATTCTACTTGTCATGGTATATAGTCTTTTTAATTTGCTGTTGAATTTCATTTGCTAGTATTTTGTTGAAGGTTTTAACATCTTTATTGATAAGGGATATTGGTCCATAATTTTCTTTTCTTGTGATTCTTTCTTTGGTTTTGATATTGGCAATATTGGCTTCATAGAATTAATTAGAAAGTGCCCCCCACCCTCCCAGTTCTATTTTTCAGAGGTGTTCTGCAAGGATTGGTGTTGATTATTATTTAAATGTTTGGTGAAAATCACCAACAAAGCCATTTGGTTCTGGACTTGTATTTGCTGAGAGGTGTTTGATTATTGATACAATGTCTTATTATAGGTCTTTTGAGATTTTCTGTTTCTTGAATCAGTTGAGGTAATTTGTGTGCTTCAACGAATTGTTCATGTCATCGAGGTATATACCATATTTTGCCGTGTTTAATGCACTCCCCTGTATAATGCACACCCATGTCTTTGGCCCAAACTTTCAGGGGAAAAGAAATCTTTCATTTTAATTTTTTAATTCAAATTTCTATCTGTTTACATTTAGGTACTTGTTTTCTGTATCATAAAGGAATTTTAGCGTTTAGTTTTTGATATATTATGGCATGAGAAATTTTATGTAACAAATAATTACAAAACACAAGAACAGATACAAGGTACAAGAAATTTTACATACTGCTAACAAATTTACGACATTTATGCATCCTAGAAGAAGGCCAGGAACTCTTTGTTGTTGCAAGTTTGTCATAAGTTCAACAAAACCGATGATCCCATTCCAGGTTATTATTTGGCATGTGGATATCATTATTGATTTCTAGAGTTACACTTTTAACTCATAAGCATAAATAAAACAATTAAAAACATTTATACAGATACAGAATTAGTACTTCCCACGTATAATATGCATCCTTATTTTTCCCTCACAAAAAAGTGCACATTGTACATGGCAAAGTATGGTAATTTGTTGGCATACAATTGTTCATGGTTAGTTTTTTGTATCTTTTGTCTTTCCTTCGTCAATTTAGCTAAAGGTTTGTCAATTTTGTTAATCTTTTCAAAGTACCAACATTTGTTTTCATTGATTCTCTTTATTCTTTTTTGTTCTCTATTTCATTTATGTTCATTGTAATCATTATCATTTCCTTATTTTTGCTAGCTTTGGGTTTAGTTTACTCTTTTTCTAATTCCTTCAGGTATAATGTTAGGTTATTGATTTGAGATCTGTCTTCTTTATTAATGTAGGCATTAAGTGCTATAAAATTTCCTCTAGCTCTGCCTTCTCTGTATCACATATGTTTTGTGTGTTGTACTTTCATTTTCATTCATCACCGATTGTTTTCTAATTTTTCTTTTGGTATTTTCTTTGACCCATTGCTTGTTTAAGTGTGTGTTGTTTAATTTCCACATAGTGATGAATTTTCCACTTTTCTATTGATTTCTAGCTTCATTTCATTGTGGTCAGCGAGGATGCTTTGTATGATGTCAGTCTTTTAAAATTTATTGAGAGTTGTTTTGTGGCCTAACATATATATGCTCTGTCCTGGAGAGTGTTCCATGTACATTTGTAAAAAAAGAAAAAGTGTCTTCTCTCCCCAGCTTCCCTCCCCCACTCCACTTCGGTTCAAGCCGTTGTTTCTCAGTCTAGTTGTTTCTCAGTCTGTGTATGACACAGCTCCCTGGCCCATGCTGGTATTATGAGCCTTGCACTCACTCCCCCACAGCTGACAGCAGCTTGGCTGCCGGCCGCTCTCGGCAGCCCGGCTCCTGGGAGAGCCGTAGTTCACAGTCTTAGCTGTAGAGGGTGCAGCTCACTGGCCCATGTGGGAATCGAACCAGCTACCTTGGTGTTAGGAGCACAGAGCTCCAAACACCTGAGCCACAGGGTTGGCCCCCTCATTCACTTTTATAATTCGTTTATGCATCCTTAACTACCATATGTAATCACTTTCTAGATAGTCTTATTCATGTTTCTGTACCCATTTCTTGGTAGGCAGAGGTGACAGTGTCTGTTACCTTGGGCAAATTTAACTTCTCTGAGCTTTGACTTGCTCTTCAGAAATTGAGGCTACACTCCTTTCCGACCCTCTTTCCTCCCTTACTGAGATCTTATGAAGACAAAAGAAGAATATGAACATGAAAGTATTTTCGTATATTTAATCTAATTATACAATCTTTTGATGTTGAACCTCATCAATGGCTTATTTTCTTTTGTCGCTGAAATATGAGTCATCAAGAACCATTAAGCAGAAATAAGTTAAAGTGGGAGTTCTGTGAATCTATTCTCTGTTCCACATATTTTGTTAGTAAATTATGGTTACAGTAGAACATGCAATTTTTTTTTTGGATCAGTGCAGACTAAAATGCTTGCCCTTGATTGAGCAAAGAAAAGGAAGCAAACTAGGGGAAAACTCACATCATCAAACTTCTTTCAATCTTTCATAATTAAATCTGAATTTAAACATTGCCAGTTACCTAAAATATTAAAGCATTAATTTGACTAAAAACCTGTACTCAGTTTTCTGTGTCCTAGAGATCATTCTTAGCTTCTGTTTTCTTTATACTTGTATAAATTTCCATTTTCTTGACACAGGATCCAAAGACACTCTGTCAACCATTTGAAAATATTATCCTCTTAGAGGAAAACACAATAGGAATGATGAGATTCGCTGTAGACATATTTGTATAAAATCTGCTTTTCTGTGTGATTATAGTGTTATTGCTTTTTGTTATTTAAAAGACTCCTATGTGCAAATTAAAGTTATGATATATTTTTATGGAAAAATATATCCTTACATTCCATTTAAATTCTACTTAATGTACTATCTGTTATCCTTCAACAATGTTAAAACATCCTTATATAATTATTGCATTACTTTAACATTTGACACTTTATGGTCTTGATTGTTTTGTATAATGTTATTTTAGATAGAAATACAGAATTATTCCATAGACATACTTTACCATATTTAGTCTCTGAATATTTCTAATATATGCTAAATGATTTACCATCCTCTTGCAGGACTCCCCTCACCCATGCATTAATGTATATAGCTAATTAAATATTTGAGTTTCATGTATATTCACTTGTAACACATTGACAGACATTTCAATATACTCCATTATATGGGAAATGTTGATTTGAGCATGCTATGCTATTTTTAAAATATTAAATATGAGATGTTTAGTTTCTTGTTTAGGTAGTATCTAAAATGTTTGTCCAAATTAGCCAACATGTGACCATTTTTTAAGTTTGCAGGATATATTGGTTTATACCAGAATAAAAACTGATTTCCTCCCAATTCCTTAAGAATCACAAAATTCCATAAGAATTACAAAACTACAAATTGTCCAAGTTCTGGTAAGCCAGGCACTTCAATTTTGGTTTCTAGAACTAATAATTTTCTGTGAGAAATTATCTCTGTTTTTTTTCTGGCTAGTATTAAGAACCATTTTATTGTCTTAACTATTCATAAAAAAATAAATAATGAGAACTCAAGGAGTTTTAATGCAAACAGTGTTATTAAGGAGTGTTAAGTCTTTGTTCACTGTGCGGAAATAAATGTTTAGGAAATTCTTACTGTAAATGTGATTATAACAGTTTCCCAAAGCCAATAAAATAAGTATTTGGTCAGCTAATGAAAAATTCAGTCAATGCAATTAAGCAGCTAATGTGAAGACATTAATCAGAATTTCAAAGCTACTAAGTACCACTTACTATCATCATGTAGACTCAAGTGCTTTTCACTCATCAAGTCTCAGCAGTGTCCTTTCTTGTTCAGGGTAAACTTCTTTAGGAGTAAGGATATTTCCAAAATTATGGCTTCTTACTGTGTTCAGAAATGTTTTCTTGAGACACAGGTAGCATTTCACTTTTTAAAAATCCATCTTCTTAGTTTATGATATATCTTGCAAAAAACCTTATTATTTAAGAGGGAAGTCAGGTACTTTGGTCTCTACCCAGAGCTCTTTGCCAGGAAAAAGATAGAGGATCTCTGCATGAAGGAATTCTAAGAATATGTATACTCCTTGTTTTTATTTAGAGTAAATTTGAATACAAAATGGAGTCCTTATAAGAAACACTTTACAGTATGGACCCAGACCTAAGGCTGAATAAATCTTTGGTCATTCTTCTCTGTAACCACAAGACAAGGGCATAGGCTGTTGGGGTATTTTCTAAAATTTCTTTATAAGTACATACTTTATTTTTTATGAATCAAGATCTCATGAGTATTTTTAGTGTTTTAATTATATTATGCTAGTATATGCCATTTACATACAATTGGACATATTTTTTAAATATATGAATTATTATTAAATCACTTCTGCTGAGTACAGCTGGAGAAAATCATACAACTGAGCAGATTGATGCTAATTAGCAATGATTTTGCACAAACTCATGGTTGGCTTCTCTCTTTTCCCACAATGGCTTTCCCAGATAACCACTTTCCCAAATCCTTCATTCCCACCTTCCCTCTTTCACATTCAGCAGCTAACCTTTTAACCCACTACACAGAGAATACATAAGTATGAATGTATTCTCTCAAAAGCCACACCCCAACTATAAACTTGTCTATGTTTGAACACCCGGTTAATGCCTGTCCATTCTTAGAGGCAGAGGGGCCTACCGAGCATCTGAGGCTAATCCTGCCACCTGTGTTCTGGGGTCTACTTTGCCCTTCAACTCAGGGGTACTACATTATCAAGTTGGTCTTCACCCCTTTTTCAGATCTTCTCTCTTAGAATTTTAATTTACCATATGAACATACTCAGATATCCATTCGAAACAACTTACTTCATCAATCCTAAATCTTCCTCTAATTACTGTCCTTTCTCCTATATTCATCAACAAACTTTTGAAAGAAGTTTGATGTTTGCTGTCTCCACTGCCTTATTTTTTATTTATTCCCCAACCTAGTTAGTACATTTTGGCTTTTGCTTAGAATCTGATTTTGCTAATTCACCATTGACTTCCCAGTTACAAAATTTGATTTGTTATGTTGTAGTCCTTGTCTTACTTTACCTCTCCGCCAAACCACTCTCTTTTCCTCAAACTGTGTGTTTCCTTTGGTTTGTGACGCTACTTAGTTTTCTTTCATCCTCTCTGACCTCTCCTTTGAAATCTTTTTTTACTCTCTTCCTCTGCTAAAGTTGTTATTGTACAAGGACCCTCCTTTATCTTGTTCTTTTAGTCTCGTTCACTACTTGAGTACCTACCTGTTTCCCCAAAAATAAGACCTAGCTGGACAATCAGCTCTAATGCGTCTTTTGGAGCAAAAATTAATATAAGACCCGGTCTTAGAATAGAATAGAATAGAATAGAATAGAATAGAATAGAATAGAAGACTGGATCTTATATAAATTTTTGCTCCAAAAGACGCATTAGAGCTGATTGTCCAGCTAGGTCTTATTTTCAGGGAAACAGGGTACTAGGTGCTAGGCTCTGCCCTAGGTTCCTCTTGTATATTGTTCCTGATAATTTATAACAACTCTGAGTAGTCATGTAACTTTCCTGAGTTCACTACTAGGGAAATAGTCAGAATTAAATACCATATCTGTTTGATTCTAAAGCTAAAATAGTTTTCAAACTTTTCAAAGAAACAGAATAGTTTTTCCTTTTAAATCTTCCTAGGATCCCCAAATATAAAACAGATGAAAGCATGACAACTCTGTTAGAGTGGGGGTAACAGGTCCAGCCTTGGCCCTCCTCCCATTCTGTCCTCACGATGCCCTAAAGGTACCTACTTAGAGCCCAAGGGCTCTGCAAAAGCCAGTTAAAGTTACAGTGATTTATATTAAATACCAAGCCTGTATTTATTTGTTTTAAACCCAGGTTTCCTATTGGATCCTAGACATTTGTATTTTTCTACCTGCGTGTCTGACAAGTACCTCAGTTCCTTAAATTCACAATGGAACTATCTTCTTTGTGAAACCTATTCTAACTCTTGTACAAGACTTGTTGAAGATTTTTTTCTTGCTGCTGGCTCACGTGTAATTAGACAATTGAGGTCCTTAGCATCATAGCCCCTAGAGGCACTCAGAGTCATTTTCTTTTCCTCTTTTTTCACCCTCTCTTTCTCCAATCTGTCTTTCATACAAAGATTTCTAAAATTCAGGTCAGATTGCATTACTCACCTACAAATATTTTTCACAGGTCCACATTATATATTTTTAAAAATATTTAAGGCATATAAGGCCCTTCAAATTTGACACTCAGAATACACCATGTTCTCTCAGGTCTCTGGACATTGTATACTTTTCCCCTTTCTTGAATACCCTCCTAGCCTCTTTTTCTACCTGGCAAATTGTTGTTCTTTCATATGTCAACTTATGTACTATGTTTTCCGCAAACACTATCTTGAATTCTCCACACTTCCAGTTCTCTTATATTTAAAAATTGTTTACCTCTGCTTCTTTCTTTATACTAGACTTTAAGCTCCTTGGGAACAGGGACTGTCATTTCATCTGGTACCTAGCACAATACTGGTACAAAGTAAGAGTTCAAAGATACATTTATTGAATAAGTGAATTCTTTCCAAGAAGATAAAAAACACATTAACCTATCTGGGTGTCAGCTGCTTTATCTGTTTATGAGGCAGTGGGATAAGAGGATTTCTAAAGTTCCCTTTCAGTTTTAAGATTCTGTGTTACTTCCCTTATTGTACTGTCTATACTTTCTTTACTCACTATTCTCATTTATTTTACAAAACATTTAAAATTTATTTTCAATAACCACATATATAGGATTAATTTGATCAGTATATTTAAAGGATGGGATTCTATCCCCTGGGTATTTATTTTATATTATTTTAAATAAAATCTTTTCTTTAGTTCCATAAAATATTAGTTTTTATAAATGGAGGCCAATTAGGAACAAAATATATCAAAATAATCTTAGTTTGGATTTTTCTTCTTTTTTTCTTTTTGTTGACTCATTGTGGCAGGTCCACCCGAAAGCATGATCTAGAGAAAAGAAAACTGTGTGGCTTATTTTATGAACTTGGTATGACAGGTGGAAGTAATTTTTCTCCCAAATGGTGGAATTCAAGAAAATAGGATTTTTTCCCTTTATTTTTGTCCTTTTAAATTAATGAAATAAGAAATCTAGGTTTTTAACTATAAAGAATTTTTATAATGTATAAGCAGGTTCTGTAAAATTAAACGTGTAAAACTTATGATTTTCAAAACAAGTCATATGTAAATGATTGGAATGTGTTTTTATTTAAAATGTTATACCAGCATGTGCAGTCATAATGCATTGCCAAAAAATGTAGTCTGGAAGCAAAACAGAATAGTGAAAGTAATGCGATATAATTTTTTAAATAAGAGGAAAATATTTTCTTTACACATAAAGTTTTTGGTTCAAATGGTATTTAACCAACTAAATGACCAGTTTATTAAAGCAGTCTATTCCAGAAAAACTTCATTTTTGATAAAATTGATTGTATTAGCACATTATTTATGATAATGGGCATATATTTTTCCCCCAAAAGTGATGCAGTGGTTTTGCTTTTGGAAGAGAGTGCAAGTTTTCTGTAGGCTTAAGTATTAAAAATGCTTCTTAGAAACTTTCAATTGTTATGCACTAAACCAGAACTCCTGGAGGTTTTTCAGATTTTATTGCTTACAGTCACTGGTCCCTTGAGTAGATATTTTATAAACCTGTTTCTACTTGCTGGAAAATAGAATTTTCCATAATTAAGAGAAAACATCAGTTATTTTATCCACTTGACTTTGTCTTTGCTTGTTATTGTTTGCTTTAGAGATTTATCTAAGTTATTGACATGATTCAGATTCCTGTGTATGAAACAGAGCTTTTGAGACGGTGCTTTGAATGGAAAAATAAATATCTTACAAAATATCTAGCTTTGGGTGTGTCCAGTTCTGTTTGAATTTCTTGTTTTTCTTTGCATTCACAGCTATATTCCATTATAGTATAGATCTTTGAGTATAAAATGGGTTAACACACTGAGAGTTCAGCTTATGAAACCAGATGATAAAATCTCAAAGCAATTTTTAGATATATGTATTAAAGAAAATACCAATATTTATATTTAAATTAAGTTATTTTACACTATACGTTATACCCCATCTTTCTGTCATTATTATAGGCATTTTCTAATTTCCAGAAAACTTTCCCATCTTCCTCAGTGACTGATGTGCCACCTGTGTTCCTTTCAATACTCTGCCATCTTCCTCCACAGCTTCATAATTTGTAGTGGTAATTTTTCATATCCTCTGTATTTTTATTTGCCATCTATTATCATGGCCATTCTTTAGATCTATTTCTTACCTAACCAGAATCTTGATTTAATTTTAAAATTCTACACGCTGTGCTTACAAGTTAGGATGGTTTTTAAAAAGTGATAGCTGTTTAATGAGTAGATATTTATCTTGCTATCAAGAAACTTATCTAACAAGGAATGTATAACATTTATAAACAACCATGGTACTTATAAGACAGGTGAGAGATAAAGTACTATGTACATTCATAGGAGGAAAGAATTTTACCTGGGCAATCCAGAGGAGGTAGCATCTAAAATATTGTTAAATACTTCGAACATAGAGAAGTACAGACAGTAATATAATAAGACAAATTAAAAATCTGCCACTCAGAATTAACAAATGTTGTTTTCAGAAGTCTAAAGGTAACATCTCTTCCCATTCTGAACAAAACAAAGGTCAGAGAATGCTTAGACTTCCCCTCTTCTAATTTCGTTGCTACTTTTGTTAGTGTATGATGATGGTGGTGGTGGTATTTTTGCTTTATCTTTGCTCCTTGTATCCTTTTCTTCCCATTGGGGTTTAATTTTATTCTTGCTGAAATATCTCCTTTAGTGGTTCTTTCACATTTTCTGTCTTTTTAGCTTTGTTAAATTCTTCATGTTTTTCCTCATATTATCTTCCAATTCACTAATTTTCTCTCAATCTGTAATCAACTGTTTAACCTGTCCATTCAGATTTTTATTCCAAGAATTGCTGTTCAGTTTTTTTTAAAAAAGAAAATGCCTGTATGTTTCATATTGTCTTTTTCTTGTCCTATGGCATCTATTTCTTCATTTCTTTTAACATAGAATACACTTGACCATTGAATAATGTGGAGGTTAGGGGTGCTGACCGCTGTGCAGTTGAAAAATCCATGTATAACTTTTGACTGCCCCCCAAACTTAACTACAGTCCTTCATTATGTGCAAGGGATTGGTTCCAGGCCCCCCCCCACACACACACACACAGATACCAAAATTCGCGGATGCTCAAGTACCTTATGTAAAATGGCATAGAACAATGCATACAGTCAGCCCTCGGCATCCTCGGATTCCCATCGTCAGTTGGTTGACTCCACAGATGTGAAACCTGGGGATACAAAGGCCAACTGTATATTTATTGAAAAAAGTCCACTTATAAGAAGACCTGCATTGTTCAAACCCATGTTGTTCAAAGGTTAACTGTATACTTCTTTTGATGTTTCTTTTTAGATTCTCTTATCATGAGTTTGTCCTGACATTGGTTATGTCTTCTTTGGAAGTGAGGCTCATTTTATTTTTTTAAAACTATAAACCCCTTTTTAGTGGGAGTTGTTTTCCCATGAGCCTTGGATTGTGAAGGCATATTGATTCAGAGATTCATGTTTGCTTATATAATATAAGACTAGGTATAATAATAATAATGTAAAATAATATAATAATGGGTATAATATAATATAATACCAGGTCTTACATTAATTTTTGCTCCAAAAGACACATTAGAGCTGATTGTCCAGCTAGGTCTTATTTTCGGGCAAACACAGTAGGAAATATATATATATAGTATATACGTTTTACCAAGAATCATAAAAAACATTGCTGAGTCCTTTTCATTCTCATTATTCTTCCTCCTCTACACCTTCAGATCCTATATTTTGAATCCCACTCATTGGTGTAGGAGATGGAACAGACGCCACACTGGCCAAAAGCTCCCTGTGTGCATTCTTCTCCCCTCACTGTGTCCCACTTCACATCAGAGAGCCCCTCACCCTTATATTGTGATTATCATTTCCTTGCTTTAACTTACAGATTGGCCATATTTACACATTCCATGTTTAGTTTTACATGTCCAGAACTTTATGTAAATGGAAGATGCTCTCCATATTTTCTGTAACTTGTGTTTTTGTTTTGTTTTATTTTTGCTTTTAACTCGGCATTGTGAGATTCGGCAATGTTGATGCATGTCATGTACGAGTATATAGCTGTAGCTCCTTTGTTTTCACTGCTGTATAGTATTCTACTGTACAAGTAATAGTAGCTTATTTGTTCATTCTTCTGTCAATGGAAATTTGGGTTGTTTCTTTTGTTCTTTTGCTATAAGAAACACTACTGTTACAAATACCATGAATAGGTCCCTTGGAGTCCCTAGACGGAGAAATCTAATAGGTCTCCTGTCCCCGTCTCAGCTATTATCTCCCTCAAATGACAAGAAGGGGTCAAGCACAAGTAACAGATTCTAACTCCTATCCAAGTGGCTTACACCTCTCTTACTTCTACCTCCTTTTCGAGTTCAGGGGAAGGGTGTGTCGGAGGTGTTGGCAGGGGATGGCAGCATGTGGTAAACCTGAACACTCCTTTCTCTTCAAAATAGCTCAGCTTCTGTATTAGTCGACATTGTCCAGAGAACAGAACCAATAGAAGAGGGAGGGAAGGGGGGGGGGGGAGAGAGAGAGAGAGAGAGAGAGAGAGAGAGAGAGAGAGAGAGAGAGAGAGAGATTATAAATAGGAAGAAAGAGATTTACTATAAGGTATTGGCTTATGTGATTATGAAAGCTGAGAAGTCCCATGATTTGCTGTTTGCAAGCTGGAGACCCAGGAAAGCCAGTGGTGTAGTTCCGAGGCCTGAGAGAGAACCACTGGTGTAGATGCCTATCCAAGCCTAGATGCCAGTCTGGAGCATCAAGGCCGGAGAAAATGGATGTTCCAGCTCAATCAGGCAGAGTGAATTCAGTCTTCCTTCACTTTTTTGTTATTCTCAGCTCCTCAATGGACTGGATAATACCCAACCACATAGGGAAGGGCCATCTGCTTTACTCAGTTCACCAATTCAAATGCTAATCTCTTCCAGAAACACCCCCAGATGAGCCAGATATCTGGGCATCCTGTGACCCACTCAACATAATTTCATGTTGACAGTAAAATTAACTGCGGCTTCTTTTGTCATACCATTATATGTTGTAGTTCTCTAAGTGGTTGCCTTAGGTCCTTCTCTTCTCATTCTATCCCCTCTTCCTAAATATTAGCACCTACTCCTGTGGTTTCAAATGCCATCTAAATACTGATAAGTCCCAAATGGTTTTCGTAATTTTATAACTTTTTCTTAGCACTTGGCCCATATATCCAGCTGTCACTCTGCATCTCCACTATTGTGTCTTTTCTATAATCACTTCAGAACCAAGTCTAAAATTAAACTCATGATCTTTTCTTTCTCTTCTGTCCCACCCCAGTTTGCTCCTTTTCCATTATCTCAGTGAGGGCATCTTCCCTGTTGCACATGACTAGAAAGCTGGAAGTTGACCTTGACACTTCTTTCTCTTTCCCTTCCCTTGTCCCCATATCCACACATTCTGTTGGTCCTTAAATATCTCTTGAACCAGTACTTTGTTTCCACTACCACCACCCTAATCCAGGCTCCAGTGTCTCAAGCCTGGAAAAGAGAAACATTTTCATAAGGAGTCTCTATGATCAACTACTGCTTTTCTCCAAACCATGGTACTGCCAAAGTAGCTTTATTTAAATTATCAGGTTCCTAATAGTAACTTTTCAGTGGCTGTCCATGGCCCTATGAATAAATTTCAGTTCTTAACATTTCCTGTAAGGAATTCTTCTGGATACTTTTTGCGTGTATCTCTAGCTTCTTCCTGAGCTGGAGCCACCTTTCTCCTCCCTGTGTTCTTAGTATGTGCTGTGGCTTCTTGCTGCTTCAGGTACGCTCCTCCCTCTGCTGGGTCTCTGCTCTGCTCCTCTTGCTCGTGTGCATCCTTTGGGTCTAAACTTAATTCATTTCTTCAGGGAGACCTTTTCCGAACTTGCTCATGTTGGCTTCCCTTTTTATCCACCCATAAAGCCTGGACTTTCTCATTCATAATTTTCAGTATTTAACATTCCCCCCCCCCCCCCCCCCCCGTTGAATTATAAGATCCATGAAAACATGAATGTTTGCTCTGTTTTATTCCCATGGTTGCTTCAATACCTGGCACATATTAGGCACTCAGTAGATGGTTTTTTTTTTTTTAAGAATGAATGAGCTGCATACAAAGTTTCTGCATTTTACTTGTCCTACCCTTGGGGAAAAATTACTCATCTTGCCTTTATAAAGATGTGGTGAAACTTCTGGCACATGTCTGTTATTAGCATGTAATTCATAGTAAAAAATTACATTAAATGATCAGAATCAGACACATGATTTTTTTTTTTTAGGAATTTTATTTAAGAAATTCAGAAACGAGGATATTTATTTTTATAATATCTATTGCATCACTACCATGGAAGTAGCACTTGTCCCTCACTGGAATATACAAAATCTACATATGATTGGTTATTTTTATATGACCCTGATATGACTTATTATTTTTAGATTTTTTTATGAAACTTTGCCTTCCCCTCTCTCCCCTGGGTACTACACATATCTCGAATAAGTTCTTAGAAATGAGTATCATAATGTTTTAAGAATAAGTAAACACGTTATACCATTTTTCTGCTTAATCTTATCTAAGCATCTAAGCACAATACTGTAATTAGCCAGACATATTATTATGATTGTTGCTGAGGTAAACATCTGATTTTGAGAAGTATATTTAAGATTTATCCAAAATCATTTGATCTGTTGGCTATTGTTTTTATGGCTCTTTTCAAATATATCCCGTGGAACCTGATTCCTGAGATAGTCCTATATTTGTCTGTATTATATAGATAAAATCTATTCTTAGTGGTCTATCAGTTGAGATATCCAGAACTGACAACGGCCAATTGTTCATAGAATGTGTTACAGCTATATCTTCTCTGTGTTCAATAGTTGCGACACAAATCTAAGAAGTAAGAAGTATTCCTTTCGTTATATAGTTAAATGAACTTTCAGTAATAGCTAGCCTGTCCTAAAATATCTAGTGTGTTTTTTGATAGCAATAATTTGCACAGTGTACTTGAGTTATAATTCAGAAAGGCTTATCTGAGCAGCCTGTATTCAGCTATACACTTGGGCATCGTGTGACTTTTAATTTCCAAATCTGAGCTTCGGTGTTCGGATGCTCTAAATGTCTGGATTAATTGGTTACTTGATTCTCAAGTGTATTGGTATAAATTTGAAATCAGCTTTAATAATGAGTTTATTCAAATTCTGTTACTTGCTGGCCAGATAATAACGTGAAGAGTCACATCGTGACTGTTGGTGGAAGCTTGTCATCTTTTTGCTTGGAGTTCATGAAGCCATGTGTTTTTAGAAACAAACTGTGCTCAGAATTATGGAGAGTTCTGACTTATAGTGTTTTCCTCATTTATCTTAGACTATATGATCATCAGTTTCCCCCTGTATAGTTTGTCCATTATTCTGACGCCTTGATTAGGTTAGAATACCTGAGCACTAACCTCAGTTTTCAGAATGTTTCTGCTCTTTAGTGGTCATTGTCTGAGCACACTATTGCTCTGATTGTTTTTAAATCTCATTGAGATAGACTCCAGGTTGTTAATGTAAATCTTTTATAGCTTTGGCTGAATTTCTTACAAGAGCTCTTGGTCTTGACAGCTGAGATCAGATGGCTGATCTCTCTTAATGGCACTTATATTTGAGTTTTGTAGGCTGACAGGCAGAACTACTTGGCACTGGTCTGTTTAACGCATGATGGCTTTAAATGCAGACTTTAAAAAATGGGCCACCTTGTAAAAATAAAGTCTTAGTCTCTAGAGTTCACTCCCTTTCTTAGTTTAAACCAGTCCAAGTTTTTAACTCTATGGTTTTTTTTCTTTTAACTCTCCATAGGGCCTTGGTAATTTGAGGTAGAGGAAACTAATATGAACTTCACATTTTCATTTGAATTTAAATTCCAAGATTCTTTGATTCTCTGGAGCCAAAGTGTTTCAAGGGTTTTCATGAGGAGGTTATGACTGGAGGGGAAGAGTGCTGCCTCTTGGTCTTGAATGACGACCCCTGCCCTCTGCCCCTAGCTGAGAACTCAAAGCATTGTTGAATAGCACTAAAATGAGCTGAGTCCAAGGCTGCAACCAGATGGTCAATGCGGGGCTTTTAAAGGAAGGAAAATGGTAAAAGAGTAATCTCAGAGGAACTCTCTTATGTTAAAGAACTGAGAAAATGAAGTCTTTCTGAAGCTAAGTGTAAATTATACCACCTTCTTTGGGAGCAAAAGCTGCTAAATGCGACAGAAGAAAATGACAGTGTAGGAAATCAAAGTTCAGGAACAAACTTCAAGTGTGGTTTTCTGATGCTTAATCCTCTCTTACTACTCCCCTCTCAGGATCCATTGCCTCCTTCTCCTCCCCCTTCTCCAAAGTCTATTTGAAAGGGATCTTGATGGGTAATGGCAAAAGAAGGCAACTTTAGACGGAATATAAATTAGGGCATAAGATGCCCTTTGTATAGGGATTATCTTAGACATACTTTTGAAAACATACTTTTTTTTAGCCTTATTAAGAAAATAATCAAAGGTATGATTTTTAATCTTTGAGTTTAGTCTGCTTTCAGTAAAAATAAGGTATAGGTACCAAAATAAGCAAACTTCTTCCCCACTCCCCTGGTTTCTGCTTATAAGATTTACAGGTATTTAAAATAAACCCATGAAAAACAGAAATACTGCCCTGGGATTGGCTAAATAGTCAGAGCAATTACCTCTGGGCTCCAAAGTCCAACTGAGCTTGACTTTTGGAAATAAATTTGGCTAAGACTTCTTCCTCATTCTGCTGTATAAAGGTGTACATGAAATGATACTGACCTCTGCCAAAAACCCCAGGAATCCTACTCAGTGATGTACTTGTAACGGTCATGAAAGAATTAAAACAACACAGATGTGGATTAATGTGAAAAAGTAGGCAAAACACAAAATTCTCATTGTGTGGTTTCAATGTGGCAGATCCTTTAAAATACTTTGGTGTACCACAATAATTAAAGTGTTTAAGAACATTAAGATACCTAGAAAATAAAAGCCCACAGTAGAATAACAAGAATGAACTATGTTTTATTTTTTTTAAATTGGAATTAATGTAGGTTGCTATGGTGAAAATAGGTTGAAATATTTAACAGTAACTGTTTTGTGCAGCCCTAGAGATCAAAAACAGCAATGTAAATAGGCAGGTCTTTAAAGAATCATTCCCACAGACATGTTTAATGTAAATGATTGCTAGAAAGGAAATGCATTTTCTTCAGTGCTATGCAAAGAAATTTTAATTGACTTGGTTTTGGCACTGAAAATCTACAACTTAGCATTAATAACTCAAATTTTAAAATATTTGCTCATTGCTCTGGATTATGACTGCATTCAAGAAACACTATTTTCAAACACTAATTAATCATTTTAAATAAACTTTTTTTACACATTTATGGCATCAATGAGTATGACTGTTTATTACATTTTACCTATAAAAAGTTGAACTGTTTTATATACTCTTTATGGAAACAGTGCACAGTCATAAATTAAAAGATGCAACTGTTTTGGATATTTTACTGGTGGTCCTATGTTTTCCTGCCAGCAGTGCAGCTGTTTCAGGTTTCTCAGGATAACATATAAAAAGGTGTATGTACACTGCAAGTTTATGCTTGAATTGCCGAGCCAGATATGGTATGACTCAACTTTCCCAGAAGCAAGTTTTACCAAAATGTGATGAATCAAAACAGCTAGTTGCATAGTGGTTTGTATTACAGCTATGAAAACCAATTCTCATTTATGATAGTTGGCTTCTTAAGGCTGACAGACATTCCTCTGTGGTGCTTGAATTTTGCCATGAGTGAACAGCCATTGGAGCTGCTAAGACTATACTTTTCTTTTGAGGGTCTGAGGAAAGGAAAAAGGGTGATACAATATTATCTGGTGTATGGATAAAAATTAGCTGGAAACTTGTATCAGGAATGCAACATTGCATTTCTAAGATTCTTGTAAAAATATTACTCCCTTATTACTTGTATGATAGTTATTGCGTTCCCAGTGATAGTATGCTGTTCCAGGTTGATTTTTAGACTTTCTAAGGTGATTTAACACTTACCTCATTTCTCATGCTTCGGAGTCTTAACAGTTTGACATTTTATTGTGTCCTGGGAGGTAATAAACAGATGTCTTTATGGCCATGAAGTAGGTTTAGTGAATTCCTATTTAAATCCCGTAGGACCTAACGTTCTATCAAGAGTTTTGACAGTGACTGTTTAATAACAGTAGTCTCTGAAGTGGGATATATTCCACTGGGGTATGTCAGATGGGATATAGGAGAACTGTTATTGGAACTTTTATTTAAGTATTTTTATCTCAGCCTTTAAATATTTATATTATATATTTTATAATATACTTGTATTAGTATATTAGGTATATAATTATGTATCATGTAATAGTATACAATATATTAATACAAAATGTATATAATTTATAAATAAGTATACACATTTTGGAGATGCGTGCTCAAATATTTTTTACTGCTATAAATATACTATCGAAAAAGTTTGGAGATCGTTGCTCAATAAATATTAATTTCCTTTCTCCTTCCACTTTCCCCTTTCACCTTTGGCAGAGAAGCAAAAAATTGAGTTAACACCTTGATTTGTGGCAATGTGAATAAATTATAGCCGATTCCAGGAGCTCATGCCGTGTCTTACTTTGACCAGTTTTTCTATTTGGCCTCTTATATTGCCATATATTTTTTAATCACACAAGCTTATTAAACATGGATACAAATGAAAAACAGACTTGTTATTATGTTAGAAATAATAAGTTGCTCATGCATCAAGACTTTGACACACAGGAAGTTTGAATGAATGAGTAGAAAAGTTTCCAAGTTATTAAAATGTTCTGGTACCTGATTTATTCATTTGCCATACCCGTAATGCTAAGGCGGGTGAAGCTCCTTTACTTCCTGAGGCCTGAAGAAACAATGTGGTTTCTTAAACTAAGAATTAAAGCAAAGCTGGAAATATTTGTTTTCCAACAGTGCTGGTAGTCATGCTAACAAGTTGCCCTCTTTGGCTAGGATTCTCCCATGTTTTAGGCCTGCTTGTCTATCTTTATCAAGGTGGAAAGTTTTAATTGTTAAATAATATGCGTGTGATTGAAGAAAAATAGTGTGTAGTACACTGTCTTTTGATATCAGTTCAAAAGATTCTTCTGTATTTAATACGGGACATTCTTTTGAACTCAGGCTCAGTCTCAGAGATTTCTTGGACATGTAATTTTCTAAGGTTTCCTTTCCTATAAGATAGGAGACAATATATTTTGTAATATTAAAGTAATTTTGAAGCACCTAGTATGTTCTTTACCCTCCTCCATTGGTTTAGGTATTTGTTTCAGAACATATTTGTGTAAAATATTCAATATGTAAAGTATTAATACAGTAGGATCATGGTACTGTATTATGTTAAGAGTATGCCAGGAAGAAGAACAGCAGTTAGGTACCCAAACAACAGCCAACAAAACAAATTAGTTCTGAAATTTGGGAACAGTGAACATTTTAGTAGCAAGTACTATTTTTGAAACCTCGTTTAGAGCTGTTTTTAGATCTTCCAGTAATTTGTTTATAATTTAGTACTAGTTTAGGTACTCTATGTACAGTGGTATGTTTCATTTTAACAGGTAATAATGCATTTATAAAGTTTGAACATTTCAAATCAGAATTCCTCTTTAAAATTTGTATTTGCTTTACTATTGCTTTTTAAAAATGTTACCAATTTTTATGTGCTTTCTATATCAATGCTACACTTTTTGTTTTGTTTTAGGTATTTAAACCATGTCAGAGCTGCGTCTCCACAGGACCTTGCTGGGGGCTATACTTCTTCTCTTGCTTGTCACAGAGCACTACAGGATGCATTCAGTGGGCTTTTCTGGCAGGCCAGTTAACCTTTATTTCTCCTTTATAAGATCTGGGCCTTAGAGCCGAACCAGGGAGCTAGCAAAAGAAAGCAGACTTGTAAAATTATAGCCATATGCAGCTGCACAACAAGTGCTACCACTAGCAGCTGTGTTAGAGGATTTCTAAAGAGAAAATTTCAGAACTAAACTGAGTAATATAGTGGATATTTGTGGAAAAGATTTATTTTTTACTTACATTTTCCTGAGAGGGATTGAAGTTGGAAGCCTCCTCTGATGGAAGATATGAATAATATTTACCTATGTATATTTGAGGTTGACAGACTTGTAAAATCTTTTTTAAAATAAAGCTAGACTTTATGTTAAGTTTTGTGGTTTTTCTCTTATTACTGTGTTTTACTTGAACACATTATAAAATGCCATTTTGAATACGACATTTAGTGTTAATATCCAAGCCTATTATTTCTTCTCATAAAATGTTCCTTTTTTGCCCAATGTCTTCTTAATACAAGTCCAGACAAGTGGATATATTTCCTTCTACCAGCAGGTTGTGGCAAGTAAAACCTCACCTGTGATAATGTCACTCTCTTAATATTAAGGACTCAGTGCCTGTTTTGAGCAGTGGAAAGTGAGACAAACCTTGATCAAGGTGTTATAGTTCCCAGCTGTGAGCCACACTTAGGATAAACCAGAGCAGAGTATTAACCTGGTTTAATGACAAATTCAAAGAAGTAAGTTCATAAAATTTAATACTTAAATGGCACCTTTCACCTCAAATGTGAACTCATTTTATGATGAAACCTTGGAGCCTGGAATGGATACATTTTAAATGAAATTTCCCTATGAGACGCTGATGTAGTTTCTGTTGAAACTTCAAAGGCTTTTTAGTATACCCAGGATTTTGCTTAAAGAGTTTGGATGTGGATTGGATGGATATTTGTAGAATCTCAACCTTGTATGACTCTGTTACATAGACCACTGGGTATGACACAGTTTGTGAAGGAAATTAAGGGATTTCCTATCAAATCTCCATTACAACAGATGTTAATTTTATGGGTGCAAAGTTATATGAAACAAGATTGGTTATATTAGAGTGGAATATCCTTATATAAAAACTCCATCTTACTTGACTAAGCAGGTATTAATTTCAGGAGTACATCTTCATCTTTACAGTACTTCTAACCATCTTTGATAATTGAGAAAACCAAGACACTGAATAATTGAGTAGACCAAGATCATATACACAAGGTAGTAAAAAGCCAGAATTAGAACAGGTTTTTTGTTTTTTTGCTTGTTTGTTTTTTTGTCTAGTTCTATCTATACTCTTACCAGGCTACATCCTATTTCTCATTCTATTAATATTCCCCAGTTGAGGATTAGCATTTTAAGTACAAACTATAATCTATTCAAAGAATAGTGAGAATACTGGACCTGTGGTTAAGCTGCACTCAACTGCCAAAGTTTGGTATCCAGTCATTAAAAAAGAAACACTATTACTTGTTCTCAGTACCTTGTATGATGTATTTAAATGGAATTAACTAACTAATATAACATTTCAAAAGCTTTCAAAACTTTTTGAGCCTACCTTAATATTGCAGGAATTGCCTACACTTGATTTGGCAAATAAATTTGAAAACTTTTATACTATTTTGCCCTTACTATTGCCATACTTTGTTCAATAGGCCAAATTTAGAACTTGTTAACTCACCCTGTTAGGGTCAAAGGGAATGGTGAAAGATAACCTAATGACAACAATTCACTAAATAATAGAAATATTCTAAGTTGATGAGGTTATCCCATATCCTCCCAGTGATTTCCTGTCTAAGACAAAAGGCTGTACAAATCTTTTCATCTACGTGAATCAAGTCTTTTAACATCTTACAACACTAGCACAGAAATAATTGCTAACAACTACTGAGCATATGCCAAGCACCGAGCTTCATGCTTTGTGCATTATCTAATCCTTAAAACAGTACAAGTATTATTTTCCCCACTTTAACAGATGGAGAAACTGAAGCATAGAAGGGGTAAGTATGAGGTGTGATCAAACAATCTGGTGAATGTTTAAATAAAAAAAAAATTAATACAGTAAAAGACACATTGCCATTAATACCCCTCAAAATACTCCCTTCGCTTTGAACACACTTTTTCCGTCATTCTTGCCACTTTTTAAAGCAGTTCTGGAAGTCCTCTTTTGTGAATGTCTTTACTTCATCCTCCATCATGACAACCCTCTGTGTCACATATCACTTCTGGTACAGCAATTTCTGTCAAATAAAAACATTAGGGTGTGTCCTCATCCACCTTATTCACCGGATCTGGCACCATGTGACTTCTGGCTCTTCCCCAAAGTCAAAATGACCACAAAGGAAAACGTTTTGAATCGATTCAGGACATCGAGGCAGCCATGACAGTGCAACTAAAGTCACTCATAAAAGAGGACTTCCAGAACTGCTTCAGAAAGTGGCAAGAACGATGGGATAAGTGTGTTCGAAGCGAGAGGGAGTATTTTGAGGGGGATTAGTGGCAATGTCTTTTACTGTAATACATTTTTTTAAATTTAAATATTCACTGCATTTTTTTTATCACACCTTGTTAACTTGCCAAAGTTCAATACAACCAAAAAGTAGCAGAGTTTGGATTTAAAGTCAAGTGGTCAAAGTTGAGTCCATGCTCTAGAGATGACTGTCAGACTCAAACTTACAAACCAACAGCTGTGTAAAAGCAAGTCTAAGTAGAAAACTCCTTAAGACTTCAAGAAATTTTATAGATCAAGTATCTCGTTTTTTATGGGATATAAATGATATGAATAATAACCTTATTCATATCCTTGAGAGAAGTTTTAAGAAATTTGTTATGTAGAACATAATTGACTACTACCTACTACACTCCCTTTTAAGCAGATATTAATGGTATTGAATACATTTACATCATAGCTAGGATGCATTATTAGTTTTCCTTAATTTCACTCAATAAATGTTTGATCTAAGCTTTTCTTAGAAGTTATCTTTAGGCCATTAGCAGGTGGTCATATAATCATTTCAAATTAAGGTGGCAAAAAATTTGTCAAAAAGTTAACAAAATAAAAAACTTGAATATAATGAGCTTTCCAGCTGTCATTTTCTAGTGGATTCATGGAGTTTAGTTACCAAGTATCACATCAGAAAGTTTAGGGTGGGCCTAGGTTTAAATAATGAAATAATCACACATTCACTTATCCATTCTGAAGGAAAAAGGGGGAGGAGTTAAAATGTAAATAGAAGCATTTAACGATTATATTTTCTTTACAACTATATACTGCATATTTTGTTTAATTAAATTGTGACTGAATGGAGGCAGGAACTTTATGTGTACAGATAAGAACATCATTTGTATCCACACTTACTATTCATAACCTATCACATCAACATGTAGAACTAGAAAAATTTTTATTCCTACTTGCAAATTAATTCTCTTCACCTAGATCAGGAGAAGGCAAACTGTCAACCCTTGGCCAAATCCAGCTGCTGCCTTGTATGCTCCATGAGTTAAGACTGGTGTCTGTACGTGTGTGTGTGTGTGTGTGTGTGTAGTTGGAAAAAAGACAAAAGGTTAATATACTTTTAGCAGGTGAAAAGCTTATGAAATTCAAATAATGTGTCCATAAATAGGTTGTTTTTTTTTTGAACATTGCTTATGTATTATCTGTGGCAGCTTTTGGACTACTATGGCAGAGTTGAGAAGCTACAGAAACCTTACGGCTGGCAAAGCCCAAAATACTATCTGGCCCTTTACACAAAGTTTGCTGATCTCAGACCTACTTCTCAATTGGAGGGGAGAGAGGGTAAAAAAAACCAGAAGTCCCAAACTAGCAATACCTGGCTGAATTAGCCCCAAAGGTCTTGCAGAGGATAGGTTGGGTTAAGTTTCAAAAGAATTTTTAAGTGCCTTTAGATAAGGAATGAAGTCCAAGTCAGTATGTCCTTACACTTCTTACCATTTATTGCTTTTATATATTTAAATTACCTGTCTGGCTTCTGAAGGCATTTGAGTTTGTAATTAACAATTTAGATAAAGGGTCCTCAAACTTTTTCTGTAAGGCTAGACAGTAAATATTTTAGGCTTTGTGGGCTAAGAGGCAAAATTGAGGACATTAAAAAGTAGGTACTGGGCCAGCCCAGTGACTCAGGTGGTTGGAGCACCATGCTCCTAATGCGGAGATCACACGCCGCTGAGGTTGCAGGTTCAATTCCCACATGGGCCAGTGAGCTGCGCCCTCTACTGCTAAGATTGTGAACAACGGCGCTCCCTGGAGCTGGGCTGCTGTGAGCAGCCAGAGGTGGGCATGAGCTGCCGTGGGCTACTGTGTGCTGCCAGGAGCGGCCGACAGCCAATGTGAATGTCCAGCTGCCAGCGTGAGTGGCCGGCAGCCGGCAAGAGCTGCTGTGAGCGGCTGACCAGCAACCGGCCACCAACTGCCTCAGAGGGAGGGGCAGGGGGGGGAAGTGCAAGACTCATAATACCAGCATGGGCCAGGGAGCTGTGTCCTACACAACTAGACTGAGAAACAACGGCTTGAACTGGAGTCAGGGAGGGGGGAGGCGGAAGAAGGGGGGAAAAAGTAGGTACTTACATAACATGAGATAAAATAAATTAGCACAATTTTTTTAATTAACAAAATTCAAAATATAATTAAGTACATTTCTGTAATGCATTTTTTTGGGAAATAACATTTCTGTTAAGTAGGGTTCTTAGTGTTTCCTATCATTAAAATCAATTGTCAATGACCACCTGTGAATGGTTAACTGCAATGAGATTTTACACATTTCATCTTTAAAAATGTCTTTTCACACAGATACATACTGCCAAATACTGGTATCTATCCTGGAGCATGATTTTAACTGAGCATATTCACTCGGAAGGCATTTGTAAACTATTGGATTCTTCCTGTGACCTCTGCATTTTAGCATGTCATCACATAGCACATTATTCACTTCCAATTGAAGATTAGGTGGAAGCTCAATTATAGTTAAATGGATTTTGAAATATGGAAATTTCCTTTGCATTTGCACCAAGGTCCCCAAAATGCTGAATTCAGAAAGTATATCCATTGCTAATTTGTGTGAGAATGGAAATCCTGCTTCTTGTTTTCATTTTTGATAACATGAGCTATATGTAACACTGAATATTTTGATTCAAATGTCCGTTGTTGAAATGACTACTGCAGTATGTTTCACATCAAAGTTGTTTGCCTTGTAATTGTAGGCTGAAATCTTTTAAGAAATATTATCAAGTCTTTAGTAAAAGCTAATTTCCAAAGTCAGTCAGTGTCCTAGCATAGTGTTTAAGAGCGATTCTTAAGAAAAATTTCAGCCTTGACCTTAAACTCAAAAATTGCCATCAAACTTTACAGTTGCTAAGCAAATCAAACTTAGGTTGAGCAAGTCAGGAAATTCAGTTTCAATTTCTGACAAAATTCAAGGACTTCAAGATGGTTCAAGTCCATGAAAACATATGAAGTTTACCACTGACACTACTGGTTTACTAACACGTGGTAGATTCAAAAAAGTTTCTGCAAGGTACCGTGTTTCCCCAAAAATAAGACCTAACTGGAAAATAAGCCCTAGCATTTTTCAGGATGACATCCCCTGAATATAAGCCCTAAAGCATCTTTTGGAGCAAAAATTAATATAAGATTCGGTCTTATTTTCAGGGAAACACGATACTTGCTGGTGAAGATAGTGATAATCATAGGGTTTAAACATCTTACATTTTCACAAACTTTGTAAATTTCTCCAACTAGGTCTTTTTCTACCTCACACATTTTTACCACCATCAGTTATAACATCTTAGCAGATTCTACTTCAGGTTGTACAGAATTAGTGTTTTCTCAACTTCTTTGAAAATATTCACCTGTAGTTGTTCCATGCAGAATTAAATTAAGAACTGAGCAATATTAGTAACACCTATTAACTCATCAAATGTCATCAAATAATCCCTTGGACTCGTTTTACTTTTTTAATTGACTATTGATATTGCTTCCAATGTTCTCAACTCTAAACAATTGTTCTTGCCAAGTCTTAAAAAGTTTACTTTCTCTGGACACATTTCTTTGGCTGCTGCATTCAAACACAATTCAAAAAAGTAAATGGCTTTTTAACAGTAAATGGCTTTCTTGCTTGACTTACAAGTCATTTGGAGACTTACTTTGGTTGCAGCCTTGTTTTCATTTTTTATTTTGTAAAGAAATTCTGCTATGATATATCCAGTTTAAATTTCTTATTTTTCTGACAGTTGCTTGCCCCTGAGTTGGAAATACTGTGATGAGTGCTTCTTTTGGTAATGTCAGTGTATATTGTATTTAAATTCAGGTACAGATGCTTTGTTATCTAATTCTATATCAAAATAATTCTTACTCCACTGTGCCTTAGAAACACACTAGAAGTCCACTTTTCTTGTTTGGAAATGATGACTGCGCACTGGTAGTAACAAAATAAAATGTTACAGCTTAGTGACATAGATAGCATTCAAAATACTACTGAATTATAATATTACCATGTTACTGTGATTTGTAGTATGATGCACAGCGGTATGAAGTGATAAGAATCACATCCCGTCTGTGTTAACAACTACTCAGCTCTCCTGTTATACCATGAAAGCAGCCACAGACAGTATATAAACAAATGAGCATGGACACAAAAACTTTATGGACACTGAAAGTCAAATTTCATATAATTTTCACAACACAAAATGTTATTCTTTTGAATATCAACCATTTAAAAACGTAAGACCATTCTCAAGTCACTTGCCATACAAAAACAGGTGGTGGGACAGATTTGGCTTGACGGGCCTGGTTTGCCTATCCCTGATCTAAATAATCTCATTTTTATTACTTTTATAGTGATAGTGTAGGAGTGCTTAAAACAAAACTTAGCTACAATCTTCAACTAAGGATAATAGCAAAATGATATCAGTGCTTTCCTAGTTAGCATGCAATTATCCTACCTTCAAAACTATTTTCCCAAGACAGACATATTTAAGTGTATTTAATTAAAAAATTGGATATAATTTAGATTATAAAATTATATATTATAACTTAAATAAAATGTTTAGTAGACTTATTTAAATTTTAATTTGACAATCCTCAATTTATAAGACAGCAAAGGTAAAATATAACAGTTCAGTACTAAAGTAACTGAGTGGTAAGATTTTATGAAATCATACAAATTATATTTCACTGCATAATGATCTAGTGGGGAGGTGGAGAAACCATTTTCAGTTACATGATTTAAGCAATTTGTGTTTTTTCTTTTGAAAAGGATTTATCTGTCCTCTGGCGTTTAAGAGGTGGCTCTTCATGCTTCTCTGTAACAAATGCAGAAAATATGTATTAGGTAAGATATTTAACATTTGAAAATACTTTAAAAGGCAAATAATATAGGCATTTTAAAGATTTTTAATCTATTCAACTTACACATGAAATAGTAACATTCCTGTGTAGTTATTATTTTAATGAAATAGCCTTCTACTTGACTGAACAGAGTTATACTAAAATTCGTGAAATTGGGAGAAATTAGTCACAATTAAATGGCAAGGGGTCTTAAACTGAAATATCTAACTAGTATTAGTTTAACCTATTCCAAATTTAAAATAATATAAAAAATATATATAGCCTAAGAAAGCTACATGAAAGGTATTACAGCTCCCAGAAGTTGCTCACCTAGATTTAGGGTCTGGTTCTTGTAGAGGACAGCAGCAGGAATCCGAAAGGTGATGCATAACATTTCCTTGTTAGGGGCTACGTTTCTTACTAGGTGAACTGAACTGCACGTGTCCAAGGAAGTGCCTAACACAGCTTCAGCTCGCTGCTGAACATCCTTAGCAGGATTAGCATCTTTGGAAAAGCTGTAACAGTGTACTATGGGAAGGAGCTCACTGCCGCATGACTGCCCATCTAAAAGCGACTTGAAAGCACTGAGAAACTCGATAGCCTTTGCTGGCAAGTTCATGACAATGTGCACAGAGTGTGTTCTTTCTTTTGACAGTCGTCCCAGCTGCTGCATTAACTCTTCTCTGACTGGTCCTTGGAGGAAGTCTTTCCCATCCAAGTTAAAGACTTTTACCTTTTGGTCCACTTTATTTAATTTACAGTTGTGCAATAGCCATTTATGGGATTCAGGATTGAGATCATTGGCAAATACAGTACAGTTTTTCTTTGCTACTGGAATGGCAAAAGGTCCGACCCCAGCAAAAACATCAAATAGGACATCCCCAGGTTTGAAAAGTTCTGTGATACGACTGTGTTCTGTAGAGAGACGAGGATTCCAATAGACTTTTGAAAAATCGAATTCATAGGTATAGCTGTTTTCTCGAACCTGAAAAAGGTATTATGCTTTTGATTAACCTGCTTAGTCTTAAATTCCAGCCACTGACATTGGAGAGGTGCACTCATGCACACAACACATTTCAACTTACCCCTGTTAAGAGCAAATAAAAGTGTATTTAAAGGCATTTTCATTAGAATTCTGGTGTTTATGCTATACTGAGGCCAGTAATTATTCTGCATTGGACTTTTTCATGAGAAGTCATCTCTTCAAAGCCAAATGACTCTCCATCTCATCCTAAAAGGTAACAGTGGTTCCCAGATCACATGAGGATTTTTCAGATAGGCCACTTGACTTGCTTCATTATACTCTTTAATGTGATCTGATGGAGAGGGGAAAAAAACTGTAATTTGAAATACCACGCTATATGTACCTTGATGGTGGGTAGCTAAGTTACACACAGCAAACAAGCTTCCCTCCTTACTTAGTTTGCAGTTTGTAAGAGGGAGGCGTGATAGATGTGTCACGTATCATTTAATTTTCAGGTATTTTGCTGTTTTTAGATAGTTACTTGGACTTTGAAAATTTCATGTCTATAAATTAGAGGCAATTTAAATAAATATAAATGGAACAAATCATTCTCCTGTTTCTTTCCCAATTTTAATGGATAAAGAATGAAAGGCCAAAAAGTTCTATAAATCTGATAGCGATATACCTTCCGTATTCTACTTTCATGGATTTTAATTCCAAACGTGTACATATTTTTTTTCTTCTCAACCACATTAGATGCTCTGGCCATATTATTAAGGTTCCAGAGATGGAAATGTTTCCTCATGATTCTGCCAACTAAAAGTCTTTCTGGGTATATAACCTGGAAAGTTTAAATATGTCTTGTGAATGATTTTCCTGAAATCTCCTTTCTACTCCCCCTCTTAAGGTCCTTAATGTGAAGCACAGATCTAGTTTAAAAATTAGATTCTAAGTATCATTCTGGTTTTACTCATGCGGTCTTTGCTATCTCCCTTAGCAGTATTAATTTCAGCCAGATTCATTTTCAGGAATCCTTTTACTTACAATATACAAACATAGTACTTAATGTTTCATGAGCTCCTAAAGCTAAATGTAACTCTTTTTGGAGCACAGAAATTATACTTTTTACACTTATTTTATAGTATAAATATTAGGTATAAAATATGTCCTAAGAACAAACTTTAGTTGACTAAGTTAATGACAAGGCATTTATAAAATTATAGTTTTCTCAGAACTTTTAGATCTTCTGAGATCTAAATGAGAAGAATGATGTTACCTGTTACCCTAAGGGATAGTACCAAGTAAATACCCACAATGTTTAATCAGGGTATGCCTTAATGTCAGCTGAGATAAACACTGTTATTACCAAAGGATTGACATTCAAATCTTACTTGCCATAACCGACCTCTTACATTATACCCAAGCAGTAGGCAGTGGAGGTCTGGCATACAAGGAAAGACCAAGCATGGACTCTGGAGGCAGAAGCCTGGCTCCAAACACCCTGCTCAGTCATGCCTTGTTACTTCGTAGCATAAACAATATTAATAACAATTACCATTATCTTGTTGGGCATCTTAGGGTGTTACATTTCAAGCATTTAGCTCAGGGCCTAACAGTAAGTATGTAGTAAATGGTACTCTGATACTATTAAATTATGGAGAAATTATATTTAAAATAATATTCACTTAAATTTATGCAGCCTAGAATCTTAAAATGTAATTATTTTGCATAAGCTCTGTCCCAAATTTTATAAAGTCCTGTTTAAAAGATATATCTAACATTTTAAGAGTGGCCTTCATTATTAAAATTTTTGTCAAGTTATAGAGTTTATTAGCCTATTTCCTAGCTCAGGTACAAAATTACACATAACGTTAACATATGTGTAACAATATAATAAGACTTGTGGTTTAAAAAAGTTTATTATATCCAGCACTCTAGAGGATTTTGGGGTGGGGGATGAGAAAGTGTTTTATACCAGGAAACTATTCCTACATATTTTAAAATTTTTATTTGAAATATATTTTTCTTTTAAAAGAAATATGTACTCAGTAGAAAAGTATAAAGAAGATAACAAAGGTCACCAAAATACCAAATAAAAAATAGGCCCACTGTTAACATTCTGATGTATGTATATATTTACATAGATACTTAGTTAAAATGGAACAAGGTTATATATACTATTCTACAACTTGTTTTGTCACTTAACATATCAATGGGCAATTTATTTTTATAAGTATGGAGCTAACCTTTAATGATGGAATATTCCATTGGATTGTTATACCAGAATTTAATCAATTCTCTACTGATGAACTTTTAGGTTGTTTCCATTCCTTTGTTCATTTTGTTATTATAAAAATAATAATGAAGAATCTAGTACATATATCATTACAATTTTGTTTAATTATATCCTTGGGATAACTTCCTATAAATGGAATGCCAGGTCAAAGGATATACCTATTCAAAATTGAGATATATTACCACACACACTTCCTTAATGTATCAAATTTGCACTCCTATCTATAGTATATGTAAATGCTCACTTTCTCACGTACTCAATATTGAGTATTAAAAATACTTGAATCTTTGTCATCTGTTATGATTCTAAACATTAATCTTATACACACCATACTAGGAAACAATAATACTTCATACCTTGGTTATCATGTTCTCCTCTCCAGATAACACTTCCATTTGGAAATTTCGGTACGTATTATCGATATTATTGATTTTATTTACTGCTGAGGTGATTCCTGGGTTTTTGTCAATCATAACTTGACCTAAAAGAAGAGAATTCATAACAAATATTGCCTATTGACTGCATAATAAAAACTAAAACTGCAAGTATGAAATGGAAATGAACTGTATTTTCTTATAATTTATTGATACAAACTGCATCTAATGTGTATAAAATGGCATGCAATTCTAAAAAATTCAACAGATTGTTAAAATTAATGTCTGACAGCCTCTAATACAAACACAAAAAAATGTATGGGTACATTTTTAAAGAAACAATTTTGAGGAGTTTGGGTCTACTTACTATTTTTCCATGTGTTTTACTAAATGTCAAATGTACCAATATTACAGTAAGCAAAAAGGTAGACCATAGGGAATTGGTAAAGAATAAAAAGAAGAAATGTAGGAACCCTGGCAACAAATGTTGTCAGAAAACACCAGCCTGTCGTCATTGGTCTCAAACCAAATGTTTACTTTACTGTGTACTTGAAACATACGTCTCCACTTTGGAAACATATATCAGCAAAATAATGTTTTCAAACAGCTTTTTTAGTCTTATATAAATAAAATGTTCATTTACTCTATTCTTTTTGTCAAATATTTGCCATACCAGAAAAAGCTACAATGATAATAAAATATACGAGAAATGGTATATTAATGCCCTTTAATCAAAGTGTACTTTTTTTATCAGCAATTAAAAAATTTATAAGAATCTATGTACTATCTCATTGCATAAGGAAAGATAACTTGATTTGTAAGTTAGTAAAAAGTACTCAATAATACAAACATGCTGAAACACAACCAGAAATTATCCAATTTCTGATAATTAGATATCTGATTTGAATATGATATCAATGAACTCTAGTCAATCACTGTTCTTATCCTGTTCTGCTTCAGATATCAGAACTCAATTTTTAAGGTACAGAAGTTAGTTTGAAATGAGGAATTAAATTTTAAAAAGAACTTATTCTGAAGGTCTATAGTAAAAGTTTTAATATTACCAGTGTGAAAATGTTTCACTTTTAATCTATGAGTGCTCCTTTATGAAACAGAGTTTATAAAGTAGGAACAACAAAAGGAATGTTTGAGTTAGGATGACAGGCAATGGCGCTTAGGAAAGCTTAGACTTGACATTTGCACCTTCATAATGACAAGGATCTGTTTACGTATTTATTATGTTACCACGATGCATTATCAGCTCTCCATCAATAAAAACAAAGGAAATGCATAAGAGAATTATTTCTGAAATTCTACCCATGCAAAATACTGAGCACTACATTTTAAGCTGAAACTAATTCCCAGAAGTTCTGACTCTACACTGAAATGATTAATCTGGAGAATGCATGGACATAAAATATTCATATAATGACAAGTGCAATTTTAATTAGTTTTCTACTTCTTTCTTATCCCAAAGAATAAAGTATCCAAACTCAAACTTGGGGCTACAGAGGTATGACATACACAAGCATTGTTTCTAAAAGGCTAGGGGTACTAAAAAAACAAAGTATCGTGCCTGAATGCAGAAGACGCTCAAATAGTTGAATCAATTAAAGTATTAATATGAGTACAGTGTCTTGTACTTTTGACCATAAAACACTCAAATTTATGAAACCTAGCATTCAACCTAGTCCTTGAGGCCTACTAAGTCCACTGTACCAAAATGACGAGCTGCTAAAGAATTCTGCCAAAGCAAGTGGTTCAAGTTTTACCTATGCTTATGTACTGTGTACACAAAAGCTGGAACTGATATTTAAAACTTGCTATGACTCTGGAAAGAGTATTCCAAAATGTCCCTCAAAAGAGAGTATGTAGCTCAAGATCTAGCTTAAAATTAAAATGAAAAAATGTCCTGCTCCTGTAATTTGGCATTTAAAAAATAATTTTAGAAACTAAAATTAGAACTTGCTAATTGCTTTCCAGAACCTACCAATTAAATGCTTGAAAGGTAGTTGATGATCTCGAAGGTTCAGGTGGGCAATATGTCCAACTCTGCTAAACCCTGAAGTCACATCTTGACCTTCAGGAAGGACAGCTCTCAATATTTCTTCTGACTTAAAGTTTTCATAAGTTAGTTCCAAATTATATTTAGAGACCTGTGGACTGACATTAAGTTGCTTTAAAATACTGAGTTCTGCTTTCTCAAAGGAATCATCAGTAAACATTTTATAGGGATCCAACATAATTAGTCTATTTTCTTCATCTTCTGGGTCTTCAATCACACGTTTTATGCCTGGGCGCTGCAGTGCTACCCTTTTAAGGGATCGCATCAATTTATTGACAATTTCTTTCCTCACTTTAAGCACTGGGATGGTGACTGTCTTTTTAAAAGCGGTTCTATCAAGTTTTGTCATTCCTCGAACATCAGAGGGTGGTGAAAACAATTCATAGTGTCTCTCACTTAGTTCTAGTTCAGGCATGGTTGAGAATCTTTTTCTTTGATCCAACAAGAAAATGCCAGGTGCTCTGCCAGGTTTCTGTATCAGTGATGTCCAAGCTAGTGGAATCAACGATTCTGATTCAGTTATTCTATAGCTTTCCACTTGGAGAAGTCTTCTTAAGAACCCAGATGGCCTCCATAAGATCCTAAAAAAAAAAAGTATTTACTTTGAAAAAAATACCATGAAGTTACAAACCAACTTACATGTTCACAATACCTTTTGAGAATAAAAATCTAAATTGTTTTACATAACCACTAAATGCTGGTAATTAAAACTTTTAGTATGTGTGAGAAGCATACTATCTTTTCCAAACAGAATGACTTTTATTAATGGTAAATAATAAATTTGCACCTTCAACCTCCTGTTGCCAGGATGAGGGCTTAGTGATCTATCAGCCTCCTTGTACTTAATGAACCTCTCCACCCACAATTTGCTACAGAATACATTTGGGGTTGGAAGGCTGAGATTTGAGTTAAAGGATCATCTCTCAATGAAATGGTCATTATTTTTATAGCTTTACCAATGCCAGTATTTACTAGGACGATCTCATGGGTGCTTATTGTGTCAGATGCTGTGTTTAAATGCTTTACACACGTTATCAATCTTGGGAGGTGTGTGGTATAGCATCTTCATTTTGCAAATGAAGAAACTAAAGCTCAGAGAAATAGATTAACTCACCCAGTCTCCTTGCTTAGTAAATGGCTGAGCAAGGATTAAAACCCAGGTCTGACTTCAGTGAACACTTTATTGCTACAAGTTCTGGCTATAACTAGAGGTTTGAGTATTTTGAGGTCGAGGACTTTGCTAAGTGTTATATACACACGCCATTAGGAGTATCAGTTATTCACATTTCCTTCTAGAATACCAAAGAAGTAATTGCAAGAGGAAAGGGCCCTGCCCAAGAAACCTGTAGAGCAAACATCAAACTTCACAGGGTCAAATTGAGTCTAGCAGTTAACCAGCTGTGTGATCTTAGGTACATTACTTAATCCGAGTCTCGGCTTCTCACACGTAAAATATGGCAGAAAACTTTTGAGAAGGTTAAACAGTTCCTTACTACCAGCCCTGGGACCTAGGCTAAGCACCCGGGCCGGTGGGTGACCTCGCGACGTTTCCGCGCCCAGGCAGCGCGAGGCGGGGAGCAGCCCGGGACTAACGGGTACCGCACCGGGCCCTCAGCCCCTTCGAACTATCGAGGGCACCGCGGCCGCCATCTCACCAAGGTTACCATCCAATGCGTGATGTCGCTCTGCAGCTGGCTTCGCGGCCAGACCCCTCACCTCATGCTCTGGCGCGGCTCGGCAAGGAGTCGCAGGTGGATGGGCTGGCCCTGGATTACATCATCACTGCTCGCCGCCGAGGGGCGAGCGTCATTAGATCACGTCCATTCCCCCCCTGTCTTCCCGGCCCTGGTGAGCTACGGAAACCCGAAAGGGCCAGACTCACAGCTCCGCCCCTGGCGCGACTAACGACGGGCGGGCCAGGTTAACAGCTCTCAGATGGACCTGGTAGTCGGCCAGCAAGCAGCATGGAGGCCCCCTGGGGGATCATCAACGTCGAGCCAGGCTGGCATGTCTCTGCCCAGCAGCCGGTCGAGGCGGAGGCGGAAGAGTTGAGCCCGTTGCTAAGCAACGTAAGTTGCTCCGCGTGCTTCTCTGAGCTGACAGCCACCCGGTTTCCCTGAAGTGCCTGTCAAATAAGACCCAGAAAAGAAGGGGGATGGCACGGGCAGAGGGGAGAAGCTTGAGGCCTAGGGCCCACAGACCCCATCGAAATTCAGATGCGATCTGGCGGAGTTCATGAATGTGACCGCAGCCTAACGTGCCCTAGGAAGAAAAGCTGACGTAAAGGTGCAGGCTCAGGTGGACCAGGTGCAGCTGGGGACCCGACAGGCGGAGCAGCCCTAAGGTTGTTATGTAGCTCACTGTTCCTTGTTAGTATCTTTGTCAGCTTCCTGTTTTCTCCACCAGTCTTGTGAGGTTTTTGCAAGAGTCACAAGATTTTTCTTTTCTCGACTTAGTCATTGGGGACCGTAAACATCTGAATACAGACATCCTTAACGGTGAAGGAGTGGAGGTGGCTTGGTAATAAGTACATAGGGCGTCCCTGACCCTAAAGCCTGTGCAATGAGCCCTCGGCTGTTTAAAGTCGCTGGACTGTAACAATTTCTAGGACTCTGTTCTTAAATGCTGATTTGGGGGAGGATGTTTTCAGGGGTATCCCCCCCAGAGCAGCGTGAATTGCTTCTACTTATTATATTTGTTATTGCAAGGTATTCCTGACCATCTTTGCAGCTGGGCCGACTTAATTCATTAAGTATATAGAGATTAGTTTTGCAGTACTAGTAATCGAGGAGCAACGGTTGTCTACAGCAGCCTCAGGATGATTCAGGAATTCTTCAGTAGTCACATGAGCTGAGACCATCTGCCTCCTCTCCGTCCCCACCCCACTCCTATCTTCATCTTTTGCAGTCACGAGATTAATCATGGCTCTTACTGAAGCCTACCTGGCTTCTATATTGATGGACACGACTTTCCAAGGAAACTAGATTCTGGAGTTGCACTAGTGGGAGGTGAGAAGGGAAGGGAAGGAAACCAGTGCTAGTTGAACAACTAAGTGTGTAACACAATGTCTGTGGTTTGCAGACTTTCTACATAACCTGTCAGTCATTCCTTGATGAAACTTGAACTTCACCATCCAAACATTTAACACTATTAAATTTCTGTGCTCACAGGAACTTCACAGACAGGGATCCCCAGGTGTTTCATTTGGTTTCTCAGTGTTTAATTTGATGCATGCCATCATGGGAAGTGGCATCCTTGGCTTAGCTTTTGTTATGGCTCATACTGGTATCCTTGGATTTAGGTGAGTTTTTTCTTATTTTACCGTTCCTTTTTTTTTCATTTGATTGTACAATGAGGAGCAAAGAGATAGGTTCCAGAAGCTGATGTTGTATAATTTCTAGTTAAATTATTTCTTGGGTTTTAACATTTTCCTGGTACTCTTATATTGTTGGTAGTCTGTAGCTTGGAAAGATGCTATATAATTTGCATTTTTTTATCCAAAAGTGTGGCTAATTTTAAAAAATGGAAACTGGATCCACACTCGTTTATAACCTTAAGAAGTGGCTTGTTGTGTCAAGATGGCCAAAGTGTCAAAATTTATTAGCCATGCAGATTACTTATAAGTAGCAATTTTGTGAGTGTAAGTAATCTTTTCATTTTTATTTCCTCCTCTCCTCCCACTGTAGTCTTGTTTCCTTCCTGAGGCCAGACATGTGTTCTGTGCCTACTTCTTTTCATCTTTCAAGACACTGCAGATATGCCAGTTTGCCTAAAATAAAAGACATTCCTGGCTTTTCTGGGTTCCCATAGTACTTTGTATATTCATTCTATTATTATAATGTAATACAATGATTTGTTTGCAAGTTAGTTTCCCCACTAAACTCTGAAATTCTTTAGAACTGGACCTTATCTTTAGCATCTAGCACTATGGTTAATAGAATGAATGAACAAGTTTGTTTTGTTTGTTTTGTTAGTGGAAGCAGACCTACTTTACTAGGCAATTTAAAATACATATACAGAGTCTCAGTTTGTTTTTTTCTGCTTTTATTTTGAATTTCTTGATAAGCAAACTAACTTCTAAGTAACCCAGCTTGCTTTTATTATGGGATGTATTCACAAACTTTCATAATTTTAAAACTTCAAAATTATATGTGACACCTTAGGTGAGACGTAATCATAGGACTTATTTTTTGGTTCCCTTTCAAAAATCATGTTTTATGCTCCAGGATCTTACATGCAGATGTATACCACTGAATGTGAGCTCATTGAATCATATCACACATCACACTTCCCATTTGGTGACACCAAACTGTTACTTCGTGAGGTCTCTGTTGTCAGTTTACTGATAGGTGTACTTTCACCTCTCAGTTTTCCTACTTATTAACAAGTATTAAGTGGACCACAAAGATAGAATTTCTTTGACTATTGGGGCTCTCCACTGTGGACAGCTTTGTAGAAGCTTGCCCAGTCAGTATCATCCTGAGAATAAGTAGGGGATTATGCATGTAGTTTCATTTCACCCTGTTGGTGAGAGAACCCCAATTACTTCATCGTTTGCACATTTTTCAAATTGTGTCATTAGAAATATGTTAACTGCATTTTTTTTTTTTTTGGTTTGGTTTGGTAAGTGTGTGTGTGTGTGTGTAATAGATGACAGGAAATTCAGCCTTAATTCAATATTAAAGATAAAGATATCATTCTAAGGGGAGACATGGAGGGAAGTAAAAAGGAGAGGACAATGAGTTTTCACAAGTAAAACTTTTGTTTAGACATAGGATAGGAAAAAATAGTTATAAAGAATATCGCAAGATCGTTGAATGGCTGAACTAGCAATCAGCAGACAAGAGTGCTAAAGTAGGAAATTTGTTTTTATTTTAAATAAAGTTTGTTTCTTTCTGATTTCTTTTTTTAAATTTTAAAAGCAGTATCTTTTCATTTAAATAAAATTTGGTAAATAGAGGAAGAGTATCTTCTTACTTTCTTTAATGACCATAATCCAACTACTCAAAGATAGTCCCTATGAACATATGCATGTGAAACAGAATTTGTTGTTGTAATGAGATACCATAAAAAAGAAACTTTTGGGGGAGCTTGACCATGTACTCTTTTATATTTTAGTTTCTTGCTGCTGATAGTTGCTCTCCTGGCTGCTTTCTCAGTTCATCTCCTGCTTAGCATGTGTATTCAGACAGGTGAGTAAAAACATGTTGATTTATTTGATGAAGCAGCCCCTTGTGATTGTATCCACATACAAGATTGGATGTCTCAAGTCTAATTTCCAGTGGGCATACATTATTATTAGGTAGGGTGGTTGAAATGGAGAATTTCGAAAGGCCAGGGTATATAGACTCAGCCCTATTGGGGAATATGCAAGGACAGGACAAGAGGGGGAAAGTAGCATTCTTATCTGCCTTTCTCTACCACACACAGCATAGTTTTCTGGGTTAGAGTATATTGGGGGAAGGATCTAAAAGGAATTCAAAGAATACAACCTTATGCTTATGGGGAAGTAGTAAACATATGTTCCTTCGATCATATTTCTCCTAGGGTGATCATTTCCTCAAGGAGAACAGCTTCCCAGATCTAATATTGCCTTCCCTGTCTCCTCTCTGTCTGTGAGACAGAGGTAAGCGTGGCAGAATTAGGATTGTTGGAGGCAAGATCCCTAAGTTTTGGATTTATTTAGTTTGTATTTTTACTTGCAAGTCTAGAATAAGGTAGTTTTTTGTGACAGTTGTATGTTCAATTAGTACTCTCTCTCTCTCTTTGTGTATATGTTATTTTCCATTTGGAAAACTTTATTATGCAATTCAGTCATTTATTAAGTTCTTTTAAATTGTAATAAATAAGAGTATAGTATATGAATTATAGAACTGCTTTTATGAGGTTTTTTGTTTGGCATTACAGATATTACATGCCTATCAATCCTGGTCTTTTTATCTGTCTAGTCTTTTCTTTCTTTGGATTAGGTCAGTTATGATGCCAGAATCACGAGTTTAGTACCTATGTGGGTGAGTTCACTTTGTTCTAGCCGGTCTTGTAGTTTTCAGACTTTTAAGAAGCAGACTGGGTACATAAAATAGATAAAAATGGGATTATTCTGGCTGAAACAGGTGAGAGATGCCCAAAAGTATTTCTTGGTAATTTTAAGACTCTTCAGAACATAATTCTAAATCCACAGCTCTGTTTGCCTAAATATGTCTATTTATCACACACACACCTGTGAATCTTTTTGTAAGCAGAGTTTTCTAAGCCATAGGGATTCTAATTCCAAAAATCTGAGATGGGATTTTGGACTATGTTTTTAACAAGTTCTCCAGGTTAGTCTTATGCAAAACCGATTTAGGACCCATAGTTCATAGCTGTAACTTGTACCAATGTCGTTGGCCATCAACCTACAAGTGTAGGCCCCTTCTTTCAAGGGGCTTGGGCAAAAGTGCAGAGAGTGAAAATATTAGGAACCAATACAAATATTAATTTCAAAGTAACAAGTTCATAACAGCATCCAAAATTCAGGAATAATATCATTAAAAGAAGTGTATTTGTAAATCCTCCTGAAATTTGACTAGAATTTTTATGACATGTTTTGAAATTTTGCTTTTCTTGGTGAAAAAATTTTTACTTATTTGTGATAGTTATCTAACATCTTAATAGTTTGTTTTATTATGGATTCTACTAAAAGATTAATGTTAGTCAACTATGTAGCAATTATGTCTTTATTAACTAACATGTTTTGTTTTATTAATTTCAATTACTTGGGAGTAATATTCTTATGAAGGTTTTCAAAGTAATGCTAAGTATTTTGTTCTTCAGTTCATCTATATTTAACTTTAAAATTCTGATGCTGTCTGTTGTTCTTTTCTGTAAATTTGGGGCATATAAAGTGAAAATTCGGTTTCAATTTCTTTCTTTTTCTTTGATTTTTGTAGCTTACTTGGTCTATAAACTAACTTGTTCATGGTTCTTCATACGTACTGATGCACCTGTCTTCTGTTGATTGAATTCCTTCAGTCATTGTAAAATTCTTTGTGGAGGTGGGCTTTTTTTTGTTAAATACATATATACTACAGAATAGCATGTAGCTAAATTTGTTCCTCAGTTTATTGTACTAGCATAAAGGAATATTATGCTCAGATAGAATTCAATGGTCAGAGAAAGGGATGTCGTAAGTCTTTACAACATAACTTCATTTACTTGTCTGGAGGTAAAAGGTGAAGAGAAATTTTTATCTTTATAAAAGTAAAGGACTTATGCGTATGAAATTTTGCTATTTTAGATTTTATGTAGTGTTTGAGGTCTGTCAGGACTTTTTTAGGAGCTGAGGTAGCATATTAGGTACCTTAATCTCGCTAGCCTTAGTTTGTCACCTATAAAATGGTAATGATAATACTTTCCTCTTGGGATTGTTGTGAGAATGAAATAAAATAATGTATGTAAAATACCAGGTCCTTGGTAAGTACTAACTTTTGTTAATGAGTTCTCACTGAGGCAAAACCCTTAAGGATTGCAAGGTATTGTACACACTGCTGTCTGAGAAACAGTTGGCTGATTGTGATTCTTTGGGAAAACGTCTGTGCTCTGGCAATAAACTCAAAGCTCCCCTCCACATCCTTATCACTAGGAGGGAATGAGAGTTCTAGAACTCTGCATGCTTCTAGTCAAATCCCTGCTCCCTAGTCCTCGATCCCCATTACTCACTTAATTATAACCATTATTTTCCTTGAGATCATTTGAATTAATTACATTATACCATTTATCTAAATTTATGTCAGTCACTTCAGGAATCTTAGGTTATCCTTCATTTTCCAGACTCATTTCATATAGCTCTGTCATCCATATTCTGACCTCATCTCCCACTCCTCCCCACCTCCTGAAACCCTTCCATTTTGCTCTCTAGAACTCATGGTCAATCAACAACAAAAGTTCTGTATCCTCAACTCTTCTAAACATTTCCTTCACTTACTCTGAAAGACTGTAAGTATTTTCTGAGGACACTGCTTTCCCTGTAGTCCTCTCAAGTAGCCACTCTTTTCTCTTCCATGTCCCTCATACTAGTCTGAAGATAACCTTCAAAATATGGGGGGAAAGTGATTTCAATATAAAATTCTATACCCAGCCAAACTACATTTAAATGAGAAGGTAGAATAATGACATTTTCATATATGCAAGGATTTAAAAATTATCTCCCATACACTCTTGAGCAATAAACGATGCCGTTTACCACAGTTAAGGAATAACAAAGAAACAGAATCTAGCACCGGAGAGAAGTAAAGGGAATTTCCAGGAAACAACTGAGCAGCAGATCTAAGCCCCCTCCAGATGGGAGAAGTTTTTTTACAAAGGCAGAGCCAGCTCTCCAGGCCATGCTTGCCCTCAGGATCATGTTCAGGATGGAAACCCTTTTCTTTTTTTTTTTTTCCTGAAGGGAGCGCCTTTCTCATTTGTCTGTCTAGCTCTAATTTGCACTAACAGTAGGTTAGCAGTCAAGCCTGGCTGTTACAAAAGTCTAAGAATCAAATAGTGGGAGATTGAAACAAGGTATTATCAAGGGAATAAAAGAAAGAAACAGGCTAAGGAAGGTGAAGGAATTAGAGTTGAGAGGAGCTAATGTCTCACTGAATGTGGAAAGTAATGGAGAAGGAGATGTCTAAGGATATCTCTCAGATTTCTGGTATAGGCCACTTGGTTATTGATAGTATCATCAATGGAGACAAGAACAGCAGGAGGTGTTGGTTCAAAACAAAAATGAGTTCAGTTTTGGATATGTGGACTTTGAAGTAAATCTAGGTGGACAGATCCTAGAACTAAAGCCCAGGATAGAAGTTGATTCATTCAATACTATTAACTATTAGGAATACAGAGATAAATAAGACTCACTTCCTTCCCAGAAAAAGCTTTTAGTCTAATAGGGAAGACAAATATATAAGAAAATAATTTATAATTCCTTTTGTCTAATGGGTAGTTCTCAGCTGAGCTTAATTTGTCTCCTCCAGGTGCATTTGGCAACGTGTAGAGATATTTCTGGTTGTTACAGCTGGGGAAGTGGGGTATGAGGTGCTACTGGCATCTGGTAGGTAAAGGCCAGGGATGCTGCTAAACATCCTACAATGCACAAGGCAGCCCTCCCAACAAAGAATTATCCAGGCCAAAAATGTCAGTAGTGGCAAGTGTGGATGAACAACTCTGGGCTACGTTATGTGTGTGCTCTGCTCGTGTAGTGACTCCTTCATATTGTTTGCCGTGACATTAGAGTAAGTGCTTTCTATAGCAGAAACTGAACTTTTTCTTATTGGGCTACAGGGAAAGGATGGGTATGAGTCTCTGCAGGGTTAGATCCATTTTTAAGTAAGTCTCTTCTTTTATTTTTATCAAAAGGAATACATGGTCACACACGTGTGAATGACTGTGTATATGTGTGCACGCTTGTGCAGGAGGACTTGAAGCAATTATCTATCCATTCTTCCCCACTTCTAGTTCCATTTCCCAGAGTTAGCAACATACAGAGTTTTTGTTTTCAAACTTTGGGTATTACCTTCCTAAATCTAAATAATACTTTTCTACTTTTGTTTATTGATTTAAGAGATTATCGGTTGATGCTTCATTATGAAAGGTGAGGAGTCAGCTTGGGTACACTAATCCTCCTCTCCCCCCTTCTAATTTTCACTAGTTTGTATTCAATTTCATTGATTATTCTGTACCTCTAAATAATACATTTGAACCCTTATTTTTTTCCATGTACCCTATACAGTATCTCTTGACTCTACTATATGTATTATTAGTGCTCCTGTCCTTTCTTTCACCTGTTCTCTTCCTATTTCCCAGTCTTTCTGCTGTATCCTTATATTGTCAAGGTTGATAATATTTACTTTCTGTTTTTTAATCATGTCTTATCTGTAAGTTGAGTCTCAAAGTTGAAAACTAATTCATAGCCTTTATAGAATATGTCTGTGTAAATATTGTTCACTGCAGAACCAAGCAGTATATTGGGATCCCAGAACTTTCCTTATGCATGAATATCCCAGCCTCTGTACCATTTGAAAGGAGCATATTCCTAGTATGCCATCATTCTATTTTCTTTTACTGCACTGAGTTCTCTAAAATTATACTACATTAAATTGGTAAACTGACATTTAAGTACGTATTAAGAAAGATCAAAAGTGGCAATATAATTGCATAGTAGACATTCAATAAATGAATGCCCTGCATGACACTGTTAGAAAAACGGTGAGAGGAAAATGATGGAAAACCCAAGAAAGAAAAGTATTTCAAAATAATAAGGGTATATTCCAAACGGCCAACTTTCTGAGAGTTGAACTGTATTTGAATAACTCATGTCCCTCAGCCCAGATCCAAAGATAATATTGCTGCTGCTGAAACTTGGGCTTTGTACTGTAACCAGAGTTTATTAATTGTCCTTTTTCATTGAAGAAAAAATGCAAAGCAGACAGAACACTGGAGAAACTAGCTGGAAATATTCCACTACTTCATGGGAATCAGCTTTCCAAATGATTCCTGTGGAGGCCAAGGTCTTGGTCTAGCCAAAACAGCACTAAAGTGTGCCTTGATGGTACATTAAAGAAGAAAATTTCCCCCAATTTACTTCATTAAGATTTACAGCCTTTCTGCCCCTTCAAAAACATAACATTGATTTCTTTAATATCAAAAAATAATTTCCTAAAGTAGATTGCTTATGACTGCTTTCAGTTATTTATTTAAGGAGGATTGTGCCAAGTACTGCTTATATGAATTCCTGTAAAAGACTGAATTAATTTCATAATTTTCATAATTAATGTTATTCCTGTTCTGTAGAAATAATGCTATTAATGTGACTGGTCATCACCACATCTTATTTTGCTATTTCTCAAAACATCTTTCACTTTATAAATAAGGTATTAGAACATGGATCACATGAAAGAGCAGAAAAATTATCCCTTATTAGTAGGCAAAGTGATGCTTAAATTATTAAACACCAGAGAAATTAAAAACTGAGTTTAAATAAGCTCTATCAGATATTTGGTGGAGGAAATGGAACTATTCAAGTAATACAGTTTTTAAAAGTAAAGTTTTACCACTCTGTTATAGTCATTACAGAATTTGAATCCCTGCCCCCCAAAAAAGGAAGAAAATAAGAGTACACAACCACTTGTTTATAATTCATTCCACTCTTTTTATGTTTTGCTTTCTAGATCATACTCAATCCTATTTTTTCACTTAATGTTGACGTTTTTCATGGATTATAAATACAGTTTTTAACGACTACATATTATTCATTCAGGTATACGTACTGTAATTTATTTAACCACTTTACCATCATTGAGCTCTTAGGTAGTTTTTTTATTTTCAATGTAAATAATACGTGATGAGTATCTTTGCATATAATAATTTCTCTGATTTTTGTCTTTTTTCCTAAGATGCAAGCTCCTAGTGGTCAAATCTTATAAATACAGAGGGTACCAAAAAAATGTATATACATTTTAAGAAAGGAAAAAACTGTATTAAAATTGTAAAACTCAGTTTATACCGATAACAAAAGATGAATACAAGTCATGCATATACATTTTTTTGGCACCCCCAGTGTTTTAAAGGTTCATTGTTCAGATTGCATTCCATAAGTCAGTACTAGTTTATATTGTTGACAGCATCTTAATTGCCCAAATGACAGAACTTTAAAAGTATACTGTTGTTTTGGTTTGCATGTTTAGATGATCCAGAAAAACCATTAAAAAGTGAACATGTAGAGGTAAAGCATTTGGCTGACTATGTACACATTTTATTTTAATAAAGCCTCAATGTTAAGCCAGAGCCATTATTCATATTCATGATGTCTCAGTTATGGAAAAGTACTTCTAATTTTGTAACATAAAAGAAGGATGATGACAGTGACAGAACTGAATGACTAGCCAGACATTCCTGATTTGAAAGACAGAGTCAGGGTTTGAACATTGTACTTAGTCTCCACTTAAAAGTCTAATAAGCCTTTTTCACTCTGAATTTGGGAGTGTATTGTATTTAGAGATATTTTCCTAAAACTGGAAAATAATAGACAGCAATTTGAGATTGCTAAAATATATGCCGCTATTGTCAGAAGTTGCAATTGCAACTGTCTTCATTATGCTGTTGGTTTGGTTATATTTTCTGGAACAAGAAAGGTTGTGTTCTAATTAAAAACTTAAAAATAAATGCTTAATTTATTTAAATTTAGATAAGTGAAATACCGATTGCTTTTGGAATCTTTTAATAACAATGTTTGCTTATGGGAAGGTTATTTGCTTTTCAAGTTTACTAAATATATAATCTATACTCATTTTCTGCTGTTTAAAAATAAAACAGACCCTAGTTAAACTTTTTGATGAGTATCATCTTGATTACTTGCTCACTGACTGAGAAACCGATACAAAATAGGTCATTTTAAAAGTAAGTTATTTGAACAAAACAGAAATAGACTCATAGAGAACAAACTGGTAGTTGCCAGAGGGAAGAGGGATGGGCAGATTGGGTGAAACAGGTGAAGGGGATTAAGAGGTACAAACTTCCAATTATAAAATAAGTCACTGGGATGTAATATACAACATAGGGAATACAGTCAATAATCTAATAACTTCATATGGTGACAGATGGTAACTATACTTACTGTAGTGATCATTTTGTAATGTACAAAAATACCAAATCACAATATTGTATTCCTGAAACTAATATAATATTGTATATCAACTGTAATTCAATAAAAATAAAAGTAAATTAAGTTAAATTAAAAAATAAAAGCAAGTTATTTGATATAGTCCCATATGTATTGGTAACACTGAAAAGTCTCCTTGCTTTAAATTCTTGGAAGGAAAGTTTTTCTTAAGAAAGAACAGACACATTTAACTATAATATAAAAAAGGGATGTTAAAAATGAACAATGATATTTCTTTAATCTCATAGTGATAGATCAGAGACTTTCTGGAGACTTGGTTCACGTAAACATAATATATAGCAAAATTACCTTCTCAATGTCAAATTAGATAGAAGCTAACATTTAGAGAATTTTCTGGTTTTTTTTTTATACATACCAAGGCTTTGGAATGTTAAATTTAAGGAACTGTGTCCCTATATAACATTAACATTCAATTATGTTTGGGAATATTAAAACAAACTAATAAAGATTTATTGATTAAAATACTTATTAATAATGTCGTTGTGATGACATTCACTTTATATGTATTTGAAAAAAAAGAATGTTGGCATTTCCTGCAGGAGGAATAAATTCTAGCTCTTAGTTTTGTAATTCTGCTTTTTAATTTTATGTTCTAAAATACAGTTGACCTGTGAACAACATGGCTTTGAACTGTTGGGTCCACTTGTACCCAGATTTTTTTCCGTAAATATATTGGAAAAATTTTTGGAGATTTTCTTACAACTGTAAAGCAGTCGTATCAATTACACTAGCTACCATAAAGCAATCGTGTTGCTACTTCTTTGTTATTAATGCATGAATTGTTATATGTGTAAATAAATACGGATTTCTTTTTCAAATTATCTTTTCATTTTTGATATGTTAGTAATACATGTAACATCTATAAATTTTCATATCACTAAAACAATATTGATGTAGGTACTGACAGATGATTCATCTTGTAAAAAGATGACATGACTTACAGTATCCATCAATAGAGTACAGTACTGTAAATGTATTCTTCCTTATGATTTTCTTAATAATATTTTATTTTCTCTAGCTTACTTTATTGTAAGAACACAGTATATAATGCATATACAAAATATGTGTTCATTGACTTTATGTTATCAGTAAAGCTTCTGGCCAGCAGTAGGCTATTAGCAGTTAAATTTGAAGGGAATCAAAAGTCATACACAGATTTTTGACTGCTCTGGGATCGACACCCGTAACCCCCGCATTGTTCAAGGGTCAACTGTGTATCTAAAAAATCTACCCCTATAAAGTTATTATTGAAGTCTTTCCTTGTTAAAGCATAAAGTCTCCTCCTTAAAATCAAACGATATATCCCAAATTCAAAAGTAAATTGTCATCCATTGTATTTAATAGTACGTAAATACATTTTTAAAAATGGCTGTATGATCTAAAAAGTTTCTAAATTCTTTGATTAATTCTGATGGTAAAGTTAAAATTTTAAATGTATACTTGGCAAAAAAAAAAAAAGGTTAATATCTCTATTCTGAATTATTAAAACTTATTTGTCAGCATTTTACTCTTTTCTTTCTGACTTTGTAGTTATAACATGTAAAGACCATATGCAGTTTTTAAAATGCTTGTTTTTACATATCTGGAAGTCTTTGTTTATGAAAGTCTAGAGGAGTTTTTCGTTAATTTAGTGGACATTTAAGGAAAACTCGTGTATATCTAGAGTCTGGATGTATTAAAACTTGCTTTGAGTTTGGCTCAGTAGCAGATGTGTGTTGCTATACCAGGCCTTAGTAGCTGCTAGTGTGCTGCTTTTTAGTGTAAGAAGTATAAGGTTAAGCATTTTTCAAGCTATAGGATTATACACATGTTTTTATGTCTCTTATTTTTACCAGTGGTGTCATTAGTTAGAACATGAAGCTATATGGACTGAGGACAAATTTAGTTCTTTTATCAGCCATTTTGTTTTCATCTTTTCTGTGACCACAGTTTTTGAACATGAATGAAAATGTAACTTTATACTCTTTTATGATGAGAAAAGAAAATGCGTGCCCTACTAATTATGGGGTAATGAGGGTGTTTCTTCTATCATGAATACATTATCATCGTCCTAAGTAGCTGGAAAAGTCAATGTCTCCGAAAGTATGATACAACTTTCATACTTCATCTAACTTTTTTTACATACACAGTTTTTTTAAACTGTGACCAACAGAAGCTTACATTTGGACAGTGTAGTATGCAAGTACTGTTGAGTGCGAAGAAGTGGGGTTGTTCTTGAGTAATTATCCCATTAGAATTAATGCAGCCTGGATTGTTAGACAAACTTGGGATTCGCTAAGCTCTATTTATTCTAAGAGGACTCTATCCTTACAGACCATAAGTCTTCAAAAGTTTCCCAAAAAGTGATTACTTCTGCTTTAAATTGAGTTTGATCATCTAATAACTATAAGGTAGTAGTGGAATAGCTTTCTTCCCTTTAAGACTTGGCACACGAATACTTTTTTGTAAAAGTGAAAATTATAATTTCTTTTAACAGCTGTGACATCTTATGAAGATCTTGGACTCTTTGCATTTGGGTTACTTGGAAAGGTAATTCTTTTTTTTCTCCTCATATTGCCCCAAATCCAGAGAGGGATATTTTTCTTCTGTTTCCAGTTAAAAGAGACAAGTATATAAAAGAGAAAGAAATTAGGTGAATAAAAGGAAGCTAAATTGTAGAAAGACAGAATAATGGTCTCAGATAGATTCAATTTCAATTTTTTGGTACTTTGATAATCACTGATTACTAGATTTTTAACACTTTTAACTTTAAAAATGACTGCCAATAAAACTTTCAAAAGTACTCTTTTTTAAAAAAATAAATTTTATTGGGGAATATTGGGGGACATTGTGCTTTTCCAGGGTCCATCAGCTACAAGTAGTCCTTCAAACTAGTTGTGGAGGGCGCAGCTCAACTCCAAGTCCAGTCGACAACCTCAATCTTTAGTTGCAGGAGGCGCAGTCTACCATCCCATGTGGGAATCGAACCAGCAACCCTGCTGTTCAGAGCTCACGCTCCAACCGAGCCATCTGGCTGCCCCCAAAAGTATTCTTTATAGTAAGCTTGAAACTGTTAAAGAAAGGCTTTTTATGTGATGATTATTAGTTTTATGTATTACAAATGGTTGGCAAAATTGATTCTTTCCAGCTCCCCTCTTCTCGACTTCTGCATCTGTTTTTTAGTAATAGTTATTGGATTTTAATAAAATACTGATCCTTTTATTTTATTTTCCCTTTCATCTTCTGAATACATTTGGTCTTTTGTAGGTGGTGGTGGCAGCAACTATAATAATTCAGAATATTGGAGGTAAGCAATTAAAAGTGCACTGCTTATGCATAGATGTGATGGAAATGATTTCCTCCGTTGGTTTCTTGCCTTACTACAGGTCTAGCTGGGAACCTGAATCTCTGTAGACATAGGTATCTTCAGAAATTCTGTGTGTTGTCTTCATTACTCCTTTTTGTAGACCCTTTTCAGCAGCCCGTCTGGACAATAGCTTCTAAATCAGTTCCAGGTAAACCCTTGATTTCAATCTTGTTATTAGGTCTGCAGTGCACCTCTAAAGCATTGGTTTTCTATAGTTGTGATAGTGGTGAGATACTGTTTGGAAAAACTCTCCAGGTGATTCTAACATATTTCCCCTCTGCTTTTGTCCTAATCACCCCGCTTAACTGTGCACTTGTCTCTAATATGAATATATATTTTGATTTTCCAACCCTTCATCATCTTCTCCATTGGTGGACACTGCTTTAGCGCGAATGGTGTTCCGTGAGCTGTGAACAATCAGCTGTGGACAAGCAATGTCCTCTTGCAACAAAGTCAGTATGATCAAGTGGTTTAAAAAATAAGCTTTGAGACAAATAAACATTCTCACATTTATCTGTTATCTTGTTCCCTTTAAAAAATGATCCTCAATATCAAGAACCATTGTAGAAGCAAAAATTACTGTTAATTGTAGACAGTTGTTGACTAAATGTACTAAGCATTTAAAGCCAAAATAGGGGAATTATGTTTGTATGTGTTGTGAAGAAGTTAGGTAGTGTTCAACATGCTTTTACCGTTGGCTGGAATGCTGCATAAATGCTGTTAGTTTAAAGGAAAATACAGAAAATGTTGGCACGCATTTTGGATCTTACAGAAGATTATATGGTCAGAGGAAATTTTAATCTTCTGACATGTAACAGTTCAAAATAATTTAAAGATGACAACTTTAATAAAGTTCAACTCTGATACTCAAGAAACCTGAGCTATTTCACTTTAAGTAGTATTCAACCAAATTCCTTCTTTAATGGCTTTCTTGGTCAAAGAAAAAATTAACATTCCAACAGTAAATTGTAGTTGCCATTGTTTTGGAAATTCTCAACATTCATGTTTCAATTCTTTGAATTTACATGAGGAAAAGTTATTATTGAATGAGAAGAATGCTTTCCTGGATGCCATACCAAATAATGTCCTTCTAACACACACTACTTCATCCTTCAGACTAGAAATCACTAACACTAGTCTCTTCCTTTATGAATCTATATAATGCCATTGATTTTAAGATCTCCTTTGGAATAATTTATTTTAGCAAATTGCTTAACTGCACTTGTCTCTGATATGAATGTATATTTTGATTTTTCAACCCTTTATTATCTTCTCCATATGATTACTAAGAACATTACTAAACTTTGTGTTTAGATTAGGTTGAGCTGTTGTTTAGCATTTTATGCAGAGTTTTCAATCCAGGAATTTAGATCCAAATTTGTGACTATGCCACAGTGCCTGCTGTTGTATTCTCTATTTCCTTCACCCTGATCCCTTCCTTGTTCTCTACTCTTGTATGTGACTGTTATTGAACATGGATCTATTTTAGCACTTGCTGTTACTAGATTAAAGTTACCTCTGTATATGCTTTTCTCCCCCACTATATTGTAAGCTCCTCCAGGGCAAGGATTATGCCTCATTTTTCTTTGTATTTCCAGAACGTAGCAGAATACCTGGGACTTAATAAACCTTTGTTGAACTGAAAATGGAGCTGAATATGATTTGTATGAGTTATTTCCAAGTACTTTTAAGTATTCTAGATACATTTATCAAGAAAGAAAAAGGGGACTGGCTAGACTGATCACTCGCTTTAAATATTTGCAAAGCTGAACATGAAATACAAAAAAGATACTAGACTGATTCAGTATTGTTCCAGAGAGCAGAACTAGTTCTAATGGGTAGAAGTCTACAGTGAAGCTAGCTGGGGTTCATTTGGAATACCTTTGTAACTGTGCTGTGTGATAACGGGGATGGCCTACACTCCTTTGAAAATGTTCCTTATCCCTGAAAACGTTCAAACAGAGCTTGTTGGTCAATTTTCAGGATGTTTTAGAAAAGATTCCTGCATTTGGTGGTGGATAAATCATCCGTTCCCCTGACTATAAGTTTGTTGATTTGCTTGCTTGCTTTGTTTTAGAACCTTCTTTAAAAGTGACTTAGAAGCAGTCACAGCATTTTTAATGTCCCTCAAATTCAGAAAAGCTGCTAATGCTTGTTTAGTTTTTAGAATAATGTCTTCATGATTTTCTTTACCTTGGGTAAATTTTACTTATTGCCAGCCCAGTAAGTAATAACTGAAACATATTTCAGAGATTTTTTTTTCTTTTGTCTTAGCCAGATGTGCATAAATCATTCCTTTATTATAATAGATAGAAGCTTGCTCTTGTGAGCAAAACACTGAGTTGGAAAGCAGATACCTTGAATTCTGTCTATTCCAGTCTCTGCTGTTGGGTAGCCATGTGTCTTGGGGAAATCCCTCTCACTTTCTTGGCTTCAGTTACCTCTTTGTTAAATTGCTGTGGGTAGGATGGGAAGCAGGGAGCTTAAGCCTCCTTCTTACCCGAAAATTCAAATTCTAATTTGGTACTTTGGGAAGCATGTTAATTCTTTCAGAGCATTAAAATATTTTATTACAAGAAAGTTCAGTGGGAGGGTTACACTTGGTTTAAAAGATGATTTAATCTTTTCTTGGGTATTTTTAACAAATCAGCATCTATTGCTCTAAAAGCTTTCGTAGGTACTAGTACGTTCCTTGTCAGAAAAGGCGAGTCTTAGTTCTTGGAACCACCCTTGAGGGCAGCCGCTGAGCCTCTGAGGTTAATGACTAGCAACTCCAGCCATAAGTAGTTTCTTGATTGATGTTTAAGTTGGGTCTTTGGAAGGCCTAAATAGTTACTACACTATGTATGCTTGAGAAGAAACACTTATTTGGGAGAATCTGTAATGTGTTGTGCATATTACTTATTTAATGTTATTTCTTCAAAGTGCATTTTGACTTTTTCTTTGTTAATTGGAAATACACTGGATATTTATAAGATGCTATAAAGTGTACAGCATCAGATTGAATTTTTATACTTCTTGCTTGCCTATCTGCATATAATATAGTTCAAACAGCATTTTTTGAAAGAGGATGTTCATTATCAGTATAAATCGTCTGAGTTTTTTCAATAATTGTTTAGGACCGAAAAATAATATAATAAATTCTATTTACGTCAAGTTTTCCACTAGCCACGTCAGTTATACTCACACCTCTTCAAGGCAGATGACAGTATCCTCATTTCACAGAAGAGGGACTAGTTTGCTTCCTTTTCCTCCTTAATAAAGCTCAGGACTCAAACCTCCTTCTGTCTATTTCTAAAGCCTTTGTTCTTTACAAATATTGTAAATGTTTGAAAAGCTGTGAAAAGATTAGATGTTGAGGATTTTAAAAACTCCTTGGGGACAGGAACTATGTGTTTTTATAACTTGGTCTAGTTTCTGGTAGAAGAACTCAATAAATACTATTTGTTGAATGAATGAGATAGTTTCAAAAGTTCTACTTAAAAGCCTAAGATTTTGCCTCAAAGAGACAATTTTATATATTATATAAATGATAGGGAGAAACTTGAAAGCCTATAGTATGATTTATAGTTTAGAATTATATAAAAATTAAAAAGTTGAAAGTATTGGGGAGAGTAGGATCTTTGGTAAAATAGAAAATATTTTGAAATCTGTTTTCAGGTTAGGTAATCATGTCACAGATTAATGCTTCCTACTCGTTTATTCTTTGTAACATTTAAACATTTCTCAGTTTTCTTGGGATTCTATGCCCCTCATGCATCTATGAGAAAAATGGAACAGAGAAACCTTCAAAAGCAAAATGCTTATGAATTGCTCTTGATCAATGTTTGTTACATGGATCTTTCAGTGAAGCCCCTGTTTATTCCCTACATCCCCGTGGTCCATAAATCTAAGTATGATAACTTGCTCATTCATTTATGTCCTTGGTACCTACCACATAGTAGGCACTTAGTAAGTGATATTTATTATAGAAAGAAAGGAAGGACTAAGAGAAGGAGTGAGAGAAGGAAAAGCCAGCAACCTGGTTTGGTACTCCTGTAGGAGGATAACATTGTTGATCAACTGGGAAGACAAGACCACAGAATATATAAGTGAACATACAGTTTCTTTGGGAAAGCATCTACTGTCAGAACTCCACAGAAAACCCTTTTCCCCAAGATCAATCAGGCACAAGTAGTAATCACAGGGCACTAATGTGGTCTAACAAATTGATCGGAAAAATCTACTGTCTTTGAATAATCTCTAAACTTTATGACAGAAAAAAAATGTGACTCACTAAATTTAGCGCTGTTATTCTAAGGTTATAGGAACCTCTGCCTTAGGAAAATGGAGAGCGATATAGTAAAATACTACTTAAAAGCAGTTCCCAACACTAATGAATTAGGGGGACTGAAATAGGCCAGAGCCAGAGATAGCCCCCAGCTGCTGCCCATTTCCTCAGGCACGGGAGTGGCATTTGCTGAGAGTCATTGCTTCTGGGACACAAAGTCAGAAAAGAGGCATCTGGGAGTTTTAATATTTAATGCTGTTAAAGACAAGAGAACTCTGGCTTGGAGTTTGAATTTAGTGTAGTACTAGAAAAAGGATTAAGAACTGTAATAGCAAATAAGTATAGATAGTTTACGCATAGTTTCCTCTGCATTGCATTATGAGATGCTTTTCTTAAAAACCAAGGTAAGTAGTTATGCGGTTTCAATTCATTTCAACTCCTGAGCTAGACCACCCAGTACACTAAAATGTCCCTAGAAATCAAATAGTAAGCCCCAAATCATCTTTAGTCAAGCTAGAGAACGTCTTATTAACACTTACAAATATCTGATAAAAGTGAAGTTAATTAATGTTATTTCTGGTTTCTTATCTTGCCCAACTCAAAATGTGGAAAGGTGAGTGACTTCTAGGAGTATGTTAAATTCTTCTTTTGCTCTTATACAATGTGAAGGGCCACTAGGGACAGCATATTCTTTCCTTAGTTCTTTACAACCCCTGTTCTTTAAAGGAGATTAAAGATAGAATAACTGCTGCATATTGTGAAAGGAGAACGCTAAACATTTGGTAGTCTTACTGAAACCTCCTGGAACAGCTAGACTGACCCAGGGTTTTCCAGTCTGGCACAGATCCCACAAACCTTACTCTAGCAGCCTTGATTAACACCTCAGTTTGGGAATCCAAGTTTTAAGAGAAACTCAGCAGCCCTTTTATGTACTCAAGCAGCACAGTTACTGAATCTCATAAACAGAGGTATAAATAAGGTCATTTTCAGTTGAGAACTATAAAAATTTCAAATTCTCAGTGTTTTTTCAAATTTATGATTTAATATTAGATAAATTAGAAGCTATTTGGTTTTACTTTATTCCTTGGTTTTTGTTGTTGTTGTTTGTTGTTTTGTAGGATAGTGAAGTCTTTTAGTGGTACTATGTAGTTTGTATTGTCTCCTGGGAAACGGGGATTGGGTGTGCTGTTACAGCGCCATCTGCTGGTAAGTCAAACTACAGCTGTTTTGAGCCTGAACAATATTGTCCAGAAATTCTAGGAAGCACTGCCTTAGAATAGGAGAGATATAGAGAATTTGGAAGGAGTCTTCTTCACAAGTACTTCCTTTGACAGAATTTTCTTGTAATATGTCACTTTAAAAAGGTTTAGAATATAATGCATTTTTTAGTAATTTTTTATTGAAGTTTAATTACAGGAGTTTTCAGAATTAGGGAAATGACATTGTTTTGAGGGTTTTAAGAAACGTCCTTTTTTAAAAAGAGGGAGATTTTGTTGTGTCCTATTTTGAGTGGGTATAGACTTTGAATGGTATTTGGTCTTTTAATAGAAACATCAGGTTAATAAGACATGTTGAATAAAATAAACCCTTTGCTATCCATGACTAAAAACCTGTTTGAGGTAAAATTGAACCTCTCTTAGATGGAAAGGCAAACTTATTATTTCCTCCCAAAGTACACCTGTTTAGGGCTGGCTGACTAATCCTGTAAGAAATTGCTGAACATCCTCCAAGGGCTGAAAACCTAATTTTGTTTTAAACATAGCTGTACATAATTTTATCTTCACATGCGTATTTTAAGTGTTTAACAAAAAAGATAATTGCTTTTGTAGACTAATGATTTCTTAGGCCCGAACTCCAATCGAGGCTCTGTCTTTTTTTTTTTTTTTTAAGGAGTCCTGGGAAAAATAGTCCAATAAGAGTATAGGGTTTGTGGGAAGAGGGATTGATTTTCATTTAAAATTTTTCAGATTTCAGTGTTGTGTTACTATCTTAATTGTGTGAGAATAGGAAACTTTCTCTTCTGAACTACAACAACGGATGCTGATGCAGTACAATCGTGGTGTGGAGTCCTATCAGTAGAGTCTTATCCTGAAATTCCTTTGCTTGTCTGAGGAATCTTGGACTGATCACCAAACCAGCTCATAAAACTGAAATGAATTATATGGAAAATACATTTCAAAGTGAAATGAACATTCTAAGTGTTTTTAAAGCTTCTAACTTATATTCCGTGTTGTATAAATTCTTTTTTTTTTTTTTGAACCCAATGGTTAAACTCAGCATTTAGAAGCAATTTGTTGTTTCAGTGCTGATGAAAAAAGAATAATCCTGGGGAGTGGTCCTTTGATAGACTTTCCTTATTTTTCTTCACTGTGGTAGATTTAGTCTTCACTTTGCTCCTGCGCTTTCCCACAGCATAAGCGTTAATAATGTGAATTTCTCAAACCAGGCTGGCTGTTTCCACCATTGCTGGCTTGGGCAAGTCACTCTTTTGTGCCTCCCTTTCTTTATCTGTGCAATAAATAATAGGCTTGTGGTGGAGCTCAAATGAGGAAATAACTTGCAAATCACTTAGAATACTGTCAAGCATATAATCCAGCATCCAAAACCCCAAAAATGTTTGCTGTTCTCATTCTTCTCCCACAGAGCCCTTCCCCCTTTCTCCGTTTCTGACGTTTCTCCCCTCAGCCTCCATACTTCCAACTCATGTGTTTCTCTTTATGATTAGATCAACCAGTATTAATACCTTACTACTTGCTATTGCCTAATCAAATTTTACCCTATTTTAGTCATTTCTTAATATGAGTCGCTTCTCCACATGTTTTTTAAAGAATACTTTCAACTTCTGTGTTTTGATTAGGTTGACAGATTTTTATATTTCCTTCCCAGGGCAGTTTCCATTAAATGAGTTCTATTAGTTATGTTTAAAATGAAGGAGAAAAGAATACTTATTTAGTTAATGTGGTGAAACTAAATGATTTGTAATGGTTGAATACCTGTCATCAAGGTATGTCTTCTAGCACTAATTCTTTGGTGGTATGTAGGCCAGAACCACTTAACTATAACCATAGCTCTTATGGATGACCCTGTTACAGCTATTAATTTAGAGTACAACATGGTGTGTCTTGTATTAGGAGTCTATGGTATGTATTGATGTCAGCAAAAATCATTTACAAATTCTTGCTTATGATCTGTCTCTAAGATGTCTTTAAACACTTCCTTATGCCATTAATAGAAGACATGAGACAAAAGGTGTGACAGGCAGCTATTTGATCTGGTGAAACTTTTGGTTAAAAACAATGGATATATGAGCTTTCTTATTGCTATTGTATCTTTAAAACTTTTCCAGTTTATTTTATGGAGCTGATTGTTCTTTTCATATGATTCTAATTAAGATGTATTTCCTAACTTAATGTATTTTTGTTTCCTCTCTGTATTATATATAACATGTTAAGGTGCTAGTCCTTGCATGAAAGTTTACTTGTGGTTAAGAAAATAATAATTTAGACAGTGAAAAGGAGAGTGTCTTTCTTAGTTTTACTTGCTTCATCAGTGCGTTTTATCCCCCCATCATCAGCTCTGTGGTTTTGTAACTTTTAAAATAAGCACCAACATTCTCTAAGAAAGAAGCAGTATTTTGAATGTTTTATTATATTTATATCTTGTATGCTGAGATCTTTTTTTGAGAGAGAAACATATGTTTGGTGAGTTCATATTTCTTGAAATATACATGGTTCTTCAGACTGGAATCTAATGAAATAGGACACCCATTTGAAATCCAAAGAGTTAAGGCTGCAACAGAGGATAAAAGTGATCAAATGATTAGCCAGGGGCTAATAGAAATTCTGGGAAGAATGACAGATTGTATATTAGAAAGAAATATGATCTCATATTCATTGAAGCTTTTTACAACTAAAGATCTAAAAGAAATAATAGAAAATTACTGAAAGAGATGAATGTCTGAAACTTTAGAAATGCATGTGGTGTTGGATTAATCCAAGCAAGAAAGACGGATGGGCAGATAATAAATTACATTGTGTAGGAAGTCTGCATTCCTTGTTTTTGTCTCCCCCCACCCTGCTGCCCTGCAAGATATATTTAAGTAGCTCTAAGCCATTTTTAGAAAATTCAGTTCATGATTTTCATCATCATACCGTATGTGTATGATTCTTTGGAATAAATAGAGACTCCACATTCTTGAGGGGAGGAAATTAAACCTTCCTTCTGTTCTGTGCCAAATTGATAACATTTTTTCTTATGAGAATATAAACAGTATGGAACACTTTTTCACAATCAATTGTTAATACCCCATGAGTGAAAGAGAGTTTGAAGAAACATACTGTACTTCTGCTGCGGAAAAAAACTATACTTCCACAGCTGTACTTCTGAGGAAACAAATAGTCATAAACTGGAAAGTGTGTATATGTACACATTTTCATTACAAAGAAGTGATTAGTTATTTAACTGTACTGAATTTTACTTTGTCAGAGGTGCTTTATTATTTTTCTAAAAAATTGAGTGTATGTTTGTGTGTGTAGTAAGTATTGTTTCTCTTCATATCAATTTACACACCAACTAGTGTATATCCTTTTTTTTCGTGCAGGGTTAAGTGGTCACACAGTACTGTGATAATTATAGAGAAGTTCAGCTACCCTTAAATATATTGATTGAGAAATACACATTCTTCTTCTTAAACTATTTGAACCTTTTAATCAATTTCCCCCCAGATTTTTGCCATTCAGACTTGGCATTCATTTGTGTTCTTAGTTTTTGTAGGTCCAAGGAGAAAGTGAAGTGTTTCCTGAAATATATGTATAAGTAATAAAATTAACGTGCACACAGAGTACACTGTTTATTCTTCATGGACATATTCTTGTTGGCTCGTTTTCAATATATACTTAACCTCTGGGGGGAAAGAGAGATTATTACTCTGTTAAACTGAAGTTCTGACTCCAAATCATCTGGGTTTCTATATACTTAAGCATTTAAGCTTAAACTCAAGTATTTACATATAAATGAGTTCTGTATTCTGTAACCATATTAAAACATTTCCTAGTACGTAATGGAAGGTTTATAGGATTTGTTTTTGGATTTTTTTTATAGCTACATCAGAAATAGGATCATTATTAAAATGCTGTAAAAGCTAGTTATTTCTTGGATCCTGTCAGATTAAATGTGAGAAATAGTGCTAGCTTCAGATTTTGATTACATAGTACAGATGAGTTTTGTTAATAAAATGAAATAAAAGTTGTAAGTTTTGTCCCTTTAATACTGCTTAATTGTTTCCATTGACTCTTTTGTAATCTGTTTTAGAAGAGAATTTAAAATGTAATTTATTATGAATTTTGTTTTGTTTTATCATGCTATGTCCATAATGTGCTTGTCTAATGGATCAGGTGGGAACAGAGAAAGGGAGTGAGAGGGAGTGAGACTTCTGGGGGGCGGTCTCTAATAAGAAAGAACAAATAATGAATGTTATTACCTATATTTATTAAACTCCTGTTTCTTTATCAATTGTTGCTAAACTAACCTCTGATGCCTTGGACAGGGGTGATATCATAAAAGATTTTTTGTAAAACTTCAAACAAATTTCATTTATAAATGGCCTATAATTAAGACTCTTTCTCATACCAATGCCTTGGACTTGAAATGTAAACAAAGGATACTTAATAAGCTTACAATTATTCTTCTCTACGGAGAATTATTTATCTCCAGTCTTAGTATATATATCTTCAATAGTGCAATATGAATTAATCTTCCACATGTTGTCGTAGACCTAATGGATATCTGTGTTTTGGGATACATTATTCTTTAAATGCTTAAAAATCATAGAATGCTAACAGGAACTCTTTTTTTCTTTTTCTTTTTGCAGCTATGTCATCTTATCTTTTAATTATTAAAAACGAGCTTCCTACTGCTATTTCAGAATTTTTGTCTGGAGACTATAGTGGGTAAGAAAAATATTTCACATCATGTGCATTTATTTATTAATTCATCATTAATTGATAGGGCACAGGTATTAGCTAGATCTTGGAGAAGAGTAAAGGAGAAATTTGGGGGGAGATGAAACTTTGGGGTGAGGGATGGAGGGTGGAAGAAGGCTTAAAGTACTGATAGTAAAGATCTTAAACAAAGGAGAAAGTGGGTAATACTGCTGTCACTTCTCAGCCAACCACAGTGATAAAGGTAAATCATATTGATAATATTACAAAAATACTTGTGTGAGATTCCTATTATTCAGGGACTGAATTGTTTTATTTCCTGTTTTTTGACAAAATTGTAAATAATACTAAACCACATTGTACTTGCTTTCTCATTTTAAAAACACTGGGTTCTAAAGACTATTGATTCATCTCTTTTTAGGGGAAAAACTAATTATACTTTTCCTTTCATTACATAGAACAAGAAATTTTAAGAAAAATAAACTTGAAAAGACAGGAAAAATTCTTTTGTCATTATTACACATAATTTCTAAACTACAAAAAAAAAACACCTGTCAGACTTTTACATTTAAATATTTAGCTGTAATCTCAAGCAAGATGCATTCATTTTGTCGCAAATGGCACTATTTCAACTTTTCTTATGGCAGAGTAGTATTCCGTTGAGATTATCATGCTAAGCAAAATGAGTCACACAGAAAAAGTCAAGACAAGAACCATGTGATTTCACTGATATGTGGGATGTAAAACTGAAAGCAACAAAGACAAGACAAACAAAGAAACAAAAACTCATAGATACAGACGATACTTTAGTGGTTACCAGAGGGTAAGGGGGGAGAGGGGTGGTAGATGAGGGTAAACAGGATCAAATACGTATATGGTGATGGAAGGAGAACTGACTCTGGGTGATGAACACACAATGTGATATATAGATGATGTATTACAGAATTGTACACCTGAAGTCTATGTAACTTTACTAACAATTGTCACCCCAATAAGTTTTAATTAAAAATAAATAAATATTTGGCTGTTTTGCTCTAATATTTGAACTTGTCCTGGATTGAAAGGCAAATTTTCAAAATATGTATTTGCAGTTTTCTAAGTAGAATGATTTCATGGAAGCCAAGCTTTTACAACTTGGCTTCCACGAAATCATTCTACTTAGAAAACTGCAAATACATATTTATAAGGATAGTATGGTATACTTTAGATCTGAATAGGAACCATCGAGAAAATGTGAAAAAATGCAGGTAGAAGTTCTTAATGATTTTTCATTATCAGAAGATAATGTGCCTTAATATAGTACTTTATAGTTCACAAGGTTTCCACACTCTGTCACATTTGATGCTCACCAGTATCAACAACTTTATACAGTTACTTTTAATTTTTATGTCTTAGTTTGATAAACAGCTCCTATAAGAAATAGCTATGTGAAATTCACTTTTGCACTTGTGCTAAAAATACTGAAGACAACGTCTATTACTCAAAGAATTCTATGTGATAAATTTCTTTCATAGTTTAGGGCTAATAACTCAAGGCAATATGCAATAGAGTAAACATGTTAGACTAAGAGTAAGGAGGAATGTGTCCTATCTATTTCATATTCAATAACTTCAGGAAATTAATTTAACTTCTTTTAGCCATATAACTTAATTTTAAACCTTAGGTTTCTTCACTTGGTATAACAGGGGTACCAATATTGCCTTCTTAACAAAGTTGTTGGGATGATCAAATAAGATATTATACATACACATGCTTTTGTAAGCTGATAGCATAGTGTAAATATGGAGAATTAAAAAATTCCATAATGTATCTCAATTATAGCTCAATAAAAAATTCCAATAATAATAGCTATAAAGGTGTTTTTTTCTTATTTACTCTGCTTGTCAGGAAAGTCAGATTCAAATTTTAATGTATTGCATAAACTATGTTAGTCGTAATAGTTGTCACGTTTGTGTTTTCTTTTTTCTTGGGCCTGAATTTGGTGACTTCTATTGACATTTCTTTATTGTTATGTGTATTTGTGAAATAGGAGGGATAAATATACATATAAAATTTTACAAATAATTAAGGTAGTATGTGACAAAACTGCTATTAAAACTTGGGTCTACTTTCTCTAAAAGTGATTCTTTTACCATTGCTTCATCTTAAATCAATTGCCATTCACTTTTTTTTTCTTATTTGTTTAAATAAAATAAAAACTAACTCCCATCTCATTGATATCAGTAAAAAATTGATTTAAAAATGCTATTTTTACATGTCACGCATGGATTTTTAAAACTATATACTTCAAAATATTGTGGCCAGTTTGCATTACCTCTTATGACGTTTAATTTAAAATTGCACATATTTTTAACAGCCTCATTTTGTTTAAAACGTAATATATGTATTTGCTTATATTGGATTTAAAAGTTTTAAAAACCATTATGTATTTAAGTGATGATATGGTTAGAATGCAGATAAATCATTAGGTTTTAAAGCTTCATGCTGTAAAATAACTAAGAAACAAATGTTACGGTAATTTACTTAACTCTGTAGGGAAGTTTATTTCTAAATAGTTACATAGCAATATTTCTTCTATGAGATCAATATGATATTGATATACTATTATTTTAAGATTTGATTTACAGTGACTTGCAGTTAAAATCTTTTAGTTGTGCTTATTTTCTGGGTTATCTGTGAGATTTGATGTACCTTGGTGAAATATAAACCTTTACAAAGATTTTATCAAAAAGAAACTTTATGTTCATAATCTTCTAATCTCAAAAATTACTATTAGAAGTCAGAAGCTATAATATTTAATACCGAACTTTTATGTGACATCTATATTTTTCATAGAATAACTTATATTTTAAAAATCTATGGCTGTTAAAAGTTGGAAGCTCTCTGTTAACATTTAATGATCTTGTCAGGGGAATATGATTGACACAATTAAGTTGTCTTGCATTTGAGTTACAAAATTGATATGGGATGTGAGTAAGATCCTAATTCAGAACATATGATACTCTTGTTCCATTCCATTCGAGAATGAAATTAAAGCATCTTATAAATAAATCTGGTTTTCATTAAAATATGGGGGGAAAAAAACATCTGCATGCCAGAGCATTTGAGATACAACTAAGGATTTATACTCTATATTTCATACTTGGAACATTTTTATCATATAGGATTAAATCCACAGATCAAACAAGTTTTCTAGGCAGTATAAAACTTTTTACTCTAATTTTATTGGCTTAAAGAGCATGTATATTTAGATCACAGTAGGAAAACAGAGGTTCTGTAAGATAATTCTTTTTTCCCTCCTCTTAGGAAAAAAATTAAGATTGGTATAGTCATCTAAAATCTTGATTTGTAAAATATATTTATTTAATATGTGCTGTTTGAGATTTCTTTTTACTGGTTTGTATTTCTCAGGCTGGGGTTTTATTTTGTAAGTTTAATCATTTCTGTTCTTTGGCAATCCATTGCCAAACACAATTCAGTTGACTGTGACAGGCACATGAAATGTAAACTAACTTTTACTGTGCTTTTCTATATTGCCTGTATTGTTGCTGAATGATAAAGAAATGTACTGTGTTTACAATGGGCTTGATTAATACAACTTAATAAGGATAAGAAATGAGTAATAATAACCAATAGCCAAGCAGGGATAGAGAAATTACGTTTCGAGTAAAGTTCTTTTTATATTAGGAATTTAAAGTTCAGTACTATGAAGAGGAGAGTGAAGAAAGCACAATCTTGAGAAAAATGAAGGTATATCTGAAAAATACCATAAACTCAAGAGAGATTATTCAGAGTAGAGAGTATTTCCATTGCTTCTGTCACTATGATTGTCATCCTTTTGCTGATTTTACTGACATATAAAACAAAGCTGTTGAATCAAATGACCTGTGAGATCTCTTCTAGCTCTAGCATGCCATAACTCTGGGATTCTGAGTTACTACTAGGAGGTGGTGAAGTTATCTTCAGAACCACAGTTCAGTGCTTTGGGAAGTCATGTGGCATCTATGGACCTGAGCAAACTATGATCTGAGATAGTGTAACATTATAAAGTATAACATAGTATAAGTTACAAAGTTCGGGATTTCAAAATGTACCTTTATTCTTAAGCAAGAGCAAAGGGTCGGGCCTGAGGATGAACGCGCTCCCTTTGCACAGCTCTACCTTCATGACAGCAGGCACAGCAGAACTAACAGATGGAATCTGCTTTGGTGCTGCTTTGGGCCTTTTTTCTCCTGGCGCTGCAACTGTCTGGGTCTGATATGGGTCCCAGAGGGAAGGAGATTTTAGTCATAGAGCCCTGGGCCTTTTGCCAGCTTAAGAAGTTTAGTTGCCAGGTGTTCCTCAATGAGGGGTATTTTGAAGTTCCCATTCTCATACTTACTTAAGAGTGCCTAGAAGGTTAACGTGCCGAGTATCCTCTTGTATTGCTAATATGTGTACTCTTAGGCCCTCCTCCGAACCTGGAATTGAGGGGCATGTGTAAATGCAGAGAGCACAGCTTCAGGTGCATTAGACATAGAAATAGGTTTTAGTTTCTGGCATATGCATTTTCTAAAGACATGAATTAGTGTGGAGAAGGGAAAGGTGTGATCATGGTGCTATTTCTGCGGCTGTTCCTTCAGTTCTGTTAAGGATGAAGTTGTCAGTACCCAGTAGTATCCAGTAAAGATACATTCAAGAGGACTTCCTCATAAACCAGGATGTAAAAAGAGAAACAGTGAATCATAAAATCCACCTTAGAAGCCAGGGGTTGAAACCACGTAGAGGAAGACCTTTTCTCCCTCCCTTCTTCCCTCCCTTTCTTCCTGCCTTGCTATTGAGATATAATTGATATATAACATTGTGTAAGATTAAGGTGTAAAATGTGTTGACTTGATACACTTATACATTGCAATATGATTACCAAAGCCGTGTTAGCTAACACCTCAGTAATTATCATATCACATAGTTATTTCTTTTTTGTGGTGAGTATATTTAAGAGTTAGTCTCTTAGCAGCTTTCAAGTGTGTAGTGCAGTATTGCTAACTATAATCACCATGCTTGCTGTACATTAGATCCCCGAACTTATTCATCCTCTAACTGCAAGTTTGTGCCATTTGATCAACATCTCCTTGGTTCCCCTGACTTCCAGCACCATTCTGCTCTGTTTCTCTAAGTTAGCATGTTTTAGATTCCATATGTAAGTAATATGCAGTATTTCTTTTTCTGTCTTACCTCATTTAGTATAATGCTCTCAGGGTTCATCCATGTTGTCACAAATAGCAGGATTTCCTTCTTTCTCCTGCCTGAATAATATTTCAGTGTTACACACACACACACACACACACACACACACACACACACTCATATACGGGGGGTGGTGCCAAAAAAATATATACAAGTGGACACTTTGGTTAGTGTTGCTCAAGCAGTAGTTTGCTGTAATCAGAAGTGTCTGGACGCTGATGGTAACCACTTTGAGCACCTCTTGTCATTGCAGAAGTCAAACGTGACTTGTATTCATCTTTTGTTATCGGTATATATTATTACAATTTTAATAGTTTTTTTATTTTCTTAAAATGTGTATACATTTTTTGGTACCATCTGTATATGTGTGTGTATAAGTGTGTGTGTGTGTATGTGTATATATGTAATATATGTGTATATGTGTATATATGACATTGAAATATGTATGAAATATATATGTATTTGTTGATTAGTTCTAACAATTGTTTTCATTGAGTCTTTAGTATTTTCTATATACAAGATTGTATCATCTGCAAAGAAAAACAGATTTACTTCTTCCTTTCCAATTTGGATGCCTTTTATTGCTTTATCTTGCTTGATTGCTCTAGCTAGGACTTTCAGTACTACATTAAATAAGAGTGATGAGAGTGGGCACCCTTGTCTTGTTCCTGATCTTGGAGAAAAAGCTTTCAACCTTTCACTGTTAAGTATGATGTGAGCTGTGGGTTTGTAGTATATGGTCTTTATTATGTTGAGGTATATTCTTTCTATACCCAATTTGTTGAGGGGTTTTATCATGAAAGGATATTGTATTTTGTCAGATGCTTTTTCTGCATCTATTGAGATGATCATATGATTTTTATCTTTCATTCTGTTAATGTGCAGTATCACATTTATTAATTTTGGATGTTGACTCATCATTGCATACCATTTGATCATGATGTATGATCCCTTGAGTGTGCTATTGAATTTGGTTTGCTAATATTTTGTTGAGAATTTTTGCATCTACATTCACCAGGGATATTGGTCTGTAGTTTTCTCTTTTTGTACTGTTTTTATCTGGCTTTGGTATTAGGATATGCTGACTTTGTAAAATGAGTTTGGAAGTATTCCCTCCTTCAATTTTTTGGAAGAGTTTGAAAAGGATTAGCATTAATTCTTTAAATGTTTGCTAAAATTCACTAGTAAAATGATCTGGTCCTGGACTTTTATGGGAGGTTTTTGATTACTGATTCACTCACCTTACTCATTATTGATCTGTTCGTATTTTCTGTTCTTCATGATTCAGTGTTGTATGTTTCTAGGAAATTATCCATTTTCTTAATTTAACATGGTAGTGGGAGATTTTGGTTATCAGGTAAAGAAAGAGGATGCATTATCACAAACTGGGAATTCTGAGAACATCTACCAAATTATTTGAAAGAGTAATGCCTATTGTCTTTGATGTTCCCACCTTCCATGTTAGCATGAATATTGCTCTGTTATTGTTATGCATTTGTATAGATGTATATGTTTCAGTGTAAAAATATATCTATATTACAGAAAATTTAGAAAAGAAAGCAAATCACAATTACACATAATACCATCTCATATCTAATCACCGTTATCATTTTATTTCCTTTAAATATTTCCCAAAATACTTTTTAAAAACATAATTAATAATCATATATTTTATATTTCTATTATTAGCATTTTCCGTTTTACTAAATTATCTTTTTTAAAAAGCTGCATAATATTCCATTGAGTATGCTGCTATTGATCTAAATATTTTCTATTGTTGTACATATAGAATTTCCCCAACTTCTTAATATTATAATAATGTTATAATAACAGCTGCATGCACAGAGAATTCTTTACATGTTAAACTGTTTTCTTACAGTAGATTACCACATTTTTATTGCTCTTGCTACATATTAGTAATGTTTTTCCAGAAGGTAGTACTATACTAGATTGACAAGATCACTAGCAACATGTAAAGGACCAATTATGCCACATCCTCAAATATTATGTTAAAAATAATTTTAGTAGTTTAATTTATACAGTCTACTATTATAGTCTTGGGAAATTAACTTTTTAAAACTTCTATGCAGTATTTTATATTGAAAATTTGATATCATTTATGCAAACAAGGAGAAAATAAAATGGTTCATATTGCTATCACATGGAAATATACACTTTTGGTATTTTAAGTGTAACTTTCTAACTTTTTTTATGTGCATCCAGTTTTTTTTTTTAAATTATTAAATACACCGTCCCACTTTTAACCTACCTTTTCTCATTCAATATTCTAATGCTTTTATATGAAAAATTTAATACTTTTTTCCTGGTAATCCATTCCCTTTTCTGAAAATTTGAAAAATATAGCAAACTATAAAGAAGAAAAATTACCCATCATTCTACCACCCAGAGATAATGGCTATCAGTTTATTGCAGTTCCTTTCCGTTTTTAATGAACCTATAATTTTTCTCAACGTTTCTATCATGCTACATATATTTATGATGTTTACTGAATATTAATTATATTATTATACCTATAAAATATTCCTTTTATGATGGTCTCATAGTTCCATTATCTATTTTTACATTGTCATGGTTTTAGATGTTAGTTTCCAATATTCATTCTTTAAAAAATGTTTTCAATAAACATCTTTTTACCAAAATTTTTTTTTGTTGCTGATTGTTTCCTTATTTTAATAGTCTTTTGTAAGTGTTAAATATTTGTAAGCTCTCAATATCTATTGCCAAATCGCTTTTCAGAAAGGTAATACACACAGTTTTTACTTTCTCCAGTTCTGTGCATACCTCATCACTCCTCACCAACACTGACTATTATCATATTTTTAAATATTTGCTAATTTGGTAGTTGAAAAATGGCATCTCATTGTTTTAATACATTTCTTAAATGTAAATTCATTAATAAGAATACAGGATTCCACAAAACATATCTTAGCAAAAGGAAGTGGGCTTTTCTTAGTGGTGTGTGTGTGTATGTGTGTGTGTCTGTGTGTGTGTCTGCGTGTGTGTGTCTGTGCGTGTGTGTGCCCATGCACGTGCGCTCAAACACTGGAGTCCTATGCTTAAAATTGAACTTTTTGTTTTCTAACAGGTCTTGGTATCTTGATGGACAAACACTACTAATAATCATTTGTGTTGTCATTGTGTTCCCTCTTGCACTTCTTCCTAAAATAGGTAAGTCTTTTTATAAAAGGACCTTATTTGTTTAAAAAAAGAAGGGAAATAATATTAAGGGGCTTTGAAAGTTCACAGTACCACATTTTTAGCAGATGGGTGGCGGTTGTGCATGATTTTGAGCTTGGACTTAGTTTAGGTTGTTCGGCCTTCAGCCCTGTCTAGTTAACCTATTACTTGGTTTGCAGTAGTATTTTGTCTGCCCCACTAAAATAAAATCTTTACAGCGGAACATTAAAGAGCAGCCTTTCCTTACAGTGTACCATTAGTGGTAAGCCAGTTCCAATTCTGCTGTACAGAGCTACATAAATGATCTGTGACAGATAGTTGGAATGTTGTTATTCTCAGCCCTAAGCCCCAGATACCAAACACTGTAATAGAAAACATGCCCAAGATGTATAGCTTTAGCTGTACTCTGGGATCATTTTCCTTATAAATTGCTTTTTATTTTACTGTTATTTTACAGGCTTTCTTGGCTACACAAGTAGTTTATCATTTTTCTTTATGGTGTTCTTTGCTCTTGTGGTAAGTTTAAAATATAGTGTATTGCTTATCTCCTCACTAAAATTGAACTCATTCTGTTAATGTCTTTTTTTTCTTTTCTTTTAGCTCTGTTTTGTTTTGGGGAGGTATCCCATTTTATTTCAGTGTGTTATTAAAAGCACTTTTATTCCAGAAAATTACTTCCTTCATTTTATCTATTTTGAAGAGGCTTAGCTAGCGCAGCATTTCAAATTCAATGTCTCTTGTGGTTAACTAGAGAGGAGAGCACACCAATTCTATTAAAACCTTAGATGGAGTATAATTCTTTGTGTAGGTTGTGTATCATTTTATTTCTGTACAGTACTGTGTGTGAATGTGTGTAGGGGTAGTCAAGCATGAGAATCAGGCTGGTTTTAATTGTAAAATCAGTTTGATACTAGTCATCCTAATTTTGAAACTTTGTTCCATTAATGAAACCAGAGCTTCTGGGATTTAACCCTTGAGATCTACTAGGAACTGAGGTGCCTGAATTCTGTCTGGTCTGGTTTATTCATCATAGATAAGTTTTGCTAAAAAGAAAATTGCAAAGAAATATTTTTCTTTACATGTGGAATATTTTTTCTTATTTTTAAAATTAGCTTATTTTTATTATAACATAGAAAAAATACCAGATGGTAAAATTAATTTATTTCAATATTTATAACATAAGTTAATATAATGATAAAAGATAGTTTGAATTTCTTATTTTCTTTTAATTCTTCTAATACAGATTTTAACATTCCAAAGATAGTATCTGTGTGAAATTTTGAAAAAATCGTTTTCCTCTTTGTATAGTTTATTCTGTAGTATGTGTCAAAACTAAGGTAGGATTAATCATTTTAAACTTGCCAAAATGATGCATATCTACATGGCTTGATTAAACTCTTAAAATCATTAAGTTTGATTAAACTCTCCCTTGTTAATGAGAAATAAATAAAAGAAAAATGCGACCCAAAAGAGCAAGATAATACATCAGTAGTTAAACCATATTATATAGCCAGATTTTTGTGCTGTCAAAACAACGTAGGATGTATTTAACTTATGCAGACTATCTCCTGGGATAAAAGGATAAAACAACTTCGATTATTTAAGTGAGGTGGAAGTGACGCTAGTTTCAATGAACAGAAATAGTTATACTTTGATGAATGTTCTTGAAACTGAAATACTTCACAGTGTTTACATTTAATCATTTGTTGAATTTATCAACATTAAAATCATTGCCCTTCCCCCTCAAATTGTCTGACTGACTGTATCTTACAAGTAAGTGAATTGAACATATACTTTCTGCAGATTTTTTTCTTTCAATTTTATTGAGATACAATTGACATACAGCACTGACTGTATAAGTTAAAGGTGTACAGCATGGCTTGATTTACATATATTGAGAAATGATTACCACAGTAAGTTTAGTTCACATCCATGAACATGCACTTTTTAGCCCCCACAATGAAGAGGGAAACAAATATTTTCCTCATATTTTGATTGTTGAGAAGAACTACATGTTAGAAGTGGCCTGTGTATGCAAATAACCATATGGATGCTAAAGAAAGTCAGTGTAGATAACATTGAATTTTTTCCTCACAGATAATTGGCAATGCAAGCATTGCACAGGTAGGAGTGGTTTGGTTTTTATAGCCAATAGTTTGAAGCAGGTAAAATGTATTGATACAATGTATCTATTGTACATAGTTTTCACAGTATTCATATCTGTCATTGCAGATACTCTAATTCTATGCAGGTTTCTGCTGTAGTGTCATATAGGAATAATACCCTTATTCTGCGTTTATTGTAATGCTTCACAAACTATTTGCTCAGATTTTTACCTGTGAGCACTATTTAAATTTGGTCCTCAATGGGACAATGAAGTGACACCATACACTTTTTTTTAATGCTCTTTTTAACTGGCATATTTATTTTAGAGTCTCTAAGTATTAGGTTTTGAAATACATAGTAGTTGGGGAAGGACACGTATATATTCACCCAAATTTATTTTGAAAGACGCCAATTTTTTCATTGATTGTTTTGTCAGTATGTGTTTGTAAATCTGTTTAGCATATTACATTTTTTTTAAATCCAGAAAACTATTATTTTCTTAAATTACACTCTACAAATAATGCAAATCAAAACCTATACTCGTATCTGTTGTTCCAGATCCTTACTTTGCATAAAAAATTTTAACATCAAGTTTTGCCCCCTCTGAAATATCTAAAGTTTGAAAAATAAATTTTATTTTAGCAGTGGCTCAGAATGATGGTAACCAGATAGATCTACCTTTTTTGGTCTGTTTTAGAACACAAATGTATTTCCATTCTTTCCAAAAGTTCTGTCTGAGTACAGATTAGTTTCTGACTTTAATAAGTCAGTAAACAAAATAGAGAACGATTGAATGGATTTTAGTCAGAAGCTTTCTTCCTACTGAGCAGTATGCTAGGCATTGTAGAATTATGGGAGTTTCACCTGGACACTACTCAAGGATCTGTCAATCTAGTAGTAGGTGAGATAAGATAAATTTACTAGAAAAAAAATAGAGAACAATATAGGCAATACATAGTTAAGTATTGATTTATTTGCTTCAGAATAAGAATTGCAAGAGTTGAGAGGAGAGAAAGGATCGCTGAGAGCTGAGTAAAGGAGGATGTGGAAGCAAATAAAACTTGAGCTGAGCATTGAAAGAGGGGAAAGCTGGGAGCAGAGGGAAGGAAGGGCCTTTTATGCAAATGACCCCTGGAGTTATCTTCTCACCATGTTCTGTCTTCACCCTGAGCTAGGATGCCCTGTTCCTCTTTGTTGTTGGGTACCTTTCCATTCCTGTTCTGTACTTCTGCTTTATAGGAGATCACTTCTATCCACCCTAGTCTATTGTGCAGGCATGCATGGGGTTGGGATCTATCTCTGCAGAGAAATTAGCTATAGAACTGAATTATATATTTATATAAAATCAGGCTGCTAATTATATTTCTAATTAATGAGAAATAATGATTATATTGCGTTTTGGAGCAAATGTTTTGAAATATTTTGATTTGCAAGCCTAGTAATAACAGCTGATAAAATAAATGCAGTATCTCACATAACGACCTTAATCACAGTACATGGTACACAACAAGTGCTCAATAAATGGCTGTTGCTGCCACCACCATCACTGTTAGTAAGGGGGAATGTGAGACACTGAACTAGGAGCAGGGCTAAAGAGAGAGACCAGTAACACAGCGTTGCTTCTCTAGCTTCCACCCTACCCCATCCTCATCCTTTTTTATTTTTTAAAGCATATCAGAAAAAGAATGATGACATTATTACTTTTGATTTCTTTCTTTCCCCTTGGTAAGTTGAACATTTAGTTTTATTACATATTGAAAATTTATTTAGAAATGTCAACGCAATTTGCCTAGTTTATCCTTATAATTCTTCCCCCAACCCCTTGGTGAAGGTTTTAATGAAGAGTTAGTCTTTAGTTCACTCATTAACTTAATCCTAAATCCTAAAAGTATATGTTTTCCTTAGATTTGTTTTATCACTGTATAAAATCTTGGTTGAATTAGTTTTAAATCCAAAACTAGATAAATACCAAAATAGAACTAGGAATAGGAACAGTATTTACTTATTGGTCTCCTGCAAAGGACAAATGCTTCCTTTATTCTCCCCTGCCCCTTTGTATGCTGGGCTTTAGCCTGGAGCAAATATTTACAGAGTAATTATGTGCCCTGAAACCACCACAACAATGGTGATGTTGACACAACCACAACTATAGGTCTAGGAACAGGATGGCCATAATTAAGAGTAAAATCCTGAAACATTTTCATTTCCATGATTATTTCTGGGAAATGGCATCCCTCTGGATTTCTTTTAATTTTTTTAAAATTTATTTTTAACAGCTGGAGTTCCCTAGCTATGTGTTCTCATTCTTAGCCAGTTTTATCCACATTCCCTGAAAGTAATAGAAGTCTGAACAAAGCAAGGAGGGACAGTACTTACATATCAGAAATCTCTGAGCTCACCCTTTGAATAAGGTCTCTACTTATTTCTGCCTGTGGCCATTTCCAAAATGGCTATTAATATTTTTCTATCTGCTACTGATGCCAGGTCCACAAAATCACCATATTCTTCTACCATTATCACTAAAAACATTATGTTCCCATTTTGATTTGCACTTTTTTTTTTAATGCCTTGATGCTATTAGGGTTTTGAAAGTTGACATGAGAGTACTCTCAGCCTTTAATGGGAAATTCCCACTAACCAGATATGCAGTACCCCTCATAACCCTGCCATTGGGACCCATCCTAACTGGGGAAAATCATCTGAGCAAAGAATCTTCTGTTAGCTCGCATGTGATTTGGCGTGGGTGTTAGATTAATTGAAATAATGCTGACCTATTTTAAATCAAATTTTTGTCATGAATTTTATAAGAAAAAATCTGAGTGTTGATTCGATTTATTCTTACAGGTAATAATTAAAAAATGGTCCATCCCTTGTCCTCTGATATTAAATTGTAAAGAGCAATACTTCCAGGTAATAGTTTATATTTTCTTTTCAGTTTCTTCCTCTTTTAGTTTAAGCTAAAGAGAATAAAAAAAAAAGTAAGACTAATAATGATTTTTCCCCACAATAAATGGAAAAGCAATGACTATATTGCATTTTGGAACTTTGTTTTGAAATATTTTTATTTGAAAGCCTAGTAATAATAAACTCATCATGTTTGTTGATGTATTCTGACTTTTAATGACTGTTGGTTTCTCTTTTTCCCCCTCAATCCTCTTAAACAGATTTCAAATGCTACAGATGATTGTAAACCAAAGCTCTTTCATTTCTCCAAAGAGGTGTGTAAGTTATTAACAGATACTTTTGGTTGGTTTTTCACATTTCAAGTTTTAAGAGATTTGTGTAACAGGGTCTCTTAGGTCTTTGTACCTGTAAGTAATTAATTTTCATGAAAGTGCTAAGTATAGGGTTGCCTACCAGAAGAATAATATTATTTAACACAGGGTGGCCCATTATGAAACAGCCACCTTTTTTTTTTTTTTTGGCATGCCTTTAAATGGAGCCTGTTTTAAATGGGCCACTGCCTAAAAGAACAGATTTACCAAATGTCTGGTCTGGCCAATAAGGTCCTCTGTGGATACAGACTTCCTGTTGCCCTCTGGACTTGTAAAGCTAAATAGCCAATTATATCAAAAACTCCTCCCTTGTGAGGAGAACCTTGGTCTGTAGCTAAACAGCCTCATCATTGGACCAGCTAGTGAGCCCTGCCAGTAGGTCTTCTGGCTGACATTCCAGCAGTGAAATTTATGATGCCTGGAGCGGAGAGCAGAAGGCCAAGTCCCCTGGCCTCGTCTGAGAGACCTAGGATGCTGGAGATGTCTGCAAGAGCGAGTCTCTGAGCATCAAGCAGTGGCAACAGGAACTGTGATCTGTGTGATCTCTACCATTCTAGGAGAGCTGGAGGTCTTCCCTGTTGCTGCAAGTTTCTTCATCTACACGTTTTGGTTCTGCTGAAAAGCAGAATACTAGAATCTAGACACTAGAATCCCCTCCACTCGTGTGCAGTTCTATTAGTGTAGCATATTAGTGTGGTAATTCCTCCATGCAGAATTTTCCTTTATATCCCCAGTTTTTACATGAGAAATGCCTCTCTGGTCCCACAGGGGAGGTTACCACATCTTTTACATGGTAAGGGCCTCCGTGTGCCCGAAAAGATCTCGGTCGGGTAGTTGACAAGCCAGGAAATTAAGCAATCTAGGAAAGAGAGTTTGTGAATTAAACTCTCATTCCCTTAATCCAGCCCCAAGAAACACTACAGCTTTCCTTCCTCCCAATTCCCTTCAGATATTTAAGGAGGCATTATATCCCAAGATAGGTCTTCAGTCATCTGGAACTTCTTTTGCTGAAGAGGCTCAAGTTAGGGGAAATTTTTTTAGAGTAGAAAAAAGAAAGTAAATCATCACCATCCATTTTATAAAGACACTATTTTCATTTACATGGTAACTTTTGTTTGCCTAGTAACTACCTCTGGCTCTTAAGTATTCTAATTAAAAAAAAACAACTTATGTTTGTATATTGGAGTGGATCTCTAAGAATTTGTCAGTCTAGTATAAATCTGTTCATTCCAACTGAAAGACTCTAGCCAGAGATTCTAAGGATGTGATTCATATTTTCAGTATTCCCTTAGATTAAATTGGTGATATTTCCTTGGATTGAGTTGGTGAAAGCAAGTTCAAAAGCATTAACAATTATTACTACTTAGGGTAATAAGATGTTTTTAAGTTTCCTAATGCATACATTAGGCAAGACTGAGAATTACGATACAGTTATTTCTAAGATGCTATTATTTTGAATCTTACCTAAATATTATTTATCTCACCTAAATTATTTTTATCTTACCCAAATAATATAGAAGCAGCAGTGATTATAGTAAAAGTAACATAGTGCAGAAGCCAGCCAATAAATATCTAACTGGTACAGACAAGCCATCTATCAAGGAAAACATTTGCTGGTGAACGTAGTTGTGTCTCTCTTTGAAAAAAACAACAAAAACAAACAAACAAAAAACTCAACAACCTATTTTATAGAGATGATTTATGAAAAAATGAAATAAGTTTAACCAAATTGACTTTTTTTTGAAGAACTGAACTTATTGTCAAATGAAGTAGTGGTTTCAACAGAGTAGCATTTAATAATTTTATCTTAAAAAATTTTTTTCAGAGTGTTTATGCTATACCAACCATGGCTTTTTCATTTCTCTGCCATACCTCCATATTGCCCATCTACTGTGAACTTCAAAGGTACCATAGAATCCTGGAATATTTTAAATGTATTAAGTATGTCTTTTTACTTCTAGGACTTTCAGATTGGATGACAGTCTCCTTTATGAGTTCTTCCCTCCCATCACTGGGTTCTAACTATTAGTTTAAAATAAAACAAAGCAACCGAAAGTTAGTTCTGTCCAAGTTGAGAATGTTTACTGGAAGCGTGACCTTTGTGCAGTAATTTCAAATCAGGAATTCTGGTGTATAGTTATTAATGAACTAGGTCTTGAATGATTACGGGATACTCTTGATTAGCTTGGGAGACATTTGTTTCCGTAGATACGGTTCAGATCACTGATTTCTACTTTTGCCATTTTTGTCTTTTAGCCCTTCAAAGAAAAGAATGCAGAATGTAACCAATACAGCAATTGCTTTAAGTTTTCTCATTTATTTTATATCTGCACTCTTTGGGTACCTCACTTTTTATGGTAAGTATGTTATTTAATTATAGATCACAAAATAAATTGTTCCATAGTTGATCTCACACTTGAATATGGACTTTATTTCTGTCTTTCCTTAGTAAGTTAATTTGTTCAGGCCGCCAGAATTCACGGCAACACTGTGATAGCTCTATGGGCCTTAAAGAATTGATTTTCTTTCTCTTATGAAGGTAGATCAAGGTCAAGATTAATAGCTTTATATGAAAATTTTCTTAAACACCTGATGAAAATGTCAGGCTAAGGGACATTGATGTCTTTCTATAAGAAATGTGCAATAATTATTTAATTTTTAAAAAATGTTCTAGAATAAATATTATTTTTGATAGACTCTAGTTCTCTATATTAATTCAAAGTCCACTCATTAATCCAAATCTGCTCTGCATTTTTGTACTGATGTAGAATAAGAGTGGTAGAGCTCTGTGTATACCATCAGGAAAAGCATTATTTCCAACATGAGCATAGTTCACTGCTGGATGCACTACAAAGAAAATCAAAACAGATCGTTAAGCTTTTTGATCATCGCTAATGAAACAAAATTCTTGAAATACAAAGCTCTATTTTTGGTTGTTGTGTTTGTTAGTTTTTGTAGAGACTTGAGCTCAGTAAGACTTTGTTATATCAATAAGATACTAGGGTCTTTGTCGAGATTCAGCAAAAACAGTATAGCAGAACAGCTGTATATTTTTCTAAATTAAAATTACCATCTGGCCCAAATACTGTTATATTTAGGGATCCTAAACATTGAGGAAAAAGTCCAAAAAATGGACCTCTCCTCCTCCTCCCTGTAGATACATAGAGCTAGCTATCTGGAAGGAACCTCAAAGGGCCTACGGCTCTCCAGGATAGCTGAGAAATGGTTACATACTTACCGTAAGATGCTTAGGAGCTGTGTTAAACTGTAAGAAAGCTCAGATGGAAAGGAAAGTGGAGGACCCATGGATGCTAATACATTTATTGAGCTAACATTTATTATGTAGGTGCCAGGTATTTATATACACTGCCTAGTTTAATCCTGTGACAACTATGCAAGGATAGGTTCAATATAGGTTGAGTAATTTGGCCGGATACCGCAGCTAATGAATAAGATGGGACTTGAATCCAGTTTGACTCTCTCCAAAGCCAATGCTGTTATTACTATGCTACTTCCTCAGGAATTAGAAACCAGATTTCCTCATTCCAAGTTTTTGTCAAAGTGAACTTTTGGAAAACCTGGCTCACTTACGCTCCATGCATATCTCTATATCTATCTATCTATCTATCTATCTATCTATCTATCTATCTATCTATCTATCTTCAATCATTGCTTGAACACAGAGGCTAAACAGTTTCATCCTGTAAATGTTTCCTACACAGGGATTTTCCTGGTTCTCAAGTAAAGCTGTTATGTTGTCTCTGACTTAATCCTTCTCTGCCAATGCAAATTCTTCAGAGTATCCACATTTTATATAACGGAGAAATACACATCCAAGAAAAAGCACGTGGTAGGTGTGTGTGTGTGTGTGTGTGTGTGTGTGTGTGTGTGTGAGAGAGAGAGAGAGAGAGAGAGAGAGAGAGAGAGAGAGAGAAGAAATTTCTTATTCAAAGACAGAAGAAGATTCAGATATTGATTTGCTGTTCATAGTGGTTTTCTTTGGGGTTGTTAATCATAACTAGGGGAAATCTTTTATGGTATATTTCTTACTGGGACAATAGTAGGTTCTCATTCTTGTAGAAAGAAATTGCTAATTAAGCCTGAGACCTTATTCAAGAGGGTCACAAGTTAATGTCTTCAACTCATTTTATAGATGAGCAACTAAAACCCATACAGGTGAAGTAGCCTGTCCCACAATTAATGGCAGGTCTCCTGAATACTAATTCAGTGATCTTTCCTCTGTTCTGTGGTAATGTTTATAAACTTCATACCCAGTGTGCTAATGTGTATTAAACAGGACAGCCTACTGACTTCAATAGCAGATGCAACTTGCAGAAATCATTGTCAGGTCCTTACTGAGATTTGCAGAGATTTTTCTGAATCCAGAGCAGCGTGTTATACTCTGTTTCTTACATATGTTAAGCCTCAGCTAAGAACACAGAGCTCACTGCGTCAGAAGAAAGGTTTTAATCCTGGGAAAGTAGAGAGTGGGCATGTAACATATTTTGAATATATAATAAATCTAGTTCTTCAGGCTTCTGGAACTGTTTGGGGTCCTTTCATCCAGGGCTCCCAAGGCTTAGTTAATACTTAAATTGTCAGATTGAAGTGACCTATAAACATATACCTAGATTAATAATATTGGCTCTGATTGCCAATGTTAAAACATTATATGGTGAGGAATAAAAAATGTTTCTCTGGTGAGCCTGGCCAATGCCAAAATGTTCCATAATAGTAAGATCATTTAAAAAGTCTATGAGGTTATTAAGCAGTAAGTGTTAATAGTTTATTTTTATGGTTCAGAAAGTGGAAATAAAATAGTTTGCCATATTTCTTTAAAACTCACAAGTATCTCACAGATTTGGGAATAAAATCCAGCTATAATCTCCTACTCAGTCCATTGTTGTCCCACATTGTGTAAAGTATGTCTTTGATAATTTAGACAATTACTTTCTTCCCCATTTCCATAATCTCTAGTCTAATTCAGATTCTCGGTACCTCTCTGTGATTATGACAGTGGCCTTCTAACTGTTATCCCTGTTGTGAGTCTCTTTTCCTTCCAGTCTGTCCTGCTTAGTTCAGATCATAATATACTATTCTTCATAAGTTGTTGCATCTCCGTGGCCTACCGGATTGAGTCCAAGCCTTATAAAGAGTTCCATTGCTGGGTCTTAATGCATTTGCAGCCTTACCACCCACTACTCTTTACACTACAGCATACTCTGTTTCAGCCAATGTAGTTAGGACTCCTGGGCTACTCATTTTCTCAGGTGCATATTCCCGCCACTACTTGAGGGCTTCTGCTAGTGCTGGTTCCTTGCTCCTAGAGAGAATTTCTTCCCCACATCTTTTCGTGTCAGCACACATACATTAACTCATTTAATGTTCTCAGTAACTCTATAGATCAGCATATTATTGTTTCCATTTTACAGATGTAAGAACTGAGAGACTTGGAGAAGTTAGGTTGCTATTAATTCGTGGGAGTTGAACATTAGTTTGTGTGGTCCCGGAATTCAAGCTCTCCTGCCATCCTGCTGCTCACTATGTCATGATGACTCTTCCCGAGCCTTCCTGGATTTCCCTCTTTCTCACCCCAAAGCCACATTTATCTTTCCCTGTTCAGAATCACCATAGCTCTTTATTTAGATCTTTTTCTGCCACTTACGTGTGTATCTGTGTTTATACACTATTGTATGTGTGCATTCATCTCATCTCCCCTTTAAATTTTAAGATCCTTGAAAACAGAGGTGTGTTTGATTTGTTTTTTATTTCCTCCAAAACATCTTTTCCAAAATGTCCACTCTCAAATTCAAATAGCATCATTCTGTGTTAAGTACAAACTGATCTTTCCCTACGAGGCAGAGGTATTCAAAGTTCTTGAATACCCTCTCTTTTCGTACCCCTTGTCTGGCGTGGGGTGAGGAAGACATTGGGAGAGTGGAAGAGCACCGTGGAGCAGAGCATGGCCTCGTACAGATTCTGTCACTGCTTCCCTCACTGGCCTGCTCAGCAAGCCATTTCCCTCAAACTGCACTCTCATGAAAGATGAATTCACAGATGCACTGTCAGTGAAGCAGGTAACATATACACAACTCTGAGATTCTAGAAAACATTGTGGTATTGAGGAAAAGGTATTGGCTTTGGCACCAGAAAAACGCCCGAGATCGATTGGGTCCAGGGAATCCCAAATCTGTTAAGATCCATTTGTGCAAAGGAAAATAATTTTGCTGTTATTGACATCTTAGTAGTTTATAATGTGATCCTTATTGTTATTTTTTTACATTTACAGATGAAGTGGCATCAGATCTACTACAAGGTTATAGTAAATACTTGCCACATGATGTTGTTGTCATGACTGTGAAGCTATGCATACTGTTTGCTGTGCTTCTGACAGTCCCTTTAATCCACTTCCCTGTAAGTACTCTTAAAGGCTTTGTTGCTTAGTGTAGCAGCTCCCTAATGTGGCAACACTAATTCTTTGCAGACTAGAATGTTTGACTCACATTTAGTCTTGTATATCTTATTCATTTGTCAAGTAATTGATCAAAGACCTCATACTTGCATATGGCCCCATGAAAGCACAAAAATAACAGTGAGCCACTAAGCTAATTTGTGCCTTTTGAGATTTAGTTTAGATTTACGCTCTCCCACAGCATTGTTTCCAACTTAGAGAGTATAGTTCTTCCCAAGTTTGGGGAATTTTTTTTTTTCCCCTTTAATTCTGTATTCCATTTTCAAAAGAATGTGCATGAAGAGGAAAAAGTAAAGTCAGCAAAAATATGCTCCTCCTGGTTGATTGTAAATTTATTTTCACATAGACATTCTAGTTTCATCTTAGTCAAAATATTTTATTTGCTCTAGAATTATAATTGAAGGGGGTGAATGGATCTTTTTTTCTGCACTTAGTTGCCATCTGTAAGAATCTTAAGAATTTCTGAGAAAATGGAAACAAAGGCTTTGGGTATAAATGCTTCTGCATGGATGTCTTGAATTCCTAAACAGTGAGTTCCTTAAGAACTGGGCCTTCGAGATTTTTTTGCCTCCTCCCTATGCAGACCGCAGTGCCAGGAGTGCAGCGGGGGCTGGGTAAACATTTGTGGGACGTGACCGCCCGCTGCCCGCCTGAGCAGTGGGAAGTGTCATGAACTAGTTTTCATATATACATGCTGTGAAACAGATAATATAAAATAAAACAGTAAATGGTATTTCTTTCTCATGGCAAGATTTCTTTTTCCGTTTTAAACCTTTTGTTCTTCTATCTGTTGAATTTAATGAAAACGATTCTCTGAGATTTCATCACACAGTGTTATTGTCAATAATTTTGAAAATTATGCAACCTTAAGAAATTGCATGTGAAAGTTTTTTTCAAGAATTCAAGCAAAATAATTTTATGAAGCTCACACAAATCTATATTTCTTAATTCATGTATAATAAACACGATAATAGTTTGTTATATTTTTGGAATCTAAATGGCTTAGGGGACAAAAATATGGTTACTGTACTATACATGTGTTTCCCTAAGTGAGTATTTTAGCTTTGACACTTTCTCTTGATTAAATCTGTTTTTCTTTATGTTATACAGGCAAGGAAAGCTTTAATGATGATGTTTTTCTCCAGTTTTCCATTCTCATGGATTCACCATTTTTTGATCACTCTAGCACTCAACATTATCATTGTCTTACTTGCAATATATGTTCCTGACATTAGGAATGTATTTGGTGTAGTTGGTAAGTTTTCCATTTCAAAAAATCCACATAATAAAATGGATAAAATTTTCAGCCAGCCTCACACCCAAATTTCGAAATAATCCTCTTTTTTCCCCTCCCACTTAAAGGTTCGAGTACATCAACGTGTTTGATTTTTGTATTCCCGGGACTATTTTATCTTAAACTTAGCAGAGAGGATTTTCTCTCACGGAAAAAGCTTGGGGTAGGTTGGTTTTTGTTTGTTTCTTTTAATAACCCTACTTTAAGAATACTTTCTCATTTTATGATTATTTTATCAACTTCAAGAAAGTTAATGTATTTTGAACTATGACATAATTATTGGACAGGGTGGAGGTTTAAAACATACTCTAATTTTTCTTTATCTTTTTCCTTATTTCCACAGGCTTTTGTTTTGCTCATCTTTGGAATTTTGTTTGGGAATTTTAGTTTAGCGCTCATCATTTTTAATTGGATTAACAAATGAAAGATGTATTTTCCCACTTCTTATGAAGAATAATTTGCCTCCACATGCAAAAAGGAATAGCTCTGGAAGACACCTTGGCTGAATCCTCTATAGATGGGTTAACATTTTGGAAACATTATTAACAGAAAAGTGGAACAAAACAGGAGTGGGTAGGAGAAAGTAGGCTCAATAGCAATTTTAATCAAAATAAGAAACAAACTCAAAATGCTCTTAAATATAGTAGGTGAATCTTGTTTGTTTATTTGTGGGCCTATTGGTTTTCTAAATCAATAGACTTTATTTTTTATGGTAGTTTTCATGTTTACAGAAATATTGAGCAGAAAGTACAGAGTTCCCATGTATCCCTTCACCCCAACACAGCCGTAGTTTCCCATGTTATTAACATCTTGAATTAGTGTGGTTCATTCATTATACTTGTTGAGCCAATATTGATACATTATTATTAACTAAAGTCCATAGTTTACATTAGGGTTCACTCTTGATGAAAGCATTGACAATCACTAATCTTTTTACTGTCTTCATAAAAACTATGAGCCTTTTCCAGAATGTCATATAGTTGAAATCATATATTAGCTAACCTTTCAGACTGGATTCTTTGACTTAACAATATGCAAGTAAGTTTCCTCCATGTCTTTTCATGGCTTGATAGCTCATTTCTTTTTATTACTGAATAATATTCCATTGTATGGATGTACCACAGTTTTTCCATTCAACTGTTGAGGGACCCCTTTGGCTGTTTCCAGATTTTGGCAGTTTTGAATAAAGCTGCTATAAACATTTGTGTGCAGGTTCTTGTGTGGACATAAGTTTTCAGCTTATTTGGGTTAATACTAAAGAGCACAATTACTGCATCGTATGGTAAGAATATGTTTAGTATTGTAAGAAACTGCCAAACTGTCTTCCAAAGTGGCTGCACCATTGTGCGTTTCCACCAGCAATGAATGTGAGTTCCTGTGTGTCCACATCCTCTCAGCATTTGGTGGTGTCAGTGTTTTGGATTTTCGCCATTCTAATGGGTGTGTATTTGTATCTTGTTTTAATTTGTATTTTCTTATGACTTATGATTTTGGGCATCTTTTCATATGCTCTTTGGCCATCTGTATATTTTCTTTGGTGAGGTTCAGCTCTTTTGCCCATTTATAAACATTGGGTTGTTTTCTCCTTGTTGAGTTTTAAGCATTCTTTATACGAGTCCTTTATCAGATATGTGTTTTGCAAAGATTTTTATCCCCGTCTGTGGCTTGTCTTTTCATTCTCTTAACAGTATCTTTCACAGAGCAGAAGTTTTTAATGTTATTAAGTATACGGAGTCCATCTTTTGTTTGTTTTTTAAGAAATCAGTGTGTTAAGCTTATATACAAAATCGAATGTTAGCCTGTGGATTTGTGTTGTCAGCATCCATCAATAATAACAAAACTGGGGGATTACTCCATTTGGTATTTTGCCCTGCCTCCAAATCCTGTCTAACAAACTTTTGTGATTTTTCTCTGTTGTTCATTATGAGATCGAGCTGTGATGACCATCTGTGGATTTTAAAGTTCTCTGAGCTTTCTTGTTTGTCACTAAAACATGCAACTTTCTACTTGGCAAACAGAGACAAATATTGATGATTTATGTCATATTTTGTTTGGAGGTTATAAATCATTCCATTCTTCCTGTGGAGATGGCTTATTTCTGGTTGGAAACCAGAAGCTAGTTCTCTTCGCCCCATGAGTATTCTATGTAAAGGGCACTGCTAGCCGCCTACCAAAGCCAGGGTGTATCAGTAAAAGTGTAATTCCACCCCTGGGCACATGTAAAGTAGGGAATGGCATGCAAAGTGCCAATTTGCATGTATGGAAATCCACACTTTTGCAGGTGCCCCCTTGCTTCCCACTTAGGAAATGGACTGAAAATTTGACAACTGGACTTCTTTTTGAGTTAGGATACTTCTCTGGCAACTTGAGATCAGCAAGGTATAATGGAAAAAGTCCAAGTTTGGGGGTTAGAAAGACTTAGATTCAAATTTCAGTGAGTTTAGGCAAAACTACTTAACCTTTTTAAGCTTCCACTTTCACATAGGTATCAGATGGAGTTAATACCAATTATATAGGGTTGTGTTGAGAGGATTAAATGACCTTGTATAAATTAGGTACAGACTGAAACAAGCTCCCTTAATAGATTAGATATTTATCCCCTTTCTCCCATCCTGTCATTTAGAACAGTAAAGTGTATTTGCTTTCAATCAGGGACATGGAATTTCTTCATCTTCCATCTTGCACAACTAATATGTTTAGAATCTTTCTCTTGCCTTCACTCACAGGGGAACTGGCCCCATGTGCATTCTTTTTAGTGCTTTCCCACAGTTCTACCCCAGCTGTACTCTCCTACTAATGCCTTCCTGAAACTAGGCACTTAGCATGGTCCCAAGGGCATAGCCAGATATGGCCTCCCATGTGGCTTCAGGTCAGCTAGAGCCCATCAATCTGATAAGCTCATTCTTGTACCCTCTTTTTATGAAATTATAGATCCAAATGCAAATAGGTGTTCAGCTGCTTAAATAAATCTAACTCCAGTATTACCAAAATAACCCTAAATCTGCAACAGATGCAAGGATGCCCCCTGGGGCAAATGTTAAGTGTGATGACAGCTGGGCATCAATTAATACATTTGTCACCTGCTCATGGGATAGGACTATGGGAGGTTTGGCAAAGGGACAAGTAACCCATTGAACACTCTGCACAAAACTTAGTTGATACCAAAAGAAATTATTTGTACAGGTGTTTATTTTTATTTTACTTTAATATTCTGCCTTATCTAGTTGCCTGTTTAGAGTCACAACTTTCCCTGTGAGTTTGGAAGAAGCTAATAAGGTGGCTAGTACGTGCAGTGCCCTCTGCACCAGGATTACCTAAAAACCTTGTTCACGTACTCCTCAGCCTCTTTCCTGGGAAATATAGGCCTTCTCATTATGGGCTCAATGTTCATAATTTATTAGGTAGTAACTATTTAAAATAAAACTAAGTAAAGCACAAAATATATACTTTTCCAACACTTGGAGACTTGTTTCCTAAATTAAAAGATGAGGTGCTGAGAATATAAATTACTTTCGTATGTTGAAGGTGAATGTTTACATTGTACTTTTTTTAGAGGAATGTTTACTCATGAGCTTAGCATTTAAATGGTTAAAACAAGCCTTTGAAGTTAACACTCCATTAAGATGAATGGGGGTAATTCACACCTCTGCTGGTGCTGTATTACTTCAGTCTGGCTGTGGAGAAAACAAGACAGCAGTAGGTTGATTTACTGTGTGAAGGCCCTTTAAACACCCAAGGTCTGGAAATCTTTGTGTTTTTTCTTTTTTTCTTTTTTTTCACCTAGAAGCAGAATCTGAAATTCTGCACAGTCTAGGTATAGAATTGAAGTCTTGAAAGTACCATAGATTCTCTACTATCTGGCAATTTCTAACTGGCTTATTTGCTTCTGTACTCTAGTGTTTCTTCCTACCATGGCACCTTTTAAATTCAAGTTTAGTAATTCACCAGTGGAAAAGCAGAAATCAACCATCCATTTTCAGGTCAACTTTACACATATCTTTAAATTGGTTATGAACTAATCTTCGGCCTTCTAAAAACTATCATTTCGCAAAAATCTCATGTTCTGTATTTGCTGGTATATAAAGTATCTACCTGTAAACACTTTTTTCTTCCTCGTTTTTTTGGGGGCTGGGGGGAATGGATGTGGGTGAAATGAGCAGAGATCAGTTGAGAAAGATTCATTTCTCAGTATGTTCTTTGCACCAGGACTATTTTGTATTTGAAATGTGTATTATCCCCATTGGTGGAAGTGTTGTAGCCATTTGACTCAGAAATCGTTTTAGAGCCTAGGAATAAGGTTAAGGTTAGGTGAACATTGTATGAGATGTTAATGAATTTGGAAGATCTCTTTTTAAGGTAAAGAGATTTTTTTCTTCTGCATTCTCTGCCCTGTGTATTTGAGGATCAAGTTACTAGATAATCTGTGGGTAGCTGGGTGTGGAGAGTATTTCTATTTGGGCTGTTTCTCATGCCAACATTGCCAGGACAACATTGCCTGTACTTAGAGGGATGGAAAATAGATGCTAGAAACAAAGGGACCCAAACAATTAATTTTAACCTGTTTTTCTTTTTAGTATGTTGACAGTACCCTGTGGCTGTGTTAGAATTGGCCCTATTGGAAACATACTTTGTTTCTGCAAATTGCTCTGGCTAAATATTAGGTGTCATAAGTTTTGGTCTTAGAACTTCTGAGACTTTCTATAGCACTGAGAAATTTGCTTTTCTAATTTAAACACACAATTTATTCATTTTTTCTACTATAATCCTTCCATAGTCTTTTCTTTTTAAATTTTTATTGGTGTGTTTTTCCAGGACCCATCAGCTCCAAGCCAAGTTGTTGTTTTCAATCTCATTGTGGAAGGCACTGGTCCATGTGGGAATCGAACCAGCTACCTGGGTGTTATGAGCACTGCACTGCACTCTAACCAACTGAGCCAACCGGTCACCCCTTTAGTCTTTTCATAATGAAGTAGGAAAAATAAGAAAACAAAATTTTGGTGAAGGATGAGTAAAGATATTGTGGGTGTCATTTCCTCATTGCAATTAGAATTCTTTCTGTGTCTTACCCTTCCTAAACAATCTGATACATGTTTTTACTATCATCACGATCCTCTGTCCTAGTTTGCCAGGCTGTCAGTTAAGGCAAGCAGTTATGAGGGGCAGGAAGACTCATCTTGGCTGATGGCCAGGTGGACAGGTGGGAATGAGAGGTTTATTTGCTTATGGGACAAAGTAAATGGGTGGAAAGGGAAATGGAGTTGCCAAGAAAAAAGAAAAAAAGACAGATGGATTTAAAGGCGTTGTAATATGGGATGCTATAAAGAAAAAAGACTTGCAGAGAAGTGTTTCTCACTTGTTTGAATGTGTATGTTTTGTCTTATGCTGGCCAGTGGACTGATGCACACAATACAAGCAAAAGGGCAGTTTAATTCATGGAGCAAATATTTACTGAGCACATATTATGTACTGGAAGTTGTACTAGTCCTAAAGCTGTCAAGCTAAATAAGGTACATTTCTTACCTGAAAAAAGGTCAGATACAACCTTGCTTTTTCTGACTGAAACTTTTCAGGTAGACTTGATAAGTGAAACTGCTTAATGCAAAAGAAAATTATATATATATATATTTTTCATATATGTATATACCCATATATGTGTGTGTATATATATATATATATATATATATATATATATATATTTTTTTTTTTTTTTTTTTTTTTTTTTTTTTTTTTTAAAGAAGATTTTGGAGTCAAACTTACCTGTGTTCAAATCCCAGCTCTACCTCTTTCTAATTTTGGACAAGTTACTTGAATTCTCTTAAGACCCTCAATGTTTAAAGACTGAGTTTTCTCTCAGGCAGGGGAAGTACACCTTGTTTTTTCAAGTTAGATCACATGATATTTGGTAAGATCTCGAGCATGCTGGTAAGCACTGAATGGAATATATGTACAATTTTATTACTTGACTGTTCCTCAAATCACATAGTTTTCCACCTAGTCAGCAGCCTGATCGGAAAATAGTATTCTGGAAATAATCCTGACCAATGCAGTTTATTTCACTACTTATGTATTCTTCCCCAGAAAAATAATTTTTGTAATTTTGTAATAAATATTATCACCTTACTCTGATTTTACATTACCATACTCTGACATTACACTTTTTTTATTAGTGTCAGGTGAACAAAACAATGTAATCGTTAGACATTTATCATTTATATCCCTCACAGTGTCAACCCCCCTCCCCCATCCACTATCCCTCTGACATCGCACACAGCCATTACATTTCCACTGTCTCTATTCCCAATGCTGTACTCCGCTTCTTGTAAGTATATACATACACACACACACACACACACACACACACACACACACACACACATATATACACAAACTTGTAGTTGACATTCCTTATTGTTCAGCTTCAGCTTCAGGTGTACAGTGCAGTGATCAGGCATCTACATTATCCCTGAGGTGGTCTCCCTAACGAGACAAGTGTCCATTGGATACCATACAAAATCTTTACAACATTGTTGATTACATTCCCCAAATTAACTTGTGTAACCCCATGGCTATCTTGTGGTTACTGACTGTGCTTTCTAATCCCCTCACCTTCCTCCTAATCCCCTCCATCCTGCAACCCTCAGTTTTTCCTCTGTGTCTCTGAAACTGTTTCTGATTAGTTCATTCATTTATTCTTTTTTTAGATTCCACATATAAGTGAGATCATATGATATTTGTCTTTCTCTGTCTGACTTAGTTCACTTAACATAATGTTCTCTAGGTCCATCCATGTTGTTGCAAATGGCAAGATTTCTTTCTGCTTTATGGCTGCGTAATACTCCATTGTATAAATGTACCACAGTTTCTTAATCCAGTCGTCTACCGATGGGCATTTCGGTTGTTTCCATGACATTACACTTTAGGTTCATAAAGTATGTTGTCGGTAAAAGTTCCAGGTCTTTTTCAGGGAACTGTCAGATTTCTAGGACTGTGTGCTATTTTTTTTTAAGTATGAAGGAACACACACACACACACACACACACACACACACACACACACACACACACCTGTTACCTGTCTATGTATCTGTTAAATTGCTTGTCATTAGCTTCAGCTCATCCTTCCAGTAGGAGTTGAGATCTTTTTTGATTCTAGTGCATCAGTCATTGTTCCCTGCTTTTTGACATTCTTCATTTTCCTGCCATTTCTTCATCCCATTCACAGATAAAAATGGTCAATGAGACAAGACTAACTACAGAGCACTGGCCCCACCACCAGAAACATTTCTTCCAAGTTGTTACTAATCTCTTCTTTGGGTGAAGTTGCTACATTCCTGTAGTCTCATCTAACCTGCATTTCTTCAGCCCCAGTGGAAGTGTATCCACATCAGTAGGGACAACCTAAATCCTCACTTAGTTTTCATATTTCTAGCAGCTTCAGGACCTTTCTGCCTGGATGCCGCACGGTTACCTCAAACTCAACATTTTCAAATCTATTCTGCAGTTTTCCCGTGTCTGTCAGCGTCCCCACTATTTTAATCTAACCTCCCAACTGATTTTCTTGCTTCCATGTCTGCCACCTGCAATCCATTTTCACACTGCAGCCAAAGTAGTTGTTTAAAATGTAAAATCAGATCATGTCACTACCCTGCTTAATTTCCTCCAAGGGCTTCTTCCCATTTCACTTAGCGTGAAATCTGTGCCATGGCCCTTCTTGGCTCTGTTTTGTCTGTACCTACATATTTCTCTGACCTCGTCTCCTATCTGTCTCTCACTCTTCTCCAGCCACGCAGGCTTTTCTGCCCGTTGAAGACACCAAGCTTGTTTGTGTGTGCTTACTGCTTTTCCCAGTGAGAACAGCCCCTTTAAAGACCTTTGCAAGCTTGGCTCCCCATCATTCAAGCCTCAGCGCAGATATGACCCGCTCAGAGTGTTCTTCCCTGACCACCTCACAGAAACAAGCAGCCCCCAGCATGCAGTCATGCTTTATAACTACCTTGTTAGACAGGTTGCTACCAGAGAGCTTGTTTATTTATTTGTTGTCTGTCCACCAGACTGCAAGTTTCATAAGAACCAGGACTTATCTGTCTTGTTCTTCAGAAAATCCTTAGAGCCTTGGGAGTGGCTTAAGAAATATTTGTTGGATGAATGCGTAATGGAATCTAACAGACTGTGTATCTTTTCACTTTTTATCTCCAGTCTGTCACCATCAGTTCTTCCTTTGAAATGTCTCCTAGATTTCCTTTCTCTCTACCCCCCACCTCCTGCCAGCACATGAACCTCAGCCTTCGTCTCTTTGTGCCTGGATTATTGTGGTGATTCTCAGTCTAGGCTGCTCTTTAGAATCGCTTGGGGAGCTTTAAAAAATGGTAATGTCCAGGCTCCACCCCACACCAATTAAGTCAGTGGTGGGGCAGGGGGGAAGACAGGGGCATTGATATAGATTTTTTAAAGCTTCCCAGATGACTGTAATGGGCAACCACGGGGTCGCTACGTCAGCCTTCTCACAGATGTCTGTTTTCCAGTCCATTTTGTCTGTTGTTGTCCACTGATCTCCTTGGAATCCTGCTTTCATACTATCACTTCCCTGCTCAAGAGCCTGCGGGGCTCCCTACTGCCCAACACATTAATTCCACATTCCCCTGCCTCAGCTGCTACCACAGTGCTTTATCCTTTCCTTACCTGCATTCTACAGAAACTGAAACTGTTCCACTGTCTGGCACTTGCCTTTCATGACCCTGCTTCAACATTTTTTTTATTTTTATATTTTTGCTTCAACATTTTTACTTCCACTGTCTTTCTCTCCCACTCTGATGTCCACACACACACACCCAGAATGTCCTTATTGCTCTCCTTTACCTATCTACATACTTCCCATTCTTCAAGAACCAGTGCAAATCCCACCTTGTAAATACTTCATTCTCCACTCCAATCTACCCCTTATCTCTATGATTCTTTTGGTATATATCATTAGTACCTTGTAATCTATTTTCTATTTTTTTCATAAATTGCTTTGTGTTTCATTTTTTAATAAATAATATGCACATGGTACAAATTCAAAATTCACAAAATTGCCTCCCTCACACCTCTGCCCCAAGCACCCAGTTTTCCTCCTTGGAAGTAACCACTCGTAACAACTTCCTGTATCCTTGCAAATATATTCTAAGCCTAGTTAACCATATATTAATATAGAATACACACACACAAATGTTGGCATACTGCATGCAATCCTTTGTACCTTGACTTTTTTTCATATAAATATAAAGAGACAGACAGATAGGTATTTTTAATTGTGGTAAAAAATACCCAACAGGAAATCTGCCCCCCTAACAAACTTTTAAGTGTACAATACTATTGTTAATTACATGTATGTATTTGTACTGCAGAGCTCTAGAACTTTTTCATCTTGTATGACTAAAACTCTATACACATTGAACAGAAACTCCCCATTTTCCCCTACACAGCCCTGGCACCCACATTGTACTTTCTGCTTCTATGAGTTTGATTTCGTTAGCTCCCTCATATGGTGGAATCATGCATTATTTGTCCTTTTGTTTCATTTCGCATAATGTCTTCAAGGTTCATCCATGTAGCATGTGACAGGATTTTTTTTAAGGCTGAATAATGCTCCACTGTATGTATGTATCACAATTTCCTTACACGTTCATCTGTCAATGGACATTTAGATTGTTTCCACCTCTTAGCTATTGTGGACAATCTATGAATATCATGTAAATATCTCTTTTAGTTCTTTAGGATAAATACCCAGAAGTGGAATTGCTGGATCATATGGTAGTTCTATTTTTAATTTTTTGAGGAACCTATATATTGTTTTCAATAATGGCTGCACCACTTTACATTTCCACCAACAACGCGCAAGGTTTCCAATTTCTCCACATCCTCACCAGCATTTGTTGTTTTTTAGTTTTTTATAATGACCACCCTAACAGGTTTGAGGTGCTATCTCATTGTGCTTTGATTTGCATTTCCCTGATAATTAATGATGTTGAACATCTTTTCATATATCAATTGGCCATCTGTATGTCTTCTCTGGAGAAATGTCTGTGTGAGTCCTTTTCCCATTTTTAAATAAGGCTATTTGGTTTTTTGGTGCTAAGTTGTAAGTTCTTATATATTTTAGATATTAATTACTTAACAGATACTTGGTTTGCAAATATTTTCTATTCTGTAGGTTACATTTTTACTCTTTGATTGTTTTCTTTGCTATTCAGAAGCTTTTAAGTTTGATATAGTCCCACTTTTCTATTTTTGCCTTAACATTATGTTTTGGAGATTATTCTGTATCAATACATAAAGATATCTAACTCTATTTAACAGCTACATAGTATTCCATTCATGCATGTAGATTTTTTCTTTTTTTTTTAAATTTTGCTATTTTATATAATGCTTCAATTATTATCTTTACACATACATTATTTAACCCATGTATGAATATATCTGTAGGTTAAATTCCTGCTTATTTAACTGGAATTCTGAGTCAAAGGGTATATGCGTTTCTAATTTTGATAGATATTACTAAATTGCTCTCCATTTTGCCAACTTACATTCCCACCAACAATGTAGTAATTGCTCTTTAAGTTTTGCGCTGTTATTTAGATTTTCACATTTAAACACCTTCTCTCCTTGACTTGGTTGTTATTAACCCAAAGATAGAAACCATGTCCTGTACATTTTAGCGTGTACACAACACCTAACACCATGTTTACTTAATTAGTGCTCCGTAAATATTTGTTAAATCTTCATCATAGCCATAAGAAAACTCCCTAAACACACAATGGAGATCATAGTGTGTTTAGGGAGTTTTCTTATGGCTATGATGAATGTCATGTGAGAGCTGTCTCCTTTACATGTGTGCTACTCCCAAGGGAGGAGGTGACCTGTGTGTGAAATTCTTAGGCGAGATGTCATCCATTGATATTGATCTTCCAGAATTCTGTATTATTGTCTCAGGCCAATCAGCTGTTGCATCTGTTATCAGGTTTGGTTACTTTGAATATTTCACTATGAGGACTGCAGCTGGCACCAAACATGTGCCCAGCACCTTTCATATCCTAAGACTTTGTGGACAACACATTTTTCTACCACTTACTTTAAATTATCAACACAAAAAAGCTCTACTCCATGAATTTTTCCCAACTTTTTATTATGAAAAATTTCAAACATATATAAGTTGGAAAGCTATGTCCACATACCCACTGAAATTTAACATTTGTTCATATTTGTTTTACTAGCCACATATAAATTTATATATAAACATATACACATATATATTTGCTGAATGATTTGCAAGTAAATTCCTGATATTCCATTGAGTAGTAAATAAAGCTGGAAATTAGTTTTGTAAATATCACCTTCTGTGAACAAATCTATTTTAAATGTTTCACAACATTTTTTTTTTCAAATTATATCCCTTTCTCTGAAAGGATGAGAAGCTGTTTGATGGCATCTTTTCTTCAAACATCAAAGGACTTGTATCCAAGGTAGGACAAGGCTTAAGTGGTGTGGTGGGGCTGGGGGGAGAAGCTGATACCAGAATTTCTCTTAGTAAGGGAAAGATCTTTAATGTCTTTGATTAAGAAAATATCTTGTTAGGTCATTTCGTGGGGAGGGGTGTGTGTGTGTGTGTGTGTGTGTGTGTGTGTGTGTGTGTGTGCGCGCGCTTGTGCCCTTCTCAAGCCACATGGGGCCAAACAAGAACAGCACATACGTAAGCCAGGTGATCCAGAAACCTCAGAAAAAGTAGACTTCAGAGCCAGAGATGACCAATAAAAATGTAAGCCACTGCTTTCTTCCTGAGTCCTTGGGGACATCAGGAGGGTTGTGAGACTATCCTCATGTGAGGATGTAATTGAACGGAGCCTGACTCTAAAAGTGCAGGCAACTTTAGTCGACATCTCAGTAGCAATATAGTGTCATTTAATTTACTTAAGGTTTCATTCTTGATTAGTCATCAATTGTACTTGTAGGAAAATGCCTCTTTTTTAACCACAAAAGACCAAACCTTCAAAGAAGTGGATCTGGGCTGTTGGGGACAGCTCGACACTTCCCGACACTTCCCCTTAGAGTCATGGTCCTATGTTCTCCAGAACCAAGCCTAGTAGTTCAGAGACTGGGCTCCCAGAACTTGCCTTACATCCACCTGAGATGTTTTGTTTGGGATCAGAACCCTTTGACCCTCACTTCTAGGTGAGTGGTGATAGAAGGGATCTAAGGGAGGTGGATCCCTATGAACGGGCAGTCCCTTGGAGAAAGAGAAGACCATTTTTGTAGTTCCCTGCTTCTCTTCTTCACTTCTTTGTTCAAATCTGAGAGAGTTTGGTATTTTATAATATATGAATGGAAGGTTGTCAGTCTCATCAAGTAATATGACAGTGATGATTGGGTCCTTCGATATATGGACCAGGCACCATGTCCAGTACAGTATTTCATGTAACCTGAGGTATGTAAAGTTATATTCCCTCATTTAGTAGGGTAGAAATTAAAGTTGAGAGAGGTTTTGAAGTTAAGTGACTTGTCCAAGGTCACACATCCAGAATGTAAACTTAAGTTTGACTATAAAGTCTGTCCTTAACTATCATGCTAATAATTAAGTACATTTGACTGTTGGAGTTTTTCCCACAAATAGGTTCCGCTCATAGTGCATACATAGTCAATACTGGCTGTGTTGAAGGTGGCTTCATTTATTTAAAACGTTGCTCCTAAGTCTAAGTCTGTTCTGTCACACCAGCCAGACAGCGTTTGGGCCTGCTTTGTCTGCTTTGCGTCATGGTCTGTTGCCACCACATTGCTGTTTCTTTGTTAAGTATTTCACAGGAAATCCTAAGCAAAGGAGATATATATGGGCTTTTAAGTAGAGCAGAAACATGTTCCAATATTTGTCCATCAGACATTGAAAAAACCTGGATCCCTTGAAAAAGTGTCAGAAATCCATTTCTGTGTTCTAGGAATCTTTAAAAATACAGTTTTTAAAAAATTCAACTATAGCTCAGACCACTAACAATCTTATTCAGTGTTTTCCAGAATTTGGATTTCTTTTGGATCCTTAGAAATTCAAAATAAATTTTGGGGACAGTCATAAGATTGCCAACTTTTTATTTAGCAAATTGAGGACATTAAAAAAATTTGCCATCTATCATCGTTGTCCTTTAATATGAAAAAGTAAGGAAGGTCATAATTAATAAACTGCAGTCCTTTAAATTCAATAGGTCTAGATTTGTTAACAACTTGCTATATATTCCTTGTGTTTTTTTAATCAAGGACCAATGAAAACTTTCTCACGGGCCAGCAATTGAAAACTATTGGTCTAAATAACTAGAGTCTGTATTTAAAAATTCAGTAAAGATTTCTGCACCTCTAATGCTAATTGATTTCATTTATCTTATCATTGAAAGGAATTATATATAAAAATAGATCTTGGTTACAAAAATAGATTAACAATTTAGTTGGCTTTCTCCCTAATAATTGCTGATCCTAAACTTTGGAAGGGAAAAATATCTAAATTGATTCCTGGTTTACAAATTTATAAAATTTTGCCAACATTTCAGGGTTTAGGGTAAAAAAAAACAGCATTTCTACTATAAAACTTCATAAGTTTAAATATTATATTGAAAGTCTGTCAGTAATGTATTACATTTCACAGTAATACTTACATTTCACAGGGCAGCAAAATACTTGGGATTCCCCATGTTTCTGCCTAAAGATTTGTCATTTATTTGCATTCAAATTAATTCTTTTTTTTTTCACTCATCCAGAATTGTTCTCAACTTATTAGCTAACCAGACTAAGTAGAGTTGCATTCATGCATTTTAATGTCAATGTAAAAATGCTTTTCGCAGATCTTTTCTTTTCAATCAAATCTCCCCAAAGATGTCTAATCACTCCCAGACTCAGTTACTTAAACATTTCATAATGTTGTCACTTCTATAGTAAAACAAAAAGAAACTTGCTTTCAGTAAATCAGAGCCATAGTCTAGCAATTTAGAACTTTATTCTTGTGAGAGAAAGTTCTTGAATTCCATTCCCTACCTCATTTGTAAATGGATGATTTTTACCAGTCACATAGGTATTATGGCATTGTTCAGTATATATAGTGTTTGTTCTTTATTGATAAACCACTCCTGGAGCTTACAATCCAAGAGGCAACCTGTATACGGTAACTAGGATTATAATACCCTAAAGGACAGGGTTTTGCCATAGTGTGTGCCATGTGTATATTAGGCCATGAGTGGGTGCTGGTTGAAAGAATGACAAGGCTTGGTGAGTAATATGAACCCTAAAAGCTCTGAGGGACAATTTTATAGGCATGGGGGCTCACTGCCTTCTGGGTGAGGTGGGGTGATTTTGTGGAGGAAGTGACAGCTGAGTAAAATTGCAGAATAACCAAAGTAGAAATGAGAATGGGAAGAAGGCAATCCCATCTGGAAAGAAAATACTAACAAATGTACAAGAAAATGGTATATTTTAGAAATGACAAGTAAAAGTTTTGCCAGGAGCAAAGAGGTAAAGGCAGTTGGAGAAATAAAGCTGAGAGGTAGGATCCTGGTTGTAGAGCATGTTGGAAGCCAGGCTGAGTTTGGACTTCACATTAGACAAAAGGTAGGGTTTTGGTTGAAGGCCTTTGAGAAAGGCATAATCAAAAACAGTGATAGAGAAATGTCAGTAGCCTCTGTGCACTGTCACCATCACCATCTTCCAAAAGTGATATGAAAAGAAGCACTTTCAGCCTTCAAGGGCTGGTCATCTAAAAACCCACATTTAGGGATTTCTGGTCAGGTTGGCGGAATAGGTCATCACTGTACTTGCATCTGTGAAGTTTGGGTTTTCACCATTCTTCAACTCCAGCTTCTTTTCACTGGCATGTGTAGAGCTTCTAGAACAGTCCCCACCAAGAGAGAATCACTTTGTCTGCCTCCTTCCTGTGCTCACTGGCTCCAGTCTGTCTGGGCCTGATGGTGAGGATCAGCATACGGGCTCTTAACATGGTCCTTCCGTTAATAACCTGGGATTGGGCACCACGAACAGTAAGCATTAAAAAACCCTCTTGATTTTATCCAGGCTTAATCTCTGTTAACTCACTTTTATCCTTCATCTGTTCTCTCATACCTACGACTAACAATGGTCAGGACAGCCCACCCCACATACATACCTAATTCCATCCCTCCATATTTCACTTAGTGTTCTCTAGAGCCTGGTTGTCATGTGGCCTGCTGTGGGGAGAGGCCCAGCTGAGGGAATCCATGATGCCAGATGGGCAAAGGCATACTTCTCTGTCCAGGTGCCAGCCTGGTAAAAATCATAGCACCTGAGGATTTGGAGCTGGCTCTCTTCCTTGGAAATTGTGCCGTCCAAAAATATATCTTAGGCTGCCTGTCCCTGCAGGCATGGTCTTTGACTGTCACCAACTGCTGCTTCAGACTGAGCTTCAGAGTCCCACCTTATGGATGCAAGTCAAAACAGAGCTCAGAATCAAGTCTGGGAAGCAAGTTGGAGTGATCTGATTTGCATAGAAGAGCTTTTGTTGCTGAGTGAAACCAGCCAAATTCCCTGGACATCCCAACACTCCGGAAATAAGCTTTACAGGACTTGGGGGCCCGGGCCCAACAGGGTGGGCATGATTTGAATGTTCACTGCCACAGCTGCTGCGCCCAGCACTAGTCACTGCCATCGGTTTCGCTCCATTTTACTACCTCAGAATCCCCCTGTGCATGTTAGTGGTTAATACAGCAGCCAGGAGACGCCAGACAGCTCTCGGCACCTGGTTCAAATTTAAGGCTCATTTACACATGATGTCACACACGCATTGTCAGCGCAAGGGAGGTCAGGATGGTTCATTTTGGGAAGGTTCGCATTGTTGAGTCTTTACAACACTCACTGCTATTAATGCTTTAACCATCTGACTTGGATTTCGGTTTTCTGGCATGAGGTAATCCCAGGCACTAGATTTATATGCTGAATGGGAAGCCAGCAGTGGTGGCTAATCATGCTGGTTTGCAGATCTGCACCTCTGGAGCCTTGGGATGGAATTAGAGGGCCACATGGCATGTAGCAAATCATGGAGGTTTGGAGCATGAGGGGAATTAGCCAGACTTGGAAGCTGGCGTGGAGGGGGTGGTGCCTGAGGCCGAGGGCTTGGCTGAAGAATAGAATGCCCAGAGTCCATAGGAATTACTCTCATTTGGCCAGTTTTGGGTTATTACTTGACACATCCTTTTGCTCTCTGTCCATAGAAATTCCAAACCCACCTTCCCAGGCCCAATTCAAGTCTCTCGTATTGCATGAAGCCTTCCTAACCAGCCAGCCCATGGTGATTTCTCTCCCGAATCCCTGAGTACTTTGGTCAATAAAACAATTAACAATTACTGGGTGCTTAATTTGTGCTACTAGCTCATTTTACCCTCACAACAATCCTTTGTGGAAGGCACTGTTCTTACTATTGTACAGATGATGGCATAGCTTCGGAGAGATTATGTAATGTGTCGAATGTCAGAGGTGGTAAGAGTCAGGACGGAAGACTGATTCCAAAGCCTGCGACCTGAACCACTAGTGTCAGTATTTGATGCCGTAGAGCTGTATTTCCTGTGCTACATAGGAGAGAGTCTGTGCCTCCGGGAAATGTTTCAGGAGTACACAGTGCTATTGTCTTATGCCTCACATGTCAATGTTGTCTCTCTTGCCTGGGTGTAAGTAACTGCAAGGCACGGACCATCATTTCTGCTTTTCTGGGCCCCCTGAGCCCCTAACATGACCCCCCAGGGAATGCTCTGAGAAGTAAATGGATACCAGCTCCCACTTTACCCTCACTTATGCTGTTTTCCTCCCTAAAACATTAAAATGTTGAGATCTTTGGATAACCACTCCTATCACTTGCTATTGTCCTCTGACACATGACTAAAACAAGAAAATTGGCCTGCCTATTTACATCTCCAGTAAGGGTCTCCTTACATTACAGGAGTGTCATGCGGGGGACCTGCTCACTGTGCCATTTGTCGTGTGAGGCGGCCTGCGGGGTCTTTGGTCCCACTCCCCACATAAGAATGCAGGATATGGCTAGGCCAAAAAGGAACACCCACGGAGCCATAGTTAGGGGAGTCATACCACTATAGTCTCACTGGCGGCACTATAGTCTCACTGGAGGCTGGATCCACACGACCTGCAACCTGCTGTCCGCTTCTCTGCCTGCCAACCGACCAACTGACTAACCAACCAACACAGCCACAGCAGTTATATCAGTGGCTAATTGGCTAACTGGTTACAGCTGATGGTCAATTAGCCACAGCTGATGGCCATCTACTACCCGAGCCAGCACCTTTGCACATGAGGCCGAGAGCCTGGAAACCGCTCTCTGGGACTCTGTTCCCACAAGGAGGTTCAGAGAATGTCTTTTAGTCCTGCTGACTGCCTTGATTTTGTTTTTGAATCTGGACCAAGGTCTATTGCCAATGGTGGATCCCCACTAATGGGCTTCTTTTTTGTTCTCTGAGTCTCTGTTTTAGTCATGCAAACTGGCATTACAATGGGAACAACAGATAACACTAACCTGGGCCTAAGCATCCAGGACGGGGTTCTGGGAATGGGAACACTCTTGAAAGATGAGTAAGAGTCAGTCAGTGCAAAGGAGTGTGAAGGGCAGTCCAGGCACAGGGAGCAGCTCGGAGGCGTGATCACATGCCCCGCGGAACTCAGTGCCTGTACAGAGCTCTGAGGAGAGGACGGAAACCCAGGTCACACCTGACTCTTCTCGCTGTCCACCTGAGCAATGACGTCTTCAGACGTCTCTGAAGACTGTTTTTTAGGAAACGACTCCTCAGAATGATCCCACAGACATTCGTTTCCTCGGTGTCCTTTCAACTTTGAACATACTCAGGAATAATTGAAATAATTTAGATGCCCCTCTTGTAAATCACCATTGCTTCAGAGCAGAGTTTAATGTTCAGTTTGCCAGCCATACTATCTTGTACATGCCCTTCCCCACCCCACTCTAGGCTGAGGAGGCTGACCCCGGGGTACCATGTCAATGGGTCCCCTTGCCTCTTGTTTCCAATTGGGTTCTGCTGAAGGGAGGCACCAGTGGGAACTCAGAGATGGGAGGAAAGTGATGTCAGGGTATTTATTCCCTTCCCCCACTCCCTCCCTGCCAGGCTTTGTGGGCTGCACCTCTGCACCAAAGCCACATCTGTCAGGTGGCCTTCTCCATGTAACTATCCCTGCCAGGGTCTGGGCTCTGCTAACTTCCATGTCCTCTTACCCCTTCAGTCATAGGGTGGTGATAACCCATCGCCCCCATTATGGGCTAAATTGTGTCTCCTCCAAAATTCATATGTTGAAGCCCCAACCCCCAACACTTCGGAGTATACCTATATTTGGAGATAGGGCCTTTAAAAGGTGATTCAGTTAAAATGGGGCCATTCGAGTGGGCTCTAATCCAATCTGACTGGTGTCGATATTAAAGGAGAAGAGGACACACACAGGGACACCCTGGATGCACATGTAAAGAGGAAAGGCCATGTGAGGACACAGTGAGAAGGTGGCTGTCTACAAGCCCAGGAGAGAGGCCTCAGGAGAAACCAAACCTGTCAACACCTTGATCTTGGACTTCCAGCCTCCAGAACAGTGAGGAGCAAATTAACTTCTATTGTTTAAGCCTCCCAGTCTGTGGTATTTTTGTTATGGCAGCTCTAGCAAACGGATACACTAGCCCTGAGGGCACTTCACTACCCCTTGGTGATTTCCTTAAACCTTGCTCATTACGTAAAGTCCCTTTGTTAAACTTTCTTTTTGGGCATGTCATCTGTTCCTTGCTGAGACTCAGACTTATACACAAGCTTAGACTTCAACAGGAGGGCTTGGTGACAAAGGCAAGACATTGGTGAAAGCCAGTCCCACTTAAAGGTGTCCCCCCACTTTCCTCATCGTGTACACCCTCCTGGGTTTGCTGGTGCTTTATACTCAAGGGGTTTCTTCTCCTTAGGCACTGGGTGCTGTAGCTTAGTCATTCCCTAGGAGCTTCGATTTCCCAGTCTGTAAAGCATAGATAACAAAAGCTACCTCTTTGGGGGTACTTTGAGGTGAATGTTGGAGGCAAGTGTGAATTAACTGAGAGAACCCTGCAAAGAAAGTGCTCCTCTGTAGCCTATCCAGAAGCAATTTCATTGATAAGTATGCACAAAGCAGTGAAATCTTTGAAGGCGAGAGAATGGTGATTTTTACTATGAAAGACTGCCCTGAGTGTATTAGGTTGGTGCACAAGTAATTGCAGTTTTTGCAATTATTTTTCACCTTTTAAACCGCAATTACTTGTGCACCAACCTAATAGGTTAGGGGGCGGCTCTGCTATTTGCTCAGCAGCTTCCTATTAGCTCTCCATTAAAAAAAAAAAAAGAAAAGAAATCCACCTTTCTTCCACACTGGTACAGGCCCCACGCACAACAGATGACGGTGTGCATCTCTTTGCCTTGTCCCTCCTTTTTGTTGGAGAATGAAGTCGAATGAACCAGCTGGAGGCCAGAGCAGATGAGACACTTGAAACGGTACACAGTGTGGAGTAGGAGCAGACTGTGTCTTCTGGGTCCAGTTTCCTATTTCCATCAAATGGGGCTCCTCAAGCATCTTGTCTCCACCTGCTAAAGCTGAAACAATTTTCACTGCCCCCCACAGCTGCATGGAGGGAAATCCTGACATTACATATGGGGTTGCTGCTAATATGGAGGCAGGTCTCGGCTTTCCAGATTGCAACTGTGAGGGGACAGACAGGTGCTGGAGACTGAAACAAGGCCTGGAACGTGAAGGGGACCAGGTGGCTTCTTGCATCCTTGTTGCCCTCTCTGCAAGCTGTACTCTCTACTGGCCCTTCCCAGCATGGGGCAGGTGACCCAGGGTTCCTGCTCCGTTGGACCTCTGGCTTGCCACAAAGTAGAGCTGACTCTTGGAAGGGTGGTGCCTCCAGGGTGATAGGAGCACCTTCTTGTTAGTGTATTATTATCTCCATCAAATTTTCATCAGCTGTGGCTGTCACTAAGGCATTCTTGTGGGTATGAAAAGCATGCTGAGGAATGAAATGGCCTTGTGGTTTAGCTAGGTGAAAAGAGAATTAAAAGCTTAAGATGTAGAGATCTAAGAGTGTCACCTCCATTCTTAAAACAAAAAACAAACAAAATCTCCAGAGAAGCTGCAAGTTCACTACTTTTTTTCGACCCATCAGAAAGCTGAGGTCACAGGGCAATCAACTAGCCTGGAATCTACATGGGGCATGAGCCTTGCTTAGCTGGGTGCATATGCAGCTAATAGAACTCATGTGGAGTAAGTGAGAGTGGAGAATGAGTGTGAGCTGGGAAGAGAGCGTGGAGGTTCTGGGGACTACATATAGAGAGGGAAGTGGCCTCTTCCTGTAGGCTTTCCTCCACGGAGCCCATCAGGCACTTACAGAAAAGACCGGCCTAAGTCCTGAGAAAGAATCATAATGCAGGTCTGGGGAAGGGAAAAACAGCCACTGCTCAGGGGCATGAAACCCCACCTGGACCCCTCCTCCATCTCCCTTCTGGAACAGAAGCCCTAATCTCCAGGAGAAAGGATGAAACACTGTTTCCCTTAGAGCACTGGCAAAACCCGGGAAAGGAAACAGAAAAACACCACCAAAAACCAGCCACCCTAACCAAGGGGCAACAATTCAGAAAAAGAAAACTGAGACTTAACTGCCAACAGATGTACTCTACAAGGAATGTTAAAGAAGCTCTTCCCGCAGGAGGAATGTAATACAGGATTGCAACACTTATCTAAACAAAGATATGAGAAACATGGGAGTTGAATAAGTGAAGGTAAAGTACAATACATTTAACATTTTAAAAAAATATTGTTCTAAAAGATAAATGACTGTCTAGAGTAACAATATAGTAGCAATGTACTGTGTGTATAAATTGTAAAAGTAAAATGTATAAAATAGTACAAATGTTGGGAGGGAGAAATTGGCAATATACTGTGGTAAGGTCCTTACATTATGTGTTAAAAAAACAATTCAACTGAGTACATTTTAAAGAACTTATTGGCGTTACTCAAAGATGCGTGAATCTGGCAGCATCCAATCTAGCAGACAGAAAGGAGCTCCGAGGAGCTATACAAAATGAGAGACGTTTATAGGCAGAACAGAGAAGGAGCAAGGAAGGCATGCTAAGCAAAAAAGCAAGTTGGTTGTTGCAGAGGTTACTTTTTCTTTAGGGGATGGCAGGGATCTCTCAGGCAGACTGCCTGACTAGTACAGATTAGGCAATTCCTGATTGGCTGGTGTAAGATTCCATTTCTGGGAGAAACTTTAGTAAGGTAAGTCTTGGTTAGGTGACGTGGAACTTAGCATACATGACTCCATTTTGTCTTGTTTTCATCTAGCCTGCACCAGAGAGGGAGCATTCTTTGCTCTCCTGCTCTGCTTTCAATCCTTTCTCAAGCAGTGGGCGGAGGCCTATGGAGAAGAGCCTGCTTTTCTCTGTGAATTCCTCTTGTATTTGCAAACATTGCGGTGGAGGTGGGAGTGCTGTACACTCAGGCTAGTTGACCCTTAGTCTTCAGCGATTTATTAAAATTTTTAGCAGAATTCTTTTTATTTTTTGCATGGTACCCAGTGTCTCTTCTTCCTACACTCAACCACAAGTAAGCCCTTATGTCCCATCTGTCCTTGGAGAAGAAGGCTGTATTTCCTTAGAGTTTAGGTTTTTTGATTCTGTATGACTTTGGCTTTCTGATGGATTCAAAAAAATTGATGGTTTTGTAGTTTATCTCACTTCTTTGTTGTCATTATTAGGGCGGGAGAGGCACTGTTTTCAGCTTTCTACATTCTAGGCAGGAGTGGAACTCATGTTTTTGGATCAAATCAAGCATGTATCCTCTCCTTATTCTTCTTAAAATTTTCTAGGCTAGTCTCATGTATTTATTCTGTTAAATACACTTCAGAACAGTTTTGTCAAGCTCCTCATCTCCCAAACTTCCCTCTCCCCAAACAAATCTTTCCTGATTAAAATGATGTTAAAATACCATGTTTCCCCCAAAATAAGACCTAGCCGTTCAATCAGCTCTAATGTGTCTTTTGGAGCAAAAATTAAGATCAAGTCTTATATTAATTTTTGCTCCAAAAGACACGTTAAAGCTGATTGTCCGGCTAGGTCTTATTTTCGAGGAAACATGGCATATAGACTTTGAGGTTCAGATAGTGTTGAAACCTCCAACCCCAAGATCTGAACACAGCAGCCAGAGCAGGTGTTGTGATTGGAAGAATCCTCAAAGGCCAGCCTGCCTCTAAATCTTACACATTTGTCCTGGTGCCTTGAAATTCCTGCATTAGAAGTAAGAGTATTTCCAGAACCTTGGGGCATTAAAAATGTATGCAATTTGCCTTGGAAGGACCCATATAGTCACTAATTTTCAACCATCACTCCACCTACAAATGAAGGCCACAGAACTAGACAAAGTTTTGAGTGAATCGAGTGAGTGAGTGAGTGAGAATGTGTGGGTACAGAGGGGAGGGGGATTTGGTGAAGAACATGGAAGCTGGAGGGGAAATTACTGGATCTGGAACTAGAGCAGCTGAGTAATTGAAAATGAGGACACTCCAGCCCCTGGTGAAGAGGGGCAGTGGGAGTGAAAGCCCCACACCACCACCGCTGTGGTCATCACACTTCAATGTGGCAGCCAGAGCAAAGCCAGAGCCGGAGCAGACGCCACTCCTCAGAGCCATGAGGCATGAGTGGGCAGCAAGGACTCTCTAGGGTATATGTTGGAGGAAAAAGTTCTCCAAGAGGAACCCACAATTATCACACCTATTGATTTGTACTCCCACGGCCCATGCAACTATGAATGTCTTGTAATCCAATGAAAAAAAAACCAAGAAATAACCATCAATAGTTTCAGAAAGAATTTTCCAGTAGGGGAAATAGGGAAAGAAAAAAAAAATCTGAGAAAGAAAACACACACACACACACACACAACTTCTTGATGTCTTCCCCAGACTGCTTTAGAAAGAAAAAGAATTATGCAATTCAATAAAAGCCCATGATCCTTGGTTGACCCAGGACATTTCACAGACCCAAAGCCAGAGGAACGCAGAAGCGCAGACGCCCACATGCAGGCCTCAGTTTTGACTTCTAAGATGCAACAATTTTTTGTAAATTAATATTTAATTTTCAACTGACTCCAGCACCTCATTAAGGAGGAGCCTGTTCTTTGCCAAACTCTTCCGAGGGAACCTGCTTGGGTTGAGTGTAGGTGTCAGCAAACATTTCCCAGTGTGCTCTAATGGGGAAATATTTATTTTGTAACACTCCTCCCTGACCAAAAATACAATTATGTGACATGTTTTATATGACCAAGGGGATTTGGACTAAGATTTCACATCCATAATGTACCCTAACTTTGAGAAACACAATTTTAAAAGTTTTTTTCCTTTGGCACGAACAGGGTGCTGCATCCTGGAAGAGTGGGGCTTCATGGGTATTTCTCTTTCCTAAGAAAGAAGGGAACACATAAGACTATGTTTGGTTTGGGATCTTGAATCCTAGAAGGTCTCTGAATGAAGCAAATGGGTGTATGAAATAATTATTAGTTAACTGCAAGTCCAGTTTATAACGGCCCATAAAAACACACAAATTCCATTTCTGAAGCTGCTATGCCTTTACTAAAACTCTTTTTCAAACAAGAAAGACTTTCCACAAAGTCATTTTCTGCTCTTGGATGGATAACATGTAGAGCAAGGTATAAAGGAACTTTGCCAGAATAATTACCATTTACGGCAAAGATCTCCAAGATTTTACTTGGAGCTGAAGGTGCTGGCACTGCCCCTGCTCTGTGGACACACATCACACTCCTCTGGCCACCATGGGAAAGCCAGGCGCCCTGCTAGGCAAGCTGCAGCACTAATATAAATCACATGTTCTAAAGGGTGAAATGTGATTACCTGCGAGTGAAGCCTCTGTCAGGAGAAGCCAGAGGGATGGCAACAACATGCCGAAATCAACACCCATGGAGGGATCCCAACACTTTTTCATCATCCCCCTTTTATGTGTTAGAACATGTCCCTGTGGGCACCTCTAGGGTGTGGGTGCCAGGACTCAGTGTCCCCAGCCCAAGGCAAGTTTATGAGCAGAGGCATCATTGACATGGCTGTTGCATCTGGAACGCATGGTAATTCAGTGGTTTCAAATCACTAGAACAAGGGATAGAGATGTGTTATGGCCTAAGGCAGACCTGGGACTCATATTCAAGAGACCAGCCAGTCTGTGCATTAATTAGTGTCCTGCAGGTAGTTCTGTTAGGAAGGACCATCGTATGTCACTAAATTATGACCTTTTATTAGGAGAGAACTGTTTTTATATCATAGGGATGCTATGAAAGTGGTCAGAGGCAGATAGCACATATACTAGTGAAAATCAAATTCACCATTCAACTGGCATACAAACACATGGGAAGTAGGTGCACTGATTCAGCATAACGTTTGGTTTGAGGCACGACTGGTAGAGGACATACTTATTGGCTGCAAAGTCAGCTTTGGGAACATCTCCCACCCTCGTCCTATTTTCACTTAGTAATTTCTTATGATTCCTTAATCCATCTACCTCTAAACCAGTGACCCACTCCTAGTTGTCACTGTGTGAAAAGTAGTGCTTTTTTTTATCCTCCTACCCAGCAATATTTCCCTGTACGTACCTCAATTTACCTTGATCTCCATGGTAAAAAGGAAAAGTAATTCTGTTATTTTGGAATTTGGAACCAACTTTCCATGTTTGATCTTCTTTGTGCTTTTCAGTTTTATAGCTTTTTATCACATTTTCTTCCAGCTCTCATCTTTCCAGGAAAAAGAGTTTTTGGTTTTTTTTTTGGTCTGTATAGAAACCATTCCATTTTCTTGACCATATTATTGCATTTCTCTGGATCTTCTCCAGCTCCATTTTTGCCTTCCCAGCAAAGAGATGTTTTTAAAAAGCAGTGATTTGGGGGAATAACATCAATATGGTTTATTATTTTTCCTGCTTCATTAAACACCAGTTTACTGTACCAACAGCTGTTAGTAAAGCCAAAAGTTAGTTAAGTAAGTAAATAGTGTAGTTTAAAAATAGAAGTGTTGACACAGGCATAATGTACTAATTTGCTAGTCCTTTGGGACACACACACACACACACACACACACACACACTCATAACTAATTTTGTACACACCCACATAACTTCAGAACACCCAAGGTGGTAATAGAATTACGCACCCACCCATGGCTGCCAGTCAGTGATCGATAAATTGGCAAATTGTGTGTGTACTGATATATTTATATAATCAATGAGACTGTAGAAGGTACAAGTTAGTCATAGGTTTCCACAATTAAACAGCTGGAGCAACACCTGAAGTATCCAAGTCAAACTGTTGTCTTTCTTGTAAACTCATAGATCTCTTATTATGCATTGACATTGACTGTGGCCAGCACTGTGTCAGGCGGAAAGATCAGTGGGACCAGGCTCTGGCTATGAAAGTAGAGCGATGCTGGGGTTGCTGAGCCATTGCGGTTATTGAGAGGATTAACTCAGTGAACATCTGCAAACTGCTTAGAAGAGGTCCAGGCTTGTAGTCAGCTTTGCATAAGTTGGTTATTATTTCGGTTTCAACATTTTAACTTTTATGTTGTCATAACCAGAAGGAAGTGGCCTATTAAAAAACACCTAATGCGATGTGCTGGACGAGAAGTATGAATAGAGTACTGTGGGGGCCCAGACAAAGGAGGGATTGGGCCCGCCTTGGGGAGTCGGGCTGGGGATCAGGAAGAAGTTCATTCGGGCCCTGGAAGATGGAGGAAGTGGGGGAAGAGATATCCAGGCTGGGGGAACAGCAAGTAGTGACCAGACCCATTCTTGTTTCATTTTGAGGCAATTTCCTCTTGTTCAGGACTTTGGAGAGATAGAGAACACTGATAGGAGATGCCCTGACAATAACCCGGGTGTCTTTTTTGATGAGGGTAAATCATCCATAATAAATAACCTTCCCTCTGGACAATAATCTGCCCAGTTCTCCTTTTCTTTCCTCGGGGGATTGGGGGATTTATTTGCATCTCCCCCCACCCTCGCCCCTTCCTCACTCCCCCCACCCCACTGTTTGGTGGAGAGGCAGCTAGGAAAAACCTTGACTGACTTTCTCCCAGTGTGAAGTCCCCCCCCCCCCCCCCATGCCTCTCCCTGTGCTGGCTGAACCCGGCTCCCATGGTTCAGAGAAGAAGGAACTTATGAGCCCACACCCACAGGGCTGGCCTGAATGTACCGCGAACTGTCTGCATCCTAAAAGCAAACTTTCTGAGAATAATGTTTTTATGTAGAGGTTCTTAGACCAGTAAACTTTTAAAAAAATTTGGCAACCCCTGACAAAGTGCTAACTTTTTATTTTGTAATGTGAGAACATTGAAAAGAAAAATTCCTACCTAATATCACCCATACTTCCTAAAAGAAAGCATATTTTAACATGAAATAATGGAAAGGGTAGAATTTCAGAATAAAGGATAGTCTTTTTACATGGGACATACTTAACTTATGAAAATCCACTACCTTTATTTTGCTGCTGACTTGTGATGGTAATTCCGGAAGTGCTGCATGAACTCTCGAAGGGATGAATACCTAACGGTGGAAAGTCAGACACCCACAGGGGCTGAGTGGGAATAGACCAGAAAGTAACTGAGTTTCTTTGCTGCTCTGCCTGCCATGTCGACCATGGGCTCTCTACATGTCTCAGTAGCTCAGCTTTGTCAGCTTCCAGCTCATGACTGTTTTGGGAACTGAGCCTTGGTTGCTAGGATCAACTGCCCAGACCGTCAGGGTCAGGAATTAACCTAAATGGACCTGTTGTTAGTGAAGGCCGTATCAAATCTCCTTAGTCAGTTAGCCTCACTGTTTCAAAACATGAAGTCAAAATCCATGCTTGACCATGGCCCAAGCCTTGAAGAACACATTAGTCCTAACTGTCTGTCAAGGTTTAGAAACGTTGACTGCATCAAGTGAGGCGAATGTGCTTAAAATATTAGACTTTGATGTAAGTGCTCTTCTGAAGGTAACTGTCACCTTTGAGATACCTACCAGGTCAAGCCAACTTGAGACACGTCACGTGTCAATAAAGTTTGATTAATCACAGCAGCCATCCAGGGTCAAAGTGCTAGCATTAGGGAAGGAAATATGCAAAACCTGCTTTTCTATTTTTGGTCATGCTCTGCAGCATGGTTCCTAGAATAAATTGCCACTGCACAGCAGGATTCAAAGAAACAGTGCTGACGGCCTCACTCGTCTTGCATTGTGATGCCCAGAGAAAGATCAGCCCACTGCTGACTTATGTCTTGAATAAAAAATGGATTCCAGGTAGAACTATGGCTCCTTACAATTTACTGGATCTTGCTCAAGAGAAATATACATAAGTATTTACTTATAGCTGCTTGACTCCCTTTCAGACACACTCCAAATTTATTATTCTTGAAATTGAATTAGTTGTAATCACTGACTGTGGAAACATTGAACAGTTTCAAGGCAGGCTGGGAGGAAACCTTTGTCATCAGACTCTCCTGCATTAAATCCTGCCTCCAGCTCTGTGCCTTTGGCAGTGACTTAATCGTTTCATTGTCTGTATTTTCACATCTGTAAAAAGGGGATATACCACTTACATTACAGAATTACAGACCCTCAATAAATAGTTCTGGAAATTGTTATCAATAATTTTTAGGGTGGGAAAGCAAGCTTCTTTGTGGTCCTCTGGAATTTCCTTCGTCCTCTGGGACAGGGGTGGAGGTGAGGGGCTTCTGGGAGAATATGGTCTTTTTCATTGTGCTCGTTTCTAAAAATGTTTTCTTCTTCTGGAATCATGGAAGGGCAAGGACAGATGTCTAGCGTGACTTGAGGAAGTGGGAGAGCAAACAGCTTCTCTTTGCCCTCAAGTTCAGGGCCCTCAGCCACAATGCCTGTGCTGTTAGTGATAGTTCACCTGCACGTTTCACGTGCAGTTGGTTGAAACACTACTTGTAGGCATGTACTCCAACCCGAACTGCTCTGTATGTCCCCTGTAAATCACACAGCAAATGCTTGTTGGCTAACTTTGGGAGCCAGGTTAGTGCAAAGAAAATAGGGCTTGGATGAGCTCAGGGATAGCAGCTAATGCAGTTGGACAAATAACTGCTTCTTGCTTCCACTGAAAGAAATAGTAGGAGGGCGTAGGATGCCTCTGCTCATCTAGACCAAGTTCAAAGACAGGGTCACCACAGAACAATCTCCTATTTTTTAAAGTTCTCCTCTGCTGTTAGTATTGCACTTTGTAAACACTCAGCACTCAATAAATGCTGACAGACAGATGGAAGCAGTGATGCCAACCACCTGGCCTAGAAGTACTGACTGCCCAGCCACCAGAGCATGGCCGCCGGTGAGGAGAGGTTCTCGCAGATTCTGAGTCTTGGTGTGTGGCAGAGCCCTGGCTAAGGCCCACACCTCCAACTTAGCACCTGTCAATCTCCTGTCTTCTATGAAAGAGCCTGTTTTTCTCCCTGCTGGGCCCTCCACTTGTCTGGGATTTCCTCAGTGCTGTCTGTCCAAATTTTTTTGCTGCTGGAGGTTTTGCCCAGGCCCAGAAACACTGGGAATGGAAAAACTAGCAGCTCTAGGCCTGGCTACAAACTCTTCACCTTCTCAGCAGCCTGGGGTTTTTCTTCTTACCAGGACAACAGTGAGTCTCATTCTCAGACTCTCTGAAGTTGGGCCAGCCGAGGCTTCTGCCCTCTTGCACTGGCCCAGGCCAGCTCTGATGCTGTCCCTGCCCAAAGGGCAGATACCCATGTAGTTTCAAGGGGTCAGAGGAATAGGGAGGGAACGGAAGGGTTGAGGGCCTTTTCTGTTGAAGCTCAAAGGCTCCCTGCCCTGGATACAGGCCCACGTGCTCAGCCTGCCCAGTTCTTTGTGTGTTAGTACATGGCAGCTGGGGTCACAAATGGGATAAAATCGTGCAATTTTTAATTCTGCATAATGCTGCCATGAAAACGGGCTTAACTGCTTTTCAGTATGGTCATTATGACTTTCTTAACTTCCTTCCCCATGAAACCTTGCATGAGTCATGGCTGGGGAATCTCACTCCAGCCCACTGCCCCCACTGCCCCCAGAAGCAGAAAGGCTGGCTTCCTGGGGTTTCTCTTCCTGGCAGTAAACACTGTGGTCCCTGCAGGACTGTTATAACTAATCCAAGGTTAGAACATCAGGGAGCCCGTAACCTGGCAGGGGTGGGGCTTCTCCTTACCAGCTCACCACCCATCCAGGATGGAAGACCAGTGTCTGCTGCAGATTTCCCATTACGGGGAGTAGGGTGGAGAGAGGAAGACCATGAGGCAGACTGAGCACAAAGGGCTGCCCTGTGAAGGCCCCAGGTCTAGCCAGGACCCTCCCTTCCCAAACTCAGGGCTATTTGCTCCCAGGGTCAGTTGAGCTCTTTTCATTGTAAAGGACAAACACTCACTTAGGCCTCTGTGTTAGTTTACTAGGAGGATTGCTGTAACCAAGTGCCACAGAGTGGGTGGCTTCAACAATGAAAATTCATTGACTCACAATTTTGGAATCTGGAAGTCCAAACTCAAGGTGTCAGCAGGGTTGCTTATGTCTGAGGGTCATGGGGGAACAATCTGTTCCAGGCCTCTCTCCTTGACTTGTAAATGGATGTCTCCTCCCCATGTTTTCCCATCATCTTCCCTCTATGCATGTTCTCGTGCCCAAATTTCTCCACCAGTCATCGGATCAGGCCCTACCTTAATGACCTCATTTTAAATTATTATTCTTAAAGTTCTTATCTCCAAATGCAGTCATATTCTGAGGTACTGGGGGTTAAGACTTCAACATATGAATTTTTGAGGGGGTTATTTCAAGGATACTCCGGGCCCAAGGCTGAGTGGGTCAATGTGGGTGGCAGCCCGAGTTTTTCTTTCTTAGTCTCTCTCTTGGCCTTTCCATTTCCTCCAGATGAAGTTGGATCTTTCTGTTATACATGCTCCTAACACCCCCTTTGTCTTCCACAGGGAATTTACCAGCACTGTAATAAATACTGTGTGGTAAAGTTATCTAGTCCACGTCCATCTCCATGCTAAATGGGAAGCAGCAGGGCAGCAGGGCAAGTGAGTGTTTTGTTCTTTGGCTCAGGACTTGGCCCAGGCTTGGCAAATAAAGGTATTTAGCTCGTGGTTGTTGAGTTGAAGGTCTTTCTTGGTGTTTTGGCGCCCTTCTCCTCTAGTTCCTTACTGGCCAATTCCTCAGTCGCTAATAATCCAATTTGCCAGCATTTCAGAGAGTCACGTCCTGTATACCATATTTTACTTTGTGCTACTTGTACTATTTCTTACAAACGTCTTCTTTTAAAATAATTCACAATTTTACATATACAAATTTATTTTTTTAAAAAAACATTGTATCATGGATTAATAGTATTAATATGCTTAAATAAATAGATGTTAAAACAAACACATGACTTAAAATAAATGTTTGTGTAACAGTTAAAGTCATCTCTGGAACCACTGGTGGGCTACCTGTCCTGCTCAGGTCCTGGAGGGACATAGTCCCCTGGCTTAGGTGACCATCTCTCGGGTGATATCGGGTGCTCTTGGCTGCAAGTAACAGAAACACCACAGAAGAAGCTGACATTTAAATAATAAGGACATTTATTACCTTACACAGCTGAGATATTGGAATAGTGAGGTGTGAAGTCTCGTTGTTTTAGGGGTTCAATTAGCTCATCAAAGAATGAAGTTCTTTCTACCTCTGTGTCCTAGTAGCCTCAGTGTTGGTTTAATCTTCTGGCAGTAGCAAGATGGCAGCAGCCATCATAGTATCTCACTGAGACACAGCATGCAGAGAAATAAGGGAGATTGTCTTTGTCACTCTCTTTCCCTAGAAGTCGCCCAATGGACTTCCTTATAAATTTCATTGGCTAGAATTGAGTCACATGTTCATGCTTTGGAAAGGGAAGTGAAATGGCCAGGAAGGTTCTCCGGGGTGGAAATGGTGTTGTGGTGACAACCGCAGTGTCCATCACACACGTCGATGACTAGCTGAAGAACAGGTTGTCATTGAGGCAGGTGCCTACTACTGGTCCATTCAGGGGCTGTCCATGACCCCAAACCAGCATAGTTTAAGTGCAGACAGTTTCAACCAGAGGAGGAGATGCGCATGGCAAGTGCCACAAGTGATACATCAGTGCTCTCCCTTCAGGTGATAGTTTCTATGCCCTTAAGCTCTGTTGGGCCTTAGGCAGAGCCATCAGCTTCCAAAATGATGCTGCAGCTTCATGACTCCCCCTCGCTCTGGCTCACAGCAGACCTGAGCAAACAGAGCCAGCCACCGTCCCACCTTGGCTCCCAGTCTGGGAAGAGAGACTCTGCCCTAAGTCTGCTTTTGATGGGGCTGGGCCAGACCCGCAGGGCTCATTTTCTCTGTCTCCTGCTAAATTCCCTGGCTGCTCCTCAGCTGTCAGATTGCCAAGCCCTGAGCGTCTCTTGGCTCCCTCTGCAACAGGAAATGGGCCTGACAATTGTTCTTCCAGAGTCGGTAATTTTTCAATATGCGTTTGTATGGATCCCACCCACGCTTCATCTCTAAAACCCCAGCTTGTATTCAGCTCTGATTTACTAAGCACGTACTACAAGCCCAGCTCTGTAGGCAGCTCTCGATGGGGGAGGGGCCAAGGAATGTGAGGAGCTTGGGAGGGCATGGAGGAAGCATCTGACACCTGCTCTGATTTGGGGCTTGTACTCTAGCCATAGAGACAGCCACACACTTGGAAAGTGAGAGCAGCAGCCAGGGAGGCTCTATGTGGCTACAGGTCACATAAGTGGCCCAGATAGATAATGCTGTGTGGGTTCAGAGGAGGGCAACGTAGACAGGGCAGCGTGTGTGCTGACGAATCTGTCTGCCCCCTACGCACCCCAGAGCCACACTCTTTCCTGCTAGGTGTCCTGGAACAGATTGCTTTCGACCACATCAACTGGCCCTTTGCCTCCAGCTTCCAGAGGGGCCTGCCAATGGAGCCACAGGCAGGAGATGGGAGGGCAGGAGGACAGTGAGGCCTGGGATGTATTCCCTCTGCTTCCTCCCTGTCTTATTGCATTTCTGGTTTGGCTGGTTCCTCTAAAGCCACAGCTCCTGTAGGCACAGGACCGTGTGGCTTCCTGCTGTTGCTGGTCCCTGGTTCCAGCAGCAGCAGGAATAGTCTCTTTATTCTGCAGAGTTCCCTCAAGTGTGCTGGGTCACTGACTGGTAAGCCATCTTAGAAAATACCCTTCTGAAGGAGCAGAGCATGGAGCTGGGCTCCTGAGGGTGCGTTGAAATTGGGTAAACAGAGAGGAGACAGAAGGGCATTCCAGGGGGAACCCAGCTCAAGCAGAGGTGCCAGGGGGAGACTGAGTGACGGCCGGGAGACTTTGCCTAGACAAGGCGCGAGGGCTGGAAAACAAGACGAAGGCTTCTCATGGAAGTCCTGCAAGGCTGAGGGACTAGGTGTTCATCTCTGGGGCTACATGGACCTACCTACTGGAAGATTTTAAGCTAATAAGACAGAAGTATTGACTTTATTATTAATGGGTTTGTTTTGATTTTTATTTGTACTTTTTCCTTGTTATTGATTTTTTAAAATATAATTTTATTAGTTTCAGGTGCACAAGACAAAGCAAAACTTAGACGTTTATCATTTATATCCCTCACACTGTGTGAACCCCCCACCCCCCATCCACTATCCCTCTGACATCGCACAGAGCCATTACATTTCCACTGTCTCTATTCCTGATGCTGTACTCCGCTTCCTCCTTGTTATTGATTTTACTGTCATTAATAAAAAGCTAATATTTATGAAACACATATGAGTTGAATTCTGTCCCCCCCCAAATTCATATGTTGAAGTCCTAACCCCCAGTACCTCAGAGTGTGACTTCATGTGGAAAAAGGATCTTCACAAAGGTAATCAAGTTAAAATAAAGTCTTTTGGGTAGGCCCTAGACCAATATGACTGTTGTCCTCAGAAGAAGGAGAAATGTGGACACAGAATGATGCATAGAGGGAAGACAATGTGGAGAGACACAGGGAGAAGACGGCCATCTAGAAGCCAAGGAGAGAGGCCTGGAACAAATGTTCCTCAGAGCCCTCAGGAGGAAACCACCCTGCCGACACCTTGATCTTGGCCGTCTGGCCTCCAGAACTGTGACATAATTTCTGCTATTTAAGCCTTCCAGTCTGTAGTGCTTTGTTCCAGCAGCTCCAGCAAACACTTACCACCTAATGGTCATGTCCTAATCAGTCATGCATGGTCATGTGCACATGCGCAGTGAGTTAACCAGAGTCATTCTCACAGCAGCTCTGCTCTGCAGGTGACTCCTCTGGCCCCTCTCCAGCTCAGCACACTTTAATTCCAGCTGTAACACTCAGAGCTCTGACACATTTCTATGCTTATTAACATATTCGTTTGTTGAGCACCTACCCTGTTTCCCCGAAAATAAGACCTAGCTGGACAATCAGCTCTAATGCATCTTTTGGAGCAAAAAATAATATAAGACTGGTTATATTATATTATAAAGACCTGGTCTTATATTATTGCAAAATAAGACCGGGTCTTACATTAATTTTTGTTCCAAAAGATGCATTAGAGCTGATTGTCCGGCTAGGTCTTATTTTCAGGGAAACATGGTATTATGTGTGCCAAGCACTGTTCTAGGGTCTGGGGAGACAAAACAAACAGAAATCCTTACTGTCCTGGAGCTGACCTTTGATGTTTCTGTATTTGTTTCTTGTTGTCTCCACCAGAAAAAGAGCAGGTCCTCGATAGCAGGACTGTATCTGTCGTGCTTGTGACAGACACTTGAATGTTGGTTGAATGAATGAGAATGAAACTAAGATTAAAATGTTGAGGTCTCCAACTCAAGGTCCATAAGTGGCAAGGCCAGAATCCAGATGCTGCAAATTAGACGAGCTAAGCCTTCAGATTGTTATTGTCAACTCAATATCTCCTCTCACACTGAAGGGACAAAGGAGTTACACCACCAGAAGGAGCAAGCCACTTTACAAGACCTTATTAATGCCCATAGCTCCCAGTTTTTCATTTGGTGTACAGATGCCATGATTTCTGCTCAGAGGACTTGAGGTTGTTTAAAAGGGAGGGACACGTATTTAGACTTTCTGTGGAATGTCCATTTTGGTTTTAATTGCATCTAAATACCCAATTAGCTTGAGAGAACTCTGGGCCTGCCTGTAGGCCAGCAGCGGCCTCTGATGAGTGTAGGCCACTACCTTCCCAGTGATAGATAGTTCGTCCAAGAACCTTTGGCCATTCTGAGGAATGGGGCTCGGTGATGTGGTGTCGCTGCTGGCTCGAGTCACAGCCCTGAGATCCATGCTTTCGGCTGCATTCTCTATTGGAGGCATGAAGGACAGGGAAAGGAGTCACCAGCTTGCTTGCTGGAGGCCTAAGATGTGGGACAAAGAAAGCAGATTCTAGAAGCTGAGAGAACCCTTCAGCCTCATTTCCTGGGAATTTGTCTCACAGGCATTATTTCCTCATGTTTTCCTCTCTGGTCCCCCTCAAAGTTCTAAGGCCCTCATTGCCAGCCCACCTTCCTCAGCCTCACCTACTCAAAGGCCCAGGGACCAGGTCACATGCCTTCTTTTGGGCCATGAGATCATAAACTTGATTATCTTGACAAGGTAATTCTACTTTAGTTCCTGCAACCCTGGCCAGACATGGAAATTCTCAGTTGACAACAATGGGAGTGCAGAAAACTGAAATGCTCCGTAGTGGGTGACACCAGCCCTGGGCCACCACTTCTAAGAGGCTGGGGACGCCAGCCTGGAATGATGGCCAATCCCTCATAGCAGACCCTGAAATTAGCACAGCCAGACCTGCTGTCCAGGAGTCAAACAGAAACCCCCTGGAAGCTCGATGTAGCCCCAGCTCTCCTCTCAATCGTGGTACCAACAAGACTACACGTGGACAACAGTCATTTGTCCCAGTAAAGTATCAGAGTGTGTGAATGACTTGTTCACTAATTTTTTATAACTAGAGTGACTTCTAGATTACCCCATAGTAATGCCCCTCATACTCACTCTTATCCCACGCTTTGGTGGGAGGAAGAGGAAGGTGTGGAGAGCAGCTAGTAGTATGCTGCGAATTGGGCCTAAGCATGGGTTGGTCCATGGGAGTGTGTTGCCCAAATAAGTGTCATCATCTTGTATGTTGTGGCAGAAAAAGATGGGAACCAAACCTCTTTCAGGTTAAGAGATGGGCTTCTGGAAGACCCATTAACAGAATGCTTTGGAAACCAGCTTGGAAAACTTGACACGTTGTCACTTTCATCTGCTAAGCAGCTTACAAACATTCTCCCATTCCTTCCCATGACTCTCTCCAACTTCTTTGCTTCAGCTGGACCAGCCGAATTTCCAAGTGAGATCACAGGCCCAGAGCAGGTGAGTGTCTGGGAGATGTGAGGTTTGGGGACAGGAGCTATCAGTGCTTAGGAAAGTTTCCCATTTCGTGGTATCTTCTGTGATATCAAAACCCTGCTCGTCACAAGGCAACTGATTCCTAAATTCCTCAGAGCTCCGACCTCATCTGTAGCAGCCCTCGCAGTAATTATGCTGCACACAAGACTGCGAGGCCCCCTGGCTCTCCTGGCTGGTGGGGATACAAACTTCCGTGTGCTGACTCCTGGTGCTTCTCGGGATGTAGATGAGCTCAGGACACTTTTCAAGAACAGGCTTCAGGGACCAGAGGGGCTTCTCTGATGTTTTAGAATGCGCACTGTGACAGGCAAAGGCCAGCCAAAGGGTCATTCTATTTTTTAGGAAATCTCAGCATCTCCTTCTGATTCTCCTGCCCTCTGACTTTTGTTGCAATGTCCCAGAGGAAAATCTTAGGCGTGCCCACCTCCCACCCAGGAGTAGGATCTCTGAGCCCTGGCTCTGGACTGGTGAGACACTGTGGAGTTAACTATCTCTCTTTTTAATGTGTGTCTCCGTGCCTTCCCTGTGAGAGGCATGATGGATGCCCTGAGCTCCCCGGGGGGCAAAGCTGAGGGATGAACTGAGGTGGGAAAGAAAAGCAGGCTTGTAAATAAATAAGAGCAGAGTTGGAGACCCAGGGCCTCATTTCTGCCGTGGCTTTCCGGGCTTCTGACGAGGGGAGCTCCTGAGGCTCCCTCTGGAGCGGCTGGGGAGTCCGTTATTGTTTTTGGATTTCACTAAGATGAACTCCAGATGATTTTCCAAGGGCTGATTTCACAGCACATTTGCTCCATCTGAGTAATCACTCTTTGCAACAGTCGGATTTCCATTCGGCATTTACCTCGTGTGCCCGGAATCAGGACTGTCTGCCTCCTTAGGGTCGAATCGTTTTATTTTCTTTGGGGCTTGGCCAAACCCTTTCTGTCAGCCTTGGTTCCATCTAGGCCTTTCCATTTGTGTGTGGGCAAGATGAGAGCAAGTTCACAGAGGTTTCCGGAGCAGAAGGACAGTGTCTACTCCTTGTAGAATATAAAAAGTGGGGAGAGAATCCACCAAATCTTTAAATTTCACAGAGATAGATATTTAACTACAAGGGAAGACAACAAAAGCCAGATTGATACCCAATTTAGGAAATACCATGATCTCTGCCAGGGCATTTCCTGAGGATCCAGGACGGGCCTCTGGAGGAGGGGTGACAGGACCGTGTGAGGAAGAACAGGTTGGTGGGAAGCAATGCGTGCAGCGAAGAGAATGCTTGGAGATGTGCAAGGGGTTGGGGGGTCCCAGTGTCATCTGATTGAGCTGTTTCGGGGACAGAGACACACTAGACTTGACATTGAGAAGTTTTGTGTTCATGTGTATTGAGTTGTACAGAGACTCACAGTGCTTCTTTATTTTAATTTTCTATCTTAAACATGTTGCAATATTTATTATACTTTTGTAGTACAAATAAAACCAGCCCCAGAAGTCAACCTGCAGGTCATTTTTTTCACTCAAGGAATCTGTGCCCAGCAGAGGCACTCGGTGTCTAAGTTGTTTGTGAAGGTGAAGAGCAGCGTGTTTTCTGTGGCGTGTCCTAAACACAGCGCGCTCAGTGTTAACCCTATGTTAAGCCTGTCCTCATTTCCTCACCAGGACATGCATCCTTCCCTGGGGCTGCCTCTGCCTCCCCAAGCTGAGTCCTGAGATTCCCCCTACTCAGGCCCACGGTGACAGCCCCTTTATCTGGCCTCTGACCTCACTTCCCTGGCCTCGCTATGTGGCTAATGGTCTACCTCTTCTGGTTCCCTGGTGTCTTCCTCAGCATTTGCCACAGGGACAGGGCCACAGAGGGTGCCTGTCATTCACTTGCTGATTGAACACACTCCATCATGGCTCATGGCCTTTCCAATCCCATTGCTTTCTCCAGCCTCTGCCGCCCTCCTTTTCACGTCCCCAAAGATAGCCAAGAACTGCGCTTGATGGCCCAGCTGGGGGCATCCACCCTGCAGAAGAACGAGTCCAGTTTCCAGAATCAGACACAAAATGCCAGGCCTGCCCCTGCCACTTGTTACCTGTGCACCCGTAAACTCGTTTCTCAACCGCCCTGGGCCTCAGGGTCCTCACCTGCAAAAACAGAGAGGGTTAGTTGTAATTATACACGACAGAATCTGGAGTTCTTAAATAGCTTCCAAATTTTAGGGAAGTATGAAAGAAAGGAGTTCCTCTCCACTGGGGTTTATTTTATAGTTAACAAGGGTTAGGGAGCCCTCTCTGAAACGTTTTTCTTAGACGCCTGAGATTCCATTGAATCCCAGAGAAATCTACATCCAAACTGAATTCTAGAAGGAAAGAAAAGAAAGGAAGTAGAAGTTTGCCAGACCCTCGGGGATTGAAGCACTTATGCAGTTCCATTTGCTGTACTCTGTGTATCTCTGGAATGTGGGGATCAATTTTAATCATTCAACGATGAAGATGGCTGATTATTCCCTGACATTGGTCTGTGTTGTAATGGGGGGCGGCCTCTGAGTCTGCAGCTGTTGCCTTCATTCATCTTGTCTTTTTCTCTTTACTCGGACCTCTTAGTTAGTAAACATGGCTTGGTCTTTCTTTAGACTCCACTCCTCTCCTTCCCTGTGCCGTTCTCCTGACTCCGTGCTCCAGATCCTTACCAGAAGGCCCCAGGGAGATGACCTTGGGCATTTGAGGAAGAAATTGGCTAACTATTTTCACTACCCAGGTCTCTCCATTGCTTTTCATTCCACTACCCCAAGATCTGTGGTTGGGAAAAAGCACTTGAAGGTGTGGAATGAGATCATTGCCTCAGAGGACCTGAAGAGAAAACTTGTGATTAGAGTACAGTGGTACCTCGGTTTTCGAACATAATCCACGAGTTCTGAAACGTTCAAAAACAGTCGACAGCTAGGCCTCAGGATCTTGCACTCAGTGGAAGCTGTGTGACATGTTCTACTTCTGAGTTGTGTTCAAAAACCAAAGCGTTTACTCCAGGTTTACGGCGTTCATAAACCAAAATGTTCGTCAATGGAGACGTTCGAAAACCGAGGTACCACTGTATGCATCTGTGTCTTTCCACTGGGAGCCCCACTGTGTTTAGGCATCATTTCCCACTGAAAAGGGAAATCTATGCTCCAAATGCCTATATTGTCTTCCAGGAAATATCTTCCAGGAAAGAAAACGGCTTGAGTTATGGTACAAGGCCCATGGAAAGGCCGAGAGGGGATTATGAAATACAAAATGCCGATTTCTTCAATGCAAATGATGTCCTATTCTACAAACTTTCGTTACTGTGAACTACTAAAGGTTATTGACCCAAAGGCTACTAAGAATTATTATACACTGCTAAACTTTTGAAGAAAGCATTGTTTCATGTTATAAAACATGTAACATAATTAAATTATAAAACATAGTCACATAATGAGAAATGAGTATTATATATAACAGAAATAATTTAGTACAAAATCATGTATTTATGTTTATAATGTTTTTATAAAGCAAATAAGAAATTCTAGTTTGTTCCTCTAATTTTTGTTTTGTTTTGTTTTAATTTTCTTCTGGAAAGAGGGAACAGGCAGAGGGACAGGGACTGTGGGGACTTCTGCCAAGCCTAACTTGGGCACAGTCAAAAAGTTTGACGGCACCATCCTGAGAAAGAACACGGCAAATAAATTTTCCCAGGTTCCTTCCTCTATTTTTCCTCAAAATGGTTTGAGAATTAATGGCTGGGCAGTAAAGCATTTTCATGTCCCTACATAGGCAATGGTGGAAAAGTTCTAAGTGTGATAGTATGAATGTATATTATCATCTAAGACAGAAATATTTGCCTTGTCTACCCAAAGATGCAATGGCCATACAGCTTTGTTGTCTTTTCATCTCAATTTACTATGTGTAGAATTTCCTTTCAATAAAAGAACAGAAAAAATAAAACTAATCCAGCAGCGTAGCTTCTGCTCTTTTATAAGGAGAGAAAAGACACTCAAAGTAAAAAATCAGGGTGGAATGATATTTTACTTGCAAGCTTTGAGGAGATGCATATAAACAGAGATCAAAGAAGGCCAAGAAACCAGGAGACAGTGGTTGATTTTATCCTTCCAACAACTCTAATTGTGCTTCAATTTGCAGGGCGATAGTTTCCCTTTCACAGATCCAATAATGTGAGCTGCAGAAGGCTCTGGGCTGCAGACGAGACCAGAACATGTCCAGCAAGTCCCAGAGCTCTAGCTTGGGGGTTCCCCGTGGTCTCTGGTGTATTAGTGAGTGGGCAGGGTTCCTGTCCCCCAGTGCTGCCAGGGTTTCACAAAGAGTCAGAGTCCAAGGTGGGATCTGGGCCCACCAGGCTTCTCATCAACCCAGAAGCAGAGCACCCACAGAGAAACACACACTTCACATGCCACATGGAATGGCAATGCTTTGTATTTATACTTATTGCTTTTTCTTAATAATAAAATGTATTATACAAGAGTTGGAAAATTCTAAGCCATATGAAAATGAAAATAAATATCATAATCCCACTACTCAAGAGGAATAACCACTGTTGAAATCCCGGTACTTCTTTCAGTCCTATGTGCATGTGTGTGTGTGTGTGTATTGATATGCAAGTCAGATATCAGCCAGGATTTTCCAGCCTCTTGCAGTCCTGGAGAGGCTCGACCCTGTTGCATACTCTCTAGAAGTCCACAGTCCTCCCCAGTATTTCTGGAAATTCCAGGGAGTCTTAACGTCCTTAGGATGACCTCTGCCTCTGAGAATATATGTCTACAGCTATTGTAATAGTGTTGTTCTACATTTCGTGAACCTAGCCATCTAGGATCAGTCTTTCTCTGGATTTCCAGCTCAAATGTCCACTCCTACAAAGCATGTATTGAAGTGGACTTTACTGAAAATTTCAGGTGGAGACAAGAGTTGGGGTTTAGCTTGTAGCCACAGCAGCACCTTCAAACGGAACACCAGGCATGATGGTGTCCTGTAGGCAGCCCCCGTGTGGAATGTCTTGCCTGCCTCGCTCTGGCAGGTCTCAGTCTCACACCTCCCGGCTCCTTGCTCTTCTTTTGGTCCCATGCCCTCTTCTCTCCATCCGCACCACCATAGACCCCCAAATTCTCCTGTTGCTTTGCACCTGTCAACACCTCACCTTCAAGGTCTCCCTTCTCGTACAAGTAGCTGATGAAGCAATTTTCTTGAACAGGGATCTTTCTTCGTATAGCAATTGTTACAATAATAAAAATCTTGAGATTATACTCTATAAACAGTCTTTATTCTGCCTTTGTAAATTGAGCTTTACGTTTTTAGCACTTTCCCATATCATTAAATATGTACTGACACAGTAGTTCATTAACTACAGGCACTGTTATTCATTTCGCTATCCTGCTCTTGTTGGGCTCTCTTTGCTTCGGGGAAATACATAAAGCAGAAATGATGATTAACTCAAGGGATGTGAATATTTTTAATGTCCAACACTAATTGCCAAATTGTCCTTCAGAGAGGTTATGTCAATTTGCACACTCCCCAGCTGTAAGTAAGAGTGTCAAGTGACTATTCTTTAAATGATTTGTTAAATTGGCCTGGGCTGTGAGAGAGGCTATTTCAGAACAATAAAGTGTCTGGTCAGTCGCAGCCACTTAGAGCCTGGGACATGGAGGGAGTTGTTGGCCTGGCTGGACTCCAGGGCCCTGGGGCAGTCAACAAACCTCTCAGGACCTGTGGTCCTGCTGTCCCAGCCAGGCAGGGAAGCCAACTGGCTCCTGTAATCCAAGCAGGTCTTCACCCCTGCCTCCTGCTCTGGGAGATGCAACATTCCCTGGGTAGCTCTCATTCACCTTGGATAAGCTGCCCTCAGCCACTCCTCCCGGCTATTCCTCAATGTGACTTTGGGCACACGAACCTCTTCCCCAGCTCAGTGGGGAACTGGGTCTCTGGGACCCACCAAAATCCTTTTCGTCCCCCTCATTGGAGTAGGGAAGGGATCAGGGGCATCAGCTCCCACAGCATCCCATCGCTCCAGTAGACTGTTTCATGGGTCTGCTTTCCCTCTTCCTACAGGCCAGGAGCACACAAAGGCAGTCTCCGAGCCCGTCTTTCCTTTCTGGAGATGAGAGATGGAATCCGAGACTTCTCCCACCCTTCACTCCAGCAGGACGTTGGTGAGTTCTGCATTTCCCACTTTGTGAGCAAAGCACACATGTGCACAAACGACCGAGATGCTGGCTGTCCAGACTATTTTTAAATAGACTAAAAATACTCACTTACCTCAGAGGATTGTGCTGAAGGAGCTTGTGTAGGGTGTCTGATGGACCTTTACAAATATAAATGCTTTGCGTCACCTTTTCTTACACTACGCACGTTGCTTCCCTGTGAACCAAACAGGAAGATGGTTATAAACTCTAGCCAGGCCAAGGAACTGGGGTGATGGGCAGGCTGGGGAGCAAAAGGCCCTTCTGGGTTTGGTGATGCTCTGTTGGATTTGGCCTCTGTAGACTCTGGACAACCCCAGGGCAGACCCAACCCCAGGTCCAGTTCAGGCGCACGCAGAGGTGCCCCATAAGGGTTGGTTTTTGATGGGAACGCAGCGTGATGGGCGTCCCTTGGTTGGGACCGTGCAGGTGATTGAGGCCCATTGCCTGAGGGGTTATGATTTTTGATCTCCTTGTTTGGGGAGGAGAAGCCCAGGCACATGCACATATATGTACACTCGAGTTTCCACTCCCTGCCACCCCAAGTCCTTCCACGATGACCCTGGGCTTTGTCCCTCCTTGGGACATCTGCTTGCCCCGTATAAGCCTCTGGGTGCTTTCATTGTTGCAGAGTGGAGTAGGATCAAATGCGCTCCTGTTCCAGGTCAGGCACTTTGGATTTAACCTTGAGGCCGAGGCTCAGCTGCCCTGACAACCCGCAGCTCATTTCTGCAGCAACGCCTCCTGCGAAGGTAGCCCAGCGTGTCCTTGGCCACCAGCTTCCTGGGGCGATAAAAATAGCTGAGGCCCCGCAGCTGCTGAATGATGAGTTCTGGAAGGAGATGATTGATTCTCACAGCTGAGCCTCAGGGTCAGAGAGCTACGCACAGGCAGAGGCCGGGGTGAAGGCAGGGCCCGCCCCGGGTTCTGCTATAGATAGAGCTGTTGACAGAGTGATCCTGGGCTCTCCCCACCTGAGGGGAACACAACACAAGCTAATTAAAAGGAACTGCAAAGGGCTCTTGTGAAATGCAAACTGAGCACCCTTTTCTTTCAGGCCATACTTGACCTTTTTCGATATGTGCAGTCATTTCCCCTCCTTCATCTGGGACAAGATTCGAAACGGAGAGAGAGTGTTCAATTCCAGGGAAGGCAATGGGGTGGGAAAGCGAGAGGACTCCCCCTACCCCCGTTCCCCTAAAACAATGGTGAGAAGCTGTTGGGGCTTATGAAACACCATGGGGACACCGATGTCAGGCGGCTCCCAAGGCCTGGAATTAACATCTGCTCCTGCCTTGGGCTGGAGCAGGGCTCCTGTTCGCCTTGTCAGGGGACTAGATTTGGGTGATCTACCAGGGCTGCGCTCAGATTCATGGTAATCTAAGGTTAACCCTGCTCAGGAGGCTCCTGGCTAGTAACAGTAACTTTTAAGGCAGTACCCACATCACAAAGCTGTTGGGCTGTGCACAAGTAAACAGCTGGACTTGGGAAGTCGTGCAGCTGGACTAGACCTGGGTAATGCAGAGACATCGCCATGTGTGTTTGCTTTACAGTGCCTGTTTTTAGGCAATCTATCCCCCAATGTTCTATAAAGTCATAATAATAATAATAATAATAATAATAATAATACTGTTTTGAGGAGAGAGAGAGAGAGAAAGAGAGAGAGAGAGAGAGAGAGAGAGAGAGAGAGAGAGAGAGAGAGAGAGAGAGAAAGTGCTGGAAGAGGGAGAAATTAAGAGAGGTAAACGAGAAAGGATATGTTTTCAGATGAGATTATTAAAAAGAGATGAGTTGATGAGGTGGCCAGACACAGAAGAGAATCCAGGTGGCTGTTGATCCCTAGGAGAAGGCACGGAGCAGAGGGAGAGAGAGAGGAAAACCTACTGGCTTTCATGGAATGCACAAAAGAAGACTGCAGAGGAGCCTGGGTGAGGAGCACAGGCTTGGGGGAGACACGCACCCCCCCTTTGTCTTTATGCTACTAGGACATTGAGGTGTGTCTGTCTTTCTGGAGTCACACGAGATGTATGCACTTAGCTTCCCTTCCTTATTATCTGTTCTTTGCTCATTATCTGTTCCTGTGAGTTACAGCTTGGCAGCTCCAAACCCCTCCCCAGGTAGCCCCCCCCCCCCATCCACTGATATAATCCCTGAGTTACCTCTATCTATATCCATCAGTGTTTTTGGGGATTTGGGATATGTAACTGAATCCATATTTCCTGATTGTCCCCAGTTATAGGGTTTATGCAGCAGTTGTCTGAATTTCTAGTTTTGCAAAATGTAGAATCAATTAAAAAAGATGATGGGGGTCTGGAAACTGAGTCAGAGCAAATTGGGTGGGGGAGAGTAGGGTTGAAGATATTGTAACGGTCTAGAAAAGAGAAGATTTCAGAACATTAAGAAAATAACCTACAGGTTACCTCCAAGTCTGTCCCTAATATTGGTGGGATGCAAATGGAGATTCTCTTCCAAACTCTTCCCCTGTCTCCCACCCCAAAAGGCCTCACACATGTATGTGTATGTGGACAGCCCATATCCAGGCTCCATTTCTGTACCCCACCAAACAACTGCCACTTGGCCACTGCCTGGGACCAGGAGTTGCACAACAGCCACCCTTGAGGGGACAAACCTGGGAAGTGGCCACAGGCTGGGACCACGTGGGCAGGGAATGCCCAGCTTCCAGTTAGCTGGAGCAAGGTCGAGATGGAGGCATCACTGGATCTAGTTGGACACGTTTCCTCGGTCCCACAGAATTCTCATCGCCTCATGGAAAGTGCTGTGACCCAGGAAGGGCTAAAGTGGGGCCCCCAAAATGTGGGGCCCAGAGCAGGGACACAGTTGCCTAAGCCTAAATCAGGTCCTGAGTATGTCAAACTCAAGCTATTTAAAACAGGATGAATTTCCTGCCAAGGTGACTCCTTTCTCAGTATTCTGCCTCCAGGAAAGGTACCATCATCCACCCCCAGGGGAACCCTTCTCCATCACCAAAGCAGCATTCCATCTCCTTCACACTTCCAGAATCTTCCCTCTCTTTTAGCCCTCAGCTACTACTCAGTGACAGCTCTCACTTGTGCCTGGACTGATTTCCTGGCCTCTTGGGTTGATCTCTGCTCCAGTCTCCACACTGCCACCCCAGCAATCTCTCCAGGGTAAATATGACTTCCCCACCCCCTGCCCTACTTAAAGCTCTTCAGGGGCTGCCCATGCCAACAGGATCAAGTTCAAACTCCTCAGGCCAGCACACACATTCACACATTCTTCTATAACCCTACACTGCCCACCTCCTCTCCCCCAGGCTCTGACTCGAGCTTGCCAAATATGCTTAGTTGATGCAATATTCCCTTTCCAACCTCTTTGCCTCCTTTGCTCATACTGCCCTCTACCTGAAGGGTACTTTCTTGTCTGCCATGTACTCACTTACTCTCAAAGGGAAACCTTTTCAATACCCCCTACTTTCTCTTTCCTCTCCAGGTAAAATGGATTACCTTATCTGTAAACCGAGCTGGTGCCCACAACATAGCAATTAAAACATTTTCTAGCATTTACTTGCTTACAGGTCTGCCTTTTTTCACCAGACTGTAAGCTCTCTGAAGGCAGGGGCTATATTCTAGTATCTCTGTGCCTGACGTGGAAACATGTGTTGAATGGAAATAGAAAAGCACCTATGATCAGTACTTGTTGCCACAGATTGAATCACGTGTTGGTGAGCATGCATTTCCTGATTTGTTTTTGTCAGATATTGTATATAGTAACAGTTCCTAAACAATGGGTAGGAACTGATCATGAGTTGCAGGCATGAATTCAAAACACGGATCAGTCCATAAATGGTGCTTAGTCTTGTTGAGAACCCTTGGCATTGCCCACAGCTGGAAAGGCACTCAGAGGCTGCAGCAGTTCCAGGCCTGGGGACTTTGTGTCTCAGGTGCCAGGGTTATTTCAGGACAAAGGCCAGGTCAGTTACTCCAGCCACTTGGCTCGGCATCCCGTTCCTCCAACAGGGGCAGCCAACAAGGCTACTTCCTCACCTTTGAAAGGGGAGGAAAAGGGAAGAGGGCAGACAGGTATGAAATCTACTCACGTGATCAGGGGCCAACTGCTGCCATCTGTCTCATCCATCATGCATCATTGAATGGGCTAGGGCAATGATAAAATCATGAACAAAACACAACCCTGCCCTTGAAGGACTCATACTCAGCTTGGAAGTAGGGAAGTAAACCAATGGGAGCAACAGCACAGAACACCTGCCAAAATAGGGTGAAATACCAAATGCTCAAAGGACCCTGAGCATGGACGACACCCAACTCCTTCCCGTGACTCCTAGACTTGTGTGAGCTGAGCGGGCTGGCTCTCCAATCACATGAGCTTCTGTCCCTCTTGCTCACAGGTCTTCTCTTTGATACATTGTCCCTCTGTCTGGAGCACTTTTTCCTCTGCACTATGCACCACTGGCTCCTTTTCATCTAGCTTCCGCTGAATATCATGTCCTCAAAGAGGCCTTCTTCCATTGCCCCATCTGTGGTAACTTTTCCACTTTAATCCTTTCAACTTCTTGTGTATTTCCTTTAAAGCATGACTATTTTACTTATTTATGTTTACTCTCTAATCCATAACAGAGTAAGCTCCATGAAGGCAGAGACTGCATCTGCCTTGCTTTCTCCTGTATTGACAGCATCTGGCACACAGTAGGGGTTAAAAACCATTTATGAAGCAAATGAAAGAAAGAAGGGCTTTGTTGGGTCTCTGGTATTTTGGTGGTATGAGGTAGGGGAAGATGTCGTGGAAGGCTTCCTAGAAGACAGGACAGTTGAGTGGGGCCTTGTAGCATTATTAAGTGTTTGCCAGATGGAAGGGCCATTGTAGGAATATGAGCACAGATGTGATTCTGATGGTGGGGAACGATTGGGGGCAGGGGTCCACGTAGCCCACATAGGGTGATGGGGAGGAGGACACTGCTATGAGCAATCTGTCCCTTTTTGTGTATGGCCCCTCCTTGATGGATGGATCAAAGAGGTAAACTATTAACAGTCTACTTTGACAAATCTACCTCTTGGGCAAGCCCAACTAAGCTAAACAAATTCAGTAGAGGCTGAACAATTAGAACTCAGAGAACTACCTGAGGGACACAACAAGGACAACAAGGACACTCGAGTGACCTCAGATGATTCTGAAACCTGGGGAAAATACTCCAGCAAGCCTAAGTCATCTGGTCATGAGACTCATCTCCTGACCATCTCTCACTGCTCACAAAGAGCTGGCCAAGGACATTCCATCTCTGCCAGGCCACTGGGCCATGTTCCCGGGGTGGCTGTCCACTCTGCTTTCCCCCTGCCCCCACCACACCCAAGGGAAAACACAGAATCGACTTGTGTCCATGGGCGGGCAGACACCTGCCCCAGCACCAGCAAAATAACCACCACCTTCATGCCAGGCCAGGGGACAGGGTTGTTGTTGGCAGAGCCCTGGTGATTTATGACACCCAGGCTCACCAGCAGGGCGGTGCCAGGTAGAATCTCCAACTTCACAGGGCAAGGTCTCTCCCTTCCAGTGATTTATGGGTCCAGAGTGAGCCAGGCATCTTTTTCCTCCTCCTCTTTCCCTTCCCTCCTCCCAGGACAAATGGGTTTCACGCACCACTGTGGGCATGAGTGTGATGACAAAGAAGTTCCATTTGTCCGTCTCCCCTCTGCACCTGCTGTCAGGGAATGGTGGCTTTTGGTCAGTGGCCACATCCATTTTGCTGGCACCCTCGGCTCTTTATTTGGTGCTTGGGCCACAGCGCCAGCCGTCATGCTCTCTATGGCTTCTCTGGTGGCCAGGATCTACTGGCCATCTATAGCACGCCTTTTTCAAGACTGTGAGATCAAGTTTTTCTCTCCCTCTGTTTTTCCCTCCTATCCTTCTATAAGAACCCAAAAATCCTAGCTTGATTTCTTGGCATGAAAACTGAGAGGGTGGGGTTTCCTTCCAAAATAGTAGGACAGTCGTGAAAGTTGCTGCCCTCAAGCAGCTGGGGCCCTGAGCTTGCTGTTTGTGCTGTACAATGCAGGGTTTTGGAGCTTTCCCCAAAATCACCCTTTGCTCAAAAGGTTAAAGAGAGAACAAGAAAATTGCATCCACCTCTCTGTTGTTCTCAAGTGCGCCCCCACTGCTTTTGTGCTCCATCAGGGCAGTGGTGTCCTCAGGGTCTGGCAGAGGCACTGCCAACACAGAGCAGGAAGGAGGTTGGGAGTTCCTCCCAGAGTTCCTCGGCAAAGAATCGTCACTCACTAAAACTTGCAGGGGGCACTTGGGCCCAACATCTACCATGTTGCTGGCATCTATGAAAAAGCCACAAGCAACCACTCTGTAAGTCAGGCCCCTTCTCCTCTGCTGCGCACTGGTGAATGGGAGGAAGGGGAGATAATCCAGCACCCAGATTCCTGCTCTCACCTCAGAGCACAGAGCAGCCCCTCTGCATTCTGCTCAGGAGAACTGGCATAAGCCAGGCCTATTGGGTTTCAGCTTTAAATGTGGCAGCCAGCAGTGGGACATGTCAGGTCTCAGGGAGGCCAGGGCTGCTTCTCCGAGTTTGCTAGGCTGCCGCATGGGGCTGCTGCCCTCTGGTTGCCTCCGTGGCCTCCACCGGCTTGCCTGTGGCTCTTCCATCAGCAGCGCTAAGCACAAGTGTGGGCTGAAGACTCAGGGATGCTTTGCGGCCTGGGGTGTGGGGAAGGTGCTCACAGTGCTTGTTTCAGGCGTCCCTGCTGTCTAGAGATGGCATTTGTGGGAGATTAGTAATGCATGCTACCACTCTGGAGCCCTTCCTGTTAGGCACTGTACTAAGAACTTTACATCACCTCATTGCATCCTCTCAACAACCTGTCAGGCATGAATTATTTTCCAACTTTTGCAGATGAGGAAACTGAACTTCCTGAGGCTAGATAATTATCCAAGATCGCATGACCAGTAATTGGGAGAGCCAAGAATTCTACACGTGACCCCAATGCTCCTGTGCTTAATAAGTTAATGATACTGCCTTCTTCCATTAGGATTATCGGGAATTCAGATAGTTAAGAAGCACTAGGTAAATGAGTCAAAATTACAAATTTGTAGCAGTGAAATTGAGGTTGTACAGATAAAGCAGTTCACTTCCCAGAATAGAGGCTGGGACAAAGCAGAAACGTGACTTAACCCTCCGACTCCCAGGGTGATTCTAAAGCAGCCACCAGCTGTGATGGTTTCCTCTTGCTCCTGGGGGGCTTAGCACATACTTCTCAGTCCCACCTGGACTTACCTGGCTGGGATGAGGATGCCACAGCAAGATCCCAAGGACATGTACATTTTGGGGACACCATTATTCTGCCTGCTACATAAGGGTTTTCTCTTTTAGTCCTCATGGACTAAATAATATATGGAGTATCTATTCTTATTTTTAAAAAATATTTATGTTTTTCAGTTAGAGTTGACATTCAAAATTATTTTATATTAGTCTCAGGTGTACAGCATACTGGTTACACATGTATATAATTTATGCAGAGACCCGATTAGTCTAGTACCCACCTGGCACTATACATAATTGTTGCAACATTATTTACCATATTCTCTATGCTGTACTTTATATCCCCTTAACTACTTTCTAACTTCCAATTTGTATTTCTTAATCCCTTCACCTTTTCCACCCAGTCCCCCAGCTCCCCTCACCTGGCAACAATCAACTTATTCTGTCTATCTATGAGTCTGTTTCTGTTTTGTTTGTTTATTTTGTTCTTTAGATTCTACATATAAGTAAGATCATATGGTATTTGTCTTCCTTTGTCTGGCTTATTTCACTTAGCATAATACCCTCTAGGTCCATCCATGTTGTGCCAAATGGAAAGATTTCATTCTATTTTATGGCCAAGTAATATTCCATTGTATATATGTACCACAATTTCCTTATGCAATTGTCTACTAATAGGCACTTAGGTTGCTTCCATATATCTTGGCTATTGCAAATAGTACTGCAGTGAACATAGAGGTGCATATATCTTTTCGAATTAGTGTTTTGGATTTCTTTGAATAAATTTCCAGAAGTGGAATTGCTGGGTCATAAGGTAGTTCTATTTTTAATCTTTTGAGGATCCTGCAAACTGTTTTCCATAGTGGCTGCACCAATTTGCAATTCCACCAACAGTGGATGAGGGTTCCCTTTTCTCCACATCCTTGCCAAGACTTGTTGTTTGTTGATTTATTGATGATAGCCATTCTGATAGTTGTGAGGTGATATGTCATTGTGGTTTTAATTTGCATTTCTCTGATGATTAGTGATGTTGAGCATCTTTTCATATGTCTATTGGTCATCCACGTGTCTTCTTTGGAGAAATGTCTATTCAAGTGCTCTGCCCATTTTTCAATTGGATTGGGGGTGTTTTTTTTTTGTTTGTTTGTTTGTTTTTTGTGTGTGTGTGTGTGTGTTTCTTCTGTTTTGTTTTGGTGTTGAGTTGTATGAATTCTTTATAAATTTTAGATATTGATCGCTTATCGGATGTATCATTGGTGAATATTTTCTCCTATTCAGTAGGTTGTCTTTTTGTTTTGTTGATGGTTTCCTTTGCTGTGCAAAATCTTTTTAGTTTGATGTAGTCCCTTTTGTTTATTTTTTCTTTTATTTCCCTTGTCTAACGAGCTATATCAGAAAATAATATTACTAAGAGCAATGTCAGAGAGTTTACTGCCTATGTTTTCTTCTAGGAGTTTTATGTTTTTGGGTCTTACATTTAAGCCTTTAATCCATTTTGAGTTTATTCTCATATATGTTGTGAGATGGTGGTCCAGTTTTATTTTTTGCATGTATCTGTCCAGTTATCCCAAAAACATTTATTGAATAGACTGTCTTTATCCCACTGTAGGTTCTTGCCTCCTTTGTCATAGATTAAATGACCATATAAGCGTGGGTTTATTTCTGAGCTCTCTATTTTCTTTCATTGATCTATGTGTCTCTTTTTGTGTCGGTACCAAGTTATTTTGATTACTGTAGGTTTGTAGTATAGTTTGATATCAGGTAGCGTGATACCTCCAATTCTGTTCTTTCTCAAGACTTCTGTGGCTATTTGGCATCTTTATTGTTCCATATAAATTTTAAGATTATTTTTTCTAGTTCTGTGAAAAATGTTTTTGGTATTTTGATAGGAATTGCATTGAATCTATACATTGTTTTTGGGAGTATGAACATTTTAATGATGTTAATTCTTCCTATCCATGAGCGCAGTATGTTTCCATTTATTGGTATCTTCTTCAGTTTCTTTTTTCAGTGTCTTAAACAGTTTTTGAGTATAGGTCTTCTACCTCCGTGGTTAAATTTAGTCCTAGATATTTTATTTTATTTTATTGTTTGATGCAATTGTATGTGGGATTGTTTTCTTAATTTCTCTTTCTGATATTTCATCATTGGTGTATAAAAAATGCACTGATTTCTGAATATTAATTTTGTACCCTACTTTACTGAATTCATTTATCAATTCTAATAGTTTTTTGGTGGACTCTTTAGGGTTCTCTATACATAGTATCATGACTCATTAAGAAAAAAAGAGAGAGGACCCAAATAAATAACATCAAAAATGAAAAAGGAAAAGTGACAACTGACACCACAGAAACACAAAGGATTATAAGAAAATATTATGAACAATTACATGCCAACAAATTAGACAATCTGGAAGAAATGGATAAATTCCTAGAAACATGCAATCTTCCAAGACTGAATCAAGAAGAAACAGAAAATCTAAACTGACTGATTACTACTAATGAAAATTAATCAGTAGTCAAAAAACTCCCAACAAACAAAAGTCCTGGACCAGATGGCTTCACAGATAAATTTTACCAAACATTCAAAGAACTAATACCTATCCTTCTCAAACTATTCCAAAAAATTTAAGAGGAGGGAAAGCTCCTAAGCTCATTTTATGAGACTGCCATTAGCCTGATTCCCAAACCAGACAAAGTCACTAAAAAAAAAAACAATCGTAGGTCAATATCCCTGAAGAACATAGATGCAAAAATCCTCAACAAAAAAATTAGCAAACCGAATTCAGCAATACATTAAAAAGATCATACACCACGATCAAGTGGGATTTATTCCTGGGATGCAAGGTTGGTTCAATATCCACAAATCAAATAATGTGACATAACACAAAAACAAAATTAAAGATATAAACCATATGATCATATCAATAGATGCAGAAAAAGTGTTTGACAAAATCCAGCACCCATTTATGATAAAACTCTCAGCAAAGTGAGAATAGAGAGAGAGAGCAAGAGAGATTTCATGTCTCTTTCTCTTTTTATAAGGGTATTAATCTCATCATGAGGTCACTACCCTCATGACCTCATCTAATCTTAATTACCTGCCAAAGGCCCCACCTCCAAATACCATTGTATGGGGGATTAGGGCTTCAACGTATGAATTGGGGGGGAACACAAACATTCAGTCCATAGTGATCACATAGCTAGGAAGTTTCAGAGCCAAGGTTTGAATGCAGGTGGTCTGACTCTATTATATTCTACTGCCCCATGATATTTTCCATATGTGATATACTATATGACTGTCCTGTAGCCTGTTTTTTTTTTTAACTCTATAATATATTTCGACCATGTTTCTATGTGAATAAATGCATATCTCCAACATCATTTTAATGACTGCACCATTAATGAAGTGAGGATATAAACGTTAGAATCTAAATTCTTCTACTTAATCCTCATGTGACCTTATTGCTTTTTGCTTCTGTAAAACAAGGACAAGTGTAATCATATCTATCACATAATTTTGGAGACTTAAATAATGCATGTACTATGACTTATAAATCATAACGTGCTATATAAATGCAGGTCATAATGACCATTGTTACTATTATGTACCAGGATGAGAGACTTCCTACAAATTGGGGTATTGCACAGAATAGAGCTACTAGTTACCTAGATGTGCTCACTTTATGAAAGTTCACTTGTAATTTGTGCTTCCTTTTGTATATGTTATTCTTTAGAGTAAAATTTCATTTAAAATACTGTTTCCCCTTTTGTATGGAATTAAGTGCCAATTTCTGACTCTGGCATTCAGGATCTTCTGCACTATGACCAGACCTACCTTCTCAGCCTAATCACCCTAGTCCAACTTCACCATACTACACTCATCCTATACTTTCTTGCTTCTGCGTCTTTTGTCTGATGCTATGTCCTCCCCTTTAAGAACTTCTCAAATATTGTTTTGTCTGTGTGTTCTTCTGTGATCCCTGTTCAACCCCCTCTTCTCAGTTCCCTTCTTCCTTGAATTCACATTCTGTGTCCTACTCATCAGAGACATTCTGCCAACATGTGCTTCTTGAATGGAACTTTCCAGAACTTTCTAGTCAAGACCTGCAGTCCTGGAAGCTCTTCTTTCTGGGTCTCTCTCTCATGGAGGACACAGATTTCTTAGCGCCCCGACCTAGGACGGGTAATGGTTGATCACATTTCTGACTTTGCTTGAGAAAAGCCACACAGCTTGAAATAAATCCACTGCTGTTTATGCCCTGCCTGAAGTTTCTCTGTATTTTCTTCCCAGCTAAAGTGTAAGCTCTAGGAGGGCATAGGCCATGCGTTGTATGTGTTTGTACCACTCCCCAATGATCTAACCATGGGAAAGCACAATGTTGTATAGATTAGCGGTCTTGTGGCTAATGGCATGATGGTTACTGGCTTTGTATGTGGTAGAGCATATGACTCTATGACATCACTACTTGCTCTACAGACTATCTAGAGCTCTCTGACAGTCAAAGGGAAAGATACTTGGCCCTTGTTAGTCATCCTTCAGCCAAAGGAAATGGAGTTGCAGGCTGATTCCTAGGCTGGAAGACTTTGATGTGGATGGTAGCTTGTGCTTAACAGTTGGGAACCCTTCTGCTAGGGGATTGACAGACAAAGTCTTTCCCATTCCATTGATTCTTCAGCCGAATGGAGCATGTTAGGCCAGGTGTTGGCAAACTTTTTTCTATAAAGGGCCAGATAGTAAATATTTCAGGCTTTGCGCGTCATCTGATCTCCATTGTAACTACTCAACACTGCCTTGTAGTGTGAGGGCAGCCACAGACAACACATAAACAAATGTGTGACTGTGTTCCAATAAAATTTTATTTTGGACACTAAAATTTGAATTTGACATTGTTTTAACATCACAAAACAGTATCTTTGTTTTGATTTTTTAAAAACCATTTAAAAATACGAAAACCTTTTTTAGTTTGTGGGTTTTTGTTGTCAACCTTTGAGTTAGACCACCAAGTGGAAGAGTTTCTTTTGCTTCCTGGAAATGCTTTTCAGACACTTGCATCAGAATCACTGAGGAGTGGAGGGGAATGCCTGTTAAAAGTGCAATGTCCTGGTCCCCATGCCAGGCCCACTGAACCAGATTACCAGGGTAAGTGCCCAGGAAACTGCTGTTTTAGCAGATTTTCCTCGGTGATTAAACACAGTGTGGAGAACTATTTTAGCCAAGATGTTTCTTAGAGAATCTTTTCAATTTTGGCATAAAAATGAAGCCAACAAACAAAAGAAGTGCTTCCTACCTCAGCAGGTTCTTTTAGGATATAAGCCACTTCGGGTTCTCGCCACACTTTTATAAGGGGTTTCAATCTTGCTCAGCCTCCAAGTTCTGTGTTTTCTAGACAGAATGAGTGGGCAACTAACTGAGCCTTTCTCACACAGATATTACTGATTGCTCATTCTAGGTCCATGTCCCTATTTTTCTTTCTAGCTAAGAGAACCCCAGTTTTGTTTTGGTATCCAGCCTTAAGCAGGTGACCGTTGCAGTGATGGTCTAATAAATGTTTATCAGCTGGATCTTCAGGGAGAAAAAAAACCCCTGTGTGTAGTGTTTGCCAATTCCTGTGGTGTAAATACGCTCATCATGGCCAATTTCAAGCTACCGATAAGAGATCACTAAATGGAAGGTTGGGAAGAGATGCGCAGTATCAGTTCTTGCAAGCTGGTGTGAACTGGCTCCAGGCAGACATTGACCTGTTTACCTTCAGGGATCAATAGTCTTAGTCAATCATTGTGATCCCATCCCTCTGTCGATAATTGTTTTGTGAACAAAAAATATTCTGGAATGGAATTAGGCACTTTAAGAAAAGTTTTCTTTATCAGTAAAGAACGAGTGGCTTCTCTTCTTCCACTGGGCCTGACTGGGCTACAATAATCCATATTCCACTGTGATGTAGTGCTGGCAGCCATCTTGTGGTCATGAAAGCAACTGGCCTGTAGACAACTGAACACATCATGGATTGCAGAACAGAGAAAGGGAAGGGAGTTGGGTCCTTGGTGATGTAATTAAGCTACTGAATTAACCAGGTCTGACAGCACTATATATCAAGACTTCTAGTTACATGCATTCATAAAACTTCCAGATTATTTAGTCTGGTTGAATTGAGGTTTCGTTGTTAGCATCAGAAAGCTTCCCAACTGATGTCTCTTCGCTGCATTGATCACTCAGAAATTAAGAGAGGGCACATGAGTTATTACCCAGCCTTTAGCACCTCACCATGGGCAGATGCAGAATAGAACTTCAGGGACTCAGAGGCTATGGACTACAAGTCAGGTTCTCATGGCTCATTATCCTTCCCCCTGCACCACCCTCCAAAGCCATTTACTATGTGAAATGTCACCAACTTTCTGTCTCGCCTATCTTGCTCCAGTACTGCTAGCACAAGTGATGTAGGGCATTATCATGGCTTCAGCAACAGCGTGTGTGGCTGAGGTTTAAATGAATTTCATCAGCATGATTAAATACTTATTACATGAGTCAAACATACGGGGTTCATTAAGCTAGTGAACTCCCAGGAACCTCCTCTTCTGTTTATACAACCCATCTGGACTCTCAGATTACTTTAAAGAAATGGGATAAATGGAGTTCGCTATGACAGCCAGGTCGTCTTTCAGCGTTATACTCTCAGAGGAAACTCATCTTCCATTGCTAACTCTGGCTTCCATACAATTGGGTGCAGAGGTTTTTTTCCATCTGCTTCTGGCCTCCGTTAAAGCCTGACATGATGCTGAAATTGAGACTTTAAGTATAACTTGCCAGGACATGACAGACATACTTTTCTCATTGAAGCATGGAACATTGTCTAAAGTCAGTTGCAAGCACAAACCTTGGGCCTTTTACAAGGAGGGCACACCTTGAAAGCAAAATAAAGGACAAGGTTTAATTAACTTACTGGGGCTCTGTTAGTCGTTATTAGAAGCTCTTTATCAAATTAAAGGCCCGCTGGGAAGGCAGCTGAGTGCCGAGAAGCAGTGGCATGCGTTAAGTGCCGAAGTGGGTTTTAATTGGCTGTTTAAATGAGGAAAAGCTCCCTGCAGTGTGACAGACACACATAGTGGGTATGTGCAAACACACACATGCACACGCATACACACGCACATGCATGGAGCTCCAGGCAGTCTGGGAAATCACAAGAATCACATTTTTGGAAAGCTGACATCCACAAAGCAGTACCACAAACCTACCAGGAAGGGAACCCTGAAGCATGTGGCATTCCATGCCCAGCAAATGCCACAGTTATTATTTCTGATAATAATAAATAACAGTGATGGAGCAGTAACTTGTTTGAATGCTGCCAAATTTATCGTATATGTATTCTAGCTGCATTGCCATGGTCCCCTTACTCCAGGATCTAGCTCAGGGTTTTGCTTTGTCTCTTGTGTCTATCAAGCCACTGACATAGAAAATGGGGACACAATACTTACCCTGCAGGAATGCTAGATTTACACAAAGCTCCTAGCAGTGCCCGGCACGTACTGAGAGTCCAATAAATAATAGTTGTTTTGACCATAGTGTTCCATAATATACTCTTTAAAAAGATTATTGGGGATTATTTATACCTAACAGCCCCAGTTAAGATGAGAGGCACTGCTGCATGGTGGCTAAGAGCATGAACTTTGGTGTCAGATATGTGGGTTTGTGTGCTGGCTCCACCACATCACCCCTAATTACCGCTCGGAGCCTCCAGCTCCTTTTCTATAAAATAGGAGAAATCCTATCTACTTCGTAGAGTGATGGGGCCATCATATGACCATGGTTAAGAAAAGAGCTTAGCATAATACGTGCACATAGTAGGTGTGACCATCTATATGCTTAGTAGGGTTGTGTTTGTGTTCTTCAGGGAGAGAGAGATTTGATTAGAGTGGCTGTGGGACAGGCCCCAGAGGCACCTTACCTTCTCATAGAGGCAGCATAGAGGCTGCTAGCAAAAGTTCATTGAGTCAAACCATTGGTGGAATTTATGGGATAGAACCTCAGCAACTCAATGTGGCAGAGACAGGGCATGTAGGGATTGGGGACAAATCTAGGACACATGGGGAAGAGGATTGGACAAAGGAAGAGTTTTGCAGTCACTCTCTTGCTGGGAGGTCCCCCTGTGGTCTGGGTCTGAACACATTTTGACCCATAATAACTCCATGGCACAGCTAGCACAAGAGGTCAGAACCTCAGTTTCCAGTCTATGGCTTATTTTGCTGAGAAAGCTTCTTGTCAGAGTGATTCTCAACTGGTGGGGGGAAAATATTTCAAAACAACTGTTTTTTATTTCATAAGCACATTTATTAGCGCTTTTTTTTTTTTTTTTTTTAAAAGGATTTTATTGGTACTCTGAGTGTGCTATTTAACAGAAGCTTTTAAATGAAGTTCTTATAACATCCAGGTTTTCACGTTTCCTACAAGGGTGGTGTGCAGCAGCCACTGTAACTTCTGGCTTCCCGTCAGCATCACAGTTTGGTGTAAAGTTATGGTAGGTGGGGGAGGGAGAAGGGACAGCATCACGTGACCAGAGAGGGTTGGAGAGCTGGTAGTGACCATCGTTTGAGGAAGTTAGAGATGTTAAAGAACCTCAGCCTACAGCTGCTGATGAGGAACTTAAAATGCAGGACTGCAGGTCCTTGGAGCCATTTTGAATTGGGGGATGTTTTCATAACGGCTGCAAAAACAAACGTTCCCCGTTGAAAGCATGTGGCTACGTGCATTTAAACACACACCCTCTGTTCCAATAACACCGCAATTCTGAGCTATCCCTGATGCATCAGCAAGGAAGAGAACAAACTCCTTCACTGCCCAACATCCTTGCTGGGGCTTGGAGGGACAGCTCTCACTCAGTTTTCCAGCCCAGCAAGGCTTTGAACATGAAACAGAAGCGTCCCAGGGTTTTTACAAATGAGCCACAGCAGGCTGGATGTCAGGGCATAGATTCATGGGCTGCCGGGGGGTTAATATCTCTTGCAATTACAAATCAGAAAAAAGCCTGCATTCTTCTTCATTCCGCCTGCTTCACACATCCTTGGCAGCTGGGCTTCCCAATGCTTCATTGAGGCCCGTGCCCGTGAAGGAACGGATCAGCAGGCACAGGCCATCAGGCAGCCATTTTAAGCCGCTGGCCTGGGTCCCCACTCCCTGCACCGGGGTGAGACAGACAGGCCTTTGTGTGCCTGGAGCCGGCTAAGCCAGGATGTGACTGCGAGCTGGAATCTGACCTTTCATGGGCTCCAGCACCTGTCAGAAAAACGAACAAGCTTGGGGTGTTTTTTCCGCTCTGGACTTAAATGCCAGTTTTGTGACTCCCTCACAGTGGAACTGTGCCAAGGCAGTTGTGGTCAACTGCAGCTCTCTGAGGAGCAAACCTGAGACATGAGTGATGGACGGCCCTGCGTTTCTGAGGCCTGGCCAGCTCTCGGCTCAGAATGAATTCAAGCCGAGCAGAGAACTCTGGTGCTCTGAGTTAGAAATCTCAGAGCAGAACAAAACAGCCATATTCCTCTGGCACCCTGTAGTGTGTGTGTGTGTGTGTGTGTGTGTGTGTGTGTGTGCATGCACACATTCAGCATTGGAACAAAGACCCTGTCACGGTGACCCTGACACAGCTGGCCGTCAGGGGACAGTTTTGGCTCACCTTCTTCTGGCCTACTGCAGTGGTCTAAGTATGAACACACTGGTCAGTGTTGGGTTGGACTCTGCCACTTATGATTTGCAAGACCTCAGGCAAGCAATTTAACCTCCCTGAACCTCAACTTCCTCAGCTGTTAAAGGGGGAGGAAAATGCCTTATTCTAAAGGTTGTTGTAGATTAAATGAGATAATAGTACACAAATCACCGAGCACCATGCCTAAGCACCTTGGATATATTTCATGAGTAGCCACTTTTCGCTCCCCCACAGCAGAGCATGCTTGGGCTAGAGAAGTGAGGGTGCTTGTCACCACTGATATTTGATTGTCCAGGGACACATCCTACCCTGATCACAGAAGAATGACTTCAGGTGTGGGAGGACAACTTTCCTCCCAAGTGTGGAAGAAAACGTCAACAGTTACACAAATGCCTGACCCAGAGCTTGAGACATGCAGGAGATGTAAATGAAAAAAAAACCTGAAGTGTCATCATCATTCTCAAGGCTATTAATGCTTTAAAAATATATAAACATCTATCGTATCAATTCTGTTTGGGGAATTATGTGGATCATAAATGAACAAAATTCTATTTTATAAATGAAGTTCTGTTTCTTTGCTTGACTTTACCCCATTTCATGAAAATAGCTGGGTAGATTTTACCAAATTTCAAAAGCATGTTAAGGTGGTCTGACAGAAAATGTAGGCTCTGCCCTGGAGGAATCTCAAAGAGATAAGCCATCATTCTCTGGAGGGAATGAAACTGAAATTTGGTGACAAGTAGCATGACTGGCTGCAGAACTAAGATGCTGGGCCAAGAAAGCAAATAGCTGTGCATGAGTCCTAAGTTGGAATGCGGTTGTTGATTTGCAACTGCTTCTCACATGGACAACTCTTATGTAGTTGGCTCCAATGTAAGTAGAACAGAGATTTATTTAACCATCTCCTGAGGAACATAGGGTAGGCCAGTTAGTAAACACACAAATAGGCTGTCAAGTCCATTACCTTTATATAATTTAATTTTAAAAAGTACTACTTGTCCAAAAGGTAAATGTTTATAGCCTTTTTATTCCTAATGTTTGAAATACAGTTTGCTGTGTGCCAAACACTTTCCTTTCAATGTATCACAGTCAATAATTATAAGAACTCCCCATACAAGGAAGCTTCTACTGTCCCCATTTCATAGATGAGGATACTTAGGTTGATTAACTTGCCCAGCATCATCCAGCTAGAAAACAGCAAAGCCAGGACACAAACTCAGGTCTGCTTATCCCAGGGCCCAAATTCTTTACCAAAATACTATGTTGCCTCTTCCTGTGGTTTCTTAAAGTATCATTCCTTTACTACAAAGATGGTCATAATTTGATTTATTGACTTAAAGGGTTACTTTAATCAGTCAACTTGTATGCTGACAATATATTCCTCTATACTTTTTAAAAATATTTGGGTTCTAAAAAATCCAAATGAAATTTAAAAAAATGCTCTGAATTAGATTTTCACTGGTAAGCATGTTATCTGATCATGTTATTATTTGATGTTTGATAAATACTCACTGCTACTGTTTGGTACTCAGTTGAACAGTTAAAAGGTGGCTTGTTTTAGTCTTAATCTGAAATACATTAAGAAGGGTCAGTCAAATCCAGGCAAGCTTTGCTAAAGGTTTTTTGCATTGGTCACAGTTTTGACGTATAGATCATCAATTAGTTGCAGATGTCGACAGTAATATGGAGTGTATGAAGGGTCAGGAGAACACTTCGTTCCCATTTGAGAGGAATTTCGAAGTTAAAAAAATACTCTGTTAATTCTGAGCTGCCAACATATACACATTCATGTGTGTGTATAACTCCCTGGAAAAACAATCAGAGTTTTGGAAGCAGTAGACCATAATTCTATAGACTTTATAATTCAATTCATAAATACTTGGATTTTCAAAACATAATTGTAACAACAAGAAAAATTGCAAGAATCATTTTCATATTTATCTCATCTCTATAACTTAAACCCTTAAGCTTTAATAATTACAATAATTAGTCATATAAAAATAACGATAACAATGAAAAGCACAGCCATCTCCGTGGCAAAGTGCTGAGTGCTCTGTTGCCCGTTACTCCATCAAGCTCATGCTCACTGTCTGAGTTAGGTCCTACCATTAGCTCCACTTAGTGCCAAGGAACATGGAAGGTCATGGAGGTCATTGGAACTAGCTGTAGCTTGGGTGCCTCACTTCCTGGTTGTACCACGCTTGGTGTGAGGCATAGCTCTCTGGAGGATCTGTGTCTGGGAAAGATGGCATCAACTTTCTGAGCCAATAGATTTAGAAAGGGCTCAGATGAAGATACCAGATTTTATAAGAGGAAGGATGTGGCTTAATCCAAATTCACTGTTAGAGAACAGGACAGAAAGATGCTTCTGTAGCTCCTTGATCTCCATGGGTTGGCCCATAGGCTAAATCTAAAACAGGGCGCAGGCCTGGTTTTATACAGCTCTGGAGCGAAGAATGGTTTTTATATTTTGTAAAAGGTTGAAGGAGGAGGAGTTGAAGGAAGAGGAAGAAGAAGAGAAGTAGGAGGAGGAGCTAGAGGAGGAGGAGAAGGAGAACACATGTGACAGACCGTTTGTGGCAGGCAAAGCTTAAAATATTTACTATCTGGCTCTTTACAGAAAAGGTTTGCCAACCCCTGGTCTACACTAGTGTTAATAGAGATATGGTTCAGCCACATATGTAATTTAACATTTTCTAGTAGCCACATTAATGAAGTAAAAAACAGGTAAAATTAATTTTAATAATGTATCTTTTTAAACCCAGAATATTCAATATATCCTTTCAACATGTAATCAATATAACAATGATGAGTGAAACATTTAACATTACATTTTTCATAGTAAGTCTTTGAAAGCTGATGAGTATTTGATACAACACATCTGAGTTGGAACGAGCCACATTTCCAGGGTTCAATAGCCACATGTGATAAGTGGCTACTCTATTGGACAATGCAGGTCTAGATGTTGATGAATGAACAGGATTTCTATGTCGGCAGTGAGAGGACATCCAGGTAAAGTCTCAACCAAGGTTTCTCAACCTTGTCACTATTGACATTTGGGTCTCCCGCATCCCTTTATTATGGGAAGCTGTCCTGCGCATTGTAGGATATTTAGCAATATCCCTAGAGTCTATCCACTTGATACCTGTAGCATCCCCCTCCCCAGTTGTGACAACCAAAAATGTCTGCAGATATTGCCAAATGCCCCATAAGGAGCAAATTACACCTGGGCTGGGAACCATTGGTTTAGAGCATGAAAAAGCTGTGGTTGGAACACACCAGGAATTGTCCAGAAAATATCTTCTGAGTCAGTCACTTTGATGGAAGAAAGCTCATTGAAGGAGAAGAATAAAAGTTTTGGTAGAAAAAGCTGAGGGCAGAGCTCAGGCTTAAAGCATTTGAAATTTATTCCTGCAGCAATGATAAGCCATCAAAGAGTTTTGAGCTGAGGAATGAAATTAGCAAAGTTACAAATGAAAAACATTTTTTCTTCCATTTTTGTATAGCTAGATTCTTTCTATTCTTACTTTTACTGGCACAGATAGCTATTTTTCCCTTAAAGAAAGCATCATTTAAAGAGCCAATGCCTCCACCCTGTGTCTGGTGGGTGGTTTTTATTAAATTCCAGTAGAGGGATGGGTTTCCAAAGCAATCATCCAGCCCCTTGGTGAGCAGGCTCCCTGCCACTCAGCTGACATTCCACCCTGCAGGAGTTAAGGAGAGAGGAAAATCAACAGTGAGCAGGCAGAGTGACTGTAGCTTATGCTTTTGGAATTTCCAGTGGGCCTTGGTGTTACAGATGGGACCAGATGCCGCACAAGGTTGGAGGCAGACTGATAACCTGTGCATCTTACAGTTGCTAAATTGTTTCTATTTGCTCAGCCCGACACCAATGGCTATCGAGTTGTCTAAGTCCCCTTTGAATAATTAATAATAATAATAATAATAATAATAATAGGAATATGTGTAGGTCTTTATGGTTGATCATGTGCTTTTGTGTACGTAGTTATGTTTAACTGTCATGCATCGTGATACAACGTTAAAGGAGGTGTGTACATTGTAGATGTGTATTTTGGGATTTGTTCTTTTTTGGAGATTCTGGTACTTTGTTCAGTTCTGCTGGGTATTCTGTTTGCCCCTTGGATCTACTCTCCCCACTTTACACCCTGTTCTGTGCCCCAGAGGCTGGCCTGTATGAATTGCATCAGCTGGGCTCAGCCAAAAGGAGGCCCAGTGGGAAATCACAAGGTGAGGAGAGTGAGGTTTGGGTATTTACTCCCCCAGCCCTCACTGGAGGGCTATAGGTTGGCAGTGTCTGTATCTCCCACTGAAGACAACAGTTCCTACGAGGACAGGCCTCCTCAGATTCTGGGAACCACTTCCTCTCCTTGTCCTTTCAGGCCTGAGCATGGGAAGGCACGGCACTGCTATTAGCACAGAGGTGCTTCATTATCCCTGTAGGTTGACCCACAGCCCTGCAAATGGTCTATTCATAAACTCTCTTCAGTCACCCCTTCTGCTTCCGGCCAGGACCCTCACTGACATCCCAGCTCACGTTAGCTTCTACTGAGAAGAGTCCACATCTTTCTTGATCATCCAATTAGGAAAATTCAAGCGGTGCGAGAGTTAGTAGCTTGGCCTTTGAAGTCAATGTGTTGCCCTCATTTAATGGTTAGAGAAGCTAGGCATGGAGTTTCTGTGGCTTTTCTGGGGTTACCAAATCACTGGGTGTACAAGACTTTAATCATAATCCAAGAACCCACACATCCAATTCTCTTCAAGAGAGGAATGTATGCAGTGCTTAATTCAGTGTTTTTCTTTCTGGAATTTCTAACAATAATAATGGGGGGGGGGGGGAAGTTGGGGAAAGTGTCAAAGAAAATCACGTTGGTGTTTTCCTTTTCTTATGTGTGGATTGTTCGAAGAAATCCAAACCTTAGTTTGAACTACAATGTCTGAACCAGACACATCAGCTGTCAGCAGGCTGGCCCTGTAATTGGACATCAGCAGCGGGAGTTGTGTGTGCTCTTATCTCCTCTCTGCTCTCAGCCTGGTTCTACCCTGTGGGGAACAGGTCTGGAAGTCACATCACCTGCACTTCCTGGAGCAGTCTCACTAATTACAAAAAGAACAAGCCTCGTTCTGGGTTTCATTTCAGCCAGTTTAACCTGAGGAAATAATGCTGATTAGTTAAAAAAGGCTGAGTCTTTATTAAGATGCTTCCCAGGTATTAATGAGCACATTTTAGGCTCTTGGTAGTATAAAGGAACCACTAACAGCAGGGATATTAATTTTAGGTATGGTACCTAAAAACTGCAGCATAAGAGAAGATAGGGATTCTCAGGTCATGCTAGGTAGAGGGGCACTGAGCTACCTGTATATTCAGCCTCTTTAGGCAGGTAGGTGTGAATATAGGCAGGACATTGGGGTTCTAGACTTGGCTCACTGGGTGACTTGGGCCGATTACTTTAATATTTTATTCTCAGTTTCACAGGAAGGGATATGCAAGGACCTTAAACACTATTAAGTTGAATGCTTCTCAACCCTGACTTCATATTAAAATTACCCGGGCAGCTTTTAAAAATGATATGTGAATTCTGCTCCACAACTGGATTAGAATCTCTGAGGTCCTGGCATTGGTGTACACTATTCCGTCAGCAGATACAGTAGCACTCTCAAAGGAGGGGGCGGAGAGAGAGAGAGAGAGAACTGGGTTTTGATGTAAAAATGTGTTTCCTCCTATGGGTCATGATCAAAAAATTTTAAAGTAACTGCACTATTGTACTTTATGCTTTATGCATAGTGGGCACGTGGTAAATGTTTAGTAACAGAGGAAAAAAGGGGGTGCAAGAGAAGAGGGAAAGGAAAAGGAGGGATGAAGGAATGACAGAAGGACATTAGAATAGTTTTCTGTCCTCAATGTTTGGACTTGTGGGTGCAGCCTTGCATGATTTACATGAATTTGTGAACAGTTTAGAAGAAACTAAGGAAGACAGAAGAGAGAAAGATAGGGAGTAACCCAAAAGTTCATGAACCAAAACCACACAAATCAGTCCTGACATTTCATCATCTCATTTTTGACTCATTCTGGTTTGAGAGCCTTGATATAGGAGTTTTCAATAAATTTTAATTTCCTGTTGGTTTGAGAAGATTCAAGACTCTGATATTTGAAAATATTTTAAGATAATCCAGTGCTTTATTGCCAACTGGATTTTTCCTTGGCTGTGCTCTAGCTGAAGGTGATTCAAGCATTGGTTTGTAGGCTCAGTCTGAGATAACTAGGAAAACCTTGATCTCAATTCACTCCTCAGAGTGAAAGACCTGTCAGAAACCTCCAGGCCTTTTTCAGCAGACTGTTTCATGAACTCAGTATATTGGTCTACAACAGAAGAAATAATTCCAGAGACAAAGAGGGACATTTCTTAATGAGAGAGGAGTAAATTTAGCAGGAAAACTCAACAACCCTAAATATGTACACACCTAATAAGAGAGCTTCAAAAACATGAAGCAAAAACTCCTGGATATTTACACAATATAAATGGAAGCATACGTCTTTCAGTGAATATATAACTAAACTGTGGTACATCCATACAATGGAATACTACTCAGCAATGAAAAGGAATGGACTACTGACATAGACAACAACATGCTAAGTTGAAAGAAGGCAGATTCAAAAGACTATATATTGTGTCATTCCATTTGTATGACAGTGTAGAAAAAGTAAATGTATAGGGAGAGAAGTACAATCATTGGTTGCAAGGGACCTGAACTTGGAGAGATGGAACTGACCCCAACGGAACATGAGAGAACTTTTTTGGATGATGGAAATGTTCTGTGTCTTGATTGTAGTGGTGGTTATATGACTGCATGAGTTTGTCAAAATTTATAGAACAAGTGTACCTAAAAAGGGCAAATTTTCCTCAATAAACCAAATAAGTATCATAGAGGAGTATTATAAACAATTTTATGCCAATAAATTCAACAATTTAGATAATAGGACAAATTCTTTGAAAGACACAAATTACCAAAACTCATTCCAGAAGAACTAGATAACATGAATAATCCTATACCTATTAAAGAAAGTGAAATTGTACTTAAAATCCTTCTCACAAAGAAAATTCCAGGCTTCAGTGGCTTCATTGGTAAACCTAATGTTAAGGGAGAACTATTACCAATTCAATTGGGTATACTTCCCAACTCATTTTATGACGCTAACTTTACCCTGATACTAAAACCAAAGACATTACAAAAGAAAACAAATACCAATTTCCCTTATGACATAGCCCCAGAAATATTTAGCAGCATTTAAGCAAATCAATTCCATCAATATATTGAAAAGGTAATGCATCGCGACCAAGTGGTATTTATCTCAAAAATACAAGGTTGGTTTAATATGAAAAAAATCAATGTAATACATCATATAACCAGATTGAATGAATAAAAGTAAATGATCATCTCAATAGATGAAAATAAAGCATTTGACAAAATTCAATACTTGTTCAGGATAAAAACTCAGCAAACTAGAAATAGATGGGAATTTCTTCATCTTAATAAAAAGCCACATGTGAAAAACCTACAGTTAACATCATACTTAATGGTAAAAGACTGAATGAATTCTCTTAAGATGATGTCCTCTCTCTACTACACTTACTATTTGTATTCAACATTGTACTGAGATTCTCAGGGAATGAAAATCATAGAGTTTGAATAAAAGAAAATTAAAGCTATCTATTTATAGACAACATGAATGTCTACATGGAAAAATCCTAAAGAATCTACAGAAAAAGTTATAAGAATGAATAAGTGAGTTTAGTAAGGTTGAAGCATGCAAATTCACTAAACAAAAATCAATTGTATCTTTATTAGTGAAAGATAATTGGAAATTGAAATTTTAAATTATAATTTATATAATTTAAAATATAACATTTACAGTGGGATCTAAAAACATGAAATACTTAGGGATAAATATAACAAAACATGTGTAACATCTGTACACTAAAACATAAAACTGTGTTTGAAAACAATTAAAGAAAAAGACTTAAATTACTAGAGAGATATGCCATATTTATGGGTCAGAAAACTCAATAACATTAAAATTTCAGTTCTTCCCAAATTAATGATTAGAATGCAGCATTATTCTAATCAAAATTCCAGTAGATTTGTTTGTGGAAATTGAGTTATTTAAAAAATTTTTTTCAAAATGCAAAGAACCTAGAATTGTCAAAATGACTTTGAAAAAGAAGAAGAAGGAATTACACTATTTGATTTCAAAGTTTACTATAAAGCTACATAATTTAGGCAGTACGTGTACGGTATTGGCCTAAGTATAGACAGACAGAACCATATAACAACCCATATATGGTCAATCAATTTTCAAAAAACGTGCCAATGTAGTTCAGTGGAGTAAGGAGAGTCTTTTTAAAAAACAGATGAATGTCCATAAGGAAATGAAGCTTGGCCCTTATCTCACACCATATATAAAATTTATTTTAAGTAGGTAATGACCTAAACATAAGAACTAAACTATAAAGAAAATATGCACACAAAAAAATTGAACTGGATTAGGCAAAGATTTCTTAGATAGAATACAAAAAGTATAAACCTTGAAAGAAAAAAATTGATAAACTGGACTTCCTCAAAATTATAAACTTGCTCTTCAAAAGACACTGCCAAGTAAATGACAAGGCAAGCCACAGATTGGGAGAAAATATTTGTGAAACGTGTATTATAGAGGATTTATAGTTATAAAATATAAAAAAAAACTCTTACAACTCTGTAGTAAATGAGAAACAATTGGGCAAAAGATTTGAACAGACAATTCACCAAAGAAGATTAAACAAGAACATGAAAAAATGCTCAAAGTCATTCCTCATTAGAGAAAATACAAATTGAAAACAATGAGGTGCTGCCACACATGCACTAGAATGACTAAAATTAAAAATACTTATAATACCAGGCATTGGTGAGGATACGAAGCAACTAAAACTATCTTCCATTACTGATGGGAAATGGGAAATGGCCCAGTCCTTTGGAAAAGTTTGTCAGTTTCTTTATAAAATTAAACGTACACTTGTATGACCCAGCAATTTAATTCTTAGATAGCTACATCAGAAAAATAAAAACATGTCCACACAAAAATATATCCATGAATGTTTATAGCAACTTCATTTTCAGTAGCTAAAAGCTGAAAACAATCCAAATATCTATTAACTGATGAATGGATAAACAAATTGCTGTTATTTCCTTACAATGGGATACTTCTCAGCAACAAAAAGAAATGAACTATTGATACATGCAACAACCTGGTAAAACTCAAAAGCATTATGCTAAGTGAAAGAAGCCAGATGTGGGAGACTACATGCTGTATAATTCGATGTATATGAAATTCTAGAAAAAGCAAAGCTATATTAACAGAAACCAGATTAGTCATTGCCTGGGGCTGGAGATGGTGAAATGAGATTGACTGCACAGGGGCATAAAAGAGTACTTTTTGAGTGATGGAAATGTTCTATATCTTGATTGTGGTTGTGATTATACAACTGTATATATTTATCACACTTATCAAACTATACATTTAAAAATGGGTAAATGTTATCGTACATAAATTATAACTCAATAAAGCTGATTTTTAAAAAAGGGTGTATGTATGGGGCTTTATCCCAGAATGGCAAGGCCCTAGAAAGTTATATAGCCAGTGGTGTGGATGCAGGGAAAGGTAAAGGATGGGAGTGATTAATGAAATCAATCTACTACAGAGGGTGCCAAAAAAATGTATACACATTTTAAGAAAGGAAAAATTATTAAAATTTTAATACTCAATGTATACCAAAAGCAAAAGATGAATACAAGTCATTTGTATACATTTCTTTGGCACCCTATATTAGGTTTGATTATAATAGCACCTATCCATTGTTGGAGCTTAGAAAAAAATCACTCTTGATAAAGAATCTATTACTTCACACCCATCTTTGTGTCTCCTTTTTTTCCAGCCTTTTGGCTGGTCTTCTGATGTTGTCATTTCTTATTACCTCTTGAACTTAAGTCTAATGTTTTTGTACTTGGATCTTGTGTAGTTTCTAAGAGACTGAGAAAAGTTTATGGTCATCTGGTCAATTTAAAAGTGATCTTTACTTAAACTCATTGGTATTTGCAATGCCAGCATTTCACATATTATCCTTTCCCAGTGGAAAAGCTGAACAACTGAAGAAAGAAAAAAGTTAATGAGTTAGCTATCAGGGAAAACCATTTAGGGATTTTACGAATATATACTTTCTCTTCAAATGTAACAAGGCAGTTCACATGATCACTACAATTTATGGCAAAATAAATTATTGCTGTTGCAGGTACTGCAGTCAATGAATAAAACCCTTTAGCATATTCCTACGAGATTGACATGCTGGGACTCTCTTCCTCAAGAGACATGAACTCCAGCAAAATGATAAAACTGGCTCAGTGCCGTGGAATCCCGTAAGAAACTGAGATTGAAACCACAACACAAAGAACAAATTTTTCATGCTTTTAAAGTTCCTACTCCAGTTTGATATGAACAAAGCTTTGTACGCAAATCAAGGATATATGTAAATGTTTTCTCCTACAAGCACTTTGTGGCATTTTGCATATGATAGAATAAAATAAGTCTGGTAGGGAGGGAGGGTTGTGTTTTGCCAAGTTTAGAATTCATTCGTTTGGTCTAGGCAAATCCTACCAAATGAGAACAGTTTGGTGTTTAAATTTGTTTACTCTTTGGAAAATGGAACTTCCTGTTTTTGATTCTGTAAAAATTTCTTGAAAGGAAGTAACATTTAATATGGTTCGGATGAGTTGAATGCAAATGGATCAGAAATTTATGGATAAAATTTCCCTCAAATTTACCCAAAATTTTAATAATTAAGAAGTAGCCAAACATACTTTAGGTTTGGGGCTGGATTTAAATATCTGACAAACCATTTCAAAACATTCAGGGAACTCAAACAGACTGTATTTCAAGCTGAAATGTTTTTATTTTGTGTTTTATTTAAATTTTACAAGGAAAACAAAGCGCTTGGGTTTGTCTCCACAAATATGAGTCTGTTTTCAGTATTTATACCTCAACTGTCACACCGATAGGAAAGTTTTCACTTTTTTTTTTTCCTGGAAATGAAATCAGTTTTCAGAAATGAGAGATTCTATTGACAGTTGAGAGTAGCCCAAGTCTCTACTGGGCAGGACCCCAAGCCCCCTTTTGATAGGAGCCCAGGGGCACCCATTGTGATGGACCTCATTTATGCATGTAGCCATGTCGTTTTCAGCTCCACTTACCCTCCTAGACCTCAGGGTTTCTATCTTCAACTTCTGTTCTTTCTCCAGACTCTGCTCCAGTTTGGTTATCTAGCTCTTTCCACTCTGGGCCACCTCAGTAGGATATCTCCACTTCAGTTCTGGCTCTTTGGGACAAACCCCATTGTCTCCCCTCATCCAACTCCCTGTTGCAGGGTGCCTCACTCTGAGTCTGGTCTTTGCTGTTCATGAAAGGGAATGGGGACCACTGGAGACCTCCCCCCACCCCCAATGAACTCAATGAAAAACAATAAATTCTGGGCCAAAGTCTTAGGAGGAGAAATTTCTACTGGCTTGGGATGAATGGCTACAGAAATTACCAGAAGCAGCTGTCAACTAAACTAGGACAGGGAAAATTTTGTTGGGGTACCCTGGGCCAATGACATTTCATTTCCTGGGAAGGGTGTTGGTAGGTATGAAACCTCTTCCATCTGCCCAGACATGGGCAGGCATCCTGGTAAATGACAGTTACTTGTGACCATGGCAATGATTCAGGTTGTTGATTAACCAGATTTTCAGAGGTTTTCCTACTCTTTTCTATTGGTTCTGTTTGTAATTGTGTCAATTAGGGCCGCAAAGGGGAAAAGACAAGAAAAAGAGATAAAACTCAAATTGATCAGCTATGCTGCCTTTTAGTGGTTGAAAAGTTTGAGTTCATGTCTGAATTACTAGGTAAAATGGAAAAATCAATGGCTAAGTAAACCGTGCATGTTCGGAGGACTGCTAATATTTCTCTTCCCCTCCTGCTCACTCCAATCAGAGAGGCACTGCTGAATTAAAATAATTTAATCCATATTTTGGCACTGGTAATCAAGAGAGTGCCCTGACATAAGAATGGAGGCCCACTGTACTGAAACCGGTTTCCAAACCTGACTGCACGCTAGATTCACCTGGTGAACCTTAAAATAGAACAATGGCTGGGCCCAAACCCAACTCTGGGTGAAGCCCAGGCATCAGTATGTTTTTTTTAAAAACACTCCCCACATAGTTCTAATGTATAATTAGAGTTGAGAAACACTGGTTTAGATCGTATTGTTTCTACAAAAAATTAATCTTTGTCTTTTGGAGTTATATTTGCTTTAAAAGGTCAATGAATATGCAAATTGGCAGTCCTGCATCTATTTTACTGGTGGGAATGTTGCAAAGTAAACTTAAATTCAAGGATTCATGTCCTCCCTCATGCGTGAGATTACAGATATCCCTTCCTGTCTTCACTATCCCTGCAAGCTGAGAGGTGGCAATAAACACTCATATCCACTCTGCCGCAGGTTGTACAGGAGGGATGCGTTTGACTGCAGGTCTCAGTAAGCATTCTGAGAGTGAGATCTCTTCCCATGGGGAGGGGCAGGCATAGCGTTTGCCCAGGGGGATGGGGACGTAGTTTTCTCTCTGGTGATGGGCTCAGAGAGAAAGTTCAAATTGACTTCAGTTTTAGCCTTTGCCCCTCCTATGCTATAATTTCTCTGTTTCTGAACCTGTATCAACCCATTAGTAGAGAAATTGGCCTGTGTCTTTGCAGCTCGTGTGTCAGTATTGTGGTAACTGAGGGGATAAAGTGGCAAGAGAGAATTTTTCTGTCTCCTCCTCTCCCAGGGGACAGGCAGGCAGTCCTCAGGAGGACCACAGCTCTGCAGAGGGCCAGATGGTAATAGGCCCCCCACAGGGAAGTCAGCAGCCGGGGTGGCAGATGGTCCCTGGCCTGTGGAGGTTTTCTGGAAAGAGGATTCGTATAAGAAGGAACAAAGTTTCTGGCACCACCATGCAGTGTGTGCTAGTAAACGTTTAGCAAAATGGCTGTCCAGAAAAGAAATCTCTGATTTTTAGCATTGGCAAATTTTTGTGGTGTAAGCATTCTCACCATTGTCAATTTCAGGCTCCCAACCTGATAAGGAGTCACTGAAGGAGGAATTATGAGGAAATGTGCAAAATCAACTCTGGCAAGCTGGTAGGCGCAAGCTCTAGCATACCTAACTGCCCCGTGGATTAGGTCGCAGAAGGGAGGGAGCGACCCAGCAAATTCTTAGGGGAAGCTGTATTTTCTATAGATTTCTGTTCTCTGTGTGTTCCCTCTCCTCTTTCAACATAAACAACCAACATTCAACTATGATTCCTTCAAGTATGACCTCATGAACTCAGGGTTTAAAATAAGCCATTTATTAGAACTGAAACCTGTGTTTACGTCCAAATAGGTAGAAAGGACTATACCTCTTATAAAGTAACAACAACAAATATTTTTGAGTGTTCTTCCTATATTATCCTAGACCTAGTCACATACTATTTGAGATGGTTAGAAACAGGTTAACATTTGAATTCCCACCATGTACCAGGTACCGTACACGTATTAACTCATTTAATCCTTATTATAACTTTATGAGAACGGTACTATTAATAGGAGAATGACACAGTTTAAATAAATAACCACAGTGAATACTTTAGAGTAAAACTACATATTATTCTAGACTGTTCACAAGACAGTTTGCAAAGGCTAAAAATAGCGAGCATTTATTGAGTGCTTACTATGTACCTGATGTTTTCCATGAACTCTCCAGTGAGTTTTTATAATGACCTATGAGTCAAGTGTTACTATGATGCTTATATTACAGTTGATAAAATAGAGGAAAGAAACTGACTTCCTGAAAGTCAAGGACTCATTGATGGCAGAGTCAAGACTCAAACTCAGGCCACCTGGCACCAAGGCTCACTCTTAAGAGTATGTATGGGACGTGACCATTTTTCTGAGCTAGAATGTTCTTAGGCAAATCCCTGACCTTCCATGTAGATGTCTGACCTTGATTTAAAAGCAACGCACTTATTCAAATGTTTCTGCACAGCCACCCTTCCCAACACATACATTTCCTTTAGGCTGTAGATATACCTTTTTCACTTTGGTAGTAGACACAGTTTAGCATTACGTTATTGTGGTCTGTGATTTAGAGCTGAAATATCCATGTACCAAGAGGTCAGGAGATGAATTCAGAATCCAACGCAATTCTTCTAATTGCTAGTCAAGTTCAGTGTTATGTGCTTGAAAACCACCCCTAAACCACACACGATTCAGCTGAACTAAGGTTAAGGAAAGTCCGGTTTCAGGAGATTTTATTGATCTCCACCTTTAGACTCTTTAGAACTAAAACAGTTTTGAAGTTTCTGTCTCATTGGAGTGACATAATTTACACCTTTCATTCTGGGGTTGTCTTAGCTGAGCTGCACAGTGGTGTTCTTATGTAGACAAAGCTACTGGAGTTTAGAAACAGGAAGGGCTAGAAACTCACTTTTTAAAGTAAAATAAAGCTTACACAGTGGGGGATTTCCTTAACTCTCCAAACTCTGACATGTGTTAGGTAGTCAGGAAAGAATAATAAAATTCCCCAGGAAAAGTGTTTCACAAATGGCAGTGGTTAAAATGTGGTTTTCTAGGTGGCCATGGGTCAGATTTCCATCCCATTCTCCTCACCTCCTGCAGGGCTGGTCTCAGGTTGCTTTTGCAGAGACAGGTCTGCAGAGTCCTGCAGAAGAGCCAAGCCTTCCAGAACAGCCCAAGGACAGTGTGGAGGATACCCAGCTCACGATCCAGGCTCCTTCTGAGAATGTGTGTCGCTGTCACACAAGAGCTGCACTAGCTTTCAATGGCTGCTCCCTTGGTTACCCAGGAAAGGGTGCCAGCTTCCATGATTTCCTGACAAGTCAGCCAGACCACGTGATGAAGGAGAAAGGGAGAAGGTAGTTCTTCAATGGAAAACAAACAATAGGAACCACACAGATACACAAACAAGGCTTCTGTTAGGTAGCCTCAGGAATAAAGGACAAGATTGATGGAATTGAAAATGAAAGAACATGTTGCTGGGGGACAAATGGGATTTCTGGGAGTCCTTCAAAAAGTAGCTGTGTAGTACAGAGTTGTCAAAACATTTGATTCAGCCCTGAGGGCCTCAAGAAGTGAGTTTGGGAGATTCTGACCCTGGGGCCCAAAGGGGAGAGACAAGTTTAATTTAGGGGTTCACACCTGTAGCCTCTAGTAACCAAACAAGGATTTAGGGGGAAATATGTGGGAATTAAAAGAACCAGATAGTAACATCCTAGTACATTTACGTATTTCATTACAGTACAGTCAGTTCTGCCATAACATGACATATGTGTTCTTAAAACTCACTTTGCTATGCTAAATTGCAGGGCTTACAGAAAAATGGGACTAAGGGTGCAATACCTAAAAACTTTGTCAGTGACACACACAAAAAATAGGAATCTGATAAAAATGATAGCATGGTCTCGTACATGTTAAATGCTTAAGGAACACATAAATATTTCAATTGATACAGCACCTTATCTTCAAAAAGACCTATAGTTTGCTTGTAGAAGTGAGCTTTGCAGCTTGCAAGTTATTTTTAAGTAGTAGAGAGAAGGTTATTAAAATTTGTAATCTTAAAATCCTGGTTTGTTTTCCTGTCTTTCAAATATGGGCACTTGGAAGCATGCATTTATAATAGATACTTGCTTCATCAAAATTAAACATTTGATTCCGTGGATAGCCTTCAGCTTTCTGTATCCCTGCTGGAAATTCCTTCCTAGCTTTCTCATCTGCACTGGTGCTTCACCTAACTTCTGAAGACTTTGGAAATTGTAGCGGTGTTTGAAACCACCAAACCAGCTACTCATAGTACTAAAAAGTGCAGAATTTGGCATTTTCCATTAAAGTCTTTGTATACAGATAGTGCTTTCTCTTTATGAGGAATTTTTAATTGTTAGTTTTTCAATCTCAACAATGCTCACCTTTCCATCTCTTCTATTTCTTTAAGCCTCATTTAAATCAACTTCTCAACAATAGCATTGCTCCATCCATAGATGTTTGTTTTATTGTGATGATATTGTGGACTCCTTTATATCTGTTGCTTGGGAAATATCCTGTGTTCTCCTGATTCTTTTGAAATGCTTTTTCCTTTAAGCTTCTTCTCAATACATAAAGGTTTTCTTTTTTTCATGACGTGTTTGGTGTTTTTGAATCAGGCTGCTTAGACATATTTCAGATGTTGAATGCATTTTTTTAATATAAAAAAGCTCACAAATGTACAAGAATAGTGAAAAGCATTGTTGTAGAATTAACACTTGGTTAGCATAAGTAGGATGGGTAGGGCAACATATCTACAAGGTCGGGGGTAGATGTATGAAGTGTGTGCATGTGTGAGTTGTGACTTCCTACAAGATTTGGTACAGCTCGCTACAGTTTTCTGTGTCAACCTGGTTTTTCTCACAAAGTTGCCTGTGGGATATTTGCATTATGCTTAAATCATCCTGTAATATATTAATCTAATTGTAATAAATTTGCCTTTCAAAACAAGTAACATTGCAGACTATATGGTACCACTGCTCATGTATTTTCTCAGTTGATCATTATAATAATTCTCTGAGGTAGATGAGAAAGTTAATATTCCCATTATACAGATGAAAAAACTGAAGCTGGAACGTCCCAAAGCTTGGCTATGAGCCTGGAACTGCCAGAGGTTAAGAGTTATGACTGTGCTTGAGTCCCTGGTCCTACAAGTTCCAAAAGCCAGTTCTGCCCCTGTCTTCTGGAAGTTTGGGTTTGTGAGCCAGAAATTTTTCTTCTTTTGTTTAAAGTAGTTCAAAGTGCTTTATTTGAGTAATGTAGGGTCTTGGCTAATGCAGGGTTGCCTGGATAATGTTCAGACTCTCTCCCAGCTCTGGGAGACTTTCTGCCACATTTTGCCTTGTAAATTAACTATCTTCAGGTAGAGGGCCCCCTAATTTTCAAGGTTTGCCCTGGAAAGAGGAGGTTCTGCCTGGGCTGTGCTGTGGGCACAGGATAAAGAGAAATCATTCCTTCATCTTTCGGGCGCTGGCCAAGAACGTCCCCAGGCAGAGCAGCTGCGGTCCCTCTTTGGGAGGGGGTCTGACTCAGTGTTCACCCATTTAGATGTTGTCCTCTGTAGACAATGACCCTTCACAGCCCCGGTCAGGGCCATCGCGACTGGCCATCACCAGCCTTGCTCACTGAGAGAGGAGATGCACTGGATGTAGCTGGGCCTCTTCTTTCTCCTGGTCCTATGGAGTCCTGACAGCTCCTGTCAAACCCCAAGTCAATGATGGGAAGGGATCCCACAATTTCCAGCCGTGAGCTCAGCAATGGCCGCCGCCGCTGCTGCTTCTGCTGCTATTCGGTGAGCAGCTCTATGTGACCCAGCCTCTGAGGAACACTTGGTATATTCATTCATTCATCCCACCAGTATTTGTTGAGGGCCCATCATGTGCCAGGATCACTCTTTTTGTGGGGTTATTTCATTTGCTTATTGCGGTTTGAACCCCTGAACCGAATAGCTCCCAGCTCACACATTTAACCTTATGCTGTCCTGCTTCTCCTATTCAAGGTTGCCTATGTCTTAGTCAAAACTGCTAGAAGCTTAGTTAGCCTCAGTGGCTTTCCTACTTACTGAAGCGCTGAAACCGTGTCAGTGATCTTCCCTTGACCTGGATAACAGGTTCTCAACTTGTCACTTCCTTTCTTGTGTGGGTACAGACTTAATTCCCTTCCATTTAGATAGCATGTGCCCAAGTGTCACTTTTGTGTTTATTTTGGTGAGCTCTAGTTTTCTTCCCTCCCCTCCCTCCCTCCCTCCCTCCCTCCCTCCCTCCCTCCCTCTCTTCCTTCCTTCCTTCCTTCCTTCCTTCCATTTTCAAATTCGTGCACTGGGACCCACTCTACAAATGTGAAAGGAAAAAAGAAAGAAGAAAACAAGCAGAGCAATCTAAATACTGAAAAACGTGTTTTTTTTTAAACTTTATGAATGAGGCCTTTGAACTCAGTGGCCATGGCTCTCTACCTCACCTGTACCTTTCATGTCCTGTTTCCAGCTAAAGCAGAAAAGAGGAGGTGCTCTGGCCCTGAGTCCACAGTGAAACCTGGCTGTGGGTTATGCCTCCCTGTTCTCTGATCGACAGTGGCAGCCACAGCTGCTGGAGAGGAAGGGCAGCCAGGCGCTTCCTGTCGGGCAGCTTAAGTCCATTGCAACAGCCGTGGAAACTTTGTGGGAAGGGACCGAGCTGGAGCCTTCACCTGATGTGGCCAAGGGCAGCAACAACAAGAGTGACAGGGAAATTCCTGCAACCAATGGGCATGGGGCTGAGGAGCAAGGGGGTGTCTCCGGGGGTTGGTTTTGAAACTTTCTGCCTTGACTAAAACCCAGGTTCTCAGCACAGGGGATGTGACTCATGGCTGAGAAATTCCCCATGGCCTTGGATGACATTTACGTTGATTACCTCTGAGTCACATTTCTGGGAGAATTTTTTGTGTGTGTGTTACCAGAGACAAACTGAAGGGAAAATGGCATGGATGGTGGTTTGGAAATAGCAGGGGAAACGGGGTCACTTGTGTTCTTAGTAGGAAAATTAAAGACATGCAAGATGGAAAGAAAAACAAGACAAAAAAGGAAGGACATTGAGGAGATAGAGTCATCTCCCAGTGGAACAGGGAGAATTGGGGTCTCTCTTTGGTGATGGAGGGATGGGGACAGCCCAGACAGAGTCTGGCCTTTGGCCTCTTATTGTGATTATAGAAATTTAGCATGTAAGTGATGGAGCCGTCATTTACTCTTTCTGTCACTAGTATTTGTGGAGCAGCTCCCGTGTTCCGGATTCTCTTCTAGGCACTGAGATACAAAGGGCACAACACAGAGTCCTACCCTTTTGGGGTTGATCTCAGTGGAGAAGGACGACAACAAAGTATTAGTGAATCAAATGGCATCCTTGAATCCAGCCGTTTTGACCAATTAACAGAAATACTTTCAGAATGTCCAGCTCCAGGACGCTGCAAACGTGTGCACTTCACTGCGTGAGATGGGGGGAGACCCCGCAAAGGGCTCTGTGCCTTCGGAGTTCAAAGGTTTGTCTGGAATCCTGGCTCTCGCAGCTGCCCAGCCCCATACCTGGGACTCCCCTCTCCTGGACGAACTGCAGGGTGTTGCGCTGACTGGGAACGGGATATCCCTGGTTCCCCACGCCGTTCTGTGTGTTTGAAGCCTTATCGAAGGTTAAGAGCCCTGACAATGTAAATGTAGATCTCAGTTAAATCATGGACTCCAAAAGTGGGCTGGGGACAGGAACAGCCATGCCCCAGGTCTCTAGGATTTCAAACCACCAACAGAAAAACAAAAAACAAAACAAAACAAACAGAAAACACTTTGCACCAGATTAGCTTCAATTTTGCTTGACTTAGATTAATGCATCTGAGGCCATTTCCTACAAAAGGACCATTCGCAGCCAACAGGCAGCAGCTTGGAGGGCAAAGGGAGGCAATACTGAGAAGCAGAAAGAGCTAAGGACCAGGATTCAGAGATCTGGGTTCCCATCTGGGCTTGCCACTGACTCACCCTGGGGAGGCAGGCAGTCCTGCAGTCTGGGCAGATAGAAAAAAGAACATCAGGAGACCCAGAGAACGATCCCCAGGCAAGAACAGAACAGGCATGGTTAGGGAGAGGGTGGGTACCTGAGAAGACTGAAAATAAACTGGACTAACAGGGGCTACAGGGAGCGGCCAGAATTCCAATGTCTCACAGAAGCCAGAGTGTGAAAGACTGAGGTGCTTCCTGCAAACGGAGTGTCCCAGCTGAAGAAGGATCTGGAGGAAGGATTGGACGGTTGCCTGGCCACCCTCCTGCTGGGAGTGAGGGTAGTTTTGCTTCACTGGTGCTCTGTGTTCTCTAAACCCAGGTCAGAACTCACTGACACTCTTCCCCCACCTCCCCACACCCTGGCCATCTGGCTACTCCCTTGAACCTACCTTCTGTCCTACCCTTCAGGGCCCTGTCCTCCTAACTGACCTCCATTGACCACTGCAACCAATCCACCCTGGACAGGCAGCCTTGCAGCAAAGTCTTTATTAAAGACAGTGGCAAAACATTACAATAAAGAGAGAGGAGAGGTGGGAGGGGAAGGAAGAGAAAATGAAACATGGAAGAGAGAGACAGCAGTGTGAAGGCTTCAGCTAACGGCTGGCTGAGGCCCCGAGCAGAAGGACACAGTGTGAGAGTGAGTAGTGTAGCAAAGGGAAAGCTGAAACCCAGTCTAGCACTTCTTTTTAATCTCTCGAGACAACAAAGGTTCAGCCCCACCAACCTGTCCTCAGCAACTGCCTTTTTAATCACTGTCCTCCATCCATGCAGCTCACTTCTCCAAGTTCTGCCTTCACTCACCACCCTGCCATGCTAGCCAGGAGGGAGCATGGCTCAGTTCTCCCTCCTGCTCCTGTGCATTCCCAAGAAGCGTCATCCTGTTGGAACAGTCTCAGTTCCTCTTTCTAAGTCCTCTTTCTGTCCATCTGGCCCTAGCCACCCTGTGTCACAGGCCACCCCCAGTGTCACAGGCCTCTTACCAAGGCCAATCAGGGGAGTGGCCAGATCAGAGCTTTGATGGCTGCAGAGAGTATGGTTTTGACCTAGCACTCTGCATGTGGGACTATGTGTGCACATGTGTGTATACATGTGTATGCTGGTGGAGTGGGGATGTTGTACTTATAGCTTCAACAAAAAGGATTTGGGTTTCATAGATCAGGGGCTAAGAAGGAGCTCTTAGCTGGGTGGCAATCCAAAGGTATGAGTTAAGCCACCCACAGCAGAATCTGTGATTGAATAAATACCTGTAATCCATTCCTGTATATGTTGTGTGGCCTAAGACGCCTGACCTGGAATGAAATAAATTATTATTGCTGTTGTTACTACTCCTTTTGCTTGAATAGAGACAGAGCGTGTGACATGCTGATGGCCCAGATCAGTGAGCAGAGAGTTACTATATTTGGGGTGAGTTTCTGAAGCTCACCATGTCCCTGGTGGAAGAGGAGAGGATCTCTCCCCTGGATGGTGGCCAGGTGACTGAGGAGGGGCAGAGAGGAATGCTTCGGATGGAGATGCCCTGGCAGTTGGGATATTGCCTTACCAGCGTTGAGCCGAAGCCCATTATTAACATGAATTGTCTTCCTTTATCATTTTAAAAAGAATTACTTAGTCACAGACATGACAGTCATACAACAGAAAGCCGAAGCAAAAATTGCGCACAATCCCATCTTAAATCAAATCAATGAAAAATATGCAGTTACCCATCCAATGTAAAACTCAGTCTGCGATGCTGCTAAGCACAGTGAGCGTGCATGTGGACATGGCCTGGCAGATGACTCTGACCGATCCAGTAGGGTTCTCTCAGGATCTATCCTCCATCAAGTTTTCGGTGACTTTGTAGGATGACTTGGCTTAGAATCCACAGAGGAAGGAGACCCAAGGCTCAGCCAAACCCCACCTATTCTGGTTCTTCTCCTCGCTTGTGCCAGTCTATCCCTTTGAAACACGTCCATGTCGCAGTGGGAGGCAGAGCTGCTACACGGTGACATGGTGCTTGATGTTGATGACGGGGAAGGAACCGAGCCTATGCATTTGCCACTGAACAAATGGTGCTTCGGCCATGGTTGGTTGTACACATGCGTGCTTCTGCATTTTGGTGATTTTCTTCCTTCCCTAACCAATGTGCTAAATGCAACATTTACGATCAGCCTCACATGCTTATTGTGAGGGCTGGGGCTTGATCATGTCAAAGGAAGGCTGCCAGCTTTCCCTGCCAGAAGCAAGAGGCACCGGGAAAAATGGAAATTGGACAATAGTCTTGTGTACTCCCTGCTCTGTCATGGATGGCCTTCAGCAGGAAACCAATCAACAGAATCAAAAGAACACGGTTTCCTGTTAACATAGAACGATGCCAAATCCACCAGACATTATTGTTTCATGCCCTGTGCCAGTCATTGTCAGCCATAGCATAAGTAAGAACATATGACTGGGGTTGTGGTTTTAGTGAAATATTCTTTGGCTTTTGGCACGGCACCACACACCTTCACATGCTTTATTGCCCTTTCCCAAACCTGGGGAGGTTTTTTTTTTCCCCCTTTTCTTTTTAGATTTCTTTTCCCCCAAAGAACTATATCTGGCTGTTTCGCTGCATACCAGCTCTTAAACCAAGCCAGCTGACTCCCAATCTCCTCAGCCTTTTCTTAAGCAACACTTTCTTTTAATATGTTATTATTATTATTGCATCACATAGGCTAAAATAAACCCACTGTGTATTGACCTTCAACAATCTTGCTTTTCCTCTGAAAATGGCTAGTTCCCTAAGACTGGCTTTAAGAGAGAAAAACCTCTCACATAATATTTTTCTTACTTTCCAGGCTGATCTTGAAGGTGATGATAGGTCATAAGCCGCAGCCTCTGCAAGGATGTTACAACCCCTGGAGCAGGCGGGAAGTACATGTGTGTTTGGAATGCAACAAAAGGGAAAAGTTACTAGTGTGTTTTTGACAGGACCCTACATTTTAACCCTTTCTCCAAACCTAGACAAAACCCAACTAACTCCATTGGCTACTCAGAAGTTTTCTCCTCAAATAACATGGTTTAGGGGGAATGTGAGCAGGCATCTGAATCTTTTTTCCCCCCCCCCAATAGTTTTGCTTGGAGGTTAAGAGCTTTGGTAACAGAGATGGTTCAAACCCTACCTTCATCTCTTACTAAATGTGTGACTCTGGGAAAGTTGATAAACTTTGAGATCCTCACATTTCTCTTTTGGAAAACAGAGAAGACACTCACCTTCCAGGGTTGTCATTAAGACTACGTGTCAAGTGTTGGCACTTTGCTCCCTGCTCAGTCATCATGGAAGCTGTTAGCAGGAAGTGTACCTCGTAAGTGCTCAATAAATCACATAATTATTCCTACTAGAGCACGTTGGGAAGCACTGGATCCTCACTCCAGATGCTTTTGGGAGTGACGGTGAGGGAGTCTGGGGCTCAGGGTCGTGTAGGTGGTAGGGTCACGGGCAGAGTAGCTTCTCCATGATGTTTGCATGCACTATGTCACTTGTCATGAGAATTCTGGGAGAGTAAAAATGGGCAGCCATTATTCTTCCCATCTCACAGACGAAGAAATGGAGGTGCTTGCACGCTGCTAGAATTGGCAGACCCGTGCTGGACCCCAGGACTCTGGAATCCTTGCTATTGCTCCATCTGTACATCCCATTTCCTCTCAGAGCTGAATTAATTTGTTCTTGGCCTGTCTTCTCAGTTCCCTGAGGCCCTCTCTCTCCCTGTCATTTCCAGGAAAGACGGAGCTGCCTGCCTTTTATTCTCTCTCTCTCTCCCTCTCTCTCTCTCCCTCTCTCTCTCTCCCTCTCTCTCTCTCCCTCTCTCTCTCTCCCTCTCTCTCTCTCTCCCTCTCTCTCTCTCTCCCTCTCTCCCTCTCTCCCTCTCTCCCTGTCTCCTGGCCCTGTGCTGCCTCCTGTGGTCTCCCAGGAAAGTGGCTACTCCTAGGAAAGTAATGCTTCAACAGACATAGCCAGTGGCATGGAGAAAATACTGTCTTTCGGGAGAGTAAAGCAGACACCAACTAAGAGAAGCAGAGATGAGAGACAGAGTGCATCCTGATGGTGTTAAAGACCTCTGTTCAAGTCACCTCTGTCTTTGTATAGTTTGGTAATATGAACCAGTAACCAATGTGTTAGTAATGGATTTCCTGGTTCTCAGAAGATGGTATTAAGCCTCTGAGACTAGTGCATTAGGATGTGATCATATATAAATGTAGAATTATCAGACACATGGGCTGTCTGGAAAGGGGTGTGGGGAGGGATGGAAATGGTGAGTAAGTGGTGGAAAGGTCTCTGTTTCCCTCCCCCTTCCCCATGGGCATGCAGTAACAACTAATCACTACCTGTGTGATGCATTTGTGTTCCTTTCTCTCATTGAACCATAAAAAACAAAATAACACCCAGACCTTCAATACAGTATCCCAGGAAGCCACAACTAATCTGTGGGAATTAACCTTTGATATATAACCTATTCATTGGATCCTTGGATCCGTTGCCTTTGTGTCTCTTTCAAAAGAGGTCTTTGCATGTTGGTTTCTATGTGAGGCTAAAAGTTTTAAGTGTTTTGTCTCTGCACCCAGAAAATCTCGTATGACTTTCCCCAAGCTCATCTGAGAGAGAAGGTCCTTGCTTGCTATGTTCTCTTGGCTTCTTCCAACTACCAGTCCCAGCGCCAAGGCACATTTGACAAAAGAATCCCTTTCCTTGAGACTCAGTTGCCCTTTGGCACGTCAGGGCCTTAGCTTGAGGATGAGAAGGAATTCTTGCAAAATAGAAAAGTTGAAGTCTATAGTCTGGTTTAGATTGAGAGGAAGACAGCAAGTAATTATTTTGGGTATACAAGTTTACCCCAAAGAAATTATGCTTCCTTATTTGGGGTGATGGTGATAGTGGTGGTGGTGGTGATGATAAAAGCAGCAATCATGGTGGCGATGGTGACAGTGGTGACAGTGGGGGGGGGGGGTGAGCACACAGGAGTTGGTGGTCTTTCTCATCAGTTTCTTTCCTACCTCAGGCATTATCACTGGTGGTTTATATTGTTTCTCAATGTAATGCTCCTCTGCAAAATAAGCATTTAGAATATGAGGGACAGAAGGCAAAAGCCCACACACAGAGATGCACTCAATTTTCTCCTGCCCCTTGAGCTGAGCTAAAAACACCTATCAGTTTGCCATCCCTCCCTTGCTTTTAAGGAGAGCATTTAAGAGCTCTTCTTCTTTTCCTCCTCAACCCCCACTTCCTCCTCCTCCTCTTCTTCTTCCCTGTTTCCAAATTAATCTTAGCAGGGAGTCCTGAAGCAAATGATCATGTTACAAGTCTAAATGTGATAGCCTGTCATCTTTCATTATTTTTGACATCAACAAAACTGTCAGAATTCTCTGAGACCTGCCTTTGGTTCAGGGTGTTCTCTTGGAGGCCGGGAGACCCATAAGGATTAGAAGAAGGAGGGTTGCTCCAAGGTAATGAAAAGAATGTAATGGAAGAATGAAAATGATCTCCTGTTCCAAACTTGTGTGTACTTTTAGACAATTGCATTTAGGGGGCTATTGACGAAGGTTGTACAATAGTTACATAATTACAGCTTATTTTATAAAATAGAGGTCTAAGGGTACTTCATTAACCAGATTACTTTCTTCGTCTATCCTCTTGCAATTTCCTTGAATATTTAGATTTGATATGCAACTAAAGAATAATTGCCTGGCTTGTTTCCTAGAGATCGGTGCCTTCTGTGGATTGAGCTGTTGAAGACTGTGAGAGTATGTTTTTATATGGAAGAACAATATCTAACTATTGGAGTTGTGTATTTAGGACTCGGAACTAATATGCCATCATTTCAGGTACACACACAAAATGTTTTAGGAAAAGTTTCTTATTCTTTACATACTTTTAACATGTATCTCCCTGCCAGTGAATCTGGGATGACTTGAGTTTAAGTGAATCCAAGTATCTCTTCATCAGAGGCTGTTTATCTTTTTCTGGTCCCTCATTCAGAGCAGCCACAGTTTTCTGAAGGAGCCACACATAGCACACTCCAACAGCAGAGAATTATTTGGTTCAGAGTGGGGAGGGCTGGGGCCATGGTCTTCGTTTGGGGGCATTTCAGAACTTCAATATTTTGGTAACCCATGCTCTATAAATCATTGAATTACGTCAAGTCTATTTAAAACCCCTCTGGGCAGCTGTTTAAAATGCTGTCACTGCAGTAAGCGATGTCCTCAGAGTCACATGGCAGGTTGGGGCCAAGAGTGGGATGGGTTTTGTTTGTGTTTCTTTAACTCCAGTTAGGTTTACCCTCTGACTCCCCTTCTGTGAATAGTCCTTCCATTTCCAGTTATTTCAGAGGCAGGATATGAAGGCCACTTAGTCCACTGGGGTCAAGCCGTCCCATCAGATCGAATTCTTTTTCCTTACGTTCTTCCTTCAAGCCATTTAGTGAAACTACCACAAATTGTTAACTTCGGATTAATATGTTTAATAAGTGAAACCTGGACTATTTCAGGCAGGCAGGCAGGCAGGCAGGCAGGCAGGCAGGCAGGCAGGCAGGCAGGCAGGCAGGTAGCCCAGAGGATTGGCTGCAGCTGAGCAATCCCCTGGCTTTTCCTCGGTCATTGCTGAGGGCTGGGACCACCTGTGTAGCACCTGTGGGCAACTCGGGACTAATGACCCCCAGGAGCCCTGCTTTGCCAGCTCTGCTCTCGGGTCTCCAGATTTGCTCTGGGGTCTGTCAAGGCAGGGGTATCAGGAGGCCAGATCCAGAGCGAGAAGCCAGCAGGGAGGCCCTGGCTTCCCCCTCAGAATGCTGCCTGTTTAGAGGTGTATTGCCTGGCCCAGCTCAGGCTCCAAGCTCCCTGAAGAACAGGGTGCTGCAGCTGTCTTGTTCACAGTCACATCCAGGCCTGGGTGACCTACGCATGTGCTTGAATGCACATACACACAAGAGAGAAAAGTTTTGCTTCAGTGAACTTATTCAGAACTTTTCGATCAGATAAGTAGAAATTAAAAATCAAATATGCTCTCTGAACTTCAGCAGACATAAATGTTGAAACCTTAAAACAATCAAATTCCACGTTGGGCATTGAGGATGGGCACCATGACCTTTCAGAGTCTTGTCCTTCCCTGGCACATAGTAAGTGTTTAAGAAATTTGTTGAATCAGTTCATGAATCCAAATTTTGAGCAGGGCTTTGGAATCAAGATCTGAGTTTGAATCTCAGCATCTCACTTACTAGCTCTGTGACCTTGGGCAGGTTAAGTTGTAAGGAGGATTAAGTAAGATAAAGCATGCAATATATTATATATGTGATCTATATTAAAACAAATGGTATAGATCGTGTACATTCTGCTCCCCACTGCATTTTTCCCAAGGACACCCAGAAAGGACCTGTCTGAGGGACAAGAGCTGGTTTTGACTCTGCCTTTGCCAGATGAGGAAGGTATGCAGGGCTCTCCTGGGGAGGGAGATGAAGCAGCCCGGCTTTGTCTGAGGGTCCAGGGCAGGGCTGGGCAGCTCAGAGGGAAGATGTGGGCTCAGACTTGTCCCCCACAACCCCTTCCAGGCCGGGAAAAGGAAGGAAGCGAAACCTGAGGATGTTAGGGCCCCCAGTTCAGAGGCTCGTTGGCTTGGGTGGAGAAAAGACCCCCTGCTGTGCCCTCAGCTCGGGATATCCAAGGTGCTGGGTCACCGTGTCTGGGAATCCTGGGTAGGGGAGCGGCAAGCCACCCTTACGCACATTTGTGTATTTTGAACAGGAAAACAAAAACCAAAAAAACAGCAGTACACAAAATAAAACAACAGCAGCCAAGGGAAGTGGGATTCAAAAGATGATCTGCTTATTCTGAGCAAAACCGAATGTTCGGTGGCGACTCACAGCGCTTCCCCCAGCAAGACCCTTGAAATACCCCGACTTCCCTTTGGAAGGGAGGCGGGTTGTGTTTGGGAATCCCAGCGGGTGTCCCCAACTAGTCTGTCTCTGAGCCCTGACCTTGCTGGGATGTCTCACTAGGTCACTGTTTCTTTAAAAAACAGTAACAGCAAAGCCCTTAATTCTTCTTCTTTTTTTTTTTTTTCTCTCCAAAATTCTCAGTTAAGTTTATGGAAAAGGCAGTCAAAGAAGGGAATGAGTTGTGACTCTCTCTGAGGTATTCTGTTCTCTGGGCCTTTCTTCTGTCAGCCTACCCTAGAAATGGTCTTCATAGAAGACTCTGCACTGGAAATGTTGCTTCTCTGGAAAGAGGTTTTTATTATATTTCTTACTGGGGGCTGTGTGGGGGCGTGGAAGGCGAGCACATTTTCCTTCCTTCCTTGCTTCCTTCCTTCCTTTTTTGCTTGAGAGTTTATTTGGTTTTTCTTCTTGATAATAACCATGCTTTTAGATCTATTTGCTTTCTAAAAGTTTGGCCTAACCATTTTTTTGTTCTTTTTCTTTTTTCCTCTCTCATCACTCTCAGTACACGTTTAAAATTAATTTCTGATATATGTTGGGAGCCCCTTTCCACCTCCCCTAAAAGTCAATGATATAATTTTTATACAGTCTTTTGTATAATGGTTCCATCATTTCTTTACCTGATAGCCCCCCTACTCTCTTTCAGTGGAGAGAGCAGGGACTTGTTCAAATCTCATCTTCATCCATTACTAGCTTTGTGACCTTGAATAAATCATTTAGCCTTTTAAGCTTCCACCTTATCTGAAAAATGGAGTTAATAATGCCCAATTAGTGGGATTATTGGACTCATGAAATATATTAAATATAATAATGTACTCACCACATAGAATACACTCAATAGGGACATCACAATAAGTGCTACTTTTCTGAATACAACTAGTTCTATAATCCTCCAACCCAACTCTCTACCTTTTAAGAAAACTTTTTAGTTCACAGGCTCCAGGCTCTGGGATCTTAGAGCAATCAGGTATTCAATGTCCTTCAACTTAAATATTCATATCATTTCCAAAAAGGGAGACCAGTAGTTTCTCTCCCACCTGAACATGTGCTTTAGCCTCCTAAATTCTGCCTTCCCTCTTGCCCCACTTCAGTCCACTCTCCAAACAGCTGCCCAACTGGCCTTTTAAAGACAGAAATTCAAGACAACACAACACAAAACAAACAAACAAACAAAAAACACCTCAGAAATCCCAAATCAAATTCTCCCTTTCTGGAAATTCTTCAATGGTTTCCCCCTTATACTTTGATCGAAACTGCATTCTCTGAGACAATGACCTCCTGTGCTGGCTTTCCCCATCCTGTCCCCCACCACTCTCCACTCTCCCTCTCGCTGTGTTTCAGCCACATGGCCGTCTTTCTGACCTTTGTATTCTCTGATGGCATTGAGCTCTCTGCTGCCTTAAGGCTCTGCACTCACTGTTCCCTGAGCCTGAAATTCTCATCTCTTGGAAAGTTGACTCTTTCAACTCAGATGTCACCTCCTTAGAGATGCCATCCCACTACCTTATCTCAAGCAGCACCCACACCCCACCCCTCAGTTACCCTCTACTTATATCACCTTGTTTATTTCCATAGCACTGTAATTAATTATTCATTCATCCATTGATTGAATGAATAAACCTATAATTTAGAGGGGAAGACAACTTATAAACAATCAGCTGAAACCAAAAGACCACAAAAACAAATGTAATAGCTCTCAAAGCAAGGAGAGAGAGTCACAGGGTTAACCAGTCTTAAAAATAAGAACAGCAAAAAGATCATTGGGAATAGGAAGCCTGAGTCTATTGCCTGTGGTCAGAGCTGGGATGGATATAATTCTGCCCCAGGAAAACTACTGAAGGACTCACAAAAGAGTGAGAAAAGCTGACTTTCTTTCATCCTGAGGAAGGTGAAAAAATTCCACCACCTCCCCAGCAGTTTCAGTGAAAGTATGGGTTTATTATTATAATTATGGCAATTTCTTGTGTATTCAACACCTAGACACTGAGTGGGCTGTTGAGAGAATCAACTGTTGCTGGCTTGCTCAATCTTTTCACAAGCTCTACAAATGGGCCTTGTTTTTTAACTTAAAAGAAATGTTTGGTTTCCATATGGAAAATTCTGGAAACAACATATACCACGCAATTGAGTCTACATTTTTTCAAGTCCTATCTCACTCTTTCTGATGTGCCTGGCTGGGTTGTTTAAAGGCCATTGGCTTTGGGAGTTTGTTGAACTACTGAAGATTGTATATATTATATTTTTTCCTGAGTAATTTGGTTTTGATCAAACCCCCAAATAAACTTTTTTCTCAAATTCTTTACCCCTTAGTTTACAAGTTCATTTGTAGTCCAGAAAAATGTAACCCACATGGTTAGATTCATTTACTCTCAACTTGTCCTAGGATCATTGTCAGGGAGATACATGTTAAAAGTATGTGAAGAAAAAGAAATTTTTCCTAAAACATTTTTTGGTGTGTGTACCTGAAATGATGGCACATTAGCTCAGAATCCTAAATAGGTAAATCCAATAGTTAGGTGCTCATGTGTGAAATAGGAAGATTTTAAACAGTAGATGATATAGTTACATATTACTTGAATTTGTTTTAAAAGAAATGATTTCTATTTACCTGTTGGCATTTCAGGATTTTCCCTTCTCTGTTCAAATCTTGAGCAAATACTTCCAGACTACTTAATTTTCCTTTGTGAAAAAGCCATGTGATTTGAGGCAAATTAACCTACCCGCTCTGAGGCTACCTTTCCTCATCTGTTAAATAGGGGTAGAGATGTCCCATCTACAGAGTTGTTGTGAGGATAAGAGATAATGTAGGTAAACCTCCTAGAATAATGTATGGCTTGTAGTAGAGTTTTAACAAATGGTTAATGGTCTTATCTATCTAGTCTTTAGTAACATTTTGGATGAAGCTCTATATGACACCATCATCACCAAGATGGTTATAGGGTGTGTGTGGAGAGGAACATGCAGAAAGGAATGTCCAGAGTGACCAGGTGGCCAAAGCAGGCTGCTTTCGGAAGGGCTTCTTCAAGGAAAGCAGTGCTTGATGTCCTAAATATTCAGGCAACAAAACACCACTAAGCTCAGCAGCTTTCCTGACCCACATCGCCAGCAGATGGTCATTTGGCCATTTGGCCAAGGCCAACCAAATGTTGATGAGGGTTGTGATAGCTTTGGGGCCATGCATTGGGGGATACTATCATAAATAAGGCCTGTGTGGACCTCATGACTTTTGTGTTCACGGTCTTTGCAACTTTACCTTCCCTCCTTCTTAGAATATTAGCTTTCTGCAATATAACTCAGTGAACAGGGCAACTGCTTCTAAAATGGGATATAAAGAGAGACTCTTTGCCCCAGCACGAATCTGAAATGGCAGTTCATGTGTGAAGCCACCCATGAACATAAGGTGTCTCCAAGTCTCATGATCTGCAGACCACAGTTATGTTCTTCACTATGAATGGGAGTATTTATAGGAAACAGTGAAAGGCAAGGGAAGCCATGCTAGGCAATCATGGGAAAGATGGTGTCAGATGGCAGGGCAAACCACTGTGGTAACCTCCAGAAGTAATTATGGACATCTGGATTGATGAAAAGAACTAAAGGATGGCAGGCATTCTGTATTTGGGACTGGGTTTTCCCAAAGGAAGATAAATGGAAAAAACATGTTTGCTTTAACTGCTGACTCATGGTACAAAGTTTTAATTCAGAGACTTTAATTGAAAATGCAGCAGGAATGTAAAAGATTTACATAGAAAATATTTTGGTATATTGGCAAGACATTAATTATAAAACCAGATGGTCATGGCAGAAAAATCAACCAAGAGGCCTTAGTTTTCTTAGCATAAAATTTTTACTCCATAAATTTCAGTATTCTGATATATATATATATATATATATATATATATATATATATATATATATATATAATTACATTTTTGTGATAGAAGCTTCATGACCAAGACACTAGTTCTCTTTCCCCAGAGGCCAGCCTAATGAGACCATATTTCTCAGTTCCTATTAACCGTGACCGCTGTCTCAGTCAGGGGTCATTTGTTTGCAACAGAAGGTTGGAACACAACTGCATGAAATTAGCTCAGAAAAGAGAGTTTGTTGTAAAGATACAGGAGACTTTCACTCTCAGAAAACTCATATTCAGGAGGTATAGTCAGTTTAGAAAGTTCATCTAATCTTATATCCCTTCGTCTTTATCTTAAGACACAAAGCATCCTCTCTGTCTCCCTCTGCACACCTGCTGAATGATAACCACATTTTCCCCCCAGACTGGCTTTTCCTGCTTGGTGAACAATAGGCCCACCATGGCTGCCTATCTGAGTTTAAATCTATCACCTTCCTCTTTGTTTACCATTTGTCCCATCTGTTTTTTATTCCTCTTTTTCTCTCTTGTCTTCTGTCCTTTCTTCCATTAACTTAGTATTTTAAAAATTCCATTTTCCGTTCTCTATTAGCTTCTTGATTATATGTTCTTTAATTATTCTCTTTGTGGTTACCACAAAGATTATAAACATATGTCCTTGATTTATTAGAGTTTACAATAGATTAATACCGTTAATACTTCTTGGACAATGAAACAACTTCACAACATTTAAGCCATTTCGCTGTTTGGGCTATTGTTATTGTTGTCATGTGTTTTATTTCGACATACTTTTAATCCCACAAAACATTATTGTTGTTTTAAACAGTCAATATTTATTATGTTTTACCCACATGTTTACCTTATTCATTTCTCTGCATTCTTTCCTGTATTACCATGTTTCCATCAGGGATTATATTCCTTCTGCCTAAAAAATTTCTTTTAGTATTTCTTTAAAATAAATATCTGCTGCCAACACATAATCTTTATTTTTGTTTGTCTGAGAGCCTTTATTCTGAACCTTACTCTGTGAGACTTGCTTCTACTTGTGGCACTTCCTCTGACCAATTTTATATGAATGAATTGTTTTTCCCACCTTCAAGGATAGACTTCAATGATTATGAGAAATTTTTATAGTTTATAATTTGAATGTGTCTCTTTTGACTAAAAAGGAGGGTTCAAAGTCATTTTATAACTCAACCTATAATGTGTCAGGTCTTGAAGTTCTATGTGCTAGTCACTGGGCATATAAAGTGAAATAAGACATGGTTTTGTCTTCTGACAGCTCATATTCTTATAGGAAAGCCAGAGAAATAAATGGTTATATTAAGTGTGATAAGCTCTGCAATAGAATTATGCATAGGTTATTTTAGGAGCCAAAGAAGAACATCCAAATCAGAATTTCAGAATTAAGAATTAGGGAATATTTCCCAGAAAGATACCTTGGATTGAATTTTAAAAAAGTAGATGTTGTTAGACTCATGTATCAGTTAAGAGCCATTTATCTGTAAGAATATCTGACTAACAGTGGCTTCGATGAGAAGTCCAAAGGCATTGACACTGATTTAGCAGTGTGTGTTTATGGTCTTAACTCAATTCTTCTGCTCTACCATCCTTAGTGTGATGGCTTTTCACCCTCATGCTTTATGGTCTCATGATTTCAACATGGCTGCCACAGCTCCATGAATAACTTTTGAAGGTGGGAAAAAGAGAGAAGGACAGCACAAGTCGTATCTGTCTTTATTTCCTTAGAAGTCCCACAGAAAACTTTTCTTTGCATCTCGTTGGGCAGAAGAGGGTCATGTGGCTACTTCTAGCTGCAAGGAAGTTGGCAAAGGAGTATCTGACTTTCAAGCCTCTGGAGAGGAAAGAAAGAAGGTGTAGACTACTGGGAGGGGCTGTTGGATTAACCACAGTGTCTGCCACAAAAGGTGGGGAAAGTCCTTTCAGGGACAGGGAACAAATGTGTAAAAGTTTGGAGTTGTAAAATGTTATGTGCATTTGGGAAACTGCAAGCAGCTCTGGGATAATGAGGCGTGCTCAAGAATGTTAGGAAGGTAGAGAGTGGCCAGAACACAAGGTGCCTTGTGGGCTAAAGAGTCAGGTCATGAAGAGCAACAGAAGGGTCTCAAGTAGAGGAGGAAAATGATCTAAATTGTGTTTTTAAAAGATTGTGTGGTGGCAATGTTGAAGTTGGCTTGGAAGTGATCCTAAGTGAAGTAATTAGGAAGCTATTGCAGTAATCAAGACAAGAAGAGATAAGCAGGGGGGATAAAGATGTAGGAATGAATATAAGTATGTTGAAAAGAATAGCTATTACAAGGTAGTATTGTATAGTTGTTAAGAGCTTGGTTTTGGAGTAAGACATAGCTGTGTTCAAATTTGCTCTCCCATTACCTAGCTGTACAACTCTGGACATGTTAATCAATTTCTAGGAATCTCTTCCCTCATTTGTAAAGTGGGGGCAAAAGGAGAACAGTATCCACTTTATGGGATTAAATGATATAATACGGCAGATTGTTAACCAAGACTAAAATTCATTTCTTTTTCTACATTTATATATGAATATACTCACACGTTTATATAGATGCTAGCATTGAATGAGAAGAATAGATCTAGGGGAACGCCAGGTTTCAGGCTCTGGTGGATGGCAGTCATTCGGATGGGGAATGTTAGAGGAAGAACAGGTCTGAAGGAAAGAAATGTGAGATCAGTATTGGAAACATTTGAGTTTAAGGTAATTTAGGAACATTCAAATGGCTAGGCCATTGGGCATGTGGAGCTTTAGCAGAGAGAACTAGACCTTAAGTAGGCATTTGAGTATCGTCACATTATAAGTTATAGTTGAAGTTTGATTGAGGTCAATCAGGCATCAGAGTGTAGAGTAAGAAAAAACAAAAGTCATCACTGAAGGATTTGGCCAGGGGAGAGTAGCTGAGAAGAAGACTGAAAGGAATGGCTGGAAAGGTGGAAGAAAAACTAGGAGAGTCACATTAGACAAAAGAAGGAGTGACCAAATGCACTGAATAATACAGAAAGTTTCAATCCTTGCTTTCATCATGACAGGTCACAAGGAAGCCTCAGTGAGAGCATATTTAGCAGAGTAGTAGAGACTGAAGCCACATGACATGGGTTGAAGAATGAATAGGAAATGAGCAAGTAGAGATGGTGAACCTAGGGTACTATTTCCAGAAACTTGGCTCTGAATAAAGTAGAGCAATTGGACAATAGCTGGACCGAGGGAAAGTCAAGGGATGGCGTCTTAGTTGGCTCAGGCTGACATAACAATACCACAGACTGGGTGGCTAAAATAACAAATTTATTTTCTCATAGTTCTGGAGGCTAGAAGTCTATGGATCAAGGTGCTGGCAAATTCTCTTTCTCGTGAGAGTTCTCTTCCTGGCTTGTCGATGGCTGCCTTCTGGCTGTGTCCTCAAATGGCCTTTTTTCAGTGCCTGCTAGTAGAGAGAGATTAGGATCAGGGCTGCATACTTATGACCTCATTTAACCTTAATTACTTCCTTAGAGGCCCCATCTCCAAATACAGCCACACAGGGTGTTAGGGCTTCACAATGTGAATTTTGAGGGGACTCAAACAGTAACAGATGGGTTTTATGAAAAAGACAAGCTATTTTTTTGTGGTAAGGTTGAAGAGCCAGTAAGGAGAGTGATATTATAGATATAGGAAAGGGATCATGAGTTATTGGAATGACGATCATAAAAAAAGCCAAAGTCTAGCTTTGGATCACAGAGGGAAAGAGAAAAAAGATTGGTGCCAGCGGAGATGAATGCAACTGTAGGTGTTCTGGGAGGAAATTCCGGCCTGGTGTAGAAGCAGTCTTGTGAGAGTGAGATGACGGTCAGAAGAAGGGGTTTGAGAAGAAAGGTGGACGTGTGATTGCTGAAGATCAGCTGCACCAGAACACTATGGATTGATAATGGCCCAGTCTTCCTAGTTGGGTGACGATGTCTAGGTAATACCTTACACATCCTGGAGGATGCTAACCTGTTCAACCATTTTGTATCAGCGGTCCTCTAGAGACAGCAAATTGAAGTTGGAGTGGAAATTCCTGCCTTTGAGTTCAAAAGTACAGGATAGAGAAAACACAGTAGCAGATCACATTAAAATAAAACAGAATTTCCTTGACAGGACTTAAGAGTGAATGGTGCTCATTGCATTTTGGGCTGTGTTTGTACAAATGTAATATCTGTATGAAAGAAGGTGAAAGTCCCTGTTCATTCTGTGCATGTCAGGTTTTAACTGGAGAATTCTGAGTGCTACACTGAGAAGAACAGTCCCACAGAACAACAGAAGGAACCCATAAGGTATAGTCACCGAGGCACATTTAGCCTAGAGAAGAGAAGATTCAGCAGTAATAATTGTTGATTTAATCAGTCTATTTATCTTGGCTTTTCTGTGCTCTCACTTCAAACGAGATTTCACACCTGCTGGTTCATTGCTTCCCCATAACTTCTCTTGGGATAGAGACATTATTACCCAGACTTCACAGATGGGGAGACTGAGACACCTAGAGGATAAATATAGGAGACAGACTAGGCGACCATATCCAACAAACTGCTTCTTACCCATCTCATCCTCGTCATTCATAATAAGTGTTTTCCTTCTGTCTCCTCCCCCTAAATCTTCCCATCCATCAGAGCCCAGCTGGAGTCCCCCTCCAAAGAAGCTTCCTTCCTCTGTATCATTGAACCTTCACTGATTTTTGTCTCCTTTGAAACTTGACAGTGTTCAAATCATCTTACTCAGCATCTAAACAATATACAGAAAATGATATCTGTTGCTAGGGACTGTCGTACTTGATTATATATTATTTTATGTTGTTCATTCTAGTTTCATACGTGTTATTCACCTCTCTCTACATATAGTGAAAGTAGGGGTTGTGTTTTATTTTTATTCTTACCTCTCATAGAGCCTAGCCCAGTGCTGAGCCCTGAACAGGTGGTCAGTATAATGCTCTTTGTTGTATAGGGAACTCTATCACCGTCTTCCAAGACTGTCTACACACATCCTTGTAAAGGTATCCCAAAACAAAGGACAGTCAGTGTCATTGCTTGCAAGATATGCAGAAATGCAAGGTACCCATGGAGTAAGAATTGTTTCCCAATGGTAGGTAATTCTCAAATACTCCCAAGTATTAACAATCAGCAACTCATAAGAGTTGCCAATTATCTCCTTGATGTTTTTCTGATCAGCAAAGTAGATCATCAAAACTACTATGAGATTTAAAGTGATTGCTTTCTTTTTAAAATATGGCCTGTGAATATTTTTATTTTTCCAAAATTAATTCTTTAAAAAGAAAGTTAGTCTTGACTGATGTGAAGCCTCTATTTTTCCATGTTATGTTTTACTTCTACCCAGCTACTGTTCGTGGGACTTCGCATATATGAGAGCAATGTGTTTGATTTTCTTTGCATTAGCCATTCCACTGGCTATTTATTCAATGCCAATCCCAGTGCACTGGGTATATATGATCTTTGGTGTTGTAGAGTCAGCTTCATCCAAACTCATTCACTCATGTAGACTCTGCCCTAGCCTAATTATGGCAGCACCTCAGACATGTCCTGTTCTTCCATACCTCTAATGCCTTTGTGCGTGTTCTTTCCTCTGCTAGAAAGCTTGCCCCATCCTTTTTGCAAAGGTTAATTCCTACTTGTTCTTCAAAACCAGATTCATGCTTCGCCCCGTCTGTGGAACATCTCCTGTGTCCCCTAAGTGGAATTACTGACTTCTTCCTTTGTGATTTTTGTTCATCTCTATGATAAAGCCTCCTGTATTGTACTGTGATTAACATATTTACTCAACAATGTCAGTCAATCCTAGTGCCAAACGTAGTAGATGTTCAAGAAATTTTTTCTTTGCATGAACGAGCATGTTAGACGTCCTGGTCACAGCAACTGAAATAGACTTTGATGACATCAAGAAAAAAATAAAGAAGCTTTTAGATGGCTATTGGGGACAGATCAAGGAAGGGCTACAAGACCAGGTTTGGAAAATGGGCAGGACACGAGGGAATACAAGAGGACAAATCAGCAGGGACAAATACATTCTCATTTCCACTCATAGCCTCGCGTTGGCACCCCATGCCATGAAATTTTCAGGTTGGGGAGAGTGTCACATTGTGTGAGTCTGTATCTGCTCACTCCATAGACAGGCTGGGATGAGGTATACATACCCTCATCAGCTCGCAAGGCTGGGGGCAGGCAGCAAGCTCTACTTTCCACGAAGATTACATACATTGGGGAAAAGTGTGACAATGTACACTACTATGAATTAAATTTTGCAGAAAAGGAGATTGTGATTTAAAAATCAGTTTAACATTGGATGGTTTGATTACCAGCAAAATCACTCATGGCATTTAGCACCTTCCTTTATTTTCCTTGATGAACTCAGAGCTCTCACATAAATTTAATAATGTGTTGTGTATCCCCTGGGTATCTGATTTACTGACTTGAGCTGAATGATTGGGCTCAATGCAAAAAGAACTTTGCCTATGGCTTTCCCTCCATCAAGGAACTAAGCTCTTTTGCTCCCTGGAGAAGCTAAACATTCTAAAATGAAGTGCCCTCTGCTCTGGTTTCTGCTTTTCAGCATTTCTCTTCTGCTTTCACATACTTTTGCTGTTTTAAAATTAAATCTAAGAAACTCATTCCATATTTTTCATCATCTGCTTTTGAAAGTGAATGTACTGGATTTATGATTTGGGACCCTTTGATGTTAGAGTAGCAAAGTATGCTTGCTTCAGTTGTTTTCATTTCACTTTTTTTTACATCTATGAAGCTTTGAAAATTTGATTTATTAAAACACCACAGTCAATGTAGGGGAACTGACACCATTTGCATTGTTGGAAAGCATCATGAAACATCAGGCGCTAGTTCCCTATAGAGAGTTTATGGCTGTTATGATGTACCTCCCCCCGCTATTGGTCTTCAGGGAAGTTTGGCATTGAGCAAAATCTCAAGCTGACGCCCTAAGGATATTCATTCCTAGGGCATTTCAAGATTTTTGGATTGGATCTCACCCTTTAATTTGATTTTGTATGTGCCAAGATGTATACAATGATCAGCTCGTTTTTCTTATCAAGACACAGAAATGTTCCTTCCTCTTCCCTCTATAGTGATTGTGGATCTGATATATTAAAATTGTGTTTTATATGGTATGCCTTTAAATCTATTGAGTCAGTTTGGAACTTCCCAGAGCAGAGAATGATGACCTTTAACACATTGGTGTGCATTGTAAAAGCCTGAGGAGGAGGATTGACAAAAGGGCAAAAATGATCCTTGCTGCAAGGTGGATGGTATTTTCTGTTTTCAGTTTCTATAGGAAGCAAGTGAAGGGGGGTCACGGGGAGAGGGAGAGAGAGACAGACAGACAGAGAATAGGATAACTTTACCCAGAGTAGAAAACTTGGATAAGCAGATTACCAAAAGAGCTTAAAACCATAGAAAAAACGTCATGGTTGTGAGAGTCTCTAAGTATATTCATTATAATTCCCTCTACAACATCACTGGGTTTCAAGAAAAGGGACCCTCACGTGCTACTATTGAATGAATGAATGAATGAATGAATGTGTGTGTGTGTGTGTGTGTGTGTGTGTGTGTGTGTGTGTGTAGGGGGCATATTATAAGGATTAGAACAGGCAATCTTTCAGGTATCTGAGGAATAGAAAAAAGCCAGGTAACACGGGAACCAGAATTAGAAAGTCAAAAACCAGGGGCTCTTTCTCTCTCTCCATTTGTCAGGTTGCAAAACCTCTCTCTTCTCAAAATTGACCATTCAACACACAGCATGATAAAGTCTATTATGAGTTTCTTTACTCAACAAGAAAGTAGAAAGGCAATTAGCCATGTCAGGAAATATAAAAAGTCATGGTCTAAAATGAAGCAAATTAAATTGTGGCATGATTTTGAACTGATGGAGTGTCAAGAGAGAATCCATTTAACCTTGATATTAAGAATGTTCTCCTTAGCATGACACAGGTTTAATAACATAAGAATTACAACATCTTCATGATGGATCCATTCACACTACTGAAATAATGGTGATGATGATGATGATAATAATAAAATAATAATAATAAATTTTATTGAAATTCTTACTATGTGACAGGTACTGTGCTAAGTGCTTTAGAGAGATTATTTCATTTAATTTTCAAACAATCCTTTGGGGTAGGTACTATTACTCCAATGTTTTTCATATGAAAAATTGAGGCACAGAGCAGTTAGTTAACTATACCAAGTCACACAGTTCTTAAGTAGCAGAGCTAGTCTAAGCTACATGCTTTATCTCTATAATATATTGTTTCTGGCTAGTCTATATTATGCCAATTAGGAATTAACGATATTTACACAATTGTTGTAAATGCTCTTTTGATTTAAAAAAAAAATATTCTATACATAAAGCATGTAAAACTTGTTTGTAATTACAATAGAGCATGCAAACTTCAACCTTGGTCACATAAAAATAACAATATAAAAGGAAGTTAGGGGAAAGAGGGAGAAAGAGAAGGGAAAAGAGGACTTATTTCCTTATATTTCCCAGTGGGAGAGATATTATTTAATGTTACTGCTCAAAAGAGCTATATTTTTGAAGTTATAAAAGGAGCTAATAGAACTAAAAATAAAAATATGTTAACAAAAGTTAGAAGAGGGTTTAATGTAAGTGAGCTAATTTTTTAAATTTCAAAGCAGTGCTCAATAGATTCTTCTTAGAGCTGCTGTGTCAGGAAACAGTATAAACATGTTATTTGAGTTATGTAGATCACTACCAGAAAACAAAAAAGCTACAAACAAACAGATGAAAACCAGTTACCTGTGAAAAATGGGCCTGGAATGGGAATTGTGGAGTGAGATTTTTATATTTTATTTTATACCTTTTCACTTAAATGATTATTTCCATGTGCATGCATTACATTTTATAATAAGAACCATATTCATACTCTTCAGTAAGTGGACATTTAAGTTGCCATCCCAGAGAAATGCTGATCATGTGCATATAGAAGTGGCTCTAAGCAAAACGAGGGGCTTCTTGCAAAGGTTGGAATTACAGTCTGTAGGGGGTGCTGGGTAAACACCATTGCCTCAAATGGTCTGGGGATCCTTTCTATCTACCTGAATGTTTTTTACACTCCACCTATCCCAAGGTACAGTGCACAGATGGAAGAAACTAAGGACCCTCCTGTCTGAACTTCTGACTCTCTTTTCCCTTTTACATATCTTCTGGGTGAGAAGGTGTAGTAGGTTCCATTTCATTGTCACATCTGTGTCTTATCCTTCTGATTCCGGCGCACAACACTCCTCATGACTGGCTTAATGGTAGATGGGGTGCAGGAAGGGGAAGCAGCCTCCTGAAAACAGTGCGCTAGAATGGGAGGGATTGCAAAAGTTTTATCTCCCTTACATCTGAGTATCTAAATGCATAGAAAAAGGTCTGCAAGGACACTGGCCCCTTCAATATCAGTGGGCACCTCCACGAGAGGAGGGGGGTAAGGGAGAAGGCATTCATGTATGACATGGATTTTTTTCTTTTTGGTGCTATAGACATTTATTTAGTGTTTTCAGATGTTTTATATAAAATGTCTAATGTTTTATACAACATTTAAAAATCATCACAATAGCTCAGCGAGGTCAGTTTTTATGTTCACTTTAAAAAAAAATAGTACTTTGCAATTTAGAACAGTTTTAGGTTTACAGAAAAATGGAGTGGAAAGTACAGAGAGTTCCCATATACCTACCCTCAGCCCCCTCCCCAATTTCTCCTATTATTATTAACATCTTGTAGTAGTGTGGTACATTTGTTACAACTGGTGAGTCAATACTGATGTGTTTTTACTAAATAAAACTTTAAACTCCATATTTTATATTAGCGTTCACCCTTGTGTTGGCATTCTATAGGTTTTGACAAATGTATAATGACATGTGTTCACCATTATAGATCATACAGAATGGATTCACTGTCCTAGAAATCCCCTGGCTCCCCTTGGTCATCCCTCCCCCAATTGATTTGTTGAAAATTCATGATAGTCCTGATTCCCATGCTTGCCTGGCTGGCTGTTCCCACTTGCCCATGAAGTGAAATCCAGTCCACTGCACCTGTTTTTTTTGTTATTGACTCTGCTCTCTGTGATAATAGTGTCATGAGTGGTCTTCAAGCACCTCATATCCTGCCACTACTACCACTTGTCAGGGGGAAAACCCAGACAGGATGAGATCCACATTCTCAGCTGTCCCTGTCTTCCAAGGAAGAGAAACCCTATACCAGTAGCTAAAGAGTGAAACTCGATACCCCAGGGAAGGGGTGGGAGATGTCAGGTCTCCGGTGGCCCCAATGAGGCACCACACCAGAGGCCCAAAAGTGCTGGGAAAACCAGCAAGGAGATGTAGACAATGCCAGGTAACATCTCAGGTACTGTGGGGGAGGGACCTCAAATACCAGGAATTAGGATTTGAGCTAAACTTTTATTGCAGAGTGATTAAGAGCAGTATGGAGACCTTCTGCTTCCTGGATAAAATCAAATCCTGATTCTTAAGGTTGGAACTGATGGGGGAGAGTGTCCTGTGGAGACAGCTGAGAGTGAGGCTGGAAGATATTTCTCTAGATAGTGGTTTTCAAACATTTTTTTACCATAATCTACAGTAAAAATAGATTTCATATTGACATCTAGTGCACACATAGAAACATACTCACTGCCCAAAGTATCAGCATCACCTGGAAGCTTGCTAGAAACACAGAATATGGAGCTCCGTTTTGACTTACTAGATCAGAATCTAAATTTTCGTAAGGTTCCCAAATAATTATGCACATTTAAGTTTAAGAAGCACTGCTCTGAGCACCCCTAGCTAAAGATGAGTAATTCATACTTATGGACTTCAGGTGATTTTGTTCCATGATTTTCCTCCATTTGAGACCAGAGCCCTTTGTAAATTGTCTAAATACCTCAGCCTACAGTAATCCTGGCATCCTGTCTTCCACACCTCTCAAGATCCCAAATAATGTAATAATAATAATAATAATTACTGACTTGTATTATAGAGCTAAGCATGTGCTGAGTGCTATTCAAGAGACTTACATGTATTAACTCTTTTAATCCTCATAACAAACTTAGTAAATTTGCATTATTTTGCATGAGAAAACTGAGGTACAGAAAGGTTAAGTAACTTTCTCAGGTAACACAACTAATAGATGGGAAACAAAAGTATGAAAATACAAAAGGGAAAAAGCAGGAAACACATGAGTGATAGAAAATAGTCAACAAATTTTTGCAAGATGGAAAGCGAATGGGAGGAGGCTATTGGATTAAACAGGTAGAGAAAGTTGAGACCTCACATATTCTTCCTGGAGGGCTACAAAGGTGATTGGTTCCAGTCTACCTGACAAAATTACTGGGAGTCTCTGCTCAAAATCATCAGGTATGGCCAAGGGTCAAGGTGATAACTAGGGGTAAAAACCAGACAACGGCCCCTGTTGGCCCACCCCTGTCATCCCCACCAGCTTAGTACATAATGCACAGGCACTTGACACTCATGCAGGGCAAAAAGTCTGCCAGCTCTGCTCCAAAAAATTTGGTCTGGCAGTCTGGGGGAAAGTTAAGACTATATATATTTCCCTGAAAATAAGACCAGGTCTTATATTAATTTTTGCTCCAAAAGATGCATTAGGGCTGATTTTCAGGGGATGTTTTATTTTTTTCATGTACAACAATCTACATTAATTCATGTACAACAACCTACATTTATTCATTTATTCATGTACAAAAATCTACATTTATTCAAATACAATCATGTCATCTTCTGGAACATCGTCATAACTCTCCAAACCCCGAATTCTGGCTTGAATTTCTTGCGACTCCATTTCCTGTAGAACCATTGGCCCCAATCTCTCAGGTCCAGCAATAGAGCTCTCCTTAAATGAGCACTTCTTGTCCAGTTGCCTGCTCGGAGTGCATTGGCAACACAGCTGTCAGTGATTTTATCCCATGAATTCTTCACCCAAGTCACGACCTCTTGCAGGCTAGGCTTCACAAAGTTTCCACTCTGATTTCTCTCCATTCTAATTTCAATGTAGTCATTGATTACTATGTGCAAATGGCCCTTGAATGGTTTGTTTATTGCAATATCAAGAGTCTGGAGATAGACAGTCATTCCTGCGGGAATCATTATTTGATCTATTCTTCTCTCTGCAAGGAAGTTCTTCATGTCTTTAGCGTAGTGAGTGCTGGCTGAATCCCAGGCTAGCAGACCTCTTTGGCCACCTCGCAAAACAAGTGGCAGCATTAAATCGACCCACTTCCTTATAACTGCTTTTGTAAACCAGGCTTTTTCGGTTTCAAGAACATAAATGCCTGAAACATGTTCAACCTTATCTTTCTTGCCCTTAGTGATGATTAGAGGTGGGGCTTTCTTTCCATCCAGACAAATTGCCAAAATACAGGTAACATGTGCACTTTCGTAACCAGTGGAGGGAATGTAGATTGACGAGGCACTCCTCTGATCAATTGTCGTTTGAGATCCTTGGCCCATAAACACTGCAGTTTCATCCATAGCAATCACGTTGAAGAGTTGGTATTTAGGAAAGTTGATGCCATCAACAAAGGACTTGAATGCAAGTCATGTTTAATAACTTCAGTATCTTCCAGCTTGAACAGTGTTGTTGACCTTAGAGACAATTTATATCACTGCAGGAAGCCATCCAGCCAGTGTTGTGATGCTTTGAATTCTTCTGGGGAATATTTCTAACTGTGGTGCCATTGCAAGGGCAAATGCGTGAATATCAGCCCTGCGCATAACCAAAGCCTCTGCTCTCCTGTCAGCAATCCTTTCACAGATGACGTCTTCCAGCTCAGGAAATAATGGTTGCCTACCTGATCCACACTTGTACTTCTTTGCATTTCCCACGTCCACCTGTTGACTGAGGCTATTGTACTCTGCTTACCATTTTCGTACCATTCAGAGATCCAACATCTTCTCTTTGCAGAAAGTCGTAAGATTCTTGCCCCGAGAGTCCTCCATGATTCCTTTCTTGTCCTTGACAGAATAGCTCTTTCTTTTTGTACTCATCTTGTCTGGGTGTCGAAATATTATTCCCTTTAAATCTACCATTAAATCAAGTGTTAATTGAAGACTTTTGAGACAGGAGTGGCAACAAAAATTATAACAGTTAAGAATGATGGTCCACACAAAAGCGATGAAAAATTGCAGGCACCAAAATTCAGAAAACATTTCTTTATTTCACACGAGTGCGTTAAGTACGTCAATTGCAACACATTACAAGGAGTGCATTACAACACATGATGTATTGAATTATGAAGATTCATATTAGACACAACCACGTCTGTTCGTTATCAAGTGCACACGTTATTCGTGCGTTGTGTCTGTACTCTGGTCATTCGGCAATAAGTCTCGAGTTCATCTGTTTACATAGACGTTTACCTCTTGTCCAAAGACACCCGCTTGGGTATTTACAAATACTTAATTATAACTTATAATTACAGTTTATTTTAAGTATTAAGGTCAACAATATTATTTATTTATATCTAATTATATATTAACATTATTATTTTATAATTCAATACGTCCGTCGTGTGTTGCAACGGATGTACTAAATGGGTCCGTCTGGCTGACGATCTTAACTGGGGCTTATTTTTGCGGTAGGGCTTTTATTACAAGCATCCTGAAAAATCATGCTAGGGTTATTTTCTGGTTAGGTCTTATTTTCAGGGAAACACAGTATACACATATGTATATTCTTCTCATTAAGACTGTGGGAGGGCTCCCACAGTGTAACTATTGGTCAGAATTTTATATCCAGCCAAGCTACTAAGTGTGAGGGTAAAAACATTTCAGACCTGTGAGACCTTTCCATGTTTCCCTGAAAATAAGACCTAGCCAGACAATCAGCTCTAATGTGTCTTTTGGAGCAAAAATTAATATAAGAACCAGGTCTTATATAATTTAATATAATATAATATAATATAATACCAGGTCTTATATTAATTTTTCCTCCAAAAGATGCCTTAGGGCTTATTGTCCGGCTAGGTCTTATTTTCGGGGAAACACGGAATGTCTATCTTCTGTGTCCCCTTCTGCAGGAAGTTACTTAAGGATGTACTCCAGCAAAATAAGGGAATAAACTAAGAAGGAAAAAGATACGTAATTCATAAATTAACAAATCTGATCCAAGATGACAGGGACAGTCAAAAGATTCCAGGATGATAGCAGTAGTATAGCAGACCTAGAGGACAAGTCCATATAGGTACAGGAAGAGAGATGACTTAAAAATGGATACGTTTTTGAAGAAAAGGTCAGTTCACTCAGTGGTATGATAGAGAATTTCAGAAATTTTTGAGAATATGATAATGGAAAACAGTTTGAAATGGGAAGAAAAACACAATAAGAAATTCTAAGACTTAGAGAAAGCTACACAAGTACCTCAGTTGACTAAACATGACATGATTAAAAGCAAATGCTAAATGTAAGAAAAGAGGTGCCATTAGTCCTTGATACTATGAATATTCTACTTGGTATGGTCCTGGGCTAGTGACATTGGAGCTTCAGGGAAGGAAATGCAATTCCAGCACACTGCTTGCCCAGGCATTGAACAATTAAGTTCATCTGACAATTAAGTTTGTGAGCTTGTTGCAATGATGTTGCTAACCTTTTCTGATATCAGAGGTGTTCTTCATTATGCATTTGTACCAACTGGACAAACAGTTAAACAAGTTTACTATTTGGAAGTGCTGAAAAGGCTGTGTGAAAAAGTTAGATGATCTGAACTTTTCGCCAACAATTCATGGCTCTTGCATCACAATGCACCAGCTCACATGACACACCGTCTATGAGGGAGTTTTTAGCTAGTAAACAAACAACTGTATTGGAACACCCTCCCTACTCATCCGATCTGGCCCCCAATGACTTCTTTCTTCTCCCAATGATAGAGGAAATATTGAAAGGAAGGCATTTTGATGACATTCAGGATATCAAGGGTAATACAATGACAGCTCTGATGGCCATTCCAGAAAAAGAGTTCCAAAATTGCTTTGAAGGGTGAACTAGGTGCTGGCGTCAGCAATGAGATATGTAGTACTTTTTCTAGGATGAGTTCACGAACTTAATTGTCCGACCTTGTATTTAAATGATTATAAATGTATAAATACTTGTCTTTGGTGTCTAATTTTTAGAGTCACCTGATGGACAAAGCAGAGAAAAGTTAATTGAGGTTATGCAGAATATAAATGTCAACAACTTTAACCATTTAAAAGGTAAAATATAACCAACAGAAGGTAGAATGTAGGAGAAAGGAAAAAAGGAAGACAGAATGGGATAATTGCCTCATTATTATAAAGTAGGGAGTCAAGGAATACTGTTGAAAGTGAATAGAAGCTTGCGGGAATGTGAATTGGGAGAAATCTTTGGGGAACAATTTGGCAATATATCTAGGCAAACTGAAGATGCCCCTACTCTACTCCCCAATAATTCTCCTAGCGAATCTCTCATGCGTGAATACAAAGAGGCTCATGGCAGCGTTGTTTGCAATGGTTCAAAGGAATCAATCTAGAGCGAGAAGCAGTATTACACAGTGGTTAAGAGAGAGGACTCTGGAACTAGATGGTCATTTAGTAGCTGTTGAGACTTTAGGTATGTGACTTCCTCTCTGGGCCTCAGTTTTATGAGGATTGCTATAGGATCGCATTAGTTAAGCAATGTAAAGTACTTAGAATGATGCCTGGCAGATAGTAGATACTCAGTGTTGTTGCTATTGCTATTATTTTTCTTATTTTAAAAATTATGTATTTTTTTCAGTTACAGTTGACATTCAATATTATTTTATATTAGTTTCAGGTATACAGCATACTGGTTAGACATTTATATAATTTGTGCAGTGATCCCCCCAATTAATCTAGTATCCACCTGGCACTATACATAGTTGTTGCAACATCCTTTACGTTACTGACTACGCTATCTATGCTGTACTTTACATCCCCATGACTATTTTGTAACTACCAATTTGTATTTCTTAATCCCCTCAGCTTTTCTACCCAGCTCCCAACCCCACTCCCATCAGGCAACCATCAGCTTGTTCTCTGTATCTATGAGTCTGTTTCTGTTTTGTGTGTTCATTTATTTTGTTCTTTAGATTCCACATGTATGTGAAATCATATGGGTATTTGTCTTTCTCTGTCTGACTTTTTCACTTAGCATAATATCTTCTAGTTCCATCTATGTTCTCGCAAATGGTAAGATTTCATTCTTTTTTGGGCAGAGTAATATTCCATTGTATATATGTACCAGAGTTTCTTTATTGAATTGTCTATTGATGGACACTTGGGTTGCTTCCATATTGTGACTATTGTAAATAGTGAAAATATTTCATGTGCACTTGAAAAGAACATATATCCTGCTGCATTGGGGTGAAATACTCTAAAAATATCAGTTAAATCCATCTGACCTAGTGTGTCATTTAAGGTTGCTGTTTCCTTCTTAATTTTCTGTCTGAAAGATCTGTCCATTGGTGTCAATGGGGTGTTAAAGTCCCCTGCTGTGATTGTATTACTGTCATTCTCTCCCTGTATTTCATTCAATATTTGCTTTATATATTTAGGTACTCTTATGTTGGGTGCATAGATGTTTACAAAGGTTATATCCTCTTGTTGGATTGATCCCTTTATCATTATGTAATGTCCTTCTTTGTTTTAAAGTCTATTTTGTTTTAAAGTCTTTTTTGTCTGGTGTAAGTATTGCTATCCCAGCTTTTTTGTTTGTTTGTTTCCATTCACATGAAATATCTTTTTCCATTCCTTTACTTTTAGTCTGAGTATGTCTTTCAATCTGAAGTGAGTCTTTTCTAGGCAGCGTATATATGTATGTAAGGGTCTTGTTTTCTTATCCACTTAGCTACCCTATCTCTTTTGATTGGAATATTTAATCCATTTACATTTAAATTGATTATTGATAGGTATGTAGTTACTGCCATTTTATTATTTGTTGTTTTTTTTTTTTTAATCAACAAGGCCCCTGAATAAATACATTCATAGAAGGAATGCATGAAAGGACTACAGATTACATGTATCAACATGGATACAGTTTGAAAACATCAAGTTGAGTGAAAAAAGCAAATTGTAAAGTAAAATGTTCAGAGTAATAATACCATTTGTGTACATTTTTAAAACGTAGCAGGCAACACTATATATGGATACATACAAATATACCTATATATGAAAGATATTTTAAAAGTAATATAGGTATTATATTATTTTCTATTCTCTTATATTTCATAATAACATTTAAGACACAAAACGAAGTGGCTGGAATAAGAAATAGGGATGTCAGACTTCATATAAAGTTTAAAGTTTCAAAGGTAACAAATAAAAGTATAAGAATATAAATATTAACTATTGGAAGGAGGAGAGGGAGAGCAGGGTTGATAGATACTGTTTAAAACTTATAAACTGAGAGATGGGCGTATAATAAGCATCCTACTAGAATTATGGAGGTTGCCACCAAAACAATCAAAAACAGAAGTTAAAATTGTAAATAAGTTCTTATGTACTATTTTGTTTGTTACCATATTCTTTGTATTATTTTAATGAAATTTTAATTCAAAAGTAAGCCTAATATAGGAATAAAAAAGAGTCCTGAGTTCTTCCTGAGATCAGAATTTTCTAAGATAAGCAGTACCCCCCACCATGATCAACATGACCAATACTGGGCCGCAGTGAGGTTTAAGCAAGTGATTCTCAAGACGAAAGTGAATTGTAGACAATAGGCATTGAGGTTCTGCTGTACCTGGAATAAGTATTTCCATGGTCAACAGTGACATATGGGCTTGATTGTGTTAAGGGAACGTGTGGGTTTCCTTATAGGGAGCCAGAGCCCTGAGAGACCCTTGGCTCTGCCTCACTCTTCAGTCAGGGTTCTGGGCAGGAAACAAAAGCAGTTGCGATTTTGAAGACAATTTAACAAAGAGATCATGTCTAGAGTTATAGGCAGGGCAGAGACAACCAACAGGGACTGCTGAGCAACCAGGGACTAGCAACCAGGGGAAGCCCCATTACTATGTCTGGGCCTCCAGGGGTGTGGGAAGGAAGCCCTGTGGGAGCTGGAGCCCTGTGCTATAGGCGCCGGTGTTGCTTTGCCCTGAGTTCCCTTAGCTCACATCTGAGTTTACTGCGGGAGAAGAACAGTTTCCTTTATGGCCACCCGAGTGCCATGCCTCTCTCTTTCCCTGCCTGAAGGCTTTCCTCAGTTCCATGACTCTGGCTCAGCCCTTGCATAGGACAGAGCTAAAATGCTGAGGATGGAACACCCCCAGGGACGACTCTTACCTAGCCAGGAATGGTAGTCAGTGATTCAACACCCCAGTTCCCCCATTCTTGGGTTGGAAAATTCTGCGGTGAATTCCACATTGTTTCTCAGTGAGTCCAATAGGATGGAGCCTCTTATGCCCACGGAGATAGCTGCTCATTCATCTTTCCTCTCTTAGGTTTTCTCCCGTCTCTGTCTCATTTCTCTTTTTTCTCCCTTGTGCTCCCTGGCATCACCTCCCCAATAAATCATGTTTGGCCAGTGCTTTTCTCAGTGTCTGCTTTTAGGAAAACGATGCCAAACCAAGACACCATGGGAAGGGGGCTGCCCAGTAGAAGTTGTAATTGTCAGGGGCAGGGAATGAGTTGAGATAGGAAGGAAGGTATATTTGTTTTTTGCAGCTGCTATAACAAATGACTGCACACTTGGTGGCTCAAAGCAGCAGGCTTTATTCCCTCACAGTCCTGGAGGCCAGAAGTGTGCAATCAGGGTGTGGTCAGGGACGCAATCCCGCTGAAAGTCTCTAGGGAAGAATCCTTCTTTGCCTCTTCCCAGCTCCTGCTGGCTCCCAGCAATCCTGGCTTGGGGTTGACACTCCCATCTCTGCCTCTATCTTCACAGAGCCTTTCTCCCTGTCTCTGTGTCCTCTCCTCTTCTAAGGATATCAGTCGTTGGACCTAGGGCCCACCCTAATCTAGTATAACCCCATCTTAACAAGTTTCATCTCTAAAGACCTTATTTCCAAATAAGGTCACATGCTGAGGTTCCAAGTGGACATATCTTTGGGGGAGGGCATGCTATTCAATTCACTTCAGGAAGCGAATGGGGAGAAGGTAAGGGAATAAATACTCAGCCTTCCATTTCTTTCAATTCACCAGTCTCTTGTAAGTGACCAAACTCAACCAGAAACAAGAAGGCAAGGGAGATTAGGAGATGCAATATTCAGGGTCAGCATCGGGGACTCAAGAGCATGTCAGAGAAAGATGAGAACAATTTAGGGGCCGGGAGGGGAGTAATGGAGAGTAGCCAATACATCTACCTCTTTTTGGGAAGACTTCATTTTTTCAGTGACAGAAAACCTAAGGTGTCCTAACATCCCTTAAGGGCCCATGAGACCCTTCAGTTATCCTGAAGTAGCACTACCTATGCACAAAAGAAAGGATATTTTAATGGCAGTGGAGAAAGCAGAGGCATCAACTGCCCTGAGACCTGTGGTTGGAATTTGCATGTCATGTGGAACACTAATCTTGCTCCCAATGGCTGCCACAAGCCTTTGTGCAAACTAGAAAAAGTGTCTTTTTGGGACATGCACCCCAGGACACATGGCTTGGTTGAGTAAAGCACATATGGAATTCCAGTGTTCACTAACCTTCTTGGGTACCAACTCTACGATCGTACCAGGAAGCCTTGCTCCAACTTTACCCGATGATAAGAGTTACCTGAGGTACTGGTAAAAATAAAGATTTGTTGGTAACTCCCCTGGAGATTCTGATTCAGTGGGTCTGAGCTGTCGCTTTGGGGTTCTGTACTTATAATGAGAAACTTAGTGATTTTAATCATTAGATAAAGATGAAAATTGCTGATCTTGATCAAATCATCATTATATAAGTGAGATGAAGGGGGATAAAGTGACTTTCCAAGTCCCATAATGGCTGAGTCAGTCAGTATCATTGGGATAAGTGCATGGGAGCCCCACATGATCACATTATGTAAACCAAGAGTCATTCATGTGTACATGTCCCATATCAGCCAGGGTTGGGTTAGAGAAGCAGAGGCTCTGGGAGTGACATGGAATGAAGCAGTGAGTAAAGGAATTAGACCACATATGAGCAATTGTAAGAGTTAGAGGACGAATCAATGCTGGGCTGCTGTCTCTACATCTCCTGTGGAGCCTGAAGTCGCTAGAGGTCAGCAGGGGCTGTAGCTGGGAAGGGAAGATGAACGTGGACAAGAGCAAGGGAAAACTGGAACCCACGAGGACAAACCGGAACCCATGAAGATAAACTGGAACCCACAAGGACAAACTGGAACCTGCCTTTGTGTGCCACCCATGCCAGCCTGGGTGCTGGGTCTCCCTATAGGAGAAGATGGTGCCTTTTGCTGTGGGATAATGCTGGCACATGGCCCAGGACTTGGAGAAGATGAGGAGGAGCTAGAGGACCTGTGGGTCTAGGTGCTACCCCTCACTGTGCCAGCTGAGCCAGCAGATCGGTGACAGTGTGAGCAGTGCCACCGAGCCTGGTGCCCTGCACCAACCTTCAGAGCATAAACATGGAGGCACCTTCACTTGCACAAATTTTTTGTGTGGCCGTATCCAACCCAGAACCAGACAGAGAAGGAAATGCTGAGAAAGGTGATTTCAGCTTTGCTAAGTTGACACAGCACAGAACCACGGTGTGTTTTTGCATAGATTTTACTGTATTGAAAGTACCCTGGTGGCAAGAAGACTCTGTTGTTACAATTCCACCCAACATTGAAGAGAATGTTTCACACATAGCAGATACTCCATAAATATGTTCCATTTTGAGGAAACAATCTCAATATTAGTCTTCTTAGTTTGCAGTCTTGCACAAGAAAGCCAAACACAGCTGTGCAGACATTACAGCGTTGAAGTGATCCCCAAGTGACTGCAGCCCACTCCTCTCCTCCTTAATTGCTTCTCCATTGTAGCTCCTAAGTTGCCAAGTGCACCATTCATTTAACATCCCTCCACACTTAAGATTGCTCATAATCTGAAACCTTCTCAAAAAGATTTGAAGAAAAGTGGGGGGAGGAGGGGAATTAAGATCCACAGAAAAAGCCCTTGAAACTTAAAGTGGAAAAAATGACAAAAATATAACCCGTCACAGTGCTAGCCAAGAGGGCAGTTATTATAAGACAGCCTCGGTACCTGGAGGGGTGAGAGCGAGGTATTTTCTGCCCAGGTGAAGAGACAGCCAGCCCCCCCCGACCCCCCCAGTATTCACACCACCAGAGATTTTTCCAAATCCCACTTCAAATCTCATAATCCCTTCAGTCCTTAACTGCTGGAGATGACATCATCTTTTCCTTCATTTCAGACAGGCTCGCCACTTCTGCTTGAGAGCACTGTTGTGGTCTAGCAAGCATGTGGCTTTCAGGCTGACTTAGAAAATCCAGTTGCACGTGGAAAAGCACAATTAAAAAATTATGATCTCTTTTTCCCCTTTGTAAACAGATGTCATTAGTTTTGGATCTAAGCAAGGGTGTAACTGTCCTGGAAAGATCCTCACTGAAGGATTTGTGGTGTTTTTCAATATGGTTGAAGGCATGGATTTTCCTGTTACAGAGGTACTGTAGCTGTGGCATCATCAGAAGTCTGAGAAGTGTCCATTTTCAAGGACTTGCCTCCCTGAAAAGCCCATAAAAATGAAAACAAAGTAAAATGAAAAAGTAATGTATAAGTATGCTCAAATCTATGTTTGCTGCTACTTGCTTGAGTTATTTAAAATTCTCCAGTTCCATTCCCGGGACTTTCAAGATATAGAAGATTTTCCTTTCTTTTCCATGTTCCCTCTTCATTTTCTGTCTGTCTGTCTGTCTGTCTGTCTGTCTGTCTGTCTCTCTCTCTCTCTCTCTCTCTCTCTCTCTCTCTCTATATATATATATATATATATATATATATATATATATATATATATATAATCTCAATATGTCTATCAATATCTATATGGTAGCACAGTAACCTGAAAACTCTAGTTAATGCAGAGGTACATGTTCATTCATTCGTTCATCAGACATTTCATGAGCGACTGCTCTGTGCCAGACACTGTGCTAAATTCTGAGTACACGAGAATAAATGAAATACAACTCCTATCCTTGGATTTTTCCAATCTGTTGGTGGGGACAGCCTTTTAAACAGATAAATTACAACATGTAATTTGTTGCAAAGACAGAATCAAGTGCTCCATGAGCAGAGGAGAGAGCAATTCACTGTGCTGAGATAACATTTCCCAGTTATTTCAGAGAACCACCCTCGTCTGAACATTTTCTGAGCCATAAAATATCCTTAGAGATCACTTTGAGTTAGTTTTGCAGTGTTCAGTTAATTCAATGGAATGAGGAGTCGTCTTTCTGTGCCAAAACCTACCCTATGTTAGGGAGAAAGGGGTGGTTGGAGGAAAGCACTGGGGGAGGGAAGAGGGGAGGGGGGCAGCCTTGGCTCTTTGCCTGCCAAGGGACTAGCACATTTCAATTCCCTGGCACCGTTAGCGAATCATTAGGTTGTTAAGAATTTTGGATATGTGTGTGTATTTGTATGTGCACATGTGTGTGTTTGTCTGCTTTTCTATAACTGTTCCTTACCCTCTCCCTTCTCTCCCACTTCTTTTTAAAATAGAAGAAATCACAAAGACAAGGAGGAGTCTTGCTTCATTGTCTCTTCGGTGGATTAAACCATCAGATTGTGACATTCATCTGAATCATTAAGAAATCTACATTCCAAAGTCTATAAAATCCCATCCATGCCTCAGCAGGGAGGGGAGAATGTTCAGTTGCCAAATCTCACACTCCTCCAATCCTTGCTAAATTTGGACCCAAGTGCAAAGAATTGGGGTCCTGCACTCATTTATAGCTGGCAAAGGGCGACTGCCTGGTTTGTGGAAAAGGACCTCATGGCCCTCAAAAGCTGTTATAGTGTCACGTGGTGATGAGCTTAATGTAAATGAATCTGAAACATCTGGATCAAATTTCCTCTCAAACAAACAGGGTTATGAAAATTGGTGGGTGAAAAATACCTTCTGGCCAAAGGCATTTTGGGTTATTTCTGAACCCAAACTGTCTGCAACGATGGTTTAAGAAGGGGGCCCAGGTGAGGCTGCTCTGCTGCTTCACCCCACACCTGAGTCTATGGCAAATGCAGCTGGAGCAAAACAGACTGACCACATGAGCCATCATCTTTGTAATGAAAAAATGGGAGAAATTAATTCATTTAATAAGAATTTATTGAGCATCCACTAAAGCTGAGTATTACGATCTGGGGATACTACAGGAAACATGACAGACCTAGACTGCTCTCTGGATGTTTGCAGTTTAGAGAAAACTTAGAGGTCCACATTGGACAGGTGGCTATCGTGGAACATGACGGTGGTTACAGGTGCTGTGGGAACTCAAAGCAGCCCCGTGAGTCACCAGCTGTGTGTGGGTGGACTGAGATAGTGTTGCTGGGAGAGTGTCTTTGTGCTGAGAGCTTCAGAGTATTTGGCTGACCGCTGCACGCCTCTGAGCCAATTTCAATGCCTGGTCCCTTGAGGGTCTCAATAAATATTTGTATATGAATGGGTTTACCAAACAAATGCTGAGAGGAGGGCTGGGTGAGTGTTTGGAAGGGGTGAACGGCCTAAGCCCAAGGTAGTGGATGAGAAAGAACTTTGGTAGGCTGGAGAGAGGAGGGTCAGGTGGGAAGGCAGGAAAAAGGAAGGAGGCTGGAAGAAATGTGGGTCTTGCTATTGGAGGGTCTGGTAAGTCCAGTTAAAGATTTAGGCTTTGTCCGAAGTACAGTGTGACATCCTTGAAGAATTCTAAGCAGATAAATGACATGATCAGGTTTTTATTTGGGAAAGATGTCTCTTGGCTATCGTGAGGCGAAAGGATTCCTACAGAACAATTTTGGAATCCAGGAGGCTGCGTAGTCATCAGTGGAAATGAGACGGTGGGTCTGGCCTAGGGTGAGCACAGTGGGGAGGGAAATAACTGGGCAGGTTCCAAAGACGTTTAAAGGCAGAATCAGGAGGACTCAGTGAGCCTTTGAAGGTAGAGGTGAGGGGGGTTCCAAGAAGGGGCCCCTCCTGAGAAAAAGATTCATCTGCCCGTGATTCATGAAGAAAGCGGTCCTGAGTGGGAGCACCAGAACAGGGGAGGGACAGAAACTCAGCAAGGGTGTGACTTTCAGGCAAAATCCCACCCAGGGTACATTTTCCTCACTCCATGGGGGTTTATAACACATCTCAAACCGTGTTAGTTCATTTACTTATTTATACTGAATTGGTTCCATGTAGGATTTAAGGCAAACTCTAAGGCTATATAAAATATAAGAATATGTAACTAGCTAAGAAAAGAAGAAAGAAAATGAAGGAGGAACATAAGAAAGAAGCCAGGGTTGGAGCTAAAATATGTGCTCTAGTTAACACATTCCCCCCAGGTGGGCCAGGCTTGGCTATGATGTGAAAGGGAAATTTGGTCAATTGTGTAATATGGTATTCAAAAAATAAGTATCAACTTCAGAAATGCAACTATTTATTTTTTAGTCTCTTTATCTCAGAATATCTTTTTTTTTTAAATTTATTGGGGTGACAATTGTTAGTAAAATTACATAGATTTCAGGTGTACAATTCTGTATTACATCATCTATAAATGCCATTGTGTGTTCACCACCCAGAGTCAGTTCTCCTTCCATCACCGTATATTTGATCCCCCTTACTCTCATCTTCCAACCCCCACCCCCTGTACCCTCTGGTAACCACTAAAGTATTGTCTGTGTCTATGAGTTTCTGTTTCTCATTTGTTTATCTTGTTCTTTTGTTGTTTTTGGTTTATATACCACATATCAGTGAAATCATATGGTTCTCTGCTTTCTCTGTCTGACTTATTTCGCTTAGCATTATACTCTCAAGATCCATCCATGCTGTCACAAATGTTCCTATATCATCTTTTCTTACCGCCGAATACTATTCCACTGTGTATATATACCACGACTTCTTTATCCATTCATCTATCGAAGGACATTTTGTTTGTTTCCATGTCTTGGCCACTGTAAACAAAGCTGCAATGAACATTGGACACATGTGTCTTTATGTGTAAATGTTTTCAGATTTTTTGGGTGATACCCAGGAGAGGGATTGCTGGGTCATATGGTAATTCTATTCATAATTTTTTAAGGAGCCTCCACACTGCCTTCCACAATGGCTGCACCAGTCTGTATTCCCACTAACAGTGTATGAGGGTTCCTTTTTCTCCACAGCCTCTCCAACACTTGTTACTATTTGTCTTGTTGATGATAGCCATTCTGACTGGGGTGAGGTGATATCTCATTGTGGTTTTGATTTGCATTTCTCTGATGATTAGTGATGTTGAACATTTTTTCATATGTCTATTTGCCATTTGTATGTTCTTTGGAGAAATGTCTCTTCAGGTCGTCTGCCCATAGGTACCAAACTTATGGACCTTGGGTTCAAAGAGCGTTTTATGAATTTGACTCCAAAGGCAAGGGAAGTAAAAGGTAAAATAAACGAATGGGACTATATAAAACTTAAAAGCTTCTGCACAGCAAAGGAAACCATTGACAAAATAAAGAGGCAACCAACTGAATGGCAGAAGATTTTTGCAAACAGTGCCTCCGATAAGGGGCTAATATCCAAAATATACAAGGAACTCATGAAACTCAACAACAAAAAAACAAACAACCCAATTGAAAAATGGGCAGATGACCTGAAGTGCAACTATTTTTGACACTAGGATGGAATAAGAAGGGAATTTCTTCCAGGATTTTTATAAAGAGGTCACTGTATGATTTTATACTTAACCTTCTTACAAATTTCAAAAACAACAACAATGAATCTCATGACTATTTTTTAAATAAAGGTCCTCAGTAGAGGCTGATGGCATCTTGTCTAAAACACAATTCAGCAAAATCCATCTGTTGGATGATGAATAGTTTGTGGGCCAGGTCACTAGTTCTCAGCTGCTGATACTTGACCGAGAGGTAGATTTTAGAATACCTAATAGAGTATTGCTTGAAAAAATAGTAGATGTCCTCCTTCAAGCAACTGCCTTGTTCCTTGAAGCTGAATGCTTGCTAAATATTAACTCACAGTGTACTTGAATTTCCTTTTCTATTCTCAGTCTCAATTGTAGTTACTCTCTATTTTCAGTTGAAGATAGACCTATGTACCTTAGTACACATTTGTTTTGAGATTAGGTTTAACAATATTTTGTAAAAACTGAGAAATCAAATACAGATGCAGGCAGGAACCAGCTGCGGCTCTACCTGTACTTACAGGTGAACTAGTGGAACACCTCTGGGCAGGACACGGTCTCCTAGAAACTGCATTGAATCTATGCCGTTGCATAAGCCAATGAGCTACCAAGGCCAAATGTTCAGTTCTCTATACCACACTTGTAATAGTTTCAGCCTGGAACAAAAATTTCAAGGTGGTGTATTCAGAAATCCAACTCCATAAATAATCTTTGACTGTGCCCAGCCTGCACTGTGATTAAAGGTGAAAAAACAGAATAATCTTTAAAGTTCTGGAGCCACAGAATCTTCCCATGGTGGTTCATTCAATTAATGTTTTCAAATCATCTATATAGGGCCCAGGTAGAGAGTGACCTGTGACCCACAAAAATTGAGGCCATTGGCCTTACTTTCTGAGGCTAACAGAGATGAGTCCTCTAGAAATCAGTAAGCATCCAGTTTCTTTTCATGTGGTTATCTTTTGAGAGCCTATTTCCCACAGTCCCTTCCTAAGATAACCCACAAAATGACACAGTGGCAGAATTTCCTGTTGATTTTGTCTATAAAAATGTCTCTTGGATTTACCCTTCCTTCTCATGGCCTCTGTCCCCCGAACTCAAGATATTATGACTTCTTTCTTTCCTCACAGCCTGATGTTGACTTCTCCCATCCAGCTCATCTTGCACACAGTAGCCAGATTTTCTGTTTTTCTTACTGAGAAAACACTTCCATCATGTCACTTTACTTCTTACAAATCTAGGTTGTTACCAATTTCCTGTCATGCTGAGTCAAGATTTTTCTGACTTTCAGCACCCTCCATAATCTGGTTCTACCCTACATTCCCAGCTTTATTAACCATAATCCATTTTCTCTTCTGGATTTTCTCATTCTTCTTCTGTAACACTTGTCACTTAAAACTTTATACTATACTTTTCGCATTTATGTCTTCTCAATTTTTGTCTTATGTATCAAATACATATCATTTTAGAATTATACTACATTTTTAATATATCAAAACTTTTATCATTTTGCAGTGACCCTATTTACCACTAGCAGTTCTTTTTTTTTTTTTTTCTTAAAAATCTATTTGGTATGATATTAAAAACAGATATACCAGCTTTCTTTTGGTCTATATGCCTGATAGATGGTTTTCTATCCATTTACTTTCATCTGTTTTCTGACCTTATGACAGCATATTTCCTTCTTGTATTTATTTGATTTCCAACATATTTACATTTATTTCCATCACCATTTTTTTTTTTCACCTTTTATTTGTCCTATCTCTTCTGTCACTTTATTTTCCCTTTTTACTTGCCTTATTTTGGGGAATGAATGTATAGCCTTTAGATTTCTCATTCTTATATATTAAATTCTTCATTTTTGTTTGTCTGAAAGTGTCTTTATTTCATACTTATTCTTGATAATTTTTCTGGGTATAAACATTTTAGATTGATTAATTTTTTCTGCATGTTGTAAATATTACCCACTGTCTTTTGCCTTTTATTTTGCTGCTGAGCACTACATGCTCCTTTATATTTGTTCTATCTTTCCTCTCCAGATGTTTTTCCAACTCTCCTTATGTCTTTATTGTTCCTCAGTTTCATGATAATGTGTCTATATATGTTTTCTAGTTATTTGTCTTAATTGAGATTCACTGATTTTCATGAATATCAGGTTTGATATTTTTCAGTAATTTTGGAAATCATTGAAACTCCTTTTAGACTTTGGTAGACTTTCTTAACTTATCCATGATTCTTAGACACTTTTTATTATTTTCTATCTTTTTGTGTCCTTGAGCTAACTTCTGGATAATTTCTTCAAATACCCATTCCAGTTTACAAAAAGTCTGTCTTCATCTGTTATATCTGCTAGTTAACATATCCACTGAATTTTTAACTTCTAGAAATTCCATTTTTATAATTCCCTGTTCTTTGCTTATATTTTCAAGTCTTTCTATTTCTTTAAACACATTAAATCTATTTTTATTCTGTATCTGATCATTTCAGTACCTGAAGTCAATGTAGGTCTAATTCTGTTGTCATTCATGGTGACTTGTTTGTTTGTATATTTTGTGATTTGTGATTGTGAGTTCATGTTGTGAGTACTTTATTTGTGGGAATTCTTTGAAAGCTGAGTTGCAGGTGACAACTCCAGAAAAGATTTGTGCTTGCTTTTGTCAGTTGCCTAGGGGGAATTACAGCTTGAAACTATTTCAATTAAATTTTCCACTTGAGGTTTTTAGCCCACAGAGGCAGTATGACTTCAGGTCATAAACTTATATGAAGACTGACTCCATCCAGTACCAAGTTTCCTTGATATCTCTGCAGTGTGAGCTTATCTCTAGTCTACTATAACTGATATAGGAGGCTAATTAGAATCCCAGCTTTATGTGCAGGGCTCCTATGTGATTCCTCAGCTTGGCTGGGACCTAGAATTTATCTCCTGTCCCATGTCCTGAGCTGTCATCACAATAAAAGCCCAAGGTCACCAGAGTTTGATGGATAACCTCCCAAAGTTCCTGCTTTCAATGCATTTTGGGACTCTGCACATTCATTACTTTTCTTTAGTTCAGAAAATCATATAAAATCATTGCTTAAAAAATTATTTTTTAATACTTCATCAGAAGGGCTTTTCAGATTATCTGGTTGATCAAATTTCTGGAAAGGGAAGGGAAGGCATTTATATTTTCTCTATATTACTAGATTATAAGATCCTTGAGGAAGGCTTATTTCTTATTAGTTTTGTGTCTTGTGTTTCATGAATGTCATCCACAATCCCTACTATTTAAACAGTTAGATGCTGTGATAGTTAATTTTGTGTGTCAACTTCGCATGGCTATGTAACAAGCCATTTGGTCAAACAAAGGTTTAGATGTTGCTGTGAAGGTATTTTAAAGATGTGATTAACATTTATGATCAGTAGATTTTAAATAAACCCAATTACTCTCCATAATGTGGATGAGCCTTATCAATCAGTTGGAGACCTTAAGAACAAAGACTGAGGTTTACCAAAGAACAAGGAATTTTGTGTGACGTAGGAAACATTTTTGCCATTCTCAGAATTGATACAAGTTTTAAGAGACATCCAGGAGAACCACCAAGGCCTCTTGGATTCCACAATCTAGTCCATCCAAGGTTGTGGCACAAAGTTCTTGGCAGATTTTATATACACTGCTGGCCAATAAAATGTTGGTTTGAAGCATTTCTGGGCCATTTCTCTCCACATTTATTTTGTAATCCAGATCCTAGGCACCTTTTGTTGTTAGGTTAGCAAAAAGTCTGGGAATAAAAAAAAATTCAGAAAAATCAAGGCTTACCAAAGAAATAAGAAGCAGTGGTGAACAGATGGAGGGAGACATTTATAGACATTTTGAAGGATGGAGAGTCTAGCAAATTCCACCTCTACTTCTCAAAGCTCATAATCCATGCTTACATGCTTACATGGAAAGTTCTTTGCTGCTTTCTAGGCATAAAAGAAGTTGGAGTGCTGAAGGACTGGTTCTTGAGATGTTACATGGATGGTTTTGACTCGGCTCCACAGCAAAAGTGAAAGCTTTCTGTTGTTTTGTGTAGCTAACCTTGTATTACAAAATTAAGGTTATTTTTTAAAGTTGTAATTAATTTAATATGGCTGTTTCTCCATGGAAAAGACTTGGCACCAGGCCAGGAAAGGAGGTCATTCTGGCATTTAACAGTATGAAACTCTTCTTGCACATGGAATGTTGTGGTCAGGGCTGCTTTCTTCTTAGGGAGCTATAGACCCTTAATCTGGGAGTGGCTGGGTGGGTGCACACATTTATAAAAACTCATCAAGCTGTACACTTAAGGTTTGTGCCCTTTCTAAATGTGGGCTATACTGCTGCCCCTCAGTTTCAAGGGAAAAAAAAGGAACAAAAGGACCTAACAGTGTAAAGAGTGGATTTATGCTGAGTCCCTCTAGTGAGTTCCCATTAGCACTTAGAAGAGCAGTCTAGTGTTTCCTTAGTCCAGCCTTCTCTCCCTACTCTTTCCACATGTCTTCCTGACCTTTCCATGATATCTCTTCAACTACAAAAGGAACATCATCACCTTTCCCCTCCTAACTGACGGGAATTCCACCAGGATCTTCTTGATTGGTATGGAAAAGGCTGGTAGACAGGCTAAGGAAGAAGTTTATTCTGGCATTTTAAAGAATGAAACCATGGCTCTTGTGCTATGATACACAGATGTGCACTCTGAATTCACAGATTGACTTAGATCTCAGCTAGGATCTTTGACAAGCAACCTCTGCTCTTCAAAAATCCCTCTTCTATTTTTTAAAAGAACTCCTGTTTTATGAGTTTCCAAACTTCTATCAGGCTAAAATAGATACTGTAAACCTCATGTGAAGGCAAATATAGGGCCTGCCTTGGAGCCATATGAAGCTTGAGTTTTGATTTTATCTTCTGTTTATTTCTCTGGCATAGCTAATGCTATGTTTATGGTCAATAGACATAAATGTGGAACTGCTCTGAACCGAGGCATTTCAGTCCACTTCAATGTGCTTACCTTGACTTCTCTTTCATTCCTGTTCTCTAGTTCAATCAAATTCATAGAAGCATTATCTACTGGAAAATGAAGTTAAAATAAGCTGCGTTCTCTCCAAAAAACAAAATTGAAATATTTGCTAAAGGCAGGGAAAAATACATCTACTTCACTCATCACAATCATCTTTCTGTCTTCTTAGCCTCTTCCTCCTCTCTCCTCATCCTCCAACCCCATACTCTCATCTTCAATCCTCTGCAGTGCAGGTTTGCTTCAGGGAAGAAACACAAACAAATACAAAACAGGAAGCATGGCTGAGCTACATGTACGCCCATAGCCAGCCTTTTATCACCTTGTACATTTAAGCAAAACATCCTCCCTCACGGTTGAAACGATGAGCTTTGGTAAGTAAGTGAATACAGTCACCAGATTTATGGGCACCAAATGTTTTGGTACATTCTAATATGACCAAATTCACCTAACTGGTTGTTATCAGTATAGCCTCAAAATAAAATGTTCTCCTGTCCCCCCTCCCTACCCAGCCCCCACCCCTAAATTTCAAGGGGAAAAAAGTAGAAGCAAGGCATATACAGACATAGTTTGCGGTTAAAAATAAGTCTTAAAAAATGTTAGTTGAACCTTGGCTTTTGTCTCCAAGCCCTCAGGGGGAAAATGTGAGCTTGTTTCCTCACTGAAAAAATATCATAGCACTTGACAGGCTGGATTCTTTGATCCTCAAATGTTGCTGTGATTTCTCCAGTGCCCCCTTATACTCCATCCGTCCTCACCCCCACCTAATTGGCGCTTTGTAACCTGATGCTCCATAAAGAGTATTTCCACAAGAGTATTAAGACATGTCCTCTCTTAATATCAAACCTGTTCCTTGATTGCTCCCTCCTCATCCCGAGCACAGTCCCCTCCTGAGGTTTCCACCATGAAGATGGCTGGCAGGAGAAGCTGGCTCAGCTGTTTCAAATTAGGGGCAATGGGAGGCTTCCTTGTAATATATGACTTAATCAGTGTCCCTGAAGTAAACAGTCCAAACCGAGACTGGAAATGACCCCTAAATTGGACTTCATAAACCTCCTTTGACTTTGGAGCGGCGAAGGAATTTGAATCTCTTATAGGTGTGCGATAGGTTATCGTGAACAAATGGAGAGCGGTGCTCAGAGCCCCATAGGAACGAAGCGTGCCGTGCGGTGGTTGTGTACTATGAGGGTTGTCACATATAATACAGGATGCCCAGTTAAGTTTGAATTTTGAGTCATTAACAAATTTTTTTTTAGATAAATGTCCTGAATATGACATGGCAACCATAGTGTTATTTATGCTCTAAAAGTGAAAGAACCATGGTGTTCTTGTTATTACCTCCTTCCCACTGAGACTAGGCTCGTAAGCTTCTTCTGTAAGGCTCCATTTGAAAACCTGTTTCTGTTTGCTATTGGTCCATGATTTCTCCTTAACATCAGTTTCCTGTCACTCTTCCTCAGATAAGGGGTTAGAGTTAGGCTCGTGAGTAAGCAGGGAGATTGTTGCCTATACGCACCCCTCCATAAGCCAGAGGCTGAAGCCTTAAAATGTTGTCATCTTATGGACAATTTCTTTTGTATCTTAGCGCTTCCTTATCCTCCTAGTTGTATTACTTGATGCTACTCAAAAGGCTCATTACCCATCAGTAAATGAAAAATAGCCACATAATGAGTATTTGAGTTGCTGTAATTTCCTCTAACCATAATTCAGTGAATTATATGATGTTTTTCAACTTTATATCAGAGCCTCTTTATAAATCCTATTTGTCATCGTTGTTGCTTTGGGCCCACATAAAAGTGGCTTATGAGAAATGAGGCAGAGTTGCTTTGTCGTAATATTGAGAAAGAAGTCAGAAGGCTCAGGGAGGTGGGAACGTTAGAATAAATTTACTTTGTAAGACTTGGGAATCTATTACCTGACTGTGCTCCTTGGGAGGGCTCACAGTATATTCTTTTCACTAATGGTAGAAGGAATGCATTGGTGGGGAGCATCAGTATTTTTGAGCTCAGTGGTTAGTGGTGAGAGCTGTTAGAGAACCCCTAGAAAGACACAGTCCCAGGGCCCACCATCCCCCTTTTCTCCAAATTACTCCAACAGCAAACTCCCAATTTCCTGCTGCATGTATCCCTGTCGCATACGTCCCCAAATGGTTATGCCAGTGGTGAATGTTGTTTATTCTTTTAAGGATACCTCCTTTTGTCAGGTGACAGAGTCCTACTAGGAGGTATATACGAAAGAGGGAAACTTTTCATCACCCCCGACAGAGCTAAAGCTAGTGAACTAAACAGGAGGGGAAAAAAACAGTATTCAGAGCTTATTAGATTGGGGGAGAGGAAAGGAAGCCCCAAATTATGTCTCATGCCAGTTAGGAAGGATTAAAGAGATTTCTCAAGAAATACAGCAGGGAATGGGGGGAAGTCTTACAAACCGTCACCAGAAGGAAATGCTGTGACAAGTGAAAAACCAGGTAAGATTTGCAAGCGTTAACAATAAAGGAACCCAGAGATAGCATCATGGCATAGAACACAAAAGACAAAGAAGAGCTGGACTAGGAAGGACTAACTCCACACAGAAGATATAATAAGAAAAGGCAACAGAGGAAATTGTTTGAATGGTGCAGGCAACCCGCTTGCCTGGAAAATTCATAAGAAAATGGTAGCTATATTAACATCATCAATACAGGAAGGAGGCAAAAATAACATGAGGTAAAAATAAATGATGGTATGAGAAAAGGAGGGAAAGAAAGGGATTAAAATAAGAAAGGAAAACTAAGCAGGCAAAGATACAGAATTTAAAATTTAATTTTTATTTATTCCTGTTCCCACATTTTATTGTATTTCCCTGGCAGACATCCCACACTCTGGTAAGTCTGGGGGAAAGGGAGGAGTTGGCAGAATAATGTTGCTTTGGGGATTTGAATCTTATTACTTGGTGCTGTTAGTGTTGGGCAGACATTTATAAAAATTACATGCTATCGTGGCAGGTCATTTTTTAAAAAAATGAATCTTGAGCTTCAAATTTAGGACAAAGGTGAGGGTTTCAGATTAGTCTAAAAGAAATGAAGGAAAATAGGACCGAGGCAAAGAGAAGGTGGGGTACCCATTGGCAGTCCTTAGCTGAGAGGGAGCTGGAAAACTCACCAGTTACCAAGAATGAGAAAAATCCAGTGCCAGATCCCTGATGGATGGGAGACATTTGTTTCCTGGAACTTGTCTTTTTGGATGCTTACTTCTCTAGGGATTTGCCATTAAATTAACATTATTGGCCACAAGCTTAGACAAAATCATTGGGGTTGTATTTAGATATCAGATACTGTTGTGATTAGCTCTGCTTTTTTAAAAATCTCTCTCTATTTGCCCTCATCTTCTGTTGGGGAAAATTTTGGCACATTTCACTCCCCCCATGTGCCTCCTCCCTCTTCTGATCTCTCCTTTGCTCCTCATTTGATTTGTGAGAGGAACGGAGGCATATTAGGGCCATACCTATCTGAGATCTGAGCTGCTACCACCCACATTGCACCTGCATTGATTCTGTGGCTCATACTCTGGTCTCTGGGGATGGGAGTCGACGTCCCACTCGAGATGTACAGGGCTGCTTTGTAGCAGCTTCTCGGCTTCTTTCTTTTTAGGAGGGCAGCATCCTTCTTCCAACCCAGGCACTCTAGACTCCCTTCCTCTTTCTTCTTACTGCAGCTTTGTAGGATCACTTTCTAAAACATTCACCCGGTGGCAGAAGGAAGGGTTTCGTGTACCTATTTCCCCAAGTGACTTTTTGCTAAAAGGCAGCCTGGGAGAATATTTACAATCCAAACGGTCCACACAAATTGCCTCCCTGTGCAATGTCCTCATTAGCTGAGAGTTCTCTGGGGTCCGAAATGGGGGAGGTAGAGGCAGCCACAGTGCCCCCTCTCCAGCACCTCCTGGCCTTGCCCTGGTCTCCACAGACTGCTATGTGGCCTTCTGAAGAGTAGATTCTGTAAAGTGATTATTTTCCCCTTTTCTAATCTTAGAAATGTTGTTAGACTGGTTCTGAGTCTCCCATAGGCCCTGCTCTTTGCTGCACGATTGTATGTGTGGTGTTGTGTTTTAATTATGAAATTGTGATTCTAGGACCGTTGAAAAAGAAAAATCTTTGAAATAATTCTCTGTCACTCAGTGTCTTGCTTTAGTTCTGTTATCCTTATTAGATTATGTGTGTTTTTGGTATTTGTTCGGCATGGTACAGATCAGAGAAGCATTTTCATTGGTAGTATCCTTGTGCATCTCTTTTAACTATGTTTTTAAGACAATAAGTGGCATTTTACTTCAAAACGCCCTCATACACACAGACTTGAAAAGATACAGACTAGACTCATATTTCCTGTATTAAAATACTTGCACAAAAACACTGTTCTTTATGGTTTATCAAACAAGCTAATGTGTCTCCCGAGAATTTTGAGTTCAGACACGAACAACTCCGTGAACTTTTTTGTGTGTGAATCATTTGAGCTTGGGACGGGTTTCCTCATGGGGAGATATGATTGCATAAAATATTCTACTTCTACCTGAAATGTTTCATGAGATGGTCTTTCAGCAAAGACTGTTAGTTTTACAATAGATAAGCAGTGTTTGAGAAAATAAACTCTGCATGGACAAAAAGCTTTCAGCTTTTTGCATAAATTCTGTCTTCTCAGAAGACCAAAGGGCTCTCATGAGCTCATGAAATTTGAACCTCAAAGATTCAGCTAATTGATCTATTCCTGTTTCCACATTTTATTCCCAGTGGCCAGTTTCACACCCATAACATTTAGGAGACCTGGAAAACCTGGGAGATATTTTCAGCCTGTCAAGACACCCCCCATCCTCTTTTTTCCCCCTCTAACTTTTAAAAAAGAGCCATTGACTCTCGTGGTTTTTTTTTGTTTTTTTGTTCCCCCCTCCACCCCCCAACTAACCAGCCCAACTCTTAGTCTTGTCAGATTATCCCAGGGGATTTAAGCTCTGAAATCGAATTCCCCTTAAGCAAAGATATTTCATAGGCATGTAGAAGCAGAGGAGACATTAGAAGTCTTTCAGTCTCCCCATTTAAACAGTTTCAACACAGGAAAGGATCCAGGTAGCAGGAGAAGGAATCCTACAACATGGGGGAGAGTTTACACAGAAAGAAGAGATTGCTTCAACCTTCAGACTCCAGACAACTTCTACCATCAAACCACATAAAATGGCTGACATCAAAGGGACAAGAAGCGGGGGACAGATTAAAGGTTTGGCTTTTGGTTTAGGTTTAAAATAAAGTGAAAATGTTTCCCTACAACCTATTTCTTTAGTTTTTAGACAGTCTAGAGTGTCTTGCCTTTGAGACCCCAGCTGAGATGAGCTTAGCACAATTTCCACTGCCTGCAGCCTACAGTTTCATCTTTGGCTCCTACCATTTGGCTCAAGTTCAGCTTCTCTCCAACTCCTGCCCTCCTCCTGGGCCTCCTGGGAAGACTCTGTTGCCTGATCTTTATTACTCTTTTCCCACACTCCATTATAAAGCATGATATCTGCCTCTGAATTTATTTATTAGGACTCAGATCTATAATATACAACCCTATGCTTCCTGTCTGACACAGTATCTACGCAGAAGAGCAAATGAGAGGCGCTGCTTGTCATAAACAGTCATAGAAAGTAAGTACCCAGAAAAGAAGGGCCAGGGGCTTGCAAAAGAGCTAACCCTCTGGAGGCCCCTCAGAGCCAAATTGCATTTTCAAAACTTCACACTCAGAATCCAACAGTCCAGACCGGCAGCCACAGGCAGCTCCTTGTGGGGGAGTGCCTTTGCAACTGGCAACCTTATACCCACATGTCTGGCCCTCATTTAGTACACTAGCTATATTTTTAAAAAATTAACATTTTGCCTAATAACTTTAATCCTTAAAGTAGTTCTCATTCCCTATGTTGAACCAGGCTGCATACATAGTGTGTCTTTTTGTTAAGGCAAGTAATACGTTCACATGTTCATAACACAAAATGATACGAAAAAAAGTATACATTGATAAATCACCCTATCACCCTGGCTCTGAGCACCCATCCCCACCCCGTGTGTAACCACTTTTATTAGTTTCTTATATATCTTCTCAGTGCTTATTTTTATTTTTACTTTTCTGTTTTTTTAAAAATAAACTTTATTTTAGAATACTTTTGATTTACAGAAACACTGCAAAGATAATACTGAGAGTTCTCATAGACTCTCACCTAATTTCCTCTATTGGTGTTATCTAACAATACCGTGGTACATTTGTCACAACTAGGAAACAAACTTTGGTACATTACTATTCACTCAACTCCATACTTGATTCATCTGTCGCTAGTTTTTCCAGCAGTATCCTTTTCCTGGTCCAGGATCCCATCCAGAATACTGCATTAGTCATCATGTCTTCTTTGGCTCCTCTTGGCTATGACAGTTTCACAGATTTTGCTTTTGCTTATTTTAAGGACTGACAGTTTTGAGGAGTGCTGGATTGGGTATTTTGTAGAATATCCCTCAATTGGGGTTTGTCTGATGTTTTTCTCATGATTAGACTGGAAGGAAGACCACAGAGGTATACCGCTCTTCTCATCACATCATTTTAGGCACATGGGGTCAATATGACTTATTACTATTGGTGTTGACCTTGATCACTGGGCTGAGGTGGTGGTTACCAGGTTCTCCCACTGTGAGTTACTCTACCCCTCGCCCCCACCACACCTTTCCATACTATGCTCTTTGGAAGCAAGTGCCTGAGTGCAACCGCACTCCAGGGGGCCCACAATGTTTCTTAGTCTGCTTTTGGTAAATTGGCAGGGCCTTAGGAGCACCAAACTTGTGCTAAGACTGTCCTTCCCAGCGGAGGCTCTAAAATCAGATTTTCTCAGCAGGATCTCACCTCCTGACAGGACTCACACATTCTCAGAAGCAGTTCATACACTTAGCAGATTACTGGGCTTTCACTCTGTCATTTTAATCAAGCTTTTATAGTAATGCCTCTGCATCAAAATCAACTTTTATGAGGGTGAACACCACAGTGCAGTATGCACTAGGAAAATGTTCTCTCCATTAAATTTCAGTGGCTTTGCATTGGATTTTGTTTTGATCTGAGTCCTGAAAAAAAAAGGTGTGCGGCTCACAGGATGGGCAGTATTTGGGAGGAGTCGGGGGAAACATGCACACAGGCTTGTAATTGCATATGTGTTTTATAGTTCTAGCTCTGGAACTTCCTGTTGGGAAATAAAAGTCTTGAAACCTATTTCTTTTTTACCACAGACTCCCATACTATAGGCTTGGCAAATTTATTTTTGCCTCCTGGGACCTCAGAATTGTCACCTGCCAAGTGGAGAGGACAATGTGAGGTCCCAGCAGAGCATCTTGCTAAGCACTTTGTTACCTGGATAGAATAGACTAAAGATGGGCAGCTCTTGATGCTAGAGATGATGTGATATGAAGACGCTGGAGCACAGAACTGGCCCTCTGTCCCCTGTGAACGGTTCACAGGGCAAGGAGCATGGGGCATTAGCATTCATAAGCTCTCGAGGTTCTGTCTGGGAGAGGAAGCTCTACCTGTACATAAGCAGATAGCATCTGCTCTGTTACTGCAGCAGTAACAGGGAAAGTTTCCTCTTTGTTCAGTCAGCTTATAAAAATAAACAAGCAAAAACAACATATTCTAGTGAAAATGTTCTTGAAAAAAGTAAATGTAATCTCAGGAGTGGTAATGTTTTTAATGAGAAGCAAAAATACCTAGGTCAACCAGTATGGTTTGTAGAACTGACTGGCAAAACAAAAAACATTGACCGAAGTCTGGCAGCCCCAGTAAGACCCCGCTAAAGACTCAACCTCTGTTACAGCATAGTCTTAACTGTAGGTGAATTATACTATGTTAAGTTCTTAGTACTCACATGCTCTTTAACCAAAAAGCATTTACTGGCCTCCACACTAAGCCAGGTACTGTGTTAGTTATTCATCCTAAAGAGCATAAAAATATTATTCTAAGTGTCAGCACTACCTTCATGACTCATTAAAATCTTTTAAATGCATTTATCCAGGACCAAAATATACATCTTCAAGCCAAAGATTATATTATTCCTTGGCCACACCCTTCAGCAAGTCATCTTTTCTCTTCCACAATCTGCCTGGTCCCAAAAAGAGTCTGGAGAGGAAAGTATTTGTGGGATTTTGTGGGTCAATCAAATAAAAAGGATGTGACAACTTGATGTGGGTTTGTGAGATTTCATTTGGTTTATACCAGGCGAGGGTGACAGATAGATTTGTGTGGGGGCAACCGTGTCATACTCCTTTTGCTTTTCTTAATCACAAAAATGTGCCAGAAAACTGAATGTTCTGGATAGACCATGGAATTATGTGGTTCCCACAAGGCATGGTGTTTGGCAGACAATGATCATCTCTAAAGATTCTGAGTTTGCTTAATCATGAAGGCAATCATATGAGCATTTGGTCATTTCTGTTAAAGGCCTAAATATTATATCAAGGCTTCTCTTATCCTGTATGCTAAGTGAGCCATTGGCTGATAAAGGCAAAGGTTCCCCTACCTAAGACTGTTCTATCTGCATACTCCACCAACTCCTATCATACTGCCCCTCCCACCAACATGTCTTTCTCAGATATTCTTGGCTTCCATCACTAATCTTTTCACAGTGAAACGTCTAGTGAACTACAAGTTTACTGAGATGGATAATGCATCAGCCCATCATTAGCCGTTGGCGGACTAGATTTGTTTATCAGATTAATTTAGCCACTTTGGCCCTGGTACATTGAAAGGACAAGTGATTTTTTTGACAACAGAAGAAAAATCTAGAAAAAAAATCTAGATTGATTGGCAGTATAGAATAGTGAGTGGTTAGTCATGTGGTTCTAAGAGTCAGACTATTGCCCTCACTCTGTAATCATCAAGTTGCCTAACTTCTTACTGCTTAGTTTCTTCATTTGTACAACAGAAATGATCGTGGTAAGAGTACCTACCTCGTAAGATTGCTGTTGTGAAGATAAAATGGGAACATTTTTAGGTTTGTGCATAGGAATACCTGGCATATCTCAAGGGCTTAATAAATATTACATCTCGGAGCAGGACCTGAGCAGACAGATATTAGCACTGAGAACTCTGGTAATGTGGAAGGGAAAAGAAACATCCATGAGGAAATCATATTTAAAAATAAGGACTCACAGTCATTTGCTAGCAACTTGTTTCTATCCCTAAGTGTTATACTCAGAAACTCTTCTTTCTAACCCTCCATCAAATACCTTCCAGGATTCCATCTACTATGGACAAAGAGTTGTCTTCTCCAATTTCTGTGAAGAGTATCATTTTACCCTTAAACTAGAAGAAGGGGGACTCCCTGCGTTTTCTGCCTTGCAGGTCAGTGTTGTCAAGTTTTTCATTCATTTCATATTGGAGAAGTGGCTTAGAATCATATCCACACTAGAGTGCTGCAGTAGGCTTGGTGACAAGTAATTTGACTATTGAATCTCCAGGAGAGAAGAAATGCTTGAGTCCGGTACTGACACAAGGACAGAAACAAGGTCAAAAGTTGAAGCTTAGAAGACAGAGAGAAAAGCAATCTTTTCAAGTCTAGACAGCATATTAACAGCAAGGGCTTAATGTGTTGCTCTCTGTTTATAGGAACTTTTTGCTGACAGCAGGGAACATGAGCCCCTTTTTCTCCCCATCCAGCATGTTCCCTTCTGCTGTGTCGATAGAGGCCACCTCTTCCCATGAGCCCTTGGAGAACTGGAATCAGAAGCTATAGCTGGAATCTGAAGGGCAGGGGGGACAGGAAGGGGAAAGCAATCTGAGGGTTTATATTTTTGGGGTCATAGGTGAATCCATCACATCAGTCCAGTAGCAGCTCATAGTTGTGTTTTAGTCCTCCCAAGATTTTTTTCTGGAAATTTTATAGTAGTAAATGAGAGAATAGGCAGGTCATCAAATATTTTTTCTCTATATATATTATTTTCCTAAAGACAGCAGTTTGAGAAAGAGTTTTTCTTTCATTTTTAATCTTTTTTTTTTTTAAATTACAAAATGACTGATTAGAGTATGGGCAATAGCAGGGGGAGTGTAAATTCATTTCACCTTGCTGGAAAGCAATTTGGCAGTATGAAATAACAAGCCATCAAAACGGGGATATCATTGACCCAGAAATTCCATTGCTAGGAATTTATGTGATGGAAATAGTAGAATAAATATTTATAACAGAGAATGCTCCTCACAGAATTATTTATAATAGCCCCCCCAAAGAGAAATTATCTAAACACTCTGAAGTAGGGGATGGGTTAAGTAGAATACAATGGGAATGCAAACGGCCACTAAAAATATTCCTCAGAGAAATATTTAATAGTAACGAGATATAAGGCAGTGATGGAGACCACAGACTTCAGAGGCCTCAAATTTCAGCTGCTACATGAGAAGGGTGATGCCAACTTTGAGAGGTTATATAAGGATAACTGAGATAAGGAAGACAGAAATGAGAGTGAAGATGAGATCAATGTGATGATGACGATGACATGGTTGGGTAAAAAAGCAGATTTCAAAAGAGAATGCACAATATAGTCACAATGTGTTATTTAAATATGATATATATGTACAACTTTAATATGTGTATGTATATATATGAGGCATATGTGTAAGTATGCATTGATGGATGGATATAGAAAAAAGACTGGAAGGATATACACAAAATGTTAAAAAGTAACGAGCTCTGGAAAGTGGTATTACAAGTAAATTTAATTTTCTTATTTTTCACTTTTTTTTTATTCTGAACCTATATAACATCTGTCATCAGAAAACTGCATACCACTAGGAGATAAAGTCCACCATTTTAACCCTGATATAAAAAATGCTAAATCCGTTTTCTATGAAGAACAAGAATCTACTTGGGTTCGTAACGTGCAACTAAAATGGGGCTCTTTAACCTGGAGAGAGACGGCAAGAAGGACGGACCTCTCAGGAAGCTTTCAGTTGCCTGAACCAAGTTCTGCTTTAGTCAAGGAGACCAAAGTTATGGAACGTGCCTGCCATTGTTCATCTGAGGCACCTGAATAAGTGAGCAGATTTCTCATAATTTCTGTGTTGGGCTCTGGTTACATAGATGTATGTTTAAATGGCTATTTTCCTCTGTTCTGAATCGGAAGGAGTCTGTTTGATTAGAACAGTTTATATAACCGAAATCTGAGACTAAAGGAAGGATTTGGCTGGGATTGTTGATTGCATTGGAGGGTGGATTGGAAAGGAAACTTCCAGAATGAGAGGCTCTTATTTTGAGGCAGTGAATTAGAACAAATTGTTCTCTGCACTCCACCTAACCACATTAACACACAGTGGGGTCTAGCCCATCAATAGAAATGGGTTCTATTCCTTCATCCAGGAAGAGAATAGGACTGTTTCTCCTCAAGGTTCAAACAAGGTTAACACATATATGCATGGGAGCCAGTGGGAATGCCACATTTTATAGTCATTCCATGGCCTGCCTCCATCAGCATTCCAATTCTTTACTGTTTTTTAAAACTCAAATACATTTTCATAAAGGGTTTTTGGGGGTGGGATTTTATTTTTGCAAGAGTGGGTGTGTTTGTTGTCTTTTTTCCTCTTTGAAACTGTTTCAATTTTTTCCTTTTTTCCTTCCTGAATTTTAATGGGCCTGAAAGTAAGAGTCTGCCAGAATTTGAACATTCAGAGAAAAAAAGGTACGAGATCTTCCTCTCTCGAAAGCCAGCAGAGGGTACATTTCCCAGACCTTTCTCCCACACCCACTCACCATAGAGGCTGTGTGGGTACCAGCCAAGGCCTCTGCTGTAAGCCCATACACTTCCTGTTTTGTCTTTTACCTCGTCTGGACTCTGGGGTAGACTCACTTCTCATCTTTTAGATTCTGTTATTTCAGTCTTTGGTCTCCATGTCACTTAATCAAGAAAATTCTAAGTCCTCAGCAGGGAGAATAAAGTCGTAACTCTCTTCCTAGCTTTATATTAAATCCTCAATGATCCCCTGAACAAATGGCCCAACTCTTGTACCTCTAGTTTTCCATCTGTAAAAGGAAAAACTGGGAAGTGTGTTCAATCTTCAAATGCAGTCATCCCTAAAAATCTTTTGGGAACAATTTAGATTGTGTCTCATTTTCTCAAAAGGTATACAGAAAGTACCAGATAATTCAAACTGTATCTGTCTTAACCAATATACACAAATCAAATGTGTATTGGTCTGTATGGATCATAGCAGTGTGTATTCACAAATGCACATGTTACAGAGTAGGTGTATGCAAACTCTGACTGCCTCCATACATACAATGGTTTTCAGTGGATCCTCTCTCACTTCCAGTTACTTCTCTGTCCTGGCTTCCACTAAAAAGACCCCCTTCTAATTCAGAACCCCACCTCCATTATGATTTTGTCCAAATGACATACCAGAGAGACTACAATCTTGTTCAAATAGTTTTTACAAAGGTGTGATCACTAATTTGATCAATCCTGCTGAGGAGAGTTGCTAATTTCTTCTATTCTAGGATGTCCTCTATTTTAAGATCCACCATCAATTTAATTTATTAATAATTTTTAGGGAGAGGAAGGAAAAATTACTACATGGATTGTATACAGGAACAGGGAGATACATTCCAAGTTCAGCCGGGAATAATGCAAATTATCATTGAGATATCAGCAAAGGCTTTTGTTCACTGTGCTTAAGTAACAGTGCAGACTGGAGTGGATTGCTTGGATGAGATCCTTCTACCACAGGTCAGCTGTGTGACCTTGGACAAGTGACAACCTCTCTGTATCTCAAGTTTCTTCGATCATAAAATGGGGGTAATAGTACCTATTGTATGATGTTATCATAAGGGTTAAAGGATTTAATACATGTAAAGTGCTTAGAGCAGTACTTGGTAACCCATCAACAAATAGTCTAATTGTTAATCGAGATGAAGTTATTTTTCTTTTTTAAATAATTTTTTAGTTTTTCAATTAGAGTTGTGATACATGTATTAGTTTCAGATGTACAACATAGTGATTAGACTATTACGTAACTTACAAAGTGATCACCGGGATAAATCTAGTACCCATTTGATACCATACGTAGTTATTGCAATATTATTGGCTATATTCCTTATGCTGTACTTTACATCCCCATGACTATTTTATAACTACCAATCTACTTTTTTATCCTGTCCACTTTTTTACCCATCCCCTCCAAGCCCCCTCCCATCTGGCAAGCTCAAAATGTTCTTTGTATCTATGAGTTTGTTTCTATTTTGTTTGTTTACTTTGTTCTTTAGATTTCACTATAAGTGAAATCATATGGCATTTGTCTTTCTCTGTCTGACTTACTCCACTCCGCACAATACCCTCTAGGTCCTTCCATATAGTTGCAGATGGCAAGATTTCATTCTTTTTTATGGCTGAATAATATTCCATTGTATACATATGTACCTCTTTATCCATTCATCTACTGATGGACACCCAGGTTACCTCCATATCATTTTCATGAAATATCTTTTTCCATCCCTTTACTTTCAGTCTGTGTGTGTCTTTCTATCTGAGTGAGTCTCTTGTAGGCAGCATATGTAGGGGTCTTGTTTTCTTATACATTCAGCCACACTGTGTCTTGATTGAAGCATTTTATCCATTTAAATTTAGAGTAAAGGTTGGTAGATATGTAGTGACTGCCACTTTATTATTCATATTTTTGATCTTTTTAAAGTCCCTTTAACATTTCTTATAATACTGCTTTGGTGGTGTTAAACTTCTTTAGCCTTTTGTTATCTGGGAAGCTTTTTGTCTCTCCTTCAATTTTAAAATGATAGCTTTGCTGGGTAGAGTAATCTTGGTTGTAGGTCGTTGCTTTTCATCACTTTGAATATTTCTTGCTAATTCCTCTGGCCTGTAGTTGCTGTTGAGAAATTAGCTAACAGTTTTATAGGAGCTCCCTTGTAGGTAACTAACTGCTTTTGTCTTGCTGCTTTTAAGATTTTCTCTCTGTCTTTAACCTTTGGCCTTTTCATTATGATGTGTCTTGGTGTGGGCATCTCTGTGGGTTCATCTTGTTTGCAACTCTGTGTGCTTCCTGGGCTTGTAGGTCTATTTTCTTCACCAGGTTAAGAAAGTTTTCAGTCATTATTTCTTCAAATATGTTTTCAATTCCTTCTCCTTCTGGTACCTCTATGATGTGAATGTTGATATCTTTGAGGTTGTCCCAGAGGTCCCTTAAACTGTTCTTATTTTTTTGGATTCTTTTTTCTTTTTGCTGTTCTGATTGGGTTTTTTCTGCTACCTTACCTTACAAATTGCTGAATTAATCCTCTGCTTAATCTAATCTTAATCTAATCTCTCTACGGTATTCTTCATTGCAATTATTATATTCTTCATTTCTGACTGGTTCTTTCTTATGTTTTCTATCTCCATTTTTATGTCCCCTATTGAGCATCCTTATAATCAGTATTTTGAACTCTGTGTCTGATATATTGCTTGTCTCCATTTTTTTAGTTCTTTTTCTGGAGCTTTGTTCTGTTCTTTTATTTGGGATATGTTTCTTTGTCTCCCCATTTTGGCTGTCTCCCTGTGTTTGTTCCTATGTATTAGGTAGGGCTGCTTTGTCTCCCAGTCTTAGTAGAGTAGCTTTATGAAGTAGGTGTCCTGTGGGGCTCAGTGGCACAGTCTCCCTTGTCACCTGAGCTGGGTCCTCTAGGTGTGTCCTTTGTGTGAGTTGTGGTGTGTCCTCCTGTTGTAGTTGAGACTTGGTTGTTCTTTGCACATCAATGAGAGGTATTGATCATTGGGCTGATTGGTAGTGAGGATGGGCCATGACTACAGTAGAGGAGCTGTGGTGCAAGGGCTGACCCTATGGAGAATTCACTTTAGCAGGGCTCTGGTGCCTGTCCAGTCTTCCTTTGGGTGTGTCGTCCATGGAGGCAGCTGAGTGGTGCTCTGTTTCTGTCTGAAGCTGGCCACTGGGCATGCTGGCCTTGGGGCCTCCTCAGAGGGGCACTGCTGCAAGCCAAGTTCATCTGCAGCCTGTGCCCTGTGCAGGGCCACTTGGCATGAGCCACAAAGTGATCTGAAGATGTCGTCCACCCAGGCAGGGCTTGGAGGTGGCTGGGAGAGGCTAAGCTGAAAACCAAGGCCAGCTTCTGTCTCACTCAGCCACAATCTCCACTGGTTTTCACAGCCAGAGTTGTGGGGACTTCTCTTCCTGGATCTGCTCAAAGGTCTCCCCAACTGACATCAGTTTTGAACACCAGGAGTCTGGTGCATTTGAAGAAGACTTTTCTAAATGGCCATAGGATCCAGCTTTTGGGAAATAATGCCTATCTATATGCAACACACTTAAAAAATTTCTTTTTAATTTTTCAATTACAGTTGACATACAATATTACATTAGTTTCAGATGTACAACATATAGTGACTAGACATTTCTATAACTTATGAAGTGATCACCCCAGTAAGTCCAGCACCCATCTGACACCATACATAGTTATTGCAATATTATTGACTATATTTCCTGTGCTGTACTTTACATCCCATGACTATTTTTATAACTGGCAATTTATAACTGGCAATTTGTACTTCTTTCTTTTTTTCTGTTATAGTTGACATTCAATATTATTTTATATTAGTTTCAGGTGTACAACATAGTAGTTAGACATTTATATAATTTATGTACTGATCCCCCCCAATTAGTACCCACCTGGCACAATACATAGTTGTTGTAACATTATTGACTATTATGCTGTATTTTACATCCCTGTGACTATTTTGTAACTACCAATTTGTATTTCTTAATCCTTTCACCTTTTCAACCCAGCTCCCCAATTCCCCTCCTTTCTGGCAACCATCAGTTTTTTCCCTGTATCTATGAGTCTGTTTGTGTTTTGTTTGTTTGGTTTTATTGTTGTTGTTGTTGTTGTTCTTTAGATTCCACATATTAGTGAGATCTTATGGTATTTGTCTTTCTCAGTCTGACTTATTTCGCTTAGCCTATTCCTTCAACTTTTACACCCATATCCCTAACTCCCCTCCAATCTGGCAACCATTGATTTGTTCTCTGTACCTATGACAGTTTTTTTCTATTTTGTTTGTTTTATTTTGTTTCTTAGATAGCACATATAAGTAAAATCATATGGTATTTGTCTTTCTCTGTATGACTTATTTCATTTAGCATAATACGCTCTAGGCCCATCCATGTTGTTGCAAATGGCAAGATTTCATTCTTTTATATGACTGCATAATATTCCGTTCTATATATGTACCACAGCTTCTTTATGCATTCATCTTTCAGTGGACACTTAGATTGCTTCCATATCTTGGCTAGTGTAAATAATGCTGCAATGAACACAGGGGTACAGTTGCCTTTTTGAATTAGTGTTTGGATTTTTTTGGATAAATACTCAGAAGTAGAATTGTTGGGTCATATGGTAGTTCTATTTTTAATTTTTTGAGGAAGTACTATACTGTTTTCCATAGTGGCTCTTTGCATTTGAATTTAATAGGAACATAAAGCTAGGATTTTAAGCAGGATAGTAATACATAGCTATTTCCATTTTGGAAATTTTTGTTAAAAATGAAAGAAAACAAAAACAAAAGTATTTCAAATATTTTGTTATCTAGAATTTAGGAGTTCTCAGATTCAGGTTTTTAGGACCAATTTAATAGACTCATCCTATATATTAAAATATTAGGTAAAAGTGTTTTTATAATAAGTAGTTGTTCTAGAAACATTCGCCTCCTTTGTACAGGGAGTCTGGGAGAGTGACAGGAGCACAATACTGTGTCAGTTTGTGGAATGGAGCATGATGGGAAAGACTGGAGCATGTAGTGTCAGGCTGAACAGCAACAGCCCCTTTTCTCCCATGTGCCCCAGGGAGTTGAGGCATGAGACTGCCACATGAACATTTTGTCATGAAACTTCATGTGCCGTGAAAATGCGAAACAATTCAATTCCCAGACCAGCTGTGGTCAAAACACAGCTGGACAAATGACAGCATCTAGAACCAGACAGACTGTGAGGGTGTTTTTCAGCTCAGGAGTGCAAAGCTAGGTCACTGTCATGCCAATTAATTGTAGTTCAAGCACAGGTAATGATCTCAGGGATCTCTACAAATATACATCCTGAATACTAACACGCCAACATGAAGTTTACATTTCTTGTGATGCTTTTGAGTTTATTTAAAATTTTTTCTCCTTCTTCCACCTCTCCCCAACCCCCCCCCCACCCCACCGCCCACTCTGGTTCAAGCCATTGTTTCTTAGTCTAGTTGTGTAGGTCATGGCAGCACGCAGCAGCTCGGCTGCTCACGGCAGCCCAGTTCCAGGGAGAGCCGTTGTTCACAATCTCAGCTATGGAGGGTGCAGCTCACTGGCCCATGTGGGAATCGAACCGGCAACCTCGGTGTTAGGAACATGGCGCTCCAACTACCTGAGCCACCTGGCCGGCCCCTATTTTAAAATTTTTTGAAAACCAACTGTGCTCTATCATCTCAGGAAATCACTGTTATCAGATGTAATTAGCTACTTGGCTGCTGAATAACAGATGAGATGTTTCCAGAAAATGCTTTCCTCCAGTGTTCCTAAATCAAATGGGCATGTCCTGACCTCCAGGTTGTTTGAATGGCAGAGGTAACTGCCAAAACACACTCCTGCTCCTGGAGTAACTCAAGGTTTAGTGGGCTCTGGAGCCGTAGTAACAGGCATCTGGTAGTCAACCTTTTCCTGTAATGAGGAGTTATTAAATATTCACATCAGGAACTGGGGCTTTTGTCGGCCTTCAACTGGTCTTCCAACCTGTTACCTATTATGCCTCACACTTTATATACCCCCACATACAACAAGAAGAAACTTGTGAGTGTTCTATAAAACCTGCCACTGACATCAGGGTGGGTCTTTGAGGCTTATGGTTATCCTAATAAAACCAAGGAATGTGTAACAGGCTGTAGCCAGCAGACCACCAACTACTTTATTGTTTAAACACAAAGGAAAACCCCTGGTAAACCTACTATACCTGAGGCACAGCGTGTGGCTGTTTCTTAACCCTTGAATTCTCTGTTATGTGCTCACCTTAAGACGACATCTGTATGTTTCTTGTTTCCCTCCTTGTGATGAGCCTACTAAGTTACACGCAAGACAAGAAATACCTATTGATGGAGTTATGAATTACAGATTGGAGCTTACAAATCAATTCAGAATTTTTTTAACACAAATTCAAACCAGATCTGTGAGGCCAACTTTTCTTCAGAAAGCATAAACATAAGGCAAAAGAGGAGCCAGGCAGATGGGCACTCAGGTAGCCCTAGAATAGGTGGGAAGGAGGTCTTCTATGACCCCAGAATCCTCTTCCTTTCTCCATGGCTACCCTCATGCTCAGGGGCTCAGTGTCTTTCCCCTACCAAAGAAATTACAAACGCAAAGAAGGGCTGTATCAGCAGGGGAATGGCAGGACACTCTCAAAAGGGTTAACCAGAAGGATTAAATGAAGTATCTATTTAGCAAGTTGTGGGCAGGTAAAGGGAATCAGTGAAGGATGGGAGAGAACCCAGTGACTATCACCAACAGGAATCTGGTCCCACCCCAATGCCAATGGGCCAGGGGTGCAGGAGCTCTTAGGAGGAGCTTCAGCAAAGGGATCCGATGACGCTGCCTACAGTGGCCAGCCTCCTGGGGCACAGAATAGGCTATGGAAGGGTGGAAAACCCACCTGCAGGGACAAGCAGAAAATAACCAGTATGGGCTCTAACATCAGATTATTCAATCTATTACCTTGCTCAAATTCTTTAATATCCCAAAACTAATTAATATAAAAGAAAAGTTAGGCTCATGTGGGTATTTTATTTTTAATCCTTGTGCTAAAGGGTTTTCCAGCATCAATGACTAGATCTGGAAGGGGTGGAAAGAAGGGCCTGTCTTTGTTTCCAAAAATACTCCCAGTAATTGGTGGCCCCTGGACTTACGGAGCTCAGTGGTGGGAGGGAGGGCTTCCAGGTAAGACTGGATACACAGGGTATGCTAGGTCTTCTGCCCTCTCCACGTGTCCTTATCCACTAAACAAATATAATGTACACTGCAATGTATTGACATTTAGAAGAATTTTCCCATTTAGCCTATTTTGGAGTCACAAATCCATGCCCTCATCTCGGTCCTGAACTTTTGACAAAGCCTTCTCAATAATTCTCCTGCTTCTGGACTTGCTCCTTCCAAGTCATGATCCTCCAGTAACCATCAAATATTCTATCTAAAAAAAAAAAATCCCTGCTTAAAACCCTGCCAGGATTCCCCATTACCTATAGTGTAGAGTCCAAATTCAAGACTGACTCCCAGAAACTTCCACAGCCTCATCTCTTTCCCACTCTCCTCTTTGCCCTTTAGTTACCAGCCACATCTGCTACTGTTGCTCATGTCACTTGAGACACATGAGATCCTTTTCTGAGTCTTCTGCCACCAGTATGTGCCTCATTCCTACTGCTTATTTTGAGAAGCCGCTCAGGAGTAAGAACTCTGGGCTGAGATGCAGAGATGCGGCCACCCTAACCCTTCTCCATCACAGCACCCCACATCCCATTGACATGTCCCATCTCCCCACTGGCACTGGAGCACTGTAAAGGCAGGGACGATGTCCTGCTCACTAACTGATCCTCCTAACGCAGAACCAGGCAACAGTTGACATTAGAAAATATTTCATGAACTAAATTAAATGATCACTTGCCATAAAGAAAGTGCTTCCCCAAAGTGAAGTTCTTTAGGGCATTAGACATTTTTTTAAAACTCTGTAGGAACACATCTATATAGCTACTTAATTATCATTACTACGTCTCGCTTTATGTTCTATGTACACCTCAGCCCCTTAAGAATTTATTTAAATGAAAAGCCAAATAATTTGAAAGCTGATTGATTAAAGGATGCTTTGGTGGAATGATTGGAAGAAACAGAAAAAGTAAGCCATAGAGCATCTGACTTACAGAGGCTTTAAAATACCTGCCAGTAGAAGTAAAGTTACATGGTTACCTAAAGACAATAATATAGTAGTTGCCCCTTATCTGTGATTTCACTTTCCTTAGTTTCAGTTACCCGTGGTCAAACGTGGTCCAAAAATATTAAATAGAAAATTCCAGAAATAAACAAGTCATAAGTTTTAAGTTGCATGCCATTCTGAGTACCTCACTTCATCTCATCACATAGGCATTGTATCATTTCACATCATTATCATTAGAAGGGTGAGTACAGTATAGTAAGATACTTTGAAAAAGAGAAAGATAGACCATGTTCATATAACTTATTACAGTACATTGTTATAAATGTTCTATTTTATTATTGGTTATTGTTGTTAATCTCTTACTCTGCCTTAAATTATAAATTAAACTTTATCATAGGTATGCATATTTAGGAAAAAACATTATATCTATATATCTATAGGGTTCGGTACTACCCATGATTTTAGGCATCCACTGGAAGTATTGGAATGTATCCCCCACAGATAAGGGGGGGCTACTGTAAGGGTCACTTGGAATTGCCAGCATTGATAGGCTGAACTTCATGTTCCTATGGGCCTTGTTTTTCTGTAGTTCCAAAATGGCTTTCAAATATAGGCTATTTCATCAACTACTTAGTGGAGACATAATCATTCAATGTTGTTTCATAATTGTATAGCTACAGGACTACCTTGTAGAGTTTGGGTTTATTTCTAGGAAATGGCAGTGATAAAGGAAATGGGTCAAACATATGTCAGTTCTCATGAGCTATATCCTCTGCCAACATTGTTTATCACCTAAAACCAATATCCTATAGATGTCTCTATCTTCTTGGTGTTTTCTAGCACTCCTGGAATGGTGGGTTGGACCACATCTAGAGTGTAGTAACTTCATACATTCAACTGGAGCTCACCCACCTGGAGTTACCAGAAAACTTCCATTTTTATGTTCAGCACGTTACCTTAACCATCAAAATAATTGGGAGTTGGTTTATTTTTTTTGAAAACTATTTGCTGCAAACCAAAACTTTGTCAGTCAGAAAAAGAATGTTAACAACCAAGAGACCACATCAGCATGAACAAAGCAAAGATTTAGGCTGGCACCATTCTGCCTATAGAAGGAGCAAAAGGAGGGCTGCACTTGTTGGCTAATAGCTCTCAGTCTGCTTACTGGCATACCAACCCTGCCATAACCATCAGCACCATCTGGGGGTCCGAGCAAGGACAGCCCATATAATCAAAAGGGGCAAGGACAGGCCTCAGAAATGCCAACTCCTTTTGACAAGTATCCAATGCTGGAAATTAAAATTGAGTTCAAATTATTCAATGAAGCCACATACCACCACTACCACCACCACCACCACCACCACCACCATCACCATTTGAACACAATATTATCTTTCTTTTTTTCCAGAATGTGAAGTTGAAACTAATCCAATTCAACAGCTCAATTTATATGAACAACAGGCAATTGGAAATTCCAGCCTTATAAGCAATGTATATTATTATATAAGGTTTGGTCTCATTCTGGATAAACCACTTATAAAACTACCTATCCCACTTATGTCTCCAGTTGAAGAGGCATCAACAGTGACTACAGCCTCCTCTACACAGTTGCTTCTTCTCTGACAATTACTGCTCAGATACCGGGCCCTTCTCCAGAAACTGATGTTAGAGTCAGGATGCAGAGGACGTAGTCATTCATCTGAATGCAAGTGCCAAACATGAGAAAGCATCTGTTCTGTAATGTTCAAGGTAAAATGTTGACACAATTGTGAAGACCATAATAAAAAGATATCAAGGTTACCATTCGATCCAACAATCGCTATGGTATTTACCCAAATGAGTTGAAAACTTATATTGACACAAAAACCTGCATACAGATGTTTATGGCAGCTTTATTCAGAATTGCCAGAACTTGAAAACCATTTAGATGTCCTTCAGTAGTTGAGTGAATAAAGTGTGGTACATCCAGACAATGGAATATTATTCAGTGCTAAAAAAGAAATGGGTTATCAAGCCATGAAAAGACATGGAAGAAACTTAAATGCATAATACCAAGTGCAAGAAGCCAGTCTGAAAATGGTACATAATGTGTGATTCCAATCATATGACATTCTGGAAAAGGCAAAACTTTGAAGATAATAAAAAGATCAGTGGATGCCAGGGGACAGTGAGGAGGGAAGGACGACTAGGCAAAGCACAGAGGATTGTATAGGGCTGTGAAACTCTTCCATATGATATTAAAATGATGGCTACATGACATTATCCATTTGTCTAAACCCATTCAACGTACAACACCAAGAGTGAACTGTACTGTAACCTGTGGACTTTGCGTGACAATGATGTGTCAATGTAGATGCCCTGATTGTCACAAATGTGCCACTCTGGTGGGGGATGTTAATAGTTGGAGAAGCAGTGTGAGTAGAGGGTGGGGGTATATGCAAACGGTACTTTCTGCTCAATTTTGCTGTGAACCTAAAACTGCTTCAAAAAATAAGGTCTATGTTTTTAAGTCCAACATGTTAAAAAGAAAATGATATAGAGGAAGCAGAATAAAAGAGAGTCTTTTAAATATTTGATTTAAAAAGCAATGTTCAGCCACTGAGAAGCTTAGAGGAGTCAAAAGGGATGTTTGATGCAGTCCCATCCCCAGCAGACCACGTTCCTCGTATTGGAACCCCCCTGCTGCCTTCCTCAGTGTCAGAACCTGGTTATGCGTCAGGCTGTTTCCTACTGGGTCTGCGCCCTTGGCCTCAGGAGAAGGCCCTGAAGTATGTGGAGGTAGGAAGGCCGTGCCTTTCCCCAGCACCCCTTTCACATGCCCCCACATACTTAGGGTCTGGTTTAAACAGCCTGTGTGAACTTACCTTGGGCTCCTGAAGGAGGAAGCTGCTATGGACTAACTTCCACCCTAGATTGGACAATCACTAAGGACACACTGGGTGGGACCCATCATTGCTCTACCAACGTCTGAGCCATCATCAAGGCCTGGCTGAACACTGATGCCTGAGAATAGCCTGGACACATGGAAAGACATGCAGCTTGACTCCCCTTTCTCTATCTGCCCAGCTTGATAATGACACACAGAAAAGAGACACAGTATATACTCAAGTTTAACAGCAAGAGTGAAACTAAGTAATAATTCTGCCATAGGAACTGACCAATTTACCCAATAAACTGAGAATAAGTACAGACTTGAAGTTTACTGTTCACACACAGAATCATTAGTAAAGCATCTATTTCCCAATATTGCAATTCCCACCTCCAAAACCACAGATTCTTTTCTCCTCAGTTTCCCGGGCCTGTTGTCTTTGCCCGTATTTCTTCATTCTGCTTCTTCAGGGAAAAGCCCCAGTAGAGAATACAGACAATCAAAGGAGCCTTTTAAAAGTACGGTGGGCAAGAGTGACCCCTGCTGGATGAATAAGGACAAACTAGCAGGGCACTGGACCAACAGAAAAAGAGAAGAAAAATGTTTTCAAGCGGTGCTTCTGACGGAGAAAAAAATGTTTTGTTTTTAATCATCTTTTTTTTTTTAAGTTGATTGGATTAAAAACAAATTCATGAGACTTGTTCTTTTTTAGGTTTCTAGAGACAAACTTTGTTGAGTGTTTGCCACTCCTACAGCATGTTGATACTTATGCTAAGTGATTTTTTAAGAGCTTCGTATATTCTGCGCACGGGTTCTAAAAGCAGCTTAACTGCCTAATAGCTGAACTGTTTCTTTTCTATCTAATTGCCTGCCAGTGCTCCACATTATCTGTGCACAGGCAGGAATGTATCTGCTTTGTGATCAGGAATAATTCTGATAAACCTGAAAGCATATGGTAGGCTTCAAGACTGAGTTTTCAGAACTTCCTGAGCAACAGGGATGTGCTTGAGATAGGTCAATAGGTCAAAAAACATCAAAAACAAAACAAAACAAAAAAAAGACACACGTTGCCAAACTTTTTCTCTTGGCCACAGTGGAATTTGGATGTTTTCAGAATCGTTTGGTCCTTAATTTGTAGGGTGCTTTTTAAAAACGCGTAAGTTTCCTTGTATTACATAGTGTATATCCAGATGCATTAAAATATGCTCTGCTTGGCAATGTCCTCTTACACACTGTTTAGGGGCATGGTGAAAACAGAGTTTGGTGTTTCAGTTCACTGCCTCTCACATCAAAACGTCTAATCATACTGGCTTCTAATATGACTCTGCCACTTCCTAGTTACGCAATTTTGGGCACATTGTCTAAATTTCCTAAGGTTCAGTTTCCTCCTCTGTAAAACAGAGTTGTTTATAGTGCCCATTTCAAGGGGTTATTGGGAGGATTTAATATGATAATGTATGCTCAGTGCTTAGACAGTAACTGGCCCACCGTAAATGATCAATGAATACAAGGTATAATTATTGAAAGCGAACTAAACCTGCACACAAACAGCTTCCTTCCTCCCTTTTTTTCTCCTTCCATTCCTTCCTTCTTCTACTATACACAAAATTCTACACTAGATACTGATGAGCATAAGAAGCTGAAAAAGACACTTTTCCTTCCCTCAGGGGGCTGTTAGTCTTTCTTATGTTTTATCATTCAAATATAGGTTATGATTCTAAAACCTGTTTGCTAACACACCAGAATAATTCTAATTAGCTTTAGATAAAAATGTTCAAATCTTAAAGGTGAAGACATAGAAAATAATGATTTTGAAAAACTATGGTAAACAATTGGCAATCATAGACGAGGTGTGACAATTGAGTTCATGACCTTCTTGCAATGATGCTGCTAATCTTTTTTGATATCAGAGGGATTATTCATTATGAATTTGTACCAACTGGACAAACAGTTAATCAAGTTTACTATTTGGAAGTGCTGAAAAAACTGCATGAAAAAGTTAGTTGAAAACAACCTGAACTTCTCACCTATAATTCATGGCTCTTGCATCACGACAATGCACCAGCTCACACAGCACTGTCTGTGAGGGAATTTTTAGCCAGTAAACAAATAACTGTATTGGAACACCCTCCCTACTCACCTGATCTGGCCCCCAATGACTTCTTTCTTTTCCTAAAGATAAAGGAAACATTGAAAGGAAGACATTTTGATGACATTCAGGACATCAAGGGTAATACAACGACAGATCAAATGGCCATTCCAGAAAAAGAATTCCAAAATTACTTTGAAGGGTGGACTAGGTGTTGGCATCGGTGCATAGCTTCCCAAGGGGAGTACTTTGAAGGTAACTGTAGTGATATTTAGCAATGAGGTACGGAGCACTTTTTCTAGGACGAGTTCGCGAACTTAATTGTCCTCCTTTGTATGTCATTTTTTGAGAGGGAAATCATTGATGGCAGGCAAGTCTTTTAATTTTGGGCAAGAATAAAAGTGAGTCAATTTTAAAGTTTTTCTGGTTATTTCTACCAAAGGATTGGCTTGGAAGCCTCCAAGGAATTTCAAATCACTTTTCTAGAGGCAGTCCGTCTTCTTGGTATAGACAGACACCTCTGATCCATTGTCAGTGCAACATCCGTTTCTCCTTCACCAGCTCTGTACCTGCTTGGTATTGGAAGAGATGCTGATACCTAAGACCCATCCCTGGCCCCTGAGAAGTGCACACTTCTATATAGAGGGGTGGGGAGAAGTCTTCTGAGTTCTTCAGGCTCTTGAGATTTGCACTGCTTCTTCTTCAAAGTAGAGTCCCACACACTCTCAAATAGGCCCACGGAGATCTAAGGCAACCATTCTTGTTGCTCTGTCCAGGATTAAAGTTAGAGTTGAGGACTCAGAGCAAAATAACTCTTTTCAAGCCAATTTAGCCAACTGGTTTAGTCAAATCAATTTCTCAACATTGTCCTTTAAACTTTTGGCAGGATTAAGGGAGCATCTTTCTCTTAACTAAACAGATTATGGACATCATGAACACCTAGCAGCAAAGAGTTTAATTGAAAGGGTTTGGTTTGTTATTTATCTGCCACGTAAATACTCAACTGGTCCTGGCTTTTACATTTGGCCATATCTCAGCAGGGATCATAGGATGAACTTGACACCGTGGGACTCCTGGGAGAGGTCTTGGGAGTTGGGATTACATTCTTTTGAAGTTTGCCATTCACTTCAATTTATTCTTTAGGCCAAATCCTAATAATCACACCTGTCCTCCTTATAAGAGTTTGATTGTACATGAAGCAATTTTTGCCTTTTCTCCCCAAAGGAGAGATTATTGTCTTAAAAATAAAAGATTGTCTTATAAGAGGCAAGTTCAAATGCAGATGAAGATAATAATACTACTTAGCACTTCTACCCACCTTTCATCTATAGAGCTCAAAGTACTTGGCAAACATTAATTAATTCTGAAAACACCCTTGTGAGGTAAGTTAGGGTATTATCTTTATAATAATATATAAATACTGGCTGGTTCATGAAAGCAGCCACTTAAAAGGGACAATTCTACAGGATCAATTTCAAAAACAACCTTCTCACCTGGTATAGACTTAATACTTTTGAGTAACACATTTGGGAGTGCCAAATTTACTAATAATGTGATATCCTACAGCAGGCATATCTACCCTTTCAAAATGATTTCTTTAGTGGTTTTTGACAGTGTTATCTATTTTGAGGATTTTTTCATGTTAAAAAAAAAACCAAAAAAACTAATTGTGGCTCACTCAATCTAACTGATGTTAATCTCTATACATGAAAGAGTTCCAAACTGTCCTAGTGCATAAAGTTTAATTGTGAGAATCTGGGATCCTATTTCAAATGCATGTGGATTTGAAGGGGATGTGATAATTTCAGTGTTTTGTAATGTTTTCTGTCGTCATCTTACGTTTTGATTGTATCGCAAATCATAGTTCCACGACTTATCAAAATGGATACCAGCCAGAATTTCTCGATGAGGGATACTAACAGCTGGTAAAAACTGACCAGGAGCAAATTAAATTGGTTCCCCTGTTCCACTTGCCTGTCTTCAGGATGTCTTCAGGCAGGTTTCATGCCAAAAGGTAGTCTATTTTTATTTTGTATCCTTTTCGCCCTCTGTCTCCCTGAGCAAATATATAGTATTGCATTTCCCAGTTGCTAACCTGGTCTGATCAGTTGCTAATCAGAGTTGATTTGGGGGCATATCTCCCTCCGTGGATCTCACCCTGTGTGCATCAGGTTCTATCACAATTTTAGTTCCATCTGTGCTCACTCTTCCTGATGACAAGGATCATCCCTGTGAAGTTTGACTGGCTTTTTGATGCTGGAAAGTTAATGCTTTAGGTTAGTAGAAATTACACTTTTTCTACATCTTTAAACTCACTCCACATCAAGAACTATGCTGCATCCAGGAATACTCAGTAAACAGTAATTCAGTATTTACTTTGTTCTGTCGAAACAGAAAAACGTCCCCAGACTCTGACTGGAATCTTTGTTTATAGTCTTGGTTGGGTAAATTCTCTACACTAAAATTTTATATATGTTGCTCTGAATTTTCTGTTTATTGATCCTAATTAGGGAGTTGTTCCACTAAACCATGTAAGAAATCATATGTACCACTTAACTGTGCAGTATTGATCCACTAGGCCTATCTGCTTGCCTCTCTTGATGACTTCACTTAGCGGCCTCAAGAGAGAAAACCTGGTTTTGGTCTCATAACTTTGGTTGAGCTGATGGTCTCCAATCTCCAAAGTGGGATAAACCAGATTCCTTCACAGTGTTTATCTTGGCCCGCCATGTCTCTTTATGGAGAAAATGGTCCAAATAAAGTGCTTCCTCTGTGTATTTTGACAGGAAACACTACTAATATGCTTTCCTTTTGTTATGCGCCTTGCTCTTTTTTCCCAGTGTTGTTTAAATATTTTTAGTACAATGACATATTTATTAATCCACGACTCTGCATGGGGCATGAAATGGTTGGTTCTTCTGTAAAGCCCTCTTAGAAAAGGTGTATTCTCCAGTGAGAGTTAATAATATTACCACTATTCATGTAAAAAACGCTGAGACAATCTCTTAAAAATGGAACACATTTATCTAAAACAGCTGGTAAAGAAAGCACGCAGGCCCAGCCAGAGGCAGCGAGGCCAGAGGTCAGGGTTAACACCGATCTCGGTGGAACTTTGAAGCTGACATTTTACAGATTATATGTGTCTCAGTGCACAGTGGGCATGGCATATAAATTGGACTTAGAGGCCCCTATTTGTTCTCTGCATTTTTATGAGCCCACAGAGCTCTTCTTTGAAGCAGCATACATAGAAAATAAAAACTCATTTTAATGTTGTGGAACTATTTACAATAAATCACATTTACATCCTGGCTTTTCCTAAGTATAAGCTCTCTCTCTCTCTCTCTCTCTCTGTCTCTCTCTCTCTCTCTCTCCCTCTCTCTTTCACACACACACACACACACACACACACACACACACACGTGCGGAGTCTATTTTCCAACCTGGTTAGCTTATTTTTTTAATCTTTACAGTATTGTGAACCCAGCTTTCCTCTTTCTCCTTGCTTTGACTTAGGAATCAGATCATAGATGCAGCTATATTTAGTATCACAAGGACACCTTTTGTAAGTCATGTGAGGTGATTCAGCTAGAATGAGCTACTCTTTACCCCCAGGAAAATCCCCTGATACCATAAAATGCTTGCTATAGCATGGCCCTTCAGCACTAGAAGAAAGCATCTGATTTCAAAGAGATTGAGTTCCACTCTGGAACTAATTATATCATTCATTTTATGGATTTTTTTAAGTTGCTAGGTGTTTTAACTGGAGAAGCCTGGCGACTCAGAGAGAAACATGTACTGGCAGAGTCTGCCATGGGCACTTTAGCCACCTAATTAATTTTCAATAAAAGCTCACAATAGTTAATTTGCTCTAGACCCAATGTAAATCAAACGGAGACAAATAGGTTAAAATTAGAAATGTGTGATGGAAACCATGTTTATGGTCAAAATTACCTTTCACCCTGGAAATAACACAGATTGACAGGGAAAGAAAATGAGACCACACAGGCTTTTGTTCAAATAGATTCTTAAGTGAATTAAAGATTTTATTAAGGAGAAAACTGAACCCCTCCCTGCCCAAAAGAAAAGATTTGAGATCTAGGAAATGATGTTACTTTGATAAAAAATATAGTTTAGGAAAATGTTACCTTAAAAAAAATCTCAGAATTAAGACTTTGTTCCCATTATGCCTAGTTGCCTGGTACCATCTCATTTTATCTCAGGCTTAACATAGTGTAGGGTATGTAGTAAAAATACTATAAAGTTATTAAGTTCCCAGGTCTAAATTGGCAGACATGCTTACCCAGTACCACATTCCTTTAGCGCCTACATTTTGAAAACACGTCTTTCCAACATCAAACAACCATTTTTACTTTTATGAGAAAATAGACAGATTTCTTATGATTTTATAATGATACTGCAGGCCTCCAATTAAAATACCTAGACAATATAGATATCTTTGGCCCAGTCCATTGGACAAATATTATTATTAAGCTTCTCTCCAGGATTTTATATTTGCAAAATATTTTGTGGGCTTTAATCATTTTAAATTGCCTTAACTTTGCCCATTTTCTCCATGCCGCTCTGTTATTCCTCAGGCAACCATTTCATTTTAACCCACAAACCACTCATGTGATGCAAGGTGAAATAAGCTAATTTTTAAACATATTGGAATGTTAGTCTCAGAGATTGTTAGCTTTTCCTTGTCCTTTGCGGAACATGGCAATTTTAACCACCCCTGGATTCTATTTTTATTTCACTTTTGCCAAGTTCATGAAGTAAATTCCCTCTTTCCCACTCAATCTGGTTTTTCTTCCTGCCCCAAAGGAATGATGTTGTCACTGTCATGTCTTCTAATGCACTATAAATGCCATGATGAATTGGAAGCAGGCTGGTTTCTTCTGAGCAGGAGTCCATTATCCTGTCACAGTGTTCCTTCCCTGTAACTTAATTTTTATTGTAACAAATGACTAAGTACCAAAAAATGAAACAGTATGATGGGCCAATGTAAAGTGGCTTGACTCTGATGGTAAGTGCGGCGGAGTGACAATTGTTTGCAGCTGCCTTCTAAGGGCTCTCTCCCTGATGCCATCCACTACCCAAATTGGAGTTATCAAAAGCATTTTCCGGATGTTTATGGAAGATCTTCATTCACATTGACTGGCTAATGATACTAATGTAAATAAAGTGCTTTGCAAAAGACATAAGAATAAGAGTTAAGAATAAGAGTGCAAGAGACACTCTCAAACTTAACTATGTATAAGAATCACCTGGATCCCAGACAAGAAAAAGCCAAAGGAGTTCATCACCACCAAACCAGTATTACAAGGAACGTTAATGGGACTGCTTTAAGAAGAAGAATAAAAGGATCAAAAACATGAATAATAAAAGAGCAATAACTGCATATCTATCAACAATTACTTTAAATGTAAATGGATTAAATGCTCCAATCAAAAGACATAGGCTGAATGGATATGAAAACAAGATTCTTACATATGCTGCCTACAAGAGACTCACTTCAGATAAAAAGAAACACAGAGACTGAAAGTAAAGGGATGGAAAAAGATGTTTCAAGTAAAAGGAGACAAACAAACAAACAAAAAAGAGAACTGGGGTAGCAATACTTACGCTAGACAAAATAGACTTTAAAACAAAAGCTACAACAGAAGACGAAGAACCACCCAGTAATTTCACGTCCGAGTATTTAACTGAAAAATAAAACAGAAACAAGCTCATAGATACAGAGAACATTTTGATAGATGCCAGATGGGAGGGAGTTTGGGGGACTGGGTGGAAAAGGGGAAGGGATTAAGAAGTACAGATTGGTAGTTACAAAATAGTCATGGGGATGTAAAGTACAGCATAGGGAATATAGTCAATAATATTGTAATAACTATGTGTGGTGTCAGGTGGGTACTAGACTTATCAGGGTGATCACCTTGTAAGTTACATAAATGTCTAATCACTATGTTGTGCACCTGAAACTAATATAATATTGTATGTCAAAGGTAATTGGAAAAAATTACTTAAAATCAAAACTATATGCTGAGAACACATTAAAAAAAAATCTCTTGGAGGTTTGTTAAACTGAAATGCAGAGTCCCAGCCGCCATCAAAGGAGATGCCAATTCAGTTGGTTAAATGTGTAACCTAGGAATATATATTTTAAACAAGCATCTCTGCTAATTTTGTTGAAGCAGTCATATAGATTATGTTGTAAGAAACACTTGCCCAGAACTTCTGGTCAATCAATCTTTTCAATAAATGTCCATGGCACACTTGACTCTTATTTTATAACTAGGCACCTTTTTTTCCTCTTGGATTTCTAAATAAGGTAGTTTACTCAAAGCGTAGTTCCAACCTGTTTCAACCTGAATATGATCTGTTCATAGTTGGTCTATTTACCCTTCATTTGTTTTAGAGATTAATTATCACCAACATGTCTGGAAGTTAAAAATCATCCCTATGTTACTGATGATAAGAGAATATTAATCTGGAATCTATTAATCCCTGAAAATTCAATGAATTTGATGGGTAAGTGACTAGAGCCCTTTTTTGGATTGGAGTGTTCATAGATTTCACCATATTACCAAATGAGTCGGTGACCCAAAAAAGGTTAAGGACCACTGTCCTGAAAGTAGACAAACTTAGTTGTATTGGTTTCATTAATTAATATACAACTTCCATGTCAAATAAATGGTTGGAATGTCTGGACAGTGCAACTGATTACGTGTCTAAATAGTACAACTGATGTTAAGATTATAGCTTTATAAGTAATTAACATTTCATAATCCAAATAAAGCTTATTTCAAACCTTTCCAAACATTAGAATTTTGTCTGATATTTGCAATTTAATATGTACTATAATTGAATTTTCCCAGAAACACTGAAACTTCTTTCCTAAGAAATATTTAAGAACAAAGGATATAACCACTGGGTTTTGTTTTAGTGGTTTAAATGGTGTCTATTTTAGAGGCAGGGTGAAACTGAATAAATTCTGAAAGATCACGGAATCTCAGCATCATTTCATCTCTCAATTAACCAGTTTTTGAGGATCCATGAAGAAAAATGAGAGCTATCATATGTTTGTAGGAGCCTGAGGCTAGCAGATTTGTGAAATAGCCCAGGTTCACTGAAATATATGCACACCTGTGAATTCTCATGGTGGAATTCTCCACTCATTAAACTCCCAATTGGAGTGATTCCAGTGAAAATCACAGTTAGCTTTATCAATCCATGTTATTTATAGGAACGAAGGGACTAACTCAAGAAAAAAACGACAACCCTTGAACATCATTTAGTTAAAAAGGCTGGATGAGAGTGGGAGAGTGTTGGGAAAAGAAGCCAAATAATAGGTTTCTTGGTAAAAGCACAAATCCTTCATCCATTGATATACACAGAATAATGATAACCTTCTGGGATAATCAGTGTTGATGTTTACAAAATAATGGAAGACTTAGCTAAGAAAAACCAAATATTCTAGCTATACCCAAACTGCTGGAAGTAAGACAGGATGTTCTTTAAACGATCTCCAAGTATTTCATTTTAATCATTAACTATGAGGTGTTAAAGGGGTTAATGAGGTCCCAAGTCATTGTCAAGTAATTATCTTTAAGTTGTTGTCATCACATCCTAACTGCTATGCTTCTGCCAGCTCCTCCACTGGGGGTGCACAGTCCTAGAGGAATTGGTTAAAAACAACAACAACAAAACAAACCCCCAAACTGGATGGCTCCCCTTGCTGCTGCTTAGTTTGTTAACCTAAACCATTGCTGTCACCAACACACACATGTGCATGCATACAAACACACATACTTGCATGCAAAAAGCTTTTAGGAACTTTCATCTTTTTAAAAGGGCAGGGAAAATCAATAAAGTGGTAGCCTGGCCAGCAGTAGGGGACAGTGGAAGCAGCATGGGTGGCTGAGCTGTATGAGAAACAGATGTAAGCTCTTTGGGGCTAGGGCAGGCCCTTCTCTTTACAGCCAAATCAACCAGCCAATGGAAGGCAATTAATGTCCCTACCATCGGTCATCTCCCCCCGCCAAAGGTTATTCCATTTGTCTGTTGATGCCAAGAGCAGAAAGGGGCATCCAACCAGCTGGGGAACCTATGATTTAGTTTCACACTTCACCCATGTAGTATTCTTAAAAATGATTCATTTCATGGCCTGAATCATCAGGGAAATGTTTTCTTGCTGTTCTAATTTTTTTACATTCTACCATCAGACAAGTCTAAATTCATCTGTTGCCATTTACCTTTGAATCTTTTAAAAAATATTTATTTTCCTGGCCTGGGAATCCTTTTGGAGTTGATAAAAGACATGGGCCTACCGGGATGTAAAGTACAGCATAGAGAATATGGTCAATATGTTGCAACAACTATGTATAGTGCCGGGTGGGTACTAGACTAATGGGGGGGGATCACTGCATAAATTATATAAATGTCTATGCTGTACACCTGAAACTAATATAAAATAATACTGACTGTCAAGCCTAACTGAGACAAGTAAATAAATAATTAAAAAAAAAAAAAAAAAGACATGGACTTGACACAAATGGGTCATTGTCGATGTGGTTACTTAATCAGTTTTCAATGGAGTTGGATGTTAGAAACTTAAGAATTTGGAATGATTCAACCACTTTGGCAAACTGGCAATTTCTCAAAAAAGATAAGCAGGCATCTGAAGTATCACCCAAGAGAAACCAAAACATTTATCTATAAAAATAATCATACAGGAATGTTCACAGAAGTATTACTCATAATAGCTCCAAATTGGAATCAACCCAGATGTCTATCGACAGGAGAAATGATAGTCACAGTGTCATATATGCACACAACATGGTGCTACCTAGAAAACAAAACCTGACACATACACAACAATATGGAGAATCTCAAAAATATCAGGTTGATCAAAAGAAGGTGGATTATGAAAAAGTATATACTGTATTATTCGTTATATGAAGTCCATGAATGGGCCAAATTAATCTACAGAGATAGAAGTCAGAAGTTCAAAAGAGGTTGCCTCTGGCAGGAGGGTAATTGACTAGAAAGGGTCACAAAAGAACTTTCTTTAAGGGGATAGAAATATTCTATATTTTGTTTTGAGTGATGGCTGTGTTTGTGAATGCAACTGGCAAAATACATCATACTGAACACCTAAGACCTGTCCCTGGTATTGTGTATAAATCATACCACGAGGTTTTTAAAAATTAAAAAGTTAAGGGTTTTGGAAATACAGGATATGCAACAGGAAAAATATTAATGGATGAGGAAATCAGGAAATAGGGAAAATAAGGGGAAACTGATGATGCCAGGGGAAGTGAAACTCATTACGGATAAGATTATGTGTGGATATATGTAGAAATACCTAGCCAGCTACCTACAATTTTCTTGAGTGCTGATTATGTACCGAGCACTGTGCTAATGACCTTATTATATAATACCTCTTTCTTACTTTCTCTTTTTCTTTGACTCTCCAGTGCAGAATTGGATTAGTCACATTCCTTGATTCACAACACATTCTCATCACTGGTCCATGCGTGAGTAGCTTTACTTAGTTAACTAGTTATTCTTATTCATAATATGTACTTGCATGCACACCACCCAAACACAAACTAGAACCTTGACTATAACCTATTATCTAGTTATATGATCCTAACTCCCATTCCCCCACTCAGATTAATCATCACCCTGAACCTTGTATGTATAATTCTTTTCTATTTACATACAATTTTATTAATGCTATGTGAATCCTTACACATCTAGATTAAGTGTTAATTAGCTTTAACTTTATGAAAAAATGTGCTATATATAATCTTTTGGAATTTACTTTTTCACTTAATTATATTGCTAAGATTCATCTAAGTTATTATGTCTCTGCATCATTTAATCTTTAGTACGCCCCTGCGAAAAAAGGTATTTTGATCTGATTTATTGAAGATAAATTTGAGGCTCAGAGAAGTTAGTTACCATGCCCGAGGACACACAGCTAGAAAGTGGTAGAGGCAAGATTCAAAACTGAACCTCTTAACCAACATGCTACACTACTTTCTCTGTACTATAGTGTCTGTTATCTATAGCATATCTCTGTCTATACCTATAGCTATCCTTGTCCTTATCCACTACTCTGCGTATAAACAAATGTCAGCAGGAAACCTAGGTTATGGAATAAGAAAGAATCAGTGAAGTCTATCTAATAACTTGTGCTCTGGTAGAGAAATATAAACATGCGTATAACGTCAAGGGTTTTAGTTCTGTGAAATTCAGGATATACAAGCAGGTACTATCTTAGGAAAAGTGTCTGAAGGTATAGTAGCATATGCACAAGCACATCTACACATGTGCACATGCACTTTGGAGTGTGTCTTAGAACAACATTCTTATTTTATTTAACCTCATACTGTAAAAGGGCAAATGCATGGGCATTGTTTAACCAAGCCCTTGCTCTGTACCTTATAACTGTATACCAGAGGCCGTGGAAACTGGATCACTCTCTCAGGATGCTGTTACAGCCAAGCAGAATCTCATTAAAAATCAATTCCTCAGGTCCATAAAGCCAGTTTATTTTATCTTCCTGGAGTGCCTGCTGCTAGCTGTTACACAGTTCCATTGTGTTGCAGTCTTGTCTGTTAAGAACATTGCACAAAACAGCTATTTAAAGATTTTCCATTTTTATGTTAAACTTTATAATTTTGCAGTAGTTTAAGTTTACAAGGTTTGCTTCCCAAGCTTAGGGTATCTTGTTACATGTGTTAGAAGTAGCACTGCCAGTCCTGGGTCCTGCTAATTAAATATTTGCCTTTATAAGCTAGATGTTGTCTGATCTGAATGTGCAGATTTAATTGGGTAGCAGAGGCTCCAGAGCTACTAAGAAAGCCAGATTTAGTCAGTTTCTGCAATTTCTCTTCCATTGCTGCTTTCTGACTGTTGAATTGTACCTATGGCCTCCCCTGGTAATAACACAAAAATCAGGTAGGGAATTTGCCCTTTGTAGTGACTTCAATTCAAGTATCTCTAAACATCCTAGAAATCAATATGTATTGGCCAAATTTTATAAATGGGGAGTTGAAAGCACATAGAGTTTTAGTGACCTGTGCAGGTCACACCCTGAATGAGCAACAGAGGCGGAAGAAATTGGAGAGGCTGCTCTGGGCCCATCTGGAATCTTTTAACTCTTTTGACCCCCTTCAGTGGGTTTAGGGGCTAGCTGATTTCAAAGATCAGTGAACTTTTTGGAACAGTGCTTAGCAGTGAAACATAGAGGCTTGGATTCCTTAGGTTTTAGCTATTCCAGGATGCAGGCTCAGTTTGCGTTTTAGAAGAGTCTGTGTTAGTGCGGAGAATAAAGAGGAAAGGGGAAGTGCATGTTGGTCTGGGACTGGAGTAGGAAGAGAGTTAAGATCACTACATACGTCAAATGCTCCTTCTCTCATACATGTTGGGGACTAAATAAGGATATCATTAAACAAAAAAAAAAAAAATAGAAGTTGACATTGGAAAGGACGAAGTCCAAAATAAACCACAATATATAACCTTTTAAAATGTTACAGTATTATAACATTGAAAATAACAGTGCTCTCCTTGTTATGAACTCTTGCAATTTTGACAATTTCATTTCTCTTCAAGTAACCATCCCTGGGGCAGCATTCTCCAAGGTGCCTTATGTGAAACCCTATGTCTATAAGATGGTAAATGGTTTTTGAAAAAAGAAGTAGTTGTTCAAATATGTTTGTCTAGTTTTACAACACTTGATCTCTTTCCTGCAGATTCATATGCATATTAGCATTTTAAAGGCACTGAAAAGTCCTGCAGGGAAGAAACCTTATTTTAACTTGTTTGACCATGGACTTTCCCCACACTTCAGCAAAACAAATACGTGTAGCATCTCATAAAAATAGAAATAATCTACAGAAGACATTTCAGGAAAATGATTAATCCACCAACATTAAAATAAAACATTAGTCCTATGTCCAGTCCACTGTTAAATTTCCATCTGAATCCCATCACAGAGTTCTGTCACTGGAAAGAAATGCAATGGTAGTGTCATTTGACAGAGGAGGAGACACACAACATTAAATAACTTATCCAACTCACATGTTCAGCTGGTGACAGAAAATGGATCATCCCCAGACTCTCCACCTCCCAAGTCAGTGCTTGCCTATGTTATGACTCTGCCACTCAAAGCACCTGTAATATTTCCCCACCCAAAATCATCTGTGAATTTAGAATAATTTTAGTCTGGGCTTGAAAACACGAAACAGAAAGTTTGCTACATCAGTGTTCTGTGCTGATGTTTGCTTAGGATGAGACTAGGCTAGGAGAAAAGTATCGAGAGAGAGCCCGGAGAACTGGAAAACAGGGTGCTCTGGGATTGGGGAAGAGTTTTAAAGATTATCAAGGCTTTTGGAAAAATTACAGATCCAGAAAGCATGCAGCGCCAAATAGACACTGAAGCTGCAGAAAGCAAGCAGGAGAGAAAGTTTTCAAACTCAAGGAACCTTTGAGGGTGCAGGAAAGGTGGAGTTCGTTGCAGGAAAATGCTATGGGAGAATTGCTCCCGAGTCTCATGAGCCAGTGGCTTGACTCAACACTGAAACAAGCTTCCTGGATCCAGACTGAAGGCAGATGGAAATGTATCTTTCAAAGGGCCAGAAAAAGAAGTGTCTCATGAACAAGTATAACTAGAATCAGCTTTACATGCCTGAGCCATTTATAAACCTGCTATTTCCCGTATTTGTGTATATTTTATACTACTAGAGACCTGAAAATTGGCATAAGTCTGTCTACATTAAAAAAAACATTTGTTTTGATTCTATGAACTTTACTGAAATGGAGCCTAGGGAGAGAGGTGTGGAGGTGGAGATGGGTGGTGGGGAACAAGAAACACATTTTTGAAGGAAAAACAAAAACCTGATTGCTTGAGTAGGGTGGTAGAGGGTGGGGTTGAAGGGAGTCGTCAATCAAGCTGTGTCTAAACCAACTGGAGGCTTTTATTTGGACCTCTCCCTTGGCAATATGTTATCGTAGTATGATTTCCATTCTTGGCTGGGAAAAGAACTGAGGTGGAATGGAATTGGCTCAGTCTTAGCTCTGACAAGACAGTCACAATAATGGAAGACATCTTTTCCCCATAACTTTGAAAAACATAAAAGGAGATATTGGCTCTGAGTATTTCTGATGGTCTAACTTTATTTCCTGTCAACAGAAATAACTCTGATTTATATTTGGTCATCAACTTCACACACTCACATACAACTCATATTGAGGAGCACAGAGAGATGTAAAATGCAGAGCTGTGATGTATGTGTATCCAGCAAAGCTTTCTCATCCAAAGGAGACCTTGGGGACTGAGAAAGACACTTCAATATTCTCACTCTTCTGACACTCTATCCCCCTGTGCATCCTTCAGTGAGGTATATTACATGGGCTTCAGACATGCTACGTGTCGGCTTTGATCTCTGAGCCCCTCACCTATCCTCTTTGTGATCCAGAACGCTGGTTGGCTTGCATCCAAAATTACAGTGAGATGCTGAAGGCTGAGGGGCTGATCTATGCTGGCATCTGGCATATTGTTTTATTCTTCTAATATCTGGGTATATCGGAGGAGTGAGAGAATTTTTAAAATTCCATTTCCTTCTCAAAACTGATTGATGGTGCAGACTGTGGAAATTGAGTGAATATGCCTTTTCAGTTAATGCCATTTTATGTCATCTGGTTTTGAATTCAGAAACATTCTTTCTACTGCCCTGTTATTATAACACCATTCATTGAATTTAAGATGCCATCAATCATAACATGTACCATCATTTTATGTACCACTAAGAAAAAAAATACAACCAAGTAAGACAGGATCTAATAATTCCTTACATTTAAATTTTTGTATTTTATCCGTATTAGAAGAATTTTCTTATACTTATTTATATAGATTGTTCTCATGTAACCTGTTTATGCATATGTAAAAAGGAAAATATATGTAAAATAAATTGGCCAAGGGTCTCCTAAAATTTTTTCGTATTCAGAATCCAACTCTTCCAAATCCCTCTAGAGACAGACTCTTCAATGTCTGTGTTATTGCACACAGTGCAGTGTGTTGCCCCAAAATACAGTGGTAGTGCCGCACAAAAACTGCATCATGACACTTGCCTGACTGACAGTAAGTCGGAGTGACAGCAATTGTAAGATGCCATGGGTAGTGTAAAGCCAGGAATTTGAGGCATCCTGACTTTAAGTTGTTAGTGTGTGTGTGTGTGTGTGTGTGTGTGTGTGTGTGTGTGTGTATGTGTGTGTGTGGTGGGGGGAAGAGGCATCTTAGAATGGAAGAAGTATGGCATGTTTCGGCATCAAAGCATGGTGCATGATTCACGTATATGAAATTTAAAAATATGTTACAAAATTTCTATTTCTGTTTCTATTTCTTATGTTCAATATCAACCTCAGAAAAGTATGCAAAGTTTAAAATCATCCATACCTGAATTGCTGTCTCAATGTAAGCAATTCATAGGCTCCTAAGTGAGCCTACTTATTTTGTTTTGAGAGATTCTAAAGGCTTCCTTCTTGAAGGAAATCTATTGACAGGAAGGCTATTGACAGGGTTTATCTGTCAGTCTATCAAGCCTGTGAGGCAATTTCATATTCATGGAAGGGGTACTTGCTAATACTTATCACTCTTTCATTTAAAAAAAATGCTGCAATTTCTAATATAAAATGACATATTCATGCTGATTTGGCAAAGTTATTTGGTAAAAAGAATAGTAGCCGTCTTTTTCATTGTTTGTGCCTAAGCTTAAAACAAAGTAGATGACATATACTTTTCCAAATTAGCGTTAAGAATCTTTTCTTTATGACATAGCTGTAAAATAAACACACGTTATTTTAGGGAAAAAAGCCCTGAAATTGGTAGTAACCACTAACATATTTGAAGAAAATATTCTATACTATTTGAATAAAAATTAAAGATAAACATGCCAGTTTTTTTGATAGATTAATTGGAATGTATTAAAACACAGAATTATTATGCAGTTTATAAACATTCATAGTTCATTTACTCTCAGGAACTTTAATTTTTGAAACTAATGTTTCACATGATCATGCACAATCTCATAAAAGCGGGTTTTTCCCTTCCCACCTGCCCTGGGCCCAGTAGTTACATGCTGGTGATTCTGTCTCCGTCCAGAGGAGGGCAGTAATGTACATATTTAGAAGTAGGATTCCCTTTCAAGTTGGACCGGCCTTAACCCGAGAAACTGCACACCACGTTCCCTGTCTCTGGTGTCAGACTTCGAGCATAGTCTTAGACAGGATCAGCAAGGCCACGACAAGTTGGCCTCATGGGGCCAGGTGGCAGAATTGAAGCCTCCCTTTCCCAGTTCTGTGGAATGTCCTTCCCCAACCCTGGAATGTATGACGCAGGAAAAATGTGATTCTGGGACAGACCCCCACCACTTGGCTGTTTGAGTTCACCTTTGCAACAAATGAGAGAGAATGTGCTTAAAACGCGACCCATTCCCTTCCCAAGATTGCTGCGTTTAAATTGCAGCTCCTCCTGTCTTCTGCTCTGATGCAAGAAAACAGGAGGAGATATGGAGGCTTTGGTTCTATAGAGGCATCCTCTAATTCAAAACCTGCCTCTCTATCCTGCCACTGCCCAGAGCTTTTGCTTCCTTCACTCAGTAGTTGGACAAAGTGGAAATGTGAGACCCACCGGAATTCCCAGGGGACTGTCGACCAGCAGGGGCGCCTCTGTTCCTTTGAACTTTCTATTAAAATGGAGTGCTTTGGGCAGCAATCCATCTAATGTTATTTTTATTATTCAAGTTAGAGAAAATGTTAAATTAAAATTTTTTCCAGAGTCCTTAATGGGGTGACAAGTGCTTAAGAATGACTTATTCTAATCTTTAGTCTGTAGAAGCACTGAAAACACCACAGAAAGGAATAGAATCTAAGTGTCATGAAATTATAGCCTTGAACCCCTGCCACAGCTTTCCGTTAGAAGAGGGTAAAAGAAAAAAAAAGAAAGAAAGAAAGAAAGAAAGAAAGAAAGAAAGAAAGAAAGAAAGAAAGAAAGAAAGAAAGAAAGAAAGTAAGTTTCTTTTTTTTCAATACTATACTGTAGGCACAAGTATTTTTCAGGAAAAATGGCAAAATGGACACCAACATATCCACTTCCCAGCTTAAGCAATAGAACGTTACCAGTACCTTTGACATCCTGTTTGCCCTTCCCTGCTTCCTTCATTTGCCTCCTTCTCTCTCAGAGATAACCATTCTCCTAAATTGTGATCATTTCTGGGCTTCTCTTCATGTATGATTCCCTGTCTATTCTGTCCCATTGGTCTAGTTGTCTGTCCCTGCTCTAAAATCACCCTGTCTAAATTACTGAAGCTTTATATTAAGTCTTCATTTCCAGTGGGTCCGAAAGGATTACCCCGCCCTCTGCTCACGCCCTCAACCCCTATTCTTTTTTTTCCAGGGTGTCTTGTCTATTCTTGTTCATCCATAAGGTTGATCTTAATATTCATTGAGGATGAGAAGTTGAGTGTCTTAGTGTGGCCCCACAGTCTGAGGAGTGGGTTTGAATCATGCTTTTCACTGCCATCTATGCTGCCTGAGGCTAGTAATTTAAACTCTGAGCTTCAGCTTCAACTGTGACATGCATGTAATAATAGTACCTATTTCATAAGACCGTTGTGAGGATGATATGTGATTATATAGGTAGGGCGCTTAGAAAATTGCCTGGAAAGCATCATTATTGACTGAATAGCAGGGAGCTTTTGCGGTCAAACTGACCTCAACTGCAATCCTGGCTGTCTGTCACCAATTGTGTCACTTTGGACCAGTTTCTTTATTTTTCCAAACCTCTATGTCTGCATTTACAAAATAGTGATGATATTAGGGTTCGAAAAATTAAATGAGAAAAGCAAAGGTTGTCTAGTACAGGGTAAGTGCTTAACAATTTCATTTCAGTGTTTTAACTAGATTTCATTTTAAAAGTGAATTGCACCTTAAAACTAAAAACTATCTCTACCCTCACTTCTGAGTGTCTACTAAAACACTTGCCTAGGAGTAACTGGCAGAGAATGCTGGTAGTAAAGAGAAGTTTGCAAAACCACCACTTGTGTTCTTGCATCTTTTCTTTGTTTTCATCTTTGTGAGGTGTAGGGATCTCAGGAGAAGAAACTGTTCCTGATTCAAGCCCAAACTCTCCTTCCTAGGCCCTTTCTCTGGTGCCTCACCCTGCTTTGCTGGCTTAAGGCTAACAATGCAAAGCCAAGTCTTAACTTGTTTTCCTGAATCAGAGGAAAGTTTAACAAAACAAAATTTTATAGCTTCTGCCCAGTAACATATATTACTTTAAAAAAATAAAACTACCCTTCCCTTATCATGCGTTATTCTTTTACACGTACAATTTTCCTGACGTATTGAAGTAATATTCCACAGTTTGCTATGACTTGGAGGTTTATGACCCTTCTGTGGCAGATCAGACTAAACATAATTCATTCATAGCTACTTAGTGTTCAGGGAAATAAACCCCTAAACTTAAATAACTATGGTGTGACCTCTGTAAAATATCAGTTATGGTTTTAAAACTACTATTATGTAGATATCAAGATGTGCCGAATGTTATAAACCAAACACAAGTTGGCAAATGGGACAACTAGTATTCCATTTATTTTTGCTTTCCTTTCTGGATATTTCTCTACAAATACTATTTTTGTTTAAATAGATTCTGGGGTAATTATCTGGCAGAGGAAAGCAATGTTCATTTACATTTTATTATAGAATACTACAGTAAGTAAAAAAGTCTCCTCTATAAAGAAGCACCACACAAAAAAAATGTAAACATTCCATTAACTCACTACAGTTTAATAGGAAAGACATTGATTACCTTTGAGTATAAAGTAACTGTTCCCACTATCAATGGACTAATGTAACCCATGTGTTATTCATTTCTGCAAATTAGGTTGTGAAGGAAAATCTGATTACATATTTAACTTCTTCATATGGGAACTCTAAGCTTAGCATTTTCATGCTGTTAAGAATAAATGTGCATCCCCAGCACTACTAAGATTTTCAAATGTGTAGGGTGTCATCTCCACATCTTGTTTGTTTCCTCAGTTATTTCCTATGCATTCGACTATATTGTAAGAAATAATATATTCGGTGGTAGTGAAGTAATGGAATCATTGGTTTCCTAACAATGACTCAACAAATGTTTTAGGACCCACCACGTACTGGTCACTCAATTTGGCACTGGTGATAATAAAAATGAACGAGAAAAAAATTTCTCAGCCCCCAAAGAACTAACAGTCTGGATAAGGAAATAGATAAGCAATACGCAATTTCTAGGCAACACAGTAAGTGCTCTGAGCAAGGAATGGGACAAGCACAAAGGGAAGACTAGGCTAAGCTCAGGAAGCGGAGGAGGCAAGGAGGGCTTAATAGAGGACTTCACAGAGGATGGAGAACACAAACACTGAGCATAGGCTTGAGGACGGATGGGGAGATTTTAGGTGATCAGATGGATGAGCAAGACTAGCATAGGCAAAGACATGAGGGGATATTGGGTTCAGACCTCTTCAAATCATTCAATATGGCTGGAATTTGGTGGCGACTTGGAGGAAAAGGGGATGAAGATTAAGGATGAGACCAACCATGAGGGCCTTGTAGGCCCTGTGAGGAAATTTAGACTTCCTCCTATAGGCTGTGCATGGACATGAGGGATTTTAAGTTAAGGGTACCATACTGAGATCTGTTTGGGCTAGCTCATTGTGGCTGGGATGTGGAGAATGGACTGGAGCCCAATTAGGAGGCTCCTCCAACTTTTAGATGAGAAATAATAAAGCCCCAGGCCAGGGCAGTGACAAAGAGAGACCTGATGGAAAGTGCATCTGGGATATAGAGTCACATCCAATTTGAATGTGAAAAGAAACAAGGGGAGGAGTTAAGGAGGCTGGGAGTGATTGAGAGGGAGAGTCACTTTCAGCATCTGGGACTATTCTTGGAAGAATGGATGGGTTTGGAGGAGAGGTGAGTGAGTGTCATGCTCACTCCATGGGGTTTATGCTACCTGTAGGGTATTTAGGTGTGTTGCAGAGGCAGTTGGAAATGTGAGTTTGGAGAGAAGTTAGGATGGAGATAGACATTATGCCATTTATATATACAATGTCCAAGAATGTTTTTACAGAGTCAGGGAAGCTCTGAGCCAATATGTATGAGCTAATTTGCCCTCTCTACATAAAATTGAAGCACTACCATAATTCAGGTATTTGCAAATTATGCTGATATAACAGATAACTCTTAACCCCTAAAGCCCAGCAGATAACTCTTAACTCCTAAAGCCCAGCAGGACAAGATTAAAAAAGTATCTTACATTCTATCACTTCCTGTGAACAGGAACTGTTGCTTCTCCCATTTTGGATTCTTTTTTTTTTTTTTTTTTTTTTAACAAAAATGAGAAATGTCCTTTACTTATTAAAATCATAATAAGAATTAATCACATTTGAATTAATCACTGTTGAAAATATTCCAGTGGTCCATTTACATGATTAGCACTGCCACACCCATAAGTTATGCTTTTGTTTTAGAACACTATTTACTTTTAGAGAGTTCTGACCAAAACTGAGCAAAATAGAAAGAAGTGTACTGTTACTTCGTCAGTCTTGACGACTTTCTAAAAGCTCATGCGTTTTGATGGATAAGATTAATGAGACCACATAGTGTTAAGCATGTTGGACTTTCAGAACAAAGGCCTTTTAGAAGAACAAAGTATCATTATTAATGACATATCATTTACAGTTTTCATCAGTAATGTAAGGTTTCAGCCACTTTAATGGGAATTTTAATGCTCAATGTGGAGGGCAAGGCTATTAGTGAGGGTCTTGACAGTAATACCTTTTGCTCTAAGGAAAAAGATAAATCACACTCACATTGATAAAAAAGACAAGCTGAGAGGTTCAGAAGGAGGTGAGCCACCATCCACTTACTGAATTTCTCAAAGGCCTTGGTATCAATGAGTTTGCTGGTGAGCTCTGCCCTCTGCCATGGGCTCCCTTCACTGCTAACCTCCAGCCTTCTGAACACCCTGCTGGCCCAGAAATACGCCTGATGTTCCAAACCTCATCTTTGCCTTTTATTTCCCATCTCCTGTCTTTCTACATCCCCAAACAGTTTATGTTGGGTTTTCTCGCCTCAGGATTTTTCTATGTCTTATTGTAACCTGCTCAGCCACAAACATGAAATAAAGGGAATGCTGGTGTGAGGGAAGAACAAATTTTCCTCTACTCTTAAGGTTCTTTGGGCTGGTCTAATAATCAAAATAGACATGAGGCAGATTAGCAAGAGAAAATAACCAAATTTAATACACACATTATGTATGGGCACCCTGCATAGATGAGAGAGTCAGACCCCCACATGCACGAGAGGTTCAGAAAGATAAAGGGAATGTAGGTTTATAAGACATTTTGAGCTAGGAATGAGATAAAGTGCCTTGGGGGCTTCAAAGGGTTTTTGCAGTACAATAAGAAGAGCAGATGCTTAGTAAATAGAAATTTGTCCTGCCCTATAGATAGGTCAAAAGAGGTTATCTCTGATAATCCCTTATTGTGGGCAAGGTCCCTAATTCAAGTTCTTCTAGGTAGATAAGGGAGGGGCATAAGTTTCTCTTGAGCCCTAGGCTAAAGTTGCCTTTAGCTCATAATAATCTGCATACCCAGAGGCACATCTTGGGGTGACTTGTTCTGAATTCCCATTGCTTGCTGCAATGACTTTATTTACACAAGTACCCCTAATGGTGGGACTCATAACACCAGGTGGCAGACCAGTAGGGAAGTATATTTTCCTGAATACACATTGTTAGTCTTATCAGGGCAATTATGGGGGATGGCTGTATATATAGAGCCAACGTTGTTAGCATTTTTTTTTTTTTTTGCAAATTCTTTACACAAAGTGCTGCTTTCACGTAAGATCTCTTTAGGACCTTAATGTGTTTCAGTCAGATTCACTAAGGCCTTCTTAACGACAGTTTAAAAACTACTCTGTTCTTGTTAGAGGGGAATTAAGAGAAATTATCCTGGGGAAAAAAATTAAAGTTAAAAAAAAAAATTTTTTTTGTCATCTAAAGTCAGCTATGCTTTAGGTATGGGGGAAAAAAATCTGGGATGCCAAGAAATGCCCAATAAAAATAAAGGAAGAGGGAACTTACTATTACAGTAACTGATGACTTATATCCAAGGGCATATAGGAATTGATTACATTGCATCTCTACCAATAACTTTTTAAAAGCTTGTTGAGATCACCAATGACAGGAAGAGAACAATAGACTTAATGTGAGGCAGCAAGAGCTGTGGTTATATATTGTGAAGTGTTATTAGTTTCTAGAGGAAATCCCAGGCTATTATCCTGTCTCTGATTTTTAACAATTGCAGTCAGTAAATTGTTTATTTAATCGATTTGTTTCTGGAGATACCTGGAACGTCTTATTTGCTATATTATCCTGTTTGAGGAGTTCCACCAACTACATTAGTTTCTCTTTTTGTTTGTGGTTTATTTTATCAAGGTAGATCAAACCCCATTTCCAATCCAATTGTTGAAGTTCACCTCTTTCTTTCTGATCCCAGGAGACACAGCTTAGGTAGGAAGCATTTACTGGACAACAGAGTACAAGCCTAGCTAGAGTGCTGAGATATCAAACAAAGTGCTACAGGCACAGGGATCATCACAGAAAAATGTTTCACAATTTTGTTTTTAAAATTTCTGAGTCTCTGTAGTCCAAAACACCAGACAAATAATTGCAATTTAGAATTTGAGTAAAATGCAGAAATAGAGAAGTAAGACTGCTACAATCACATTCTTCAGTAACGTTTCATAGTAAATGTTTTTTTAAAAAATTGACTACCTTTTACCATATTCAAACAATAATTGAATATCATCTAATTCACACGTTAATTGAAGTTCATATTTTTTAGGAAGTTAGCAATGAAAGATTGAGATCACTTGGAGCCTTATTCTAAAAGATGATTTTCTTGCTACAATATAAATTTGCTAATAACAAATGAGCAAAGAGGTTGGTAGTGTTTGTGCCTTTAAGATCATAGTTCAAAAGAATTAAGTAAATGCGATAACAAAGGTAAAACAAACATAACCTTTATTCTCTTTCAAACACCCAGAGAATTGGGCCTGGAAATTTACTCATTGATTCAACCAGAATATCTTACATTTTGTAGTCTCACTTAAAATTTTATAGCAATAGACTGAATATTGTACAAATGACAGCAAAATACATGGTTGCTCTTTACTACATAGTAAAAAATCGTAATAAATTCTCTTATGTAACATAAAGGAGGTTTAGGCTAGTGAGCTGCTTGATCATTCATAATAAATAAAAATTACTCTATGTACATATAATGCTAGCCTAAGATCATGATATGCAATCTGATAATAAAATTGTGTCACCTTCAGGAGTTAGGAAGCCAACATACTGCAACTGCTAAAATATTTTTTAGTTCATGTAAATAGTGGAACAGAATCTCTTAAATTACAACATTCCAGAAGATAGATCAGGTATAATGAACATGCATGCCATCCATCGATAATTAATTTTCTAAGAACTAGAGTAGACTAAAATAAATGTAAATCACTCAATACAATTCAGTATTTCTTTGATTATTTAAAAAAAAAATACTTCAAGGTCTTGCACTGACTTACAGTCCTGAGCAAAAAACAGCAGTAACTAGAAAGTAGCTGTAATAGACGGACAGCAGGTACTGGAGAAGTCTGTCTGACAGAATACCATATAACTGTTTGCTTTCAGCAAATCAACTGGTTAAGATGGTATCGCTAAGGTTTTTTTTTTAAAGTTCCTTAGCCATAAAAAAGATTTTAAAAAATCTATTATTTCTTAGAGTAACTTTGTATATATTAGAATGATTTTAGAGTAGTTCAACATTATCTCAAATGTTCAAATGATTCTTAAGTTCTACTTTACATAGAAGACTATATTCCTTAGCATTCATTTAAACGCAATTACTAAAAACAAAACATGCTTCACTTGAGAACATAGATAAAAAGCTTTTTCTAGACCTAAGAAAAAGGTATGAATGTAGTCCTTTCTCTCTAAGCATAGAAACGAATTTAGATGACAAAGAGGACTAGGTCAGGAGTCCGGAGACAGGTCTGACTTAGGGAAATCACTTTCACTCTAAGATCCCTTCCAGCTATCTAATTCTAAGGTTAAAACATTCCCTCCCACGTTCAAGGCAGAATGTGCTGGATCAAACCTGCAGTATTGTCACTGACCCTGAGAACAAATGACTACCTGAAAAACTGGACTGAGGTGATTGCTTCAGGCCCAACCTCAGACATAGGAGGAAACAGGGAAAAATCCAGCATTCTACTTCCTCACCGGTACAGGGAAGTGATTCCCAAATTTGAAGGAATATAGGAGGAATCGCCAGATGGACTTGTTAAAACGCAGCTTCAAGGGTCTCAACCCAGCCTTACTGTGTCAGAATCTCGGGGGATGGTGTCTCCTAATCTATCTACATTTTAAACAAGAATGTTCTGCCCCACCCCTCCACACCTCTGCAGGGTATTTGTAGGCTCCACTCTCTACCCGCCCTCACCACCACCACCAAAAAACAAACAAACAGACAAACAAAAAAACCCTATCTTGTAGTGGTAAAAGTTCTAGAGTCAGAAGCCAACGATTAGTTGCCTGATGTTGAATGAGTTATTTAATATCTCTACCGGTAGGTTTCAATCTCTTCATCAGATAAGAGTTAAATAGGAGTCTCCACTGCCCCTTCCGGTTCTCAAATGCTAAGGACTTTAATAACCTAACCTGTCAACTAGGTAAATCATGAAGGAGATGGGGAGAATTTGCAAGGTTGTGTCACTCTGCAGTCCAAGCACCCCAGCAAGAGTCTGGTAGCCCCCAATTGGGTATCATTCCTCTCCCTGGTCCCCTCACCCACAACAGGAGGGAAAGCGAGGTGAGGTTGGAATGGGGTGAGGGGCGAATGAGAGAAGCCAGAGTAGCTTGCAAGAGCGTTTAGGCATGAAGGAAGGATGCCTGGAAAGCAGGAATCACTCCTCGTCCTCGTCCTCGTCGTTCTGGTCCTGGTAGCGAATGTAGACCACAAGCATGACAAAGCCCGTGAGGATGCAGAGGGAGCCGACCACCAGGTAGGCGATGCCCAGGAAGGGGTTCTTGCCGCCCATCCACGAGATGCTGGTGAAGATAATGCGCTTGTGGCCGCCGAAGGCGCGCACCGGGTAGTTGTAGGTGATGTTGACCCGGTAGGCGCCGCTAGGCAGCCCCGCGGAGTAGTTGCCCTGGCGGATGCGCGCGTACAGCTTGCGGAACGTGGGCAGCGCCGCCGTGCGCATCCACACCACGAAGTCCTGGTTGATGAAGCCGGTGTTGTTGGGGTCGGAGCTGAGCTTGTAGACCGGCTGGGGCCAGTTGGGCGGCTGCGCGGTGCCGCGGAAGGCCAGTGCCAGGCTGCCGTTCACCAGCGGCGGGTTGTGGAATTTGACGTGGTAGTCGGTCCACCAGGCGATGCCGGTGCGGTCGAGCGGCACCTCGACGTAAGGCCCGCCAGCCCGGCGCTGGTGCCACAGCGTGAAGGAGTCGTTGAAAAGGCTGTTGGCGATGGCGCCGCAGGGCGCGATGGGCCGGCCGGCCGCGCTGTACTGGTAGGGGGCGCACTCATTGACTGGGTGGCGCAGGGAGCTGGGCAGCCCGCTGAGCTGCGAGTCGTCGCGGGACACGCCGTAGCGCCGGTTGTTCTGGTAAAAGTTGGTGAGCTCGTAGTAGAGGTACACGGGACCCTGGAAGAGCTCGGGCAGCGAGAAGTACCAGGCGCACGAACAGTTGCGCGGCGGCGCGCGGTCCTGGTCGGCCAAGGCGCACAGCGAGCAGTTGCCGGTGCCGGTGTCGCCGGTGTAATCGTAGTCAAGCTCCTTGATGCCATTGGAGGAGTAGTAGAGGCCCAGGCCCAGGCCGATGAAGGCGAGGCCCACACAGAAGAACAGCGGCAGCGTGATGCCGGCCGACAGCAGCGGCTGCCAGGCGGGGAGGCGCTGCTGAGTGAACGCGGTGTTGTCGGGCTGGTGGGGGCCCGGGGTCGTGGCACTCCAGGTCATGGCGACCGCGCCGGGACGGACGGACGGAAGGTGTGGGGCCAGCCGGGGGCGCCTCCCCCCTCGCGCTGGGCGAGTCCGGGGGCTACTCTCGGGTCGGCTTTCCGCGGGCTCAGGTGAGTTTTGGTCCTGGCCCCGTCTCCGGCCCCGCACAGGTGAGCCTGAGTCAGGTTCTACGAGCAGTGACCAGACCCCACAGTTCCGCCTCGGTCTAGGTGACCCGGGCCGGCTCCGCCCCTACTGGTAATCGGGAGCCTCGCCCAGCCTCCCGAGGTGAGCCAGGCGGGCGTTCCTTTCCACACCTGGTGGACCCGAGGCTCGCGTTTCCTTTAGGTCTGGGTGGGTCTGGAAGCCAGCTCCTCCTCCTCGAGGTGAGTGGCGGCCCGAGGCTGCCTGTGAGTGGCTCATACCTTACTCAGGTACCACCTTCCCTTCCTCTTCCAAGTGACTAGAGTGCCTGGGCCAGTCTTTCCCCGAAACCAAAGGTGCTGCAGCCTCCAGCACAGAGTTCCACTGAGGGATTGCACCGTGGGTCCTGGAAACGTGAAGATTTCAGGTTATTAATCCTATTTTACCTGGGAGAAAAAAGTGACTAGATCCTCTTGCCTTTGTAGGTTAACTTATGGACCACAATTCAGTCAATTTGCAGCCCCAAATGGTAATGTCCAGGGGATTACACTACGGTAAATCTGTTTCAAATTCAATGCCTGCATTCAAATTCTAGCATATTTTTTAAAGGAAAAATTATTTTCCGGCCAGGTGCCCCAATCTGTCTATATAACTAAAAAAGATTGGAAAGTTCTCTAAAAATAAAATGACTTAAAAAAGAGGATTAGACTGCAAGAGATTCAGAGCCTTTATATATTAATATCTCTCTAGCTGGTGGAGAAACCAAACCATACAAGGAGAAAAATGCACTGGATTATATGTGATTTCTTTTTCTTTATATTTGCCTGATTATTTGCAGAAAGGCCTGACCCAGGGTCCCAAAAGATCTAGGTGCTCTCCACAGTAAGGCCACTGGCAATGTCCTTAAGGAGGTGAACTACAAGGATTTACAGAACTTATTGTAAATTAGCTCTGAACATTGCTTGAGCTTCTGGCTTTTATATCTAGGTTGGTACAATATACACAAGGGGGTTGTCAGGCCATTTCAACTTTGTGCTAAATCCTCCCTAGGTATTATTGAGGTGTTCTTGTCTCTCCTACAGCTCATAAAATGCAAATAACTTAAATATTTTTTATATTACATTTCTGTGCCCAGAGTAATATCCTGTATTCAGGAGTCATTCAAATCCCCTTGAAATTTGGAAAGTTAAAATACTTGCTAAATTAAATGGCAGGAATTTTTTTTTAGCATCTTCCAAGTGTTCAGTCCTATGCTAAGCTGCTAAGCAATAGAGAAGATAGAGGAGAATAAGACTAAAAATGACCTTTGACCTCAACACATTTGCAGTCTGATAGGAGATATATTACTTCGGAGTAAGAAAGAATCAAAATAGCCAATAGACAGCATGCAATCAAGTACTAAATTGTACCTTACAAGAAAGTTACTAAAATTAAAAAGTAATACTGTTTTAATAATGAAAAATTCATTCTATCACGTTGAGTGGAATGAATGCAGTTTGGATGCTTTAACTATTAGAGGTTACTGAGGGAGACCTAGATGACTTGAATTCTACTTCCCTCACTTCTAATCATATCCCAAGAGAGGAAATGCCAACAAGTTCCTATAGCATGATCCAGTCTCCACTACACCTTTTTTTCAATAAGATGAAAGAATAAACAGTTCTCTGTATCGTTATGGGTGAGTTCCACTCACTACAAATCATTGAATCATTAGTCAGCCTGACATAGAGTCCACAGAACTAGTCTCGAGGAAGGAATTCAGTTCTCAAAACTTAGTCTAGTAAATCTTAAGTCTTAACAACTGCCATGACACAACACTCCTTAAAAATGCAAGTTCTCTTGGACTGAGAGCCTTTCCAGCTCTCCCCTCCCTGGATGACCTGAAGTTTATTCATCCTGCTAAGTAAGGTAACAATCAGAGGGTCCCAGAGGCCAAAAGAGAAAATCAAGACAGGGAATAGTCAACAGGATGAAATAGCTGAAGGTTCAGGTGAGACGAAATGAAAAGGAGCATTGAATTTGACTTATGTGGGAACAGTTTGGGTGGAGGGGTGGGAAGAGTCAGGCTCTATCACGTGAGGGAGAGGGGAAGTGGAGAAGCCAAGATAGGATAACTCTTTTTAGAAATGTGGGGGAAGGGAAGGAGAAAGGCAAGTAGAAATCGTTTAGAAGAGTACCTATCCAAAAGGAAAGGCTTCCTTATAGAGGGCAAACAAGTGTTTATTCTGAGGGAAGATGATAATAGTTCAGGCAAGGTTGAAGATAGGCGTGACATATTCATGGATGGTACTAAGGCAGGAACAGGCAAAAGGTGCTGGGTCCAGAGAACAGGTGCAGAGTCACTTTAGCTCTGAAACTGGAGAGCAGGGAGTAAGGTTGGGTGCAGAAAGCACTGGGGCTTTTGGGCTCCGCTTAAGGAGAGAAAGTTTTCATTTAAGAATTTCTATGCAGTAAAAAGAATTGGGTAAGGGGGCGGAAGGGAAAGTGTGAGATGCAGGGAAGACTTCGAGGAGAGGGAGAAAGAACTAGCCAGGGTCACATGAAAGGATGTTGGATGGCTTTGTCTAGGGATTCCTGCAACCCAGGCTGTGAGATGGCGAATGATTGACTGTGTCCAGCAGACAGGGGTTTTCAGGGCAGGTGAATCGGAAAGATAAAGGTTTGAGATACTGTGGTTCTTGTGGAGGAGGTGACTAAAGTGGTAGGCTTTAGTGTTTAAGCCGAATGGCAAGGAAAATGAAATCAAGCTGGTGAATGAAAAGAAAACGCGGGGACCAGTAGGCTGGCAGTCCTGATGATGTTAAGGAACAGGTGGCATGAAAGCTGGGAGGGAAAAGGCACTGGTATGAGATGAGATGTTAAAGATTTTGGAAGTGGAGCAGTGCTAAGATCCATGTGTATGTCATATTTCCTCTACCAGCTCATAAGTTCTGAAGGTCAAGACTGATATACATCATTGTCACCCTCAGAGAGTTCATTATATGACCTTATGTCTTTCATTTGATTGTACGTGTTACCATGATGCATCCAAGGTCATCTGGGCCATTTAAAGCCTTCTCAGTACCATTAAAGTAAACAAAGGAGTTCATTCTAAATAATTCTTAATTGCACCTGTTTATTATAAAGAAAACTCAAAATGAAAGAAAAGGGCATTCCCAATCCCAGTATTTCTAAGATGTAAATAATTTTTCCATTTTATCTTTTGGATTTTATCCATATAAATATTATATTTTTTATTGGTTATATGATAAAAATACAATTATTATCATTCTTTTGTTAAATTACCTCCATTTGGAATGAGATGAAGAATAAAATATTTTCCATATGTCTTTGTGGTTTTATAATTTTTTAATGGTTCCAAAATTCATGGATCTACCATATTTAACTACACTTCTGTTATTGGGCATATACATTATTTCCAGTTTTTCAGTATTCCAAAGAATGTAGCAGTGGACATCTTTTTGCATGTAACCTTTTGTATTACAGTTGATCCTTGAACTACACAGGGGTTAGGGGTGCTGACCCCCACGTAGTCAAGAATCCACGTGTAACTTTTGACTCTCCAAAAACTTAGCTAGTAATAGTGTACTTTTGACTGGAAGCCTTACTGATAACATAGACAGTTGATTAACCATATTTTGTATGTTACATGTATTATATATTGTATCCTTACAATAATGTAAGCTAGAGAAAACATGTTATTAAGAAAATCATAAGGTAAAGAAAATATATTTACAGTACTGTATTTATTGATATCATAATTGTCTGTCATCTGTTTATAAAATGAATTCTGTCAGTAACCTACATCAATATTGTCTTATATGATACAAAACACTGTGAATGTTATACATATTACTAAGGCTAGACATCAAAAATGAAAAGATAATGTGAAAAAGAAATTCATATTTATTTACAGGTATAACGATCCATTGATAAGAAGAAGCAGCAATATAATTGCTTTGGGTAGCCTCGTATAATGGATATGGTTGCTTCATGGTAATAAGGAAATCTCCAAAACATTTTCCAGTATATTGAAAAAAACCCACTAATAAGTGGACCTACGCAGTTTGAACCTGTCTTGTTCAAGGGTCAACCGTATTTCCTTAGGATGAATTTCTAAAAGTAGGCAAGGGACTTAAAGTTCAAACTTTTTAAAGATACATACTGCTAGAGTCTTTGATGCTGCCACAACGCTGTATACGTTACTACATTCACCAAAACTTTGCCAACAAAATTAGTTGTTAACCACAGAATATATTTAGTCTATGCTAAAAAAACTATCAGATACTAGGAGAAGCAGTATAGGGTAGGGAAAGAATGCGGCCTGACATTAAGGAAGTCCAACTTGTACTCTAGAGTTCGTCAGGATATAATTGTGACCTTGGTCAAATTGCTTAACTTCTCTGGTCTCCTGATTGCTTATCTGTATGAGCATGTTTGCCAAAATGATAGTGAATATCTCTTTCAATGTAAAGATTTCTGTACCTTGTCATCTCAAGAGGTCCTTCCTTATACTGACTCATTTAATGAATAGTTAACATTCATTGAGCACCTACTGTGGGCCACTCTGTAAGTACTTTATATCCATTATCTCATCTAGTTCACACCAAAAACCTTGGTGGTAGGTACTCTTATCATACCCATTGAATTGATTCAGAACTAAGATTTAGGCTAAGGAAATGGAGGCTGGCCAAGTTCTCAGAGAGCTAAGCGGGAGATCAGGGAGTCTAAGGTCAGCTTAATGCCAGCACCCTGCATTTTTAATCACTACACTGTAATGCCTGGGCATACTTTCTTTAAAAAAACACAAAAGACTTGAACCAGTTTTCAGTGTTGCAGGTCTTCTCTTATACACCAAAGATAAGAGAATTCTGTTCCATTTATACAAACAGTCCCAGAGTATTTGAGTTGCCTTATTTTTGTTTTAAAAAAGCTTTTATTTTGAAGCCAACTTTTGTTTAGCATACCTATTTCTCTTGCTGAAGTAAAAATAACTTCACTTGTCTGGCTGTACTCAGTTTTTGCATTTATTTCATTTAATTCATGACTATTTATCTTACTGTAATAGAGCCAAGGTTTTTAATTGGCGTTCCCTTATATAAGTTTATACTGCTTAGGATTGTTGCCTATTACTTTGCCCACGGGGCAGCTTTTATTTAAAAGGAATCACATTAAATTGCTTCATAAAATTACAGCATGTGTTGAGAAAAGTTTTAAAAAAATTCGCTGTGCCTGGACTTCATTTTTCATTAAGACCTGTATTCAGCAGACTTCCTGCTTCAAAAATTATGGGGTGGTACCCCCTAGTGGAAGATACAGGGAAACTTCAGTGAACATACTGGAGGTACAAAAGACAGACAGGAATTCTCTCTGCTCCTTGTTGCAGTGTATTGGTTCTTTTGTCACTAACTTACTGAAAAACAGTGGAGGCCAATTGTGAGCTGAGTTGGGTGAGTCAAACTGCAAGGAGCAGTATAAAGTGAAACATGGCACTGAAGTGACAGTAGAAGTGGCATTGACATTGGGTATGGGATGGCCAGGTTAATAGAGAGTGGATAAACCAGCAAGGATGGGGTTAGGCTTGGGGAGTTGACAGGAAAGAGACCCAAAGTATGAGGAGGACAGGTTGAGTGACAGAGTTGAAACAGAGGGGAAGGAAGAGCTCTGTACCTGGAAATAAGAAAGTTACACCAGAATCGGACTGTCCAATGTGAAGGGTGAGGGGGCATATATACCCAGGGTGAGGACTGGAGGAGGAAGGGGACAACAATGTGTCTGTGGAACCAGCACGTCTCTTGAGGTGCCTCCCCTGCCATCCCCGTGTCCCTGAGGGAGTAAAACACTGGTTTGGGGACGGCCTCACTGAAGGCTGTAATATACATACTGGCTTTCTCTTTTACACAGTGACGGAATCTATTTGAAACCAGGAATTCTTCATTTTTGTATCAGGAGTAAATAAATATCTAAATGCTTTCAAAAAGTTACGAGATATTGAAATGGAATGAAATAGATGTCTGTTTCCATGTGAAGGCAAAGCCATATGTCCTGACATCCATAAAGTGGGGAGGCAGGGCTGACATCTTAGGAAAACTGAGATACCTAACCAAGGTGTGCTGAGATGCTCTTCCCTGTTAGATAGTATCAGCAAACTGAATAAACATACTTGCAATTCCATTTTCTAGGTCACTGATTCAAATGTTTAAATATTTGGGCTGGCACCATGGAGACCTGTATTTGTCGTATGTGCTGATCAATATTTGACCTGTTAATATTCAATCTGGAGATTGTATACCCTTGGAGGGTTTCAGGGAGCCCTGGCCTTTCTTTCTGATTAATAAATCTGAATTTGTGATGGTTGTGTTTAAAATTTAGTTTTATGTAGGAAGAGTACTGTGAGGATGGCTGTGTTGTGTCAGCTTCGAAAGTGAAAGGGCCCAAGACTCTAAATCATACCTTATTTAGTGATTCCCAAACTGGCCAAGTAGCAAAATAATTGGGGGTGGGGAGAGTGGGGGTGGAGCCCACCTCTTGCCACTAAATCACCATGTGCAGGGGAGGGGCTGGCTTACTCAAGTAATGTGATGATCCCCCAGTTTGGGGAGTCACTAACTTACTCCAGCCTCATAATCCATCTGGAGATTCTCTTTGATCTTACGGATCTCTGCATTGCAAGAAACAGGAACGTACTCAAGTCAGCCTCAGTAAAGGGGAGGCTGTTGTTCAGAGATGAGGAATGTCACAGAAGGAAGGAATTGAAGGAAGTGTATCTGGCTCTCTCAGAAGTAGAAAGTCATCAGGCAGCTCCCCTCTCGCATTGTTTCTTGTTGCTGCCGTTCTCTGCAGCAGGCTACCTTCTTCAGCAAGGCTCTTAGTTTGCTCTTCCAGGTCTGGGCCTTGCATGGCTTTGGGTTGCCACCAGTCTGACTTGGGTACCAGTGCTGGATCAACTTACATCTCCTGTTCTTTAGTTCAGGAGAGACTCCAGCTTGCATGAGGGGTCCAGCCCTGGTCCAATCTTTTATGGGAGGGGAGCCATGACACCTACATGGCTGCCTACATCCGCTTCTTCAGTAAAAGTTGAAGGTACTCTGCCAAAGGAGGGGGTGTGGTCTGGCTAAACACTCAAAGAGGGTCCACCACACCTTTGTAACTTTCCAGCAAGGGGGTCATCTGAGCTCTGCTTTAACATATTTTGTGACAAAGAAGTCACCAATTTGTGAGGTCCATTCCTTGTCCAGTTTTAAGATTTGACAGCTTTTTTGGTAATGACCCTCATGTATTCTACGTTCATTCTCTACAGTAATAGAGAATAAGCTTACTCCTTGCCGTTTAAGAACTCCAAAGATGGCTGTCATGTTTATCTCAAGATTTTTACCTCCAGACCATACATGCTTAGTTCCCTGACCTGGTCCTCTTTGGATCTAGACCCTCATCATTCCTGTCTCCTTCCTTTGTACATAGCTTGAGTTGGTAGATATTCTTAATAAGAATTTGCTTACTTATATACAGTAATGTTTTTGAAAGCATTGAGGTAGCTTTAAAATATGCAATAGAACAACGTACAAAAAATATTTCAAAGTGAAAGAATGAAGGCAAAGGGAATACATTTCATAAAATAAGGTGGCGCTGAGTGAGAAGTGGTTTCATGAAGCACCTGTGTATCTTGCTTGGGGTGGTCTACAGGCTTGCTTAAGCTTCCTAGTGGCCAGACCAAAGAGGGAAGGATAAATCACTGCATCCATGGGAGAAAATAAACCATTAGCTCCGAAGAATTTAAATGATTTCTGGGGCTGGCCGGGTGGCCATTCTCCTCATGCCAAGGTCGCTGGTTTGATTCCCACATGGGCCAGTGAGCTGCGCCCTCTACAGCTAAGATTGTGAACAACAGCTCTCCCTGGAGCTGGGCGGCTCTGAGCAGCCAGAGGTCGGTGTGGGCTGCTGTGGGCGACCAACTGCCTCAGCCTGGGGGGAGCGAAGGCTCTTAATACCAGCATGGGTCAGGGAGCTGTGTCCTACACAATGGGTTGAAGCAGATTTTGGGTGGGAGGGAGGCAGGGAAAAAAAATGATTTCTGGTGCAAAGAATAGGAAACATTTTCTACTTGGGGTTCTCCCAGAGAATATGTTCTTCAAGTAGGTAAATAATATCTTTAACAAGTTGGTAAATAATATCTTTGTAGGAAATACTGCAGTCGTTTCCTGGGACTGTCTCTTCCAATGTCAGCCAGAGTGAGACGTAAGGGTGCATGGTCAAAGCATAATTCAGTGAAGCCATTCTACGGAGGCCCCGTGATCCAGTCCGGGTTTATGTGCCACTCTGGTTCTTTGCCCCATGGTCTGTGGATAGGTGTTACAGGAACTAGCAGTGGTTTTGGAGCTGTGCTCTGGGGGACCCATCAGTGGTGGTACCTCAAGCTCCCTCTCCCTTCCCAGCATCCCATTTTCTGACCCTGGGTATCTAAGAAAGACATGATTTGAACAAGGATTCTATGGTTAAAAAAGAAGTTTGAGAACTACTGATCTAAAAGAATGGGTGCACTGTTATCCTGTGGTAACCTTTCACTATTATTGTTCATTTCCCGAAGTTTTTCAATAGTCAAGGAGTAGCAGTGAGTTCCCAGTTTAAACATCCTGGTAGGTTCCTAGAGCACAGAGCTTCTATGTTGCCAGTTAAACTCAGAGACATATGTTTTAATAATCAAGCAAGCGAGGGAGGGATTGACAACTTCTTATTAAATCTGAGGTACCTAACATATGGTGGACAGGCCACTGCAGCTACACTTGGAGGGGGGCTAAGAAAGCACTGTCTGTCAGTGCTCAGATGCTCCTTAAGAAATAATTTGGTATTTGCTCTAACAAGATGATACACAAAGTACAGCCTCAATGCTTTTAGCTTGAAAAAAATATTAATTTCTTATCACCAAACAAACACCCATTTTATTCATAAACGAATCTAAAAATCACTCGTAGAAGCCCGCTTTTTGTACTAGACGGGTATGCATAAGTTTAAAAATCTAATATATATAAAACTAGGAAGTTGATTATTTTTAACTTAGAGCAGCTGACTTTTCTTTGATGAATAGGATCAGCTGTCTATTAATGCCCTTCTGGTTTTTGATACCAAAACTATGGCATTGATGTACCAGAGAAAGGCCGTCTCTCTCTTCCTTGTAGTTGGAGTAAACACTGTATCTGATGGACTGTTATTCTTAACGTTGAAACATAGTGGTATTAAGTGCAAGTTCCTTATAAGTCTTGAGGCTGAGCCTGGGAATGGACCTGGAGAATCAGTATTGAGCTTACGCATCTCAGCCTATGACTGATTTCAGACCTCAGAGCCAAAGATTATGGAAAGATTGGTAAAAGTGGCAAACACTCTTAAGGTTTTCTTACCAAAGTGTTCCAAAAAGTTGACAAAGCGTTTAATAATAATAAATGGTGGAATAACTGTGCCTGTAGCTGACTTTGGGTGGAACATTGGCCCAAGAGTCCCAGAACTTAAACAATTTATCAAACAGGAAGGTGACATACACTACAGATAGACCACCTAGTAAATTAAGAGGAGGGTAAATGACTGCCCTTAGGAAAAATGTGATAGACCAAACTCTCGTCCAATCAGTAAGAAGTTTCTCATTAAAATACCACCGAGAGGGGTCTTCCCTCTCTGTTCACAAACCCATATGATCACTTAACATTTTTTCAAAGATCTGTGGGAATAGTGTTTATGCATAAACATATTCATTTACAGATGATTGAAGAGGGAAAGTGAGAAGTTGCAAAATTAATCAAATGTCAGCTAATTTTTATTAACCTCCCGAGTTGGCAGAAGGAATCTGTTGGGGCAAAACTGTAAAATGTCTGATTGACCACAGCTGCATGGACTGATAGACTCACAGAAGGCCTGACAGCTGGAGCTGAAAGCTGAGGCATCTGGCTACCTGTACACCCTTTTTACCTCGTCTCACACGACTATGGCATGGATAGCAGCACCACAGAACCCAAAAGCATGGCAGACAGGGGAGCGAGGATGACAGCAACACAGATCAGGCTTATGAGGACTGGTCCCAGGTCTTCCATCCAGAGACAGGGGAAATCACCGTGCCCTCCCTGTAGGTTCACATAGCCCACCTCTGGCTGTCCTCACATCCAATGGACATGACATCTCATTCCCAACATTAAAATGGCAGAGTTCTGTCAGTCTACCTTGTACAAACACCCAACACTTGCCAAGGAGGCCAAACCACTTGGTTCTCAAAATGCCTGAAGATGAGATCTTTTTCAGTGAATAAGTTAGCTAATATTAGAGCTCTCTATTAGAAGTGATCTGTGGGCAAAAACTCCCAAGAGTTTTATTTAGCTCGATTTCAAATATGTGCTACATGAAATAGGAAAGCGTGAGCCTTTCTAGGCTCTAGTCTGTGATCAGTCTGCAAACTTAGAGCAGTCGGCCTCGGCTTGCAAGCTGTGGAAAGTTAGCCTCGCAGGCAGCACCCAGGATCTGAACATCAGGTCTTCTCCCAGGACAATCCTATCGGGGAAACTACTAGAGAACCTGCTATTAGAGCGGATGGCCAAGCTCTTCTGAGGCAGTGACGTGTTTATATTGAGCTTAGCATTTCACATGTTCTTAGGTGGCCGTGTATATTCTCATTGCTTATGTCGTGCACTAATCTCGCTGTACTTTGTTGATGCCCGACCTAACTGGACAGGTTAGTCAGTTTGCCTGCCCTACCTTCTCCCCTTTCTCAGAGTCCATATGCTCTCCACGCCCAGAAATAGGGGATTTTGACACAGACACTAGACAGACACTGTTTGAATATTTATATTTATCAAATTTTATATCAATTTAGGGTCATATTTCCCATTTATTAAGACTTATGTTCTGATTCTTTAAATGTAGAATATTAGCCATCTCTTTCAGCTTTATGTCATCTAGCTATTTGATGAACATACTCCTTCATGTAAGTCACTAACAAAAACGTTGACTAGATTTGACTAAAGGTTGACTTGTTGACTAGGTGCTAGATATTTTTGATGGACTATAAGATGAGCATTCAACGTGTTGCTGCAGATCTGTTTACTGTCGTGGGAAGATGTCCATAGTATATTGAAGAGTGAAAAGAAAGCATTGAACATTGTGCATTTTTATTGTTTTTGTTAAAATATGTGTGGGTGTATATAAACACAGAAAAAAGCATGGAAAGAGATGTACCAAAAAAGTCTATTTTTCTCTGACTGGCCCAGCTAGTAGTAATTTTTTCATTTTCTTTTTAATGCCTGTATGTATCTTCTGAAAAATAATTCAATAAGCATGGATACATAGAGAAAACAACAGAGAATTTCATATTTAAAAAAAATTCAAAAGAAATAAGGAGAAAGTGCAACAAGAGCCCTATGCCTTATCTGTAAAGATCGTTCTCCAGGTTTGATAAAGTGGTTCTCAGACTGCTATGCTGAACAGAACTATTGGAAGAGAATTTTAAAAATATCTCCCCTGGGAGAATCGCCAGATGATATCGCTATTGCCAGTCCCTAGACCAGCCGGAGGACAGAACCACTTAATTAGCTATGAATACACTTAACTGCTCATCTCTTTTTAGCTGTGGGACCTCAAGTAACTAACCTAAGCTTCAAAAAAGATTTTTTTTTTTTTCTCTCTGAGCTTCACAGTGGGATAGTAACATCTATCTTGAAGGATGGTGGTGAGGCGTAAGTGGAGTGACGGACACAAGCTGCCTAGCCCAGCGCCCGTGCATGGTAAAGCCTAGTAAATGACATGTTGCTCTCCATAGCATCTAGGCCACAGTTCTCAACCTTATCCACGAATCATTCATTCCGTGTCACACCCCTTCCTTGTTCTTCCTTTCCAAAACATTTCAGGATCTTATCTGAGGAAGAAAGCAAAGAAAGTAACAGCTTAGTGTTCGTGTTACTGTTGCTGCCAATTAGTGAAAATCATCATTCTAATGATCTCCACGTAAAATAATAAACCCTTGGTAAGCAACTTATGTTTTTACCCCTTTGTTTAAACCCTTTCCTTTAAAAAAAAATTTTAATGCGTTTTGCATTACTGAAATCCCCCTTGCTTTCTGGTAAGCTTGGAATGTAATTCAAAAAACATTTACATTGTTCATAAAGCAACATGTAATCTTCATTCCCCAAAGAACTTAAAGGCAGGTGGAAAAGACTGCACAGTAAAATATCAATTTTGCACATCATAACATTTAGTGGAGTTTTTCTCATTTTAATATCCTACTTGATGAGTGAACAGTGAAACAGCATACTTAAAAAAAAAAATCCCTTTTCAATAGAGCAGGATATCTTTAAAACAATTCTTATGGGGAATCATCAATTTCTATAGCATATGGTCCAAACCACTTGAGAAGGGCTGAGATCAAAGACATGTAGCTTTGAAGAGGCCACTGTGCTGAAAGCTTAGGTGACTCATTTAACCTGGGAGCCCTACACCCAACTGTAAGTCTTTGAAGCCTTGTCCTTGGAGTAGCAAGTTTGGCTGCTCCTCAGGGGAGATTGACTAAAATGGTACACAGACACGTTCCTCTCATTCCTTCTCCCAGTATGCCCCCAGAGGGTGGGTGGCATGTGTGAGCAATGGAAAATTCCTTTGACCCCAGAGCTGGTTGTAAAAGGGTCATGCCAGGGGCTACAGCTTTCCAAAACAGAACCAATGGCTGCCAGCTTCACTGTCCTTCTCTAGAGTCCAAGATTCATACAGTAGTCCTATAATGTCCCTAGTCCTGAGGGGCTGCAAGGAGAGTGCATAGAAGAGTTACTTTCCACGAAGAAGACTGGTTATGCATTAGTCTTGTGCAAATCAAGATAAAGTCCTTCTCTCCATCCCCCGAATTTCACCTCTTTTTTTTTAGAAAAGTAGATTTATCCTAGTTGAATATGTTATTTCACTCAAGGTATTTCGAATGATATTGTGATTTAAGAAAAATGTATATAATTTAGGGTTATAGGTTTGTCCTGAATTATTTAAATTTAAAATATGATTTATAGTTATCTATGCAATATGATCATTTGTTATCATATAACAATGATTAGGGAAAAGATAAAATTGTTATAGGCAAGGCCAGTTGATTAAACTATTTTGAAACTGGAAATTTATTTGATTTTACTTTTATTATTATTGATAGTTGTAGCAGTCATATTTTAGTTCTGATCTTTTTTCTTTTTCAGTTTATGGCTTTGGCCATTAGATGGCACTGTGCATTTCAAATATGAGAAGATGTGAAATACTAATGCTCAGTTGTGCAGGAGAAAGTAGCATGCGTTAGTTAAAATCGTCACATTCTTCAGTGAGGGTAGAAACATTTTATTTTTCACATAAAATTTTCCAGTGTTATCATTTATGAAACAGAAATCCAGAACATAGTCCCATAATTCCATGTGAAACTTTCCTTGCGTAAAGAAAATATTCCTTCCTTTGTGACGTAAGAATAGTGCCTCTCAGACTTCGATTTGGGGTGAGACTCCTGAATCAAACGAGATAATAGAACTTCGTTATCTCCCCTCCAGAGCTGCTGATTTTGTAATAATGTTGATGAACTTTAGTATTAGTGTAGCTGTACTCTTTCATTTGGAGGTTCGTATCACTGGAAGCATTTACTTACAAATAGGATGTACATTCATTGACAGATGATTGGAAATGCTCTCCTTCACTCTGGAAAAGAATAAAATTAATTGGCTTTCTTAGGGATCAATTCCGAGAGCTAGCTTGATTACTCTCACCTGTTAACCAGCTGATGCAACGTATTCCTGCAGCTTCGTCTTCTGACTTTATCTCCTGCAGACCACAGCCCCAGCGATACCAGTTAGTCTCCTTGTTCCCTTATTTCCAGTCTCCTCTCCCACTGTACACCCCAGTCACTCCAGAGCCCTGCCCAAGGCCTCTTGTCTCCTTCCACAGCTCTCCCAGGGCAGTCTCACTGGTGCCTGGGAGTCAGTTACCTTTTTGATGTTGGTGTTTCCCTGTCTGTATCTTCAGCCTATGTATCCACTTGCTTCACTTGCATGTCTTCAGGCACTCTTCAGCTTAATTCATCTGAAACAGAACTCACCAAGCCTAACTCCAAACTGGTGTTTGGAGCAATGCCACCTTCATCTGTGTGGTTACCCCTTGCAGAGATCTGAGAGTCCAGCTCCACCTTCTCTTGCGCTCATGGCCCTACATCCAATTTATCACCCGGTCCACCAGTCCTTGACAGTCACTCTGCCACTATCCTGGTCAGGAGTTGGATCATCTGCCATTTGGATGATGGTTGGTTAAGCTTCCCCTAATCTTGGTCCCTCTCAATCCATTTTTTAAATACATTATAGCCAGTGTGATCCTGGCATTATCTAAATCTCACCACATCTGGCTCCTGCTTGAAACCCTCAATGGCCTCTCATCTCTCTCAAGAGAGATCCAAATTCCTTAAGGTGAATGTAAGGCCGTGGCCCCTTCCTACCTCTATGGCCTTATCTCTTCTGCCTCAAACTTTGTACTTTGTCCCTAGTCATACCTTTCAGTACCTCAGATCAGCTGTGCTTTCTTCAGCCTCCAACCTCTGTACATCGTGACTCCTGTTTGCAATTCTTTTCTCTCCACCCCATCACCTGGATAATTCCTACTAGAATCTGCTTAGATGTCACTGCTTCTGACTGCTTCTCCTAATAGGATGGGCTTCCCTGCTTACCAGAGCCCTTACCATACTGTGTAATTGTCTGTCTACCCCTCACTGTAATAAACAAATCTATTTTACTCTCCATTATATTTCCACCATCTAGACAGTACTTAACATATAGTAGGCCCTCAATAGATATCTTTTGAATGAGTGAGTGAATGAATGAATGAAGACACGGTCTACAAGCTCCCTTCTACTCATTTCTTATCTCCCAGATCAGTTGTCTTCCCAGGATCAAGTCCCCCCGGCAACGACTGCCATGACACTTTGCACATACCTCAATCAGAGCAAGCATGTGATGCTGGACTCGTATGAGCCCCTCTCCACTGGACTCTGCACTCCTTCAGTGCAGGGATAATGTCCTCATCAGGTATTCCCCGAGAGTGTTTGTGGAAGGAGCAGATCTTCCTGCTTGCAAAGATCATGTAGCAAATGGTGGTGAAGACAGGATAAGATTTCACCTGATTTCGGGGGTTAGGTCTGGTTTTGTTTTTATGGCTATCATCTTCCATTTTTGTTTATTTTTCTTTTAATTTATTTTACTTAGAATGCTGAGATTTGGAGACCTCAGACATTTGCTTGGTGAAAATTAGTCATACAGTCATTTAAGGGTATTAAGTCTCATAATGTCTGAATGAGGTTGGTAGAATTCTGGAAGTGTATAAGTAGTGTGTGTGTGTGTGTGTGTGTGTGTGTGTGTGTGTGTGTGTTCTGACTCCTGTTTCCCTCCTTTAATCACTGTATTCACTTCCTTCAGAGGAAGAGAATTGTTTATTCATTCCATAATACTACAACATTTTTCTCAAGCATATACTTTGTGTCAGACATTGTTGTATTTTAAGTGCATTAACTAATTTACTCCTCAAAATAACCTGTTGAGGCAGGTGCCATCAAGTTTTATCTTCCTATTTTAGAGATGAGAAGGGTCATGCCATGGGCTACAGATTTCCAAAACAGAACCAATGAATGCCAGCTTCACTGTCCTTCTCTAGAGTCCAAGATTCATACAGTAGGCACAGAGGCACGGAGAGGTGTAGTAACCTGCCCAGAGATAAGTGGAGGAGCCAGGGTTTGGACTCAGGCAGTTTGGCTCCAGATCGTGACCTCTTAGCTACTCTATGATAGAGAAAGCTTGACTGTGAAATACATTTTTTGACTACTTCACTTTAGGATACTAGAAGCCATTAAATAAAACTTTGTCCCATGGACCTGTTTTAACAGGTAGATATCTGTGAGTAAAAAGGCAGTTTGTTACCAACACTTCTCCTCTGCCCCAGACCACAGCATTCCTGGCCCCAAACCTTGCAATAAGCCTTGCAATCTTTGCCTTTCAGGTTTTCAACCCTACTTCTTCTCAACTGCCATGACACCTTTACTTGAGACAAGCAAAATCTCACTAATTTCTCCACAAACTGAGAGCCTTCTTTTAGCTTTTCTTGATCATTTATCTATAACTAAGTTACTTTCCTTTCATCCTACTGATACTAATTTAGAGACTTGGTAAATTTTACGAGCTCTCTTGCTAGATATTATTGTTTATAATAGTATACCACACGTCTCGTACCTGGGAGTTCATATGTACGAGTATTTGAGTACAAACCACCTAACCTAAAATGAAAGCAGCCCACCTAACCTTGCCATCACAACACATCTACAGGAGTTAATAAACTGCATTGTTATTTGATATCACAAAATATGATCACATATATTTATGCATCATTGGAAAGGCTATTTTAAAATAAATGTCTCAAAGGATAAATAACATTTCTCATAAAGTTTGCATACTATCTCACCTTTTCAAAAATGATTTAGAAATATCCCCTTCCACATGTTTTTCTTCCTCTTATCTCCTAAAGCCTGTGAGCTGTATGTCCCTGGCCTCACTTCCCCACTTCATTTTATCTCATAGTTTTCCTTTATCGTTTCCATTTTTCATTTAATCTTGAACTGGAATGCTTTTGAGCATTTCATTCATTATCTCCTATCTATTATTTTTGTTCCCTTGGATGTTCTAGCTTTCCTCAGCTGTGCGGGAATTTTGTAAAATGTTTTCTTAGTAACATGAAGGAAGGCAATCCTATTTAAAGGGAAAATGTTTAAGTATTTTTCTCAAGACCAATAGCGTATTCTGGCTCAAAGACTCCCCACAAGAATATCATTCATTAACCATTTGATCAACCAGTATTTATTGAGCAGCTACTAGGCCTGGCAATGTGCCAGACACTGGGAAAATGAGATAAAAACACCATTTTATCTTCAAAGAATTTACAGTGCAGGGTGGGGGAGAATAACTATATTTAGACAATCACCATACAGTACGTTGGTGCTGTAAGACAGATACACACTGGGAGGCAAAGGAAGAGAGGAGAGCTTACATCCTCTTGGTGGTTCCAGAAAGATTACATCAAAGAAGGGTCACAAGCTGAATCTGGAAGGATACATCAGCACAGTTATTATTACTGTTACAGAAAGAAATGAGATGGGGTTTGAATTTCAGACCTTGTATTCAGAAGACAAAGAAACATTTTCCAAATAAGCTTATAGGGTAATTTTGGCATTATGCTAACACATCTTATGGAAGTTTTGTGTATTTATGTCATAGCTTTTGGGATGCAACTTATTTATTTTTAATTGAGGTGAAATAAACATGTAGTGGAATGTACACATCCTAAGGGTACAATTTTATTAGTGTGCCAATGATTCATCCTTGTAACCAACACAGAAAGTTTATGATGTAGAAATTTTCCATCATTCCAGAGAGTTCTCTCAATCTGTCTTCCAGTTGCCACCCTCCACCAGAGTTTTGCCTGTTGTATTTTTTTTAACAGAGATAGGGCTATTCAGATTTTCTTTTTTTTTTCTTCAGATTTTTCTGTTGGATCAGTTTCTTCGTAAGTCAATTTTTATTTGTTGTGTTTTTTCAAAAAAAGTTGTCCAGTTCATCAAAGTTGTTCAATTTATTGGCATAATGCTATGCATAATTTCCCCCTTGTCATCCTATTAATATCTATATCTCTGTGGTGATGTCCCCTTTTCATTCCCAGTATTGGTAATTTGTGGGGTTTTTTTCTTGATTGGTCTTGCTAGGGGATTAGAAATTTTAATCTTTCATAGAGCCAACTTTTGACTTTATTCATTTTCTCTATTTTGTCTGTTTTCTTTTTTTAACTTTTAAGCATGTTTATGAAATATTTTTAAAATTATTTTTTTAAATTATTTTTAAGAAGTGTTTATATTTAGGGAGTCTACAAGATGCCTGAAAAAATTCTTATTTCGATTGTATTCCTTTCTTACTTAGAAAATTATGTCATTCTATAGAATTAAAAAAATATATATGAAACACTTCACGAATTTGCATGTCATCCTTGCACAGGGCCCGTGCTAACCCTCTGTATGGTTCAATTTTAGCATATGTGCTGCTGAAGCGAGCTCTGTTTTGTTTGTTTTCTGTTTTACTGCTTTCTGCTCTTAAGTATTTCCTTTCTGCTACTCATTTTAGATTTGATTTGCTTCTTTTCCCTTGTTTTTTAGAACTTTATTTTTCTCCAGTGTAAATATAAATATTTATATTCCCCTTTAAGCACTGCTTTAACTTATCCCACAAGTTTTGAATTTTTTTTGTTTTTATTATAATTCAGGTTAAAGTATTTTCTAAATTCCCTGTGACTTCTTCTTTGACTCATAAATTACTTAGAATTATGTTGTGTGGGTGTGTCTGTGAGGGTATTCCTGGAAGAAATTAGCCTTTGAATCGGTAAACTGAGTAATCCCCAATGTGGGTGGGCATCATCCGAACCGTGGAGGGCCTGAATGGAACAAAAAGGCAGAGGCAGGTTGAATTCACGGTCTGCCTGATCATCTGAACTGGGATATGGATCTTCTCCTGGCCTTGGTGCTCCTGGGTCTCAGGCCTTCAGACTTGGACTGCAGTCTACACTATCAGTTCTCTGGCTCTCAGGACACTACCCTGTTTCTCTGAAAGTAAGACCTAGCCAAACAATCAGCTCTAATGCGTCGTTTGGAGCAAAAATTAATATAAAACCCGGTATTATATTATATTACATTACATTACACTATATTATATTATACCCGGTCTTACAGTAAAATAAGACTGGGTCTATTACAAAGAAGGGTGTTAAAATCTTCAACCATGATTATGGATTTGTATATTTGCCTTTTTAATTCTCATTTTTGTTTCTTGTACTTGAAGCTTTTTATTCACATAGACATTTAAAATTTTTAATTTTAATTAATGATGAAATGACCATTTATCATTAAGAAATGTTACTCTTGCTTTTCTTTGCTACATCTACTGCGAGGATGAAGACCATTCTCAGCAATCAGACTGTGGACATTCCAGAAAACGTGGACATCACTCTGAAGGGACACTCAGTTATGGTGAAGGGCCGCAGAGCCACCTGGCAGAGGGACTTCAATCACATCAATGTAGAATTTGGTTTCCTTGGAAAGAAAAAGAAGAGGCTCTGGGTTGACAAATGGTGGGGAAATAGAAAGGACCTGGCTACTGTTTACACTATCTGTAGTCATGCACAGAACATGATCAAGGGTGTTACATTGGGCTTCCGTTACAAGATGAGGTCTGTGCATGCTCATTTCCCCATCAACATCGTTATTCAGGAAAAGGGTTCTCTTGTTGAAATCTGAAATTTCTGGGGTGAAAAATACATCTGCAAGGTTTGGATGAGGTCAGTTGTTGCTTGTTCAGTATCTCAAGCCCAGAAAGATGAGTTAATTCTTGAAGGAAATGATATTGAACTTGTATCAAATTCAGCTGCTTTGAGTCAACAAGCCACAAACAAGGATATCAGAAAATTTGGGGATGGTATCTGTTTCTGCATGCTGTTGAATCAGATCTAAGTTGTCCAGCTACAGAAACGCCAAGATGTTGAGTTACTCATATTTGTGAGTTACTCGTATTTGTGACTTACTTGTATTTGTAATATTTTAAAGATGTAATAAAAATCATGTATTGAAACAAAAATGTTACTCTTCATTCTGATAATTCTTGACTTGAAGTTTATCAGGAGTGATGATATCAACGCCAGCTTTCTTAGATTTGCTTGGTCTATCTTTTCCCCTCCTTTTACTTTTAACTTATGTGGGTCTTTAAAATACATCTTGTGTAGATGGCATATAGTTGAATCTTGCTTTTTATTCATCCTTGCAATCTCTTCCTTTTCATTGGATTGTTCAGTTCATTTATATTTAATGTAATTATTGATATGGTTGGATTTAAGTTTGTTTTCTACTTATCCCATCTTTTTTTTTTTTTTTCTCATTTCCTCCTTTCCTGTCACTGTTTTGGTTTCTATTTTTTTGGATTCTACTTTAATTCCACTATTGGTTTTAAGTTATACATCTGTGGCTCAAATTCTCCAACTAAACTTTTTTCAGTGATGGAAATATTCCACGTGCTTTTCAAATATGGGAGCCACTAACTACATGTGGCTGTTAAGACCTTGAAATGTACCTAATACAACTCAGGAACTGAATTTTATATTTAATTTTAATAAATTTAAGTTGAAATTTAGTCGCTTGTGGTTAGTGAATACTGTATTGGACAGCACATCCTTATCAATCTACTTAGATTCATGTTGTATCACTTCATGTAAAACATAACCTTACAATATCATCATTTTATTAATTCTCTATCCTTTTTGTTATTGTTATCTTATGCTTTATTTCTATATTAGTTAAAAATCCAATGATGTATTCGTCTTTAAACAGTTTTGTTTTTTAAGTAAGTTATGAGAAGAGGAAAAAAGATAGTTTTTTATACTTGCACATCTATTTACTATTTCTGGTGCTATTCTTCCTGTAGTATTCCTGTATTGTAGTGCTTCCTTCTCGCCACTCAGGTTTCCCCTTGCTGTCATTTCTCATCTTCCTAAAATACTCTTATATTAGTATTTCTAATGGTTTGCAAGGAATTCTCCTAGCATTCATTTTTCTGAAAATTTCTTGTTTTATTTTCAAAAGATATTTTTACCACATTTAGAATTCTGGGTTGACCCCTTTCAGCACTTTAGTGATGATATTCCATTTCTTTTGGGCTCCACTGTTTTTAATGAGAAGTCGACTGTCACTCAAAGCATTGTTCCCCTGTATGTAATTGACTTTTTTCTCTGTTTTCAACATTTACTCTTTATCTTTTGTTGTCAGTCTTTGATATGATGTATCTGGGTATGGCTTTTTTGTGTTTATTCTGCTTGTAGTTTGTTGATTCTTCAATCTGTTAGCTGATGTTTTCCACCAAATTAGAGGAATTTTTCTGCTATTATTTTGTTACATTTTATTCTACCCCATTTTGTCTTTCTTCTTTTCTATTAGGACTCCAAATATATATAATTTAAAACATTTTTTATTTCTAATATATCCATTTGGTTTATTTCTTTGCTGATACTCCGCATCTGTTTACTCAATATATCCATCTTTTCCTGTATATCCTTAAATATATTTATAAAAGCTGTTTTAAGGACCTAATGTGCTAATTCCAAAATTTGGGTCACCTTGGATTCTGCTTCTACTGACTATTCCTTTTCTTGATTATGGATCACATTTTCCTGTTTCTTCACATGTCTAATATTTTAAAAATTATTCTTCAATGTTGTCAAAAGGAAGTTATAGAAAATTTGGCTTATCTTCCTTTAATGGGTGTTGATGCTTCTTCTATCAGGCCGTTAAATTCTGAAAAATCCTCTTGATCTTGTTAGCCTTTGTTTTATTATTTGTTAGGCGGTTCTGTTTCAGTTTTGTCCTTAATCCTGAGGCATGGCCCTTTCTCTGGGGATGGTACTTACTCCTAAGGCATGGTTTCTTTGCAGTTTCTGTTGAATGCATGAGGTACTGAGTAAGGTCTCCCCACTTTGGTTGGTCCAATATTGTTGTGTTTCTAGCACTGCACAGCTTGTGGTGTCTTGGCCCAGCTCTCTTATTTGCAGCAGCCATTCTCTACTAGACCTTATGAAATCTCATCCTGCACATGAGCTGTGGGGGAACATTCATGAAGTCTTTATTGTCCCCTTCCTCTTCACAATTCCTTTCTGATACAGTGCCATACAAATCCCAGGGTCCACAGCCATTCTAAACTCTATCTGTCCCTCTTTAGCTCAGCAGGACTTCCATATTCCCTTGAATTCCACTTCCTTATAGTCCAGTTGGTGTCCCCAGGGAGAAAGCTGAAAAAGACATGGAGCTCTCTTTGTGTTTCCCTTCTCTTGAGGATCACAGTCCTACAGTGTTTATTGTCAGATGCCTGCAGTCAGTTACCTCAGATATTTATAGCTGTTTTCAATGAGAGGGCAAGCTCAGCACCAGTCACTCTATATGACCAGAAGTAGATATCTTCATATATAATCTATTTTGGTGTTGTGTATACACCAAAGTACTTAATAAGTACTAAAACAGAAAATTGCTTTTTTTTAAAAGATTTAAAGATCTTTGTTTTATCTTTATCGCAGAGTACTGTTCTTGATGATTATTGTATATTCTTAATCTGTCCTCAATAATCATTAGTTTGTTGAAGTTTGTTTAAATTATTATAATTAATAGCTCTAAATATAATGATTAATAAACCTAATCATTAATGATTAATCTAATTATTAATAATTAATATTGATAACTGTAAGCTCCTTAGAGTGTTTATCAAACATTGAAAAGACATTTCTTTAAGAGTTTAAAACAAAATTTGGGTAGAACAAAGTGTATTCTAATCTATTTTAAAAAGTGGGATATAATAAAATTATAAGGCAATCACATGATCTATGCAAACCTTGTTGTTCAGTGGCACAAAATTCAACTTGTAATTTTCTTTAAAACAACAAAAATAACTTCTCTTCAGAGGTTATAATTTAACTGGCACATCAAAGGAAAATGCCAGAAATAAATTTGCCCGACACTATCTTTCTAAGAAAGCTAATATAAATCATCGACTGTACCATAATTTGTGTTTTACTTTATTGTTTAACAAAACATATCAAAGCAATATAAATGATACTGCTGTTTATATAAATCCATTAGAGATAAGGTATGTTGAGTCAGTAGTTTACTTGAGACTAAAACCTGTTCTGGGGAACTCTGGCCCCACATTCTGAAGCCCCAGGAATGTGTAAAACACTACCTGGGAAATGCTCAACTTATGATTTTGGCTCCTCATCTATAAAATAAAGATTTTGTCTAGAGTTCTCTAGCCATCTTCCAGATCAAAGGACCTATCCTTTCTGTATTCTCATTTTTTACTTTCTGCCCCATCATCTTATTACAACACTGTATTTTTGTCTTTCTTCTTAAAATGTTCATTCCATACGTTAATTTTCATCTCAAAGTAATGACGCTGACATTTCTGGGTGGTTATAACAATCATCAAATAATTATAAATGGGAACAAAAACCAAACATGTGGCTAAGTGCCAAGTAATTTTAAAACTTAAAAAACAGAACAATTACCTCATAAGTAAAATGCATTTAGCCTCTGATTGCTATTAGAAAAATGGACGCAAACTAAGAGAAATAGCTTGTTATTTACATGGAAATATAGACGCTGGAATGATATCACTGCCTGCCATCAGTTATCTCAAACTGAGTCCAAGTTTTTAAAGTCATTTCCTAACTAATGTTAACAAGCACAGGTGTTTCCTGATTTCAGTTGTTCGGACTCTAAAAAAAAAATGAGTAACTCAGGGAAATGTGTAAAATTCCTTTGTTGGCTTCCTTTCTCCTGTCTCAAGCCAAAGTTTCATCTTAGTTCTATATGTGGTTTTTGTATTTCCACACCCATTTAGCCTGTGAGCTTATTTTCTTCCTTTTTGTTATACTCACCAGATCTCGCTTTCGTATTCTTGTTATTGGTGTTATTTCTTTTCAAGTTTTTCTTCATATTTAGAATCTCAGTTTGAGTGACTATATTTGCACTAAGAGAATGTGTCAAAAATTCTGCCCCTGATTTGAAGGGTCTCTGCTGTGGGAGGCAAGGTTGAGCCCTTGCATGGCAGTGGGTCTGTGCCTGGTCTTGAGTACCAATTCCTCTTGCCAGAGGCACGTGGCACAGAGTGTGAGGCAGCAAAGATGAGGTAGGGGGAGGGAAAGTGAGCTCCAGGGTGAGGCAGAACTGATAACATTTATATAATGCTGTAGGACTTTGCAATGTGCTTTCAAGTTGGTTTTTCATTTAATTCTGTGCAATTGTGTGACTTCTCTGAGGTCTGCTAGTGATTTTGGAGAATGCAAACGCAAGTCTTTGAATGCTGTTGTCTCTTATGCCTGGGGTTCTTAAAACTGAGTGCAGAGGAATCAGCTGGGTGTGTTAAACTTTGTCAAAATGCCAGTTCCCAGGCCTTCCAACTCTCCACTCTACTCCAAAGGTCGTGAGCAGAAGGTCTGAATTGCCCTGCTATCACTAGTTGGCTTCTAGAGCTACAATTATGTTGATTGAATAATGGGACTTCATTAAATTAATATGGAAAATAAGCAGTACCTTGATTTACCTACTTAGCTCTTCTAGTATCTAGAACAAACAGTTGCTAACTTCCTGTGTTCAAAACAAATGCCTCAATTCAGAATTCTAAAAAGGGAGAAGGGGAAGAAATTTGGGGGATGTTAAGGTAGGAATATATCTTGATCAGTTTTTGTAGAAAGTTAAATTTTTCTCCTTGCCTGAGAAAGACAATCGGGGTTGATGTGAAAATTTTACACTTCATTACCAGTATTTCAAGGGCAAAAGGTCTTTTTTATGCTTCCTTATTGTGAACTATAAGCTCTTAGGAACAGGGACCAAACTGCTTTTTCATTTCCAAGAATCAGAAGACGTTTAAGTTTCACCAGAAAGATGATAGGAAATGATTACAATTTGAAAGGGTGAAAGTCAGCCTTATCTGTGATTTGGTGTGCAATTAGCCAAAAAACTTTTATTAAATTGCTAAGAATTTCATTATAGAAAAATCATAAATTACCAAATAAATGAAAAAAAGAAAAAATCACCCATAATAAAAAACATTTATAAAGTTGCTTACAATGTGCTAGGCACTGTTCCAAGTACATTACAAATAACTTCTATAAAACTCACAGTAACCCACTTTATGAATGAGAAAACTGAGGCACAGTAAGGGAAGGGTAGTATCTGATGTCACACAGCTTAGGAGATAGGATTCGGATGGAGGCAGAGATAGGATTCCTTTGGAGGCAGACTGGCTCCAGAATCCCTTTTTTTAACCTCTATACTAGTTGGATCCCGGAATGTAATATATGACCTGTGATAACCACTATTCACCTTTAAGGGTATATACACTTCCACATCTACTCACATGCACATTTTATACCAAATAGGATCCTGCTGAATTACAGATTGATATCCTGTTTTTTCACTAACAATATATTGTGAAAATCTATAATAGCTACTATAGTCAATAGCTATGGCTACATTCTGGTAAAATATTCTATTTAAAGTGAAGCTTTCTTCCTCTTCCTGCTACAGTGTGTAGCTGGGAAAAAGCATAGTGGAGAAGTCCTGAGTGATTTTAATATTAAAATCATTTGAATTGATGAAAACTATATTATGTATTAAATGTATCACTGTAAAACTATTCGATTCAAATCTGAAAGAATATGTAGAGCGTTTTACAAATGACTTAAAGGCAATTCCAGAGGATTCTGAAAAGTCTGAGTTTGCTGCCCAGTGACCTGATGAAATTACTGATTAGATGGTCACTGAGTGAATCAGAGAATGCTATCAACAAGACATGGAGAAAACCCAGTAAAGGGCAAGAGGAAGATGCTATTAGACCAAAATAATAATTTTCCTCTCACAGGTTTCTTACACAAGCCATAAAATCTAATAACTTGGTTGCTACTCGTAGTTGATAACCACTCAGCTTGTTAATGAACTAGAACCAAATGAGAAAAGTTACTGGAACAACCTGACCATTAGCTGTATTAATAATAGGTTTAGAGAAAATTATTACTATTTTAACCCTATTCACTTGCTTCTATCACTATATCCCTATTTTAAAATGCCAAGAAAAATATGAAAAATGAGGAGTTAATAGTAAGTTCTGCATTCAGAGTTAAGGAATTTTAAACTATATTAGTTTGACCAGATATTTTTTTGCATCATTTGGTGACATGCTACTTTAAGTTGTTATTACAGAAGTGTATAGAAAGAAATATGAAGTGACTACATGCAATGAGTCTTGGCCTTCCAAACTATTTCTCTCTCATTGTATGTGAGGTACGTCATTTTTGTTTTAACCCACAAAACTACAATTCAGGCTGAGGACATTTATGAATCTGCTTCTTAATAGAATGCCTGTAAGGTTTTCCAGATTTCCACGTTACAACTAAGAAAGGCACATAGGTAACATAAAAGATTCAAATGCAAATATTCTAATACGGGTCGATTCAAGTAGATGATTTACATCAAAAAAATAAAACAGTCATGGGAAAGATTTGTGTTTGTTCTCTTTATGCACATAAAATATTTAACTTCATTTTATTTTCCTGTTAGAAAACAATGGTAGAAGTGTTTTATGGAGCCATTGCTCTTGATCACCAGTTGTCGGTACAAAGTGTTACCAACTTGACTACTTTTTATGGGAGTCTTACTTTTATGCTGGCTCCTCTGTTTTGATCTCAGTCCCTGGAATCTGTCTTACTTAAGTGGGCTTTTGAGCCAAATAGTAAAGTAAGGCCTTTCGTCTGAGGAAGCCCAAGGAAGGGTAAGGAGTGCCGCCTGTCCATTCCATCTGCCCTTTTAGGATTTTCCCCCTTCAGACTTTTCCCTCATTCCCTCACTCATTGTGAACTGTTCATCCATTGACACATTACGTAACTCGTGTGTCAGGAGTCTGTGGCTCACTGAAGACCTTACTCTCTGATCTTATCTCACATCCCTCCCACCCCCCGACTTGGCCTCTGTTTCTTCCTTCAAGTCATTGAAGATCTTTCCTTTACCCAGGTGTTCAGAAACTTCGCAATGATGTGTCTAGACATGGGTCTTTTCTGTTTGTTCGTTTTACTCATTCTGCCTAATGCACTGTGTCCTTTTCGATATGAGACTAGTGTCTTTCTTCCATTCTGAGAAGTGTTACTATATTTGTGAAATATCTTACTTTTTGCTGTTCTTTTTGAACACCTATAGTAGGACATGGTGGCCTATCTTTGCTACATTACATGTACCTTTATACATAATACCATTCTGTATATTCAGAAATGGATAAGGAAGCCCACTTCCATACCTCCTGCCCTTTGTCCCACTCTTTCCTGCTGGCTGGGAATCTCAATCTTCCTCCTTGTTCGCAATGTACGACACTAGTTTTCAATCCTACTGTGCACCAGAACCACTCTGGGGTGGGCTTAGGCATGCATTTTAAAAAAAAAAAAAATGTGTCAAATCTCAGCTGTACCATGTATTAACTATGTGATCCAATTCACTTAGCCTTTCTGACCCTTGGTGTCCTTATTTGTAAAATAGAGAAAATAGCACTTACCTCAATTATTGTCATGAGGAACAAATGAAATAGTGTTAGTCAAGTGCCTCGTTACAATGCTGGTGGATACTCAATAAAAGATAATAGCCCAGCCAAGGTAACAACTGAAATGTACCATGTGCTTGGTAATGTATCAGATCCTTTATGTGAATTATTTTACCCTCAGAGCCCTTTCACATCAGTATGTTTCTTATTTGTTTGTAAGTCTAACACTCTGAGAACTGTTTTCATTTACCCATGGTGCATTCCAATCTTTATCCTTTGGTATACATATTTTATGTACTTCATAGCATATTTATATTTCTTACTCTAGATTTTTGAAATGTTATTGACTATCGTTTTTTTCTATGTTGTTTGTCACATGTCATTTTAATAACTACGTAATAGTCTGTTGAGTTGCTGTTCTACAATTTACTTAGTCATTCCACGATGGCTGGACCTCTTCAGGCAAAGAACTGATTTCTTACTTGGAAGCTTTTGTTGTATGCTGTCAAATGCCCTCCAAAGGTTGTGCCATTTCAAAGTCACATGGGGTAGTTTTTTACTTAGCCCTTTATTCTCTAAATTATCTAATTCTACTTTAATGTGGAATGGAAGTTGTGTGAAATGTTCCTTAAGAAATGAGAAAAATGGCAGTGATTCAATCAGGCAAGCAATCAGGAAAGCATTTAGAAATGTACTAGGAATTGTATATGGGGAAGTCCAAAGTTATACCTAGTATGACTAAGAAACAGTAATAATGATAAGAAAAAAGAAAAATACCTCTAGTCTACAAAAGGACCTATACTACAGATTTTAAAGCAGTCAATACAGATAAGCAAGTTGCTATATTGCATTACATACAAGCCACTAATAAGCAAGATGGGACATATAGAGGAGAGGGGACTTCTTGCTCCCCTACCTTCCTTAAAAGTCAGGACCAGCTCTGAATAAAAGCTGTCACACAGGTGAGGTTTGTATTGGCAGACCATCCCTTCCTACAGGGATCTTGCACTGTGTACTGTCTAATACCTGCCTAGCGTCCCGCAGAAGCCATTTAATGACACATGACATGGGCTGGAGACAAACAGAATCTACCTGCCCACACCTCAGGTTGATTTAAGGATGCTGGTAGAGAATATCCTCCTTCTACTGGGGCTGTGAAGCTGGAAATCTGGGAAGTTTGGGCTGCTGGTGACCATCTCCCCTGGCTGTATGGAGGCAATTTTGGACAGCAGGCTAAGAGCCACAAACAGGTATTTCTTTTGAAAATAAGGCCCATTTCTTCACCTGTGCCTTGGCTGGCATTCCCTCCTGCAGTCTCAGAACTGGATGACCTCTCTCCTCTCTTGTATTGCTCCCACACACTAAAACAGCCTTCCACCTAGTGGTTGATCTTCCTCCTCAGCTCTCATTCTTTCCCCATTTGAGCCAAACCTCTGGAAAGAGTATCTACTCTCTCTGCTTTATTTTTCATCTTAACCTACTCTAAATGAGATTCAACCCCCCGCCTCTACTGCAACTGCTCAAAGGTGACTAAGGACCTGTCCATTGCCATCCTTCCCCGTAGGAAGGGATGGTCTGCCAATACAAACCTCACCTGTGTAACAGCTTTTATTCAGAGCTGGTCCTGACTTTTAAGGAAGGGAGGGGAGCAAGAAGTCCCCTCTATATATGTCCTATCTTGCTTATTAGTGGTTTTTGTAATGCAATATAGTGTATTATGTAATGCAATATAGCAACTTGCATATCTGTATTGACTGCTTTAAAATCTGTAGTATAGGTCCTTTTGTAGATTAGAGGTATTTTCTTTTTTCTTATCACTATTACTATTTCTATATTCTTATCACTATTACTATATCACTATTTCTTATCTTAGACATACTATAACTTTGGACTTCTCCAAATGCAATTCCTAGTACATTTCTAAATGCTTTTCTGATTGCTTTAATCTTTTGTTTACTTAATCTCTCAGCATCATTTGACCTAGCTAACCAATTCCTTCCTGCTTGAAAACTTTTTGATTGGTTTCCACATTACCTGGATACCACATCCTCCTGGTTTTTCTCTCACCTCCCTGGCTTCTGCTTCTCAACCTCTTTACCTAGCTCTGCTCCACCTATAAATATTAGTTTCTGGAGAGCTCTTTCCTACTTCCCCTTCTTTTGTCATGCTGCACTCTCTTCTTATATTTTCCTGTAACAGAGATCTCATCCACAGTTCTAGCTTCCATTGTTATTTATATACTGACGGCCCCTAAATTTATGTCTTTAGCTCAGACTGCACCTCTGAGCTGCACAACCATATAATCGATTGCCCACTTCAGAGTTCCACTTAAAGGTATCAACGGTATATCAGACTTGACACGTTTGGAATTGAACTCTTCATCTTCCTCCACAAATCTGCTCCTCCTCTAGTGTTTCCTAATTCTTAATGGCTCCCCAATCCACACAGTTGCTCAAGTGGGATTCCTGCGTCATCCTTGATATTTTCCTCTTCCGCATTCCCTTCATTCAACCCATCTCCAGAACCTGTCAATTCTACCTCCTAAACACTTCTCACACCCATCTCCTTCATCTCCATCACCACCACCTAAGTCGCAGTCACTATCTTTCGTCCTCAGGACTTTGGCAATAGCCTCCTAACTAGTCTCCTCACATTCATGCTTGCTCCTTCCAATCCATTCTTCACACAGCCCTAGAGAAATATTTTAAAACATAGATCTCATCCTGTCTTGGCCCTGTTTAACAGCTTTCAGAGAATTTCAGTTGCCCATCGATAATGTCCAAAGATATTTTCCCATGACTTACCAGTCTGGTCAGGCTTGGACCCTGACCCACATTTTCAGGCTCATTTCAGACACTCTCCCCTTGTCTTTCTCATCTCCAAACGCATAGTCCTCAAACAGGTCAGAGTCTCTTTTCTCAGGAATCTTGAATAAAGCTGCTCCTTCTGCGTGCTTCTTCAGAGGTCCTTTCCTGACTACCCACTCTAGGATCCATTTTCCCATCACACCTTAGCCTTTTCTTTCTCTAATCTTCTACCTGTGTGATCTATTGTTTCTCTTCCCTGTGGGGCTGTAAGCCCTAGGAGGGCAGGCACCATAGCTGTCCTGCTCACTGCTCTGTCACCACTGCCCATCTGTGCCTGGTGTTGATAAGGCAAAGATAGTCTCTGTCCCTCACATCCCAACCCCAGAGCAGCTGTGTAGCTAACTGCCCACCATTTGGGGACTGTCTTCTTTTAGTGTCAAAGCCCAACGGCAGCAAATCCTTCAGTGGTTCTAAAAGCTACAGTCCCACTCTTTGGAGGAGCTGTTGACAGAGCTGACCCAAATGGTCTCTTTGACCTCTTCTCCTGGAACAGAAGAGCCAGACAAGAGCTCCCTGGGTGTTTGGGAGCTTGTTTTACAAGCCTTGCCTAAAGCTAAGGTGTCATTATGGTGATGTGCTGCATCCCTGCCCTGTTCACTTAAAGGAAGCTTTGGTGTTTTAAGACACGTCCTCCCCCACCAGCCCATTGTTTTTACTTGTTTTCATTCTATAGTGCACCTCTATTCAGTCCAGTGAAATTGTCGATAACCTACGCAGTTTGAGAGCCCTGAACAGGGCACTGGGGTTGGGATTGATGGGGGCTGGAAAGACCTATCTGCTCCCAAGGGAACCTGAAAAGCCAGACAGAATGTAATTAAGCATCTAAAGAATGGCCGAGGCTTTATGGGAGCTAAATTGGTTGTGGCTGGCCCTCAGAGAGCAAGCTTTGCAATAGATAGAACAGAATAGCCTGAAAGATTCTCCTAGGGGACAAAAATTGCTGTGGCCAAGAGTGGGAAGGAAGGCTGCTCACTCTGACTCGCATATACAGCAACAACCCGGGGTATTCCTTGAAGAAGCGATTTCTTCGGTGCACATGTGTCAGGGACAGTGTGTGTGTGTGTGTGTGTGTGTGTGTATCTGTGTGTGTGTGTGAACGCCAGGCTGGGTGGACCAGAAACCGCCCCGTGAAGGAAGAGACTTATTACATCTCGGCCATGTCTGCCTTCAGAACCGACCTTTCCTGCTCTTTGTGCAACAAGACACACCTCTCGGAGGAAGAAGGCGGACAGGATTTCCATCATTACTACTGCTCTATTTAAAAAAAAAAAAAAAAAAAAAAACCACACACAAAACAACGTGTGATTACTCTCTGCAGGAAAGGCGCACAAACAGGATGGGCCCAAGTTGACCCGGGATGAGCCATCCCTGTAAAGATTAGGAAAAGGAACCTCCCCGCCGGGCTCCCACCTCCGGCCAGGGCCTCTCTCAGATCGCCAGGCAGAGTCGCCAGCCCACCTTTCAGGTTGGGAGGGAGGGCGCGAGCGACTCCTCGCAGCTTGGGTCCCCTTGTTTCTCCTCCTCCTCCTCCTCCTCCCGTTTTCCAGCCCTCCCCGGGCCTCTCTTCCGTGCCTCAGGTGTTTGCTTGAGCTGGGTCTCGAGCTCATTCCTTTTTGGCCTGCACCTGGGGTAGCCTCCAGCTGGCGGCGTGCGGCCAGACCTCGCGCAGCAGGGAACGCTTGCAGAGCAGGGCGAGAGGGCGGACGCAGGGGTTACCCCGCAGCGTGCACCGGGCCACTGAGCTACAGCACCGGCGGCAGGGCTGTGCGCCACGCCCCCGGGGTTCGAAAGGCGCGGAAAGCCGCGCAGGGTTTCGGTGAACTTGGAGCCTGGCGGCGCGAGGCTCCGGCCGGGGATGCGGCGGCAGCTGCTTCCTGGTTTGAAGCTCGCCGAGTGGGGGAGAGCGTGAGCCCGTGGAGGCGGGGGCAGGAGGAACAGCAGGAGGAGGCGGGAGCAAAAGACGCTTAAGGCTGGAGCTAACCGGACGGGTCGCTCCGGCTCTCCGGGGAGAGGAGCCTCCCGGCTCTGGAGAAGGGGCGAGTCCAGTGCGAGCCCCCGGGAAGCGCGGCACGCTCGAGAGGGACGGTGGGGCTCCCCCGGCCCGCTGCGAGCTCAGCGCGGGGCTCCCCTCCTTTCCACCTCGCGAAGGAGAGAGGGAGGGAAGGAGGGGAGGGGAAGGTCCCGCAGAGAAGACAGAATGGCCCGGCGAGGGGGGATCGGGCGCTGCTTTTCCCGGGAGCTGCCGCGAGGGCTGGCCTGAGCAGGGGCTTCAGACTCTCCCGCTGCGAGCCAGCGCGGCCCCCCGGGGACGGGGCAGCGGTGCCGGCATGTCGTCTGGCACCATGAAGTTCAATGGCTACTTGAGGGTCCGCATCGGCGAGGCCGTGGGGCTGCAGCCCACCCGTTGGTCCCTGCGCCACTCGCTCTTCAAGAAGGGCCACCAGCTGCTGGATCCCTACCTGACTGTGAGTGTGGACCAGGTACGCGTGGGCCAGACCAGCACCAAGCAGAAGACCAACAAACCCACCTACAATGAGGAATTCTGCGCCAATGTCACCGACGGCGGCCACCTAGAGCTGGCTGTTTTCCACGAGACGCCCCTGGGCTACGACCACTTCGTGGCCAACTGCACCCTGCAATTCCACGAGCTGCTGCGCACCGCCGGCGCCTCGGACACCTTCGAGGGCTGGGTGAGTAGCTGTGACTCCTCTTGGCTGTGTCCACTTGACCCCCTTTCTCCCCTCCATTTGTCAAAACTCGCCGTGGTCTCGCTTTCCCGTCGTCTTCCTGAGCTCCGCAGCGGAGGGAATTCCCTCTAGACTTCGGTCCTTGCCCAAGTGGCCGCGGCACTGGTGACGCGACCGCGGTGGGTGTGTGAGGGCAGAGGTGTGTCGCCAGGAAGCCAGCCTGGATACGTTCCCCTTTTGGGATGGCAGCTTGTTGGGCTAACGGGAATTCAGGGCGGGGGCGGTCACCCCCCCCCCCCCGCATCCGCCCAGACTATTGGTAAGGCTCCCCTCCCCAAGTCTTGGCACGCGGTTAACACGCAAGAAAGTCAAGGTATGATATGAAAGTGGCTTGATTTGGGTAAAGTACTTCAAACGTTTCTTAGGAGAAAGCCATACATTCTCGCAAGTATTATTCATCGTGTTTATGGATACGTGTTGGTTCAGCGGCTCAGACCTGCACACGTGTTTCGGCATGCAGATCCATTACATCCCAGAGATACATACCCTGCACTGGCTGAATTGGAGCACTTGGGTCTGCACGTTGGCAAAGTTTTATTGTTTAGCAATGTTCCAAGGAGATGAGGTTTACATGTAGTTTGCAAGTAACATCACTAGTTCAGTCTCACCTGAGAGGTGTGAGTCCTGCAGTGTGCGTTTCTGCTGCTGTTGGTCTGAGAGCTCTGGGAGCTCCTCAGTTTGTGGACCCCCGCCACACCTCCTGGCGTTTCTGTGCACTGACAGGTAGTTACCCGCAACTTACCACTGCCTCTGCTTTTCACCTACTTCCCATGAGGCAACACTTAGGCTGTAAATAAAATTTCTGGAGCACTCTCCACAGTGCTAAAACGGTTTTGCTTCTTAGTCTTCACACTGTTTTTGTGGGGCAGGTGTTATTCTTTCCACTTTTACATGATGAAACGATAATTGTAATGAAGTGGTCTGGTTTGGCAAAACGGAGTAAGCTGTTTGAAGACCCTCAGGAGTTTGATGGTGTGAGTTCTGGAGGATGTCAGTTTTGAACCAAGATTACGAATCAGTTTTGAAAATCTGTTGGAAATGAACAAGTGGTGGAATTAGACGGATAATAATGAAGACTCATTTAGATATTTATTTTATACTTTGAGGAATTGATAATTTTGCCGTAGATTCTCAAAAATTACAGAAGGCTTGTGGACCTATCCCTTTCTTTTAAATAGAAGTGAAAAAAACACAGAACACATAATGACTGTTTAACCATATCATCAAATTACATTCATTTCCCCTCAGCCAAACTGAACTTTATGGAATTAAGAGGTGCACTGGAGAGGAATAGCCAAAATACACTCAGAGACCGACATTCCTCCTGGGAATTTCTGGATAGGAAATAGAGGTGAGCCTAGGAATCCAAATGGAATTGTTGAGTGTCTGATTGAAGTTAGGTTGGGGTAAAGCGCTAGAGGAAGTAGGTCCTGAAGGATGCTGCTGCAGACTGGCCAGTGTCCATCAGAGGCTGGACTGGTCCTTACTCCTAGTCTGCACATTTGAATCACCTGGGGAGCTTTTAAAACTCCCTACTTTTAAAGACGCTAGATAGGAATCTCTGGCTGTGGGACTCCAGCACCATATCAGTGTTTTTAGCCTTCTTAGGTGATTCAAATGTGCGGTCAAGGTAGAGAACCTATGGCCTAAATGAAGACCAAGAATTCAGAACTAGAAGAAGCATAAGTGTAGGAAGCTTCAGGTTACCTGACAAGGTGTAAGTATGCGGAGCTGCTTATTGTCCCACTGGATAAACACAGATTTAAATGTAAATTAAATTTCTGTATCTATAATTGCCTGAATTAATTATACTTAGCTGTTTAATATAACCCACTGGTGGTGCTTTGGAAAACATGAGTGTTTGGTATGATAGGTCAGCTTTTAAATGACCTTTGAAACCAGCGATTTGTCATTTAAGTTCAATTAGGAGGGCAGAGATTTTTAAATTTTTTTTAAGTTCTGGGTATTTTGAACCAACCTTGAGGATAAAATAGATAGAATGGGTAGAGTGTTTACTTTCTTTTTTTAATTTTTAAGAAAAATAATCACAAGAAGCCATTTGGCAATTTATGGAATGCTTGTTTTTTAAATGATCCTTTATAGATCTAAAGATGGTTCTGAAGTTTAGAATTACTGAAGTACTTACTCATCATTAGTATATTAAATTAAAATGTATAGTTTATTTTGACAATTACAAATGTAATAATAGGATTTACTCTGCAATAAATTTGTATTGCAATTGGAGTTACAAACTGCTGAACTTTAAAAGACCTAGCAACTTAGTTTTTGCTAGATCATGTGAAGAGACAAAAACAGGAAGATACCTTTATCATTAGAATAAAACAAGAAAGTTGTTATGCTTTTTGGCTTAGTGTACTTTCTAAGTATCAAGAAGATAATCATTTACATTTATTTTAGTACCAGTTTTGTCAATATTACCTTCTAAGTTAGATGAGAGATTGAGTTCAATCTATTTTATGCAGTATATTCCTAATACCAAAGAGTGCCTGACATGGATTAGACAATCAAATATTTCTTTCTTGATTGTACACATTTTATTTAATCTACATAAAACCCAAGGAGGTGGAGATATAGCTAAAGAAGTTCTTAAATGAAAATTCATAGCGTTAGACACTTAAATTAGAAAAGATCTTGAAGACATAAGTTTCCACCTGAAACTAGAAAAGAAGAACAAAGTGAACCCAAAGTAAGCAGAAAGAAGAAAATTGTAAAGATAGCAGTAGTCATTGAAGTAGAAAACAAATAATAGGAAAAAAATAAATGAAACAAAAAGCTGGTTCTTTGGAAAAAAATTAATAAAATTGATAAACCTCAAGCCAGAATGATCAAGAAACAGAGAGAGAAGACATATGTTACCAATATTAGAGATGAAAGAAAGAATATCACTATAGATCATACGAATATAAAAAAAAGTATTATGAACAATTTTATGCCAGTGAATTCCACAATTTAGATGAAGTGAACAAATTGCACAAAAGATATAAACTACCAAAACTCACTCAAATAATTGAATAACTTTGTCTACTAAGGTCATTGAATTTGTAGTTACACACTTTCCACAATGCAAACTCAAGGTTCCAGATGGCTTTACTGGTGAATTCTATCGTACATTTAAGGGAGAAATGTTGCCAATTCTACACAAACTACTTCAAAAAACAGAAGGAAATACATCTCAACTTATTCTGTGAGAACATCACTCTTATACCAAAACCTGATTAAAATATTACAAAAAAAGGCAGGCAGGCAAGCGGGAAGGAAGGAAGGAAGGAAAGAAGGGAAAAAACTACAGACCAATGCCCCTTGTGAACATAGATATAAAAATTCTTAAATCTTAGCAAATCAAATCCAACAATATAGCAAATGGATAATACATCATGACCAAATTGGGTTTATAACCAGGACTCCAAGGTTAATTTAACATTTAAAAAATCAATTAATGCAGTTCTTTATATTAACACAATAAAAAGATTCATGTGATCAATTCAATAGATCATATATAAAATGGTCTGTAAGAAATCAATAAATTGGACTCTATCAAAATTAAGAACTATTGCTTTTCAAAAGACACTTAGAAAATGAAAACACAAGCCACAGACTTGGAGAAAATATTTGCAACATGTAAATCAGACAAAAGAGTTGTATCACGAATATACATATAGAAGAACTCTTACAACTCAATAGTAATGAGAAAAATAACCCAGTTTAAAAATGGTCCAAAGATTTGAATAGGACCATCATGACAAATTGTACATTAAAAGATACTCAAAATCGTTAGTCATCAAGAAAATGCAAGTTAAAACCAAAACTCAATAGAAAGCCTAAGATGACCGACTGACTATGCCAAGTGTTGGTGACGGAGTGGAGCAACTGGAACTCTCATACACTATTGTGCGGAATGTGAAATGGTCCAGTCACATTGAAAAACAGTTTGTTTCTTAAAATGTTGCATATATACCTACCATATGACCTAGCTACACTTAAGTATTTGCCAAGAGAAATGAAAGCATTTCTACAAAGACGTGTGCATGAATGTTCTTAGCAGCTTTCTTTGTAGTAGCCCCCAAACTGGAAACAACTCAAATGTCAATAAACAGGTGACTGTTTAAATGAATTGTGTATCCATACAATGCAATACCAAGTAATAAAAAGTGATGAACTATTGATACATGCAACAATAATGATGAATCTCAAAATAATTATAGTGAGTGAAAGAAGCCAGACAAAATGGAGTACATGCTGTATTTATACAAAATTCCAGAAAATGAAAACTAGTTGATAGTGACAGGAAGCAATCAGTGGTTGCCTGAGAATGGGAAGGTGGAGGGGAGGGTAGGATGTATTACAAAGAAAGTGTAAGGAAACTTCTAAGGGAGATGAATATATTTATTATTTTGATTATGGAAATCATTTCACGGTTATATACATATGTCCAATCTCATCACATAGTTCACGTTTAAGTATGTACATGTTATTGTACGACGGTTATACCTTAATAAAACTATACAGTGGAAGCATAAAAAAACAAAACAAATTCACTAAAGATAGTTTCTGATTTTGGTCACAGTCTTATATTAAAAATTATCACTGTCAGTTTTTTCTGTTTCTTCTAGAACTTGTTTATTTTGCATAATTTCTTGGACTTCTGAAAACTAAAGGATTGTCTAAGTTAAAACCTTATTTCCTTTTTTCACATATCTGCTCTTGATTCGCTGGCTTTCCAAATAGGGATCACATCCAATACTTACTTAGTGCAGAGCATGGGGACAAGAGGGTGGGCAGGAGGAGCTAGAGGCTGCGTCATGGAAAGACCTTGGCATCCCCTCAGGAAGGAAGGACCTGCTTGGCGGGATCCCAGGCTGTTTTCCTGGTTCAGCCCTCTTGAAGACATTCTGTTCCCCGCCAGCACTGGAGAGCTGCTTTCTCTCTGCTTCTCAGTGAGGCACCTGTTTGGTAGTCATGTCAGGTGAAGCAGCCAGGTTACCACTGGTCAATCCCTGATTGTCTTTTCCCTTGACTCCTAGATCTAGGTGCATGAATTTATAGCATAAAATTTCTTCCAGATTCATTATCTAGTGGCTCATTTTCTTTTGTACTTTGTAATGCAGTTATTTAATTCTCACAATTTTTTTTCTTTTTTTTTTTTTCCTGAGCCAGTTGGGGAGGCATGTCTAACACTGACTCATTAACTCACTGTTTGGGGAAAAACTTTAGGGAGGTTTGTAATGTACATAAATTGAATTATATACATTGTGTCTTTAGTTTCATTGTAGGAATTTTGCTGCAGTGGGGCTAGCTTCTTCTCATGGTACAGGTTGTATGTAGCTCATACAGATTTTTCCCCCTCAGAGAGCATTTTCCTGACCACGTTATTATCTTGTCACCTTTCATTGGCACTTATTATTCTGAGATCATTTTGTTAATCTATCTGCTTACTGTATCTTCCTCCTTCAGAGAATAAATGCCTTGAAAGTAGGGACCCCACTTTTCTTATTCACTCTTCTAACTCCAGCACCTTGAACTGTGTCCAGTATGTAGTAGGCACTAAATGTCGTAAGAATAAATTTTTTAACATGATTTTCGGGCAAGTAAAGTGTAGCTACTTTGGGACCATCTTTCCTTAAACATTTTATTCATTTTCCTAATATAAATAAATGAAAATAAGGAAGAGGTGACCAATTATTACAGTGTCCCTCTTTTAAATCAATTAATGGTATACCAATATGTGCTTGAAAGACTGGGCCAGATTTTTATGCACTTTGAACGTGGAAATGGACTGAAAACTCTGTGTATGGAAAATTTGTTGCTTTTGTTTCATTTTAAAAGACTATGATTTTTAGACCTGTTAACATGTTGTAACTTTGTTCACTAGTTATTTTTGAGCCAACCCTATTAAATTCAGAGGAGAAGCAAGAAATAAGCATTGAAAGATTGTACTTCAACCTGGGAGAGCTAATGAGTTTGGTGGGCAGAATGTGCATCATTTTATCTTTTGCAACTCTTAGTACAGTTTTGGTATCTAGCAAGTGTTTAGAATGGTGACTAGTTGTGATAGTAAAAGTGCAATACGCTTTTATGAGATGGGCAACATTTCCTTAGAATAAGAGAGACGCCTGGGGTTTTCTGTGGCCTCATTTCTAGTTTATGAAACAATTGACTATTTCAGGTTCTCCTTTTGTGTTGACTGCTTAGCTCTATTTTGTTAGAATATGAGAAAAATGAGGCCTGCATGGAAACTCAGTGCCTGTCCACTCTTTTCCACTCTCATCCTTGCTGTATCCAAAGTGATCGTTCTCAGTTGCCAAGCTGATAGTCCTTTACTTAAAGCCCTTCAGTGGTTCCCCACTGCTTCAGATAAAGCACAGTTCCTTAAAATAGTATAGAACGTTCTCCATGATCTGGCCCTTGATTTTTTCTTGAGCCTTATCCCAACCCGTGCTCTGGGTTCCAGTCGCCATGAGTGTCTTTTGAGTCCTCAAGGGTCACCTTGCTGATTCCTACCTGTGCTTCAGGTCTCATTGTAGACATCACTTACTCAGAAAACTTTCCTTGACACGTCAAGTCTGGGTTTGGCCCTCCTCCTTTGTGTTCTCTCTGCATCCTGAGATCTCCATGGCCCACATTCCCCTCCATCCTGGAAGAATGGAGGTATGAATGGATTGGGCTCTCATGGAAGTGTGTGATATTGGTCAGAGGGAGTTCAGGGTGTCATAGGATGGGGGATGGACTAAGAACCATCCCCGCGGCTCCTGGGGTAGCTACTCTAGCAGACTATCATCACACGTTTCTATATGAAATGCCAAGACCATAGGTGAGTATTCACCTACCACTGAGCATGTCCTGTGTACTAGACACTCTGCTCTACCCTGGAGAGGCAAGTGGACAAGACAGACATGACTCTTTCCTTCATAGACCTCATAGTTCCAAGGGGAAGATAGATTGGGGAAAAAACAATAACCAGGAAATTACGGAAGTAAGTACTAAGATGCTGGTGAGCACCTGGTTTGAGGTAATTAGAGACATGTTCCTAGAGGAAACTAGTTGTTTTTTAAATCACTAGCATAGATAGCCACAGGCCTGCTTCAGTTAAATGACTGTCAAAAATCATTCCTCAAAAGAAGGAAAGTAACTTTTGACTTGACAGTGCTTCCCCAGAGAGACATCACACATGCCTCTTTGAAAGTAAGTGTTCCCGACCCATAGAAATGTTTCCATCTTTGGAAGGTTTGGGAGGGGACTAAGCTGCCATGCCTGCGAACTGATGGCTTGAAAGAACATTTGATTCCCAAAGGAATCAGTAACACCCCATTGGAGCCATCAAATACTTTCAGCTTTGTACAGATCATAAAGGGATCATAGATGTTGAAGCAGAAGAGTCATCTAGTTCAGAACAACAAGAAAAAGCCTGATAGCTCTCAGGCCTCTGGACGACCTTCAGATATATTCATTTGCAGAGAAGTTTTTAATGTTGAATCTGAAGGCATTTAGTTCTTAGGAGGTGCTTCAGTTTGCCACAGACCTCACCACTCCCTATTACCAACCAGTCATCTTGATTCCTTACCTGCTTGGTCCTGAGAGGTTTTTGACACCTACTATAGCTCAGGCTTTTGTTTTCAGAATGTTGGAACCAAAGCTCCAGCCAAAGCCATACTGTTACCTTAGCTCACATGATGTGTGACAGACAGGTACATTCACATTTACTACCTACAAATATAGGTAAATATACTTACTTAGATTGTTTAGATATGTGTAATTTACTAATTTATAAATACATTAAATTAGATGTATATTTCTTTAGATATTAATTTATATATATATATATATATATATATATATATATATATATATATATATATGTATGCATCCTAAAATTTTCGAGGAAGCTGGTTTATTAGTAAATATATGGGGAGTTAACTTTAACTGCAAATTAGTATTAAGTACCAATTAAAAAAAAATCTCTCTTTGTATTTCATGATACAACTTCCAGGGATATGTAAGTGCTGTGCTGTAATGGGAGTAAGGAGAGCTGTGTTCAAGCATGGCTTTGCCACCTATCAGCTGTGACCTTAGACAAGCCTCTACATATCAGGGTCTCAGTTCCCTGGTTTATGTAATGAGGGGGTTGCATTAGAATGTCTCTAAGGACCTTCCATCTCTAAAGCCTCTGCCTCCATATGTTAGGCAATTACACTATTTCTTCTCTTTTGGAATAATTGGTTTGGTTTTAAGTAGTCAAAATGAATTATGTCTTGTCAAAGTTAGTAACTCCTAAGAGTTAAGTTGGTCCAAATCTAAATTGCTGACACTTAGAGAGGATTTAGCTCATGTCTAAATGACTTTTAGCATTGAGAGTGATGTTGATGTTATTTCCTTGGCTTAGAACCAGTCTTAAGGAATTACAGTGGGTCCTCATTTTAAGCCATGCAGGTATATTTCTTGATTTACACGAATGGGCTCCTTGTTCAACGGGATGGTTGTAAGTTATGTCCCTTTTACCTCGAGTCAGAGAGATGTTGAAAAATCCCACTGTTTGAGCTTTTGCTAGAAGCCATTCTCACTAGCACGGTAATTAATACTTTGTAGTCACCAAGTGTCTCTAGCCAGCAGTTTATATATCCACCCTCGTGATGACAAATACTGTAAATCACTTGTAGGACAGACATTTTAATTAGGTGGAGGAATGAGCCCAAGGGTATTGGCTATCTAGTGGTTAAATGCTATGCGGAAGAATTTTATGAGATGGGAAATTTTTGTTGAGAATCATGGTACTGCCTAGAGAGATTTATATATTATTATGTTAGTGTATTTCTGTGGCACCGGTAAGTTATAGCAGTGATTGTCAAAGCACACAGGACTTTTTAGTAGAAAGACCACTTAATAGAAGACTCAGTAGCCATGCTTTTATTAAGTGCTGCCTTCTAGAAAGTTCCTTTGATTTTATATAAGTTTTATCCTTGTACACCTTTGACCTTACAGGGAGAGAAGGGTATTTAGTTTGTGCTTATGGTAAAAACAAATAATAAATAAATAAATAAAATTAAGAAATTTGCCAGAGGATGGAACCATGGCCACCATAGGCCCCTCATAATTACATTAATGAAGTAAGTCATATGGGGCCAGTGTGAGCATATTCTAGACCCAGACCCTGTTCTCCAAGTTCTTAAACCAAAATCACAAAGCTGCATTTTCATTTATAAGTCATATTTATACCTGTACTTGCATGGCACTATTTTTACATTCTTCTCATAGCATTTAAATAGGATGATGTGCCTCTCTCTGCACGCTGGGCTTTGGTGTTCTCGTCTGTGATGTCAGAGGGCTGGGTAGCCTAAGTGCTGTGGCCCCTTCCAGTGTCTGAGTTATGTGGTTCTAGTTATGGTTCCAATGGATAATGAAAATTATACTCCTTTCTGAAATATCTCCTAGGGACTGTTCTACTGATGCTCAGATTTGTTCTAGACTCTGAAATTATTTTTGGAAGAGAACACAAAAGTTGTAAATACAGAGGGTGCCAAAAAATGTATGCACATTTTAAGAAAGGAAAAAACTGTATAAAATTGTAATACTTGGGGCCGGCCCGGTGGCTCAGGCAGTTGGACCGCCCTGCTCCTAACAGCGAGGTCTCCGGTTCGAGTCCCACATGGACCAGTGAGCTGCGTCCTCTACAGCTAAGATTGTAAACAACAGCTCTCCCTAGAGCTGGGCTGCCGTGAGCTGCTGTGGGCCGCTGAGAGCCGCCGGTGGCCAGCCTGAGTGGCCGGCAAGCATTGTGGGCTGCCGTGAGCTATTGTGTGCTG